>NC_135531.1:75868761-78268761 GCF_045843805.1 Urocitellus parryii | reverse complement strand
TTGAACAAAATATCCCTTTTTCCTCAAATTGGGACTAAAACTTTTTGCTGTAGAAATTGTTATTGTTTCTTTCCAGCTGTTGGTGAATGTAGACTCAGAGGCTACTGGTAAAAAGTGCCATTTCCAAATGGAAATATATTTAAAGGCAAATGTAAAAATAACTTTCAGATAAGGTTGAAAGTGAAATTGTAATCTCTTTGAAAGAGGAAATGAATTTCTAAGATTCAAAATATTTTAAGAATAAAACTTTATTTTTTAAAATTTTTATGCAAACCAGTTTTTGAAGATGAGAAAGATTCAACGTGTGAGATTAAAAAATAAACATACCTCTATTTAAATTCAAATTAGGAAAAAAATAATAAATAAATAAAAAATTCAAATTAGGAAAATTTTCACATAATTTTTCAAAAATGATTATTTCTGAAAGATCAAATATCTTTCTTGAATCTTTTTGAAAAGTTTGATGAACATGTGTCAATTTATCCTATCAATGCTTAATGATATGTGCATTATCCTACTACTTACCTTTGAACGTAAGTAGTAGGAAATGAATTTGACTTTATTTAGAATTCTGCTATCTTTAAAGTAATATGAATTAAGTTGTTTTATTTTCTGAATAAAAATGTCTTTGGGAGAAACAGTAAATGCATTAGTAATCTTGAAAAGCTAGAATTGAAAATGTTGTCTAACTTCTTAACCTGGGGAAGAAAAAAGAATATGTGGAAAGATAATTTAGTGATTCTGGAGGCCTAAAAATTAGTAGACATTTGAATGAAGTAAATTATAAAAGTTAACTGCAGAATTCCATTACTGTAAGGAGTATTTGCCATAGATATGCTGGGACACGTGAAAATCACTAAGTTGCTGGCCATAAGGAACAGCAGCCATTGAACTGCTTAGTCATCTCTGCTTGCAATTGATAAAGAACTGTAAGGGGCACTAGCCATAGGCATGCTTAGCAAAGACTGGTTACAATTTGATAGGGAGCACAGCTCCATGGACATGCCAAAGAACATACCCAATTGCAATTATATCACATCACTGGACATAACCAATGGACATTGACTTTCATTGAGTGAAACCAATCACCAACATACACCACCTTGGAACTGTATTTAAATTGCTGGTTATGCCACATTGAGGAGTTTTTGCTCCAAGGACATATGTGAGACTGGCTGCCTTCCTGCCTGTCCCCTGGACTGACTCTACCATTTGCTGACATCCAGCATTTGGCTGGAGAGAACCACCAGACATGGACAACATCTGCTCTCTGGCTAAAAGAAGTCACGTGGCATTGGAGGAATTTTGGGTTTCATGGTTGCTGTAGGATTCTGTGATTTACTTGTAGTGTTTAATTAGTGTGCATTGAATTCTAGTTGGGGTGCTCCAGCACACGTGATAATTTTGCATTAGTTGTTTATATTTGATGATTGGTGTGATTGAATATATGTTTGCATTTAAAGATAATCCACCTCCAAGTAATTATTAATAGTGCCGCTCACGACAATTACCAAGTTATGGCAGCCTCCCTCCTAAACTGAGCAAAAACAAGTGAGTGGGCCAGGCATGGTGGCACATGCCTGTAATCCCAGAGGCTCAGGAGGCTGAGGCAGGAGGATCCAGAGTTCAAAGCCAGCCTAAGCAACCAGAAGTGCTAAGCAACTCAGTGAGACCCTGTCTCTATTTTTTTTTAAAGAGAGAGAGAGAGAGAGAGAGAGAGAGAGAGAGAGAGAATTTTTAATATTTATTTTTTAGTTCTCGGCGGACACAACATCTTTGTTTGTATGTGGTGCTGAGGATCGAACCGGGCCGCACGCATGCCAGGCGAGCGCGCTACCGCTTGAGCCACATCCCCAGCCCCGAGACCCTGTCTCTAAATAAAATACAAAATAGGGCTGCGGATGTGGCTCAGCGGTTTAGTTCTCATGAGTTCAATTCCCAGTATCAAAAAACAAACAAAAAGCAAGTGCTTGCGTGGGGCTTTCTCTTGATGAAGTAAACAGTTACTGAATTTCACATCAAGCCTTTTTTTGAAGACTGCATGGAGATATCACAGAACAAAATGCTTTGACTATGGAAGAGTAGTTTTATGACCAATAACTTGTAGTACATGGTGTTTTACATTAGAGAAAAGGGCAATCATTTTTCATGCTTCAGAGTGAAAATTGATTACTCTCCTGGAGTCTGATCATAAATCATTTTTCTGACTATCTATCTTACTGCAATTTCATACAATTGGCAAAATGCAGCTTTTTAAATCTGTATTTAAAGAATTAGACTAAAACCACTGTAGCAATCAGATGAAAAAGACTGGTGAGCTGATAGTTTTATGAAGAAAATGTAAATTTAAAATGGGTTATCACATAAGAGCTGGGCACAATGCTGCACAACTGTAGTCCCGGTGGCTCAGGAGCCTGAGGCAGGAGGATTATGATGGGTTCAAAGCCAGCTCAGCAACTTTGCAATGCCCTAAGCAATTTGGTGAGACCCTGTCTCAAAATGAAATATAAAAAAGAGCTGGGGATGTGGCTCAGCGGTAAACACCATTGGGTTCAATTAAAATGGATTTTATTTATATCCCTGGTAATATATATTGGATATAAATAAAATCTATTTTAATTGCTTAAGTTTTAATTTATAAAAGAAATAGTAGTACGCTAGAAGCTATTATTTCCCTTGAAATTATATAGTCTAGGTATTTACATACAAAGGATGGCTCAATTGTAGAATGAACCAGGAATGCTGGAATTCAAATAAAAATAAGAATAAGAAAGCTGAGTTACCTCAGCAACCTCCATGAACAGGCACTGTGACTGACACTTTGCATATATGATCCTATAAGAATGAGTATTTGTAAGGAAGACCACTTTTCTTAAATAGTTCTTCTGAAACAGCTAAGCAGAGCTTCCAAAATATTCTTTATTTGAATACCATACGTAATTGAACATAATCTTAATAATATAGTGAATTTGTCACTCTTCCGTGTTTCTCAGTCAGCATTTCCTCTCCACGTGAATATAACCGAGAATTTCTTGAAGTTAAAATCTTTTCAAATGTGTCTGCAGAACTGAAATTGGCAATAACTTCACCATTTATAATGTTTAATTATGTTTCATATTCCACTTCCTATTCATCTCTCTGCTTAAGAAACAATCATTTTCCTTCTGTGCCCCAACAACGTGCTCCTCATAAAGATCAAATACAAAATATTTACCAACTTACATTTGTAAAGACCAATCAAAATCCTCAGTCCTCCAATCCTTACCAGCATGATTGTCCTGCATTTGTCAGGAAATCTCCATCCATTTTCCCCACCTAACCACTTCCAATCCTAGCCCCAGTCCTAGTGCATTATTATATTGGTGTGTAGGATTTGCACTTCCTTCTCAGGAAGGATGGCTCCAGCAGCTGTAATGGGTTGCTGTTAAATAAAGTCATTTTTACTTTTCATAGCATAGAACTATTGTACAAACCTTTCTAGCTGATATCATAAACTGAGGATTAGGTGCACTATTTTCTGAAAGCCAACCTCTATTGCTTAAATAACCAGAGCAATTACAGAAATAAGACTCTATGTTCAGAATATCTGAGGCAGTGCAATGCTGTAGAAATAGTGTAGGTTTTAATCTCTAATAGGTCTGGCAGTTTTCCTACTTGAGTAGGATCTCAAGTACATTATTTAGTCTAATTTACCTCTACTCCTTCATCTGTGATATAGAGATAAAAATATTCCATGGGGTTTATTTGAGCTGTAAATAGGATAACATGTAGAAGGCTTAACAGAGTGACTGGCTAACACCTAGGAGGTGCCTAATAAACAGCAGCTATTATCGTTCCTCTCAAAGCTTTCTCAATAACCTCTGGTTTACCTATGAAAGTATGTAATTCATACTAGAATATCTGCTTTGCATTAACAGTTCTTCGGTCTTGTTTGTAAGGGCAAATCTATCACTGATGTGCTTGCCATTAGTAAATGGTTGCTTTTATGAATTGCAGTCTTCTGCCAAATGGTTGCTAGATTCTCAGCTTATTCTGATGAGCTCTCTTCCTGACCACACTGCAGTTGCAGCAAGACCTTCCTTCTGACTCTGATGAGTACCTGGATTCTAACGACATTGAACTCTAGGACAGATGTGGCTTCTCTTCTGTTCTGAGTCTAGAAAAGTTATGCGCGTTTATATCTTTTTAACCACTAACTACAAACTCCTGTACCATTATTATAGTATAGTCTGATACAACTCATTTAAAAATTTCTTTTTTTGGGGGGGGATTTTTGAAACTTATTTAAATAAAAAAGAGTTTTAAACCAGATATAAAACTTTATTTCTAGCCAGAAAAACAGAGTCTATTTTCAAGAATTTACTGAATTTACCTTATACTTATTGGTCCTCAAAGAGCCAGTGATAACACCAAATGATAGCTATGTGACCATAGGGAAAATAATTATAAATTATTTTATAATGTTATAAGGAGAATATCAGTTTCCTCATCTGTGCAATGGGATAATAAATGCATCTACTTTTTTGGGTGCTGGTGAAAAATAAATGAGACAATGTTTGCACGGTGCCTATAATAGTGCCTGACACTTGGGTTTCAATATATGTGACCCATTGTTTCTTTTAAGATATTTCATTATTGGTAGAGTATTTTGAAAAGTTAAACACTGCTGGGTTAATGGATAAATCCCAGATGTTTCTCTATTTCACATCTTAGGAGTTACTAGTGATGCTATCCTTGGGCAATGAAGATGAGAAATCTGTTCTTCACTTCTATTTTTTTCAAGAAATGTAGCTTAGCTACTATTTGTATTTCGGAAATATTACATATCCCAAAATTTAAAATACATATTTGTATTTCTGTATGGTTTCTAGTCCTTGGCAGATTTTTATGGGATACTTAGATGATTGGAGTGCCCTCTCAATGTCCTCACTCTTATCCCCTGATGCTTTTGCCAGGAACAACAAGCTGGGTGAAATTCATCACAGACCAGATTGATTGTGCTCTGTGTCTCTCTCTTTCTTTCTAAGAATTTGGACACTTGTTCTATTTATCTATTTTTTATATGGTGGTGAGGATCAAATCCAGTGCCTAACCCATGCTAGGCAAGCACACTACAACCGAGTTACAGCGACAGCCCAGGTAATTCTTTCATTCTATATACATTTTGATTTTCTGTCTCTGCAACCCCCACACCCCACCCCACATCGTTATGGTGTGATCATAAGTCAGTTACACTAAACAGTTATACTGAGTAATTTTAGCATAGATGGGATCTAAAGGAGGGAGTGGGCATGTTGTAAGGAGAGGCAGTTTGCATTCCATGCACAGGAGTTGGACATTAGTCTGTAGGTTATAGGAAATTATTATTAAGGGTCTTAAGTAGTAGAACAAAAGGGTTTATTCTGTTGCATATAGGATGGACTAGAGGAATAATCCAGTCAGACATGATAAAGTTATCATCTGGAGCAGTGGGAGAGGGAACAGAAAGGGGCTGAAGGGGGTGAGATAATACATAGGATAAATGAAATCAGGATATGGGTCTAATTAGATATAATGTGGTCTAGGAGACGCCTAATAAAGATAACACTTTCTTTCTTTGTGGCACACCTTACATGTTTATACCAAATAGGTATAACACTATGTGTATATCTCTGCTCCAGTTATTAAACCATTTTCTCTCAGTTCCAAACCCACCTGTGAAGCGAGGGCCAGGACTCAGCAAACACGTTTCTTCTTTGACACCTGGTTTCATACAAAGCTCTGCCAATAGGCGTCACCCTGAAAAAGGAGAAGGGAACCAGTTCTTCCTTTCAAGTTTCTGCGTCTGCAGCACCACTCAAGCAATTCATCTTTACCTTGGTGGCCCAGGATGGTTCCAGATTCCAGTGGTTTTTCTCCCTTGCAGAAGTAGCCTCTTCATACACTCTCAGAAACACCAACAGCAGCCAGCCAGTGCCTCCTCCCGGGAGGTAGAGTGTCACCTCCTTAGGGATCCAGTGATCCCAACTTCTTCCCTGTGTCACCCCAGCACTAAAGGTGGCAAGTGCCTTCCCACACTTACTTGCTCTATGACCCCTCTTAGTCTTTTTAGTCTTTCAATACCTATTTAGCCAACTTCCTATGTGACATTTTGTCTGTTAGAATAACTGGAATGATTTTGTTTTGTTTTCCTGACTGATACAACATCTTTGTGGAATATTTTATTCCTTTGCTCCACCAAGTTTAGGCTTTTCCCATGGTCTTATATATTTACATAATACAAGAATGAGAGAAGTGAATTTGTGTTAACATCTAGAGGATATTAGAATTCCATGCCCATAAAAATAATGAAGAAAATAGAAGTTGTCATCCTATTATTAACTGTAACAACTCCACTTTAGACAATTTTTATATGAGGAACATCATGGAAGAAAGAGTAATGAACTTAGAGCTGATTGTTTTCATTTCTATTCACTTCCTTTTCCACTACTTGCTTTTTGGTGTCTTGGTTCCTCCTTGGGATAGTTCATAGGATTTCCTGAAGAATAAAATAATACTGCAAAATTCTTTTGACAAGTATTTGACATAAGTGGATGCACATCATATATTTTATTTTATTTTTTAGCTTCTTTCTTTAGTTTTTTTTTGGTACTTTCAGTTCTCATGGTAAATTTGTGTAATACAATACAAAAAATAAAAATAATGGTGGCACTAACATTTGTGAAATACTCATAATGTGCTAAACACATGCAAAACATCTCACATTTTATCTTCTTTGGTCCTCACTAGATTCCTATGGTGTTAATACCATTATTATCCCCATCTTACAAAACGTGAAATTGAGACAAAACTTACTATGTCCATGTTAAACTTTACCTTAAAGATCATGGATCTAGAATTTAAATCTATGTGCTCAAATTCCAGACCCAGTACTGAAAAGTTTCCTACTTTGTTTAAATTTTCAAAATATTTTTTGCAATAGAAAAAGAATTTTTGGGAGCCTTGTGATCTGAACAGAAAACTATCAAGTAAGTCATCATATTCAACTTTATCTTCAAAATTAAACTCAAATTCAACTTCTATTACCCACTTTCCTACACTCAACAACAAGAGGACAGTAAAAAATAAGAATGAGGGAAGAACATTATCAGAGTTTGACAACATAAAATGGATTCAAAGTGGAATAAAAAACTCAAAGAAGGGATAATCCAAAGGACATGAGAACAATTGAAGATTTGGGAAATTTATGGACTTAAACATTCTAATAATAATTTCACACACTGCTCATTTTACCCTTGCTCTTGTGTCTTTCCCTAACTTGTGATTTGTGGGTAGTGACTGTCCAATATTTTAGCATAATTTCCTTCTTCCAAATTAAATTGCAAATAATCAAAATCATGAATCATAAAATAGGTAAAACAGTATTTTCTGTACAAACTGATTTTATGCACTGACATTCATAATGTTTTCTAAACAGCCCATCAACAAAAATGTATATTAATGTTTTGTTGGTTTCTACTGTGTTAAAATTTTGGATGTATTACATTTGAATGTGTTATCTGGTGAGTTTTTAATTAGTTTTAAAAATAGTTGTTTAAACATATTTTAAACACATGTAACCAATGCTTGCTGAGCCCCAGAAGCACCTCTGAGAAGTGTCAATCTGTGAACCACTAATGGAGAGAAATATGGGCATCCAGCCGGACCTCCCCTCCACGTCCCAGCACATAATGAGATGCTATTCTCCCTTCCCTGAGTACATTTATGCCAGCCCACGCTCCTGGCAAAGGAGCAGGCGTCAGGCTCCATTGATCTTAGACACACAGAGTCACTTATCCATATGCTCAGGGTATTTGACGCTGTGTCCCTGCCCAGTCACAAATTAGTCACTTTCCGCTAGTGACTGTGAATATAAAGGAGGCATTTTCTGAAATATGGATCTTGTTTGAACAATTAGAGATGAGGAAGCCAATAACCATTTTTCTTCATTTATTATAAAAGAAATAACTTTGCTCTCTAGCCTCTATGCATGGTAATGAACATATTCTATACTTATACCTATTCTCAAAGCCTCAATTCCAAAATAAGGAGAGCAGATAAAAATAGAGTGGAAAGATTGCCTCCTTTCTCTTCTTCCTTTTTTTCATTGTAAGAGGAATGCTGTGCCCAATTTATAGAATTGCAGAATCTGAGAGTCTGGGAGAAACTTGGAAATAATGAATGCTGATGTCTTGCCTCTACAAGAATTCCCAAAATAGCATTTCTCCTGGCCTCTGATTGAACATTCTAATGAAAGGAGCTTACTACTTCATCACACCATCCCTGGAACACAGGAATTTATAGAAAGTTCTCCCTTAAATATCCCTTATATTGCATGCTCATGATTTAGGTGATCATTAGTTGTTGGACATTCGTGTTGTTTCCAACCTTCTGTACAACAAGTATATTGCAGTAAGCATCTTTTTAAAGTATATCCATAATCCTGGGCTTATTTTATTAAAGGAGATTTCTGTCAATCAGCTTGCTGAATCCAAAGTATGTGTGTGAATTTTTAAAAATTTTATTAGAAAATGTAGAATGACTTTTCAAAAAGGTTGTTAAAATTCTATCCTGCTAGTATTTGACAGTGCCTATTTTTCCATTATATTTTATCAAATTTGTAAACTTTGGGAAATCCAATGACTGAAGAAAGTTATCTCATTATGGTCTTCATTTTCATGCCATGATCACTGCTGAGGTTAAACATCTTTTCATATGTTCATTATCTGTTTCTTCTGTGATTTTGTTGTTTTTGAGCTGTTCGGCCATTTGGTTTTGGATGCTTTACATTGTCCCTCTGAAAAGGATTTTAGTGGATTAAGGGCTGACTTTTCTACTGCTTCATGGAACTTGCTTTCCATCTTAGTGTGTTGGGACTGCTACAGCAAAATGCCATGAAATGGGAGACTTCAAAATAACATACGTTTATTTCTCACAGTTCTCAAGTCAGGAAAATGTAAGATCAAAGAGCTGGTAGATTCCATGTCAGATGAAGGCCTGGCTTTCTCATCTCTTGGTGGAAGAGAAAACAGAGCTTCCTCAAGTCTCCTTAATAAGGACACTGATCCCATTCTTAAGGGCTCCACTATCACAACCTAATTCCCTTCCACAAGGCCCAGCATCCAGTACGATCACCCAAATGGTTAGAATTTCAAATGAATTTTAGGGGAACACACTCAGTCATTGGCAATTTCTAACTTCTAACTATACAGCCTTACCTTTTCTGAACAAATTCACTTCTCAGTGATTCTCTTCAGATATAATTCTTGCCCATAAATGAATATATTACCCTAGAAATAATTAGCACAGTGCAGGGCCTTGCTACTTGAAGTGTGGTCTACTGACCAAGGGAACCAGATCACTTGGAGTTGATTAGAATTTGAAGCCCTACTTCAAAAATGTTAAATCAGAATCTTAAATTTTACAAGATACCCTGTTAATCTTCATGCATATTAAAATTTTAGAAATACTGTGTTAGAACATAAAGGTTTTTTAACTTTTGCAGCTGGCTTCAATATTTATATTAATATTAGCAAAGTTTTTAGATCATAGTCACTAAGCATCCTATTTTGTTATCAAGTAAACTCTTGTTATTAAACTGTTTCTCCAGTTTATTAATGAACATTTTGTACCTAAGTGCAAGATTTTCCCCATTATTTTCATTAAATTTCATTGCATTTATTTCAGGTAATGATTTGGATTCATGATAATCTCTTTAAATATTGAATCTGCATTTTAATGTAAAGACTCATTATTTATATTTGGGGGAAGCTAATAAAAAACTTTGAATAAAGTTGCATGGTAAAGTCCCAGGTAAGTCTTTTTATACTTAGTTTCCTTTTTCTTACATTAAATCCAGTTAGGATGAATAGTAAGATAATCTGTAAGGGGAAAGAGAAGGAAGGAGATGTCATAATGTACAACATTTAACTGAAGATAGTTTTGTATGTGAGAACAATCTGCTGCTGATTACTTCTCCCTACCAGCTGCTTGTAGGGACAGATCCAGGCATCAAGTCCCAGGAGCAATGTAAGATTATTCTGCTGTCCCAGGAGAAACTTAGGGTTATGCTGCTGACCCAAAACAGTGATGACCCTGCCTCCCTACAATGACTGAACTCACTGAGCAGTGCTTGAGAACCAAAGACAGTTCCTCTTTGAGAAATACATCCAATTTTCAGTTTGGACAAGATGAGTGGACTTGTTCCTCCTTGTTCATCCCACTAAATATGCAACTATAAGATGTGTAAATTAACAAACAGATGGCCAAATGAGAACTCTGAATGGTAGAAAGAGAAAGGTAAACTTGCTTGGGACCCTAGGCAGGAGGAACAGCACAGTGGCTGGGCATTTTGTGGGCACTATTCCTCAGAGGACAGCAGCCTTGACTAATTTCCTGACTTTCAACCTAGCAACAGAAGGCGGCCCAGGTAGACACATTCCTTTCCTATGTCTAAAGAGAGTCCTTCTGTTGAAAGACGAGTTGGCAAAGATCTTCTCTCATTCTGTGGGCTCTCTTTTCATTCTTTTGTTTTCTTTCCTGGGCATTGATGCCATTCCACTTATTGACTCTAGGTCTTATTTCTTGAGCTTTAGCAGTCTTGTTAAGGAAGTTGGTGCCTGTGCCAATATGTTAGAATGTTGGCCCTATGCCTTCTTCTAGCAACTGTGGGGTTTATGGTCTAACTCCTAGGTTTTTGGTCCATTTTGAGTTGATTTTTGTGCAGGGTAAGAGATAGGGATCTAATTTCATTCTTCTATACATTGATATCCATTTTTCCAGCACTATTTATTAAAGAGACCATCTTTGCTCCAATGTATGTTTTGACACTTTCGCCAAGGATCAGATTCTGTATCTGTGGATTTTTCTCTTAGTCTTCTATGCCATTGGTTTTCATAGCCATTTTTTATGCTAATACCATGATATTTTTATTACTGTAGCTCTGTAGTATAATCTGAGATCAGGTATTACAATGCATCCAGGAATTGCTCAGGATTGCTTTGGCTATTCTGGATCTTGCACTCTTCTATATAAATTTTAGGACTGTTTCTTCTAGTTCTGTGAAAAATATCATTGATATTTGGATGAGGATTACATTGCATCTATAGATCACTAGGAATTATGGCCATTTAGACAGTATTAATTCTGCCTATCCAAGAACATGAGAGGTCTTTCCATCTTCTGAGTTCTTTAATTTCTTTCTCAGTGTTCTATAATTTTCACTGTCGAGGTCTTTCACTTCCTTGGTTGGATTTATTCCCAAGGTTGGTTTGTTTGAGGCAATTGTGAGTGGAACTATTTTCTTCATTTCTTTTTCAGCAGACTTGTTATTGGAGTATAGGAAAGCTATTGATTTTTGTATGTTGATCTGTATCCCTCTACTTTGCTGAATTTGTTTATCAGCTCTTTTTTTGGGGGGGGAGGGTCTTCTAAGTATAGGGTCATGTCATCAGCAAACAGATAATTTGATTTTTTTTTTTTTACAATTTGTAGCCCTTTAATTTCTTTCTTTACCTGATAGTTCTGGCTAGCATTTCAAGAACTATATAAAATAGGAGTAGTGAGAGTGGAAATTCTTGTCTCATTTCTGATTTTAGAAAAAAAAAGTGCTTTTTTTTCCTGTTCAGTATGACAATGTCAGCTTTGAATTTGTCATGTATATCTTTTATGATGTTGAGGTAAGTTACTTCTATGCTAGTTTCTTCAGTATTTTAACATAAATGGGTACTGAACTTTGTTGAAGACCCTTTATGTATCTATTAAGATGATCATGGGATTTTTGTCCTTAATTCCATTTATGTGGTGAATTACATTTATTGATTTACATATATTGATGCATCCTTGGATTGAAACCCATTTGATGATGGTGGGAAATCTTCTTATAAAGAACTATGAGTCTTATGCCCCAAACCCAAATAACCAATCATGTGGACAAATAAACTAAACAGACATTTCTCAAAAGAAGAAATACAAATTGCCAACTATATCTAAAAACCAACCTTAGCAATCAGGGAAATGTAAATAAATAAAACCATACTGAGATTTTGTCTTACTCCAGTTAAAATGGCAATCATCAAGAGTACAAATAACAAGGTATTCTGGTGGGGGTGTAGGTAAAAAGGAACACTCAAGCATTTTTAGTGAGACTGAAAATCAGTACAATCACTTTGGGAAGCAATATGGAGATTCCTTAGAAGACTAGAAATAAAACCACAATAAGACCTGTGTATTCCACTCTTTGGTATTTATCCAAAAGAACTAAAATCAGCATACAACAGTGATAAGTCACATCAATGTGTAATTCACATGTGCAATTCACAATAGCCAAGATACGAAACCAATCCAGGTACCTATCAATTGATGGATGAATAAAGAAAATGTTATACACACACACACACACACACACACACATACAATGGAGTTTTCCTCATCTATACATAGGAATGAAATTATAGACTTCAATAGATGAATGGATAAAGGAAATGTGATATATGTACTCAATGGAATGTTACTCAACTATAAAGAATAATTAAATTATAACATTTGCCAGTAAATGGATGGAACTGGAGACTATCATGCTAAGAAAAATAAGCCAATCTCAAAAACCAAAGGCCAAATGTTCTCTCTGATAGGTGGGTGTGAACACATAATGGGCAAGGGAAGGGGAAGAATATAAGTTATACTCCGTGAATGGATAATATGTCAAAAAGCACTCTACGGTCATGTATGTCTAAAAAGAACAAATACAAAATGTTGAAAAAGTAAAATAACTTTAAAAGAAATAGTTAGAAAGAAAATAAAAGATGAAATTGCACCATTAAAAAAAGAATGAGGGATGGGGTTGTGGCTCAGTGGTAGAGCACTTGCCTAGTATGTGTGGGGCACTGGATTCAATTCATTTGAATAATGGAAAGGTTCATGAAAATCTAAAAAATAATTTTTGAAAAAGAATGAAATCATGTCATTTGATGGTAAATGGGTGGGACTGGAGAACATCATGCTTAGTGAAATAAGCCAGAATCAGAAAGGTCAAGGGTCAAATGTTTTCTCTTAAATGTGGATATGAGAGAGGAATAAGTAAATTTTAAATAAAAAAGGGATCTCAAGAAAAATTGCGGGGAGAGCACTGGAGTGGAGGGAGGGGATCAAGGAGAGGGAGAAGGGATAGCAAAGGGGAGGAACTGCAGGATGAGATTGACTCAATTAAGTTATTTACAAGTATGAATGTCCCTACTGGCAGACACTGAGTAGGCAGGCAGGTCCAGCAAGAATGATACACACCCATGGTTTGTCTCAAAAAGGCTCTTTGTCTCTGGAACTTGAGATCTTTTTCCTCTAGGGAGAGACACCAGACACCTGGTCTAGAGAAATCCCTTCTACTTTCTTAAGACAGTACCAGCAAGGAACAGTGTAAGCCTCAGTGGTACCAGATAAACCTAGGGAACCAAATAAGAGCACAGAGGCTCTGAAAATTAAGCAGTCACTTGAAACACAGCCTATGGGTGAAAAGAAAAAAAGAAAAGAGCCAGGAACCATGTACCAAACCTAAACGGGTTAACTGACTGTTAAATTTGGAGATTAAACTAAGACTTACATTTTCTCAATAAAACAAAATGTCCAAAAATCACCTGTGAAGACAATCACAATTTCAATGGGAGAGGATATTCAGTTAATGCTAAGGCTGAGCTGGGTGTCAGATGTTGGAATTATCTGACATGGATTTTAAAGCAGCTGTCATGAAATGTTTTAGCAATAAACTGCAGTTTACCTACATATAAATGAAAAGGGGAAAATCTTAGTAAATAAATAAATAAGATGTAGTTTAAACAATTTAAAGTAACCCACAGAATGGAAAGAGGGAGGGAGGGAGGAAGAAAGAGAGTGGAGGAGGAGGAGGAGGGAAATAGATAAAATAAAAACAATAAAATGGAAACCTTAAATGCTACCACCAAGAACTATCTTAACTCTGCATAATTTAAATATATCAAACAAAAGAAGAAATTGTCAGAGTTAATTTAGAAAGCATGTTTCAGTTATATGCTATTCATAAGGAACTCACTTCAAATTCATTGACAGAAGTTGTACATGAAAGCATGAAAAGAGATTATCACAAATAGGAATAACTATTCTAATATGTGACAAATTATACATCAAAGCCAGGAAAATTGCTAGAGACAAAGAAGGACATTACTTAAGAATAAGAGGATCAATCCACCAGGAAGACATAATAATTTTAAATGGAATACCAAGCAGCAGAGCCTCAAAATATACAAAGTAAGAACCAAAAGACTAAAAGGAAAAATAGCCGTACACACAATTTAGTTAAGGACATCTGTATCCTGCCTCTCTCCAACTGATAGGACTAATAGAAAGAGAATTAGCAAGGGTATAGAATATCTAAACAATGCAATTGGCAAACAAGTTCTAAGCTGACATATGTAGACACCCCATCCAACAATAGAAGAAAACACAAGTGATCACAGAACATACACCAAGATAGACTATGTGCTAAACTATAAAAAAGACAATAATTTGGAGCTAGGGTTGTGGTTCAGTTGTACAGTGCTTGCCTAGCATGTGTGAGGCACTACATTTGATTCTCAGCACTATATAAATAAATGAACAAAATAAAGGCCCATTAACATCTAAAAATTTTTTAAAAAGCCAATAATTTGAAAGATTTGAGATCATGTGGAGTATGTTCTCGGAATACAAAGGAATCAAACTAGAAATCAAATATAGAAAATAGAAAAAAAATCTCTGAAGACATTGAAATTAAACAACTCCTAGATCAAAGAGAGAGTCTCAAAGGAAATGAAAAATATACTGAATTGAATAAAAATAAGTATACAACATATCAAATGAAAATACAATATATCAAAATTATGTTGTGCTGAGAGGGAAATTTATAACACTAAATGCTTACATTAAAAACAAGGAAAGGTCTCAAATCAGTGATTTGTTTGTACTTCATGAAACTGGGAAAATAAGATAAAAGGAAACTCCAGATAGGCAGAAGGAAGAAAATAATCTTCAGAGCAGAATTAAATGAAATTTTAAACTAACAAAATCATAGGAAAAAATCAATAGAAAAAAAACCTAATTCTTATAAAAATAATGAATCCGCCACCAAAAAATAAAAAAAGAAAGAAAGAAAGAAAACACAGGTTATCAATATCAGGAATGAAATAAAGTACATCATTACAAATCTTACAATCATTAAAAATAATAACGGAATATTGTGAAAATTATTATCAGAAATTTAGGAATTTTAGAAAAAGTTAATCAATTTCTCAGAAAACTGACAAAATTCAACCAACATGAAATAGATAATGTGAATAGGTCTGTAACAATTTTAATAATCAAATACATAATAAAAATTTTCTTTATGAAAAAGAAATTTCCAGGACCACATGGTTAAACTGGAGAATTCTACTAAACACAGTAAGAGGAATTACTCCAATTTTATACCACTCCTTCTGGAAAATAGGAGGTCCTCTTTCCAACTCATTTTATCAGGCCAATATTACCTCACTACCCAAACCAAACTAAAGCAGTAAACAACAGCAACAACAACAACAACAAAACAATGAAAGAAAACACAGAAACAGACCAATATGTCTCATGAATTTAGACCCCCTCCCTCCCCAAAAAAACCTCACCTCAACAAAACACTAGTAAGTCAAGTGTAAAAATTATTTAAATAATTATGTATCACCATGAAGTTGGGTTTATTCTGAGTATGGACTGTTGGTTTACCATTCCAAAATTCATCATATCAACAAGGTTGATTACAATCAAGAGAAACTGTATGGTCATATCAATTGACATAGAAAAAGTACTTGAAAAAATCCACCACCAACTCAGAATAAAAACTTTCAGTAAGTTAGAATTGAAAAGAACTACAGCACATGGATAAGCAGCACCTGCAAAGATCCTACAGCTAAGACGAATGGTGATGGACTGAAGGTCCACTGTCACCACAAATCTGAAGTACAAACAAATCACTGATTTGAGACCTTTCCTTGTTTTTAATGTAAGCATTTAGTGTTATAAATTTCCCTCTCAGCACAACATAATTTTTATGTATTGTATTTTCATTTGATATGTTGTACTATTGCACAGTAGACAGCCTCTACCCACTGCAATAAGTTGAGGAAAAGAAATAAAAATTTACAGATTGGAAAGGAATAAATAAAACTGTGTATAGATGACATGGTTGTTTACATAGAAAATCCCAAGTAATGTACAGAAATTTTAAAAATGTCTTCTAGAGAACTAAAAGCTAGTTCAACAAGGCTAGAGCATACACGATTAAAATGCAAAACTCAATCTCATTTTTGTATACCAACAATAACAGAACTGGAGTGTAAAGTGCAATGCCATAGCAATGACTCTAAAAACATATTTAAGTATATTATTAATATACATGTATAGGAGCTGCATCCTGAGAATCACAAAATGCTGATAAATAAATAAATAAACCTGAATAAATGGAGAGACATACATACCATTTTCCTAGATTGAAAGGCTCAGCAGAGCAATTCTTTCCAAATTGGTCTGCAGGCTTAATGCAACTTCTAGCAAAATCTCAGCAAGTTTATTTATTAACTTATGATGTAGCTTATATTCTATGATCTGTTTGGAAAAGTAAGGTCAATATACATTACATAAATGTGTGTATATATATATGCATTTTATATATATTTATATACATGAAGTATATCACATATATCAATGGCATCTAATAGAGAACCGAGAAATTAACCCACATAGTATACGGGCATAGTTTTTGATGAAAGTGCAAAATTCACTGGAAGGAGAGTCTTTTAAACAAATGATGCTGGAGCAACTGGACAGCTACAGGCATAAAGATGAACTTCGATCTAAATTTCACACTTTATACAGAAGTTAATAAAAAGTGTATCATGGAAATAAATTTGAAATGTAAAATTATAAAAATTTCAGGAAAAACAACAGAAAATTTGGGAATTTGGGCCAGGCACAAAATTCTTGACACAAAAAGCATGATATATATATATATATAAAATGAATACATTGGAACTCATCAAAATGAAAACTATTGCTATGTGGAAGCCCATGTTAAAAAGATGAAAAGACAAGTTACAAAATGAGAAAAATATTTGCAAACTACATATTCAATAAATGACTAGTACCAAGAATATCTAAAGAATTGTCAAAGCCAATAGAACAGAACCTATCAGTTCAATTAAAAAATGGGTAAACAGCCAGGTGTGGAAGTACCCACCTGAAGTCCCAGCTACTTAAAAGGCTGAGGCAGGAGATTGGAGGTCAGCCTAGGCAACTTAGTGAGATCCTACGGGGGTGGGGGTGGGGGGGAGAGCCAGGGAGGCAGAATGTGTGTGAGGCTGGGTTCAATTCCCATACCACAATAAACAACAACAAACAAAACAAACCTAAACAAACAAAAATCACAAAGGAAGGAAGAAAAGAAAATGGGCAAATGTATGAAGGTTTGATAACAAATTTGTATATATGTACAATGGACTACTACTCAGCAATGAAGAGAATAAAATACTCAAGCATAAATCATGAAAGATCTCAAAAACATCATGGTGATTAAGGGTATAGACTATGTGATTCCATTTATATGATGCTCTAGAATAGGCAAACATTTTTTGCCATCATGGAAATCAGAAGAGGTTGCTTGAGGAATTTGTGGGTAGACTATGTTTGAGAAAAGGGGCAAGGGAGCTTTCTAAGTTTGTTTAAATATTGTCTATCTTGTTGGGGTGGGTTGTGTGGGTATATTCATTTGTCAACTTGTGCCACACTGTACGTTTATGATTTGTGCATTTCCTTTTGTTATAAATCATACCTCAAGAAAAAAGCACTTAAAAGTAAAACACAAAACAAGAAAAAATTAATTTTCAAGGTAACTGAAGAGACCTTAAAGTTCAAATTCCTATTCTTCTGAGGACTTCCACACAGGCGTGGTAGAAAACCATCTGGCTCTTACCCGGTTGAGTCATTCCACACAGGGCACAATTCAAGGGCAAAAACCATAAAAGGTAAGAAAGAAAACCACCTTATGAGACAGACTCATCACCACAGCAGCTATCTGCATCATGGGTTGCTCCGCCTTGTCCTTCAGCTTCACAGCTTCTGTCCTTCTCTCCAATTAATCATCAAGCAACCTGTTCTTGTCAACACTCAACTCCCTGCCTGGTTTATTTCTATTGTGTCCTGAACACATTTGTTATTCATTTAGCCTCCCTTCCTTTTGTTTTACCACGTCCCACCAGGCTGTGCCTGATGCTATGAGCCATACCCCCTAGGACTGCAGACACTCGCTAGGCAAACACAGTTGCCCTCAGCTCTGACAGGCTCACAGCTGCTCTGATTTTCTGTATGCTTGAGGAAAGAGAGAGGCTATCCAAGGCGCAGAAACCAGCAGCAAACAAGCTTTATTCTCAGCCAAGGGACCCATGTGAGCCTTGTTTTGATATTTCAGTCAGATACAACTAGAGGAAGTAGGAAAAAGAAGGGAAAACCAGGAGGTTTTATTATTGAATAGTTTCCCTTAAAATCTCTCTCCAGGATTGCAGCTTTTAAGGATGTTAAACCAACCAGAGCTATAGTTTTTGTAGAAACTTACTGTGTACCTTTCTTTTGGGCAAATTAATTAATGGAATGAGGTTCTCTGAGCTTTCGTTTCTACATCTGTCAATCTAGAAAGCAGCAGGTACCTAAAGGGGTTGGCACTGAATTTACATGCCGAGTATTTGTAAATCATTTATCATTGCTGACACACGTTATGCATCCATTCTTGCATGCATTCATTCCATTCATAATTTATTTATTAAAAAATTCAATATTAATATATTTACCAATGTATATTGAGTGCTTAGTGTATGCTAAAGCACAGTTTCAGGATGCATCAGTAAACATAACAAAGTTTTCCTCTTTCATGTAATTTACATTCCATTCGGGGAGTCAGGAAATAAAAAAGTTAGTGAATAAATATGTAATATAATGACAGAGAATAAGACCTATAAAAGAAAGGAAGGAAGTGTAGGGTGGTGTATAGAAGATGACACAGGTGCGGCTTTTTATCCAAAGCCCCTTCCAAGAAGATTACAATTAAATAGAGACCTGAATGATGTGAGGTAGCAATTCACTGGAAATTGGGACTTTTACTCTTCATTCTCCCCAGAATGATATTGAAACAGGAAACTTACCAAGCACACTGGTCCCATTCAGGTAGCTACCACCACACTTAGGTGAATGAACTCAGATCAAAACATACATGTCTATTTATCAACTACTTCTCCCACAGCTCTCATCAATAATTATATGATCTATTTTCAGAATGAATCGTAATAATATACCAAATATTTTTAAATGGATTCCCAGAGAATATTTGTGTGAAGAAGTGAGGAGGACTTCTTACCTTTCTCTGGTTCAGGTGGAAAGGTATTAAATAGCAGATGGCTAAGCCTCCAGCAGTGATTCATTTATTTATTTTTTTAAGATAACACAATAAATAATAAAAGTATGTATTATTAGAGTGCCACATCACATTTTGATACATGTGCACCATGTTCAATGTGCTTAAATCAGGTTAAACATGTTTATCTCCTCAAACAGTGGGCATTTCTTTATGGTGAAACTTTCAACATCGTTTCTTCTAGCTTTTTTGAGTGTATCACATTATTGTCATCTATAGTCACTGTTTTGTGTAATAGCAAGCCAAAACTTTTTGCCCCTATTGAATTGTAACTTTAGCACCAAATGATGGGGCTCCTGTTTCATAAGACTCCTGAACCCCCTCCCACAGCCTATCTTTCTGCCAGAGTGAAGAATCCTCCAGAGCATGAAGCCAGAATTACATTCAGATTTGAATATTTCAGAGTAGCTTTTAGTTTGGACCCATTACAGATGATACCATTAGAATCCTTGAGCCATATCTCTGCACTAAACATTCAATATCAGAGGTCCAGAAAATTTTGACAGTTCACCAGAATGAAGTCCTGCTGGCTACATTCTGGTCTTCTGTACACACACACACACACACACACACACACACACACACCTGGTTTTGCCCAGTGTAATGCCATCATGCTGCTGAAATGCCTCAAATTCACAACACTATTAAAATTTATGGGGGAATCTTCAGACACTCCTCATAAAAATTAATTAACCCTAAATATTTTTGTTCTGTGACAACTTTAATGTAATGGTCCGTGAGGTTCACTCCTCTGCTTAACCAGGAAATTATTCCTTTTTCTGTAGTTCAAATAGACTTAGGTCACCTTTTGTTCAGTTTCAGCATTATATTGCATTCAAAAGAAATACCCACTCAAGAGTCTCCTCTAAGTAGAATTTTTACTGAAATGCTGGATGTGGTTGTGCACCTATAGTTCCCTACTAGGGAGGCTGAGGCAGGAGAATCACATGAACCCAGGGTTTCAAGGCCAGTCTGGGCAACTCAGTGAGATCCCATCTGAAAAAAAATTAAGACTAATTAATTAAACTAAACAAACCTTTATTGATATTGCTTGAAGAAACGCTGAAAGGGAAGAAGCCTATTGTAAGTACATTATACTTCTCCTAAGGTTCCTCTTTACCTTCATTATATTTTCATTGTATTAATTACAGAAAAGGCTCTGCTACAGTTTGGATTTTAATGTTCCCCAAAGGTTTGTATGTGAAAGTTGTTTCCAGTGTGATGTGACGGGGAGGTGGTAGAAGTTTTAGTGGTGAGGTTTTCAGCTCACCAGGGGACTAGTGGGTCCCTGGCCCCTTCCTCTTCTTTTCCTTCCCTACCATGTGGTAAATAGTTTGCTCTGCTGCACTTTCCCCTCCATGATGTGTCCCCCCAATAGACCTCAAAGCAAAGAGGTCAACTAGTCATGGACTGAAAACTCTAAAACCATGAGCCAAAATAACCTTTTTCTCTTCATAAGTTGATTATCTTTGGTATCTGTCATAGTAATGGAAAGCTGACTAACATAGACTCCCCTCGAATAACCTTTTATTTTTCCCTCTTGTTATAGCTTGGACCTGGAATGACCCTCAAAAGGTCATGTGATGAATGCAAGGTCCCCTGTGCAGACAGTTTAGAGGTGGGGCTTTTCGGCAATAATTGGATCATGAGAGCTCTGACATCAGCAGTGAATTGATTCACTGACAGATGAAGGGAATAATAGAAAGGAGGTGGGACTTAGTTACAGGAAGTTTTTCACTGGGGGCTGTGTCCGGGAAGAGTTCATCTTGTCAGTTGCCTCTCTCTTTCTCTTTTCCTCAACTGCCATGAGCTGGGCAGTTCTCTTCTGCCATGATCTTCAGCCATGATGTCCTCATCCCCTTCAGGCCAAGAGCAATGAAGTTGCTGACCATGGAGTGAAACTCTGAAACCATGAGCCCCAAATAAACTTTTCCGCCTTGTTCTTGTCAGGTATTTTGGTCACAGTGGTACAAATCTGACTTAACACATATCTCTTTCCCAGCTCTAACTTTCTTGGCTTTTCCACTCCTTAATTTCACTTTTATAATTGTCTTTCTTGGAATTCCAGGCTCATTTTGATGTAAATTAATCTAACTTGTCCCCTGTTTTTTCCTAATTCAGTTACTCTTTTTCCTTACCTTGATCTCTATGACAGGAATCTAGGCCCGAGTGCCGCAGTCTGGCTGGGCACAATTCAGGAGCCACTTGTCAAAAGAAACTAACTTTATTTTTAGAACTACAAAGGCCAAACAAAACAGCTCTTCAGGAAAAACCCTCAGAGCCCAACTGCCACCACCGGCTTCCACAAGCCTCTCACCCACACAAACCTCACCACCTCCCCCAATCCTCCTGCTCTTGAGGCCGATTGGCTGGGTTGCATGGGCGGAGCCAAAGAAGTCCCCCAATGAGCAGCTCCGTGGTCTGAAAGGGCAGGGAAACAGCCCAATGAACATCACCGCAGAGGAGCCAATCAGCTAGATGTTGCTGGGGCCACTGTGAGCCAATCATCAGCCGGCAGCTGGAAGTTTGCTGGCAGCTGGAAGTTTGCTGGGGCCCCTTTGGCTGTGGCTCTCAACACCCTAGTTCCATGATCAGTGAAGAATATTTCCTTCTTCACCAGTGGATGTAGTATAAAAGATGGTTGGTATATACATGCTATTATTTTTCTTTTCTTTTCAATTCACTTTGAACCTCTTTTTGCCCATCTGTTCAGAACCAAGGCATACAGTGGCAAACAAGATGTAACTCCTCTTCAAAAGCGTATTAAAGATTATGTAGTCATGTGAGACAGATAGTCAACTTCATAAACGTGTTTTTCAAGCACAGTGCTGTGACATATTCACAAGCAAGCTACTGATTTTAGACCAGGTTATGAAAATTTTTTGTTGTTGCTGTTATATCTGAGGATGCAACCTGTCACTGTGATATTAGATAGAATTAGACTGAGAAGGTCATAGACTGAGAAATGTGATTAAGAGCCAGGTGCCTCCTGCTCTATACAAATGAAACAGGTGAGACATGATGTTGAGCTGGGGCCAGGTCGGATGTCGGGTTTACTGACTCACAGGAGAATTTGCTCTGTGCAGATACAAGAGGATAGGCAGGCAGAAAGTAGTTCTACCCAAACAGTTAAAGAGTGCTCAGGGATAGCCAAATGAAGAATGAAATAACCACGGGTGCTTTTACAGGCACCGTGAGCTATGATACTGGATCAGTGATTGTATTGTCACTATGGATGACTTGTTTAGTGCTGTTTTGAGACCTTTAGTCCCTTCAAGTGAGTCCTTGCTAAACTCTGGCATTTCTAAGTTAGCAATAAAAAGTTGAGAATGACAAAGAAGGAAATGAAAGACTGATGTGGAAATGGACAAGACATAATAGGAGCTCAGGGAAAGGGAACCTGTAAAAGACTCTGGTGTGTGTGGGATGAAAAATGCCACGGGCGACAGATGCAAAGGAATATGGCTGATAGGAACAGCAGATGGGACTGGACTTGGATCTCAGAAAGAACGCTCTCAGTGGGCTTCCCAGAAGATTCTCATGCATGCATACACATAGGAACGACTTCTGGGCTGGGGTGCAACTCAGTGTTAGAGAGCTGACCTAGCATGTGATAGGCCCTGGGTTCTAAAACACCTCTGTAGCAGAAACAGATCCAAGAGTTGGGAGGTCTCTGACTGCTGCTTGTTTATTCAAGAGCTGGAACATTAGGAGTGTTTTTGAATGTCTATTCCAGCAGGGAGCATTTTGTAAAATGAAGTTTGTTTCTATTGATTTGGCACCTAAAAACCCTCGGGGAGTTTCTTCCACTCATTATCCTAAAATGCGTAGCAGTAGCAGCTGAGGAGGTGGCAGTCGTGGACTTCTGTTCCAAAAGCAGCAGTGTCCCGAGGAGAGTTGGTCTGAACAGGAGGTAGCTGCTGCTCTGCACCAGCCCACTCTTCTATTTTTGGTTCTGACACAACAGCAAAGACCATGTCTATGCTGATTTCCCACACATATGTTATTTCCTTTCCATAGACTCCATCAATTCTTCTACTTGTTTTCTCTGATGATATAATACACAGGCATAAATTTAGTTATTACAGCTGGTTGTTGTAGCTGTCTTTTACCATTCCTTAAAATACTCCTTTGTCCACAAGCCAAAGAAAGTGAACATCCCATAAAACAGATTAAATATACACAGAAAGACAATGGAGGCACCTTTTTCTCTTGGTAACTGGGAGCAAAACATAATGCCAAAATATTCCTAAACTCCCTTAGTATTAAAGACAAAACCAACCACCTTAACTTCTGTCTCTTAAGAGTCAACAACAGATGAAAGAACATCTATGTCCTTTCCATGACACATGATGCTACATGACATACTGAAGAAAGGCCATCTACCGACTTTCTGGTGTGGATTAAACATTAGAGGCTCTCCTTTGCTATCCAGAAAAGATGTTTTCAACCTCCATCCAGTCAAAGAGTACCCTTTATTTCAAAAGAAATTTTAATCCATATTTCCTGAAGTCTAAACCTAAACAGCAAATAAAAGTAAAGTTTCTCTGATCAGGGAAAAATGAATGTCAGTGGCCTCCTCTGTGGTCCCACTCTCCTCCCCATTGACTCTGAAGGTCTGGCAAAGCAGGGTTTGATAGAAGGCCCAAATCCTTAATTGATTCTAAAATGTCTCCATCATTTGTCTCTGAACTGCCCTGCTTATACAATCTCCTCTCTATCTGTGGACACTACAAACTAAAGGTCCACATGAAAACTTATGGGTCTGTATTTTCCCTGGCTTAATGTCCCATTATGTTCATTGAATTAATGTATTACTTCCTCACCGACTGTAAACAGACTATGGGACTCTGTCCATGAAAAAGAAGAAGGTGGTGTTAAGCCTGATACAAAGGGGTGAACAACTCAGACATCAGAGAAAATAACAGGTTAAGAAATTGAAAAGTAGTCAACTGGGTGGCAGGCTCTGTTTATAAAAGCCACAGTGATTCAGAGCACACCTTTATCAAGAAAATGGCCTTTGTCCTTTCTCCAAGGATGAGCTAGGATTGGGTATGTAACAAGAAGGTTTTTCCTTTTCCTGGAAAGAAGGGGAGATATGAATCAGTAATGCCTTTTTTTGTGGCTGGGAAGAGAGAGTCTGGCAGGAATGGAGGACTGGCATTGGGAGGAACAAGAACACATGGATGGATGTGCTGGGACAAAACTGTGGAGGGCATTACAAATCAGGTAGCAGAATTATGTGTGACTTGATTCACATTGGGTAACCATCATCTACTCCTAACTAGGAGAGTGACGTGGTAAATGTGCTCAATTAAGATCTTGAAGAGAAGAAAAACACGATTCAAGTCAGAGACTAAGAACATTAGTCTGGCAGTGTTATGCTGACGAAAGAGAGTTGCCAGAAGGCTGCTTTAATAATGAATGAGCTCTCTTCTTTCCTGCTGATAAGGAGATGCAGATGCCTACACTCAAATTCAGAAACTCCCACATAAATTGCAGCAAATGCTGACACCCGCCCTCATGGCCCTTCTTGTGCAGATGAAAGCAACCCAAGCTGGGCTTAAAACAAGTTACTATGTTTGCAAACAAGTTCATTTGAAAAGAAAAAAACAACAACAACTGAAACATAAAGCATTCTCAGTGTTGTACAAACTCAGTGATAGTGTCTTGATTAACTCTATTTTCAAACTTCATTGGTATACTCAAACTTGTGGTAATTTTTTATTTTATTAACTTTAATTTTAAAAACTTGCATTCCAATGTGCTGGTTTCTGCACATGTTTCTTGGCAGCAGCAAGGGGGTTATGCCAGGTGCAGATTGCTTGCATTTATAAGCTGCCAATCCATTCCATCTTCCCTTTAACTTTAGACTCCACGACTTGAGAAAAATCTTTCTCTGTAACACTCCACAGTGCCATGCACAGTGCTCTGAATATAATGACCATTAAGTGAATATTGTATATCACAGAGCTCTCATAACTTACTTTGGACAGGTCTCCTCTATCTTGGATAAGATTTCTAGCTTTCTTGATTAACACCACCCTGTGATTTATCCCTTTTGATGAAGAGGCAGAAGCTTCTGGTTGTTTTCTACAATTTCACATCATCGGTGATGGATTAGCATCACCCTATCATGTCTTTTCGGTAAATTTTCCCCATCCTGTTTTGCTTTTTGGGCTCATCTGCTTCATTGCCATTTTAATTTGGAAAAGAAGGGATGACATTAAAGAAACAATAGAATCAACAAGTCTAATATATGATTCGAATTCCTAAAGTGCTTTCTCCAAGGCAGAATTTGCACATAGAAATTCACATTCATTAAGCTAACGACAGAGCGTGTCAAGCCAGCTGCAGGTTTAATAGAGAGGTCAGAACCTTTTCTCTCTGTCATTCCTACTGAAGACATCATTAGAGCTACAGTAAAATAAGAGAATGTCACAGAATGTCAGCCTAGTCATAGTGCAACTGTTCTTTTTTCATTAGTGACTCAGCTGGTTGCTATGGCAACCTCACTCTAGTATCAGGGATACTAGAGCTGATGCTTCTCTGCCTCTATTTTCAGTTAGGAAAAATTGTGCTCCCACCACATGGGCTCCTACCATGATATTTATATCTGGGTCATGATAATAAAGCCAGCTGGAAATATGTCTGCTGAAATTCTATCCAGGCAGAGAGGTTTCCCATTAAAAGGGAGAGTGAATATAGGATTTCTAGACTGATTTGAGCACCAATTATTCTGTGGGAAGGCAGGTATTCCCTTCTGCCCTCTCTGTCTCATGGGGAGATTTCAGTCTTTTTTGAGGACTTGTTCTGCACACCCTTCAGCCTGGCTGGTTGGCTCCAGAAAAATCAGGCAATCTATCTTCAGTGTCTCATGCCCAATTCATCCAGAGCCCACCTACTTAAAATGCTTCCTTGGAGTGCATTTCATACCATTTCATTTATTCCCTCATTCATTTGGTTGCAAAGTAATTATAGTCAGCCAAGCATCATGTTAAATAGCACATTTACTTGCTGATTTGTACTCTTGCCATTTACAGTCTAATTTGTGGATGCATCAAAATTACACAGGCCTTCTTTGAAGGAAAGAAGAAGGGCGTGTAAATAAATAATTATAATATTATGTGATGTGTATTTTTATTAATTTTTATTTATTTTGATTAAATTATAATTGCACATATTTATGGGGTGAAATCTTGTGGGGTTTTTTATTTTTATTTTTTTTAGGTGTAGATTTTCATGTGGTGCTGAGAATCGAACCCGGGTCCTGCCCACGCTAGGCGAGCGCTCTGCCGCTGAGCCATAATCCCAGCCCCAATCTGATGTATTGATGCATGTGACATTGTAGGGTGATCAAATTAATGAACATATTTGTCACCTCCAATAGTTACTATTTCATTATGGTAACTTTTAAAATCCTTTCTGTATGATACATTTTTAATAGTTAAGAGGAAGTAGGGGAGTTAGTTGGATTGTTTGGTAAATACTTCTCAAAATAGGTGATATTTAGATTAGAGTGTTCATGGATGTGTTCTTGAATTCTCCAGTGATTCAGAGCTAGGGGTAGCTCAAAGGACTTTTGTTGCAGTGTTATCTGGGTGAAAGTCTGTTTGCTCTTTAAATGTGTATGAATCCTCTTTAATTGAAAACATTTTCTAGCAATCAGGATGGGTTTATGTTTGAAAAGAGAAAAAATGTGAAAAACAGAATAAGATTCTTGTTCTGGAAAATTGTTTCTGGAAATATACCCTAGTTAAAAAAAAAAAAAAGTCAATTGGAAGATCTTGTTGTTGGTTAATGTTTCCCCGGGAATTGATGTTATGAGAGGCACCCATTGTGTCTCCAAAGTAAGCAAACAGACAGATACTGAAGGAAAGTGCTCCATGAAACATAGTTGGTAGACCATCAGAAGATTCCCTTCCTGCACCTAGTTTCTATAAAACAATGATATTTGGTGACCCTGTAGGATTAATGAAAGTTGTTGTCTTTCCTGAATATCAACCATTGTTCAGACTAGAGGTAAAAACCTAATGAAATAATTATGTAGAGGACAGTGCTCTTTTAATTTTTTAAAAATTTTTTTTAGTTGTAGAGGGACACACAATATCTTTGTTCATTGATTTATGTTTTTTTTAATGTGGTGCCGAGGATCAAACCAGTGCCTCACACATGCTAAGCAAGTGCTCGGCCACTGAGCTATAGCCCCAGCCCTGAGGACAGTGCTCTTTATGAAATGTATCAAAGCTCAGAAATTCAAGCAGCACTTTCTAAGATGAATGCTCTTCACAGACTGCTGACAACAGTCTTGCTGACATGATCAGGGAAACACAAGAAACAGATGCGTCACTCTATCTCCAGATCAGATCAGACACTGATGTCTGCATAGGCTCAAGTGACCTTTACCAATGTCCTCTGCCAGATTCTTGAATGAAGAGAGCAGAATTGGTCAAGAGAGGCTCCTTGCAAATCTGTTCTCCTCAAAATCTAATTAACAGTGGTCAGCAATTGCAGCAGTGAACAGATGTTTCAGTAGAATGGAATCTTTAAAAAATTCTTCTATAAAGCATACTTACATTTTTGTATAGGTAGTAAATGTAATGTGGTACAAAATTTGAAATACATCTTAAGGTAGACATAATGACAAGTATGTTTCACCCCAAGTCAATAATTTATGTCCTTGGAATAAAACCACCATTCCAAGTTTCTGGGTCTCTTTCCAGGGAATCTCAAGCTTATGGACTCATAATGACACTTATGATAATGGTGGGATACTAAGCAAACTTTATGCACTTTGATTTTTTTCACTTAAATATTTCTTGCACATGTGGGAGGAGAAAAATACCTTTCCTTCTACCTATTATAGGTTCATAGTTGAGGTCCCTACAACAAAAAATGGATTAACAAGGAAAAAATAAAAATGGATTTACTATAATCCTTATGTGACACGGGAGTCTTTATAAGGAAATCAAGATCCAAGTATTGGTAATCAATTGGGGTCAAATTAGCAAGGTCTACTTGATCAGGTTTTTCTGGGCATCTTTATGTCTTCAGAGATAAGAAAGCTTCTGTCCTCTAGTTATAAGCAGGGCACTTCCCATATGTGGCTCTTCTGACTTGCTTCAGGGAGAACCTTCCTGTTTAGGGGATTATTTAAAATTCCCTCAGCTTATAATATTTTAGGATATTGACTCTTAAACCCCATTAGACATTATTCTATATTCTAAATGAGCTGCCTCATTTTAATAAATGAACTTCATAATATTTCATTGAATTTAACAATCTCATTTTTTTGGCAATTGAAAGCAGTTTCAAACTTTTATAACACAAACAATAGTACAAAAGTATCATTAGTCATATGTCATTGCACATCTGTGCAAGTACATTTATAGTAAAATTTGTAGAAGCGTAGGTTCTGAGAGTATGTGTACATATAATTTTGATAACTTTGCAAAATTGCTTATGATTAAGGTTATATCATTTTTTTTACTCCCACACAATATGTATGACATTTCTTGTTTCCCCACTTCCTTATTATCTCAATTTGTTATTCAACATTTTTTTCTTAGTGCTCAGTTTGAAAGGTCACAATATGTATTACATTGTAATTTTAATTTGTATTTTCCATATTATGAGTGATCCAGTACTTACCATACATTAAAGAGGCATATTCATTGTTTTATACAATGAAATGATTTGTTAATGTGATTTTGATATGATTGAATAACTTATTGGTCTTTTAACTCATTTACCTGTGGTATAATTTGCACATTTTTTTCCATTTGCCATTTTTCTTTTGATTTTGTTTTTTTTTTTTGGCGGGGGGTACTGGGGATTGAACTCAGGGGTACTCAACCCACTGAGCCACACCCCAGCCCTATTTTGTATTTTATTTAGAGACAGGGTCTCACTGAGTTGCTTAGCACCTTGCTTTTGCCAAGGCTGGCTTTGAACTCTTGAACCTCCTGCCTCAGCCTCCTGAGCTGCTGGGATTACAGGTGTGCACCACCAGAAAATTTTTCTTTGTGGATTTTTTTTTTTTTAGTGTCAGAAATTTTTCATCAATAGGTTCTAAATTTTCTATTATAACTAAAAAGATGTTTTCACTCTAATATTTAGTGCATGCACACACATACATATACTTTTTTATATTTTTTGTATTTTGTATATTTTTGTATATCCAGAGTATACAAAGAACTCAAAAAATTAGACAATAAGACAACAAATACCCCAATCAACAAATGGGCCAAGGACCTGAACAGACACTTCTCAGAGGAGGACATACAATCAATCAACAAATACATGAAAAAATGCTCACCATCTCTAGCAGTCAGAGAAATGAAAATCAAAACTACCCTAAGATACCATCTCACTCCAGTAAGATTGGCAGCCATCAGGAAGTCAAACAATAACAAGTGCTGGAGAGGATGTGGGGAAAAGGGTACTCTTGTACATTGCTGGTGGGACTGCAAATTGGTTCAGCCAATTTGGAAAGCAGTATGGAGATTCCTGGGAAAGCTGGGAATGGAACCACCATTTGACCCAGTTATTGCCCTTCTTGGTCTATTCCCTGAAGACCTTAAGAGAGTGTACTACAGGGATACTGCCACATCGATGTTCATAGCAGCACAATTCACAATAGCTAGACTGTGGAACCAACCCAGATGCCCTTCAATGGATGAATGGATTAAAAAAATGTGGCAGTTATACACCATGGAGTGTTACACAGCTCTAAAAAATGACAAATTCATGGAATTTGCAGGGAAATGGATGGCCCTAGAGCAGATTATGCTTAGTGAAGCCAGCCAATCCCTAAAAAACAAATACCAAATGTCTTCTTTGATATAATGAGAGCAACTAAGAATAGAGCAGGGGGAAAGAGCAGGAAGAAAAGATTGATATTAAACAGAGACACGAGATGGGAGGGAAAGAGAGAGAAAAGGGGAATTGCATGGAAATGGAAAGAGACCCTCATTGTTATAAAAAACTACATAAAAGAGGTTGTGAGGGGAATTGGAAGAAAAAACAAGGAGAGAAATGAATTACAGTAGATGGGATAGAGAGAGAAGATGGGAGGGGAGGGGAGGGGGGATAGGAGAGGATAGGAAAGGTAGCAGAATACAACTAATAGGGCATTATGTAAAAAGGTGAATGTGTAACTGATGTGATTCTGCAATCTGTATTTGGGGTAAAAATGGGAGTTCATAACTCACTTGAAACTAATGTCTGAAATATGATATGTCAAGAGCCGTGTAAGGTTTTGAACAACCAATAAAAAAAATAAATAAAAAAAATAAAAATTTCTAGTTTATTTATTTTGATCCACCTAGAATCTTAGTTTAAGAAGTAAAGTCACTGTCTTAATTTATTTTTTGCAGATGTCCCTTTAATTTTATCAAAACCGCTTTTAGAATAATCCATTGTTTCCCCCACTTATTTGAAAGACTGATTTATTATATGCCAAATGCCATAACACACTTGGGTCTATATTGGTGTTTTGGTCTATTCCATGTGTATGTTCATGTGCTAGCATAGTAGAATTTTACCATCTGTATTTGTACCAATAATTAAGCCAATTGACTTGTAGCTGTAATCTACCTTTTGTTGTCTTTTTAGCAACATTGGAGCTGGCTCTTGTAGGCTAGTAGGTTCTTCCTTGCCAGAAGAGCATGCTTCAATAAATGAGGAGAAAGGGGCTTTAATTTTCTTGCATTAGCTGTAGCATGTAGGTCACTCATGATGCTCACCTTCAAACTTGTTGGGGCTTGCCTGTGGCTCCCTGCTGACCAGCTCAGCTTGCCAATGTTTCAACAGAGCTCCTGCTCACCAGCCAGGCTCCTTGACTGCCTACCCTACCCTCTATGAACTAGCTCTGGCCTGGGAAAACTCAGGGCCATTGCAGAGATACACTAACACTTAAAATTTTATAGTAATTTGGGCTGGGGATGTGGCTAAAGCAGTAGCGTGCTCACCTGGCATGTGTGCAGCCTGGGTTCGATCTTCAGCACCACATACAAACAAAGATGTGTCCGCCGAAAACTAAAAAAAATAAATATTAAAAAAAAATTTCTCTCTCTCTCTCTCTCTCTAAAAATTTTTTATAGTAACTTAAGTTTAACTAATTACACTATTTAATTTTTATAGTAATTTAAGAATTTATCTGAAATTCAAATTGAAGCAAGAATCTTTAACTATTTGTTTTGCTTTTTGCTTAAACCTGGTAGCTCTACCCAGAAGATACTCCCTTTACTGAAACTTTGAGAAATAAATTATAGGAGTAACTGCATCCTTGAAAACTCTATGATTGCTCCCCTTTGTATATGAGATAAGGCTATAGGGGATTCTGCCATTAAAATGAATGCCTTAATTTTAGTGAGGATAATGGAAACCCAGAGCTGAAGTTTCCAGGGTCAGTTCTTGACCAAAGACAAAGAAGGTACATAGAGCACAAAAGACAGAAAGAATGTACTGGTAACCAAAATGACTTGTTCTGCAGAAACTCTGATGGCAGCTAATTGATCATGGTGCCTCTAGGAACAAAATAGATGGGCAATCTACTGAAATATTGGTTGACATGCATAAGATAGAAAATTTCAATCTCTGGTGGTCAAAATCTTGATATTTATTACCATGGTGGAGAATCATACCCTTATTTTAGTTTACAGACCTAATGTCAGATTGCAGACTCCAGATCTCTTAACTGAAGGGAAATCTGTATTTCATTGTCTCATTGAGGATTGGAAGTGCATAATATGTCTCCAAGTCTTTCCCAGAGGACTTAGTTAATCGTATGTTGGGAAAAAAAAAAGAAATATTCATGTCTTTTTGGCATTACTAGATGTTCACTCTAAAATGACCTGAAATGCTATTGTGGCCCATCAGTCAAAGTAGGAGGCTTATGGTTGCAGTTAGTAGCTAGAGTATAAGTTCAGGTCTGATAGTTGACCAAGTTGATTCAAGGACCTACCCTGGGTTTGCCTAGTTTTTCAATGCATAATTAAAATATATATACTTGGCAACTGTTATAATCCCATATTGTATTAGAAGATGTCACACCAGAGAAGATATACAGGTGGCAAATTAACATTTGAAAAGATACACAATATTCTTTGTCTTCAAAGAGTTTCATATTAAAACAGCCATTGGACACTCCTTTACTCATATTAGAATGACTAAAATTTTAAAAAATTGACAATACCAAAAATGGGGAGGATAGAGTGCAACACAAATTGTCACTGAATCCTGGAGGCAGTGGTGGGGAGCAAAATGGTAGCCACAGTTTGGAAGACAGTTTTAGATTCTATGTTACTAAATGTAGTTTTGCTTTAACAGGTGATGAAGAAATTGAACTCCTAGGTATTCATTCTACTGAGTTTTAAACACGTTCACTGAAAACATGAACATGATTCTGTAGCAACTTTATTCATGACTGATCCAATGTCGAAGTGACAAAATGTCCTTTAATAAATAAGTAAATAAGCTGTGGGTATGTGTGTACAATGAAATAGTATTCATCAGTATAACTCAGAAATGACCCATTTAGCTATGAAATGACATGGAGAAACTTTAAGTAAAATTTCTAGGTAAAAGAAACCAGTCTAAAATGGTTATATACCACATGATTCAAATTTTATGACATTGTGGAAAAGGTAAAACTATACAGATGATAAGAACTCACTGATTGCCATGGACTTGGGAGAAAAAAGAGGGATAAAAAGCTGAAATACAGAGAACTTTAGGGCATTGAAACTGTTTTGTATGATACTAAAATGCCAAATAAATGCTACGACATTTTCATCAAATCTGTAGAAGTGTACAACACAAAGATTAATATATGCAAATCATTTAGGATTTCAGGGGGGGTTCCAAGAAAGAGTGCAGACTTTGATGAAAGAATCTAAGTGTATGTGAAACAACCTCACTGAAAAGGGTGACAAAAAAGGTGCTGACTTAAGTACCTTTGAAAATGGAGTTATTAAGACTAAAGGCAAATACAAATAAACAAAAAATCTGCACATAAGTACTACCTCTACTCTACATGTTTTTTGCCACCTGTATAGGCAATCCTGAGGAAATTTTCAATGGACAAGTGTCCTACCACATATCTGACTCATGTGCCTTAAAATTGTTAAAGGCATCAAAAACAAGGAAAGGCTGAGGCACTGTCACAACTAAGAGGAGCCTATGAAAACCTGAGAATCAAAAATTACGTGGTATCCAGAATAGGATGAAATGGAATGAAGATATTCAGTAAAAATCTAAGGTAATCTGAACAAATTATGCATTTTAGTTAACAATAATGTATCAACATTAGTCTATCAATTGTAAAAAATGTGCCATACCTCATGTAAGGTGTTAATAATGGTGATATGTATATTTAGTATACTGTATACATAATACTCATACTGTATATGTGGGTAATTTTTATTAATGGCTTTATTTTTTAAGAATTTTAAATTTACAAAAAATAGTATATGTATGTATATAATATATACACATTCTATTTTATGTATAATCTCTATGTAATATATTATCTATGGTAACCTATTAAATACTACATATGTGATATATAATTTACATGCATAATATATACATCATAGTACATATATAATACAATACCTATCTATCTATACACACACACACACACACACACACACACACACACACACACACTATTTTCCTGTAAATTTTAAACTATTCAAAAAATAAAGTCTTTAATAAAAACTATTGGGAGATAGAAATGAAGGTGAAGTGAATAGTTTTTCAGAAATACAAAATCTGAAAGAATCCACCAATAGCAGACATGTATAGCAGGAAATGTTAAAGAAGGCCTCCCAGGCAGGAGAATGGCAGCAAATGTAAATCTACACATCAGAACGAAGAGCACTAGAAGCAGCAATGACGTGGATTGACATAACTTAAAAATAATTAACTATTTAAAATAAGAAATAAAAGTGATGTTTTGTGAAGTATATATGTGTATATAAATTGTATATCAACAATAGCATGAAGTTCAGGAAGGGAGAAATGAGAATAGACTGAGGCAAGATTTTTATACTACACGTATTTGAAGATATACTGTGATTGGATAAAGATGTATACTATAAATCCTAAAATAGCTATTAAAATAATAACAAAGCTATATCTAATGAGACAACAACTAAGAAAAAATAAAATCACAAAAATATTCAGTATGTAACAAGGCAAGTAAGAAAGGAACAAAGAATAGAAGGATGGAGTAGAAAGCAAGACAAGAGATTTAGACCATGCTAATAATCACATGAAATTTAAATAGTGTAAATACTCCAATTCAAGGCAGAGATTGTCCAATTATACAAAAAAGGAATACCAACTTATGTGTTATTTAAAAGAATCTCATTTTTAATATAAAGATATCAGCAAGTTAAAAACAAAAGGATATAAAGTGATGTAAAGTGTTATAAAGGATATAAATATAAAGGCATGTTAACAATAGTCAAAAGAAAACTGGAAGAGCTATATGACATCAAGATGGAGTTATAGAACTGAACGCCATTCACAATGTAGCGTCACTTCACAATGATAAAGAGGTTAACTAAGAAGATACATATTTTATATGTTTATGCACTAATAACACAATATAAGCTGCCATATGTACTTTTTACTTTCACATAATCAGCATGAAATGAGGGTTGCACAGTCTGCTAGAACAGGTTACAAGGGTGTTATTCCAAGACTGGCTTTCAAGTCTTGCTGGTTTTCTCAGCCGCTTGAGATATTACTGTTTTGAGCACCATGAGTCAGTACTGCTGCATTTTAAAAAGGGTGATATTTTGACATTTCAGGTGATTGTCTTCATAGATATTTTTATGAGAAAATACAAATAAGAGAGAACAGAGTCTGAATGTGATTTAACTGCAAATGATAGTTGTTGAACTAGTGAAATCATTAAAGTTCTATTATTTATTTCATACAATATTCAGAAGATGTGCTGTTACAATATTGACCAAGTATAAATAGCTTCCTTTTAGGTGACATGATAGCAGAAGAACCATTAAAATAGTACTGTTATGAGTCATTTGATATTGATTTTTGATCCTCACTTCCTGAGATTTTTTTTTTACAAAACACAATGCAATAACCTAGTATTTCTGTATGTTATGATACAGAGATAGTATTCCAAAAGTCATTCCATTTATGGCCAGAAGACTATATAATTGAGGAAGGTATGGGAGGTCTTATGTATGATGGATAATCCAGTGTTTCAATATTATATTTTCTGTTCCTTTTGAATTTAAAAGACCAAAGTTACCCCAAAAAAATTATTTAGGTTAGTCAGCCAGTAACTATTTGATAGCAATTTGAACATCTCTTAATTTTCCCACTGATTTTGACTATACTATATTATCTATTCAGAATTTAAGTGATGCTCCAAAGTTTAATAAGATTGTCCAAGACTTTTAAGGCAATTCTTGTTATTTACTTTCCTGTTCCAATGTTTATTGTAATTAATCTATATGCTTTTAAATGATTTTCAAAGTAAATTGGTTTAAAAAACTTCCATAAATTACCTTTCTTAACTTCAGAATATAAAATAATTCTCCTATATAAATAGGCATGATATAAGGAACGCATCATTATGTGCCTGTATAGTTTCATGTCTGTATCAGTTACAGTTCACTGGCCTGTTTTCCCAGATGTTTCAAATGTACTGGTACTTTTATCAGTTCAAACTGTTCATGACTAGAACTTGATGCTGCTTTTGCTAACATGTACGTGATTGAAAGAAATCCACTCCATAGAAGGCCTTAAAGACACTGGATGACTCTGGTTTGTCTACACAGTTTTTCTTTTGCTGACTGTTTAACCAGTGTTTGCCTTGTGTGTAGGATGTAGGACCTGACTGGGGTTTTTGGAAGAGTAAGGGAGGGAATGGAAACATACTGCCTATTGGAGGAATTGAGAAGGAAGTCAAGTGGGAGGTAGAGCTGGGGGAGTGGAAGCTACTACAGGGAGATAGATATTTAATAAGAAGACCTGAGATGATTAGTATGGTTGTAGAAAAAAGTTTTTGCTATATGATGTGCAATGTAACCCTCTTCCTCTAAAACATCAGCAAACACAGACATTAGACATCTTGAAGGGAGAAATGTGCTGAGCCTTGCCTCGGGGAGAAAGAATTATGATCCAAGGGACTCAGTGATAGTCAGATTACTCTTGCAAGCAGCGCTTCCAAAACAAAGGAAAAAGAAGTTGTTCTCCTTTGCTATTACTCTTTCACTTTTCCTTCTGCTTCTGGGATGGCAGAGTCCATTTTAACACAAAGGAAAACAAAATGAGATGGAGTTGACCTCTGGGAAAAGGAAATGTTGAGTCATTTGTCAGAAGTGTTCAAAACATAAGGGATTTTTTTTCTTACTCTTCCTGTGCTTCTCTCAGAAATGGAATAACTGAAGTGTTTTAATAGCAAGTTTTCATTTTAAGGCCAGCAATAGCTCATCATACACAAATGTGACTCCAGCAATAGAAATGAGATGGCTTTTTCAACCATACACAACTGATGGGGAACAGAGAAGATTTGGAAAGCTTAAGTTGGGGCAGGAGGGCTTGCATATTATTTCAACACAACGAATGCATGTTTGGACATTTTAATAGAGAAGCAAGGTTTTACAGCTTTTGGTATTTTTATATGCCAGTTTGAATCCAGTTCTGTGTGAAAAGAGGTTTTGGGGAAAGTGAAGTATGATAACTGAGTTGGGTTAAGAGTGTAAAGGACAGAGCTCAGCAAAGATCTAGTCAGTAGCAAGAAGTTTAACTATTCTGGGAAGTACATTGAAAGCTTCTCTACTTTGGAAGCAGGTTCTATGTCTTAGTCACATTTGTATTTCTCCAAGATCAAATGTATTTATTTTGTGCTTAATTTGAGCCCTGAGTAGATTTAAATTATATGAAAGTTAGAGTTCCAGGTCTTCATGGGAGAGAGAGATTGGATTAGTTCCTTTTATCCATGAGAGTGGGATTGGAAGTATCCCTCTAGCCCCATACCTAACTTAAATTGTATAGTGAATCACTGTATCATGTTCTTACTTACTTTCTCCTTTCTTTAAAAGTGCTCATATTGTTACAAACATCCCTTGATCAAAACCATAGACACTTTCCTACTCAGCTTTTTGGAAGGGGGACATATCTTGTATCATTACCCCAAAATATTTTTATTAGAGTTGCTTATTTATTATACTGCACAGATTTTATATGACTGCTCGAAAAAGAAATGCTTTTGAGATATATGGTGGATATAGACAAAAGAAGGATTGTCTGAAATCTTCATGGATCTCCTTCAAATTTGTGCCCTACTTTCCTTTCTTCCAATTCTATAATTACTTTTCCTTTGTACTTTTTGTTCACTCATTCATCCTCTAGAATCCAGCTTTCGTTCCCATCATTTCACTAAAGCTATTCTTGTCCGAGCCATTGCTGATCTCCATGTGGCCATCAAGCCTTAGAATAAGCACATCTACAACCTCATATACTTGACCTCTCACCAAGTTGGATACCTTGGCTCAACCCCTTACTTCTTTCCCCTCACCCACCTTTTAAAAAGTAATTAAAAGTATTTAATATATGATTAAAATGTTTTTATTTAACATATGATTAAAATGTAATTATTTAACATATGATTAAAATGTAATTATTTAACACATGATTAAATGTTTCAGCATACCAAAAGGCCAATTATAACAAAACAAAACAGTTAATTCAGTTATCAGATTTAAAAAACAAAAACATAGAACACCCAGCCAAATTTGAATTTCAGATAAACAATTAACCCTTTAAAAATGTAACTATGTTCCAAAATTTGAATGAAACATACTTACATTTATAAAGTTTTTATTTTTATCTAAAATTCAATTTAGGTGGGTCATCTGTGTTTTATCTGGTAATACATACTACCATGTCCAAATGTCCTTTCTTCATTACCCCAGAGCCAATAATTTCTAAATTTCTAATGTTTCTTAGCAATATAAAAAAATCTTGATTTTTATCCTTGGTTTCTCTTATGATAAATAAGCACTTAGCTTTCTTATCTAACGTTATTCTCATTTTTCCTTTGTGTTATAGGTGTTATATCTTTCTCTCAATACAAATGTATTTACTATATTAATTGTTACTTTGCATAATATTTGCTAAAATGCTAACATTTTCATGTTTTTATTCCATCATCTATAGGTAATATCTTTTAACTTTTTCTAAAATGAGAGAACTATTTATTTTGTCTTATATTTCATTTCTTTCCCTTTTCTATCTCTCACTTTCTGCATTCTGTATTTGCCTTACTGAATGGACATGGTTGATGGTATTTGCCATTTGTTCTGTAACAATAATTAGGCCTATAAATTGATTCTAAAAATTACAAATTAATGAAGTGCTGATGTTATTGTAACTTTGTAAATATTGTTCTCTGAAGAGAAAACAATGCCTGTTGTGGATAGTTTTCTACTTCATCAAAACAATTTCTTAAAGGTTAATTGAAATGCAGAATCATATATATATATATATATATATATATATATATATATATATATATATAATTGCTGTTTTCATACTCTTTTGCATTAAAATCTATTGATCTAGCTCATACTTTGAATAGCTTATGTACAATTTAGTAACACTGTGCATTAGTTATTCAGAAAATGTTGCATTAAAATCTATTGATCTATCTCATACTTTGAATAGCTTTTGCTTATATATGATTTTGTAACTTCATGCATTGATTATTTAGAAAATGTTGGTTCAATGTGTAGTATAGATCTTTGAAATGTTGATGTATTTCATTTTACAACATCAGAAGATAATATTTGATAATATTATTATTGATCTCACCAGAAAAGTCTTTTAGTAGTGGAAATCTTTCAGTTCATAGTGGTGAAATGCATTCCACATTCTAATTTCTGCTTGTGAGTTTGTGTTTTATCATTAGCAATAAATACTGTCAGTTGTTTTCATTGACCCAAGTTTGTTTAATTAATTTTTAGGAAATGTCTGCTAAAACTCCAAGTTTGAATAACTATAATGTATGCAATAACGAAAACATCTTAATTCAGCTCATAGCTCAAACAATTGCACAATTACTTATCTCCAAAAATGCCTAGCTATTTGTGTAAACAGAAGATTGTGCACACTTCTTTTGGGGGGAGTAATTTTTTATTAACATGTGTTAATTGTACACAGCAATGAGTTTCAGTGGATTTATTGTAACATTTTTACTTCTAATAACCAATTATATTTAATGAAATTTAAATTAGAAATAATATTTCTATTTCTAAGCTCTTGTTTTCCACTTGTGGCACTTTTTATTCCTTTTATGTACAACAAAAAATTTCTTCTGGTATTATTTTCCTTGCTTATTAGGTGAGATCAAGAGCTGATTGGATACCACACTTCTTTCTTTGACAAAAAATATTTTAAAAAAACATGTACTCAAGGGCCAAAATTAATAATATCAACAATTTTTACTATGTCAGCAATGACATTCTTAAATGAAATTTGTCATTTTGTTTTTTTAAACAAAGCATGGTAGAAAAGAATCATTTGCCTAATGCTTGGTACTCACATTGATCAATAGAGAGTTACTTATAACCACCAGTGCCTATCCATTACCACTCAGTGCATAATGTGGCTTTGGAAAGTTATATTATGCCATTATTACTTGGGAAGTACTTAAAAAATTTTAAATTAATTAATTATTTTATTCTAATTAGGTATAGCAGAATGCATTTTGGTTCGTTGTACACAATTTCAGCATAACTTTTCATTTCTCTGATCGTACATGATGTAGTGTTGCACCATGTAGCTAGGATAATGATCTCATCCATCTCATTCCACTATCTTTCCTGCCCCCATGCCTCCTCCCCTTCCTTTGCTCCCCTTTGCCCTATCAAATTTCCTCCATTTTTCCCATGCCCCACCTCCCATTATGGATCAGCATTCACTTATCAAAGAGATAATCCCCTTTTTGGGGGGATTGGCTTACTTCACTTAGCATGATATAAATTATGGCATTTTCAGGTAAATGAATGAAAAGTAGTTTTAATCTCCCAGATTCTTTGTTAATTCACAAATTTTACATTAAAATGCTTCTTAGGAATAGACGTTATTTATACTCATAAGTCTTTAGAAGGTAGAGAATGTAGGTCTCCAATTTCCATAGAGGAGACTTTTGTGGTATGTGTAACAGAAATTCAGAAGGCAAGAATCGGTATGGAGGAATAGCAACAGTTAAACATATTTTTTTGGACTCATTTACCCTGTTTCAGCCCTGAGTCTTATTTCTCTCCTCTCACACCTGGCATATCCTGGGATGCTCCAGGCTGCAGTGCAGGCTGGGGCTCTCCTGAAGTCTGTTTCCCCTTCGTGTTCTCTGAGCTGTGGCTTCCTCTATCACAGTCACTTCCATCTGCTTTCCATCTCCTGAAATCATTGACACAAAGCCACTGACCTTGGTTCTTCTCCTGGTGACTTTGTTGTGGTGGCTTTATGGATTTTGAAAATTTTTTATCTGCCATCATTTACTGTAGTCTTGGTATAGAAAGGGGAGAAATACATGCACTCATCATTTTACATTCTTAGGCAGTAATTCTCTCCCCTCCCACTTTGGCATCTCTGATAAGCCATTCCTCCAGTTTTCCTCTTTCTTGGTTGACTCTTTTGTGGCTCTTTCTTCTATACCGAATAGTTTCTCTTTTCTCTGTACTCTCTTGCTGGGCAATTCTGTCCACTATATTGTCTTAAACTGTTTATCTGCACCCTGACAGTTCTTACTTTGTATCTCCCATTGACCTTATTTCTGGATTTGAGATTATTCAGTTGCCTACTTGAAATCTTCACTCTGGTGTTTCAAGTGTCAGTTCCTAGTATCCACCGCCAATCTCTCTCTGCAGGATCTCAGTGAAAGACAATTCCTGTCTGCAGGGCATTTTCATGTCTGGTTTCCTCTGCTTATTTACTTGCATGGCTTCTCATGCTTCTCATCCTTTGACCTCTGCCCCTCAGAGAGGCCTTCCATGATCCTTCTGCATAAATAGCACATGCCATTCTATCTTCAGCACTATTATTACCCTTCATAGAATGTTTCAAAGTATTCATTATGTTTATTTTTCTCTTTCTCATTAAATAGTGATGCCCACTGCAAGTGGAGACAGCACCATTGTATTTACCACTGATGCTTCAACAGTAGCACAGGGTAGACCCATGGGTGGAAGTGCACAAATACCTGTAGAATGAATCAATATGGTTTAAAACGAATGCTAAAACCTCCAAAAAGTATTTGTAAGCAGCTGAATAGTGCCTTAAATAGATCTGAAAAATACTATAACAATCTGTTTCATTGCTTAATTTTTAAAGCACAATAGAAATCTGAAAACATGTTCAAACTACAAGTTTCATTTGTCAATTATACCTCAATAAAGATGGTAAACAAATAAAGGGTGAAGAAAAAAACCTAATAGCTCTGAAGCTGACAAGCATAGTTTATTCCAGAAAACAACACAACAGACAGACATTATTTCCTGGAGGCCCTCAACCATCTATAAATGTATTACTCCAAATGAAAGTTTCTCTGAATCTTTTGCTGTTATCCTTACTTGACTCAACTTTATGAAATTAACATGATTTGTTTGATAAGAGCCACAGATACTCAGTTCAAAATGAATTATGAATCATGACGCCACCTGAGAACACAGGAATAATAAAGAGGCAAGACTTTCCTGCTAAGCCCAGACAGCTCTCTCTATTTCACTCTTTTAAACCTGCCAAATAAAATGTCACCAAATAGATCAGGAGGATCAAGAGCAGCATCTCAATGTCAGGAGCAGCTACATTCATCAGGTATATGCCATTTATTCTGTTACAGATTCTTGGCTTCATTCCCAAGACCCACACCTTCCAGGAAGAAACAGAGACACAAGATGGGTTATGTAGAGAACTAAAACTCAACCCAGGAGCTGACAGGGTGAGATGTTACTCATGACCATGGGTGTGGTGCTTTGTCCAACCTAATCTTCATCACAAGAGCCTTTTTATTTTTATTTATTTATTTTTTAATATATATTTTTTATTGGTTGTTCAAAACATTACAAAGCTCATGATATATCATCTTTCATACATTTGACTCAATTGGGTTATGAACTCCCATTTTTACCCCAAATACAAATTGCAGAGTCACATTGGTTACACACTCACATTTTTACATAATGGCATATTAGTGACTGTTGTATTCTGCTACGTTTCCTATCCCCTACTATCCCCCTTCCCTCCCCACCCATCATCCCTCTCTACCTCATCTGCTGTTGTTCAATTCTCTCCCTTGTTTCCCCCCCTTCCCCTCACATCCTCTTCTATGTAATTTTGTGTAACATTGAGGGTCTCCTACCATTTCCATATGCTTTCCCTTCTCTCTCCGTTTCTCTCCCCCCACTGGTCTTTGTTTAATGTTAATCTTTTCCTCATGCTCTTCCTCCCTGTTCTGTTCTTAGTTGCTCTCTTTATATCAAAGAAGACATTTGGCATTTGTTTTTTAAGGATTGGCTAGCTTCGCTTAGCATAATCTGCTCTAATGCCATCCATTTCCCTGCAAATTCTATGATTTTGTCATTTTTTAGTGCTGCGTAGTACTCCATTGTGTATAGATGCTACATTTTTTTTTATCCATTCATCTATTGAAGGGCATCTAGGTTGGTTCCACAGTCTAGCTATTGTGAATTGTGCCGCTATGATCATTGATGTGGCAGTATCCCTATAGTACGTTCTTTTAAGATCCTCAGGGAATAGTCCGAGGAGGGCGATAGCTGGGTCAAATGGTGGATCCATTCCCAGCTTTCCCAGGAATCTCCATACTGCTTTCCAAATTGGCCTCACCATTTTGCAGTCCCACCAGCAGTGTACAAGTGTACCCTTTTCCCCACATCCTCGCCAACACTTATTGTTGTTTGACTTCATAATGGCTGCCAATCTTACTGGAGTGAGATGGCATCTTAGGGTGGTTTTGATTTGCATTTCTCTGACTGCTAGAGATGGTGAGCATTTTTTCATATACTTGTTGATTGATTGTATGTCCTCCTCTGTGAAGTGTCTGTTTAGGTCCTTGGCCCATTTGTTGATTGGGTTATTTGTTATCTTATGGTTTAATTTTTTGAGTTCTTTGTATATTCTGGATATTAGGGCTCTATCTGAAGTGTGAGGGGTAAAAATTTGTTCCCAGGATGTAGGCTCTCTATTCACCTCTCTTATTGTTTCTCTTGCTGAGAAAAAACTTTTTAGTTTAAGTAAGTCCCAAAGAGCCTTTTTTAAAAATTATTTATTTATTTTAATTAGGTACATATGATAGCATAATGCATTTTGATTCATTGTACATAATTGCAGCACAACTTTATTTCTATGATTGTACACAATGTAGTGTCACACCAATGTGCAGTCATACATATACCTAGGGTAATCATGTCCATCTCATTCCATCATCTTTCATGTCCCCATACGCCCACCTGCCCTCCCCTTTGCCTGATCAACATTCCTCCATTTTTCCCCATGCTTCCCCCATTATGGATCAGCATCCCCTTGTCAGAGAGTACATTTTGTCTTTGGTATTTTAGGATTGACTTACTTTGCTTACCTTTTAGTACTAGAAATCATTTCTGGGTCAGCAGTACACATGCTGTTAGCTAATACCATAAATATTATAATTCTTGATTTTAATGGAAAAAAAATCTTAGAAAATGTCATGTTAGGCAAATTTGAAAGTATAATACATATTTGATGGAGTTATAAAAGCTGCTTCTGTATAGTAATATGATCTTGTCTTATCACATCCAAGAAAAACAAACTGTTAGGGGAGAGCATCTGTCTTTGTCCCCACATCTTGTGAAACATGTGGACCATTTGCACTATTCTCCTACAGGCTGCTTCTCTCCTGTGGGGATGTTGCTCACAGGAAATCAGACTTGCAATGCTTTCCTCTGGTCTCAGGGGAGGTATAAATGAAAACAGGAGGGGCCCAGATTGCAGTTCACTGGCAAAAATGAAGACCTCTAAACTACCTATTTCCAAGAGAGCATGATCATGATGAACCAAACACTAGGGTGTGCATTCCTGTATTCTGGGTTCATTAATCAACAGAGACTATAATTTAACCCTAGGGAAGGAGAGGTGGCACTCCAAAAGGAGACCAACTATGCATTTCCTGCCACTACAAGTAGGTATAAGCTTATTGAGAACTTTATTTTTCAAATACAATGTTTTTTAAATCCATGTGATTAATCCCAGCTACTGTGATCCTCCTGCCTCAGCTTCCCAAGTAGCTGGGATTAATCACATGGATTTAAAAAACATTGTATTTGAAAAATAAAGTTCTCAATAAGCTTATACCTACTTGTAGTGGCAGGAAATGCATAGTTGGTCTCCTTTTGGAGTGCCACCTCTCCTTCCCTAGGGTTAAATTATAGTCTCTGTTGATTAATGAACCCAGAATACAGGAATGCACACCCTAGTGTTTGGTTCATCATGATCATGCTCTCTTGGAAATAGGTAGTTTTGGTGTAAGGAATATCTCCAAGGATGGCAGGTACTTCTGGGTCCATCTTCCAGGGCACATGACATTCTCATACAGGATGTATGTGTCTCAGAGTGTTGTGAACAAGCATAGCACTAATCTCCATTCCCTGCTAGATAATCAAACCCTCCTCTATTTAGTCTCAAGAAAACACCAAAGTCTCTCTTTTCCTCAGATTGATACAGTCCCATTTTCCACAAATTTTAGAGTCCTATCATTTTGCAGATTGTGTGGAGCAATTACTTTCTTGAGCTTATGCTTCCAAAAAACTTGAGGCTGGGTTTACCTGCAAGTTACCCAGCAACTTCTGCTTTTAGCCCCACAACAGAGTCTATTAGACATAGGAGCAAAAAGTGGTGGCTTTTCTAGTGTGGGGAAGGGAAATACATCCACCATATTGAGAATGAAACATAAATCCTCCATACATTGTCCTGTCCCACGTCAGTGTGGGTAGCACAAGCAATTCAACCATCTGCTCCTGTTCCACATCCCAGCTTTGAATCCATAAAGAGGTTGACATGAGAAATCCATATCATACTAGATGAAATAAACCAATCCCCCAAAAACAAAGCCAAATGTTCTCTCTGACATGTGGATGCTGACTCATAATTGGCGGGGGTGGGGGGATGGAAGGTCACCAGATTGAAAGGGGGAAATGGAGGGGAAGGGAGGGTGAATGGGAATGGGAAAGATAGTAGAATGAATTGGACATAACTTTCCTATTTTCACATATGAATATATGACAAAGCTAGGTCAATGCTTAGGGTTTTCCAATAGCACAAGCAGCAAAGGAAGGTGGCATGGCTGCCCTTAGATCAGCAGGACCAAGCATCTTCAGCAGCAGAAATGAGGAGAGGCCAGGAGAAAAATGGTGTATGTTGCATGGATTCTGTGAGGACTTATTTTGAAACATTTCAAACATTTCTTAGTTCAACTATTTCTTTGAAAATAGCTGAGGATGGAATAGAACACTTTGCAAAAGGTTTGAGGTCCTATAATATTAAGTGGGGGTTCAGAGCTAAAGAAACAGTTTATTCCTATTAATATGACCTCTTTTTTCCCTGAGGTTCATGTACCCTGGGGAAAACATAGGTTACATTTTGTTTAAGTCTCTTTGCAGATGATTACTATTTTTCATGGTGCAAGAAACATTTTACCAACATATGGCCTTGAGATGGTTTAAAATTCATGTTTTTTTCCAGCAACCACCTAGAGGTATTTGGAATTGGATAACAGAAATTTGCCTTCAAGAAACTGTCTTATGTATAAACTGTGTAAGAGATAATAAGTAGATGATCATAATGGCATAGTTCTACTAGAAATGGGGGGACAATATTCTAAGGATAAAAAATATTTTATATTAAAATGTAACAGAAATGAAGAGTGGGTAGCCAGTCAATAAACCAAGTGTGGCTATTTATATGAGGCACTGGAAAATAAAGATTCCTAATTTAGCTTAAAATAAGATCCCGTGGCTGGGCACAGTGGCTCACACCAGTAATCCCAGCATCTTGGGAGGCTGAGGTAGGAGGATAGCAAGTTCAAAGCCAGCCTTGGCAAAACGAGGTGCTAAGCAACTCAGTAGACCCTGTCTCTAAATAAAATACAAAATAGGGTTGAGGATGTGCCTCGTGGTCGAGTGCCCTGAGTTCAATCCCCAATACACACACACACACACACATAATTAGATTCTAAATCCTATCTTCTGTAGGAATTTCAAACAAACTGATGTTTGATGTTTCTGTAGCTATCCTACATAGTACAGTATATAGAAGTACACCAATCTATTCACTCATACATTAATTATATTAAACTTTACTTGATAATCTGCTATATTCTAGGAGCTGAGATATATGACATAGAAAAGTAGAGAAAATTCAAAGATGAGTAAAATATAATGCTTTTGCTCAAAGACTTGGAAGCCCATGGGGTGAGTTGGGAGAAAGATTGAGACACTTAAATAAATCATTACAATATAATATGATAAATGAATTTAGGCAATTCTAGGATATAAAAGTCCTATCCATGGGAAGCATGTGACGTGATAATATGTGATCTTTGAGTTGGATCACTGGAGGGGTAGAGGGTTTGATACCTTTCCTCAAATATCAGACGGTTCGTGGCCAACATCCCTATAACAAAGAATAGAATAACAAGAGGAAAGCTTAATGAATTTAATTAATCAGTTTTTCTTGATGTGGGGATTTCAGAAGTGAAGATCTAAAGACCCAAGGGAAACTGTCTATTGTTATGCTTAGGATAGATGAAAAATGGATAGCCATGTAGAAATGTGATTGGACAAAAGAGTGTGATATACTGAATAAAGGTAAGGGGGCAGGAAACTCACCAAGTTCTCTCTGGTCTGATTTTTCTTGGCTTCTCTGTAGAACACTCCTTCCTCCTGGCTATAAGTCAGGACTCCCCTGGAGGGGAGTCTTCAAGACAGAAATGAAAAGGGAGAGAGTCACCTCTCTGGATTTTATAGCTTGGTTTTGCAGAAAAGAGGTTTTAATTTCTATGTCCCACCTTTAGGCAGGGGAATTCTGATTTCTATGAATTGCTTCAGGGGGAGAAAGACTGGCAGGCAACAGGAAGACAGGAGGAAATCAGAGAGATATTTTTTTCTGAGGACTCCCAATATCTCTAGGTCAAAATACTCAGCATACTAAAGTGCTATTATTTGAGATATAGTGTTCTGAGCCCTAATATCATGAACAATAAATAAGACAAGTCCTAGGTAGAGCATTTAGTATCAAACCTTGAGAAATTATAGGGAACATTATTTTCGAAGCATAAGAAATAGTTGAGTGTGGCTAGAGCAAAAGAAATACACCCAGGACTGGGGAAGATGAAGTCAAAAGAACAGGTTGGAGGCTTGCGTGCCATCCTAAGAAATATGGATGATCTAGGGTAGTGGTAACTCTTTAAAGTAACTCTTTAGTAGTGGTAGCTCTTCAAAGGATTTTAAGCAACAGAATGACCTGATCAAATTGGCTGACAGTTGTTCTGTCAACATTTACAAAGTACCTATTCAGTGTTGAATACTGTTGAAAGGACAGAAAAAGTAGGCCTCTGGAAGTTACAGTTCCATGGCAGAATCAACCACATGTTTTCTATATACTTTTTCAAAGTCTGCTGTAAAATTCTCTTCCTGACTAGTGTAGCTTTAATGAAGTCTTATTGATTGTTCATGACATTGGAGATCAGAACACCATACTCTATGCTGGGAGCATGATCTATACAGGATGTGTTGGGTTTAGCTCAGCCTGAAAAATTCAGAAGAGTTTCCAAAAAGATCTAAGCTGAATCTTGGAGTCTCATAGGCTTTCAGAAGTGTTCCTGGCTCATTGTAAACTCAGTAGTATTTGTTAGATAACATTTTTTTAATGTCTCCAAAAGCACATGCACACGTGGTGGATTGTCCCATGCTATAGCAATGAAGAGATGACAAAAGTGGATGAATTTGAATATTTAGGATGTCAAATAACTAGAAATTAGACATTTATTGAGTGAGAGAGATGAAAGAGGGAAAAGGGTAAGGATGCAGCAGATATTCTTTTCTGGGTTACACAGAAGAACACACACACAGGGCAAAGTGACTTGCTTTTGGACTCTTGAGTTGAGGCTTCTCTGAAATTTGCGTATACCTGTTCAGAAGACTGAGGTAGGGAGTAGGGAATATGTGAAAAGATGGCAGATTGAGCACATTTCTGATTCTCTTCCCACCTCCAGAGCAAAAGGAAATAGAAAGTGAATAAAAGAAACTCAGTGCTGGAAATCAGCGTGGGAGACTCTCAGAGTTGTGGTTAAGATAGGAGGTGTCCCCCAAATGCTCATGTGTGAGACAAAGCAAAAAAAATTTAGAGGTGAAATGATTGGGTCATGAGAGCCTTAACTTAATTAGTGCATTAGTCCACTGACGTGGATTCACTGGGTGGTTAGGTAGGGTGTGGCTGGAGGAGATGGGTCACTGAGGGCATGTTTTGGGGTTAATATTTTATCCCTGGTGAGTGGAGCTTTTTCTGCTTTCTGATTGCCATGTCTTGAGCTGCTTTCCTCTACCACACTCATCCACCATGTTGTTCTCCCTCACCTCAGGCCCACAGTAATGGAGTTGGCTGTCCATGGACTGAGACATCTGAAACTGTAAGTACCAAATAAACTTTTCCTCCTTTAAAATTGTTCTTGTTGGGTCTTTTGGTCACAGCAGCAGAAAAGTGGACTAAAACACTTAGGGACTAGAAATTATGAGAAATCTAAAAGGCAGATAGATTGGACTGAAGAAAAAAGAAACACCAGAGTTAGCTTAAAACTAAGACAAAGTGGGAATAATTTTGAAGGAGCCTCAGGTATAGACCCTGCAGGTATAGAGATTAGAAGGGGATCCTGGGCATCAGAGTGATTGTCAGGCATTATAGGAGCAGCTAAATGGTCAGGCCACTTTTTTTAAAAAAAGGATTTAAGAACAAAAAGTTTCATAAAACACAGTGAAATAAAAGGGTTTTTAAGAAAAAATTAGAATTAGAATGTATGATGAAGTTTTGTGTATAGGATATTAAAAATCATGCCATGAAATTTTACATATTTGATAGATGGAGGTAGGTTACATATTTTGCTGTGAAATTTCCATCAAAGGGAGAAAAAAACCCAGAATTACCTTTATATATCTGACAGGATCCTGCTTCCAATCTGGCTTAGACAAGCCCAGCTTGAAATTCTGTTCATGTCCAAAGGAGCCATCAGGTTAGATGTGATGGAGGAAATAAAGTGCCTGGTATGTGTGTCTGCTCAGTGCTAGGCACTACACTTGTATTTTCTAACTCAATATTTATAACAGCTTAGTCCTGTTCTAAGCTGAATTCCAGTGAGTTTTATGCTGCCTTTTACTTTCCCTTAAAAAACATGATTGTGTATGCCCTGCTGTATGCTGAGTACTCATTAGTACCAAATCAAAGTTGACTCTCCATGTGTCAATGATTTGTAATGGAATCATCCACAGATTTCATTTAAATAATATCTAATATTATTGGTATAGCCATTCTATAAGCTTACAATAAATTTGTTGATGCCTACTGTTGGGCATGGTTGCACATCCTATCACTCCTTCTCAAGAAAGGTTTGTTGTCTCAACACAAAGCTTCTTGGAATTCTGGGAATCCCTCATCCAAAGTTATGTACTCAATAGAACAGCTTGACCATTGGATGCTATCCAGAGGTGTTCTGAGAGGATACAGAGTTTATAGGGAATATCCAGGGTTATTTCAAAGGCCTCTGTCCCTTGAGTCAAATCACCTACAAGCTGGACGGTACATTTCAGGATGAATTTCATTTGAATGCCTATCAACAGTTATGTGTACACTGAAGTAGAAAGGGAGTGCAGTTTGGGTTCTGTGTCTTTTAAGCATGCCTCTCTGACAGCCCAGATAGTCCATAAGCTAATGGATACACTTCAATTTCTTCCCTTTCTTTTTAGCTATCTAGTATAAAATTTATTTTTTGCAGCTAAGACTCTCAATGATATAGCATCTGTAGAGGAGGAAAAGATAGGAGTACAGGTTTCATTTTGGCAGTAACCTAAAATTAAATACTAACTGAAGTATGTGTGGATACTAGAAGCACATATTGTTGCCCTAGTATTAATATTCATCACTATATCTATTTCCTCACTTATATTTGAAGCATACCAGAGACAAGAACTTGATCTTCTCATGAGAGTATAGAACTGAAGAATGTGGGCTCTGCCATTAGACTGCCTGATTTGATTCCTGGTTTTACCATTTTCTGGGTGACCTTGGGCAATGTATTTCACTTCTCTGTGCCTCAATTTCTTTGTTGGTAGGGTGGGGATAATGTTTGCATTTCTCTCTAAGAGTTGTTCAGTTTCAAATAATATAATATTCCTAATATGTTATCACAGCCTCTGCAATGTGATAAGCACTTAATAAAAACTGGCTATCATCATTATAACATCATAACCCTATAGAATTCGATATAACAAAAGTGACAAATTGCTGAAGTGAATAAAGGACTGGAAGACTAGATGGGTATCACCTTCAACTCTGTAACATTTTAGTAGCTAATGAAGCACACCATTAGCTAGCTAAAAGCAAAGGAAAGAAAGTAAAGTGCATCAGCTTATGGAATATCTGGGTGGTCAGAGAGGCGTGCTTAAAATATATAGAGCCCAAACTGCACTCTCTTTCTGCTTCAGTGTACACATAACTATTGATAGGCATTCAAATGAAATTCACCCTGAAATGTACTTTCCTCTGAATTGGGGGTTTTGCCCGAGTGTTTTTCTTGCTCACATGTGGAGTCATGGTGAGCACAGATGCATTTCAGACAGTGAACTTGTTTTAGTTATCTCCCAATCTTTTTATACAAGTCATCTCCAGCCACACAATGCCAGCTCCATTTATATATCCTCCTTCCTAGATCTCTTCCATATCTGATTTCACATGAAAATGATCACAAGCAGAGTGTTTATGCAAGTATCCATGGTGACAATCCATTCTCTTGTCTCCACGGTGACACTTGCAAACACTTATAACCTCTCAAATTCATTTTGTTTGTTTATTTGAAATGTCTAACTGATTTGATTTATCATTCTAATTCATGCATAACAACACAAATATACTTCTTTCCAAGAATAAAAAGGAAGAAGAGACAGGAGAGAGAATGAAGTTAAATAATATTTAAAGCGGGTTTTATCTGGAAATAATTCTCTAAAAAATTTATTGAAAAACCAAAACTAAAACTAATTTTTAAATTTCAAACCTTAAATGCATAAGGAATGCATACTTAGTTCTTAAAACACATATGCAAAGATTCTTCTAGCAGTAAAATAACTACACTCTTGTTATAAACAAAAACCCCCCAAACCCAAAGATGAATGGGCAAGCATTTCTGGGTTAGTAATCACAAGACCTGAAGTCTAGACCTAATTTTAGCAAACTCAATCATCCTAAGACTCAGGGCTTCTTTAGCACATGAGATTTTCATGCTAAACCCAGGAAGATCTGGGGAATCAGAAATGGCTGGTCACCTCTTTATGCAAACTTGAAGCAGTCAGCTGATACTTCTGTCCTTGTCTTCTTCAAGTCATTGAGGGGCTGAAGGAAGCCATTGCTGTAGTTCTTTCCAGATCAAGTGTTTTATAATCCTATAAAGCAGGGGCATTCTCCCCAGGAGCATCCTTGTTCTAGGTGAGGATGGTATGTTGTCTTCACTTCCCAAATATAATTCCAAGTTGGAAGTAAAAGTATTTCTTTTAAAACTAACTACACTTTGATATAAATGAGTCAAGCAATCTGTCAAGTCAAGGACGGCAGCCAGCAGACTTAATCATGCATATTCCTCTTCATTGTTCTCCAATATTTTCACTAAATAAGGAAAAAATTTGTACGTATGTTGGGGTAAAAATTAACAGAATTTTAAGAATTTGTCTTTTGGGGCACATCATTTTGATATTACAAAATATCTCTAAGCACCATTGAGAAACTCACTGATGTATAGACTTCTGCACGTCCCAAATTCTGCATGAGAAATGAGAACGGATATTAAAAGATACATCATATCCCTCTTTGTTCCAAAGCAAGAGAAAAAAACAATACACCAAAAATGTAAAGAATCATTCTAAACAAGTCTTAATTAAAAAAATTTTTTTACATAGATGGTTCTTCATTTACTCAACATTTTGGCAGATCAGTTGAGCTGAGTGAAGATATTTTGAACTAAGCAACTTATTGGTTTTTCCACTTCAGTTCACAGCATTTGTATGTCTCTTGAAAGAATTTCTTGTTGAATAAAGATAATTATTTTTATAGAATCTCGATCTCTCTCTCTGCCTCTCTCTTCCCCCACTGCCCCCATCTCATACACACACACACACACACACACACACACACACACCACACACACATACACACGATTATTTTTGTGCCCTGAAATGCATGACCACCATGTAAGGAGATTATTTTTCTTTATAGATAATTCTTTTGCAACTTAATGACTTTGCATCAAAATTACCTCTGACATGATTGGGTATATATTATTGTTTTATATACCTGTTTAGTGCTTTTTATCTAATTACGTATCTCTACAGAGATTTTTAAAAGTCTTGTTTCACAACAGATTTGAAGAATATTATTTATAAAATAACAGTTCTATAAACAAATACTAAAGAAAGAACACCTTAATTATAAGGATTTTTCTTAGAAATCCTTTAGACTTATCCAACTTTGATTATTCTCATACTCTCTTCCCTATAATTCAAAAAACTTTATGTTACTGGGTTCTTTTTCATTTTTATGAAATTTGTCAATTGTTTATTCTTTTCTCTAACAGGATGAAATCATCCACCACCTTCAGTTTCTCTTTTCCTCCACTTTATTACTCATGAAAAGAAGGAATCATCTTTTGGAACAAGCAAACACTGCAGATATGTTACATAAGAAGTGATCTTTATTAGCAAGAGAGATTTCTCAGTCTTACAGATGCTGCACACTGGAGAGTTTAAGAATCCATATTTGTTTCCTTGGGCTAGAAACAGGGACAGGTCTTGCTGGCCTAAATCACTAGGGGCAAACTTGTGCCCCCAAAGAAAGGGCAGAGAGTGACAAAGGGAAAAAAGAATTTTCCATGTACATCTCTGTTCAGTTATGTTTATTCTGAAGGAAAACATCACTGGGGATAACAAATAAATATTTTTATATGCTCTGCACCCTACACATGCTTATAATCACTTATGAGCAAATTTGGACTCATCCTTGGAGTGTGTCTTCCAAATAGGGGTGCAGGCATTGGGGAATTGCAGTACAGGAACTAACTCTGCCACATGTAGTGAGGCAAGATCGCCCAATCACTGCAGAAGAACCATGTTCGTATTTAACCCGAGGTCTTGTGGCACTCAGTGTATCTTCTTTTGATGGGAGAAACATCAGGGATAGAAGTGATCAAATATGGAAATTTGTGATGTAGGGCTCTAAGACCAGAGAATACATGCCTCAGTAGAGATCTGGAACACTGCTTTAATGTGAGGCTTATCGATGGTTTCAGGAAGGGCTTCCTACAGAAAATATTTGAGGAGTGGAAACTGTGGATCCTTGTGTGGCCCTTATAGACTTAAAAGAATGTTGAAGTGGACAGAATGGAAACATACAAATAGAATGCTGAAACCTTTGGAAGACCCTGTCACCATGAAATCTGGTCACTTGCTTCCAGCACACACATCCCAGGACCCCAGTACAAGAAGCAGGAAATCAGTGAAGCTTGCTCTCCAGAGCAGCAGGTCTCAGAAAGCACATGCTAGTGTCAAAGGCCAGAGGAAGAACTTGAAACTGTCAATCAAACTCTTTTAGGAAATATGGAAGGAATGGACTGTCTTGAGAGAAGAATACAAGGAAGCTGTGGTGAGATTCAATAGTCTTACCCTCCTCTTGGTCCACAGGGCAAAAACTGAGCAGGGAGCCATTCACATTTTATGACCTGACCCCCAACGTGGGTCTTTGACAGGGATGTAGCTCTCATGGAGGCATATAATAAGTTTATCAGTGAAAAAAGAATGACAGATCTTTAAGTTTTGATTTCTGAAATAAGATCCTTTGAAGGTTCAAACATGGTTGGCAGAAGCCATCAATGGCCAGGATCTTCTGGTCTAACCCAAAAGTTTAGAAGCCTTAGCATCCTGGAGGTTTCTCTTTATTATCTTTCTGAATTCTGAAGTAAGAAGTAACAGTCAGGTATTGTATTCAATTGGGAGAAAACAAGATTCCCTCCTTATGAAAAATGCAGTAGCTCCAACATTCATAAAACAGCTCCAATCAGAAATCAGAAACCAGTCTACATATTTACAGGGCATTATATATAGGAAGTTTTGCACAGATTATGAAAGGCTGAGATGTTTACACTGACCCCTGAAGGTTTCAAAACCTGTGGATTAGCAGCTGGAGAAAGCCCTACCACGACTAAGTAGAGAGATAATGGGAGGAGGTGGTGGTGGTGGAACCCACCAATAGGGACTATTTTGCAGAAAGTGGTCTCTTTTGGTAATAAGGTTGTTACAGATGTAGTTAGTTAAGATGAAGTCAGAAGTAAGGTAGGCCCTTAATCCAAAATGAAAGGGGGCATTATAAAAGAGAAAAGACACTTATATCCACAAAGTGAGGAACTTGTGTCAGGACTAAAGTACAGACTGGACTGATGGAACTGCAAACCAAGGAAGAGTCTGGAAGTAACTGTCCTATGCTGATACTGTGGTTCTAACATATCACCAGGAATCCAATCTTCTGTCTTTCTACACCACCATTTCTTAGGGTGTAGCTTCCACTGTCAGCTCACTTCATTGTGCAAAGGACTGTTGTTTGAGTTCTTGCATTTTTCTCTCAAGTAGAAAACAGGACAGATGCCAGGACCCAAATAACTGTCCAGAAGCCTTTGCATGACTACTATAGCCTAAGCTTAAAAATACTTCATCCAGGTGAATTACCCTGGTTTTGAGGAAAAGGAAGATGAAATACTGAGAAATTCACAGATAATCTTTATCACACAAAAGAGAAAGGCTGGCATTTAAGAATTAGCCCAAACAGAACAGGGTGGCTGGGTAATTGATCAAACACAAATGTAGTCTCATGATACAGTGAGATCCAAGGCAAACGAAAGGGAACACAAAGTGCCAGGTTAGTTGTATATGTAGGTGGTGGATGGTTACTATTTCTATGGCTCTGTTGGAATTCCAGTAGAAACCTGCCTAAAGTACTGACCTTTGAGTATAGTTTCATTAACTATAAATGAGGTTGAGTTCTCTCTTCAGTAATAGAGTACCCTTCTAGATATCTGGGGACATAAAATAAATATCGATTATTTATTCATCCAGTTATTTCAGCGAATACTCTGGACATAGGTACGAGTCAAAGCCAGGCTTGCTCTCATCACCTTTTATAGATCTTCATCTCTGGCCCAGAACATACCCACAAATAATGTGTGAACATACACATGATTTATTTGCCCTACAGAATGCTATCTAGGGCAGGCTGAAAAAAATGCAAATGAAGTGATAGTTGTTACATATTGATTTGTGCTCCTAAAAAAAAAAATGTCCTCAAACCTCCAGTACCTCACAATGTGATCTTATTTGGAAATACGATTGCTGTAGGTGTAGCTAGTGAAGATGAGATCATATAGAGCAGAGTGGTCCCTTTATTTAATATAACTGGTGTCCTTATATAGAAGAGAAGAGATATAGTCACTCAGATCCAATAAGTAGAACACCAAGTGAGGACTGAAGTAGGGACTGGACTAACATAGCTGCAGACAAAGGCACAGCAAGGCTGGCAGGCCACCAGATGCCAGGAAGGGGTAAGGAAAACTGAATCCAGAGTCTCAGAGAAAGCTCAGTCCAGTAGGCATCTTGACTGGGCTTCTTGCCTGTAGAACTGTGAGAGTCTATGTTTCTGTTGTTTTAAGCCACATGGTTTGTTATGGCAGCTCTAGAAAAATAATAGCTAGTTTTCTAAAAAAAAAAAAAAAGACTATTAAAAAAAGATTTTTTTCTGTGGCTCTTCTAGGAAATTAAAATTTATATATACTCATTGACTTCAGCTTTATTTTTGCTTCTGGCTGCAACCTTTCCCAATGAACTTGACCAGGGAATTCTGTGTTGGCAAAGGACAAGAGGTCTTTATCCAAATTTCAGATACTTGCCTGCTCACTTTGTTAATTACTAGCCCCACATTCTCTTCCCTGCTTTATTTTTCTCTGTAGCATCTATCTATCTACCTATCTACCTATCTGTCAATCATCTAAACGTCTTTACTTTTTATAATCTGTCTATTCCTGCTCGATTACAAGTACCTGAGGGCAGATGTCTGTCTGTTTTGCTGGATGTACTGTTCACTGTAGCCCCAGTGCCTAGAGCAGTGCCTCTCCTGTGAATAGCAAACTATAGGATCAAAAGCTTTACTAAATCCCAGAAGCCAATTTATTCAACCCTCGTGTTTCTAACTCTCACGGAAACAAACCAGGCTGAAAGAGGACAAACTGTGATGATGGCTATAGATGCAGTCAGTCATCAAGCCAGACAGGATCAGGACCCAGGTCTCCTGTCCCCAGCACAGTGACTGTTCTGTGGTCCCAGGCTTCTGCTTTTCTCCTATAGTCACAGTATTTGACTCTGGAGTACAAAAGTATCAAAATGATAATAGAGAAATAAAGGTTTTTATATATTTCATCTGATTATTTATCTGCTAAATGTTTTCAGAATAAAACTGAAAATAAAAATCTTAGTTTATGTTCCTGGTATCTGAAAATATGACAGGAATTTGCTGCTTCTTTCATGATTATTCATACTAAGAATTTAATTGTTTCAGTTTAGTAAATACGTTTTGTTTCTTTTTTTCCTTTGGCTTTAAAAGAGAACATGACTGGTTTCTTTTTTTTAAAAAAAAAATACATTGAAATATTTTTATTCATTTAAATTTATTTTGTTGTTGTTGTCTCAGTGTTTTGTTGTTGTTTCTTTGTTTTGTACCAGGAATTGAACCCAGGGATACTTAACCACCGAGCCATACTCCCAGCACTTTTTAATTTTTATTTCAGACAGGGTCTCGTTAAGTGGCTCAGGGACTTGCTAAGTTGCTGATTCTGGCCTCCAACTTGTGATCCTCCTGCCCCAGCCTCTCAAGTCATTGGGATTTCAGATGTACACCACCACACCTAGCTGATTTCTTGATATCTGTATTTTGTGTCTCTTGTTAATGAGGTAGAAAAAAAAAACACATTGAATGCATAAGGTTTAAAATATAATATGATGCTAGAAAGTCAAATAGTGTTTTTTATTAATTAACCCATACAACTTTTATATAAAATTTCTGTCTTGTAATTGAAAAGAGAATACCGAGTCACAAAGAGGCTAGCACATTTTCACCACTATCATTTATTTTAGAAAAACATAATGAAGTCCAACTCTATGCCATCTCTCTCTGATAACAAAAATCAGATCGGGTAGCTCCTTTATAGAGCTTACGTTTTAAAGTCACGTTTTCTAAAGTTGCCTAATGATGGAAATCTCCTTGGGGGTGACAGAAACTTGTAAAACATTCAGATTTCTTATCTCCATCCAAGACCTACAGAATTAGAATTGCAAGAATTGAGAGTAGTATGTTTAGCAAGCATTCAAGTGCACTTTTATTAGGTAAATATCCGAAACAGGTTTAAAAGGAAAGATTTACATTAATCAAGTATTTACACTAATACAAGTAAATCTGCAAAGTAAGTACCTTAGAAAATGGTATATAATTTTGTTTATTGACTGATTCTTTAATGTGTATTTATTGAGCATCCAATGATGCCAAATATAATTGGCACAGTGGCCTGTAATCCTAGAGACTCAGGAGGCTGAAATAGGAGGATCACGGGTCCAAGCCCAGTCTGGGCAATTTAGTGAGACCCTGTGTCTCATAATCATGACGATGATGATCATTATAATAATAATAATTCCAAATAACCGCTCCAGGAGGTTGAACAGTAAAGAAAACAAATTCAGATCCCTGCCCTCATCATAGAGCTTCCATTTTAGTGGGGAAAAGTCAATGAACAAATATGCAGATGAGATGGTTTCTGCTGGTTTTAAGGGATACTTCCTTTGGGGATTGTGTGTGTGTGTGTGTGTGTGTGTGTGTGTGTGTGTGTGCGCGTGCGTGCGCACGCGCGCGCACACGATGGGTAATGAGGCTGGAGAGAAAAAAGAAGACCAAGAGGTTCAATATGAAGGTTTGCTTTCCTGCACTCTGAGGGCCAACCTTCAAGGGATGAGGAAGAAGTATTCAGTTAAGTCTAGGGTGATTACAGAACAAAATCTTGATCTGCCCTCCTCTGGGTCCAATCTGGAAAGACAGCATGCTTGTCAGAGAAGCCCAGAATTTGGCACGGAGCTGGTCTATCCAGGGAGGCATTTGGGAGTACAGTAAAATTGGCTAAGAAGAGTGCTTGAATATAACATCCTAAGTGTTCCATTGATTCTCCAGGAATAGCAGGAAGAAAAAGTTGAAGCTGTCAGCTGATGAACTCAGAAGACAGGAGGGACACTGTGAAGACGTAATATAACTGAGAGCCACGGCATAGATCATTCAAGCCAGGAGAGTATTAGAAAACAGATCCAGGCCTCACCAACAAAAGCTGAGATAGGAAACAAAGGGACAAGGGCTGGGACTGTAGTTCAGTGGCAGAGCACTCGCCTAGCAGGGGTAAGGCACTAGGCTCAATCCTCAACACCACACTAAATACATAAATAAAATATAAAGGTTAAATTCTTAAAAAATTATTTAAAAAGAAAGGAAGAAAGAAAGAAAAGAAAAAAGAAGAAAAGAAAGAAAGGGAGGGAGGGAGGGAGAAGAAGAAAACATCGGGCCTCAACATGAGGGGCAACCTGTTTCAACTATATAAATTATACACCCTTCAGAGTCAGACCCAGAGAACATTATAATGAGCCCAATTCATACTATCCCTGCCCCAAGAGACTATATCAGCCATTCCTTACAAGGCACCTTCTTGGAAAACAAGAGAGACCGTTTTAGGCTGGAAGAGACTTTTAAAAAAATTATGAATATTTTCAAACACACAGAACAGAGTAGTATAATGAGTCCCCACATGTCCATTACTCATATTCTAGATTTTTGCTACTCTTGTCTCCTCTATAACCCACTATTTCTTGATAAAATATTTTACAGCAAATCCTAGACATGTGTCACTTTGCTCTTACAGACTTCCATATATGAATCAAAAAATAAAGGGCTGGAGTGTAGCTCAGTGGCAAAGCGTCTGCCTTGCATTCGCAAAGCCCTGGGTTTTACCCAAAGTTTCAAAAAAGACAAAACTAAAAAAGAACCCCACCAAAAATAAAGGGAATTTCAAGCATAACCACAAGGCTATTATTACACTTTAAACAACTGATAATCATTTTAGGGATTAATTAATATACAGTCCTTTAGAAGTGTCTCTGTTTGTCTCAAATTGCCTTTGTGCTGTTGGCTTGTTTGAATGAAGACTTAATCAACATGCTGCATTTGATTGTTATGTCTCTTAAGTTTCTTTTAATCTAAATCAGCCCCCCTATAATCATCCATAGTAGGAACTTGAGAACAAAACAAGATCAGTTGGAAAAATTCAATTAAGTTACCCTATTTTGCTCACCTGGGTCTGAGTGTGTACATTCTGACCCCATGAAAACCATAAGAAGCATTAACACTCAAGGGGAGTCTCACTAAGCTGGAAAGTTATTTTAGGAAAATTTCCTCCATGAATCGTATTTGTTGAAAAGCAGCCGTAAACTATCACAGTAAAGACTCTCATTCAAGAAATATTTTTATGCAATACTTTCAAAAGCCATTGGATGGACATTGCCTTCAATTTTTCAGTTACCTTTCTATAAATCCTGCACGACTCATTATCAACAGCACCTCCTCTGACTCACAGACTATTAAAGCTTATTGAGAAATAACTCGGACTTCCCAGAAGACTAATTTACGTCAGCAGGCAAAGGGATAATCACAACCATAAATCTTAAACCTATCCATGACTACAGCTGTTTAAAAAAAATAAGTTCAATAGTATTTTGTTACTTCCAACCAAAGAGAACTTTGGGTTTTTTTTCTTTTTAATAATCCAGTGTCTTAAAAATCATCCTACTTTATTGCTATCCCTTTCTTGCTTCTGCACAGGATAACACTCTGTAAGTCATGGCTGAAGGACCAAAGTTCATTGTTAGCTTCCCTCCATTATGTTTTATAGTTTGTGGGGAAACTGAAGAATACATATTGCAAAGGAAAACATAAGAATTTAGATGATGGAACAAATATATACGTGAAAAACATTATCAGACCTCGTTGTATAAATTTCCATTTTTAGAGGTTGAATTCATTCCCTCTTACTGGTTTATTGGTTAATTGCAACAAAAGTGCCTTTGGGAATGACTCCTAAAAATGGTGATTAAAATGATCTCCTGAAGGGCAGACTCTTCCCATAGCCAAACCAGCTGATTCCCCTCCATGCTCATATTATATTCCTCTTGCCAAAGATGGATTATTTATAGCAGAAGCACTAGAGCTCAAAGCATCCTGCTTACCTTTTGTTGTCAAGGTAACAACTTAGATTTTTTTCTCCCTTTCTGTTGAAAGGTCAGATTTCTTATGATATGAGTCACAGAGCTCAGGGGGATTTTTTAAATTGAGATAGCACTTTTTCAAAGACAAAGTAAAAACCAAAGTTTTATTACTATCCAGACAATTTAAAATTGGATTGAAACTACCAGATGGTTCACAATAATTAACCCTGACAGCTTCCTTGGTTATGTTGGAAGGAAATGTGGACCAGTCAGGTCATCACTGCTTGCTGAGGTCTGTCCCTAGGATTGCAAACCTCTTGGCTTCTTGCTGATCTGTTCTCTGTCAATCATAATTGCTATTCCTCTTTTGCATGGAGTTTGATGAAAATTGTCTTAATTTTTTTTCTATAAATTACAGCTTTAGAAACTTCAAAACTAACCATGGGGAATTGGGGGATTCATTTTGAGGGGGAATTTAATACCTATGATAATGATTGCACTTACCTTGATATCATTGGAGGTTCATATATTAACTAATATTATTCAGAGGTGGAAAATGTTATTTCTCCATATATATATCAGATTAAATAAGTACCCTAGTGCAAGTCTAGAAAAGAGTATTTGATCCTGATATTTAGGTAATAAGTCTGCACTCTTAGCCTCTCTGCCATGGTTCCTCTTTACAAGCTCATGGCTCCAGGTAAGATGCAAAAAGAACCTAAGGTGGCACTCTTCTAAGGGAAAGAGGGAGGACTGTGCTTTCCTCAGATCCCACTCTCCAAATGCTACCCCCACTCTACAATTCCAGTAAGGCTATCTGTGGGCATTTAAGATACTTTTCCAAGTTACATTCCCCCATCACCTACCTGGAAGAGAGTTGAATAAAATTCAGAGAATCTGTCTTTTGGGATCCCCCAAATTCAACTTGGTGCCTCAAATCCTGGTGAATTCAGGATGCTTGAGTCTCACCAGTATATATTTACTTATAATAAATAAGTACTGCTTCTTAAACACATTCCTTTTCACAATATCCCTGTGAGAGGTAACCAATCCAATTATCATCAACTGAGGTTCAGACAAGTCAGCAAGAATTTCCCTGACATTACACAATGGGGAAGGTGTAGAGTCGGGATTAGAACCGCTGTCTGTCTTGTTTCAAAGTCTACTCTTTTCACAGCATCACATTCTGGTTTTTAATTTTAAAAATATTTTTTTCAACAATAAGTCAAGGATATAGACAGTTTAGTACCTCAACCCAACCCTATTCAAAGAGCTCTAAAAACAGTTTTGAAAATTGAGGTGTATAATGTCAGGACTCCAATATGTATTTTCTCCTTTGAATAGCCCATACACGATAACCATGAAGGAGAATGGAATGTTTAGTAAAATAATCTTGAGCAAAAATAAGATTTACAATTACTTCTAATTTCTCTTTAGTAGGCAATGAGGATTTTCACTATTACTGGAAGGCCCAGCTGATTCTTGACAATAATCTTTGGGTCACAGGTTTTCATGGTAGGACTGAGGAAAACAGAGCACCTTGAGAAATGTTGAGAGCATTCTCCAGCTGAACTAAAGAGCAACAGCCTGTCCTTATTCCCTTAAGTCAAACAGAACCACTATTATCTGCAGCATCTATAGTCTCTAATAGTCAGAGAGGCTCCAAGAGCACTAAGGAATTTCAGCTTAATCTATTCCTTTGACATTCCCTATATAGCTACATAACACATTCATTCCAACTTATAAGATTGTTTAGGTCCCAAGAATGTTTGACTTATATGTATTTGAGATCTGCATAAGCACAGATAAGATTAAATTGGATGCACCAGTTTTGTACATCAAAGAAAAAAATTGTTGTAAAGTGGTGGATTATTACAGAGATTTGGATGAACCATGGTATAAGTCGTAGTGCCCCATCAAGCAGAACACTTCTAATTAAAGTCTGATGTAGTGAAGGGTGGTATAAAAGGACAGAGTTTAGCTTCTTTTCTGATCCCAAGGATCTGGAATCTACCATTACTCCAAGGCCAGGAAGACCCTGGTATTTCTCTTTCCAGGTATTCAAGGCTGTTCCAAGGAACCCAGGGAAGTCCAACAGTGTCCTCAAGGCTATTGCAAGGAACCCAGGGAAGCCCAACAGTGTCCTGTTGATGAAGCATCTACATGCAGCTTCCATCTGACCAAGGCCAGGAGGGTCTCCAAAGCCTGTGCATCTAGGACCCCCTGTTCTTGTCCCTTTAGGAGGAGCCTTGGCTGCATCTTCTTGACCTAAGAAATCTGAAAGAGGCACCTTCAGCCTCTGACCACAGAAGTTAGGCTTAAAGAAGGGAGACAGGAGAATTAAGCACCAGTATATTTCCTTTGTCAGCACAGTTCTGATGACAGCCCCTTGCCTGGGCTGAAGACTAAATAGGAATTAGAAAAAACAAATGTTTTCCTTAGCTCTTTTACTTATGTTGTCTATGACTTTGTTTCTAAATACTTTGTTAAATGATGCTTAGAATTCACCTAGATTGGGTGATTTCATGGCAAAAAAAAAAAAAACAGCCTTGAAAATGAGAAGTAAATATTTTGCTTAAGAATTTAAATTTTGGCAATTATTTAAGAAAAGTTAAACATAATTCACCATATGATACAGCAATTCCACTCCTTGGCATTTACTCAAGGGAAATGTAAACATATGTCCATAAAAAAGACTTATATTCTAGTGTTTAGAGCAAAGACATCATAGTCAAACTATGGCCATAACCCAAAAGTCCATCATTTAGTGAATGGATAAACAAAATCTTATATGTGGACAATGGCCACTTAGCCATTAACAAAGGACAAAACACTGATACATGCAACCGATGGATGAACCAAAAAGTATGCTAAGTGAAATAAGCAAGACCCAAAGGCAGCATTCTGTGTTGTTCTATTTATATGAAACTTGTAGAAAAGGCATACCCTCAGAGACAGAAAGCACATCAGTTGTTGCTTGGGTAAAAGTAGGAGCAGAGAATTTTTTCTGAAAGTGGATCATGGTAGTGGCCACACAACTGCATACATTTATCAAATCTTGTCAAACTGGGCATTTAAGTGGGTGACTTTAATGGATAAGTTTTATATCAATCAAGTTTTTAAAAGGAGGAAGACGAATAAGCTGTTTAGGCATTGATGTTTTATGAGATAAAAAAAAAATATACATTAGGTTTCAGAAAAAGAAGTGCTCTAAGCACAAACTATTCTTAGGATATGATTGAAAGTTTGAAATCTGCTCATGAAGAAATTAATATTTGCTCAAACACAGCTATCATCTGACATTTCAAACTAGTTCCTGTGTGGGTTGAAATATGCAAGCATATCTGTGTTACCCTCTTCTTGGAATTCTCTGGAGGACTCTTCTGACAGGATCAGAAGATAAACTGCCTTCCTGCATGGGAAAGAGAAACAAAGACAAACAATAACTGTTGAACTGGATGTGCTAGTGAAGGTCTTTTGGAGAAGTTGATGGGGCCAGACCGAATGGGGGAGAGGATGGAGAGTGATGGCTGGGGCTGGCAGCAAGTCTTTAGTTCTGTTCCCCATAACTGGTGTGCTGAGAGGGCTGATGGATGAAAGCAGCAGAACATGTGTCACGGGTCCTGCAATGAATGATCCTCAACTGGCCTTCAAAGAAATCAGGCTATGGTCAAGGTGGCATTTTTAATAAAAGCACACAGCTGCCTCCTGCCCCACGTGTCAGCCCCCCTAAAGCCTTGAGACTCACTCCTTTCTCTGTGGGAAAGCCTGCTGGAGGCATATTGGCTGGCAAGATGAGGTTTCTTTTTCTATTTTCTTCTTCTTTTTAAAAAAGCAGCTTGAAGCTCATTAACGTCAGGAATGTGATGAGGCCCTCTCATGAAATATGAAAGGTACGGTGCAGGGCAGGAGAAGAAAAGTCAAGCATTGTGGAAGTGTTGGAAAAGGTGAGATGAAAGCGCGTATAGGGGCAGGTGTGAGCCTGTCATTTGGGCTGCTACGCTTGGGGCTTCTATTCCCTCAAGTGAGACTATCGGAAGGAGTCCACATTTTTCAATAGAGCAGCATGACATTAAGCGATGGTTCCTGAGCATTGGCACCCCAACTGAGGGGTCTCTGCAGGTGGGTTTTATGCTGTGCTCTTTGGTTACTGGAATATAAATCCCACATGAATGGTGCAGCAGCAGCAGGCTTTGCGAGAGCAAAGAGGATTATGAAAGCAGGAGAACTGCTTCCCCCCACCCCTTTCTTCTTCTTTTTCTTTTTCTTTCCAATGGAGGCATTTGACTACCGAGAAAAAAGGGAAACATGTCCTCAGAAAGAAAAAAAAGAATACAAAGAGACAACTCACAGACAAGGACATATAAATAAGAGTCAAAATATGAAAAAGCTTGAAACCCGTGATTACTCAGTTTCATATTTCTGAATGATAAAAATTTAAAGTTGTTACAGTACTCAGAGAGCAGGGAGAGGACCCATTAGTATTGCTTGTGTGAATGTGAACCACAACAGTCTTCTAAGCGAGCAATTAAGAACTTTCAAAGCTTAAAATAAAAAGGACCACCTTAGTTCCCTGTTAGTAACTTACTTTACAGAAGTGATTAACACTAGCATGTTGGATCCAGAAAAACTGGAAACAACCCCAAACCATGAATCAGAAAAAGATGAAGAATGATGGTACCTTTGTATTATAGGACATCATGCAGATATTAAAAGGAATGCATTGGAGTCATATTTATTAATTCAGAAAAAATTCCATTGCCTATTAAGTATGCAAAAGTTTCTCATGTAAATTAGTTGGAAAAGAAAAAAAAAATCCCCCCCCAAAAAAACCCCAAAACCTACAGAGTAAATATGTTTGGTTAGATAGATAGATAGATAGTTAAAGGTAGTAGGTAATTAGGTAAACTTGAATATTTTATGGGAAGGGAGAACAGAAAAATCATTATTTTTTATTTACACACCTTTATATTGTTATTTGTAGCAATTAATGTACAATACTTTTTAATTTAGAAAAGGAATTTCTTTAATCTTTAAAGACAATAAAGAATTTTTAAAAATTAAATTTCTCAAAACAAACAAACAAAAACATTGCTGTAAAACCAGCATTGTGCTGAGGTCCTTCTAAATGTAGGACATGTTTCTGCCATCAATAGCTTACAATCTAGTCTACATCACAATATGAACAAAAGCACCTGGAAAAAAAAATACATGGCATTACAAGTCAAGATACTCTATGTCTTTGGAGTCTGGACAACAATGTCAGCCAAGACGAGAGTGGTAAAGAGGAGAGAGAGTCCTGGGTTTGAAGTACAGGGTTTGTGTTATGGATACTATGGGAGAAAAAGTTTAACTATACAGGGTGGTACTATTAGATCAAGCCTGCTAATGGTGTTTTTACAAATGTTCCAAATACTCATGATTTTTATCTAAAAAAATACTATCACAGCTTTTTAATAAAGCAATCAACAACTAAGTGAGGTATATTTCTCAATTTCTTTTTGAATATTAAACTGAGTGGTGGATTCAGGAATAGCTTTATTGTATTACTGATATCTATACTGACATGTTTAAAAAGTTCTAGTACTCATTTGATGTGTATAGCAATAAGACAGATTTTCTTCTGGACATTTTTTGTACTTTTTCTTTTAGAAGCTATTGTGAATTAAGAATTTTTATATCTTTTATTGAATTGCCCTATTATGATTATATGGTTACTATTTTTATCCCCAGTAATGCTTTTTTTTGTCTTTAAATAAATTTTGCCAGATATTAGTGTTGTTCACAAGTATTCTTTAAATTGATAATTAAATTTATGTCTGCTTATTTTAAAAGTATGTTTCTGATTATTTATAGATAAGAGGATTTAAAAATCTATACTTCTAATCTATGTTAAGTGAAAAGTTTAGTCCATGTACATTTATTATGTAACTGACATGTTCAAGTTTGAGTTTTTACCATGTTATTTCATACTGTATATTTGTTCCAGGTTCTTTTATTCATAACTCTTTCCCTGTCTGATTCTTCTAATGTCTGATTTATTGCCTTTTATCTGTACACGGTCTCTTTGCCTATGTTTTCAGTTTGACACCTAAGCCAAGAAGTTTACCTGACTTTGTTAACTTCATTTTATTTTTATTTGCAATTGGTACTACACCCTTCAGTCTACATACCTAATTCTACAATGATAAGGAATTGTTCAGCTACTCAGAAAAAAAAATTGTGCTTACATAAATCATTTATTCATTCCCCACTTTGGAAAACAGGATCATCATTGCCATAAATGGTATTTATTATGGAGTAGTATATGGAGTTTGTTTCCATTCCATCAATTGCTCTTTCCTTATTCCCTGTTAAAAGAACCCCATTTTTACTAGAGCATTAAAATTTCACATACCATTTAAGTTCATTTTGACAAACTTGTACATGCAAGGAATTTTATTTTAATTCCCATTCCCCCCCCCCACATTTTTCTCCCTTCCTTCCTTCGCCTATTCTCCCTCTTCTGTTCTATTAAACTTCCTTTCTTCTATGTGTCCATGAAGGTTAAATTCTCTCTGGTAATTTTATATATAAATATAACACAATTTTGTTAAATCAAATGATCGTCCATTTTCGCTTCTTTCCTCTCTCACTCTTGTTCTTCTTCTATTCCATGGATCTTTCCCCTCCCCATTCATGTTCTTTCCTTTAATGTGCTCTTCTTCCACATATGAGAGAAAACATTCAACCTTTGAGTTCGGCTTATTTCACTTAGCTTGACTTGCTCCATTTCCATCCACTTCCCAGAAAATGCCATTATTTCATTCTTTTTTATGGGTGAGGAAGACTCCATTGTGCACATATAGCACATTTCCTTAATCCATTCATCTATTTAAGGACATCAGTGTTGATTCCATAATTTATGAACCCTAGTTTTATCTAGACTTTAGAAGGCATAGTGCAGGAGGAAGTTGATCCAGCCTCAGGAGACATTTTTCTCCTATCTGATGATTACTTTCAGATTTAGGCATAGGACTTTGTTCTAACCAATGTAACATCTGGGTGGTTCTTTTTATTTTATCTTATTTTTTTATTAGTTGCTCATGACAGTACAATGATCTTGACATATTATACATTTGATTCAAATAGGATATGAATTATCATTTTTCCACGAGTACAGATTGCAGGATCACATTGGTTATACAGCCATGTATATACATACAGCAATACTAGTGTCTATTGTATTCTGCTGCCCTTCCTATCCTCCCCTTCCCTCCCCTCCCCTCCCATCATCTCTCTCTATCCAATCTACTGTGACACATTTCTCTCTCTCTTTTTTTTCTTCCCCCTCACACCATCATATATGTATTTTGTATAACGATGAGGGTCTCCTTCCATCTAAGAAAAAAATTTCTCTGAGGAAAAGGCTACCTGAGGAGAAACTGGCTATTAGGTTTTTTTTTTTTTTTCCCAAATCTCCAGTAATGAAAATCTACCAGGTGTAGGCCTAGTCTTGAGCTGCAATTTGTTGGGAGCGGGGGTAATTGTGTACACAGACTGAAACCACAATCCTGTGACTATAGGGGGCACACTTGAAGGTGAGTCTGCTGGGGAGCAGGGAGGTGGGAAAAGCCTAGGTTATTGATGTGAGTTTTGCAGCAAGTACATCCAGATCCAGGTGGTGTTTATGCCAATTGTTGACAAGCATCCCTCTACATACAACACAAATACAAAGTGGGTGTGAGCGCTCACTATAGGTTGAAATCATTATAATCATTTTATTATATAGTTAAAACATTTACACAAAGAGAAGTGAAATATCCATAAACAGAGTTCCTCTTGATACCAATTTTACCCAATTCTTTCATACTAGGGAACTGGTTAAAAAAGAGTTAGTAGATATGATTAAGAAGATTATTTTTTATTTGATTCTCTTCTCCTTGCTGTTTCACTTACTCCTTACCACTGCATTCTTATGTCAGGATTTTTACTATTAGTTACAGAAAAAAAATAAATAAATCTCAGCCTGAGCTCATGTGATAGTTCATATTTCATTTTAAATTCAAGACACTTTTTCAAGTTATGGATAAAGAAGAGTCCTTAATACATCCTGAAAACTACCTATTGCAAGTTACTATTAGCCTTGTACTATACTGCTACAAGATAACTCAATATCCTTTAAGAAACCTTAAACTCCTTTCTTGTTATCTGGACTATGGTTTATCTTTGTTTGTTTGGACTTACTCTTCTAGTCCCTCTCTGTGTTCAACCTCTATGATATGAGTGATTAAAAGAAGTTCAGATATTGATGAAGAGGAGGATAATGTATATTTTGTATTTTAAGTCTTTTGTTGTTTAATTTCAGTGCATTTCCTCATTCCAAACAAAAACAAAATATAAATACTTTCCTGCTGTTGCTGCTGCTGCTGCTTCCTATATAACATCATTAAATCCCCTTCCTGCCATGTTTCCAGTCTGGGAAATATGCTGCTTGGGTTGGTGGAAGTACATATAGGTTTACAATCTCCAAGGGACAAGGCTGCATTTGAGAGTTTATTTTTGCAGCTTGCCCCATATCCAACTGGCAGTTACAGTTCAGCTAGTGATGAAATGAGCACATTTCCCCTAATCCTCTCTGGTAAAGAGGCAAGATGGCTGGTAGAACTAGATTGCAGGACAAAGGAAAACTACACTTTACTCCCTACCTAGGAGGGCTCAGTACTTTTAAGCTAAAGAGGGAGAAAACTGACAAAAGTTCAACCTTGAAGAGAAGTGAAAATGGCACATACATATGGTAATTTCAAAGTAAAAATTTAATCAGATTTAGGAATTTTTACACATGGGGAGATGTAACTTCCTAAGGCAACTATTTTCTCAATGGTTTTAAAAATAAATCAGCTTTGAATAGCACTGTTTCTATTCTCTAATTTAGAAAGAACATTTTGGTATATAAAAAATAAAATCATGCATAGCTGTTATCTGTAGCTTTGATATATTGATCTTTTAAAGCATCTCTTGATGATTGTTTTTGTAAAAATAGGGCCATCTGTATGTGACATACAAATTTTTAAAAGTGTTTTCCTCACTCTCAAATCAATTGTTCTGCTATTTTGAACTGTAGCCTGCGTCATGCAACTTCACTGAAACGCCTGGGGGTATCTCTATTGCTACACTCCTGTAATTAATCATTTCCTTTTCTGTTGATCTGGCATGGGGCCTCTCATTAGCCTGACATCTAGTCTCTCTTCTGAGCTTATATTCCTTAGTTTTATCTTCTTTCTTATGTGTTTTCCGTTGAAATTTATTTTCATTCTTCAGTCATTCATTAGACAATGACATGAGGGTAGAAGAGAATGTAATTGGCCGGCAGGAGTCTTGATCAAGAGGAAATAGTGAACATCTTTATTTCTAAGGAGATCAAAAAACAGAACACATAAAAAAAGAACTTTCCATATCTTCAAGTGACCAGGAGGAGAGCTTTTCCTGTGAGCAAAAATCTTTGATGGCAGTATTCCTATGGACTCACATATGAATAGAGCAAAAATAGATACCAGAGGCTTACTTACTTGGATACAAATCAGGTTTTCTATCTCATTGATTTTTAGAAAAGAAAGTCTTATTGTGGAAAATTAAAAAGCATATACAAAGTAAGAGGGAATAATACAAATGAAATATAATTAGAAGTAATGAAATGAACTCATGACCCACTTAAGCAATTACTACTCTCCACAGGTCTCTTTATTTTTTTCCTATGGAACAAGACTTCCCTGCAACTTCATTAATCAAGATTTAAGAGTGTCAAAGTCTCCCTCAAAGAAGAGTATGTGGTTATCTTGAAGATCCCTTCCCAAAGAGCTTTCCAAAGTGTGAAAAAGTGAATCATTGTATTCGAGCATTAGTTACATAAATAAAAGTGCACAGGTCAAATATACAGTTTAGTGATATTTTTTTAATCTGGACAGACTAAGGATCTTAGATAGGAATAAACACCAAGCATAGACAGGACAGGAAGGGAGAAAGAAAGCATGCAAACTGAAATGTATATTTGACAACCACACCAGCCATGACTACATTGCCCTAACACTTGGTCCTCTGGGGTCTCTGGGGCCTCTGTCCTCTCCTGGATGTGGAATTGTGTAGTGTGTGTGTGTGTGTGTGTGTGTGTGTGTGTGTGTGTGTTTGTGTGCACGCACGCACGAGTATAATATATAATTTTGGAATACAATGAATTGCCCACTAAGAGAACCATTTCCTTCATAATCAATGAGGATGTACTGTCTGTGTACAAACACAAATGTGTTACCCTGCTTCCATTATGAGTTGCTTTACCTATAAGAGTCTTCTTGAACTTCAGAAGAATCTTGAACTTCAGAAGAGTTTCGCCCAAATTATTCCCCAGTTACTTTCTAGTTTGCCTCAAACTAGTTTAAGCAGAACAGAAATAATTGTGCCATTGAGCATCTGTTGAAACCTAGATCTGCAAGAGCAAAGGCAAGACAATATTTTGTAATAATCCTCTCAAAGTCTTTTGTTTTGTTACGGAGTGGATCCAAATAGCTTTGAATAACTGAGCATGTACCAGATGAACTAACAGGGTTTTCTAGGAGTTTTCTGAATCCAGTTGCTGAGAACAGTCTTGTTCTTTTGAGGTCAAGTCTTTACAAAGATGGCAGCATTTGATGTTTCATTCATAGGATGAAACATCAGATGCTGCCATCTTTGTAAAGAAGAATCTGTTTGTAAAGAAGAATCTGATTCTTCAACGTATGTCCCACTTCCTTAAAACCAAGTTGCCTTTTGGAGTCCTTGATGTTTATCACTATCTAAAATCCTCTGTCTGTGCTACTTTCATTCATTTTATAAGTTCTGATAGAGTTGAATCTCAAAAGGGAATGATTGGGGTCTCATTCTTATTTCTTCACAAAGAAATGCAATTTATCTGGGGCTGGGGCTGGGGCTGCAGCTCAGTGGTAGAGTGCTTGCTTAGCATGGGTGAGGCACTGGGTTCAATCCTCAGAACCACATAAAAATAAATAAATAAAATAAAGTTATATATAAAAAAGAAATGCAATTTACCTTTAAATGATTTTTAAGCTTTCCTAGTGTTAGGATGTTGGAGGGGGGAAGCCATTGTCAATCACAGAAAGTTCTGATACATCCTTCCTCCAAAACATGGTCAAAACTTACTCCCTGTGCATTTATGAAACACCAGAAATCAGTTATTCCACAATGGAGGAGATCTTCTCTAAGTGACTTGTTGCCTTCATCTAGACAAAAAATAATCTGGAGATTTCTGTGTACTGAAAAAAAAATGCATCTCACAAAGCATACTGCAGTTTGTAAAGCATCCGGTAAAATGCTTCGTGTACACCCAGCATTCAAAAATGACAGTTATTATTAGGCTGTTAGTAATTGTCTTGCCCTTTTTTCACATTAGAAATATATCATAGGATGCAACAGAAATTTAAAAATGGGGATGCTTCATTAATATATGTTATACAAATACCCAATATATTAGCTGATGCTTTAAAAAAATCCTGGATATCATTAAATGCTGGCAATAATTTCTTACTATTCAGAAAAAAAAAACAAATAAGTTCTACTTCTTACAGAACACTGAATTCTCAGGAAAAGGAATTCATATCCTCTATATCTTTTATATTCACTTCAACTCTATGTTAGACTCTCCGTAACACACTAAATTAGCAAATAAATCTATTTCTCTAAGGAATTGTTTCTTCCTCACCCACTTGGTTCTGTTATATAGCATAAAGTTGCTTAATAATTACAGTAAATGTTTATTTATCCTTGTATCCAATAGTATTAAAATTTTATGAGTTAGTAATGTTGTATAAAATTTCCATGAGTAAAGTTACATAAAAGGAAAAGGAGGTTATTAAGGATTAATGGAATCCTAGAGAAAAATCTCACACAGGAGTGTTTGCATTGTTTGTTACTAATATATAATGTTATATGCCCCGACTTTCTGCTTAACATGATGTTTGGTGCTATTTCCTGATGTCATCCCAATTTACAGCAATGGAAGAAACATAAATTGAGTTTTAATCACATGCTTTCAAAAGTCACACTCCAGAATCAAATTTTCAATTTTCTTTTGTCTGAGTTCAAATTAAGGCAGGAATGTTACAAGGAATGGCCATCAGGCTATCAAGCCTCTTACAGTGGCTTAAACTTGGATGGTTTCCTTTATCCTCAGTGTAGAAGTCTTTTGTTGTGATTGAATTTATGTCTGAGAATATATCTCTCACACAGATCAACTCACTGTAACCCAAGCTCATGAGAAAATAACACCAAAAATACCCCAAAAGATGGCTAATATGTTAATTTACAGTGACACTATAACTAATGTAGGGAATAGAAAACTTGTTGGCAGATTCACATAGGCCTCTAAACAATGTTCAGAAAATATGGAATGAGGAATTAGTAAGTAATAGTCTTAATAGTCATTTATATTCATTTCAGATACATATACCTTTAGGAAAAATCTCAGGAATATGCCCATGACTTTACTGTTTCCGAATAATCATAGCTGTATAGTAAATAAGTATGACTTTGGCATTCTGGTGGCTAGTTTATTAGTGCCAGGATGTTGGCAGGGGGAGCCATTGTCAATCACAGAGAAATCTCATGCAGAACTGTCTCATGTTTTATAAGATATTTAGCATCTCTGGCCCTTACTGTAGACTACCATGATGATCCCCAATTGTTATTACAGGGAAAAGTACTCTCATATATTACCCTGAAGAGGATATCTTAACTGAGATTTGCTAATAGGTTTTAGGTGGAGAGGGTCAAGAAGTTAAAGACCTCTTCCTCTGCACAGCATGCCCACTCTTCAGTTAATATCTATTTGGCCTTGTGCCTGTCTTTCCTTACAGAATCTCTCTTAGAGGTTCATGTCATTGATATGATAAAATGCCTAGGGACCTCTCAGAGGAGGTGTCCAGTGACCAGTTGGAGCCCATAGAGAAGACTCCAAGGAGAAGGCTCTATGGATGAGTTTTTGCACATATTTTAAAGTGGCATACTGTCCCCAAGGCAATACTACATAGAACTCCAGGAAATATACAGATAAAGGGAACTACTATTAGCAATGGTGATGGAGTGGAGTAAGGAAACTGGTTGAAGGGAAACTGGTTGCTTGCTCATCTTCTTGGCACTCCCTGAGGCAGCCCAGGAGATAAATGATATGGAACCCTAGGGCTCTGATGAATTCCATTTGAAAAATTCTAGTTGTTTAGGTTTATACATGGTTTGACCATGCTCCTTAAGGCAAAAATGACTAGATACTAGTACTATAGTATGCCTAAGTCTAAAGTGGACTCTCAGAACTCTGATCTATGAGTTTGGAGGTTCAGGCCTGGTTACCTTTTTATCAGAGGCATAGATTCCTCCCCTGCTAGGACTGTGTATCTGGACCTTATTGCTACTGTAGGACCCTAAACTCGAATGTACCTCCTCCTGCTCTAGCCCCTGCCCACTTTTGTGTGGAAGTGTCTTTAGTTGTCTCTCTCTTAATTTTGGGACACATTGTTGGTTTTTAGGATAGTTTTTCATATCTCTGTCCCAGTCTACTCTGTTCTCATTGTTTAACTTTTTAATGGAAGTTTTATTTATTTTCATTTCTCTAGAAGCTCAGAGACATTCTGATGTGATCCAAAGAACCATCCATCTAACTTCTGCAGTTGTCTCTAGGTCAAATCAGAGGGGAAAATACAGCAAAATCTGAGAGAGCAAAAGGAGATCTTGACTTTCAGTTGCAGTATGCTCTGGTATATTCTTAGTAATTGGTAAGATAAATAGTTCATGATGAGGATGCTTCTTATCAGTCTTAAGTGACCTATTTTAAATCTAGAAAGTAGAACTTTTGACTGAGGTGGAACTGAAGAAGATATAGTCTCTCTTAGCCCTCTCCCTTTTTCCATGGAAAAGCTTACTGATTGTTCACCACACTTTGGGTGGACAACAAAGAAACTAAGCAACTTATAAGACCAAACCAAGAAGATTTAGCAATATCTTTTCTGACTTTTAAGGCTAGCTTAAGGGGCTGGGGATGTGGCTCAAGCGGTAGCGCGCTCACCTGGCATGCGTGCGGCCCGGGTTCGATCCTCAGCACCACATACAAACAAAGATGTTGTGTCCGCCGAGAACTAAAAAATAAATATTAAAAAATTTTCTCTCAAAAAAAAGGCTAGCTTAAGACACAACATTATTTTCTTCAATAATCCCATTTGAACTGCTCTTCTCCCCTCTCTTCCTGTAATCGTATGTGTGATACTAATGGACTCTCTTCTTTAGGGCTTCAAATAAATTATCTGATCATTTTTTTTTTTACTTTTGGTCTCACTTTCTTAATTTTAACAAACATAATAAAATTGTGAGCTGATTAAGTTCGCAGGAATACAGCATTAGGAAGTTGAGTGCGGATTATGAAGATGGTACTTATTTTCTATAACCCTGGACGTCACTCCCCATAGGCACTTATCTTTTCTTTCCACACTTCAAGAAAGAGATATTGATAATCTAATTGGCAAACTTGGGCAACATCAACTTGTGAGTTTTTGTGTTGACACTGCATGCTGAAAAGTGCTCATCAGTCCAAGTCTCATCTTTTGATCCATGAACTTAAGTAGACCCATGCTTTATTCTCAGTGACTCTGTGACCATTTTTTTTAACATGAGGTAGAATTGCTCCAAAGAACCACATAACTGCCTTTTCCTTCTCCTAATTTCTCTGCCCCATGCACCTCTCACAAGAAGTTAATCAAAGACATGGTGGAAGTCCTGATGAGGACTTAACTCTAATTTGTTTATTTCAACCTTTGCCTTCTAGACAGCTCTACATTTAAATATTGGATATGTGTGTAAGCATTAATAAAGTGTAGTTTACTTTATTTGGCTATTGTTCTTTGTTTGGAGTTCCCACAGGTATTTTCATTAACACTATGGAATGAGAAAAGAGGACTGTGTGAAGCATAGGTAGCATTGGTAGGGCAGGAATAGCAAAATTCTAGATGTGAGGTGATAACAATGATGAGTCTCCAGCTCTACCATCATATCATGATCATATCAGAGTTTGTCAACTCCAGAGTGTATTGGGGACTCAAGATACTCTCTGATCAAAAGGAAAAATTCTCCTTTATTCTTCCTAAAACCAAAGAGTTTAGAAAGAATTTAGAAAACTGAAATAAGCCTAAAATGGTAAACTCATCCATAGACACTAAGAATCATGAATGATGGAAAAGTCCGGGCTTATAATTAATTAATATAAATTTACCATCTGTTCCAGATTGACTAACCCATCTGTTGTCTGCTTCCATCTAGTATCAACACATCTTCCAGATGCCTCTGCTGAGGGCAATTATTAAAGTTCATATTTAATTTAAAAACAGATGTAGAAGGGCAAGGTATATGTGTTTCATCACACTTGAGTTGTTATAGCTTTCAATTTTCTGACAGTTCTGATCCATTCATATGAAAGCTGGGCTGCAGGTGTAACTGAGAGTGACAGAGTGTGTTGGGGAAACTTACCAGTCCTGATGGTGAGCCCAGTCACTGGTGATGGTAATCTGGAACATAAGAGAAGAATCGGATTAGAGAAATTCAGTTCTTTCAGAACGGTAGAGTCGTGGAAATGTAAAAAAGACTTGCAGGTGTCCTCAAAATCATACAATCTTACCTACTGACTTACTAAGCAATGGGGTTATTCAGGTGCTATCCTAGGTTCTGAAACTTGGAGCTCAGGAAAATAGATGTAGCACCTTAAATTAATATTTAGTAAGACTTGAATATTCCTAAAATAAAGCCTAGTATGAGTTTCATACAGGTGGCCAAGAGGCACATGATGTAGAGGGAATACAGCACAGGTGTGATGCTAGGCATCGTTAGAAGTGAAGCCTAATGCTGATTCTGCCCTGCTTCTCTACTGCTTTACTTCTCCTTGGTCAGCATCCATTCTTATTGGATAATTGGTTATTCTCCACTGGTTGTTAAAGATTTTGAAGATCCCTCTGTATTAAAAATAAGGCTTCTTTTAGCCTTTGCTCATACCTTAGGTTCATCTCAATTTTCCACATGCACAGTTGATATAGGGTACCAGCTGTGAATTAATTAAAGTAAATTTGAAGTTAATGGCAGCTTAGTGAACCAACTACTGTTAACTCAGTCTGTTATTTAACTCAGTCAATCAATAATGAATTTGGTCAGTAGAATCTAACTTGTTTCTATTTTATTCAGGGAATTCAGAGCTTCTTAACTTGACCCACAGTTATTTGTGCTATTTCTTTAAATCTTTCTAATGATAACAGCTTCTACTGATTATCAGACAACACATAAGTGCCAGATGATATACTGAACTCATTTCTTTTAATCTTGACAAGTTTATAAAATCAATTATAATATCCTCATTTTATAAGTGAAGACAGATGTGATTTGTGTATTTATTAAGAAATAGTGAAAGAGTTGACCCTACCTCTATCTGACCTCAAATATGGGACTTTAATCCGTTCCCTACTGAATGATAAACATGATTATCAGGACTTCTTCCCCATCATGGATCTCCACATCTTTTTGAGTTATGCCCTACTTCTCTTTAGTACTTAACATTTTGTATTCATCAGATTGTAGTTCAGATTGGACGCCCACATTCACACCATGAAAAGGAGGAAATTTCCTCTCTCCTAATAGCTGTGAAGATAAATGACATTTATCCCTACGACCAGACAGGAACACATCAATTATTAGAACAAAGTGGGTAGTGAACTCCCAGAATCATCAATAAAGAGGGGCTTTTTCTTCACCAAAATCTTTGCCACAGATTGCATAGATTTATGGGAATGTGGGGACAGGGAAACCTCCCAGGGATATCTATAAATCAAGTCATTAAAGCTTCTAAGTGCTTTCCAAACCAAGAGACACAAGGCTAATTTCTGGAAGCCGGGGGGGGGGCAGTAGGAGACAATCCTCATTGATTAAACCCTTATTATATGCTGGCCACTAGATAGGGGACTTGGGTTCATTGCTTGATGTAATTAGGTGGCTTAAATTTATTTCATGCCCTCCTTGTAAACAAACTTGCAACTCTGCTTTCATGACAACTAATCATGTGCTAGCCTGTGCCAACCTTTGTGAATTCTGTTGTGTCTCATTTCCTTTCTCTTCTTCTCCAGTACCAGCAGGATTGTATTTGAAAGATCATATTGATAGATTGCTTCCAGGGGCTATTTTTAGTGCTATGGATAAGAAAATCTCCAGCAAAGGTCAGATCTTTCACTGTTTTAATTAAATTGCTTTGGAAAAAGATTATATCATAAGGGTGGCCAGCCAACTAACTCTGCAGCAATTTACACAAAGGCATTATAAGTCTCCCTCATTGCCATGCCTGCATAAGAGTGACGTGGGGCACCAAGAAGGCCAGGGTTTAATTTAAAATGAGACTTGATAATTACTTGGAGTTTTTTTCTAAGTTGTCAAGGGATATTTAATAATGTTTTGTAGATCCATGGTGATTGTAATTATTATATTTTATTGGTATAATATTTCATTACTTCCCCTTCAGATGTGACTAGGAGAGTTTTAACCAATAGAGTCTCATCATTAGTCATTTAATGCCTCCAACTTATATCCTTTCTGTCTCCTCCAGAAAATATATGTCTTCAACGGACGTTTCAAAAGCATTTTTTTTTAAACTTATTTACTTTTTCATGTATTCTCCAGAGGACAAAATTTCCTGAGTCCATTTTTGAAAACAAATATCTTACAAAAATTTCAGAAAATATACTTTGTTCCGAGGGAGAAAGAATGTTAAAGTCTGTTCATGAAGTGTTATGGCTACGACTAGGCTGCAATATTGCTGCTTTGTAAATGAATACAAACACTTTCACTTGTGATACATCTGCTTCTTACTGAGCAGCTTCATAGATGACTCAGCTCAACCTGTCTCTTAGACTAAGTGGAAGGGCAATAACACATTTTTAAATTAGTTTTCTTGGGTTACAAATTAGATATTAACATATTTATTTGAAATGCCAGAAAATATTCTCAAACTGCTCTTAAGGGATATGAAAGAAAAAGGCTCTTAGAACTATATCGTTTGACTACTTGTTGTCTTGTAGATTTGCCTTCAGTGTGATTTAGTAAGCAAAAGCAGAAGTTGTGCTGGATGTAACAAATATGGCCTGGACATCAAGACTGTGTATGTCTGATTGAGAGCCTCTCTCTCTACATGCCAATTTAGCTGTAACCTTCCTCCTGAGAAGACCATGAAAGGCATCCATTAGCTCCAGTGACTGCAGCTTCCATGACCATCTTGTTCTTTGAGTAGTGGTTGAGGTCTAATCTCGGGCCCCCCTCTAACTACTGAACTACTGCTTGAATTCCTTCTTCCTCTTCATGCCCCAAATACTTGAGTCATTTCCTCTGTCTCCTCTTGGTTCACCATCCTCGCTAATCTGTTCTCTCATTTGGCTTAGGCTTGTTCAATTTCACTGAAGCTGCTTTCAAAAGGTCACTGTGGGACCACAATACATGGCTTCCCTCCTACCTCTTAACCATTCCTCCTTGTCTCCTTTATAGACTCCTTCTCCTCTGCTTCTTTCTTCAATGTTATAGTTCTTAGAATTCATACCTAAACTATTCCGTCATTTTCTCTGGGTAATTTTATTCTCCTCCCCACAACTTCAATTCCTGTTAAATATCAATAATTTCCATTTCTCTGTCTCCAGTGCAGCCTATTCACTGGAGTGCCAGACTCATTAATACAACAGCCTACAAAACAAGTCCGCTTGGATATATTGCAAGCATTAGAAAGTTAATGTGCCCAGATTGAATTCATTCTTGTTATCTCAACCCCAATCATCCAAACATATTTTCCCTATGTTCCTTATCCATAATGATTTGAAACAGGGTTACTATGATTCCATCTTTACTCCTCTATACTTAACTTTTGTGTTTAATTTTTTCTTTGCATTTCCATTTCACCATCAGAGTTTAGGCCACCACTTTCCCTACCTGGGCTCCCCCAACAGTTTCCTAATTGTTCTAACACCTGCTTTCCTTCACTAAAACCCATGCTCCCTTCTCAACCATAATCATATTTACTGCAAATTCCCTCAATTTGTCTCATTAAAAGCGTTAATGTCTTCCCAAATCTCAAGATGAAAATGAAAGGCTATACCATGACTTTAAACCACCTAGTTGTTTTTGTCACTTTTAACTTCTGCAGCCACTTCTCTTAATAAACCTAGAACCTCCTTGGCCCACAATTCTTCTGAAATTCTCTCTTCTCTTGACTTGGAGGAGGGCATGTTCCTGGAGTGCTCTTGCCATCCTGCTTTGCCTGGTACACTATTGCTCTTCCTTTAGTCCTCATCTGTGTTTCACTTCTTAAAATTTAGTATTCCCCTTCCCTCTGTAGACTATGAGAATGTTTTAGTCAACTTTTACATCAGTGTGGTTAAAAGACATGACAAGAACAACTTGGAGGAGGAAAAGTTTATTTGGGGTTCATGGTTTCAGAGGTCTCAGTTCATAGATGGCCAACTCCATTTTTCTGGACCCAAAGTGAGGCAGCACATCATGGTAGAAGGGCATGGCAGACAGAAGCTGCTCCCCTTGTGATAGCAAAGAAGGAGAGAGAGAGAGAGAGAGAGAGAGAGAGAGAGAGAGAGAGAGAGAGAGAGAGAGAAGCACAAAGTGAGGGAAGGCTTAGGAAGGGGCCATAGGAAAGATGCACCCTTCCAGGTGAAGCCCTGAGTGACCCACCTCCTCCAGCCATGCCTCACCTGCCTACAGTTACCACCCAGTCAATCCATTCAAACTAGGGTGTATTGATTAGGTTACAGGTTTCATGACCTAATTTTACCTCAGGATATTTCTGCATTCCTGCAAACCATAAAGGGGTATATCTACCCTTTAAGGTATATGGCAAATGGTAGTTTGTCTTAGTTCATTTTGTATTGCATAACAGAAGAGACTGGGAAATTTATAAGAAATTTGCCACATTTTTGAAGACTGGAAAGTTCAATATGTAGGTGCTGATAAATGACAAGGGACTTCTTGCTTCATCATCCCATGGTAGAAGGTGGGAGCATGGTGAGAAGATGCCAGGTAGACACAAACTCAGTTCTTTTGTCAAGAACCCCCACAGGCACATCAGTGTTTCTAACAGCACAATTCACAATAGTCAAGTTATGGGACCAGCCCAGGTGCCCATCAACAGATGAACAGATTAAGAAAATGTGGTATAAATACACAATGACATTTTACTCAGCCATAAAGAAGAATGGAAGTCATGGTATTTTCTGCTAAATAGATGGAACTGGAGAATATTGTGCTATGTGAAATAAGGCAGACTCAGAAGGTCAAGGGTCAAATGTTTTCTCTCATATGCAGAAGCTAGAGCAAAATAAATGGGGGAAAGGCATGGAGGAATCCCATGAAAATAGAAGGGAGTTCCATGGAGTAGAGGAAAGGGATTGAGGTAAATGAAGGAGGAGAAACAGGAAAAGGGAGGAAGTGCAGAATGAAATTGATCAAACTATATTATATTCATATTTGAATATACCATAGTGAATTCCATCTTTATCTTTATATCTATATCTATCTATCTATCTATCATCTATTTACAAAGCACAAATAAAAACAATAGGTAAATAGAATAAAGACCAATAAAGTAGAGAAAGGGGATTGGGGGAGGGAGAAGGGGAGGGAAAGAGGAAGTACTGGGAGCTAAAATGGAGTAAATTATATTCCATGCATGTGTGATTATGCCAGAATGGACCCCACTGTTATGCATAACTATAATGCACTAATAAAAACACTTAAAAAGAAAAAAATTAATCTACTCCTGAGATTATTTACTTACTCCCATAATGATGGCATTAATACATCCATGACGTAGTCACCTCTGGAAAGTCCCACCTCTCAATACTGTTGCATTGGTAATTAAGTTTCTATCATATGAACCTTGGGTGACACATTCAAAATAGAAGTCATCCTTGGATCCCAAATCTATGTCTTTCTGATGTGCAAGATTCACCCATTTCATCCCAGCAGCCCTGGATATCTTAACTTTTTCCTACATAACTCAAAACATCCAAAGTCCAGAATCTCAGCTAAATCAGATGTGAGATTCAATGCATGATTCATCCCGAGGCAAACTTCCTTCCAGCTGCTAGCATGTGAAATTTAACCAGTTATCTACTTTCAAAACACAATGGTGGGACAAGCATAATATAGACATTCTCATTAAAAAAAGGAAGAACAAGAAAGACAAAAAGGTTAAATGGCCCCAACTAAGTCCATAACCCACCAAGGAAAACAATATTAAAATCTTAAGACACCAGAATCATCTTCTCTAACTCCATGTCCCACATCCTGGACACACTGGGGTGGGGGTTGGGCTCCCAAGGCCATAGGCAGCCCAACCACTATGGATTTGCTGGGCTAAATCCACTCAGCAGCTCTTTTTGGTTGAAATCTCATGTCTACATCTTTCCCAGGTTGGGTTGCAAGCTGGTGGTCCTATAGGTCTGGTGTCTGAGGACCTGTCCCACACCCATGTCCCCCCTCCAGCATTGACCCAGAGGGGGCTCTCTGAAATGGCTCTGTTCCTGTGACAAGTCTTTGCTTGGGTTCCTAGGCTGTTTGTGTCATCCTTAAATTTCATCCTTGGTACTTAGGTGGAGACTAACATGGCCCCATAACTCTTGTATTCTGTGACTGTGCAGAATTAGCACCATATGTATAGCTTTTGCCCTCCTGAGTGGCAGCATGATATATTAACACACCTGAGCCCACTTAATTCAAGACTGAGGCAGCTGGTATATTTCACCAGAATGCAAGGAGCAGAGATTTGGCGCACTGCAGGGTAGAGAATGCTGAGGCCCCACTCTGGCACTCTCTGGAAACTTACCTTCAAGGTCCTAGCTTATCTCAAAAGTCTCTGAAATGCCATCAGGGTCATTCTCTCATTGTTGGGATAAATAGAACCTGGCTCCTTTCCATCTGTACTAATCTCTTTAGCAAAAGGTTGCTAGTTATACCCTTATTTGCCCTCCCAGAGATACCCTTTTCACTGTTTGTATGGCCAGGCTGTGAATTTTCAAATTTTCCCATCCTGCTTCCCTTTTAATTATAAATGCCATCTTTAAATCATTTATTTCTTCTCTCATTTTACTATCAGGGGCTAACAGAACCATGCAGCACACTGAATGCTTTGGTGCTTAGGCATTCCTTCTGCAAAATGTCCTAGTATATCACCCTTAAGTTCTGCCTTTCCACAAAGTTCTAGGACATGGACAAAATGACACCAAGTTCTTTGCAACTGAATAACAAGGAAGGCCTTCACTGCAGTTTCCAATATCTTACTCCTCAGTTCCATCTGAGGACTCATCAAAATGTCTCAAGTAATCTCTAAAAGATTTCAGACTTTCCCTACAGTTCTTTTGAGTCCTTGCCAGAATTATCCTTAATTCTCCTTTCACTGCAATCCAAACTTATTCTCTCCTCCTCTATTCTTCCAGCCTCTCTGTATCACCCCATTCCAAAGCTACTTCCACATTTTCAGGTATTTGCTATAGTGCAGATCCACTTTTCAGTATCAGTTTTCTGTCACAATTGGATTTGCACTGCTATAACAAAACTACACAGACTGGGTAAGTTATAAAGAAAATAAATTTATTTTTCACAGTTCTGGAGGCTAAGAAGTCCAACATTAGGGTCTTCTTGCTATGCCTTTCCATAGCAGAAAGCAGAGGAGCAAAAGAGCATGAAAGAGAGAGAGAGAGAGACAGAGATGAAGAGATAGAGAAAATCCTTTTATGAAGAACCCAAACCCACAATATTGGCATTAATCCATTCATGAGGGTAGAACACTCAAGACCTAATCCCTCTTAAGGGTTCCACCTCTCAATACTGTTTCATTGAGGCTGAAATTTCAACACATGAATTTAGTGGAATTCATTCCCTCCATAACAGAGCTACTCACTACTTAAAGTAACTAAATACTCTTCAAGGGCTAGCTTCACAGCAGCATTCTCCCCAAATCTCCACTTTTAAAGAACTCTGTTGAACAATTGTTGATAAATCAATTGTTCATTAACTTAACAAAAAGGATAATCAAACCCAGAAACAGCCACCAGTATTATGAGTCCTTCTGCCAAAAATGATCTCAGTTTTCAGTGGACTTCAGAAACAAGTCTTCACATCACCTGGGAAGAGAACACTCTAGGAAGATGCCAGAAAACTGCTTCTAGATGACATCTCCTCCTAGGTGACCCACGGACCTGGGTTGGGCTTTGTCAGCCCTTGTCCTGCTTTATGTGGCTCCTCCTATGTTCACATCCTACTGCTTTGATTTTTACTGTTCTGACTCTTTAAGAACCCCCCAATTAGCACCTTATTTCACTTCTCATGACTACTTTATGTGTTCAATTGATTAATTCAGCAATCTTGGAAAAAGTCATTTCCCTGCATATTGTACAAGACTAGTTAATGATCATGTATTATTTGGTGGCCAACCTGAGTTTTGAACTCCAACATTAGAATACATTTTGTTGTTTATAGAGGGTGCAGAGCCTTCCTGTACATCCTTGTCACCTTTCAGGCTCATGGCATATAGTAGTACCCAGTGAGTACCTTTCATGGGATAAATGCTGATAAAGACATTATGATGTTGAACAGAACATTCTTTTTACTTTATGTTAATTCATCTTAATGTGATTTATTAAAGACTGTATATAGATATATTGGTCACCATTTACAACCATAGTCAAATAATTAACAGGAAAACAGCAAAACTCTCAAGCAACTAGAAGCAAAAAAGGTAGGAAGCTTTACCTGATCAACAGTAAGGCCTCTGACCTTCCCTTCCAGAAACATGATGGCACAGAAAACCAAGAATGGACTGAGACAAGACAACAGGAAACAAATAAAATGACAATTTTCACTTTGCATCTAAAGCCTGTAATTTTTTCATATGTGCATTTTGAACCAAATGTACATCATTTCAATTGACATAGAATACTTAAGATACATGAATCTGATGTTAGGTAAAAGAAGCATTAGATGTTCTTACTTCTTTATTCTCTTATTTTCACAGCAAGAATTAAATTAATACTTTTATTACTTCCAAATACTATTATTTAAGAACTTTCTTAAAATAGACAATACACTCATTTATTTAGAGATGAAGTCATTGGGGGTATTAATGCTAAGTTTTGACAAAGCAGATTGAAAATCATAAAGTTGGTGAACTTTTACAAACTATTAATGACTCAATTCTATTAAGAAGAAGAGCAAGAGATCTGCCTCAAGTAATCAATTATCTGGAAAATATATCTTTGCTTTAAAAAAATGCTTAAATCAGCAGTGTGAGTCAGGAGCATGAAAATGGGTATTTGAACATTTGGCTTGTATCTCTGGGTGTTAGCAATTTTTATGTCCCTGCCTTCTGGCCTAGTTATCATCTCCCAGCCTCTGTATCTGTAGGGTCTCCTTACCAATGTTTGCTTGATGAGGAAAATCAGCAAGCCTCTCTACCCTCCCACTCTCTGATCCCCTCTGATTCCCTTGATCCTCATTTTAGAACCCTTGATTATATGCTACAACCTGGCACTTGTAACCTGAATAATTTAGACAAATTGGTGAGAGAAAATGAATTTTCTCTACCTGCAAAAGAAATGATGGGATAATGTTGACTAGGAAAGAAAGACATGCAAATTTTTGTGATAAAATCTCTTAAAGTAGCCAAGCCAGTGTCTGTGACCTAAGAGCACTAGATATTGACACCCTATGGGTCAAAATATAATGGTGACTATTGTTAAGAGTAATTGATGATAATAACTCTGAAAAAAATCGTGAAAGCAGTTGCTGAATTAGCCAAAGAAGTAATGATTTTGTTAAGGAAGCTTAACAAAGGCACTAGTTAACCTAGGTTGATGGATCAATTAGGAAAATAAAAAAGAAGAAATGAAAAGGCCACACACAGGAGAGTGCAGAGACCCCCAAATTGTGTGTGTGCACATGTATTTCTATATTTATCTCTATTTTTCTCTACCCATATCTCTCTCTCTCTCTCTCTCTCTCTCTCTCTCTCTATATATATATATATATATATATATATATATATATATTTCCTGATGAAATCTCATTAAACTGGCAAAGGAAGCATCATACCTAGTTCAAGGAAGTCGTATAAATAATCAGCAGACTTGGTTCATCTTTAGGCCTTATGAAACAAAATGTAGTCTTCTGAGTTTGCTAAGGCTGTGGAGTTTTGGCACATTGATTTTCCATTAGTTACTATATCAACAACTCTGAATAAAATAGAGAAATGATGTTTAGCTGAGATCTTTTGATTAAAAAGTCCCTGGGAATAGACTTTTTAAAAGACATTCACATCATGACTTATGTTAAAAGTGCTTCCTGCTACAGTATGACAAGAGTTGTCAGCTCATACTGAGTTGACACTTAACTATGAAGTGTATATGTAGGAGGATGTATTAGGGGTGTGTGTGTGTGTGTGTGTGTGTGTGTGTGTGTGTGGTGTGTCTGTTTGAAAAAAATAAGAGAGACAAAGGTCTCAGGTTTCATGATTATCTTCCTTTTTACTGGAAGCTATTATACTTTGCCAAGAGCAAAAACTGTCTCAAGGGATATTCATATGACTCTTCATTTCAGGATAAGCATTAAGAAGGGGCTGGTCAAGAAACTGAACATTGTTGAAAAGTACATATGATTTTTCTTGACGTTTCCATATAGATGTGTTTAGTCATGAAAATAAGCATAAACATAGGAAAAATTAATTTGGTGCCATCTGAAAATACTCAGAGAGCCCTAGATATGAAAAAAATCAATAAAAATAAATTTTAATAAGACAGTTTCATCTTAAATTTACTCACCCTAACCTCCTAACTCCAAATATGTACCCAAAATAGTAGCTTCTTTTTTTCCTATAGTTGAAGTGATTTTACTTTTAAAGTCCCCACCAGCAGACACTAGCATTTTAATTACTTCTATTATAAATGGTCCATTAAGGTACAATAGTTAATAAATTAGGGCCTAAGTGATCTCTTTTGAGTGACTCCTTTTCCTGCCCAAAAGGGACTGACAGAGCCCTGGGAAAGGGAAACTGTCCCATCACAACTGGAGACCCTATAGGACAATTGGAGTCATAGATCCAGGACTGTCTGTTGGCTCCGCGTATCTTTGCTGTATTCTTTCCTTGTATTGGTGACCCCTGAGCTGCAACCAATCTAGTCTAGCCATTCAAAAAGGTGAGGTGCTACGTACTCTTGGAGGCATGGTCGAAGCCACAGGTCCACTGCTTTTCAATTCCCTTTGCAGCCTTGATTCCACCCCCAGACTTTTGCCAATCCACATCTCTTCACTGGAGGGTATGAGACTTCCAGGTCCCCTGCTTGTCACATGAGTACAGTGAATTCACCAAAGTCATCTGTGTACTCACTGGGGAAAGGCCAACCCTACCTTTACCTCAGGGGCTCAACTGGGCAACACAGGGACAGTCAGACTATTCATCCTACTCCCCAGCATCCCATTTTTGCTATTTATAGGGTCCCCTGCTGGGTCTGAAAGCTGCTAAAATGTCAATATCCGGGCTATTTTCTCACGATTTCGTATAAGATGAAAAAGACAATATCCAGATACTTTTATTATTTAAAAATAATAAAGGTCTCTCTGAAATCAGAGCTGAGACTTAATCTTATTGGGATTTAGAGACTTCAGGTCCTCAGGTGCAGAGGGAAGAAAGTGCCATGGTAATAAATCCTCATTGATTAATTTGAGATGAGGATGCTGCCACAGATGGGAAACAGGGAGGTGTGATCTCAGGTTTTATGCCCAGTAGCTCACTCAGTCCTGGTGCTTCAGTCCTCCCTAGAACAGCATGTGGGGCCACCCTGACAGAACCTTCACTGGTCAGATAAATGCACGGCTCTCTCTAGACACAGAGACAGAGGACAGGGTACTGTGGGGATGGTATGCCTGCTGCTCTGAGCCAAGTAACATCAAACAAAGGACAAGAGAACAGAAAAGGCCTTTCCCTCTTTCTTACCTAACAACAGTTTTATTTTATTTGAGAGAGAGAAAGAGAGAGAGAGAGAGAGAGAGAGAGAGAGAGAGAGTTAGTCTTTTTTGTAGATGAACACAACACAATGCCTTTTATTTTTATGTGGTGCTGAGAATGGAACCTGGATCCCGCCCATCCTAGGAGAGTGCTCTACCGCTGAGCCACAATCCCAGCCCCCCCCTTTTTTTTAAATCAGCACAGAAAGGTGAAACATTGTAATTATTGGTCTCATTCCACAAGGCAGTCTGGGGGCGGGGGTTCCTAGCCAAGAGGAACTCCTTTTGTGTCTCAATGTTGATACCATCTCCTAATTTAAAGGCATTCCCCAGGGATATCCCAGGAAATATCTCATAGAATCCACTTTCTTTCCATGAATTTATTTATTTATTTATTTATTTTACCTTGAAACCATTAGTATCTCTCTAAACAGAATGCCTGAGACTGGGTCATTTATCAACAAATTATTTCTGACCATTCTGAAGACTGGAAAGTCCAAAGTGGCAAGAGTCCTCTTTCTGGTGGAGACTCTGCAGAATCCTGGGGTGACACAGAACATTATATGGTGGTGGACAGAGACACATAGAAGAGGAAAAGGAAAACTAGTTTTTATAAAAGAAGAACTCTTCACATAAACTATTAATCCATGAATGGTTTAATCCTTTCATGATAACCTAATCAGCTCTTGAAGGTCCCACCTCTTATTATAAGGGGGATAAAATTTCAACACAAGTTTTTGTGGGAACATTCAACTCATAGCACTATCTTTTCTGTTTTAACCCCAATTCAAAAGCCTCCCTTGACCACCTGTCCCCTCCACACTACCCTCAAAATAGATTTACTCATTACTATTCTGTCTGGTTTCCCAGTCTCTGAAGCCTCTTCCTAGGATTGGGGAAGTTTTTGGTAAGAGAATGTTGGAAATGAAAAATGCCAAACATTCAAGCTTCTTTATAGATAGAACTTAGGCTCACGACAGGGGTTCCCCCCATCAGACCCTCTCAGGCAGACTTTGAATTGAGAGGTGACACAAGCTTCCGTGAACAGCAAGGACGTTCCATGATGGGAGACCTGCTGGGCCCTCAGAGACAGGTTTTGGTGGTAGCACTAGTTTCCAGTAGGCGGTACAAGTAGGTCAGAGCTCTGGCCTGGAGGCAGTGTAGTCCACTGCAACAGTTCTGCATGATAATGTATAACTTGTTCTTGTCAGAGAAGCCATTTGTGGTCTTTTTTAGTCCTAGGAAATTTTGTGAGTGGCCCAAGAACATCTTGTCACTTTCATTGTTTGCATAAAACAGCCAAAGTTTGTTTCTGACTTTGCCTAAAAGCCCTGACCAATACACATGGCTTACAGGGCCTTGCACAGTTTGACCCCTACCTTTTCCACAGCTTTATCTCTTAGGATGACTTCCCACCTCACACACTGCAGGGCAACTCTATGGAAAATCTTTTACCTTTTCTACCTCCAGATCTTCCTAAAAACTCTACTTTCTTTCTGGAAGTCCTCATCTGAGCTCTTCCTGTACCAGGAAGATTAATTCATCTTTTGAGCCTCTGTTTTGGCATCAAATTCATTGGGACAGTGTCTGTATGTAGCACTTTGGTAGTTATCTACCAAAATACCTTCCTTTCTGCTCTATTAAGAGAAAGCCAACTTTTTATAAACTGTCATGTGCCCACTCAGTAATACTCACTTGTAGAGATTCTCCAAATCTATGAATGAAACTCAGTATTATGAGCTGTAAATAGAAGTCTACAAAGTCAGACAGCATTCACCTATGTCTTTTCCCCCTCTTTCCCTTCTTGTATATGATGCAGACCTGATGTTTGGTGTTTAAGCAGACATTTTGTGGACATGAGAAGAGCCACGGTGGCAGACAAGGAAATTTGAGCTATCATTGACTTTCTGGAACAATAGCACCAGACACAACCTGCCTATGTCCTATTTCTCATTCTATAATATGATTTATGGTCAGACTTTTGTCTGCTATGGAGTATAATTCTAGCCTCTTAAGTAATCTGATTAGGTGCTCTTTTTAGTTTTTCTTACAACATTCTTTATTTCGCCATGAAAACACATTATCTAATTGTAATTTCATATTTACTCATCTGTACCTTAACTTCAGTTGAATGATCCACGAGGACAGTGATTGGAGTGGTTTTACTTCAAAAATGTATGTTCTAATTTCAACTCTATATCAGTGAATGTGAACTTATTTAGAAATAAGCTCTTTAAAGATGTAATCAAGTTAAAAATGAAGCCATACTGGATTAGGATGGGTCCCAATCCAATGACAGATGTCTAAGAGAAAGGAGAATACTTGGACACAGAGACCGTCAATAAAGAAGGCTGTATGACCATGGAAGCAGAAGTTGGAGTTATGCCACCACAAGCCAAGGAATACCTGGAACCTGCAGACACTGGAAACAATGAGGAAGCACTCTCTTCTAAAGCCTTCAGAGGGAACATTTTTACTGCTAACACCATAATTTCAAAGTGAGCCTCAAGAACAAGGACAGTATATATTTCTCTTATCTCAAGGTATGCCCAGTTAGTGATAATTGTTATAGCAGCACTAGGAATCTAACACAGTGACCATGGCTGTATTGTTTGGATTTATACCAAGACTAATGTTACAGTTACCAACTTAGTATCCCTCCAAGTGGGTCATCCCTACAGCCATAATATGGGGTAAATGTGAGCCAGAAGACATACTGGGCCTACTTTGTGAGCTAACAATTGGCTGCTTCCTTATCATGTCTCTTTACAATGAGGTTAGCCTATAAGAACTCTGAATCCAAGGATGGCAAACAGATTTCATCTTGCTTGACTAGAATGTTGTAATGCAGAGGATTCTAAAGTTGCATCTGAACCACTTATTCCATTTATCTAATAATTTGTATTAAATGCTTACTATGTCAGGTATTATTCTGGTCCTGAGAATAGATCAACACACAAAAGAGCTAAATCATTTAACCAAACAACAAATCAATCACTCCCTGCTCCCATGGAGCTGACATTGGAAAGGATGCTGTGATGAATCAAATATGTCTTCTATAAACATGGGTGGGAGGAACTGAAGCAGTTTGCCATATATTTTCTATTCTTCTAGACTGGATCTAGTCATAGCATTGGGTTTTCAGATAGCTCCATGCTTATGCGTATCTCTTCTTTTAAACTCGTATAAACAACTTGTTCCACTCATATCTGCTGACAACTCCTTCTCATTTTGTTGCTAAAAGAATATGGGAGTGGGGGACCTCAGCTTTGGGGGCGGGGGTGGGGTACTGAGTGTTTTATTGCTACATCAAATGTGGCGAAAGTTCAAGTGAAGAGTCCATTCTCCATTGAATTTAAAGAAATTCAAAGTATAGAGAAGGAAAGCAAAGATTTCATTTTTCATTATAGAGTGAACATGAGAGGCTGGATGATGTTAAAGATAACTTTGAACAATAGCTGTGAATGGTTGTCTATAATGAGACTGGTATGAGTTTGGATATGTCTTTTTCCTGCAAAATAGCAGGAAAAATATGTTTCTTTGAGCTCCTACAAATTGGCTCTAAATTTTGGTAAAAATCAGGAATGGGCTGGAAATGTGCCATGAAGAAAATTAGTTTTACAGATTAATAAAGTTCTCAGTGTCTGTGAAAACCTAAATTCTTCACTGTATATATAATAGACGTTTTTATAACAAAATGCCAGTCATTTCATTTCATGTTACACCACACCCCCTGACCATACCCTATGGAAACTTTTTAGAATAGTTCAAGTAAAACTTCTTTTCATTGTAGTTTTTTATTGGTTATTTTTAGTTATACATGACAGTGGAATTCACTTAGATATAATGACCCCATTCTTACAGACATACATGATGTTGGTTGTAATCTGATCATGAAAACATGAAATGGAACATGATTTTGACTGAAGACTGAAGAAACTTGGAGATATTATAGTAATACAGGAGGGACACTTTGACTTAAGATAAGAATTTTCTTTTTTTGGTCCAAGGGATTGAACCCAGGGGTTTTTAACCACTGAGCCATATTGCAGCCTTCTTTATTTTTTATTTTTAGACAGGGTCTAAGATGCTTAGAGCCTCACTAAGTTGCTGAGGCTGGCTTTGAACTTGTGATCTTTCAGCCTCAGCTTCCTAAGTCACTGAGATTATATATGAGCACCATCTGCCTAACAAGAATTTTCTAATAAACATTATGGTAAATATCCTGTTCTCTTTCAGCTAGTATTTGATGAATATGACTCTGGAAGTTATTGATTTAATCTATGAGTCTGTCTAATCCAGCTGCAGGGGATGTAAGAGATGTTCTATCTCAATGACTTCAAAACCCTTCCCTCCAACCCCTATGTCTTTCTCTCTCTTTCAGTACTTAGAGTCAAACCCAGGACCTTGAGAATGCTAGGCAAATGCTCTACCACTAAGCTACATTCCCCAACCCTCAAAACCCTTCTACACTCTGTAATACATTTTTTTCGAGAAGGGGCCTGAGGTCAGTTTAACCAATAAAATTCAAGGATCGTATCTCATTAAGCTATTGACAGTGTGAACTATTAGGTCAAAGAATTTGCAACATCTGCATACATCAGATTTCTGGTTAGTTTTCAAAATGCATACTTTTCCTTTGCTATGTAGACCAGTGACTCAAAGTAAGTACTAAGGTCATTAGCAGGCTATGAATATATCTCACAACTCTCTCAAAAGGCATGTCTCTTCTTGGTTCTTAAATGTGAAAGATATGTACACCAATAATTTTTCACATAGGACCGACCTAAGAGTATTTACAATTAAATTAACGGATGAACTATTAGAGTTACTTATATATTTGATACTCATATAATACATTATCACATTAACCAAGGGTGTTGAGATCTTAAATTCAGAATTCCACTTTGAAGACCAGCTGACATGTAACACTATGCAATGTGATAAATGGTAAAATATTTTATGCATATACATAATTTGAATGCTAGAAATCTGGTGTAGATGTGATTTTCAGATGCTATTCTTGCCTTTCCATTCTAATTTATTATTTTTTGCTACATCATTACCTGCTTATTTATTGTGATAGATTTGTTAATTCAATAGTACATGGTGATGCATATGTACATAAATAATATTTCTGACTCTAATTCCAAAATTTCTGAAATGTAACATGGTTTCAATGTGAAACATCCACTTTACTATTTTTAAAATCAGAGTATCCTCTTTTCTCTCTCTCTATGTGTGTGTGCATGTGCACATGTAGTTAAATAGTGATAACTCCTTATTTTTGCCTAATTTTTATTCTCAGTAATAGAAAATGGGTAGGGTAGGTAGGCTTGAAGTTCTGGGTCCTGCCAAATAGGGTTCCATTAGAAAAGTCTAACACATAATGAACTAGAACAAGGTAGATACAATGTTGACTCATTTAAAAAAGCAATACAGTTTATATTTTAATTCATACATGTTTATTACAATTTTAAGATATCTTTCAAAAATATTTTTTAGTTGTAGATGCAAACAACATCTTCATTTTATTTATTTATTTAATGTGGTGCTGAGGATGGAACCCAGGGCCTTACATATGTTAGGCAAGCTATTTACCACTGAGCCATAACCCCAGCCCCAATTTTATAATATCTTAAGGATTTATTCTTTGGAAATGCACTTGCCTCTTTGCCTTCTATTATGTGTAGGATGCTGCCTTATAGAGATATTTTCAGAAGACTATATATGATTGCCAATCTAGAAAATAAATCTGATGTAAACCATGCACATATGCATATGCATAGTAAGTGTGTATGTTATTTGTATATAATCTTGATAATTGCTGTTCAATGTATCCTCTTTCCCCATTGGAATAAGGCAATAGGACTTCCATCTCAGTTAATTCTCAAACTCATCAACCCAATAAATGATCCAAGTGGAATAAAATGAAAATGTTTCTTAAAGATGCAAAGTATTGGTCACTAATCTTTAAAATTTTCTAGACAATGGGAAAAAAATCACCTTGGCAGTTGAGTCTTTATTGGAAGAAAGAGCTTTGTCATACGCCATCCTACTGTGCAAAACAGCATGCTCTGTGTATTTTGACAGGTGTTTTTTTATATCAAGGCTCTCAAATTAGAGTTGTACATGCTACATGATGATATTGAGAACAAACACTTGTTCTTGTGGGAGTGCATTTGATCACGCTGATGTACTTTACCATCTATTTAGAAATTTGAAAACTCTCAGTGGTTGAGCTGCCATAAAAATTACTTTTAGACAAAATACTTTGAGTGAATCATAGGTATGGTCTCTTCATCAACTGCTACCTATTTTCAGTATTGGAGTATGAGACAGTGTTATTCTGTAATGGTTTCTAAACCCAAAATGCCTTTTAAACCATCAATCTATTCATTGAAGTCAGTAGTTGGGGATAGATTTGTTGACAGAATATAAGATCATGTGTAAGTAAAGCATATATTATTTTTAGTTTAACTGGAGCTCAAGATAACCTATTCTAGAAGATATTCCCATTTATAGCTAGCCTTAGAATGCCAATAAAAAGATGAAACTTTCAGGTTGGTGTTGTCGCTCAGTGGCAGAGCACTTGCCTTGCACATGTGAGGCACTGGGTTTGATCCTTAGCACCACATAAAAATAAATAAACAAAATAAAGATATTGTGTTCATGTATAACAAAAAAATATTTTTTAAAAAGAATGAAACTTTCTACCTTTCTCCTCCATGTTGCCCAGATTTGAGGGGAGGATGTTTCATTTTAGGCAGCTAACTAATATGCCCAAGACCACTAAACAAACACAATTGCCCCTTTTACATCCACACTCCTAATTTTCTTCATGATCTGTCTCAAAAATTACCTTTAAACACACTTTTACTTTTGAAATCTGCAGCATTTTTATCATGGTCATATTGCTCAGTAACTCACAGAAAATAGTGATTACCTACCTGTTATGCTTTTTTCCCACATATGTCGTTATTACAATAGAATTAGATGAAGTAGGCATATCCTAAGACCAATGCTTATTAGGGACTGTGGTTCCCCAGGTCATATATGGGTCTGGGTAAAATTCATATGAATCAAGATTCTAAAGGACAGAATCAATGTAATCTGCATTTTAACCACCATCCCAGGTGATTCCTTTGAATATTATTTTATGAACTTCTGCTCTTAATCATTGCATATTTCACCTAAATGCATGAATCCAACAGATACTAATTGTTTAATAGTAAGAAAACTGGCATTTATGAAGGACTTACAAAGTATATAAGGTATATCATTTAAATTGCACATGAGTATTTTTTGAAGATGTTATCTACAGTGTGTCCTCAATATTATTTTGTAGCCTGTATACCTCTAATTTGAGAGTCTAGATATTAAAAAAAAAAATCACCTGTTTTAGAGAATCCAAGATGGCAGGCCAGAGGGAGGCAGCATTCTGTGTTGCTCCATGACCTTGGACTCAAGTTGTGAGAATACTGTTTCTCTGTGAGCAAAATTCCTGCTCCCATGTGGGAATCATGGCCACCGTGCCCCTCCAGGGCTCCAGACCTCAGCAATCAGAGTAGGTATCCCAACTACTCGCCCACGCAGGACTATCAGGTATCCGAACAGGCACCATCAACACCGGTGCAGAACTTTCAGCCACACACCCAAGCAGAAATCACCACAGCCAGTCGCATGCAGGACATCCAGCAGCTTCCCACAAGCAGGAACTCTGGCCGCCACTCTCTTGTAAACCCCCATCTACCAATGTGGGGCTACCCTGGTCGCCACCATCTTGGGACACTGCAGCAGCAGAGATAGTGTCCTATGCCTGGTAACCTGCCTGCACCTGGGAAATTCACACAGGCTCTGAAGTCAGCCAACAGTCAAACACAATGCATGTGCTTGTCTCTGAACTCATCCTCCAACACCATCACTCAGTTCCCCTCATCTGACCCGACAGCCCACCACTGAAAGCAGGCGTCTCCATCTTGGGCCACCTTTATCACCATCATCAATTCCCTGTTTGGGAATACTGGCTTGCCAGGTACCCAGTTTCTAACTCCCCCCTCTCCCTAGAAGCCCCTACCCTGGCATAGTGACACCCTGGTTAACTTCACCACCCTGAAGGCGGAGATACCAACTAACAACAGACAATCCCACATATTGGATGAGAAAGAAAGTAGGAAAGACACGGTATTCCAACCAAAACAATCCTGTTCAAGATTTTTTTCTCCTCTTTCTTTATATTCTCCCACCCTCACATTCCCAACATATGTGGAACCAAGCATTTTGCATGAAATAGGATTTTGAAGACTGAGACATCTGAATAGTATATTACAGATGTGTTGTATATATATATTTTTTTCTTTTATCCCACCAATTTTACTTTTTTAAACATTTTTTAAAAATTTTTCTCAATATGTATGTGTTTCTTTTATGTACTTTACTGCCTTCCCACTTATTTGTGTACCCAAAATTACTCCCTCTCCTTTCTCCTGCCACTAATCTTCCTCTTTAGATTTCTCTTTCACACTTCCTAAGATTTAACAGCTCTGTATCCTCTCCTCCCACTTCCTCAGCATATCATCTTATTCCTCAACCCTGGTTCTTTGTCCACCATCAGAAATTATAAATCCTTTTACAAACCCACGGAGTATACTGTAGATAATAATTGAATTCACCATTTCTGTACATTGTGACCAAACTATAAACATCTTAATAGCAAACATTTGTTTTTAGGTATATACTGTTTATACTGGGATCTGGTAACACTGTCCTTCACCTCAAAGGAGAGGTATTGTATCCCTACAGGGGCATTATAAGCCTATAAGGTAAAAATGGTAGCCACTCTAATCCACAGTGCTAGAAGGGAAGACACACAAGCAATATGAAAAGACAAGGGAAAAAAGTTCCCCATACATATCAAAATACCACATTATTAGAATCCATGGCCAGCACAGCAGAAGAAATTGCAGAGAAGGAGTTCAGAATGTACATGATTAAAATGTTCTGTGAATTAAAGGATAATATAAGAGAACAAATACTGGTAGCAAAAGATCATTTTGACAAAGAGCTACATAAATAAATACAGGAAACAAAAGATTACTTTGATAGGGAGATAGAGGTTCTTAAAACAAACAAACAAACAGACATCATTGACATGAAAGAAACAATAAACCAAATTAAAAGCTCAATTGAAAGCATCACCAACAGATTAGACCACTGGGAGGACAGGACCTCAGACAATGAAGACAAAATATAGAATCTTGAAAAGAATGTAGGCAACACAGTGAAAATGATAAGAAACTATGAGCAGAAAATTCAATAAATATGGGATAACATAAAAATACCAAATTTAAGAGTTATTGGGATAGAGGAGGGAATAGAGTTCCAAACCATAGGAATGAGCAATCTACTCAATGAAATAATATCAGAAAATTTTCCAAACATAAAGAATGAATTGGAAAACCAAATTCAAAATCCTACAGGATGCCAAATGTACAAAATCACAACAGATCCACACCAAGGCACATTTTAATGAAAATGCCTAACATATAGAATAAGGAGAGAATGCTAAAAGCCACAAGAGAGAAGAATCAGATTACATACATATAGGGGGAAACCAATTGGATAATGTGCAAATTTTTCAACCCAGATCCTGAAAGCTAGAAGATCCTAGAACAACATATATCAAGCTCTGAGATAAAATGGATGCCAGCCAAGAATCTTATATCCAGCAAAACTAAGCTTTATATTTGATGATGAAATAAAAACCTTCCATGATAAACAAAAGTTAAAAGAATTTACAACTCAAAAGCCTGCACTAAAGAACATTCTCGACAAAATATTCCATGAAAAGGAATTGAAAAACAACAATGAAAATGAAAAAATGGAGGGATTACACTAAGGAAGAAACTAATCAAAGGAGAAACAAAGTCAAGTTAAATACAAAAAAAAAATTGGCTGGGAATACAAATCATGTCTTAATAACAACCCTCAATGTTGATGACCTAAACTCACAATCAAAAGACATAGACTAGCAGATTTGATTAAAAAAAAAAAAAGACCCAACAATATGCTGCCTCCAAGAGACTCATAGAAAAAGACATCCACAGACTGAAGATGAAAGGTTGGGAAAAATCATACCACTCTCATGAGCTGTGGAAGCAAGCAGGGCTCTCCATCCTCATATCAAATAAAGTAGACGTCAAGCCAAAGTTAATCAAAAAGGATAAAGAAGGACATTTTATACTGCTTAAGGGAACCATTCATCAACAAGATATAACAGTAATAAATTTATATACCCCAAACAATGGAGCATCTATGTTCATCAAACAAACTCTGCTCAAGTTCAAGAGTCAAATAGACAATAACACAAAATTTCTGGGTGACTTTAATACCCCTCTTTTACTACTGGATAGATCATCAAAACAAAAGCTGAAAAAAGAAACTATAGAACTCAATAATACAATCGATAATGTAGACAACTGACATACATAGAATATTTCATCATTCAATAAGCAAATACACTTTCTTCTCAGCAGCATATGTATCCTTCTCTAAAATAGACCATATATTATGCCACAAAGCAACTCTTAGCAAACATAAAGATACTACCCTGCATTCTATCAGATCATAAAGGAATGAAATTAGAAATCAATGATAAAATAAAAAATAAAAGCTACTCTAATACCTGGAAATGAAATAATATGCTACTTAATGAACAATGGGTTGCAAAAGACATCAAGGAGCAAATTTTAAAAATTCTTACATGTGGGCTGGGGCTATGGCTCAAGTGGTAGCGCGTTCGCCTGGCATGCGTGCGGCCTGGGTTCGATCCTCAGCACCACATACAAACAAAGATGCTGTGTCCGCCGAAAATTAACTAAATAAATAAATATATAAAAATTCTCTCCCCTCCTCTCTCTTTTTTTTTTTTAAATATTACATGTGAATAAGAACAGATACAACATATTGAAATCTTTGGGACATTATAAAGGAAGTACTAAGAGGAAAGTTCATTGCATAAAGTTCATTCCTTAAAAGAAGAAAAAGTCAACAAATAAGTGACCTCACTTTACATCTCAAAGCCCTAGAAAAAGAAGAACAAATCAACACCCAAAGCAGTAGAAGACAGGAAATAATTAAAATTCGAGCTAAAATCAATGAAATTGAAACAAAAGAAAGAATTGAAAATATTAACAAACAAAAAGTTTGTTTTTTGAAAAAAAATGAATAAAATTGACAAACCTTTAGCCATGCTAATGAAGAAAAGGAGAGAGAGAACTCGAATTACTAACATATGTGATGAAAAAGGAAATATCACAACAGACACTACAGATATACAGAAAATAATTAGAAATTATTTTGAAAAACTGAGCTCCAATAAAACAGAAAATATTAAAGGAATTGACAAATTCCTAGAGTCATATGATTTGCTCAAATGGAATCTGGATGATATACACAATTTGAACAGATCAATTTCAAGTGAAGAAATAAAAGACATCATCAGAAGCCTACTAACCAAGAAAAGCCAGGGACCAGATGGATACACAGCAGAGTTCTACAAGACCTTTAAAGAAGAACTGATACCAATAGTCTTCAATTTATTTCAGGAAATAGAAAAAGAGGGAGCACTTCCAAACTCATTCTATGAGACCAATATCATCCTGATTCCAAAACCAGGCAAAGACACATCAAAGAAAGAAAACTTCAGAACAATATCTCTAATGAACATAGATGCAAAAATTCTCAATAAAATTCTGGCAAATTGAATACAAAAACATATCAAAAAGATAGTGCACCACGATCAAGTGGGGTTCATCGCAGGATGCAAGGTTGATTCAACACATGGAAATCAATAAATGTAATTCATCATATCAGTAGACTTAAAGATAAGAACCACATGATCATATCAATAGATGCAGAAAAAGCATTTGACAAAATACAGCACCCTTTCATGTTCAAAACACTAGAAAAACTATGGACAACAGTTTTAAACAGAATTAAAATCAAGAATATTTCAACATTGTAAAAGCTACCTATGCTAAGCCCTAGGTCAACATCATTCTAAATAAGAAAAATTGAAAGCATTCCCTCTAAAAACTGGAACAAGACAGGGATGCCCTCTTTCACCACTTCTATTTAACATAGTTCTTGAAACACTGGCCAGATCAATTAGACAGACAAAAGAAATGAAATGGATACGGATAGGAAAAGAAAAACTCAAATCAGCACTATTTGCTGATGATATAATTCTACACCTAGAAGACCCAAAAAATTCCACCAGAAAACTGAATTTAGCATAGTAGCAGGATACAACAAAGGCATTTTTGTATATCAGTGACAAATCCTCTGAAAGGAAAATGAGGAAAACTAACCAATTTACAATACCCTCAAAAAAAAAATACTTGGGAATCAACCTAACAAAAGAGGTGAAAGAACTCTACAATAAAAACTAAAGAATACTAAAGAAAGAAATTAAAGAAAGCCTTAGAAGATGGAAAGATCTTCCCTGTTCTTGGATAGGCAGAATTAACATTGTCAAAATTACCATATTGCCAAAAGCACTATACAGATTTAATGCAATTCCAATCAAAATCCCAATGACATTCCTCATAGGATTAGAAAAAGTAATCATGAAATTCATCTGGAAAAATAAGAGACCCAGAATAGCTAAAGCAATCCTTAGCAAGAAGAGTGAAGCAGGTGGCATCACTACTATACTGGACCTTAATCTATACTACTGCGCAATAGTAACAAAACAGTATGGTATTGGCACCAAAATAGGCAGGTATACAAATGGTACAGAAGAGAGGATACAGAGACTAACCCACACAATTACAGTTATCTTATATTAGACAAATGCATCAAAAACATACATTGGAGAAAAGATAGCCTCTTCAACAAATGGTGCTGGGAAAACTGGAAATCCATATGCAACAAAATGAAATTAAATCCCTAACTCTTACGATGCACAAAACTCAACTCAAAGTGGATCAAGGACCTAGGAATCAAACAGAGACATTGTGTCTAATAGAAGAAAAAGTAGGCCCAAGTCTCCAACATATCAGATAAGGTCCCTACTTCCTTAACAAGATTCCTATAGTGCAAGAATTAAAATCAAGAATTAATAAATAGGATAAATTCAAATTAAAAAGCTGTTTATCAGCAAAAGAATCAATCAGTGAGGTGAATAGAGAGCCTATATCTTGGGAGCAAATTTTTACCCCTCACACATCAGATAGAGCACTAATCTCTACGGTATACAAGGAACTCAAAAAGCTAAACTCCAAAAAACAAATAACCCAATCAATAAATGGGGCAAGGAACTGAACAGACACTTCTCAAAAGGTGATATACAATCAATCAACAAATATATGAAAAAATGTTCAACATCTCTAGCAAGTAGAGAAATGCAAATCAAAACTACTTAAGATTTCATCTCACTCCGGTCAGAATGACAGCTATTAAAAATACAAACAACAGTAAGTATTGGCAAGGATGTGTGGGAAAAGGCTCACTCATACATTGCTGGTGGGACTGCAAAATGGTGCAGCCAATATGGAAAGCAGTATGGAGATTCATTGGAAAACTGGGAATGGAACCACCATTTGACCCAGCTATTCCACTCCTCGGTCTATACCCAAAGTACTTAAAAACAGCATACTGCAGGGACACAGCTCCAATTAACATCAGTGTTTATTGCAGCACAATTCATAATAGCTAAACTGTGGAACCAACCTAGATGCTCTTCTAGGTAATGAATAGATAAAGAAAATGTGGTATATATACACAATGGAATATTATTCAGCAATAAAAGAGAATAAAATCATGGCATTTGCAGATAAATGGATGGAGTTGGAAGATATAATAATGCTAAGTGAAGTTAGTCAATCCCCCCAAAAAAGCAAATTCCAAATGTTTTCTCTGATATAAGGAGGCTGATTCTTAGTGGTATTGGGAGGTGGAGCATGATTAGATTAGAAAAACTTTAGATAGGGTAAAGGGGAGGAAAGAAGAGGAAGGGAGCAAAGGGGTTAAAAAAATTATGGTGTAATGAGATGGACATCACTACCCTGAGTACATGTATGAAGAAGACAGGAATGGTGTGAATATATACTTTATATCAAGCAGAGATATGAAAAATTGTGCAATATATATGTAATATGAATTGTAATGCATTCTGCTGTCATACATAACAAATTAGAATAAAATATTTAAAAACACGGAAAAATATTTAATGACACCTCCTCCAAAAAACTGTTTTATTTGACAATAAAAACAGCAACAACAAATATTTGTGTTTGACACCATAAACAAAGTCAAAAGATAACTGACAAACTAAGAGAATGCATTTCGATATATATCACAGGCTGAAGACTAACATCCTTAATGTACAAAGAACTATTAAAACCTGGGGAACAAAGATGCAAAAGCTAACAGTAAGTGGAAAAAAAAACATGAAATATAGTTCACAGATACAAAGGTATAAAATAGTCCTTAAGCATATTTCTTAAGACTCAAAATTATTAATAATCAGAATAATAAAATTTAAAACATTGAGATGACACTTCTTGTCTATTAGAGAAGAAACTATTAAAATTCATGACAGCAAATTCTTTTAGCTAGTTTATAGTGAAGCAGTGTACAGCAACACATTATTGCTCTACATGTTAACTGGTACCATTATTGTGAAACAATTTGGCGATTTCTAGCAAAACTGTGTATGGACTTATTTTTTAAAAAAATATATATTTTTAAGTTGTAGATGGACACAATATCTTTATTTTATTTATTTATTTTTATATAGTGCTGAAGATTGTTCCCAGTACCTCATGCATGCAAGGCAAGAGCTCTATCACTGAGCCACAACCCAACCCTTGGACTTGCTTTTGATAAGGAAATTTCACTCCTAGAAATGTATAGCTCCAACAATATAAACATGCATGTACAACGTTACTTATTGTTGCACTGTTTGCATTTTAAAATATTACGGATATAAATGTCTATGTAAAGAAGAGTCCTTGAATAAATCGTGGGTTACTATGTAGCAGTAATAAAATGGACCAGGAAGATGTTTGTGAATTGATAAGAATTGGCTTCCAGAATATCATTAAGTGTAAAAATAAAGCAAAATAATAATAATAATCTATGGTAAGCTATTTTTTAAAATGATGGATATAAATCAAAATACATTTATCTGCTCATTTATGTAAAAAAAATAATCCTGGAAGGATAAAATAGAGAGTAATGAGATAGTTTATCTATAAAGTATGGAAATGAGTAGCAGGATTGAGAGTATTAAAAAAGGAACTGTGTACCCTTTACATACAGTTCTACTTTTGGAACTATTGTCATTGCTGTAATCTGGACCTTGAGTGTCCCTCAGAGGCCCAGATGATGAAATCTTAGTGTCTAGGATGGCATACTGGGAGCTGGTGGGGCTTTAAGAAGTGGGGCTTAGTGGGAAGTCATTAGGTCCTTGCAGGGGATGTGACCTGAAAGAGACAGTGGGACCCAAGTACTTTTCTCTTATTCTTTTTTTTTTTAACTTAAGAAACATTTGTTTATTTTTTTATTGGTTGTTCACAACATTACAAAGCTCTTGACATATCATATTTCATACATTAGATTGAAGTGGGTTATGAACTCCCAATTTTACCCCAAATGCAGATTGCAGTCGGTTACATCCACAATTTTACATAATGCCCTATTAGTAATTGTTGTATTCTGCTACCTTTCCTATCCCCTACTATCCCCCCTCCCCTTCCCTCACATCTTCTCTCTCTACCCCATCTACTGTAATTCATTTCTCTCCTTGTTTATTTTCCCATTCCCCTCACAACCTCTTATATGTAATTTTGTCTTTTTGACTTCCTGACCACAAGGTGACTGGCTTTGTTGTACCACATGCTTGCTTTCTGCCCAATGTGAGGCCTCACCACAGGCCCAAAAGCATCAGGGCCCAATCAATCATGGACTGAATCCTCTAAAACTGTGAATGAAAATAAACCTTTTCTTTTTATAAGTTGGTTATCTCAGGTATGTGTTATAGTCGTAGAAAACTGACTGACAGTCATGTTTCATATCCATTTTATTTTATTTCAAAATTTTATTGTATTTCAAATTTTTAGAAATTAAATTCATCTAGAAGTGAACTTAACCCTAATGGAATACAAATAATAACAAATGTACCTAACTGAATACAAATTAACATTCTAATCATGCTGAAGAAGGTTGGGGAAAGATAAGAACAAACCCGAATACTGCTGTAAAACAATATTTTCACAATAACTCTAAGTATGAGGATAAAAAGAACTGTACATGAATGGTGCATGGTGTACATGAATTTGTTTTTCACAGGGCTATGTGTTAGAAATTCCAAAACTATATTTGTACTCTACAGCTGAGAAAACAAGTAAATATATTATGGGTAATGAGATGCAGATGTCTCTTTCTGGCGAAAGAAATTACAAATAGAGGAGGAAGGCTAGAAGGAATCCTGGGGGATTGGATTGGAATTGGACATGGCAGTTATGAACTCATGGATACACACACACACACACACACACACACACACACACACACACACATACACAGATGGATGGATATAGAAATAAGATTTGTGTGTGTGTGTGTGTGTGTGTGTGTGAGAGAGAGAGAGAGAGAGAGAGAGAGAGAGAGAGAGAGAGAGAGAGATTATCTGTTCCTATATTTCCTAGCTCCATTCAGTAAAAAGGCCTAGAAGCAATGAAAATTCAGTTAACAATGAACACCTAGGTACCTGGATCTTGTTAAAGTTCAATCTCCATCTTGATTTAAAGAAAAAAAAACACATAGCAAGCTGAGGATAAAATTAAATGTCCTAAATTGGAAAAAGAGTATTTTTGACTACCACATTACATTGTGCTCAGTGGTAAAAATATCAAAAGTTTGCATTTCAAGACAGGATGGTTATTCGTGTTAGCCATGAATGGTTAATGGCCATTAATGCTGCGATTTCTCATTGCACTGGATGTCCCAGCTCATGCTGGAAGGCAAAAGAAAAAGAGAAAAAAAGAATTTAAAAAGAAAAGTTTTTTAAAATGATAAAATTATCATTATTTATGGATGTATGTTTTATATAATAAAAACTTGAAATGAATCTACAGTAAGAATTAAAAATAACAGGGAAAGCTGGGCACAGTGGTGCACACCTATAATTCCCAGCAGCTTAAGAGGCTGAGGCAGGAGGGTCTCAAGTTCAAAGCAAGCTTCTGCAACTTAGTGAAGCCATAAGAACTTAATGAGACCCTGTGTCAAAATAAACAATAAAAAGGGCTGGGGATGTGGCTCACCTCCAGCCACCTTGTTAAGCTCCCCTGGGTTCAATCCCTGGTACCAAAAAATAAAAAACTGGGAAACTTTTCAGGATAAAAATCAATATACAAAAATGAATTTTATTTCTAAATGAAAAATATAAAAAGACTATAATTTAATTAAAGAGAGCATTTACGATATTATAAAACATCACCTATATTGAAAAAAATCTGCCAAAAGATATAGTGGACGTCTACAGATAAAATTATAAAACTTCATGAGAAACAGCAAATCAATAATTGACCTAAATAAGTAATTAATACTCTCTTGAAAGACCAGAAGACTTAATATTACAAAGAAGTAAATTCTGCCCATACTATTCTATAAATCCAATGCAATCGTCATCAAAATCCTAGTAGGATTTGTGTTATAACATGAAAATATATTTCTAAAATTTAAATGAAACAGTAAAGGGTGGGAAAGAACTACACCACTCCTGAAGAAGTTGAGAAAACTTGGATACTGGGCATCAATATTTCTATAAGTCTACAGCTGACAATGTTTGTTTCTTGAACTATATACTCACTGCCCAACTATTTACAAATATACATGAAGCTATTAATTTACGCTTATTCACTTTTTTTTGGAATAGGTAATTTTTGTTGTTATGTTTCACAATGAATGGGGTATTTGAAAAAGAAAATTTTTTTTTAAAGTTCCTTCTTTCTGTCTTTCCAACCAAGATTCATTCATGAGTATTAAGCATTTGGCCTGCAAATGGCTCAAAGCCATGCAATATGTTATTTGCTCAGTGGTATTTTGGTTAAATGCTCCTTGACCTGACTGAAATTTTAGCTGGGGAAATTTCAAGTATACTGACATTTTATGTAAGAATGGGCTATGGGTAACCCAGGACTTTTACTAAAATTTTTCTTTTTATATGTATATTAGGTATGGCCCTTGAATTCAATTACATAACTACTCTTTATTTGAAGCCCTATTCAAATACATCAGGAACAGTAAATACTGTTATTTTGTTGCTGTTGTTGTTGTTGTCAAACAAAAGAACTCCTAAGTAATAATGCAAGGGAAACACCCTAGATAAGTTTATTAAAGGGCTAAGTAGCATGTTTCTTTTGCTAGAACACTTTCTGTAGTACTTTTTCAATGTCAATAAACATTGAAAACATTTAACCTGGGTACTATTGAAAAGAAAAAAAAAAACACCTTTAAATCTAGTCCTTCCAGAAAATGTATCATACATGTTTTTCAAAGTATTTTGGGGAGCCTGTCTCTCTTTTATTTTATCCTTTTAAATCAGTATTTTGTTCTTTCCTTCTAGCTCCTCCTCCAGATTTTTCTTCTACTTTTTCCTTCTGATTCTATCAATCTGTGTCTTCAGGACCAAATAGAGTGGTTAAAGAGAAAAGGATTCAGAAAACAAATAAAAGATATAAGCAAAATGAAAGCCAAGTGATAACAGAAGGCAAAAGAAAGTCAAAGGAAACCTATAGACATGAAGAGTTAGGTTTTGTACAGGAAAATGAAGGAAGAAGAAGCACAAAGAAGGATGGAGGGGAGTGAAAGTTATCCATGGGGTGAGTTAAAATCATGTGACCTATGCTTGGTCATCCAAGTTTGACTGACAAAGGCATTTAGATAGTCCTGTAATACAAATTAATGGATTGAATCTGAGGAACAGCTATTTTCTCTAAAAGGGGGTTTTAAGTGTGTGTGTGTGTATGTGTAAAACACTATTAAAATATGTATATATAAATATAAAATATATATAAATATAAAGAATATATATACACTTTCAGTACAGCAGGAACTAATATAACCTTCCCTTCCTGGATAAGATCCAGAAATCAAGTTTAGAGTTTCAGAGCACAATTAAGAAAACAGAAGGGACCTGTGGTTTTCCAACAACTGGTTTCCCAAAGGAGCAGTGTGCTCTGAAGGTAACTTTGGGAATTTTAAATGGTGCAGGATGATGATCTTTTCTAAATCAAAAAGCAACCAGTGTACAGGATTTGATTTCACTGAAAAGGACACTTGATATTTCCTGAAACTTTCCTAAACCTCCTCTAATATTTCACTGTGCACCATCAGTGTATGAGAAATAAAGCTGAATTTCAAATCACAAATGATCTAGAGAAGAATATTGTTTATTAAGAGTAATTTTATCTCCATGAATGAAATTGTATAATTTCATGATCAAAGTCAAATGATAAAAGAAGGCAAAAGAAAGATAAAGAAAACCTGTAGACTTGAAGAGTTCCATTGTCATCAAGCTCCTATGTAACATCCTCCTTGGAACATCATGCCACCTGCCCTAGAAATGGAATATTCATAAACACCATGGATTTGGTTTATCATGCAAATAAATATGTTATCAGAATATTTGACTAGGAGATAAGGAGAATTTCATGCAACCTTTTCAAACTTGTATTTTTAAATTGATATCTAGGAATGAGAATTAAAAAGACAATGATGAATATTTGTTGTTTTCTATGTGCCACAAATTTAAGTATCTCAATTTATATTTAATAAAATTCTCATAATAACAGAGTATACTACCAATATTCCCATCTTATATTTTATAATATGGATTCTTATCTGCAAAAAAAATATATTATTTAGACAAATAATCATCCACGCTTATATTCATTTGAGACTATTGTTGAGTGATTTGTGCATTTTTGTGCATATTTAATGAACAGCTATTCATGCTAAGTGCTAGGCTAAAGCGCTGCAAGCACAATGATAGACAAAACAGAGAGAACTCCTGACCTCATGCAACTTACATTCTAGGGACTAAAAGTAATTGACTAATGAGGCAGTAATGGAAAATCTTTTGAGTGCACTGTACAATAAGTACATGAAGTCTGTGATAAGCAAATAAGAGCCATAATTAACCTGGTTGAGAAGATTAGGGGCTGGACAACAGAATTGGGTAGAGTGTTTTGTTTTGTCTTTGTTTTGTTTTGTTTTGTTTTGTTTTAAACAGAACAGGAATCCAGATGCCCTGATTTGCAGGCCAGGAGTCTTTTCAAGACCTCATGCTGTGCTGCTCCATTGTACCTCCCTTAGGTAAAGGCCTCATCAGCCATTATTAGTGTTGTCTACCTGTGATACTGTTTGATCAGTAAACAGTGTGTGTTTGTTATGCTTCAGAAAGTGGAATGCTTATCTACTTCAAGCTGGGATTTAATCACTCAATGTATGCACACACGTCTTGACTTTGGTGTACACATGTAACACAAAATTTGACTTTGCAAATAAAAGCATGTATATATTATGTCCATGAAAAGGATTAAAACATCACCTATGTGATAGTCACTGAGGCACTGGCTGATGGTTGAGAGGGTAAAACGACTCCCAAATTAAAATAAGATGTATATTCTTAATTTAGTCTGAAGCCCAAAATATATAAATTGGATGGTTAAAACTAGTTGAAAGACCCAGTTCTGTTCTACCTTACTAGTCCATTCTGGAGAGTCATCTCAGAATCATTCTATCTAATTAGTTCTAAATAGGATGGCCACATTTAAAAAGATGGACAATAACAGTGTTGGTGAAGATGTAGAGGAATTAGCCTCATACCTTTCGGATGGAAATGAAAAATGGCTCAGTCACTTTGGATACAGTTCTGGGAAATTCCCCAAAACATTAAAAATAGAAATGCTTTATGATCCATCAATTTCATTGGTATATCCAAGATATTTTAAATGTATGCCCATACAAAAACTTGTATATGGATATTTATAGTAACATTATTTGTAATAGCCAAAAAGTGGAAACAGTTCAAATATCCATTAACTAATGAACAGATAAACAAAATGAAAGATATCCAGAAAATGGAATGATGTAATGATACATGCTCAATATGAAGGAAACAGGGAAATATTACACTGGGAAAAGAAGCTAGACACAAAGGTCACATACTGTATGACTCCATTCGTGTGAAGTTTCCACAATGGACAAAACCATAAAGATGGGAACAGAAAGCAGATCATTGTTGCCTGAGGCTGGGGAAAAGGAGAAAGAGAGGTTGCTAATGGACAAGAGGTATTTATAGGGGGAATGACAAAATGCTTTAAATTAGGTAGTGGTGATAGTTGCAAAGTTATGTGACCATATGTAATTAAAAAATAAAACTATTATCTAAAAATTACGCACAGACATATAGTTTATACAGAAACCATTAATATGGTTAATTTTTTTATACACTTCTGACAACTCAAAGTATAAAATGGAGAAACATGTGAGCCCTAAATATACTTTTACCATAAATACACAAGTACTTTATGCTAGTATAACTTTTTCCATCTCATTGTCTCTGTTCTCCATTTCAATTTAGATGCACAGATCTATTGAATGCTATTTTCAATTCTAATGCATTGCTTTGGAGTGTTCTTTCTTTTCTAACCATATTCCCTTGCAATTCTTCTGTCTCTATTTTCCTCATGTCCTCAAGCAACTCTTCCCATTGTTTTGTGACTCCCATAAAATCCTTTTTCTGGGTTATGTCATTAAAATACCTGCTAAAGTGTAGCTAACATGAAATGAAACTCCAAAGCTGGAAGCATGTCCTCCCCTGGATCAGAGCCTCTTCTAGTTCTGTGACATCAGAGTTACTTGTCAGTGTTTTTATCATCTAGCTGTCAACCTGTGTGTTTTCTACTCCTTTTGACTGCATGTGTCTGGAATTGTTAACCAAACAAAAGCAACCTGGTTGCTAAGCCTGCAAAGATCAAGCTGTTCACTGACTACTTCCTGTTTGCGCTGCCTGGTGTGGGCAGAGGGGAGGGCAAGGCCTCACTCTGCTTACGTCTATTTGGACAGAAGATGAGCGAGGCTGTTTGTATCTCACTTACCCAGACACACTCACTCAGAACTGCTTTCTGGATCCATCTGTGGTAAAATCTGAAAATGTGCTACGCACAATTACACAAGCAAACACAATGTCCCAAGACAAATATGCCCGATTAGTAAGCAGGCCAGAATTGAAGTAAAAGCAGGTGTTTCCTATATTGGATCTGATTGCCTACATGTGTGGCTACACTGAAATTATTTCTTAATTACTCTGAAGGGCTAGCTCCAGCAGAGAGGGAGAGAGAAAACTCCATGGGAGTTCTCAGGGCTCCCTGGTCCTCTCTTGGCAGAATTAAAGCTTAAGGAGCTGAATCCTGTAATTAGCTAATTTTTTAAAGGAGCTATCATGGCCTATTTTTGCTAAGCAAGAAAATTATATAGTCTAACATACACTGTTGATTTTCTTCTCTTCATATTATTTCTGAAGGATCACAGCGTTTATTAATCAAGTGCCCCACTAGATAGGGACCTGGATTGACTTCATGCCACATGGTCTTAATGTTCCTGACGTTGTGATCAATATTACATTATGAAATCATAAGAGAAATGAATTACATAAAAAGAGATGTAATCTCCTTAGCAGAAACAGGCATGCTTCCATGTTTGCATTCCCAAGACAGGACCACCCTAACTAGCCCAGGGAAGCAGCCATTTATTTCTGGTAAGTAGAAAAGACTGATGGTTTAATTTTGTTCTCAAACTCAGGTTTTTCCATGGACAAAGCAAAAGGGACAGTGCTCAGTTAAGGAGACTATATATAGTACAGGAAGACTCACGTTATTCTTGGCATCACATTAGGCATCAAAATGTGAAAAAAAAATTACAAATTGTTGATAGCTTCAAATCACATTCAAGGACATTAAGATGAACTTAGTACTTAGAATGCATAAATAACTGAGAGGAATAATTTTTTAATTATGCTAAATGCCAAAAACTGGCATACAATTAATGTTGCAATTGTGTCTTCTCAGCAGTGTGAGATCTGAGGTGTGACCTGGATGAGGGTGGTGTAGGAAAATAGGAAAACCTAGAAACTTGGTAGATTAATGAAATAATGCTAAAGAAAAGGTAATTCCAAAAATTCTCGTGATATCCCTAAAGAGTTTAAATCAAAAAAATTAAAAAGGTTAAGCAATGAGGCCCATCTCCCCAACATAGAGAAGACTGGCTCCTGGTTTGGATAACCAGTTAGAATGAACTTTAAAATCCTGTGCTCTTTACTGTACAATATTACCCCTTTTCTGATATCATGTCCATTCTTATTTCTTTGAGCTATAAAAATGTTACTCTTATTAAATTCTGATGATGACAAAGAATAAGATTTGTTTACTTGGCAAAAGACTCAACATTGGCGACTATAAGTTCATCCTTCTTCCTCACCCTCAAATTTTACTGATCCCTCAAATCCCAATGTCTAATAATCATTTCTGTATATCTAAGTTTCCATAAGAGCCAGATAATATTTAAACTTTGTATGTCACATGGGTATCATTTGCAACTACCCAAATATGCCAGTGTAGTACAAAAGCAGCCAGAGATAACACAAAAACAAATGAATGTGGTCACTTTCCAATAAAATTTTATTTATGGATACTGAAATATAAAATTTATTAGATTTTTCCTGGGTTACAAAATATTATTATTCTTCCAATGTTTTCCAACTATTTAAGACTATAATAACCATTATTAGATATGAGACTATACAAAAATTGGTGACTGGACAGATCTGGCCCCTAGGCCATGTTTGCTAACCCTTGTTCTAGATGACAACAAACTGGGAAAATCATTAGCCTATGAAAACAGGGAGTGACAAACTTATCTTGACAATTTCCTTTTATGAAAACATACATCATCCTTTGTCAATTTTTCAAAGCAAAAAAATCAGGAACACAAAAAGGATAATTTTTGCATTAAGTTTTAAAACCTAACTACAAGTTGTACAAAAGAGTTATAAACCCAGAACAGAAAAATTATAGCCGCCTGCCAATGTGACTCTGGTCAAGTGTGAGTTCCAACAGAGTTGCTTTACAGGGAGTGGTAGCTTCCAAGGAGAGGGGAGTGACAATCCATATTGAATTCAGGAAGACAGGGGCCACCTGCTCTCTTAAAAATAAAACAACAACAGCAATAATAAACTTGATCAGAAAAAAAGGGAAAAGAGAGTAAAAATTTTGAGAATATTCACTTGTATTAAGTTGTGTAGGTATGAATACTACTATTGAGTTCAACAGCATTGAAGCAATAGGTATAGAAGATAGGCATTGAGGCTAAAAGTTTGTATCTTACTGTGGGCGTCAGAGGTTGAAAGTTAATTGTTCGGAGTGTGCCTGCTATGGACATGTTTTGTTTGGAATCGTCAAAATCCAGTTTGTCTTAAAAAATCAAAAGATCTGGTAATACAAGTCCAGCATTCCTGTACTAGTGAGTATCCAAGAATGCAAGTACCCAAGTTTTCCATAGTTCTAAACTCTTGTTATTGAATTATTTAATTCTGTCTCATTTCATTCATTTTTGTTGGTGTCATGCAGGTATAGCTCAGATACATTTCAGATCCTCAAAGCCATTGTGCTCTCCTTTGCCTCCAAGCCTTAACACATTCACACACACTTTCTTATACACATGTGTACACACATGCATGCACACACACACCAGTCCACTACAGCCTGGCATGTCCTACTTACCCTTCAGGATAACATTAAATGTGCCTACACAGAGACACTGCTTAGTATTCCAATCCAGTCCTCTTGGAGCTTATGTTCCAATGATGGGTATAGACAATAAGTGAATAAACACATAACTAAATAGTTTGTAAGAGAGCACCAAGTGTGCTGGAGAAAAGTGAAGCAGAATAAGGAGTGAACAACACAGGGAGAGGTGCTGCTACGTTCTGTAAAGTGCATAGGGCAGGCTGTGGTGACAGAATGACATCTGAGTAGACACCTAAAGGCAACAAGAAAGCAAGCTGCTGGGACATCTGGGAGAAGACTATCCTAGGCAGAAAAGAGCAAGGTCAAAGGCCTTGAGGTAGGTGTGTTTGTGTTTGAGGAGGCCAGGATGGCTGAAATCATGTCGGTGAGGCAGAACACAGTAAGAGAGTGTATGAGGTCAGATCTAGGACCTTGAAGGTCAATGAAAGAACTTTACTCAGGACACTGTTGAAGAGTTTTGAGTAGAGATGTGACATGATCCAACTTGTTTTTAAAGGGGATCATGCTGGCCATTATGTTGAAGGTGGACTGTGGCAGGTGGCCAAAGGACAAAAAGAAGGAGGTGAATTAGAATGCTGTTTTGCTTCTTTATGTAAAATCTATATTTACTTGGGCTTTAGCAATAGCAGTGGGTATAAAGCAAAAAATGAGTGGAAAGCTTTTAGAGATCTGAGAATCTGTTTGACTCAAGGATTGATCTGGTATGAGGAATGATGGAGAAGGAGAAATCATGGCAAGCACTAATAAGCTCTGGGTGGTAGCTTCTAACTGCTGTCCATCTCTCTACGTCTGCCATGACACAGAAGTTCAAGGAGGGCAAGTACATGTATGTATTATTTACAATTTTATCCCCGGTGCTGGGTGTGGGCTATACATAATGAATAAAATAAGCAAGGTATATTAAAGAGAGATTTGGAGACAAAGATGGATTTGGAACTTGGAACTCAAAGCAATGGTATTTGCTTTTCTTGGAAAAGTTGAATATTAAGCCATTTGAGTTACAAATGGTGGGAAGGGATGCTGGGAGTTATTAAATATTTTTAACAGGTTTTGCCTCTAGGAAAACCTGTAAAGGAAATAAAGATTTTCATGAAAGCATGGATCACACAATGAAAACTCAGATAGGTATGTCTAACTCAGTAAATATTGACTCCTAATTTTTTTTAAAAAAAAACTTGAGTTAGTTTCCAGTATTATAGTCAGCATTCATATAGAAATTTACATCATAGAATTCATATTAGATACCAGAATTAATATAGAAGTTTAGATCTCTATCTTCTATTGAAAAAAAAAAGTCAATCTGTGGCCATACTGGCTTCTTATTTCTTCATGGCAAACATTGATTGATGCCAAGTCCCATCCACCATCTTTAGGAAGCCTGTGTTGCCCCTTCTCCAGGTCAACAGATTTCCCACTCTTTCCTGTCATCCTCCAAACACTAAGAATGAGGGTGGTTCCCTCTGTCACCTTATGCTCTGCTCTCTTTCCTCATATGTTTTCATTTTTGAATACATTGGGATTTTTTTTGTCATCATTTCTATCTCCCAAGTGAGCTCCTTCTCCATTCTTCCCTCATGAACTCACTTTTCAGGAGCCCAGAGGCATCATCCTGCCTTCTTTGCACTAGCATGGGTTGAAGGCCTACTGTGAGACACTGGTCTTTGACACTGGTTGAAGGCCTACTGTGAGACAGAATGGTCTTTGAGTAGACCCAGGGTTTGCCATCAGGAACCATAAAGTATAAAAGAAGAGACAGAAAAAAGGAACAAACCAACACAAATAATTTTAAGCTATGGTAAAACCATGGAGGAAAAAAAATACATAACAAGAGAAATTAATCTGTAAGGAAGATTGAATTTCAATAACTGTTCAAAGGAGGCCTCTGTGATGGCGGTGGGGGGGGTGATAGTGAAGCTGTGTGAAAAGCCAGAGGAGAGAGGGATGTGGGCAATGGGAACAGCACAACAGAGGTCCTGAAAGGACAGAGGGTTGGCATTGTGAAAGCCCTAATGGAAGGAGGCCCACCTGCCTGGGAGACCCTGAGCCAGGCGAGAGAGCATGAGATGGTCTTAGAAGAGAAGTGAGCATGAGTCAAACTCTGTGGGACACTGAGGGCCACAGCAAGAATTCCCCACATGTAATAGGGCCAGGATAGCCATCAAAACTCACCACCAAGAAAGGATCAAGAATGTCTCCATGGTAGAAGCCTAACTCACTGGTGGGAGTTAGTATGTTGCCTTTGTTGACGGAAGTTTGATTTTTGTTTTAATGATAATCAAAACTTTGAAAGATGAACATCCTCTGCCAAAATGAAATGTGTCAGCAGGATACATGGAGATCTGAACATAAAGACCTTCATAGTTTCTGAATGAAATATTTGGGCAGAATAGTCTCTTCCTGGCAAAATAATTTGAAACAGGAATGAATTCAAACTGAAAAATTAATGTGCTTTAAAATAGGGTTAGGTTGTATGTATTCTTTACACAAGCATCTCATTTGTTCAGAGATCATTTGTCTAGAAACCATGACTATGTGGGCCATGCCTGGGAAGGAAGTACAGAACTTCGTTCTCAGTAGCTAAAGTAGGTATCATAAAGCCTATGTATTATGCTTATGCTGCAGGGATAATGTCATAGAAGAGTTTTCCCATTGCCTCTCCGGGGCCCTTCATTTTCCAGAAGTTCTAAATGAAGTTGCCAAAATCAGGTACCTTGATGGTGAACCATAATGACAACTGACAATCTTGCAAAAAGGGTAGATAAAGATAAATATAAAATATTGCCAAGAGTTTGGACCATTTGCCGGGAGTGGTGGTACTCCCCTATAATCCCAGCAGTTTAGGATGCAGAGGCAGGAGGATCCTGAGTTCAAAGTCAACCTCAGCAACTGAGCAAGGCCCTAAGCAATTTAGTGAGACCCTGTCTTTTATTATCCCCGATGACAATAAATGGCTGGGGATGTGGCTCATAGCACCCCTGGGTTCAATACCTGGTTATACACACACACACACACACACACACACACACACACACACACACACAGTATATATATATGACAGTTAGTTCACCTGAGGCCATTTAGCATGGGTAAACAACTTCATGAAACTCTCCTAGCACCCCAGATATCAGAAGTTGTATAATTGAGATTTATTTGTTAATTTTCATAGTGACAAATTGATGCATCAAGATAGTGTCAAGTCATATTGTAAGGTCTGTTTTAGAACTTGGGGAAAGGCAAAAGACATTATGAAAGGATATCTCTCAGGAATGATTACATAAATCAGTTTCAGGAGCTTAAGTGTCAGCCTTTATTAATTCAATTAGCAAATTTTCAGGGACCATTTATCCCATGTTCCAATAGCAGAGAGACAAATTCCACCCTCTAGGAACTGTTGTAGGAGTGTCCCCACATACAAGGTGTATAAAGCTAGATAATGGGACAAAATAATAAAGCTTTGGATTTGGGATTTTTGCTTCATAAGGAGCATACATCTCAGTCAACACTGGGCAAGAAAGTTCTTATGATTCCGTATTTGCATTATAAAGAGAAAGGTTGTACAAGATGCATAGCCCTCCTTAGTTCTTGCAACTAAATAGCAAATGTATTACCTGCTTATTCTTGTTTAATCTTCCCTAATGAAACTCTTAATTACTGGAACCATGATGTCAAGGTTTATTATCTTTATCTTGTTAGAAACAACTTGGTTTTATTTCCAAAGATTATTTATAGTTTTCCTGGAAAGAAAAATCACTTACTGTCCACTGTTTTTTTATGATAGCATCTAATTACTGAGAATGAGGCCTACATGAATAATTTTTGGTTCACAAATTTCTGTTCTACAGAAAAGAATATTTCACTTCCATTCATTCTTCATAGAAGAAATAAGAGACAGCCTTTCCTTGTAATTGAGCTGGGGCCAAGCCTGCTCCAGGAGAGAATACAGGGTAGACTGCCTAGACCCTGCCTGTTCTTTTTGGTAGTATTTCAAATCATTCATCTTCCAGGTTTGACTTTCTTGCCATATTTTTGTATTACTATTCAATATGCATTATTGATATATTTCTATACTATTATTTAAAAAATATTTTAACTGACTCACTTTTACCTTAAATTAACTTAGAAAAATTTATATCACCATCACAAATGAAAAATTAGTACCAATTGTCACTAATAAAGGATACCAATAAAATAAATGCTTTGTTGATTGCTTGCCAAAGGTCTGAGCCAAATGCTTCCTTTTATTTTATTGGCAAAAGAGGTTAGCAGCAGTTTTAAAAGCACACAAGCGCCAAACTGAGCCATTCTCCTTGATAGTTATTGTTACTGGAGAGAGAAAAGGCACTGCATCGCTCTTTGAGACTTAAGATTACTTAATATGGGTTCAGTGGACCACCTAAAATCATTTCAATCGCCATTGGTGAAACACTTGGGAAATTTAAAAAAGAAACAATCTCTGTTCAATGTAATTTATTGGGGAAGGAGACTAGATCTTTCAGTGTTTTGCAGGTCCCATTAGGCTCAGTATAGTGCTGGGTGCAGGATAGACAACTCAATGATGGACAACTTGATGTCTATCATCACGACTGCACCCCTGCCTCTGGCAGCCAGCCACAGAATTGCTTCTTTTGATTATAAGGATTAAGGCATAGTGAGATGACTGAACTCCTGGAAAATAAAATCATACTGCTGGGACTATTAACAGTCCCTAACCTAAAAGTAGCAATGTCATTTTTTTCCTCCCACTACTGGAAATTGAACCTGTGGATATGCTAGGCAAGTGATCTATTACTGTGCTAAAGCCAGGCTACTGTGTATATGCTAGGCAAGTGATCTACTACTGTGCTAAAACCCCAGCTACTTTGTTTTTAATTTTTTTTTTATTTTGAAAGGATCTCACTACGTTGCCCAGGCTGGCCTCAGTCTTGAAATCCTCCTGCCAGAGCCTCCTAAGCAGCTGGAATTATAGGTGAGTGTCAAAATGCTTGGTTGCAGTGTACCATTTTTTTTTCTTTTAAAAAGGGATTAACTTTGAATCTAGGTCCAAACCCAACCTAAGAAACTCCCCAGTTTCAGACCTTGAAAAGATTATTTAATCTCTTTGGCTTTGGTTTCCTTGTCTGTGATATCATTCTGATAATTCTTTTCTTATGGGAATGTTATCAAAATGAATGGAGTAATATAAATGATACAGCTGCCACATAATAGAGTCTCAGTAATTAAAGCCATCTCATATTACAGTTTAGGAATAAATACACACACACACACACAGAGGGAGAGAGAGGGAGGGGGGATGGAGGGAAGGAGAAAAAGAGAGAGAGAGAGAGAGAGAGAGAGAGAGAGAGAGAGAGAGAGAGAGAGAGAGAGAGCGCATATTAGAGAATTAAACAAAGCCAAAAACCATTTCTATGGATACATACTAGAAATCTTAAGGGAATTGTTCAAAATCCCAAAATCCTATTCACTGGGACTAATCAAGGCCAGATTAAATTGTGTCTATGTTTTATTTTTTTTTCTTTTCTTTATTTATTTTTTATCTTGAGTCATCTAAAGAATTCATACATTCTCTTTTTGGCAGTGTGGCTGAAGTGCTAGGCAGAAGGAGTAGACACCTGACTTTTTTCATCTTTGACTCAGGAATGTTCTACATATTTGAGGATTATTTTTACATTTAAGGTTCTTACTTGATGTCAAAGCATTTCTTTTGATCAGAACAATATGTCAAAAATATTGATTGAGTCTAGTTACCTGATAAAAGTCAATGGAGCATGTTCCATGCACACTGGAAACTTATCACATGCAGGCTCAGCTGAACATTACCCACTGAGAGCAGCCCAATCTGTCATTCATCTGTAGGAAAACCACTTTGGATCTTCTTAACAGTGCTTTTCTGTGATGCCCAGTGTGCCTCCTGTGGTGACCTTGAAATATTATTTTAATATAACTGGAAACTGCCATTTTCCTTTTTATATTGTTCCACTCTAATTTCATAAAGAAATTTTGTTCCCTTAAGATGCACAATTTCCTAGATGTATTGTAGTAAATATAACTACACATTGGTGAAATATGCATATAGGCAAAATAAAAATAAACTGGAAAATAAATTCATAGAATATAAAAATCTGCTTAAATACTTCCTTAATTAAAATTAATAACTCTTCCTAAGTCAATGCCAAGAGGATTCAAAATTGAATTCATATACACATAGTCACATAAATTAACAGAAAAAAATATTCAGTTAAAATTATTTTCAACTTGGGGATTGAACCCAGGGCCTCATGCATGCTAGGCAAGAGCTCTACCACAGAATTTCACCCCAGTCCTCCACTGGCATTATTGGATGGCTATTTATGCTGTTTTGAAACTCAGAAATTTAACATCTTTTCATCATTCCTTTTAGGGAAATTTTTCTATAAGAAATTCTTCTTAACTGAAGTAAACAAAAATTTTTCCCCTTTGAAAGAAGTCATGCTTGTTCATTTGATGAACTCATTCCTTATCTACTTAGAATTTCTATGACAAGACTTTTTTTTTAAGTCACCAATTTCTTCACTTACTCACTTCATCATTCATTCATTCCAAAGACACATATTGAGAACTGGATAGTATCTGGAAGAAATGGGTATGTGGAGTGAACATGAGAAAGTAAAAGAAAGCAAGGAAGTATGTGACCATGAAGCAAATGTTTAATCTCAGAGATGAGAGGCTTAAAGAAAAGGACAGATTAAAACCTAAAAAGAAAACAACAACAACAACAACAAAAAAGATCCCAGTGCACTGAAGGAAAGAGAAATCCCCCAACACCCTTCTTGTCTATTCTTTTAATATAACACACAACTGGGCCCACCTTATCATCACCTGGTTGATGCTAACTTTATCAAATTTTTCAATTAAAGTCAAACTGGACTTAGTGCAGTCAATGATGGACCGCCTGTATGCCAAGTGTATCCCTTGTATAACTGACTGTGTAAGGGTTGAAATTAAGAAATCGGGCAAAAATATCAAGGATTGCAAAGGATCCAGGGTTTGAACGATTACCATGCATGCACAAATGAACCTATGCAGGTAACTGCTGAGTACAAAGAGTAACTCAGCACACGTGTTACATTGTGGCTAGTTGACCATGACCTTAAAGGAAGAATCTGGAGGAGCCCTGGAGTTTCTATCATGTACATTTCTAACCATAGATACAAAATTGAGTGTGTGCCAGATGATTATGGAGCCCCTTGGTTCTGATTCTTATAAGACAAAATCCTCTACCTTCCTTCAACCAACTTTTTCAGTTGCCAGTTCAGTAAACAAGCTATAGAATATAGAATAATTCATATAGCAGGAATTATTTTCTCTGTTATGAGCTGAATATGGTTAAATATACTCAATTCTTGATGCTTTTTAAAAATGATATTTTGTCTCATTTAAAAAATTGTTGCATTTTTAAAATAAATCAGATGTTATAGTAAAAAAAAAAAATTGAATAGTATTACCACTAGGTTAGATTTTTAGAGGCAGTATGGGGGTGGTAGGTGGTGCCCAAAACAGATTTCTTCCTTTCAGGGGACTACAATCTGTGATTGGATAGAGTACAAATAAGCAATTGAACATGTTCCACAGGAGTAAGTGATAGATATTCTTGAATCTCGCAAGGAAAAACAAACTGGAAGAATTAGAAGACAGATCAGATTGTGGTTGGATAGGCAGGATGTCATCATATGAAGATGATGTAGAAGGAGGGTATTCCTGGAGGGGAGAGTTTTCTTCATATGAACTCATTCAATTTAATCTGATTCATTATTTATCAAGTTTAGATACCTGAGGTGCTGCTGGGATTGTAGCTCAGTGGTAGAGTGCTTGCCTAGAACATGTGAGGCATTGGGTTCAATCCTCAGCGCCACATAAAAATAAAATAAAGTTATTGTGTCCATCTACAACTAAAAATATATTTTTTAAACATTTAGAGAACTTAGAGAGAAAACGATGGTATGAAATAATCCCTATGCAAACAATAGACCAGATCAAGAGGTCCAGCAGCCAAAACACAGAAATCTCAAACAGGGAAAACAGAAATGTTACTAGTGAACAAATAATTCCTTTGGTGAGGAATTATGGTGGATGGCAGTTGTACGTGTATCAGAGGGTGAGATCATATATGAAATAGGAAGCCAGAGAGCCAATCTTGCTCTTGTAAAAATGGCTTCCTTTCTCAAAGACAACCAGGGTTCTAGGAGAACTGCCTTGATCTCTTCCAAAAGCAGCACACCCAGCAAGAGATAACCACATCCCATTAGGCTCCACCTCAGGTAACAATGCTACTCTGGGACCAAGTTTCCCACATGTGAACCACAAACCACATGCAAACCATGGCAGCAAGAAAATGAAGGTCCAGTTTGTCATGCACATTTCCTGAAAGCCATGCTCTGGGTAAACAGAGGCCTGGGCTGAGGCACATCACTGAAATTTCAGAACATTGAAGATAATGTTTTTAAAAATTGTAAAATCCTCTAATAAAATAAAATAAGATAGCTTTGAGTACATTAGCAAAATCTTAGTTAGAGGTAAGATATTGGAGCAATGTATACAAATGCCCAGGGAAAATAATATTTAGAATATGGTATTACACATTCATACAAATCCTTGATTAGATATGAGGGTGAATTTAAGGCATTTTTAGACATGCACCTTTTTTCAGGCATCTACTAAAAAAGGGATCCATGAAAACAAAGGAAAATACCAAGATGGGCAGAAGATTTGTGACCAAGCATATTAGTTCTAACTCAGGAGAATGGTGAAGAGAATCCCTGACAATGATGAACGGTTCTCTCTGCAAGGTGCACAGAACATCAAGAGAATCTTGTCCAGACAATCCAGGTTAGAAGGCTCTAGAAAATGACCCCACAAAGATGGCATAGATGGACTATGTGATACATTTAAATATAACAAGAAGATATTTGAGAATTTTAGAGATAAATTGGTGATAATTTTATAGAAGACAAAACAAAGAACACAAAATATTCAGTATAACAAAGTATATACCATGAGAAAAGCAATTAGAGTAGACAATATGCCTTAGGGTGAATCAACTTTATATGACCTAATCATGAAATTACTGAATGTATGACTCAAATGAATTTTGATGTATATATGAAGGGACAGAAGCTATTGTAAAAGGAAGGGGTACAGTGGTGGTTAAGATGCCTTCAGGTGGCTAGATGCCTTCAGGCCACACAATGGCTAAAACTGAAAAATATCAAGATAAAAGAAAATCCCAGCGGTTCCAGAGGCTGAGGTAGGAGGATTGAAAATTCAAAGCCAGCCTCAGCAACTTAGTGAAGCCTGAAGCAACTTGAAAAGACCCTGTCTCAAAATGAAAAACTATAAAAAGAGTAGGAATGTGGCTTAGTGATTAAGTGCCCCTGGGTTAATCCCTATTACCAAAAAAAAAAAAGAAGAAGAAGAAGAAAGAAAGAAAACCCAATATTACTTAGAGGGAAATTTTTGAAAGTCAAGAAAGTTGAAAAGTTGTCTTGAAGGAACTAGATATCAGATACACTGGGGAGGGCAGAAACTATTGTTTGCTCTAACCATGTGTATAACTTGATCCAGATAAAGCACCAAATATTTTAAAAGATACCATTTTTCTTCACAATTTATCCAGGGAGTCTAAGTTTAGGAAAGGTTTGTATGGTATATGATCCAATAAGTGGCAAACAGAAATGCCTTTAAAGATATCTGCTTGACTGCATTTTTTTATCAGTGATATTATATTTGTGACTCTGTATTTAAGACCAGACTTTCCTTATGTGAATTTGATCAACATAGGCAAGGTCTATATATTTAATTTTTTTGCATTGATCTTACTGAAAGGAAGTAAACCCATAAGAGCTGCAAGATTTTAAGCACCGACATAAAAACATTCAGTTTGTTCTAATTAGAAAATGCTACATGCAGCAGAAGTAGCTACAGTTCAAAGACGTCATGTAGAAATAAAATTGTCCATAGAGGTTGAATGAAACTGTTTCCACAGCAGCCGACACAATGTTTGGTGTTGGTGAAAGCATAGAAAATATTTGTTGAACAAATGAATTAATAAAATATAGCAAGTTGCTTTTTTGAACCGCTGACAGGATGATTCCCACATGCCAAAGCAAAACATTTGGTCACTTGCTTTCACTTCTCCTTTAAATCCACAAAGTAGCAAATAATTGGATAGTGTCAAATCCCTAAGGGACATAGGGATATATGCACAAAACTCCCATTCCATCAGGAGTCACACTTAGAACTTTACGATTTATAGCTCCACACACAAGTTAATACACTTTCTGTAATATGCTCAGTCTAGAAATGAAGACAGCAATAGCTTTTTTTGTAAGGGCCCTTCAATCCCATGCTCCAGATAGATGCCCTGAACTGCTTTTGGTCCCTCATTTCTGCTCAGTCAGAATGACCCTGGCTTTATATGTTCTTTCCTTTACAACTGGGAATTCCATCTAAAAGGAAATCTCTACCACATAAAATATCTAAAAAACACCAATGTGGTAAGAAGCTGTTATAGCAGAGCAGTTTTTTTTTAGTTCTTTTTATATTTTCAGGAGTGATGAGAAAGTATGTAGGGTCTTGGAACACAATAGACAGCATTTAAACCAATTTAGTTAGAGTCTCAAAGACAAGGTGCCTCAGAGTGTACACAAACACACACACACACACACACACACACACACACACACACACACACACCCTCCTAAGTAGGCATCAAAGGGCAATATGTATCTTTTGTTTTCCTATAAACAAATGTACTATTATAAAAGTAGAAAACCATATCAGGTCTTTCCAAGTAAGCTCAGTCAAATTATTGCTGTTATTTTATTATCAGATGCAGGCCATGTTAAGATTCTTCATTTCTCTATTCTTTCACCAAATGACATTTAATTCCAAAGAGAGCTTGTGCAGGAGCATATGGAATGAGTGTGTGTGTGTGTGTGTGTGTGTGTGTGTACATACGTGTACATGTGTGTGCTGGATATACTTGGACCTGTTCAGTATGCATTCTTTGTTTTCTGATGGCACCAGTTGCTTTAAATTGTTTTGCCTATCTTTTGGAAATTAGCCCTCATGCGCAGTATTTCTGCTGCTACCTGAGGTCCTAACTTGGGTTCAGGTTTCTCGAAGTCCTCTGGTGATCTCTCTACCACTACCAAGTGCCCTCAGATCTGCACACTTTCAGCTGTAACCGTGTCTCTGAAAAACATGAGAGAAGCCCTAAGGAGTCTCTCATGCTTTCTCATGCCTGGGCTTATTTTATTTTATTCCTCCCTTGCCACTGTGCTGTGAAGCATATATGCACCAATGCTACTGCACTGTCTCAGATGGGAGCCAGGCACCACCTGCCTCTCTCCAGGTCTGTTATTTAGCTCACATTGACCAGAATGATCTTTTGAATTAGTGGGACATCTCTTCTAATTGGCCAATGTTTGCAACTTTCTAATTGTTAAATACTTGGACTCCTGCCTGTTCTCCCAAATCTCCAAATGACAGGAAGCTCAGTCCTCATCCTTCCCTCCATACCTTGGTCTTTGAGGAAAAGCTAAAATTGCACACTCATATTTCTCAGCTGCTTTTTCTTCAAAGTGACCCTTCTTCCCCCAAGCCTGAGCAACCTTTATCTAGTCTCTAGGATACAGCAGTCTAGCTCTGTATCTATTCTCTTTCCATCCTATTGTTGGTGACACAAACTTTATGTGTTACTTCCTTTGGGGCTCGGCCTGTAGCTCAAAAGAAACTGGATCTTGAATATCAATACCCTTGACTTTATAGATTACGTGTGTGCAGTGAGGTTTAAATTGTATTTTTAGCAATTCAAAAGCTGAGCACTGACTGCTTATTTTCTTTTTGTGTTCCTGGAATAAAACACTGCATCCTCTCTGAAGCAAAGCCTGCAGCTAACTGAATAGGAAAGGAGCTTGGGGAACCCTGGTTCACATCTCCAAATCTTAGGAGCCTATCTAAACACTTCCTCCTGCAAACACAGAAGAAAGTCCAGAAATTACAGAGACTCAGTTGGCCATGGTAGCTTTAAATATCATATAAATGGTAGTCCATTTTTTAGTGTAACAAGGATTATGGGGAAAAAAATTAAGTCAAGTTATATTTACAATTGGAAATGGGTTTCTTATGTAAACCAGTAAGGGATATGTCAGGGGGATGGGTGGGTACTAGACATTGAATCCAGGGACACTCTTACTACTGAGCCACATCTTTAGCCCTTTTTATTTTTAATTTTGAGACAGGGTCTTGCTAAGTTGCTGAGACTGGCCTCAAATTTGCAATTCTCCTGCCTCAGCTTTTTAAGAGGCTGGGATTACAAGTATGTGCCACCACACCCAGCCAATGAGGTATTTTTTTATTGATAAAAAATAAATGTAATGCAGAATGCATTACATTTCCTATTACACATATACAGCACAATTTTTCATATCTCTGATTGTATATAAAGTAGGTTGACACCAATTCGTATCTTCATACATGTACTTTGGATGATGATGTCTATCACATTCCACCATCCTTGTTAATCCCCTGCTCCCTCACTTTCCCTCCCACCCCCTCTGCCCTAAAGTAAATCACTGGAATTCACTGATGTTCCTTTGGAAAATTAAAATTTAATTTACAATACCAAATAGCAGACTTCATCTTGCTTGCCTTCCCTACTACACACCCTGACTGCCTCCTCTAAAAATTACACATAGCAACAGGATCTGGAACTCATCTTTGCTCAGAACATGACTTCAAAAAATGCAGACAAGAGAATGTCAGAGATTTGAAAAAAAAATGCATGAAGCTTAGGAAATTTACAAGGTTAGACCAGACTTGGAAATTAAGGATTCTAGAGTAAGAGATGGTATGTTTCTGAAATAAAGAGAAGAGTGGGACTTTAAAAGGAGAGCCAATTTAACAGAGGGATAGACTGTAAGAAGAAGAAAAGAGAGGTAAGGTCAGAAAAAATAAGAACCACTAAAATGACAGCTGCTAGAGATCTAGAGAATATTCCAAAGGGTTTAAGTTTATGGGCAATACCTCAGCTCTCTTCTCTAGGCCAAGAAAATAGGACATCTACACAAAGCCTTTATTTTCCAATCCTCCACTAAATTTATTCTGCATGTTTTGAATGTACCACCATAAATATACATATGCTTATTCTGGGGATTAGGGGCCAAGGTGGTTCTTTAAAAAGGAAGGCAAGGGGCTTCTTCCTCCTTTCTCTGATCTCCAATTTTGCAAGGAGGAGCGAAGAAGAGTTATGCCTAGATTGTTTTCACCTTCATCGCTTTCTACTTCATGCCCTGCTACCCCTTCACAGCCTTCTCCTTCTATCTGCTCAGCGGACTTCTAGATGCTTTTGATGGACATGCTGCTTGGGCCCTCAATCAAGGAACCCGGTTTGGAGTCATGTTGGACATGCTGACGGACTGATGCTCTACCATGTGTCTGTTGGTCAACCTGGCCCTGCTGTACTCTTGAGCTACCCTTGTCTTCCAGCTCAGCATGAGCTTGGATGTGGCCAGTCACTGGCTGCACCTCCACAGTTTTGTGGTCCTGGGTAGTGAGAGTCACAAGATGATCAACCTCTCTGGGAATCCAGTGCTTCAGATCCACTACACCTCCAGGCCTGCTCTGTTCACCCAATGTGCTGGAAATGAGTTCTTCTACTGCCTCCTCTACCTGTTCAATTTCTCCGAGGGACCCTTAGTTGGCTCTGTGGGGCTTTTCTGAATGGGTCTCTGGGTCACTGCCCCATCGCTTTGCTCAAGTCCCTCATCAGTTCATCCACCTGATCACAGCTGCCCACAACATGGCTGCCCTGGATGCGGCCGAGTGTGCCAAGAAGAAGTGACCCTGACAACTTCTGGAACCTCCCATCTGATTATTGTGCCACATGGCTTATTGTGCCACATGGCTTCCCTCCCCCTCCTAGGAGGCCCATTCTCATGTCTTCCTAATGTGTTCTCCAACCTGCTGGGATGGGGGCCAGTCTCTCTTTGGTGTTGTCACAATCTCTATAACCCTGAAGATTAGGCCCACCCTTGTGATCCCCAAAGACCTGGTCTACAAATCAAAGAGGATGCTCAGGAGGCCCCTGTGGTACCAGGCAGCCTATTTGAGGATTACACATCGCCACACATGTGGTTGGTTCAGCCCTGGCTTCTGGCCTGGCCTGAGGTTTTAGGGACACTTGAGAGAGATGGTGCAGGGTCCATGTTTCCCAAAAGGCAGGTAAGTCAGATCTCTGCCCCCTGCCACAGGAAGCCTGGGGCACCGTGCCCAGGAGGAAAGGGGCCGTCTAGATCCTTCCTATGGCAGTCTCCTCCATCGGGTCTACCCTGACCTTGAAAGCCTTGATAATAAAGGCAACAGCTTCTCTCTTCTGGACTTGGTTTCCTTTTAGACATTTTTGGATCAGGCCCTGGATTAAGGGGAGATTGGTAAAAAGGAAGATCTACCTGGATGTTTTCCCCCGGTTTGAGGCTGGCTCCTTTCTGTCATTCCAGAATGACAGAGAAAAGTCCTTCCGACCACCCACGCTCATGCCACATCTTCTCAACCCACCTTCATATGTCCCTGATGGTCATATTCTTGATATTTCTACCCCCCACTAGAGTGTAAACTCCCTGAGTGCACAGACTTCCTGTTCCTTTCTCTGTGGTTAGATGGATACTTACCTTAACCTGACATGCAGTAGTTACTTAATAAATATTCCAGAAAAGATTAGTTGGTTTCTCAGAGTGTGGCCCTTAGACCACTTATAGGTTATTCTCAGCATGCAACCTCTTGGACCTTCAGAATCAATCAGTCTCCAGAGATGAGCCCAGAAGTCTGCAATTTTAATAAACTCCACTTGATTCTTCCTCCTCCCTCCAAAAAAAAAAAAAAGGAAAGGAAGGATTTCCTTTCTCTGTGGACTTTGGTAAATGTTTTCATCATGGGAATTAAACCTATAAATGACAGACCATAGGAATGGTAGCATGGATAACAGTGTCCTGTGCTCCAACATACATCTCTAGGGCAGCCAGGGACATATTCCTTGGAATTTCAAAGGATAAATTTCACATGGATTATGGAAATATATTCTTTTTATTTTATATAAGTTTAATTATATACTACAAGTTTCACACATTAATTGTATAAAATAGACGGTGGCAGACCTGTTTATGGGGATCCACTCAATGTACATAAATGGAAAACTTCTATAATCTAGGCACAAAATAAAATAAGGTACACAATTGTGTCAAATAAATCTCTGGATCAGAACTTAGGCAAAGACCTGGATATCAGAATTGTTGAGTTGTGTGATTTGTTACCTTACATGATAGGATAAGTTGTTTCTGGGCAATGAAAACAGTAAAGAAATCAATCTCCTACTTTTTGCCCTAGGTCTATCAGATTTCTCATCTCTACAAGCTGCTGACCAGCATCTCATCCATTGGGAAGAAGGGGAACCTCAGAGGTTGTGCTTGGTCAAATGCATCCTTGTCAAAGGTGTTCTAGTAGCCTTTTGATGTTTGATATGGCTTGTGGATAGAACTCACTGTTGCTTGTGAGTTCCATTTCTGTCATTAACTTTCTTTTTCTAATCATCATCATTCTCTTCATCTCCTCTAACTTCTGCTCATTTCCCTCCTCCTCCTCCTCCTCCACCTCCTCCTCCTCCTCCACCTCCTCCTCTTCCTCCACCTCCTCCTCCTCCTCCACCTCCTCCTCCTCCTCCTCCTTAGTGGTAGTCTTTTTAAATTTGGGTCAAAGACATTGTGACCTCGGGTAAATTGCTTAATCCCTTGAAACCCCAGTTTCTCTTGAAACCTCATGTATAAAACTGATAACAATAGTAGTTCCCTTAAAGATTTTTTTTGTGTGTGAGATTCAAGTGATATAGGATCCTTAGTAGAGAGTAAGGACAGGGAAATTGCTTAGTTTGCTGCTATTATTAATGACAATAACCTATCACTTTCCACATAATATATCAATATATTTCCATATCAATAAATATTCACTGGTATGATTTTTAAGGTTGCGTAACTTTCCATTGTATAGCTACCCTATGGTTTATTAGTAATTAAATACTGTGATTCTCTTTGACTGACCACAACACTTCCAGCTAAAATTTGTTGGTTAAATATAAGTGTCTACTTTCATTCTCTCCTAAAACCCTTCAAAAACTACAATGAATGAATTCATGGAATAGGAATAATAGGAGTGAAGAGAAAAATGACAAAATTATGGGAGCAGAAAAGCAGATAATTTAGAAGACCCGATAAAACCGACCATCAAATGAGTGGCAGGAAAAGCCAAGAACTAAACCTTTGTACACCTTGGAACTTCCTTAGGCTTAGGAATTGGCAACTATAAAATAGATCTGGTCATCAGGATGAAAATAGATGCTAAAATAAAAAAAGATTGCTTGAAAGTCTGTTTGAGAAGTTTCTGACATCACACTCTCCACTGCCAGAAACTGTCCTTCTGCCACCCTTGAGAGAGATGGAAGGTTTCTTTCTCAGAGAGTAAAACTGGGGCTCACCAGGGACATCAGGCACCTTTAAAGCCGGAGGTTTCTCACTGAAACATGAAACATCCCTTGAGATACAATGGATGCTGAGTTCCCGAGGGTTCTGGTCCACTCCCCCAGGAATCTGACAGACCCAGAAGGAATGCCTTTGGGAAATACTCTGCTACCGGAATTCTCTCCTCTCATCCACTCAGCAGACCAATCTGCAGCAAAGCACACGGCTGTCAGTCCCCACTTAAATGATCACAGTCTTTCTTTCCTTGTTCTTCATGTGGCTCAGCAACCAAGTATCACCAGAGATCTGAGGAATGCCCTTACCATGAGAGAGGGGGCTGAAACCAAACAGGGGAAAACAAATTGCTGAACTACAAAGAGAGAGGAAATTTTAAAAAACAAACAAACGAAACTGGTATTAATATTCTAAACCTTGAGAGAACAGAGGCAAAGAAAAGGAAACAGTCATAAAGCAAAAATAATCTCTTGAAAATTAATAATATTAAGTGAAAAAACTCAGTAGAAGGGTTGAAATATACATTGAGAAAAATTCACAGAAAGTATGACAACAAAAAAGAAGAAATGTAAACAAGAGAAGAAAAGATAAGTTTATAGACAATGATTTGGTGGGAATATTTAAAGCGGATATTTTAAATCATAGAAACCAGCAGAATTTGGAGCTTGAGATAACATCAGAGAAGAATTCAAATTTTTGAGTCAAATTTTTGATTTGCAGTGTCAGACCCTTAAGACAGACACCAGTACGAAATTACTAGTGATCTAATTTTTTAAAAAAAGTTTTATGCCTAATACCAACAATGTTACGTGAGGTTTATTTGCAAGTCATAATATCAGTACATTACTTTTTAATCAAAGTAGAAAAAGCATAAGCTAGAAACATGAACTGGTGCAAAGAACATCCTCTTTATGTAAGTGTCTCCATTTAGCCTTCATAAGCTCACACAGGACAAGGTTGGGTGAACTCTCAACTCAAATGGCCATTTCTACAATAACAACTGTGATTCAGTAAAGGAAAATTGTTTAACCACCAGGTTTAATTTTCTTTTACCTTTATTTCTTATACTGCTAAGGTTCATTTGGAATGTCCTTAAGGTTCCATGTATTATAAGGTGCTGAAATTCATTTTGACAAGGTCATATTTATCCTAAAATAAAATAGAGAATTGAGATATTTAAGAAATCTTAGCATTTCATTTCCCTTAAGATATGTAGGTAATTGAGACAAATGTGTTTTTAAAGTTATCCTGCTTTATTTTACTTCTAGGCTTAATCTATGTCTATACCCCAGGAGACCATAAAGAGCAGGAAATGGTTAAGTACATTTGATTCATGTATCTCCACAGACAGCCAGTGATACCCAATAGAATCAACTGGCATCTTCCATTCCACACCAATTAAATCACAACCTGGGAGCTTAGGACCCAGGCAACGGTATTAAAAAGCTATTAAATGATTATAGTATGCAGCAGAAAATTATAATCACTGATAAACATAATCAAAAATGCAATTCAGGTTAAATATACTTTGAAAATTTGGTAATTGTAAAATATCTGCTTTTTGGAGGCTGTCTAGATATTGTGTTCAAATTGGTGACCACACTTGGTTAATTATTTTATATCTGGCACTAGGCTTTTGTGTGTGTGTGTGTGTGTGTGTGTGTGTGTGTGTGTATTTTCCCAGCATTTAGGTGCAGTAAGTCAGGAGTTGGAGCAAGAAGTGAAAAATTGATAAAAGTCTTGGAGTGCTTGGATAGCTTGGAGAAAAACCTGTCAATAAAAAAGTAATATTTCTAAAAAAGAGAACAATAATCCTATATCTAGTTTTTGTACCTTCATAGGAAAAACTTTAAAACCTACTGTCGGGGTACTGAATGTGGATCAACATCGATAAGCTACAGAGACAATCATAGTCTCTTTGATGCCTGGTGGTGAGAGCCCTTCAATTATGTGAGGAAATGGTCACTTGAACCTAAGGATTAGCTTCCTAATTGGCTCCAGAGAAGATATACATATGTTTTTCTTTGAGTAATCACTCTGTTTTTTCCCCTAAGTTCAGTGGCATTTTCTCTGAAGAGATAATAACAGAGCTAGCCTAACAGTGGAAAATAACCTCAGGCAGTCTATTTGAGATGAAGAAGGAGGAGGAGGAGGAAGAGAAGGAGGAGAAGGAAAGAAATGAGCAGAAGTTAGAGAAGATGAAGTCAATGATGATGATTTAAAAAAAGAAACTTAATGGAAGAAGAGAAGAAGAAGGAGTAGACCATGAAGTGGAATTGGAAGAGGAAGAGAAGCAGTAAGGGTAGAAGCAAATGTTAGTTGAGGGCCTCTTAGACTGTTTCTCATAGCCTTGAAGGGTATTTGTTGAAGTTCGTAGATTCTTGGGTCATGCACCATCTCAGAATGTAAAGGGGTTAGTTCTTAAGAATATGTATTTTAAGTAAGCACCCGAGGTACATGTTATGTGTAACAAACCATTTGAAAATTATTTCCCTACAATATTTGGGGCAAGAATGCCAAGTTTACAAAAACAACAAAAGATAGTAATATTTTAAAGTAAGATAAACGTAGGGAATGGTGCTCCTAGAATTAATTTGAAGACATGGACAGTTCTCTTTGATGCAAAGCCATGAAAATAACAAGAGAAGATAGTCTAACAGTCATACAGCTAACCTTTATTGAGCCCTGACCATGCACTGAGCCCTGTTTGAAGGGATTTATATGATTTAGACACATTCAGTTCTCATAAATAACAGGCAATGTTATTTCCTTTGTTCACAGAAGAGAAAACTGAAGCTTTAAGAGCTGTCCCAGGTAACTATGCTAGTAAGAGATAAAGGGGACTCAATGCTCAACTGCTCAAAATATTAAACTTCAAACTAATTCAGTAAATGAAGGGTGGGAGCACTGCAGACCTGAGCTCTGGTTTTAGCTCTGTTAGATTAACTATGAAAACATGGGTGTCCTTGCCTCCTTAGATTACTTACCTATACTCCCTTGATCATCATTCATGTAGGCTGGATCCAAACTTACCCACATGAAGTTAGGAAGGAAACTAAATCATTGTGTTACTATCCAGTCACACAGATAGAATCACAGGTTGGGCTGGTTACAATAGCAAGAGAGCAAGGTGAAAAGATAAACACAGTTTAAAAGATCCCCCTTTGACTATTTTCTCTATGTGCCTTATGATCTGACCACTGCTGATGTTGAATGTTGAACCCATATTTAACAACATCAAGTCAAAATAGTACTTTATTGTAAGGTATCACTTTTGGAGAACATGTTAAGAAATAGAAACCCTCTAGGTTTTATCAGTACCCTTAACTGATCACTGATTATTCTCCATCTTGAAATAAAATGCCAAGAACTGAAAGAGGAAAGGTATGGTACCAAGTCAGACATGTGAAGCCAGCTGCGAGAGCCATGAGTCAATCACTTCATACTCAACAATTCAGTGAACAGGAGTTAATAAATCTGTCCTCCCTCTCTATTCAGGCTTATGGGAAAATCAGTTAAGATTATACTACAGGACAATGAGAGAAAGAAAAGCCGAAGGGGAGGGGCTGGAGATGTAGCTCAGTGGTTGAGTGCTTGCCCAGCACATGTGAGTCCACACACACACACACACACACACACACACACACACACAAGATGAAAGGGAACACACAGAAAATTAGTAGGTAGGAAAAGAGAAGAGAAATATGAGTGTTGTGTGTCACAGCTCAACAGCTTTAGGCTTTGAAATCATTTCCACAGTCAACCTGCCTCCACAAACACACAACCTCCTCCAGACTCCAGGACTTGAAAACACTTGGCATAACAAACTGTGATGTAAGGAGAGAGCTTCTTCCCCACCCAACTCAGTAAAAATAACTCTCATTGACTTGTACTAGAAAGTACAAGTTATATATAATAATTCCATCAGGTATGTCACCTTTATGCTCCATTTTATAAATGAAGAAACTAAAGTAAAGAAGCTTGGCATAAGTTTTTGCAGTTTGATGTAACAACTCATAATTGACAATACACATTATTTGCTTGAGATAGGGTACCTACTGGCCTATCCTTCACTTTCTGCCTCTGAGTAGAGAGCCATGGAAACACAGGGTCAGATTTGAACATTGTAGAGTCTACAGGAGGCCCCAGGGAAGGATTGAAGACACAATCACAGCATTCCCAGGAGACAGGCAGACACCATAATTTAATGGGTAAGTCTGGCATAAGAGAAAATTCTGTCTGGGCTGGGGATATGGCTCAAGTGGTAGTGCACTTGCCTGGCATACGCTGGGCACTGGGTTCTATCCTCAATATCTTTATTTCATTTTTTATCACATAAAAAATGAAATAAAGATATTGTGTTCATCTTAAAAAAAAACTAAAAAATAAATATAAAAAAAGAGAAAATTCTGTTCATACACTTAATTCTCTCTACTATTTTTCCCTCTACTTTTGATAGGGTTAAGCATTCTTGTTCTTCACTATGGGGGAGGAAATTAGAGATGGAGTAAACACAATTGCAGAATTTGACACTTTGTCTTAGTATACAAGAATAATGGGGACCACTGTTCTCAGACCTGCACTTTCCAGTTTTAAAGAGGAGCCAATTTTTTATGAAACATCTCCTGAATTTAAATATTAGAAACTAATTTAGAGTTTTTTGAAATACATTTTTAGTTGCAGATGGTCACAATATTTTTATTTATTTATTTTTCTGTGGTGCTGAGGATGAAACCCAGTACCTTACACATGCAAGGCAGGTGCTCTACCACTGAGCTACAGGCCCAGCCCTAATTTAGAATTTTAAGGTAATGTGCTATGTACTAATTCTGCCGTAACACTTCTGTTTTCCCTTTCCACAATGACGATCAAAGGGTTCAAGGTGAGAAGAACAGATACAGGCAGCTGAGAATGGAGTTGTCAGTCTTAGGATGTGAATTGGTTTCAGATTTTTTTCCCCACCCCAGCACCAGCTGAAGGTTTGGTCACCTCAAGGTTTCTTAATAGCAAGTATTTATCCACTGAGAGATACATAGTGAACTGAACATAACTTCAACTTTGCTTCTCGCCTCCTTCTAGTGAATTCTGGATTAATCTGTGTATTGTTTAATAAATGATAATCTTGAAATACTGCATTGAGATACATATAAACAAGCAGGGAAAAATAGACCTTCAATGATTATCTCTATTAATGGTTAAAGGAGTGTTACAATCCTGATCCCAGATATGACAAGCAAGAAATACAATCAGTAAAACTGAAAAGCAATCTCCTGATTTCTCGTATGTGGTAAGTTCAATATAAGAGTAAATTTATTCTGAGACATCTGAAATAGCATCAGAAATCACTGCAAAATGTTAGAAGAATAAATATCAGTGCTTGAAGGCCATAAGTGGTTAAAAATTCTCAGTTCCAAGAATAAAAGGGAGGTGAGTTCCCATCAGTAGATGATCATAAAATTCAGAACAAGTAAAAATTTGGTTTGTGTACTCAAAAAAAATGTTGATCAATGACACCTAACATAACATAGGAAAAATTATGATATTGCAAGCCAAAGCTAGTTCTTTATATATAAAATGGCCATTATCTATCTGAACACTTCATTTCATGTGACAAGATGTTTCTGCTATCTGGTAAAGCAAATTAGTAACAGTGCCGATTATTAGATCAATTTTAACTTGTAGCAGATTTTTTGGTGGGTCAGCCTTCTTTTCTTTCTAAATCTTATTACTACTGTGAATGAAGACACTAATGTTTACTGACACTTACATATATAACTTGAAGCTAGGAGCAAATCATTGGATGATAACATCAAAATTCCAAATATCTTCAGAACCTGAAATTCAGTGGAAAAAAAATATCAACTTTCACACTCTGAGCTCTCTCTCTCCCCATATACATATAGAAAAAGTAAAAACTATACAAATCAGGTTAGAAGTGACTTAATATCAAGCACATGTGAATAATAACAGATATTAGTAGAATATTTGTTAAGTAAGAAAAAAATAAAACCAATTCTATTTTAAGCAATGATAGAAAAAAAGTTTCCTAAAGGAGACAAAATTCCTGCTCAAATTTGCATAACTGTAGCCAACTATACATTTCACACTTCAGCCTCAGTACCTATATTAAAAATTATGTTTAAAAGATCCTATTCAGACATGAGTAACCACAATACAAAAGTTTTTAAAATATGAGGGGTATTTAACTAGAGTAGAAAAAAATTTAACAGGACATAATAATCTGCCTTCAAAATATGAAGAGCTAGAGCTATCATGTAGAAAAGAGACTTGTCAGAGTGTTTCTATAGGGAGAATTAGCATGCTTGACTGGAAGTAGGTAATGAGGGAAGATTTATGTCATTGCAAGGATGGACTTTGTTACCATTGTGCCAATCTAAACCACAGAAGTTGCTTTGGGAGACCATGATTACCTGACAACTTGCTAGGAATACTTCTGAGGAGTGTCATGCATGTAAGGGGTGTTAACTTGTTAACTAGATCTCAAACTTCATGTGGAATGATTCACCAAAGACTCATTAAGTTCTGAATCAGTAGTTCTGGGTGGGAGTTGATGGCCTGTATTTCTAATAAGCTCCCTACTGGTGCCTGTAGTGCTGGCATGTGGACCACATGTTATAAAGCAAGGAACTAGATAACATTCAGGTAATTTTTTCAACACTAAGCATTTATAATCCTCATAGAAAAGTATACCTCAGGAGAAAAGAAAGTAGTTATATATGAGACATTCCTTGGGAAACTGACAGTGTTTGAGAGTGCAAACCAAATTTATGCAAACCAAAAGCATAAGCATTTCCTGGAAAAACAAGCAGGAATATTCTGATTCCCTTGGTAAATGCATATTTTTAAAGAATCTCCTCTAAATAAGGAAAATTTGTTACTAAATACTTGTATACAATTATGTTTAATTATCCATTTTCATTAAAATATTTTTTTCAGTACTAGGAATTGAACCAAGGGATGCTTTAGCAGGGACCTACATCCCCAGCCCTTTTAATTTTTAATTTTGAGACAGGGTCCCTACTAAGTTGCTGAGGCTAGCCTCAAATTTGCAATCCTCCTGCCTTAGCCTCCTGGGTAGCTGGGATTACAGGGATGAGTTACCACACTTGACTAATAACCATTTTCAACAATTGGAATTAATAGCATCCATTGCTTCAAGTTTAATAATTCTAAATTAAATTCAATATTTTAAGTGTTCATCTATTTTATTCAGCAAAATCTTCATTCACTTCAGAAACTTTTGAAGTACAGGCTTCATTTTGTTATTCTCTTACCTCTCTTTCTATGATCAGTGCTTCCTAACAGTTAATTATGTCTCTCAAGATATTTGGTCTTCTTATTCCTAGTGAAACCCTGGCTAGCAGCTTGATGCTGAGCTCCTAGAACTCAGTTAAGCAGACTAGCTATGACATTGATATCTACTTCAGCAACCTGATACAAGTAAGTCCCTTTTCATGACATGAAAAGGGTCTATGAATCTGCTGGAGGAATTTATATTTTAAGTGTGTGTAATTAGTATAACATGCCCAGCAAAATTTGGTCATGGGAGAAGAAATAATGAAGAAGCAAGTCAGGTATTCCTGTCAAGTGTGTCTTTTACATGTGTCCCTAATATTAGTCTTCCCATATACTAAATACTTTTATCCTAAAGCTGGTCCTTGGTAACTTCTCTTAAATTCATGTGTATTTTCCAATTTGGAATTTCAATTTTATTTTGTGATACTTGACATATAAAATTTGAATAGATTCTATATCTATATGCATCACCAGGTGAAATTATAATGGTGATTTTGACAAGGAAATTAAAGGAAGCACTATTATATTATTTAAAATCAAATAATCAAAATTGCAAGTTGTTGAATGGTCATAGAGTGTTTTAATAACATTTTTTATTATGCAAAGAAGTTTCAGTGACAGTGCTATCAAAAATTTGAAAAGATAACTGAATGTGGTGGTACATGCCTATAATCCCAGCTAGTTGGGAGGCCAAGACAGAAGGATTGAAAATTCAAGTCCAGCCAGAGCAACTTGGCACAAAATAAAATAAAATAAAAATTTTAAAAGGGGCTAGAGGTAGTTAAGTGGTAGAATACCCTTGGGTTCAATCCCCAGTACTTAAAACATTTTTTAAAAAAGAACATTCATCTTTAAAATGCTTTGATTAGAAATGACATTAAATACTTTTCAGGCATTAAACCTGATATACAAAGTTATATTGATGGAAGTATATTCATATTTCTCAAAGTCATCTATATTCAATTTTAATATATTGCCCAAAATGGTGTATTTTACTTTCTTGTAATTATGTAATATAAAAAAGTCTTCATCAAGTCCCCAAATTTCCTCCAATTTATTTAAGTATGTCATACAAATATCATTATATTCTGTGTTGGGAAACACCATTATAAGTAATTTTTCCTCTATAAATATACTCTGTTACAAAATAGCTTCTAGTTTAATTTTAGACTAATTGATTACACATTCAACTTCATGTACAATTGCTATTACCCTCAGCAAACAATTGTCTACATGACAATTAGAAAATGTTAAATTAAAGTTACTTCTTCACCCTTTCTTTTTTCCTTATTTGAAACACGGTCTCACTATGCTACCCAGGCTGGCCTCTAACTCTGAGCTCAAGTGATCCTCCTGATTCAGACTCCCAAGTAGCTGAAACTATAGGAGCACATTGACACCTGATTTCTTGCCCCTTCTCCAGTGTCTCTTGAAAGTCTTAAAATATTATTATTCAAGGCTCAAAATGTTATTTTCCTTGACCTGGATGTTTATATATATATATACTCTGCAACAAACCATTAAGTACATTGTTTAGTGTACATGAAAGGGTATATTTTATTCCACATCAACAAAGGTTTAAACCATTTGTTTTCTAAGACTAACAAAATCTGGCAATCTATAGGAATGTGTTCTTACCTCCTGCTTATACTAGCCTTGTTCTTGTTACTCCCAAGAAAACCTAATAAATTATTAACTGTCATTGGGCAGTTGGGAGAAGTCATGAAAAGCATGACATTTAATAATTCATAATAGAAACATAGGCCTTTTTAGTTTCTGATACCCTGGTTCGTATATAAATTAATCAGATCAAAGGAATGCTATTAATCTCAACTTAAGAGTTATCAGTGGCTTTTCCAATCCATGTAAAACATGATATATGTGGGCCTGAATCCAAAAACCAGGATAAAACTAGCCATTGATATGGAAACTTTAATGTGGATTCTAAATATATTTATACCCATACCTTGGCAGAAATTCATTTCTTTTGCATCCCAGAAGTTGTCTGAAATAAGATCCTTTGGATAAAATTCAGGCAATTTCAGTATAAATATGGATATGTATTTGTGGAAAGTGAGAATTTCATTTACCTTATTAAATACGTCAATTACATGTTTATTCCAAGCCTGTATGGTATTCCACTTAAGATAAATGAGACACTGACCTAATTGCTAACACTGTCCCAAGCTGATTTACTTGAATAATAATAAGAAAGAGACAAGCATGTTCCTGCTCTGACCATATCTACCATTACCAAACATGTACCACAGGTTTCCCTTGCCTTTGCTAGCATCTATCTGTAGGTAGAATGAAACACTCTAGAGAGCTAGTGAAAGATTTGCTCTATTTGTGTACAGTGATTCGAAGAGCATTCCACTGTCATGTATAACTGATTAGAATAAATTAAAAAAAATTTTAAAGAATAAAAAAAAAAGGAAGACAGCTCACCCAGCCATCAACATGCACATGTGAATTTACAGAGCAGACAACAGAGCTATTAATCGTGGCCCTCACATCTCACATGAGAGTTACATTGTAAATCATTTAGCTTCATCACATGTCTTATTAGCTTAGGCCTTTGTTTTGATAAAGGATGTTTTATGTTTAATGAAATTATCAGTCTAGTCTACATTTCTGCAAGCCCAGAGGAAATCAAGAGTTAGCACTTCTGAGCCTTATCCTCCACCAAGTCTTGTCTCTTTTGCTTCTTGTAAAAAGCATCTTTTGCTTTCTTTCTCCCTATATCTTTGTTTTCTTTCCAATCTGCTTCCTTTTCTTTCCACAGGCTAGATTGCGCCCCCCAGCGGTTGGGAGTATTTTTAAATGATTTTTCTTTTTAATCTCGGTCTCGGTACACTTGTTCACTTGTGTCTCACTGCAATTTTACTTTGGGGGGCTGAGTCCAACCCGTTTCACAAACTAGGATGCAAAAGTCTTGATCACGAGCAAAACCACACTCCCTCCTGTGGCCAATTCCCTATTTGCTATTCTAACGAAGGGAAAGGCACCAGTCAAAAGGAAACAACTTGGAACTGGGTAGCTGCAGAAGAGATTTCTTTGGTGCTCAGAAGCCAAAGCAGCTCCGGCAACTGTGCAGCTTGTGTCGCTGTCCAGAACTCGGTGCTGAATATTAGACACTGGTTTCTCTCTCTCCAGGGTCAGTCCCTCTGGATCCAAATAGGTTCCGCCAGGGTAGACTGAATTTATTTTTCTCGGGTCAGGGGTGGGGAGTTCCTTTAAATGTTCGCTTGTTTTATTTTTACGGAGAAGCATTCTCCCACAAAGATACATTGTGCATTTTATGGGAAAGTAATCGCACAGCTTTAATTCAGTACCAAAGTGAAGAGCTCAAGTGAGAGAAAAATGGGAAAAAAACAGGGTTAATGAAACCTGATCTTTCCTTTCTTGAGTCAATACAACATAATTTGGAACCCTAGACCCCTAACCCCTTATTGATAAATGAAAACATGTTTTTTTTTCAAAAATCATGTGACTAACCCCCCCTCCACCCCACCCCCCCATTAAACACTGTAATGGTGCTGGTGGTGCTGGGCTATGCATAAAATTCTATCTGGGATACAATTTTAGATGTTTTTTTCCCATTCCCAGTGTGAAACAGGAGAAAAGGAAGTAAATTTGTGAACTAAGGTGGTTTGAGTGATTAACACTTATTTTTTAAAATATTGTTTTAACATTGTCTTGGAGACACGGTCATTTTGTTAGGTAAGCTGAATCTGGGCAGTAGCAACTTACTCTCCTCCCACCCCCCCCCCCCGCTCCACCCCAAGACTCTGTCCAGTTTGAAAGATCTAAGAGCCTTTTTTTCAAAGGACCAAAAGGACCATTATAAGAATCCCATGCCGCCCCACTTCTCCAGGATACAAGACACTAAAGTAAATATAAAGAAAATGGATACAGGGAAGGAAAAGAGTGCTTAGCTTCCAGCCTTTGGCTCTTAGTAGTTACATTCAAATAGGGGCACTTCTGTTTGAGAAGTGAAAATATTCCTCACAGCTCCAGAATATACAGGGAGGCAGGGAGCAGAATTAACTGATCCCGGCAAAAGGTTCCTTCCTTTCTTAATCCCTTGCTGCTTATTTTAGTCGCTTCTCCACCCCGCCGGGAATACCATCCAGATCTTAGTCCAGGTAGATCTGACGTCAAGAGATGGCTTTCGTCGATTTGACGTGTAAACACTCATTTCCATTCTGTCTGGGAAGGGCTGGGGCTCCACTCAGCCAGAAGACCAAAGCGCTTCAGTGAGCGCTTGCCGCCGCCCAGCCTCTCCTCGCGCGCCTCCTAGCTCTTCGCAGAGCTACTAGGAGCTAGGAGTGGTTCAGAAACTGAGGGTAGGAAGATCGAGTCTGTCTGGCTTTTCCCTGTCTTGCATCTTTTCCCTCTCTTCTTCCCACTCTGTGCGAGAAGTGTGTGAGCTATGGAGCGAAGAGCCTGGACTCTGCAGTGCGCTGTTTTCGCCCTCTTGTGCTCTTGGTGTGCTTTAAATAGTGCAAAAGCGAAAAGGCAATTTGTCAATGAATGGGCGGCGGAGATCCCCGGGGGCCCAGAGGCAGCCTCGGCCATCGCAGAGGAGCTGGGCTATGACCTTTTGGGTCAGGTAAGAGTTTGCACTTTCAAGAAACTTTCTGGTGTCCGAGGGGACTGGTGAGACTAGAGCGCGGTTTCCCAAGTGGGAGCCCCTGGTCGCACTCTCCCGCGCCCGGTGTGGTTAAGAGCAAGGAGCTTCTCTTGCTCTCTCCCTCCGCACGCTAGTGGAGGGAAAAGGCTTGCATTATTTACTGTTTGCGCAGCCAGGCAGAGGAAGCAGCAGCAGCTGGGTTGAGATTATTCTTACTGAGATTATTCCTCTCTAGAATTGAAATATTTTCCCGCGCGGTTTGGAAGAAAAACCCGTCCACGCGTCTTCAGGGAACTTGAGATGCACACTGGCTCTCACCAACCGAGCGCCTCTGGGAGATGCGCTTGGTCGCCAGGGACTTGGGCCATTTGCGTCAGGAGCCGGCCGTTTCCTTCTTTTCAATATGGCAGCATCAGATACAACTCCTAATGCAAGGGACCTAGCAAGCTTGGGGATGTCCGTCGGCAAGGTTTGGGGGCACGCCCAGAGCCCTAGGAGAGCACCAGCTTCCGGAACTAGCTATTCCGAGGTTGGGGGGCTGCGGAATGGACAGGGAAACTGGCAGGAGATCAGGTGGGTGCAAATCTCTTAGCATTTTCAGGGAGCCCTGGCTTTTCACCTGGGAACTTGGGAAGTCCCAGCTTCCTAACTTTGCTCTGCCGGTGGCCCTGCAGGATCGACCTACAGAATTGGCTGTGGGCAAAGGATCTATCTCCTTCTTATTCTTGAGCCAAATGCGTAATCGTTTCCAGTTTACGAGGGGAAATGATTCGCTATCCAAGAGGCGACTGGTTAATAGATTGCTTGGGGAGAGGGGTGGAAAAACGTGAAGGCATTAAGAAGGAGCCTGGTAAGCCCCACGATTCCAAGTGTCCCCCAGGGATGTGACTTCTAATCTAGAGCTTTCCTTTTTCTTGACTCAAAATCAATCCCTTGTCCCTTGTCTTGGAATTGGTTCGGATCAAAGCGGGGGAGGAAGGAGTTGTAAAACATTTTGGCGCGTCCTCCCCTCCTTCCCGAGGTGGTAATTGAGACTCAGCTGAAGTCATGGATGAGTAATCAGCGTGGGCGTTGGCGATTCCATAGATCGACTCAGCTGGGGAATATGCCTTCCCTAGCTAGAGGCTCCATTCTCCAACTTTGTGAGCCCAACTGTCTTTGAAATGCCCGGTAGCGCGTTGCAGTGGATAACCAAATTGACTTCTCAGTGTCCCAGTAGCAGACTGAGTCTTTTGCTTTTCCCAGTCTTGCTCTTTGCCATGATCTGTGTTGAAGTTATTAGAAAGGAGGAAAAGAATCCAAGGAATACAGAATCTAGAAGAGATTGGTTCAGAAGCAAATGATTGCAAACTAATGCAGTTTGTGTGGCAATGGAAGTTGTGCTTGGAGTCTCAATACAGTATTTGTTAACTGAAGCAAAGAAGGAGGGAGGGAATATGGGAGATGTGAAAGAAGACTACCCAAAGGAGGAAACATTTGCACAGGTTTAGGAAGAAGAGTAAGAAGATGCTAGGAGAAGATAATGAGATGGAGAAGGCAGTCAGAAAACTTCTTGTGGGAAACAGGGAGACACAAGGCAGCCTAAAAGTAGTCTGTTAACTACCTGCAATTTTGTGAAATTCCATGAACAAACAGAAAATGACAGATGGAACTACACTGGTGAGCACCATGGGCACCATGGAAATCTTGTATGTCCTGTGGAAAAAATAAAAACTGAAAATTTAATTCTGTATTCCTTGGGCAGCTACTGGCAGGCTCAATAGCCCTGACTATTGTGTAGGAGATTGAAAGAGAAAGTAAAAAATAAATCTCTTCTTTTCTCACCTGTTAGTACCAGACACACATCCAAACCTGGGAATATGGGAATTACTTTTCAAAATAAATAAGCATAAATCCAAAAGGTAAAATGCAATAAACTAGTGTTCTTGGTAGGATCTTTGTGATAGGGATGGTATAGTCACAAAAATAATTTTAAAACAGTGAGTAGGAGGGGCATCTATATTAACATATGATTTGCAACACTATCTTTCATCTAGCCATTTCTAGTTAAAATGGCATTACTAAAACAAGAGTTTTTAAATTATAATTCTTTGTAAAAAGAAACTGATAGTGCTTTTCTGGTTCTGTTTATTTTGTTTATCATTCCTATGATTATACCAATTTAATATTACTCTCCTAAAATATTATTGCCTCAAGATAAAACTAAGATGAAGGTAGAGATAAAAGCAGTTGAAGCAGAAACAGAGCCAAGAATCTGTGTTAAATCCTTATGGCTTCTGATCTTCCCCCCCCCCCCAACTCTGTCCATAACTTAGCAGTTATGCTGCCTAAGGTTCAGTCTTAGAGCTGGGCCTAGCATGTCTATTAAAAAATTCCCTAGGTGATGGAAGCTACCTATTCCAATTTAAATAACATACTGCCTCTGAAATAAAATATTGTCAATTGTTTGGCTCTTGATTTTAAATATGCAAGGTATCTAGAGAACTGGGGGGGGCTTCAAATTTATTACTATTTTGTGTAAAGAGCTTAAAGAATAATGATCATAGTTCTAAATGGACCAAAGGTGTTGTTAATCACCCAGAGAAACATATATACCCTGAGCTTGGATCTGCCCTAAATATGGCATGCTGTTCCTGAGAGTCTTGAATTAGTAGAAAATCAAAAGATCACCAAATAATAGCTTATAACAATTATATCACTATGGACTTAATGACTGCATTTTATACCAACAATGTCTTGTTTTAGCTGAATGTGACACTCACCACAGTATATAAAAGTCAGCTGACCAGAATACATTTGACTCTGTGGGTATATTTAAAGAAACATCTACCTATAAAATATTTATATACACAACTCCCTTCCACACTCTCTCAACAAGTTAGTTCTTCTAAAACATGTGAAAAACAAGCATCATCAGTCCCCAAGTACACTTTGAACACAAGCAATAATGTCCTGAGATTCATTTCAAAGCCTTTATCAGTGCCTTCCTTGTAAAGAAAAAAGCTAAATTCAAGGAATAAGAAATGGACTTAATAAAGTTTCATGTCTCTAAGTTAGTTTTTAAACTAATCCATAAGTACTTACCTGTGAGAATAGATTTTTCTTTTGTTTATAGATTGGATCACTTGAAAATCACTACTTATTCAAGCATAAAAACCATCCCCGAAGGTCTCGAAGAAGTGCCCTTCATATCACTAAGAGATTATCTGATGATGATCGGGTAAGTGTTGTGCATTTGTCCACAAACCAATACCCTGAATTGTCAGCTTTCTTTATGATTTCCAATGAGAACAAAAAGCAGTTTGCAAATGTGATTCTTTTTACTCTATCATAATTGTTTACCTGTAATGTTTCTAGGTTTTTTTCCCAAGTGCTTATAACTACACATATAATAGCAAGATGGGATTGCATTAGTTGAGCTGACTAAAGTCAATAATATGTATATTCATTTATGTTATATTATTTTCATTATGTTAATTATGTTGATTTTATATATAAAGTTTTTATTTTTAAATATTGAAAATCAGTTGTCAGTATTGAAAATTTTTGAGAATACAATCAACAAATTTCAATATGCACCTGTTATGTAGCAAGTTCTTTAATACCATGTGAGTATGCCAAAGACATGCAAAACCTCTATTTTCAGTAGCATTTCAGCATGACTGAAAAACATCCATGTTTCCACTACTATAACCATACTAGTGTTTGTTAGAGAGCTCTAAATCCATGTGTTTATGAGGTAGATGCCTCCATAAATATTGTACTATTTGATTCAAACCATTTCATCTCATTTCTTCTTGGTTTATATACCTATTCATGGTAATAGCAAGAAATATCTAAAATGAATTTAGATAAAAATGGTAGGGACAATTTGAATGCCTGCATAATTTATCGATTAATTTTTAATCTATTTTCAGTTCAGCAAGAGTATTATTAGGAAATGTTGACTACATTAGTAGTGTTGAAATTTGCATACGCATTGTGGCCTCTTCTCAAGGCTGTGTCATACTGAGAAAAGTTTATTTTGGTTAGCCTATATTTGTATACATCATTTCAGTTGTCTAAGACACCATGGGGAATAAGTGAGGAATAATGAGAGATGCAAAATATTTTCTCAGCTTCCTAAGGGGGGAAAAATATGAGTGTCAGTGGTAGAACAGTTAAGAGTACACGGGATTCATGAAAACTATGAAGGAACTTGATGGTTCATTTTGCTTAAAACTTACAGAATTTTTTAAAAATAAGACAAATTATAAGGGTAGCACATTTTTGGGCCTTGGTCACCAGTGTTCAAATATAAAACAAACAAAAAAAACCCACCCGCACAGTAACAAACATCTCTGTATCAGGACCGTGGATAGCAAACTTGCAGCTCCAGTAACACCTCTTGCTAGCTCTTTATGTCAAAATGCACACTGAACTTCATTTTAAATTTTTTCTTGTTCACTGAAGTCTCCCTTTAGCCACACAAAGGCTGAGGGCTCATTGTTCTGGGGCTCTGAAAAGCAGATGGTTCTGGCACTCTGACTAGGCTTGGAGATTTCCTTCATTAATGCACAAGGAGTTAAACTGACCTCCCCTCTCATTTTCATAGGAGAAATCGGTCAGAATCAAGTACACTGTTATTCTAACTCAGATTATCTCATGATAATGTACATATGTCCCCACTCTGCTCTTCAGTTATCTTCTTAACAGTTAATTATGAGGTAAAATTCCAAGGCATGATACAAAAATCTAAGAACTTATTCCCCAGTAAAACTTCATAAATTTTTTATATAGTCCCATAAAAAATTAGCCCTAGAATAAATTTATTTTAGGATAAATCCTGAAACCATAGAATCTTGCATTAGAAGTTTGGACTACATGATTTTTAATGCTATTTCCAGATCACAAGTATTATTTACAATTAAGTACATGATACCTATTATATACATAATAAGAAGACACTGCCAATTTTCTCTGTTACATTTGGTCTGCTCTTCTAGATTAATATGCAATTCTGAGTTAATGACATTAATCATAACACTGTTTCCTACAATTGGATATTTATCTGATCAGATGGCAGAGTGCCTCTTTTTATATTCCATTTTTAAAATTGCCTTTGATTTTCATTTTATTGCTCTTTTTAAATGAGTGATAATACTCTTTCAAATCAGCCCTATGAAATGCAGCAATAGTCTATCTTTATAAGTCTGCTAATGAAATATCCAACTGTGAGTGACCCTCTCCCACAAAGATTAGTACTTGTTCCCTAGCAGCCAGCTCCCAAAGACTGACTTAGATGACAGGCAGTGTATTCCAAGCATGGAGGTATTTTAAGCCAAAACAATTAAGCTTGAAAATACAAGCACTTTAAAAATAAATTATAGTGACTAATTTCTAGCTCTCCAGTCCCTCCCAGTGTTTATAATAGGTTTTCAGTATATTCCTAATTGAAAATTCAGTACAGATTTAGTGGATGGTTTTATCCTTTAGCTGCAAATTATTTTTCAGTTCTTATTTTTGGATCTGACTCATGAGGACTCTCACATTGACAATACCCAACCACATACTGGACTGTCATGTATACAACAGAAAAGCTGTGTTTGGAGTAGGAAATAGTCATGTTGCCCAGCAAAATAAGAGTATAACACTGTCTCATAAGGCAGTCTCTCATTCTCTCAGGGCCTCAAGTATAATAGGATTAGGCCATAAATGTGGGCCAGGTAATTTTCGCATTGTCAGATCTCTTTGCATAATACATGAGACTGAATTAATGGCAAGTGTGCCTGGTCAGTAATGTTCATTCATCACCTCAGATCTGTTTCTCATATTAAATACTCTTAGGCAGGAGGCTGAAACAGAGATGAACCAGAATTTCAAATTTGCAAAGACACTGTACCATTCTTGCCTTATTGAACATTTGCAATGTGTACCTTTTGCATGTAAAGAAAGAGAAATTAAGCTGTAAGAACACCATAATAGAAGTCTCTGTAGTCTCTTGTTGACTCATTCCATGAAAATGGACAAATTTTGAGCTAAAGAGTCCTGGGACTTCAGTATAAAAATAGGTATTATGGCCCATTTTCTGATGAAAGCAAGCTGAACTTTTACTTCCACTTTAACCACAGTGTAAATAATTTGAGGGAATCAACACTACACTGATTGCTCTCCTCCCCCTAAAGATACTCTTTACTGTAACAGAGGAAATGTTCATCTCCCCTGTGAGCAATCCCTCCTTCTCACTGAGCTGCTAGTTTGATCTGTGGTCAAACAAAAACATTGCAGAGCTGCCTGAGTTCTGATGGGAAGGGTCCTAGAGATAGAGGGAAGATCATTTCACAGAGGTGGCTACTTGACTTTTTGATTTTATTGCTATAAAAATCCTTATAGGTGATATGGGCTGAACAACAGTATGAAAAAGAAAGAATTAAACGCTCAGCTTTAAGAGATTCAGCACTAAATCTCTTCAATGACCCGATGTGGAATCAGCAGTGGTATTTGGTAAGTAACTAAAGAAGGACTGTGTGGGATCTGGGCTTTTCATATCAGCTGCACAACGGAAAATATCGTCATCTCTATCTCCCTCTCCCCCACGAGAGAGAGAGAGAGAGAGAGAGAGAGAGAGAGAGAGAGAGAGTGTGTGTGTGTGTGTGTGTGTGTGTTGGATGTGACAGAACTATGTTATCTAAAAATTAGGGCTGACACTACCCTCTTAAACTGGAATTTCTATTTTTCTGGGTGAGGGTGTCTGAAACAGCTCTTTATCTGTTATGAAAAAGAGAACTTGTCATCTTTTTGTCTTCTTAAGTTTATCTGCAAAAATCATATTTTGCCAGATAAGGGTCCTAAAAGCAGTATTCACAGTAAAAATCTCTTTTGGTTAAATTACTCTTAAGAAACCTCTAAATCACTCATAGAATACATTGAACATGATAGGTATATACAGCCATGAATGGAAATTCTTACTTGCTACAGGTGAGGATATCTGAATAAGGCTAAAGGAAGGAACACAAGGAAAGTCTGTTTGCAAATGTCTAGACTTGCACACTGTTCTACCTTTAAAATACTTACCGAATCTTTATAGGTGTGTGGGCAGTGAGTGGAGAAATTGTAATTGATGCTGCTTGCCTGCAGGGTGTTCTCTTTTCTGTTTTAATGTTAAACCTCTATAGAAGTAATGCATGTTAATAGAAGTATTTGCTGCTGAAAATATCATAAAAGACAATTTTCCACAACAACTGTAACCTAAGGGTTAGACACTTTTGTTGCATAATGAATGGGATAGGGGATCAGTTCCTCTTGCCATTCTCTACACCTAAGCAACAGTTGCTCATTGCATTAAAAGACACCTATCAGTCAATGCTTGTGCATTTACAATGTGCCCCATACTAGTATGTTTGACATAAATTAACTCATTTAGTTTTCACAAACACCTTACGTTGTAAATCTAGTAATTATGCCCATTTAATAGGAGAAGAAACAGAGAGTTGTCAAGTTGAATAATTTTCTGAAATCAAATGATGGTGGGCCATGATTAATGACCCCAGAGGTCACACTCTTAACACCAAACTCTCATTGCTCCTGCAATTGACACACAGAACTTCTTCCTAACTTTGGATAGCAGTTTATGTGTGTTTCCAATCTCCTATGATTCAGCTTCACACTAGCTTGTTGAATTCTTGATTTCACCTTTTTATGAGGCTCATTCACAAGGAGAAAATCTATTCATTGACACTTTTGATTGTTGTACTTATGAATTTCTTACTGACTCCTGGTACCTGGCACTCTTCTACTGTGTCTCTCACATTCTTGGAAGTACACTTATATCTGTGCTCCTTTGTTACTCAGTTTTTCACCAATATAGTTGTACATACTATAACAGCAAAATTATTTGAAAAGAAAACCCTAAATCTCCTTTCACAGATATTTATTCTGCAAAACACTCATGCATGGAAATTGGCAATTAGGTTACAATTACTGATGAGACCACATTCTCCTGAACATTCCACATTTTTATTTTTCTCCCAGAGGAAATGTTCTAAAACATCCATGAATGACTTTGCATCTGACAATATAATGAGAATTAAGTATGGCAACGGAGGCTCAGGACTTTGGGGAGATGGAAACACAGGTCATCAAATAAATCTTCAGTAGATGAAAAGCTTGAGCATGTTATTATAAAAGAAAGAAACTTAGAGGCAAACTTCTTTGAATTCATATAGTTCAAAGAGAAGTCACATAGGATGATTCATGCTTTCAAGTGATTTTCCATTGGGATAGTTGGGAGAAGAGGAGCACTCTGATGATTTGATTGGCCCTACCCTCCACTTTGTTTTTCATTTCACCTAATTGCCTTCTTCTGAATAGTAGAGTGACCCAAGGTAAAAGAAAGATAGGTCTCCAGATTGGAGTTTAAGTATCCATTTTATAGCAAGCAAATCATGATTTTACCAATGCTTTCATATTTTGCTTTTGTTAGCAAGATACCAGGATGACTGCAGCTCTGCCCAAGCTGGATCTTCATGTGATACCTGTTTGGCAAAAAGGCATTACAGGCAAAGGAGTTGTTATCACTGTACTGGATGATGGCTTGGAGTGGAATCACACCGACATTTATGCCAATTATGTAAGTCTGCCATTCCCATGACTCTGACTTAGGAAGCTGTCTATAAGCAGCTTCTCCATCCCTTCAAAGGAGATGGTGCTCTGATATTAGCCCTTGGCATGGTGGCTGATGAAAGGCTTTTCATCTTCCTTCACCCTCATTTTAGCCCAACTTGTTTTGAACTTGTTTTTTATCAGTAGACACTAGAAAACAGTGGGGTCAAGGCTTATACAAGACCATATGTGTTAGGGAAGGGAGGTGGGAGTACCTACCCCAATTAATTGAAAGTCATTTATTGGATTAAAAAATTGTGGGGTGGAGATACACACACACACACACACACACACACACACACACAGAAACATACGTACACATACACACACAATGGAGTTCTTCTCAGAAATTTAAAAAATGAAATTACAGCTTTTGCTGGTAAATGGATGGAAATAGAGAATATCATGCTAAGTGAAATAGGCCAAACCAAGAAACTCAAAGGTTGAATATTTTCTATTATAAGCAGAAATTAGAGTAAAATAAAGGAAAGGGGTAGGAAGAGATAAGATTATCTAAAGAATCAATCAAATACAAATCAATGGATGACCAAAGGAAGTCTAGTGGAGTGGAGGGAAAATGGAAAGAGAAGGAAGGTTGAAAGGGAAAGGGGGATAATGTACTGAAATTGACTTCCATGCATGGATCAGTTTGTTGGGATGAATTCAACTACAATGTATAACCACAAAGCTATAACAAATAATAATAATATTTATTGCCATGGGAAAATACACATACACACACACACACACACACACACACACACACACACATATATAATATTATGTGAAAGAGCAAGTTTAAAATGGAATATATATAGTGTGATCCTATTTTATAAAATAATTATAAAGTTTGCTGAATAAGTGAGTGGAAAAAAGTCACTCAGACTATGAGCCAGCTTTCTTTGGGGAAAATAAAGCAACTAAATCAAGCCTAATGTCTGCGATCATTTTCACAGTTTTCTTCTCTTATCCTTTATGGGTTAATATCCCTGACACTGTGAATGTTATTCTTTCCATGCAAATTCAAACAGAATACTACCCAGTGTGAAAATGCCAAGTAAGAAAGGAAAGATTTACTAGAAATTAGAAAATAAGTAATTTAAAACTATATGCTAAATTGTTTAGGAAGTTTATAATTTGAGCCCAATAATATATCTTAGGTCTTTATGTCAGGGTGGTGGACATTTCATCTATAAGATTGTCTTTTGTCTTTCTCTCATCCTTTATACCTATCTGACATTCCCCAGTCACTGCTCAAGCCAAAGGAAAAGGGAAGAAAAAAAGAGATGAAAATAGATTATCACAAGGTAGTAGTTGGGAAATATTGAAAGACATGGAAAATATTGAGAAGTAGCAGTAGTGGTGAAAGAATTCCTACATAGGAAACTTTAAGTGTGTATTTTTGGCTGGAAAGGGGTTGGACCTGGAAGCTGGTTTCAATTTCAAGCACATTCTCTTTTATTAAATTGCATTTCCTTTTAGGGAGAGGCTAAAGGAGACCATATGGACCTGAGCCTCAACCCACTACCCCCTCTTTTCATCTAGTCATAAGATACAAGAGTCAAAGTGTCACTAGCTAGTTCTAGGGCTTTAGTTAAGTCATTCAACTTCTCTGGGACTCACTATTCTCATTTGAAAAATGATATGACTAAACCCAGTAAACTTATTTTTTTCCCCTAGCTCTGTCAGCATCTATGAGCTAAGGGTTTGGTAACACTTACTGAGAGTTGGATGCTGGCTTTCTTTGCTGTGCTCATCATCACTGTCCAGTTTGTGTGTATAATAAATGTTCAGTGACTAGGCTAGAAACTATCTGCCCAAATGGGAAGAGGCAATGGAGAAGACTCAGGAAGTGCTTTTTCTTTTCTTTTTTTTAAATGATGCTACAGTGTTATTTTTATTGTCTCTTTAGGATCCAGAGGCTAGCTATGATTTTAATGATAATGATCATGATCCATTTCCCCGATATGATCCCACAAATGAAAACAAGTGAGTAAATGTGCATTTTGGGGGGAATAAAGTACCTTAAAATGTTTTTTATCTTGTTTGAGAGAATTATACTATAAATTTGGTCCACATTTCAGCTCTCAGGAAATGTTAATGTACATCATCCATATCGAAATACGTTGTTGCTTTTAAAACCAAAGCTTCTGTTTTTATATTCCTTTTAGATTCTAGAACAATAATTAAACTTCATATTTATGATTTTCTCCTTCTTATATTCTGAAATTCTTCTGTCATGTGTGACTGAATACTTACAGCTTCAGAAAGAATGCTTGAGACATAAAGGGTACAAACTTTGTGTTCTCTCTGTCTCCTATCAATTCCTCTGTGAATCTTTGTGCTATTAGCAATATGCTTAATGTTAGTCACAAACAGAAATATACATGAATGAATACATGCGAATAAATCCCCACAACTTTGTATGGTGGTTAAAACCACCCTCATCAGTTCCCCAGTAGAGCCTGGCCAGATAACAGACAAGAGAACTGCAGCTGAGGCCTGGCCGCAAATCCAACACAGTCCCCCAGGGCTTTGAAGCAGTTAGTAACCTGCTCCAAATTTCTACTGGTCATAAAGGCAAGGGAAGAGAAAAGAAACAACATTGGACTCCTAGATTATTATCTGCTCATTGCAGCCACAGAGATGAGGGAGGCCATAAGTCAGTCCTTTCAAAGCAAAAGAAAGAGCCAGAAGCTAGGGACTTTTAACCCTCTTTCCTAATACCAGAGAAATTTCATCCTCAGGGCATGTGGTCTCAAAGTGTCCATCCCTTTGTGGGAATTCATCTTTATCCATACTGATATCTCTCACAAACCCACAGAGACATTCAAACTTTCCTTTTCATTTTCCCCACCAAGAAGAGTTCACATCAAAATAAACCAAATCCAAGGTCAAAATTAGGGGTTTGTTCTGTAAATGGTGATGGAAAGAACAAAGCAACTAAAAAGCTCTTGGTAGTTGTTACACAAAGTACTTCCCTTTTTCTTTGATGACTGTCTACTGATTATTTTTTTTAATTTTTTTTTTTTGTAGATGGACACAATACCTTTATTTTGTTTATTTCTTTTTCTGTGGTTCTGAGGCTTGAACCCAGTGCCTCACTTGTGCTAGGCAAGCTCTCTACCATTGAGCTACAACCCCAGCCCTGGATTCTTTACCAATATGGGTTAGTCAAGTCAGTCTCTGTCTGTCTGTCTCTCTCCCTTTCTTTCAACATGTGGACAGAGCATTAATATTTACCTAAAGTTCTTTCTCCATTTGGATGGTCTTCACTCCAGAAGGCTGCCATACCCCAGAAGGCAGGCTTAGCACATGGACTTGACTTCAATGTCTGGGTGCATATTTCTTCCTGGAGGGGTAAAAGGTACAACTTCTTTAAGTACCATACATTTCTTCAAGAATATGAGTAAAAAGTTTACCATTAATATCTTTAGAGATTAAAACATTCCAGTAACAATATAATAGGAATCACTGGTAGGGCACTCTTGGAGGACAGTGAGAGTGTCTCTGGAATGACAGCAGGGCCCCTGGACAAACTTTTAGCCACATTCCTAGGTCAGGATAGTGCAGAGCCAGCAGGAACACTTGCTCTTTTGGAACACAGCCTTCTAATGTCAGCCTAGCTGATAGTTATGACTTGCTAATTATCAGTGTAGAGCATGACCTTGAGGAAATTATTTACCTCACTCTGCCTCTACTTTTTTTGTGTCTCCTAAAATTGGAGTTAAGGCACCTACACCCCAAATTTCTGAAAGGAACTTCCTAAGTAAATGAGAAAAAAGTACATAGAATTCATGGGCACCTGCCTTAGAATGGGGTAAAAAACAATAGCTTTTATTTCATTGGAATATTTATTATAATAATAATAGCTTTTATTCTACCCTGTCATTAAGACCAACAGGAAAATGTGCTTGAAGCAACATGGGTGCAGCCAAGAAGACTTAGCTAGAGGTGTCAGTCTCTTTTTTAGTTAATGAATCATCTTCTCAGGTAGATCCTGGGTGTGGTCCCAGGATCCATTTGGGTGATAACTTGTGTAGTGGCTGCATAGTTAGTAAGTGAATACTTGGTGAGATAATATTTTCTGGAGTTTTCCTTGTCAAAATAAGAGGGACTCAGACCTTATGTTAGTCATCTTGGCATTACTGTAACAAATACCTGAGATAAATGAACTTAAAAGAGGAAAAGTTTATTTGGGCTCACAGTTTTGGAGCTTTTATTCTGTGGTCAGTCGACTGTTGCTTTGGGGCCTGTAAAGTCAGTTTATCAAAGTAGATAGTAAGTGATACCACAAGCTGCTTAATTCATGGTTACAGAAAGCAGAGAGAGAAAGAGTGCATCCCATAGTCCCTTTGAAGGCATGCCCAAAGTCACCCAGAACCTCCCTTCTTCCACCATCTCCCAGTAGCACCAAACTGGGGACAGAGACTTTAACACATGGGCCTTGGGAGATTTTTCAGATCCAAACTATAGCAGACCATCTTCTTCCTTAACCACAAAAGGAGGATTCTCAAAGAACAGCGTTTATAATAGCTACATTTTCCCCAACTCAGGGAGCTCCAAAATCTCTATATAAGCATTGCCTGCTGTCAACCTTCCACATGGCTTGGAGTTAACATGGCATAGCCCAATGGTTAAGAACAGACTTTGGATCTTGATTTCAGTCAAATCTTAGATCTTCCACTTAACCACCAAACTATCTTGCATAAATTATTTAAATTCTTTCTGCTTAGGTTTTAATCCTCTTTTGAAAAGGGATAGCTATTGGGTTATTATGGGGATTACATCAGTTTGGACACTACCTGGTACATAGAGAAATAATCAAATGACTATTGAGATAATGATAATGATGATGAAGAAGATGATAAGAAGGTGATGATAATGATAATGACAAAGATGACGAAGATGATGTCAACTATGGCATCTCACATAGCAACAGAGATAAACCTTATTTCAGTGAAAAATCAAAATGACTGGAATAGTATCTGATAGGAGAAGAAGGAGAGACAAGTCAATTTTCTGAGCAAATTCAGAATCTGCTATTCAAAAATGACACAATGAGCAACTATCAGTGTCCTGTTGACTATCAACCAAAAAGATAGCATCCCTATCATTTATCAGAAGATATAATAAAAAATAGAGTCACTCTTTTAGCATGTTATCAGGCATAAATCCCTAAGATTTAGAAAATGAATGGTCCCATTTTGTTAGCCTTTATAGCAATAGGAGATCTATTATCACCCAATTCCAATGGCATTATCTCTCCCAACACCTCTATTGCTGCTGTTCTTTATTACTATGTAAATCAGACTAACAGAGCCATATTTAAATGTTCCTCTGAAAATCAGAAGAGGAATCACTAGATAATAAAATTATAAAAGTACAGGTAACTCTTACTATTAAGCTGGCATGAATCTGCATTCAGTATTTCAGTATTTCAACACCAATTATAGATTATTTTCCTAGTTAAATAGCATGTGTGGCAGGGATATTTTAACCAGAATAATAGTAGTCTTTAAGTATCTTGTAGAATAGTTTTTAAAGATCAATTTGTTTAAATGCCAGTTACTACCATTGTTCTAAGTTAATGGAGGGTTCGTTTATCTCAGCTCCTGACTTAGGAAAGAAAAAGAACTGTGGGTCTATGAAGAATGACGTAGACATACTTTGATAAGGTTTTCCCTATTTCTCAGTATGCGAAGGTGGGAAGTGAGGATGAGAAGAGAAAAAATAATCAAGCTATATTTGTACCTTGATCCTACTGCTACTTTTTATTAGAAAATCCATTCCTATGTGTACTAGTACATAAAGAGATAAATAATAGGGAGTGTCACATTACATCTTTTTTTTTTTTTTTTTTTTTTTTTTTTTGTCAACAGACTGAGTCTATTGGCTCAATCTGGAAACTTGCAATTTTGCTATCCTGAGCCCTGTCTCCCCTCTTGTATAGATGGAGATACAAGCAGTGGTGACTCAGAAAGCACCTTTCTCAGAGGATGACAACTGAATTTCTCCTTTTACAAAGACAAAGAGCTAATCTCTCAGCAAAGTATTAGGTGTCTTCTATGTGTTCCAATGCGTACACATTTTTCAGAAAATGGTCAGGACATTTTCAGTGGCAAGGGAAAGAACCCTAACTAATAGATTAAATAAAAACAGGGGCTGACGAATTTTTCACCCAAGGGATGCTGTAGCTTGCAGTGTTGCAAGATCCAGGAGCTCAAATAAGGTGTCCTTAGGACAGTAACCCACGATTTATTTCCATTCCCTGGTTCTGCTTACCACCACTTACTTGCTTTACTTCTCAATATAATATTGTCTGGCAGCAAGAGCTACATGGCTCTTCTAGAACTAAAGCTCAAGATTTCCAAGAAAGAATGCAGTTCTCATTCCTAGCATCAGCATCAATCTTTGAAAGCTGTCTGAGAGAAGGGGCCTTAGTACAGAAAGAATCACAAGGAGTTAGGAGGGCTGTTTCCTCAAAAGGGAAAAATGCTAGCATTCAAAAAAGAAGCAGATGTCTGCCTCCAGGAGGAACACCTTGAATTAAAGAAAACTGTATTGATCTGACTTGAATTCCTATACACTATTAAGATGAAGAAGCAGGAATATTTTTTAGTGGAAAGAGACCAGAAAATCGTCTTTCAAACTTCATGAAAAAAAAAGATAAATTAAGCAGAATTATTTTGAATGGCCCAGTCAACCTAGGATATTAGTATTCTGTGCCAGGTGGAATTAATAGATGGCTAGTATAGCATTGTCTACCATTGGTGGTGTCTGGCAAGGAGGTAGTCCTTCCTTCTTCCCTCTATATCAGCATATCTGATCAGTGACTCCACAAGTCACCAGGGGCTTTCACACTACTCCCAGGTGTTTCCACAATGGAAGAAATTCTTAAAATGAATTCACATGAACATATTCTTACTTATTGGCCTTCCTGATTTGAGCTGGCGATGGGACAAGACAATTATTACCACCAGAATTTCAGAATGGATGCTGTAGTTCAGGTGGACTTAGGCATGTTTTAGAGATGGATTTCCCCCACCAAGTATTCTGAAATCATCAATTGTCATCTTTGTTGATTGAAAAACAAGTCTTTTTTAGGCTTCTGGCTATAGTCAGAGTTGTGAGAGTTCCCTGTTTCTCAATTAGTCTGTCATGTCCTGAGAACATGTCAGAGTCTTCTTAGTACCAGAAAATCCCTAGGAGTCTTATTGTGATATATGGTTAGAGGAGAGATGGGGAGGGCTTATGGGGGATTCTTCTGTCATATTTTACTAGGGCTAGTCCAGGATAACCTAATCCAAAGTAATCACTAGGAGGGAATTTGAGGTGCCACTTCACTACCAAAAAGTCAGAGGAAGAAGTCATGTCTGAGGCATTGCTACTGAATGAAAGATTTCTCATTGCAGTATCAATAGTTGCACTTTTTGGGTCCCTAAAATATGCCAGCCACTGTTTTAAGTACACTACATAAATATCTCCTACAATTTTCACAATAACCCTTTGAAGATAAGTGACTGACCCAAGTCACACCACTGGTTAGTGCCAAAACCAGAATTTGAACTCACAATACTTTGACCCTAGTGCCTGTACCTTTTATCTGCACATAATTTTTTATAATACTGGTTTAAAAAGTCAATAAGAAGTCTGACAAAAAGCTAATATATTCATGTACCGTGGATTCATATGCAAAATAAACATTTTTTCCTTAATTAAGGTTTATAATTCTTACTTTTAAATCCTCAGACATGGGACCAGATGCGCAGGAGAAATTGCCATGCAAGCAAATAATTACAAGTGCGGGGTTGGAGTTGCATACAATTCCAAAGTCGGAGGTAAAGTTCCTGTAGTTAGGCACTTTAAGTTGAAGCTTGCATTACCTGCTGAAAATGGGTAAAGGAGACATTTCAACTACCAGAGGAAGAAATGCATTCTGTGTAAAATTTGCTGAAGGACTAAGGGTGACTTGTAAGCCAATCAATGGATCTAGATTCCAAGAAGATGGATAGCTGAATATAGCCTATACATCTTCACAGGGAAAATAATATAATTGTTCAATAGCATTTGAATGAAATCTAATTTGTTCTATGTTCTGATTTAGGAGGGATATTATTGAACACTTTCTAATGGAACAGAATGAGGAAGTAAATTTAAGCAGACATTCCCTGCCTCTCAATTCTATAAATTTTTTTTTCATTTTGTACCAAAGAATAGCTGCAGAAGAAAAAAAAAAAAGTAAAGCACATACACATTATTTTAGCCAAAGTTTACCTTTGACGACAAATATATAGAATCTCTATTTGTTTCAGTAAATTTTTTTATGGGGAAAGCCCACTAAGTTAATTGGGGGACATTTTAATTAAATAAACTATATACATGAGTTAGAGAAAACCAACAACGGAATAACAAATACTGATCCTATTACCTTTAGGCCCAAGGGAACAAGGAGAAGGAGAGTCAGTGGAAAGCAGGGAGAGAAATTTTTGGTCATAGAGAACCACTGAACAGGAGCTTTGCCCCTGTACACACCAGGAGCTACATCCAGGCAGGGAGGATCCAGGGGAATAAGACCTCACTCTCTTCTTAGCCCACCTTTCCACTGGTTTCAGAGAGCCCTTTTGATATGGTGGGTGTTCTAACAGAGCAGGGTAGGGAGGGAATCTGCAGGGACAGAGAAGATAATAATTGCCCTCTCCCTTAAGCTCTTCCTGCCTCAGGGTTTCAGGATGATTAGGTTATGAATTCCTTTTTGAAAACCCAAATAAATATTCAGGATGTATATTTATTTGGTTTCTAAAAAGAAATCCATATCCAAATTCAAGATATAACTAGAGTTTAATAAGTTTTTATTATAATTGACATGCTCTACAAGTTACCTTGTTTGTAGTGATAGTTTTTGAAAACGAAACTAATCTCAAGCTTTATTGTACAACTGTAAAAGTCAGAGATAAGAAGAATATAAATGGGGGAGGAATATGGTTGATACATAGGTAACATATATATGTATGTGTATATATATATATATATATATATATATATATCACTAATACATGAGACTCATATTTTAAGTATCATTCTTGATTCTTTTGATCATGTCCTCTCAGAGTGCTGTGCTAATTCAAAGAAAATGAAAGCAGACACAAAAATTATGTAATCAACTAGAAAAAGAATTTGCTTTTCAAGTTCTAATGAACTAAACAGCTATAGTTTATTAAAGAATCACCTGATACTTCATTTTTTCAGTGAAAGAATCATAAGAAAATTTCTTAAGGTGACAAAAGCTAGTTGTGGCAGTGTAGAACTGAAAAATAATACTTATGATTCAGACCCTTTTGATTGTTTTCATTAGTACAGTCTTTGATGGTCTAGCCCCAATTTGAATAATAAATTTCATTTTCTAGGTAGGGTAAGTGATCTGCCAATCACTTACTTATTATAAGTAGTGTATCCTGTAACAGGATAGATTTGGGTCCCTATTTTTAGAGTTTAAATCCTGGTCCCCACTTTTAAATTGTGTGGTCTTGGATAAGTCAATGTATCTCTTTGTTCTCAGTCCCTTCACCTATAAAATATAGAGAATTATAGCACCCATTGCTAATGGTAGTTGTAAGCATAGAAAAGTACATGTCTAATGCCTATGTAATGGTGACTGCATATAAATATCTTCAATGCATACGAGCTCTTATTATCATTAATATTTTACAATTGAAGAAACTGAACTACAACAATTAGAAAACAGAGCTGGGTTATTTTTTTCTTTTTCTTCCAAATGCATTTTTAAGTAACTCTTTATTGTTGTTTTTTAACAAATATGACTTTCACTGATCATGTCAGTTATATCTTGTTTTACTTTGGCTCCATAATGAATAATAGTATGAAAATCTAAGGCTGTGAGCTCCATTGCATTATTAGCCTGAAATTGCTTTTCTCTTCCTGGCTCTTGAATTCATGAGTCTGATGATGGCCGACAGCCTGTTGGAAAGCACAAAGAGCTACCATGTCTGCCTTCTCCTGATGAAAAATGATTCCCCCTCAGGAGTGAAATCCATGGCAATGATTTCATCCTTGAAATGATTTAGAAGAAAAGGAAGCATGTTCCTTTGCAAACACATAAAAGAATGGCCTCTGGGTTATTTTTAATCAGTGCTTAGAAACAAGAGTTCTTTCCCTATTTGTTAGTTTCCTATTGTGGACAGATCTTTTCAATCTGCAGCTTCCTGTACAGGGGCCTTTGTGTGGCACAGACTGGGCCATAGCCACTCATGTACACTCATGAGCAGGTGTGTTGAGGGAGGGCTGTTTGATGGTTTTTCCTGAAACCTAATAGGTGATTTTGTTGGGGTGGTGGAGGGTTGGAAGACATTTGTAATTGCCAGCAAACATATCCATTCCTCTTATCCAAGAATGCTACTCCCTTTCAAACTCAGGGGTATTACTGGGAACAGAGCCTTGGGTGGGACAAAAAACCCAGCTGTTTCAAAGTGCACAGCATTATCTCTAAAGGGCAGACAAAAAAAGTTTACAGAAGCACTGACATTTTCCTTTTGTGTGGTCCATAGCTGGGTCACAGGTGTTGGGAACCTCAGAGCTTATCTTTTTTGATTCTTTTGAGAGTCCTTTAAAGATATGAATTTTAAGGCCATCGTGTTTTTCAGTATGTATATACCTTTATGTTTGTTTTCTTCTCTGCTCAGGCATAAGAATGCTGGATGGCATTGTGACTGATGCTATTGAGGCCAGTTCAATTGGATTCAACCCTGGACATGTGGATATTTTCAGTGCAAGCTGGGGCCCTAATGATGATGGGAAAACCGTGGAGGGTCCTGGCAGATTAGCCCAGAAGGCTTTTGAATATGGTGTCAAGCAGGTGAGATGCTTAACCCAGACGCATGAGATCAAACCCACCTATTAGGATATGAGAAGGGAAGAATACTCAGGTTATATGGAAAGAAAGGCTGACAAATTTCATTACACAGCCCTTCACAATTTTAAATGCAGTTCGAGAACCAAATCATTTCTCAGGGATGGAAGTTCAAGGTTAAGAGAGTTTCCCTGCTTGGGTCTGACATTGAAGAAAAATTCATTACTTTAGGATATTTACTTTGAAATCCTTCTAGACAATCTTCTTTCTCATTTTTCTGCTACTTTGGGTCTTTCACTAGGTAAGCTAATACCCAGATTCTGAAAATGCATTCTTGAATACAGTAACCTGCTTCCTCTGGCTCAGCACACACCCCTGCAGTACTTGTGCATCATTTGTCACTTGGGTTTACTGCCTTCTTTCACAGATTCTAAGGCCTTGAACTCTACAGGATGAGAGTAGAAACTTCTTCGGAGAGCACAAATTGAAAAATCATAGAAAGAGTGGCCTTGACGAGTTACATTCAATTGAAGAGTTCCTTTTAAAGCAGCTGCAAAGCAGATCTGAATAATGCCTGATTTTGTCATTCTATCAGTCAGCCAGAAGATTCAGGCAGGAAGAAAGAGGAAGTTCAAAGATTCGAGTGCAGTGACATAAGCCAAGAGAAGAGTGAAAAATTACTAAAGAATGCTGAAGTCCAGATTATGAATCTGCAGAATTAAAATAGAAAAAAAAAAGTGTTTGCTCAGCCCCACTCCAGAAGTGGCCCACAAGACCAGAGGCTTGAAGGGCCAGAGTCTCGTGATTTATAATACAGTCTCGTGAGATTTCCAGTGTGCCTGCTGGGGACCTAGGGTTAAATACAAATCCCCCAAATTTGTCTCTGAGAACTTCACGAATGCATTTGTTGGGGATTTTAATGGGGTTTAATAGTGACCTCAGTAGATAATAATAGATGTTGTCCATTTCGGCTTTTCCTTTAGGGGAGACAAGGGAAGGGCTCCATCTTCGTCTGGGCTTCTGGGAATGGGGGGCGTCAGGGAGATAACTGTGACTGTGATGGCTACACGGACAGCATCTACACCATCTCCATCAGCAGTGCTTCACAGCAAGGCCTATCGCCCTGGTACGCTGAGAAGTGCTCCTCCACGCTGGCTACCTCCTACAGCAGCGGGGATTACACTGACCAGCGAATCGTATGTTGCTTTTGCCTAACTCTCTCTGCCTGGGGAGGAGAGCCCGCCTTGCACTCACAATGATCCTTCTAACTGACCTTTGGTGGAATTGATTTGCTTAAGTTTGATGTCTCTGTCGGGAAGACTCATGCTTACTCACTTGCAAAGGCTGGCATATATTGGGAAGTTTTCTCTCCAGAGATAATGACACTTCTGCCAAGATGATCTTCCCTCTCTGTCATTTTAAAACTCAGCCCTGAGAAGTCACCAAACCTGTCATTACACACAGCTGAGACTCTAAATGTCTTTTCTGCTTGTCTGATGCTTCCCTGGAAACAGCCTGAAAAGAGATTTCAGGGCTGTAGGGGCTTTATCACCCTTGTACTTGCTGATCCTTTAATAGCAGGGATATAGACTGACTTGCCCTTTAGCAAATGATAAAAATACAGAGTCTACATTGGAGATGTCTCCTAAGAACAGACGGCCTGCAGGAAAAATAACCGTGTCAGTTTCCCCTGAGGTGAACTCCTCAGCCTCTGGGTCCAAAGCTCAGGCTGTATGCTCAGAGAGCTCCTCTAGCCCACGCTTGCTTGTGCCTTCACCTCCATGAGTCACACTGCCAAGAGCGATTATTGGATCTCCCTTCAAGGGCACAAAGATGAAGGGCCATTTCTAGGTTTGGGGAAAAAAGAGAGTCACTTTTAATTTAAAAATTTAAAGTCTCAGATTTAACTCTGGACACATAAAGAACCCACTAGCTAAAGTATATAGGTCCTAATCTCAGTAAAATAGCAGGGCATGATCCAATTAGATTGTGGGTGACTGCCATAATAATTACTTTGAAACACATGCACAAGTCTCATTAATGGCATCTTAGCAGAATTGTCAACACTAACGTCTTCTTCATACAGGATCACTATTTTGTAACTCTGCCTCTTTCTGCAACAGTTTAGGCAGTAATGCTGTGTGGTCTCCACTGGAAAGCACTGCCCTCCCCTCTCATGTCATCTTCAGTTACTTGAATAATAGGCAGTGACATTCAACCCAATGGTTCTTTATGGCAGGCACAGTTCATAGCCTTTGAGACAGGCATATCAGACATCTGCCCCACTTGTGTTCAGAGCCCCTGGCTCTTGCCATTTCCTTGGGCATACACAGCTGTCTTTAGAAAATGGCCTGTTATACCTTTTAGAATCACCATTTGATAGACTGCTCTTCATCTGGGCCACCCTGCACCAAAGAAGGGGGAAGATTTTTCCACTTTCATAAAGATTCCCCCCACCCCAAACCAGCCCTGGGAGAGACAGCTGGTGGATTCTATTTGAGACAGTTGCAGCAGAGGAGACTTTTCTTACGCAAACCTCTTCCTCAGCACAGTCATCTCTGGGGGCTTATTTGCGTCAACAGGTAAAAAGGGCAACTTTGCTTCCGTTGCTCTCTGAGGAGCAGAGCCACCATAACTTGAGAAATTCAGAGACTCCAAGCAGGAAGCCAAAGGAGGTGATAATAGAACAAATTATTTTTTTACACCTCCCTCCCACGCATTGAAATCTCTAGCTAAGAACTGTAGTGCTATAGCCTGGGTGGGGGTGCCTTGTTAGTAATTCTTTGGCTCAACTACTTGTTAAAGCTAGCAGTGCAAGGGTTCTTAAAGCAGACTGAATGAAAGTCTTTCTGCTTTCTTCCCTTTATCTCCGTAACCTTCATTACCCTAAAGAAAGCCTACATAATTCCTGATATGCAATAATATTGCATTTCCTAGGCAGGATCTCACTCAAACCTCAGAATAGGAGTCAGGAAATGTAAATATCATTTTACAGATGGGGAACCAAGTGACATGCCCAAGGAATACATCTAATACATAGCAGTTGTAGAATGTGAACCCAGAACTAATCCAGCACACTTTTTATTTTTAAAACACACCATTTTCAACAAAGTGCAAATGGAGACACTAACTCAAAGATGTCAACTCTAGTCCCAGAGCATGAAAACTACACACTAAGCAGATCCTGTGCAAGTAGCTCAAGATCAGGATGGCTTAACATCCTTGTGCTGAAGAGGCAGCTAAATGTTAGTCCAAAGGGCAAAAGGAGTTTTATATGAGGCAGAAATTCTAAATATTACAGACCAAACACAATGGACCTGATGATTAATGGGCCAGCATGATTCACAGTGATGTCAAAACAGTTCCTTTTTTATAGACAGCGTTTCATTTGGGAATCTCAGAAGAGAAAATATTCATAGTGGGAGTACTTCATCCCCCGAAAAGGCATCTTGCTGCCAGAATTGTAGACAAGTTGCATATAGAGGAGAGGGAACTAAAATATCAGCAGATGGCAAACATCCGCTCATGGTTTAGAGGAGGAAGTAGGGAATCGAATCAGCTGAGTTTCCTGGTCATAGCAGATGCAGACCTTGGTGTGGTTACCTTGTCTCACACTCCTCATATATCCTACCTCTCTCTCCTCCCTGTTACCATCCAGACAAGTGCTGACCTGCATAACGACTGCACTGAGACCCACACGGGCACCTCTGCCTCTGCACCTCTGGCTGCTGGCATTTTCGCTCTGGCCTTGGAAGCAAAGTAAGAACCAGAAATCTTCTAATCACCTTTACTGAGGCTGCTTCTCCTTGTTAGTGATACTTGTTACTTACTGAATACATGGTTACAGTAGAAATTTTGGAAAACTACAAAACAGCAGTAAAGATAAGCTTTCTTCCTGACACTTTGAGATAACTTTTGTTAGCTATCAGTGTAGATTAAATACACATATCTTACAAAATTAAGATTCTGTTATGCACATTATTTTGTAGTTGTTTTTATAATACATCCTATAGTATATTAAACATCCACCCATGCTTTCTCATGTTCAAACCAATCTTCCTTGACCTTTATAAATTCATGTTGTCTCTCCAAGTCCTGTTCCCCCTAACAAACAGGACTTCTTCTCATTAGGCAGAATTTGATTCAAATAATTTCCTGTGGGTGTTAGGAATAACAATATTACAAAACATTTTTTTTCAGAATAAGCTAGTCTTGGAGTTAATGTTACTATGTCAAGGGACATGAGAATTAAAGATAGAATTTTCATCTTTTCATAGTATAAATAGCAAATTATTAAAGTCATCTAATTAAGCTTAAACACTCTTGTCCATAAAAATTTGTTGCCATCTCTGATAAATTTCTCAGGGTAAATGCTCAGATTGTGAATTTCTGGACCAAAAAGCAGGAGTGTTTTAATGCTTTTTAATACTTATCAATAAATTCCTACCTTGAAAAACTATATAATTTTCTATTCACACCAGGAGTATATATTTGGGAGTACCAATTTCCAAAACCCTTGCCAAACTACTTTTATTATCTTTTAAAATGTTTGCTAATTGGACAGGTGAAAATAGAATCTCATTTTTCTATGCTTTTGTTTAATTACTAAAGAAACTCAATACTTTGTCATGTAGTTATTTGTCTTGGCCATTTGACTGCTTCTTTATGGCCTTCATTTTGTTTAATGAAGAAAATCTATCAGTATTTTATCAATTTGACATTTACTTTTTAATTTATTTATAGGTCATTTTTAGTCTAATGAAGTTAGAATGTAAATAAACATGTTTGCCAGTCTGTTACTTTAAAGCTACTTTCTTTGCTTTAATGCTCAGAAAAATCTGCACAGCCAAAAACTGGGTTCATTTGTCTTTCATTTTGGTTCCTTTGTCATACTTAAATTCTAAATCTCCTGGAATTTCTTTTGGTGTAGGACGTCTATTTTCCCTCAAAATAGTTACTTCAACAATCTAATACTTAATAATGAATAAGAAAACTAATCATCATATATGACAAATCCATAGATTTTTTTTTTTTATTTTTCCTTATTTGTACTTTCTGCTGTGGTGTGGTGACAGCAAATCTTGTAAACTAGTATTGTCCTTCCCAGTAAGAAGGTTGTTCTAGAAGAAGTCACACTTTCTCTAGAGAGAGGACAATGCAGTCTCCTCATGCCATGTTCAGTGAACTATGTTCACAGGAGCAGTGGAACAGAACATCTTTGCCTTTGCCACAACTGAAAAGCCCAGAAGTTGCTGAGCCTTTGTCCAGGAGAGTCCAGCATAGCTCTAGGTGCCCTGGGGCTCCTGGTGGTCATGTGGTATAGTTCCTGGGTATCTCAGCAATGACATAGCCACAGTGGCTAAGCAAGACAGTCTGCCAAAGATCTTACAAATAGTCTAGCTGCTTAGAAGGACTGAGATGTTTGATGAGGAAAGAAAGAAATCCAGGTACTTGATCAAAAGTAGATGGGGAGGCTAACAGAAAAGCTATATTTAGAATCTGAGTTCACTTGTAATAGGGAGGGATAGACAGAAGACAAAAATTCATGAACACAAGCTATAACTGGCACCAGAAGATCCAAACCAATGTTGAAGAAAAAAATAGTCCAAGCAAGGAAATATACTACTAGTTGTCTGGCTTTAAGCAAGATAATTCACATTTAGGGCTACATCTGTCCAGTTGTAAAATGAATGAAAGGGTCAAACACACCAATTTTTTTCAAACTTCTTCCCTTTATAAAATTCTCAGATTTGAAATCAAAGATAAGGGTATATAGAGATAATCCAACATGACTTGTTGAGGTTGGTGGTAAAAGGTCTAAATATGAAACAGAGTATTTACGATCTCAGAATATAGATCGTTAGTCACGGGGAGATGTTAAAACAAAGCCAGCCTTAAAATCATAAGTGTAGAGTCTTTCTTCTCTTCCCTGCACTTGTCAGATGCATGTAAATATAACAACTAGGCCTAGCCTACTTTTGTCTAATGATGAATATATTAGAAATAGTCATCTAGCTGAACACTTGTATAAATTCCAGTCAAAACCAGAAATTTTTGAAGTTTAATTGCTGGTTCCTAAAATGTCAAACCTTCTTTTTCTACATAAGGAGAAAATCATCTAAGAATGACCTAGTCTCATTAATTTTATTTGTCTCTGATGAGTCTTTCTAAAGAAGGGCTTATATTGCACAAGGTGGATCCCTGAGGTCCATGAATGTCTTTGCAACTAAATGCAGAATTGCTTATGAGTGTGTTTGAAATTTTCTGGGGAATGGTATGTAGGTTCCACAGCATTCTGTCTATGCTATCCTAAGTGCAAATCACAAGAATTCAGTTCCCTTTATTTTTATTCAGAAGTGAGATGGACATGATCTGTCTTTACATTTATAATTTCTCAGTAATATAGATATGATCTTATGTCTTTCTTTCCAAGTTACATAGAAGTTATTGAGATTTCTGTTCTCAATTGGATTGGATGGTTCAATTGCAATACCAAAATTATTAGATAATAAAATCTCAATACCAAAATTTCTAGATGTGTGATCAAGTTTTATATCTAGACACTCAAGATTCAGAAAATCACTTAAATAGGTACCATCCCTTAAGAATCAACTGGATGATAAAATACTCTGAACTAAACTTATCAAGAATAATGAGATCAATATTTATCCATTTTGTACTACACACCACACACTTATATGTATTAATTCTAATCCTTGCAACATTCCTATAACATAGAAATTATTAATTGGATTTTATCAATGAAGTAATTGAGGCTTAGAGAAGTTGATAAATATAACCAGAATCCCATAAAGAGATTTATACTCAGGTCTATCTGCCCCCAAAACTATGCTATCAGCAATTACACTATGTTGCCTTCACAGCCTTGGGAGAGAGGAATGTTGAGTGGATGCCTTACATTCCATCAAATAAAGGAGGATTAGGAAGATTGAAGTAAATGAACACATATTTATGAGTTCCTCCTAAGTGTCCTGCCACACTGTGTATTAGCTGCTTTAAATATGATGAAGGTAGAGAAATAAGGAAAGAAAAAGAGAAAACATATTTTGGGTTGACTTATGTATAGGGGGATATTTCTCTTCCTAAGAACAGTGTTTTTTGAATGCTGGCATAGATACTAATCACCTGAGGAGTTTATTTAACATCAGATTTCCAGATCCTATTGCCAGCAACTCAGATTCTGAAGTTTCCCCTACAGCCCAGGAATTGCCATTTTTAGCAAGTACCCTAGACAGTTTTAATGCTATTAGTACCTTCACCTAACTTTGAGAAACAACTGCTATAAAGAACTATTTTCTACAGCCTTTTCCAGATGTCCATTAGGTACCTTAATACCTTAATAGGTATATCTTAGAGATAAATATTAAGAAATAAATGCCTTACATCATGCCTGTGGCACCTTCTTTATTAAGTAGTGAATATACCTAAGAAAGTTGGAAGACAATCACCTTGGTCTATGCATAAAACCTCAAAAAGAATCAGAATAATTTTTAATAAGGGAGAACAATTCTGATGTGAACCATGGATTCCTTCATACCTTTGGAGGTAATAAACAAACAGGCAAACCAATTTTCTGTTTTTATTGAAGTCTAGAAACATAGATTCTCAATAATGCATATGGAGCCTTTGGAAATTGGGGAAAAATCACACAAAAAAAATCTTTCTTGTTGAAAAATGTTAGAAAGGCCAAAGTAAAAAATACTCAGCATCTAGACTCACCAAGGTGTGTGATTAGGCCAAACAGGTAGCCTCTAATAATTTTCACTTTAGAATTAATTTTGTCTCCAGACCTACATCTCTTCTAATGAGAAACAATGCTTCAGTTCACCATTTAATTCTGTAATGCTTATTTTCTGTAAATACCCTTGATTAGCAACACAATGCAGTTTTAAAATTTTTAATTATTGTGGATGCAGTTGAGCATTTATCGACAAAGGAAGGCTTTGTCAGGAACAAGTTTGCACTATTGTTAACAGCTGTTTTTAATTTATGAGACGCAAACACACAAATGAAGAATAACTCTGTTAGGAAAATGTGTTTAACTTTCCTAATTGTATGACAGTGAAGCTCTTGAAATATTTTTCAAAGACTATATAGGGTAAATTTTTAAAAAACAGTACAACTTGCAATTAAATATTAAATAAATGTTCCACTTTAGAAATATAGAAAGTGTAAGCTTTGTAGATGATTATCAGCTCCCTGACATGTACTTCCTTTATACTTTTCCTCATCCCTACCCTCTTAAGTACACCTACACACACTGAGGATACAAATGGAAAACTGGTTTGTTGCCCATTGACCACCTTGATAGGAGACTTTTACTTAAGACTCCTTTTGACAGACTGGAAGAAAACACACGTTTCAATAAATTGCATTATAGGATATGATTAGGTTCTACCTTGAGAAAATAGCCATTTCTGCTCACTCAGTTAATGATTCCTGAAGGTAGGATAACCAAAAAAGAAACAAGAGCTAAAAAATGGTATGTGTGGAGCTGGGTTGTAACTCAGTGTTGGAGCACTTGCCTTGCACTTGTGAAGCACTGGGTTTGATCCTCAGCACCACATAAAAATAAAGATATTGTGTTCACTTATGACTAAAAAAAGTTTTTTTAAAAAAGGTATTTATAATATTAGGCAGATAGAATATCTGAACAGTAAGGAATTCTAGAGACTGTCATATTCTACCCTTTCATATTATAAATGAGTTAACTCAGGCCCAGAGAGATAAAGTAGTTGGATCACCAAGTTCTTTGATAGTAGAATGCAATTTAATGTGTTTTCTACTGCTCCCTATTCTGACCCCATGATTTGAAATGATTTATAATTGTCTTAATTGGTCATATTGTGTAATCTTTCTACCAGCTCCTGTTATTTTCACTATGATACAGAACTGACTAGACAGATTTTTAAAAATATGAAAATCATGCCCTATTCTTATAATTATTGATTTATTTAGGAAACTGATAGATATGTAAATAGGTAGGTAGATAGGTAGGTAGGTAGGTAGGTAGGTACGTACAGGAGTGTTCTACCTCTGAGCTAAATTCCCAGCCCTTTTCATTTTATATTGAGTCAGGGTCTGGTTAAGTTACCCAGGCTGGACTCTAGCTTGGGATCCTTCTAACAGCCTCCTGAATATCTGGGAATGAAACTTGGTTATAGACATGGACCACCATGCACCATTATCCTCAGACATTTTGACTTGTAGGTTTGAGGTGGGACTCTAAAATTTTCATTATTTACCAGTGTTCCAGTTGCTTATGATACAAGTGGTCTGGGATTCACTGAGAGTCACTGAGCTGGAGTCCTTCTATGGTCTCCATCAATCATTTTCTGGAGTCAAGTAGGAATGCAGCTCAACTGAGAGTGAGCTGAGCTATCAGATGTTGGAGCAGCCCATTAAAGCAACAATGCAAAATGAAAGCATTGAGTCAGTCTTTTATCACCCACTGCTATGGTATAAGCAAGAATTTAGAACCAGAGAAAGCACCAGTTAGCCTGATTCCATTTTCCCTCATGGAGCAGTGTACCCGTCATGAGGATGAGTACGGACATGAGGGTGTCTCTCTGTAGAGGGAACCCTGAAGAAAAGGCTTCAGCAGTTTTGTGGACCTTCAGGTGTGTAGGGAGAGAGGGCTTGTGGGAGGGTAGGAGTAGAAAAGCACTGGGTATTGAATCAGAGCAAGGAACAGTGTCTTCAAGGTTTTTTCCCTTCCTTCACAAGGAAACCTTGGTAAAAGTGCCTGAAGAAGACCTCTGCCCAAGGCCTTAGACAAAGACACCTGGGAAGAAGGCACTCACCTACAGGAGTCAGAGATGTACAAAATGCAAAGAGCCTGATGGCCAGGGAGCCTGAAACCTTGACTGCTAGGCCCCTCGGAGGCTGTAATGCCCCAGTTGGCAAGTAGGTTAGCATTGGAGGGCACCATTATCTAGTGCCTACCAGGGAAAGACTGAAACTGCCTGTGGTCTGATTTGTAATGAGGAGCTTGAGTCCCATTGTTTGTACTCCCAATCCCTAGGTGTACCAGGGATTGTATAATCAGTGCATTTTTTTCCCCTGGGGAAAGGCAGCAAATTGAGCCAGATTCCCCCAGTGATTGGTCTACAGATTCATATTAAGTAGGAATAGGAACCTTGAGAAGTATTTGGGTGTTATTTATTACATAATGCTTGATTGGTTAAGGGAAACAATGCAGGTCTCAAAGGCAAGGGAAGCAAATGACTAATAGCAATAAGTTTTAAAATTATATTCAGTCTGTTTAACGTAGGCACATAATCATTCAACCAACCGATATTTACTCAGCATATGTCCTTCCTAGCATTCCTCTGGGTGCTTGTTACACATCAGGGAACAAGATAGATAAGGATCTTACTCTTTCTCATGGTTAAGTTCTAGCCAGGGAGACATATATTAATAATACACAAAACAAATATATTTCCCAGTATGTTTTAAAATGATAAGTGCTATGGAAAAAGAAAAGGTGCAACAGGGTAAGAGCTTGGGAGTGTATGGGGAGGATTAATATTTTAAATAGGGTGATCAAGAAAAGTTTCATCATATTTTCAAAGATTTCAATCCCTTGCCTCTCTAAGTAATCTTTATATTGTTGCTAAATTAATTTTACTAAGACTTCCAATTTTACTATATCCTTGCTCAAAAAACTTCCATGATTCCCATTCCCTAAAGGGTAAAATATAAACTTTCTTTTGTGGGATTCAAGGTCCTCATTGCTAAGGCTCAGTATTCTTCACTGCCTCTTTCCTGCTTCAGCAAACCAGACTGTAATCTGATCTCACAAGTGGGGCAGATGCCATTTTTTTTCAAGTTATATGGAAATAATTCAAAATGTGGGACAAAGTTTTACATTTCTGAAATGCAGAAGATTGAATTTTACTTATAGTAAGACATATTTTATAGGCAGAAGTTTTCAGTACTGCATTTTGGATGCCAAATAAAAGAGCACACCAATAGACACTATAATAATATTGGTACAATCGCAGAAGGTAGTTCATAATTCCTGAATAAAGATGCATATTGTTAGCACTTGCTTTGGGAAGGAAACTTCATTTTATCCCTGAAAGATCCTTTGGGTCACTTCCCCTCCAGCCCAAATCTCACCTGGAGAGATATGCAGCACTTGGTTGTCTGGACCTCTGAATATGACCCATTGGCCAATAACCCTGGATGGAAAAAGAATGGAGCAGGCTTGATGGTGAACAGTCGATTTGGATTTGGTTTGCTAAATGCCAAAGCTCTGGTGGATTTAGCGGATCCTGGGACCTGGAGCAGTGTGCCTGAGAAGAAGGAATGTGTTGTAAAAGACAATGACTTTGAGCCCAGGTAAGTGTCTCCAGGAATTTTAAATAAATGTATTTAAATGTTTGGCATAATTTAATAAAAGAATTTGTTACTCTGCCTAAATTTCACTTGTGCCTATCCTTCTAAACCAATGGAGAAGGAATTTGCCAGTGTTCTCCATGGCTTTTCATGGGGGATTACTGAGATCTATAAATCAGGTTAGCATATTTTCATTGTTTTCCCTCTACAACACCCATGACTTTGCATTGTCTAAAATGCACCATTGTTTTATGTACCACTAGGAGAAAGCATTGTCAGTTAAACTGTGACCAACCAGTCATTAGCTTTAAGATTAATCCTAGACTCAAAGATACTAGACTACTCTTTAAAAATGTATCTGAGAGTTAATGAAATGAAGTACTTTTAAACCAGTGTTACCTAAAACCTACTTTTCTATAAGAGCCATAGAGCTGTGGGATTCTTCACTTTTCTTCCATATAGGATCTTTTATCCATATAGGATCTGCTTTTACACAGACCACTTTTGACTCAATGTATGTGGCCACAGAAGCAGAAACTGCTATGAATATTTTGTTATTTCTGTCAAGGCAACCAGAATAATACTGAAAACCCACTCACACAAAATACCCAAGCATCAGAGGCTCGAGAGCTGCCTTAGAAAGGCCTTATGGATAAAATCATAAAAACAGGGCCCTTTTGATATTCTAGTAATGGACCACTTTTGATGGATCCAAAAGAAAACTTCTTGAATTTGATTCTATAGTAAGTAACATCATACTGAAGCCTTTATGTTCTTTACTGTTTTCTTGTGCATGAAATTCACTTATAGCTAATCTTGAATGGGTTCTCCTCCTAACAGAGAGTGACAACAAGCCTAGCTGAGTATCTAGTGAAGTCTGATGTGTACACCTATGCATAAAATTCATGAAAAGAGACATACACTTTATTTAATACTAATTCCTTAATGTATTTAGAGCCCTGCAAGCTAATGGAGAAGTTATCATTGAAATTCCAACAAGAGCTTGTGAAGGACAAGAAAATGCTATCAAGTCCCTGGAGCACGTGCAATTTGAAGCAACAATTGAATATTCCCGTAGAGGAGACCTTCATGTCACACTAACTTCTGCTGCTGGTAAACAAACAGGCACAATTCTTCTAAGCCATTTGTTTAAATTCTTAAGTGTATATCAAATTATTTCAAATCAATTATTGTTTTTGTTTGTTAATAGAATGAAATCTCATTATAGCTATTTTGAGATCTTAAAAACATACTTATTTTTCTTGGTGTTAGATTTCCTTTGCCTTGCTCATCCTGTTCATTCCCACTGGTTCTTAGATAAGCAAAGAATGTGATCTATGTCAATAATTCCAATTAATATTCTTCCCTCAAGTCATGGGTTTTCAAACTATGTTCACTTCCCAGGGTTCTGACCTCCCATTCATTTTTCTTATGTAACCGTTAGTAGTGAAAGTTATTCTGATAATTAACAAAACTTACAAATATATCTGAAATATTCAAGGAATAAAGTAAAAAAAAAACCTGGGAATTCTGATCCATAAAAGAAGGTTGAAAATACTAATACAGTCCTTTTAATGATGTGAATCAGGCCATTTGATATGATGTATAGACACATACCCTTTTCCTAAGCAGGTCCTAATTCAGATGTGAGAGCTGGTTGGATCTTTAGCCACAATCGCACTAAAGTTGTCTTGATCTCTTTCATATTTTAGTAGTACTCAACTGACTAAATTGGATTTCTATAGGTGATAGATGAGGAGAGATGAGCTCCCTCTGTGGTCCCCTTTCTAGGATATAAACTGGAGTTTTGGATTAGCCTCTGTTAATTTTAGAGTTATACTTTCTAGATATCTTGGTTTTGGCCTGAAATATTAGTAGGAAGCATTTCTTTTTCCATTGATGGGTCTATAGTTCATTTAATCCTTTTATTTAGAATGAAATATTATTTATTTATTTGCCAAAGACTTGGACTTGGAAGTTTCGTATAAAAAAATAACTAGTTTTTATATGATAGGAGGTTATTAAAGTAACTCATAATTAATTAATAAGTTAATTAAATTAATTTTATGTCTACTTAGATTACAGACTCAAGAACCTATTAAATTTTTAAATTTCCTTTTACATTTCAAAACAATAGTTTTATTACAATGTATTTTAGATCTTTGATTCCCTTTTTAAATACAAGTCATAAATGTTGCTCTCAATAACTTTATTTATTCAATAAACCTTAAACAACATATTTATTATTATTTTCTATATATATTTTGAAAAATTATTCTATGCAAGGCAATGTGCTGTGGATAAAAACATTTTTTTTCTTGTGATTTTCTCTATCCTGACTTTATACCAAAAGGGAAAATTAGGACTAATATCAACCAGCTTTCATTTTCAGTTATAAGATGCAAGAGTGTATCCCACTCTAAGAGATGTTAGGATATTCATTAACTTGTGTTTGTTGTATGAAAATAGGAACTAGCACAGTATTGTTGGCTGAAAGAGAGCGGGACACATCGCCTAATGGCTTTAAGAATTGGGACTTCATGTCTGTCCATACATGGGGAGAGAATCCTGTAGGCACCTGGACTTTGAGAATTACAGATATGGTAAGTATGAAGGAGAGGATGAAGAAACACACATTCACTTTTCAACTCTTTGAAGCACTTCTAAGTTTATATCATCATTAATTATGGACTCTAAAGAACTTGACCACTCCTTAGTAGAAGGGCAAAGAATACTATTTCAAACAGATAATAATTTTAGAAGAATATTAGGCACCAGCCATACTAGAGAGAAGAAAAGGTATGCTGATAAACAATGTGACAGACTGTGGGACAAATCCAGGTGTTCCATGTCTGAGCACAGCCCCACATGTCCTATGGTCTTGAGAGACAACTGTATTCCCAAAGTTAGATGCTCAGATCAGCTTTGCTATGGAGTCTTCTGGAGTCACCTGAAGGCCCTCCTGCAAGTATTCTACGGTGGATAACAAGTAGCAGCTTCATATTCAGCAAGATATCTTATTTAATGAGATCCCCCCACCAGTTTCAGTTACCAAAAACATCATTTTTTCAAGTGAAAAAACTGTCAGCATTGATATTTGTCTTCCACATTGTTTTATTGGTGCATTATAGTTATACAGATTTGTTGTTACATATTCTTATATGCACACAATATAACAATATAATTCAGCCAATATTATGCCCTCTCCCTCCTCCAACCCACACCTAGGTCTCTTTCCTGTACTGAACTCCCTTTGATTTTTAGGAAGTCCACTCCCATCTTTGTTTTCCTTTCTCCTCTCTAGCTTCCACATATGAGAGAAAACATAAGACTCCTGACCTTCTGAATTTGACGTATTTCACTTAATATGATGGTCTGTCTTTTCATCCATTTTCCTGCAAATGATATAATTCCATTTTTCTTTATGGTTGAATAAAGAATCACTGTAGTATAATGGCTTTAATTCTCCAAGATAAATCCTGAGGAGTGGTATAGCTGGGTCATATGGTGGTTCCCTTCCTACTCTTTTGAGGAAACTCCATGATGATTTTCATAGTAGTTATACTAATTTATGGTCCCACCAGCATGTTTAGATTTTTTTAGATAGTTTAGAAAACAGTTATAATCAAATTTTTAAGAATATAACCAATCTGGGAAAGAAAAATTATATAAGAGAGCTCTGCTTTTTTAATTAGATGCTTGAATATGAAGCAGTTAATCAGTTTTTTAATTGTTGAGCTTATAAAATACCAACTTTTAGGTCAAGAGTGAATCCAGTGGTTTCTTTCAAACTAGATCTCTGAACATGGAACACACAAAATCTTAAAATTAAGTTTTGACTATGAAATCCTTAATATTTTAAGTGAGTTTATTTTATATTCAAAACACATACTAAAATATGTGTGTGCTTTATTCACTAGTCTGGAAGAATGCAAAATGAAGGGAGAATTGTGAACTGGAAGCTGATCTTGCATGGGACCTCTACTCAGCCAAACCACATGAAACAGCCTCGTGTGTATACATCCTACAACACCGTCCAAAATGACAGAAGAGGGGTGGAGAAGATGGTGGACGTGGAGGAGGTCTGTATGGCTCTGTTGTTATTGCACTATGTTCTGAACTGTGGTAGACAATGCAGTGAATGAAGTTGCATCTAACTTTTAGGCAGGGAATAGGGCAAATATACATTGAGAGGAAGCAGGGGTAGCAATAAACTGTTTCTTCCCCAACAGATGAAAGAAATATTAATTTTGTGTGCTTTTATCTAAAATTTATTATGGATAAAATTTTCAAGTTATTATTAAATTTCTTAATATGAATTTTGCCAACTTGTGACACAGCAAATTATAAAAAAATCTAATTACTTGGTAACATACCTGATATTTGTACTAGACTGAGTTTTTAAGCATTTTCCACATGGTCTGATTTTAACCTATAATCCTTGTAACCTTGGAATGATAAACATTATGTTATGTCCACTTTGCAGAAGGAATACCAAGCTAGCCAAATCACTTAGGTTTACTTGTTCCTGTTTAATAAGTACCATTTAACTTGCACATCTTAGCAACACCAAGAAGAACTATGGGATCACAATTTCTGTCAGAAAATTTCAGAAAATAGACAAAGTCTTTCATGCTCCTGGTTCTCGGGAGCTGCTGGTGTCTCTTTTATCAGCAGGTGGCCAGAAACCCACATTTTCTCTATCTCTGTTCCCCCCAGCATCTAGCACAATGCCTCAGATGTAGTACATAGGTTTTTCCAAATTTCCAGAGTTACCTTCCCTGAATAGGTCCAGCTCTGTGCTGGATGTTTTAGAGGATGTAGAAACATAGTATTCATATTTATTCAAGCAACTAGTTGTGTGGAGGCCTTAGCTTGGATTCTGGCCCCATTTTATTCTGTTAAGCAACTTCCCCTCCAGGATCCGAATCCCTGGTGCCTTTTCTTCACGGCCCCTAAACTAAGTTCACCTTGTGAGTGTTTCTCCCTCAGAGATTCCTTGAAAGATATGAATGGGGCCCTTCCATGGTTAAAACATTGAAATACAGTCAGACTTCCATATCCATGGATTCCAAATCCTGGGATGCAGCCAACTGTGAATCAAAAATATTTGAAAAAAAATGCTGTCTATGCTGAACATGTTTACATTTTTCCTCGTCATTATTCCCTACACCGTACACAACTATTTGCATCATATTTACATTGTGGTACTACAGGTAAGGTGGAGACGATTTAATATGTATGGCAGGATATACATAGGTCATGTACAAACCCTATGCCATCTTATATAAAGGACCTAAACATTCACAGATTTTGATATCTGTGAAAGGTCCTAGGGGACAACTGTACACAATGATTGACAAAGAGCTGTTTCTCTGATCTTTTCTGTCCCCTCCTACCTGGCCCCTTCTTATAACTTGATAGTTTCTTACAGAGCAAGAAACTGCTCCTACTCTAGAGCAATCAGTTGGTGACTTACAAAAGAGATGTTAAATATTTAATATTGTCTTCTTCCCATTATGGATTCCACGAGAACAGACTAGCAAGTGAAGGAAATCAACACACACTGAACATTTTCCTGTATTATCTCATTCAGTTTTCAAAACACCAGAAATGGAAGTAGTCTTATTCCTATTTTACATGTGAAATTCAGGGAGATTAAAATGGTTGCCAAAAGTTCATCAGTGAATGGAAAAATGAGGATTGAAACTGAAGTCTTGTAACTGCAAGCCTTGCGCTCTCTCTGCTCACCAAATTGCCTCTCTGTGGACATGCAGTGGGCTTGTGCTAGGGCTGCAACTAGGTTGCCTGACTAGAAATAATATGTTTTTTTTCTCTTTGTTGATGGCATTCTGTATTCTAGGAGCAACCCACAAAAAAGAACCTAAATGAGAACCCCTCGGTGTCCAAGAGCCCCAGCAGCAGCAGTGTGGGGGTAAGAAGAGATGAACTGGCAGAGGGGGGGCCTTCTGAGGCCATGCTGCGACTCTTACAAAGTGCTTTTAGCAAAAACCTACCTTCAGAGCAATCACCAAAGAAGTCTCCAAGTGCAAAACTCAACATTCCTTATGAAAATTTCTATGAGGCCTTGGAAAAGTTGAATAAACCTTCCCGACTTAAAGACTCTGAGGACAGTTTGTATAATGACTATGTTGATGTTTTCTACAACACAAAACCTTATAAGCACAGAGACGACAGGCTGCTGCAAGCTCTGGTGGACATTCTGAATGAGGAAAATTAAAATAAGTATGTGGTCCTGAGTTGGAAATATTCACACATCTTCCTTTCCCTTAGATTTTGCCTGTGTCTCAAGTGGTTGTTTTGGCATTGATTCCTATGCTTATAATATCCTTTATGGTACCTTTTTCTTTGTCTCCCCACATTGTATATTTAAAGGGGATGAGCTCAAATAGGAAATCCAGCTTCCAGAATTGAGGATAGCTCTTTTAAAACATGTCTTCCCTGCCAGCACAAGTGAAGTGTTGTATTCTTTAGAGAATTGACACATGCCCCCATGCCAGATTAGAATGACTCCTTGAGCCTGTCCATTTCATTTCTCACACACACAAAAAGGCAAAACCTGGGGAATCCATTCATTAGAAAAGTAATCTGCAAAAATGAGGGAAGGAAAAAACTGTTTCTATAGCTTGCTCTCTATCCTTGTCATGTGGTTCTTTGAATTTTGCTGCCAAGGAAACATTCAGAAAGCAGTTAATGAATGAGTTACAATTAGGCCCATAGCTTAGGTCTATCTACTCCCAAATACAATGCATACCAGGAGGGATGATCTGGTCATTTTAGGAAATGGATAGGTTTTCTTAGGCCCAGAAAGTGACTCTGGAATGTGTATCATGTGTTTAGAATGGTTCTGGAGCATTGCTCTTTGCTTGATGTGCCACATAGAGGTCTCTGTGGATCAAAAGGTGACTGTGACTCATGCTGTGTGCCATGGTCTTTCTCTGTTTCTCCTCCTTCTTCAACTTTTTCATATTTGTTTCCTTTCTCAGCCACAAACTCAGTATTCAGAGGATTAATTTACACCATTTCAGAATAAACTTTCACTTGGGACTTACTCAGCAAACTCCTCGTCATAATAAATTTGTTTAATAGTTACAGGTAACCACTCAACATGAAGAACCAATGTAATAACAGGAAAATATTCATAATGGAGAGAATCAGTAAAATATTTTGTTTGTTTTTTACTTTAAATTGTGCTTATTAGAACATATTGTTCTGGATCTTTGGAACTGAGTCTCCATTCATTACTGGACAAAACAGGATCTTCTCAAATCTTAGAACTGATAGTTTCCAAATTCTTACCAAATTCCTTCTATGCTTTAAATCAGGAGACATAGACTGGCGGTCTATAGGTCTCACATGTCCTCTGATATGCTTTGTTTGGTATGCAGAATATTTAAAAAATTGGAGTAATTGCTGAAAATTTCACCTACAAAATTTCACATAAAACCTGATTCTCAAACCCACTTTCTCTCACGGCAAGAGTTAGTTAGAGCTGAGTAACAGCTGCCCAATTAGAGTTGAAGTCCAAGACTCCCAACATGTTCCACACTATCTACAATGGTCACCTTATTCTTTAGTGTTCAGCATCCAGTATTTGATTTTGTCCACTCCTGTGGTGAATGAATATGTACAGAGTGTGAATGAATTAGGACTAAAACTACACTCAACTTTTTCCAGGCAGAATTTATCATTAAAATTCATGAGTTTGTTATGATATAATTAATTTGTTGCATTTACAGGCAAAAAAAAAAGTTATTTTAGGCCCTGGAAATATCTCTGAAATCTAGTTTGACATATTCATTTAATCTCATCTCACTTGCTTATTCATTTCTATTATTCATTGATTGCCAGTCTCCTAGCCTCTCCCTGTGAATATGCTCAGAGTCGCCAGTCACTTACAATGCTGTAGCCTCCCACTGAGTTGTTGTTTACAAACCTTCCACAGAGTTTGAACATAGGGTCACCCATAACATTGAACTAGTTCAGGAAGACAGCTCATTTGAAGTGGACTTGTTAAGACAAACTTTGACCCTTTCTTTCACCATTTGCATTTGTGCAGAACGAGGTCATTTCCAGAGCAAAGCTCATGATACCTGGAGACTGCTCTCCTAAAACACTTGCAATATTACTTTGTTTCTGTAAGTTTCACATGTTTTTTGATAACAGCATGTTAGATAGAATTTTGAATATTGCAGCACATCACAAAGTATTACAACTTAAAAGGACCTAGGAGTTATTAGATTACATTTCAGCTTAAAAAAAAAACCAAAACCACCACCACCACCACCAACAAAAAACCTACAAAAGCTAAGGTCCAGAGAAGCCAATGGGTGGTGATAAATGAAAGAGTTGGAGCTACAGCTTATCCTTTCCCCATTCCTAATATCTAGTGCTAAATGTATACAGCTTTCTTTTAATCTTCCTAATATTATCTTTTCCTGGTTAAAACCCCAACCAACTCATTGGGTTATAGCCAAAGGTTCACTCTTAGAGAAGCTTTAATATTTAGATAAAATCATGTTTGAATGTTTCCAACCTGGAATTTATTGTTCAGACATAAAATATTTTTGTCAATCTTTCTTAGTGCCTGTGTGGATTTTTGTGACAATGTTAAAGAGGAAACTTATGTAATATTTCCCTTGGAATTTTAAGGTATATTTTCTTTACAGGCATTTATAATGTATTGATGCTTTTATCAAACAGAATTTTAAAAGGCACAATAAATTATATTAAAGAACCAAAAGTTTTCCTGAGAATAAGAAAGTTTCATCCAATAAAATATTTTTGAAATGCATGTTCTTCTGTCAATGAAAAATGTATAATAAGTATGTGTTGTATTATTTAAAATGTCATTTGTCTAATATCCTAATACAATGTATAACTGAGTTTAACATGTGTGGTCTTAGAATTCTTAAGGGAACTCCCACATTATACATTTGATGTATTAACCAGAATATGTAAAATATATAAATCAGAAGAATAAATGGTTTTGCACTAAGTAAAAAAAGAAAACAGCTCATGCTTCCAACAAAAACAGAACCTCCCCTTATACTGTGTTTCCCAAATGGAATATAAAAAAGGGAAAAGTTGAATGTTCACATTTAGAAGTAAATTTCTTTCTATTTGGGAAAGCAGGCTTTTTAGGAGGCAAATTAAGCATCCACTTAAATAAAGCATGTTTCATTATCCTTCCTAGGCCAGGCTTTCACTTTCTTGATAACACACAAAAGTTGTATGACTGAGCCTTAATTGGAATATTGAAGAAAAGAAAAAAGCAAACAAAACTAAAGTGACTTACTACATGTAAGAGAAACAATTTACACCAGTTCAGTGAACATGATTTGCCTCATAGGCCAGAGGAAAGCAGCCAAGCATTAAATCCCTCCCTGGGGTCCTCTCATCACAACCCCCAATTCTCATTTTGGATCTTCTGTCCTCAAGCCAGATCTCCTTCAGGTTTCAAATCTCCATTTCGGGTATCTCCACCCACCATCTCAAAATCTGGTCTTTCCACCCATGAGGATGCACCTTCTCCTACCACCCCCCAATACTTTCCTTTCTCCTAATTTAGAGATATCAGTTAAACGAAAATACTATTTCAAGAATTACAGAAGACTAATGTAATTGGGTTTTGTCCTCCAGGTCCATATATCTCTGAAGTCTTCCCTTCAGGATAGGTTGGGGACATGACTCTCTTCTATCTCTATATTTATCTATTTAATATATATTATGATGCACAACATGATGTTTCAGTATACATATACATAAAGAAATTAGCATTGCAGCCCAAGAAATTAACTTATCTGCCTCCATCACTTAGTTCACTCCTCTTCTAACTTCTCTCATTTTTCCTCCTTCTTTTCCTCCTCCTCCTTTTCCTCCTCCTCCTTATCATAAAAGCACCCAAACTCTACTTGTTTAGCACATTTCCCCATATACAATACAATATTATTAGCTCTAGTTTTCATGCTAAATGGCACATCCTATTCATCTATATTACTGTAATTTGTACCCCTTTGATGAATACCTATCATTGCCACCCCCTTTCCTGCTCCTGTAACCACTGTTCTACTCTGATCTATGTAGTTTAAATTCCACATATTAATATATTATTCTTTCTGTGTTTGGTTTATTTCACTTATCATAATGCCCTCCAGTTTCATTTATGTTGTTGCAAGTGGTAGGATATTCTTCTCCTTTACTTTTAAGGCTGAATAATATTCCATTACACACACACACACACACACACACACACACGCCATATTATATTTTATATATGTATATATTGCATATATCACTATATCTCACAATTTATCTCATTATTCATTTACTGATAGTCTGTTTTCTTTTGAATGTTTATTTGGTAACTGTTGAAGGCTGTGAGTACAAACACACATATCCCAAGAACAAATATTGATTTTTTGTTTTGTTTTGTTTTGTTTTGTTTTTGTGGTCCTGGTGAGTAAACGCAGGGCTTTGTGAAAGACTGGCTAGGGCTCTACAAGTGAGCTACAACACCAGTCCACATTAATTCTTAAATACACATTTAAACCTGTAAGGAAGGAGAGAAATGTTTTTCTTAACTGCCTTGTAATTTACAAGGCTATAACTTAATATATATATATGATAGTTTGAATGATTCACTCTGATAGTTTGAATGATTCACTCTGCTCCCTCTGCCCTGTAGACAGAGTGCACTTTCCTGAACCATTGATGTTGAACTTGACATGTGATTTACTTTGGTACATGGAATATTAATGAAAACAATGCAAGCAGGGGTCTTAAATGTACAATCCCAGTTTGGCTTGCCTCTTGATTTATCTCAGGGAACTACTGCCCATTCAGCTTGGTTCTAGAACAAATGTATATGGAACACATCTAAAATCGAATCCCCATTCAAAACCAAGCCCAGCTCAGCCAACTGGGCTGAGCATGGAACAGAGCTTTCCTGGTGAATGCAGCCTAAATAAGCTGAGCATTTCCCCTGGTCAACTTGTTAGCATGAGAATAAATGCTTGCCTCTGAGTTTGGGAGAGTTTGTTATGCAACCTTACTGTGGTAACAAAACTGACCAATAGATTAAAAGTAACATTGGTTCATTTCACCAATACCATCCCTTTCAAATTACATCTTCTGGAACCCAGATACTCCAGATCAATCCAGTACTAGCATATAAGGATCAGACCAAAGGTATGGTGAGGCCAAAGAGAGGAAAACAGGTATATGATTGTACTGAATGCAAGTTGATGGGTATACACTGACAGAAAAATGGTCCTGGGTAACAGAAAAAAAAGTTGGATCCCTGCAATTTGGGTCAGAATGATGGATGTCTGTAGAGGTTTTGACAAAGGTGACTATCCTAGCTGAAATGGTTTACCTTAAACTAATACCAAAGAGTCAAGCACTTCCTTGGAGCCAGGGTTTGGTTGTAAGGCTCACCATAATACTCTTAATAGTATATTAGGGAACTATGCAGAAAAATTTTACTAGGGTTACTCTGGTTAGGACTCAAGGTGGCTGAAGTCATGTCAACCTGAATCCATATACCAGAGTGTGAAAAAAAGAGCCAGTATTAACCAATATACCTCTTAATTTTGATCCCATAACTCAACATAAACCCTGCACAGACTTTGAAATTCTCTTTTAAAGCTTTGACTTGGCTAAACATTTCCTAAAAGCAGAGCCTTAAATAATGATTTGTGTTTAACTAATTTATTTAGGAGGTAACAGCCAGGAAGCAGAAGTGACTCACACATTCCCAAGAATAGCATGGGAATAGTGATCTATGTCCATAAGAGACAGAAAGCTGGAATGAATATTTCTGCTCACATCTGCATTGATAGAAGGCAACACAGAAAAGACTCTTTCACTATCCCATCTCCACCTCATTAATGCCTTGGCATTTTCACTATTTTCTCTCAGAACTTTATGCAATCTTAGGATGAGGGGAGAAACATAATTTACTGAGATAAAGTTCTTATCATTTATTGGAAAAGCAACTCATCAGAAACAAATTTTTGATATTAAAAAATTAACTAATTTTTGCTCATCTGGGTATTTGCAATTTGTACATGCTACCTGCATGTTGCTATATAGAGATATTTGCAAGCGTTGCTCTATCATCAATGCATGATCAAGGAGGTGACTACAGTCATTGTATGTCCATCATTCTTGTGCTCTGTGCCAAAAAGGCACAGCCCACTTTCCTAATTTCTATATGATGTCTCTACCATTTGTGTAATTTCCAGTCAATTTACCTGGAATGCTACAAAGCAATTTTACTCTCCTCCACACCCCATACTGTGGGTATCTTCATTGAATGATTAAAAAAAAAGCCAAACATTTGAATTTGTGATTCTTACCTACAAATCCAATGAAGGATAAAATATCAGAATCAATGAAGAAGAAGGAAATACTGTATTATATCTCTACATTAATTATGCTGATTATGTTTGTCTACAGAATGGACCACAGCTCCAAAGGAATTCTTGTTCTTAGAAGAAGGTAGGGGAAACACTGTTAGGTTTGTCCCTGCAGGACTGTCACAATTGTTTCCTTCAATTCCTTTATTCCTGTCCCTAGTATCCCCAGTGGAAGGTGATTGACAAAGCTAAATAATATTTTAATGTGAAAAGAGTAATGTCCAGGCTTGGTTCTGCACCCAATGCTTTACAGTTCCTAACCTCATCATTGATTCTTTTCCACACCCACGAGGGCCCAATCCCAAACTCATTCTTGGGGAGGGTCCAGTGCTCCCCCTACCTTATGCACAGATTACAATTTACAGTCATTTTCACCTAAACAATTCTCACTTCCAAGGTAGAGTACAAGATGCCACTCTGTTTGGATGAGAAAATTCTTCTTGGGTGGTATAAATTTTGAAACAAAAATGTAAAGAAAGATTTGTTATAAAAATATAAAATATTTTATGACAAAAAAATATACATGAGTTGTATCAAGTTCTCTTGCTAAAGAGACCAGAAGGAATAAACTCACCTGTGAGATTCTATACATCTTATCAGGCTTCTCAAAGTGGATCAAACACACATTGCTTGTGTGAGCATTCACTCCAGGTAGATGCTTATCATCTGGTCTGAGCATCCAGACCTTGGTTTTGCTCACTCTCTACTAGTGCTCACTAAGCTTCCATGACATGAATGAATGGCCCTGAACTACCATCTTATGATTTTATTTTTCCTTACAAAAATCAAAAAACTGCCAGGCATGGTGGCACATACCTGTCATCCCAGCAGCTCCTGAGGCTGAGACAGGAGGATCACAAGTTCAAAGCCAGCCTCAGCAACTGACTGAGGTCCTAAGCAACTCAGTGAGACCCTGTCTGTAAATAAAATATAAAAAGGGCTGGAGACTTAACTCAGTGGTTGAGCACCCCTGGAGGAAATCCCTGGTACTGGCACAAAAAAAAAAAAAAAAAAAAAAATCAAAGAACCATAAGCCTTAGATTGTTTCAATTAGTTGTTGCAAATTATTCTGTTCTAATTTCTAAAGGGTAAATAGAAACCATCTAAAAATGAAGCAGCAATACAGAGTGACTAGAGGTATTGACTTGGGAGTGAATTGGAATTTTGGCTCTTCCACCTCCTAGCTGTGTACACTTGAACAAGTAACTTTACTTTATGGATCTTATTTTCTTATATATAACAATGACAGATGTTGTTAAAGATTCACATTTAGGATTAAATAAGATAATGCATAGAAATATTTTAGTATGGTTGTACATAGCAAATATTCAAAACATTAGTTTTTGTCATTAGTGCAATGTGGCTCTTATTATTACTGTGGTGTTGAGAAAAGAAAATGAATTTTAGAGCCAAACATCTGAATTCGAAATTCTTATCTAGAAATCCAAGGAAGAATAAAATATCAGAACCAATGAAGAAAATGGAAACACTTTAGTATATCTCTACATTGATTATGTTGCCTTGGAAATTGTCATCCCAATGTGAATCTACGAACCATACTGAAAACCATTTAATCATAGCCAGTGTAGACTGGACTGCAATGGCGAGAGAGTGCTCACAGTGATAGCTGAGACTCAAAAAGCAGTACCCTAAGACCAAAAAATAGCCAGAGGCAGCAGGTAAAAGGGACTAATGAATGAAGGACATCATTTATTTAATTTCAACTTATGTTTAATTATTTTTTTTGTAATGAGTTGGAGTACACATTTTCAAATTTAAAAATATTATAAAGCATTGAGGAGTTCTAATAATAACTATGAAAAACAATGAGTGTTTAACTGTATTCAAAGCCTAGTGTTTTCTTTAAATAATATTAGTGTCCTTGTTTTGTAGAACAGGAAACTGAGGCGCTGAGAGGTCATTTTGTTGATTCAAGGCCAAACAGATATTAAGGAGTGGAATGGATATTTTAAAATTCCATTGCCAGATTATGCCTTTATCATTAGCAAGACATAAAGGTCACATACATTATAGAACATATTCATAATATGAGAATCAACTGAGAACCATGTATCTTATGCTATTAATTATCTTCTGCTACTTAAAATCATAATAGAAATAATTTTGAACAGATGTTTACTATATGCTAAGCACATATATTATATATTTTTACAATGATGACATAATAATTATGGAGAATAAGAAATTATTTCTAATGCTTGTATTATCTTGCAAGTGAGGTGCTTTTACAGATATGGAAATCAAAAGAGATTAAGTTAGTCTTCCAAGATTACACAGCATAGCCAGAATTTTAAAGCTGATCATTGGACCCCATTTTTTCCCACTGTCGAACTTTTCAGCTTTACTTTCACATTTTGCCTTAGCGGGCATTCTCATGATTCCAGGAACACCCACATAAATTTTATATTTCTTCTTCTTTTTTTCCAAATTTTGGAAATTTCAATAAATTTAAAAGTGACGGAAGAAATTTTCCTTGTCAATCACCACTCCTTGACTGATCTTGAAATAAACAAAATCTCTTATGGCAGTAAAAGTTCAACTCAATGTCTCAGAAATCTCTTGGATCAACAAATCCATTTGTATTTATGTGCAGTCTAGGCCCAGCATGGCTAAAACATTGAGAATCAGGCCATTGACTCTAGGGGTACTGTACTATATTGAGTCATTTTATTTCTCACCCTATTCTTTGGCTTTCCTACCTTAATGTATTCTGTATTTCTTTTTTAATTTCCTAAAGTATATTCTTAAGCATATTGATCAGTGGTCAGTATGAAATGTATCCATAAGTTTAAAAAGGACTTCTTGGTCTTGCACATTTGTAGAAAAATTTGAGGATTATTTTTTCATCTAATTATTATAAGGGTTCTCAGAAGTCCTCTTTATATACTGGTATACACTATGACTCCTTAAGGTGGGGTACATTTCTTAATATTTCTCCAGACAGAATCTATTTTTTCTGGAACATGTCTTAGAACCAATGTTCTCTCAATTAGTTCCAGGAGATATGATCTTCCAGTCAACTATCTCTAGATACTAATTGTCCAGCTTGATTCTGGGTTCTGAAGGATGAGTAAGGCTTACACCACATGTCTGATTATTTCTGGAATCCTACTGCTCAGATCTTCTCTTTGCCTCAGTAAAAAATGTAGCAGCACCAGTCAGCAGACAGAAAGCAGATGCTAATTGTGGTCAGTAAAGAGGGAGGATGATTCAGAGCCCAGGAGCCGCCATGAAAAAGGATAGTGGGAACTCACCTATCTGAAGAAACTCAGATGAGGGGATCAGAGAGAGAACCCAAACAGCCACTTGTGTATGGACACAAGTAGAGGGAGTGACCATTGTCCCAATTTGTTGAGGACCACCTTAGTTTATCCCTGTTGCTCCAGCATAATTATTATTTCATTAAGTGTCTTATTGGACAATAAATACACCCGGTTACTAGAGCACAGGTGTTGACTACCTTTTGGGTTCATAGATGATAATACACTTCCTGAAATGTTTTGTTCCCACTACAATAATTGAGTCTCAAAACTAGAAAGAATTATATATTTTTCTGCCCAATTTCCTACACTTGAGAGTGATGCTGGGAAGATTCTGGGAAAAGTGGTTGCTTCCTCCTCGTAAAGAGGTACTGAGAAAAAAGGATCTCCTCTTCTTTATCCAGACCCCACTCTGTCTGTATAGAATACCTGGGACTTTGACAGCCACCTTGGAACCTTCCTGTAAAACAGCATTGAAGAGCTTTCTGACTCCATAAACATCAAGTCCCATAAACCTGGATGTACCTTCTGCTCACCTCCCTAATCATGATGTCCATGAACTCTCTCTCCTGAGTATCTTTCAAGTCTTCCCATTTGTCTACCTCCAATGCTGCCATCCTGGTCCACATTGCTATCATATTCCATATCACGACTGTGGCTGATTTCTCCCTGATCTCCTTTCATTTTGTAATGCTTCCAAATCGTGTTCCATCACATCACTCCTTTCTTGAAAACCTACTATACTAGGAAAGCCCTAAATGCTTAATCTGGGTTGAAAGCCTGGAGAAGCTGGCCCTAACCTGTCCCTATAGTTCCACATTATCTCACAGCATTCACTCTCCAGGGGATAGTACACAGACCTTCTAGCTACTTTAATGATCCCGATATCTATGAGGACATATCCTTCTGTCAAAATGTTTTCCTTCATTTTTTCCCTAGTTAATTCTTTTCTACTTATACTTCAGAGTTCAATTTACAAATCCCTTCCTCAGGAAAGACTTTCTGACCATTGCGGCCGATGAAGTCAGAAGCTCTACTATACATTCCTATATGGCATTTATCACAAGGGCAACAGCATACACAATTAATTTTTTACTGTTTCTCTGGTTGGAATGTAAGCTTCACTAACATCCCTCTGGTTAAATACTACATCCCCCAATACAGGTACAATATCTTATACAAGATATTAGATCCTCAATAAATACTTATGGAATGTTTTATTAAGCACTTGGTTTATCTGTCAGGCCATGGTACACTTTGGAAATTATGAATTGTACAGCTAAGTCCTGTGTCTCAAGCAGCATGAATCAGCAGTAGTAGTATTTTTCTTCCTAGGGATGGAGCACAAGAACTGACTCTGAGCACAGAGTCCAGAATCAAGCTGAAGTGAATTTTGATTTTGATTCTGTTTCTTAGTATCTAGGTGACAACAGATGAATTTATTTTCCTTTATGAGTCTCAGCTTTATTGTCTATAAAATGGGAAGAGTAACTATACTTACCTCATAAGATTGGTTATTTCTTTATTCAACACATAGTTACTAAACACCTATGTGTCAAGCACTCTGGTAAAAGCCAGAGACAGATTAATCTACTACATGGACACAGCCTTCCTTCCCCTGAGCACTGTTCTTATTCATCTCTGTATCCCCAGCTTAGCACAGAGCCTGGTACAAAATGGCTGTTTAATGTGTGTTGGTTGAATTAACTCCTATAGATCTTTGTCCTCCCACTGATTTAATGTGCAATGGACATGAAAGTACCAATGAGTAAAAGTTAAGAAGAACTGCTGATACTCATAGTCCCTGGGTGGTGGGCAAAATGCTGAGCCCAGTACATAGACTGCTTCACTTAATCTTCAATCAGTGATGTAGATCCACTTATCATTATCCCCAATCTACAGAGAGGGAACTACAACACAAGCAGTTGAAGGCACTTGGTCAAAGTCACACAGCCTGGAACTGGGGAAGATGCATGAGCTCAGACAATTTCATTACACTGACAGCACACTTATATTCTATCAAACTCTAGCTGAGAGTCCAGAGTCCCAGGGAGAGAGGAAATGAGGAGAGAGATTCAGAGCTTAGAAGAGGAAATCAACATCAGAAAAGCAGCAGGGAAATATCTTTCTCTGGCTATTTTCATCCAGCTGCTTACTTATCTCTGAAGACATCATGCACCTTTCTTCCTTTTATGTCTTCATGTTCTATGTCGAGTAATAATCGGCTTAACTCTGTCAGGTTGTAGTTTTATTCATCTCTACATTCTATGTCATCAGATGAAACACTGAATCATTAGAATGCCATATAATAAAGAACTGCACTTAAAACCCAATTGTAGTCTGCTGATTTTTCCTCAGACTGATTTCAAAGTAGTCTGATGAAGTAACATAATAAAAGGCAGACAAAAAAAAAAGCCATATGTCAGATGTAGTAAATACAAAGAAGCCAGACAGAAGACTAATATCTGAGATCAAAAAGCGTGTGTGACATGGCAAAGCAAACAGCTTTCCCAGGAGACCAAGAGCTACACTCACCAACATACGTCAACCAAGCCAAGTCCCAGTGCATCTAAGTATTCATGAGCCATTTTAAAGCTTTGTTTATCTTTTTGACTTCTCTTAACTCACTATTAATATAACTGCTATTGTTTATAACACCCAATTTTATACTCAAACCCCAAAGCCATCTTAATCTAATTGCTGAATACATTAATTTGTTTGGTATAGCCTCATGATATCCACATACAAAATCCCCTAAGAATAATTTACTGGGGGAATAGTTCTTAAACTTTTGGACTTAGATTTTCTTTACACTCAACAATATTGAGGAATTCAAGAAGCTTGTTTATATGGGTTATAGTTTTTCAATAGTCTGTATTTATAATGAAAATTGAAAATTTGAGTATCTATTAATTCAACATAATGATAAACCCATTGCATATTAACATAAACAAGTTTTATGAAATAAAATAATTATAAATATAAATCATTTTTATCAATTATTTATTATAATTATTTATATAAACATTTGTACTCTTTCAAATTAGAATTCATTGGTCTATCTTGCACTTTGAATAGAGCTTTTATTCATGCATAATTTTGTAACATTATGCATTGTTATTTGGATAATATTAATTTATTGAGTTATGCAGATATTTCAAATGTTTACACATTTCATCATACAATATTTTAAAAAATCATATTAGTTAAGGTCATCACTAATTCATGATATTCTTTGAAGTATTAAGAAATTGTCAAGCTCGTGGTGGTGGAAACAAATTTTCCAAAAGTTGATTTTTCCTGAAAGTTCAAATTTTCTCACTGGCAATAAATACTGTCTGTTTTCCTGGAAGTAACAGTCTCATTTTACTCATTTTTGAGAAAATTTCTGCCAAATACTGAGGTCAGAATAACCATAGTTTGTCTGTAAGTCATTTTTTTCTAGTAAAAATGGTATGTCATGAATAAAAACAACCAGCTTATGAAACTCAAACAATTACACAAATGTTTTTCTCAAAACAATCAAGATGATTCAGCATGCAGAAAAGTGTTGTTTATTAACATCCCATTTTGTCACCCAACTTACAGGGCACATATTCAGGGGCCATTTTAGTCTTCAGTGACAGCATTTTTAAATTATCTGGATTTTTTTTTAAAGTGCATGATGGTAAAATATACAATAACTACTGGTAAAATTTGGTGTGACTGCCTCAAGTACTGCTAAGGTAGCACCACAGTTTTTGCACCATCTGTGCAAATGTCAACAAAGTAAAAAAGGCAGATGATGTAATAATTAGTTTGAAATTAGTTTTAACTTTTTAGACACCTTCAAAGGATATTGGAACTTCCAAATGGGAACTATGTTTTGAGAGTTGAGAATTTTCAATATTAATTGATATTGTTCATTTTAGATAAGCCAATGTGATTGAGATTGAAACCCAAAGAGGAGACACTGAAATAGAAATTGTTCTGTTCAAACATCATGATGTTCAACATTCATGCTGTATGCCTGATCTGTCCAATCTTGGCACTTGGGTGGTGACTGCCATTGTAGGTATAGCCAACTGGCTTCATACACTTTCCCTTAATGCACCTCTGACCTTTAAAAAAAAGTGTCAGAAGGACTGGTTGAGAAGAACTTGTTCCATAAAATCAAATATGTCAATACAAACATGTTGTGCAGGAGAGATAAAGAGAGAAAAATATTCATATAAAAATAAGTTCAATTTGCAAATAGATATAGAGCAAACTCTATCTCAATACTCATTATTCTTCTGCTGCTAACTCCCAATTCTTACATACCAGGGAACTAGCATCTTGGATGGTAGTGGTAGCTACTATTTTGATCCTAAAAGCCTTGCTTTCCAATTTCCTTATAATGATTCAGCTTTGTCTCCTGACCTGCCTCCATGGGCTATAGTAGCTCCTTCTCACTGAGCCATTCCACTGGCAATTACAGGAATAGTGAAATTATCTCCAGTGTCAATGTGACAGGTAATTATAAAAGGTTTTTGAATACACATTTGTAATTCATCAACATTAGTATTTAAAATGTATATACTTCATCATTGTGATTTTTGTTACTGTTTATGTTGCCAGTTAAGAATTAAGAGATGTCTTCTCTGATATATATAAATGAACTTATTAAATGCTCACATCAAATGTCTCATTCTGGCATGGGGATGTAGTTCAGCAGATGAGTATTTGCCTACATGCACATGGCCCTGGGTTCAATTCATAGCATTGCAAAACAACAACAAAATCAAATGCCTCATTCTGGTTTATTAAAAAAAAATTAAACCTCAGTGATATTTTAAATGCAATACTTGTTTTACTCTTGCCCATCATATTTGTAAGGTTTTTCTGATTTTAAAGCCAATAGTCAAGATCAATGAAGATATGGTGAAACAGATTATTCATTATTAATGAAAGCATTTACTGGTATAAGGACTATATTAAAGTTTCTAATTTTTGACCCTATAATCCCACCCTGAGGAAATATTCCAAGAAAATAGAAATTTGGTCTAACTGGAAGACTTTAAATGGATAATGCATAAATAAGCTGTAGTACTTATGTGAAGTAGAATGATATTGCCATTAAAATGCATTAAAATTTTTATAAGAAAGTTTTCATAGTAATATAGCATTAATTGAAAGTACATACAAACTTATATACATGATTATTATTTCTTTCTTTCCTTCTTTCATTCTTTCATTCTTTCTGTCTTCCTTCCTTCTTTCCTAACTTCCTTCCTTCTCTGTGTGGTAAGAATACTTAAGATGTGTCCTCATAGCACATTTCAAGTATACAATACAATATTTGTTAACTGTGGACATATGCTGTATCTTAAACCTCCAGAACTGAAACTGTGTGCCCTTTGACCTACATCTCTCCATTTCACCTTCCTTCTGACCTCTGGACACCATGGTTCTACTCTCTGGTTCTACAAGTTTAACTACTTAAAATTCCACATGTAAGTGAGATTATGCAGTATTTTTATTTTTGTGTCTGACTTATTTCACTTAGCATGATGTCCTCTAGGCTTATCCATGTTGTCACAAATGGCAGTATTTTCTTCCTTTTTAAGGCTGAAAAATAGTGTGTGTTTGTGTGTGTGTGTGTGTGTGTGTGTGTGTGTAAAATATTTCCCCTCTTATTAGAAATAATACTTTAATGAATGAAAATGATTCTTTTATTGATATGAAAACCTGTGTGTGTATGTATATAGGTATATGTGTGTAGGGAGACATAGAAAGAGAACTTTTTAAGGAATTATTTCACAAGTTTGTGGGGACTAGCAAATCAAAAATCTATAGAATAGACGTATAGCCTAAAACTCTCTAGATCTTAAAGCCTTCAATTATTTAGATGAAGCCCACATACATTATTCAAGGTAATCTCCTTTATAATCTTCAAAAATATCCTCATAGCAATGACTAGATCAGTGAGTACTATAGTCCAGCCAAGTTGACACATAAAATTAACCATCACTGAGGGCTTTTTCCTTTTTCCCCATATTTCTAATCTTTCTTTAATGAACCTAAATTATGCAATCAAATTTTTAAGAGTAAATGCATATGCATAGTAGAAAATTTTAAAAAATACATCAAAAGCAAATAATGAGTTATTGAAACAACTTTTCTTTGTACTATTTTCTAAACTCTTGAGAATGCTCAAGAACTTTCCCCTTCAGGTCTTTCCTTATATAGCTATGGGGAAAGTTGATGAAAAATTTTTCTGTATTTGAGCAACAAAAGAACTTCTATGTTTGAAGACCTCTAAAAACCTCTCAGTCTTTTATTCTATGGTCAATTCCAATGCTCCACTTCCATAAACTTCCTGACCATTATAGCTGTGGTTAAACTGCTTCTTGGTTACTATTTTTTATTTCCATTGTTCTGATTAGGACTCTTGATTGCAAATTATAGGCTCATTTCTAATTTAAGAAAAATAGGAATTATTCGTATTATAGAAATTTTGTCAGAACTTCAAGGAGAAACAGAAATAGATTTAAAATGGTAAGTGACTAGGTATAAAAGCCCACAGCAACAATACTATGCTACTAACCTTTTAGTCACTGTGACCAAAATACCCAACACAAACAACTTAAAGAACAACTTAAAGGAGGAAATTTTATTTGGGCTTATGGTTTCAGAGGTTTTAGCCCATTATCTGCTGGCTCCATTGCTTTAACCTGAGATGAGACAGAACATCATGGCAGAAAGGTGGGTAAAGGGATAAGAGAGGTAAAGAGGCCAAGGACAAGTCCCTGGTGCAAGTGCAAGTCCCTGGCGACCTACTTCCTCCATCCATGCCCCACCTGCCTATAGTTTCCACCACTTCCCAGTAGTCCATTCAGCTATCAATGCCCTAATCCAGTCATGAGCTCAAAGCCCTCATGATCCAATCACTTCACATTGAACATTGTTAATTTGAGGATTAAGTCTTCAACACATGAGCCCTTGCAGCTTACTTCATATGCAAACCATAACCAATGCCCATATATCTGTGGCACACATGTTGATAAAAATAGCCCTGCTGCCGCCACCCACAAATTAACCCTGATCTGGATACAAGAAACACTACCCCTGAGACGCCAGAAGAACCAGCACCTCTCTGCCACCACACTTGCCAGAATATTGATCTCTCTGTAACTGCATCTTAATGTAGCTCCCTTTCTCATCCATATCTTATAGGGGTGGGACTGACTGGAAAAACTTAGGTCACGTGCTTGTACTTCAAACAGCTAGAGTTTTCAATGCAGCTTTTGAATCATATTTTGAAAGGAGAGGACTTAAAATGTGGAAAGCTATCAAAACATAAAAGTATTTTCCAAAGATACTGAGCAGCCACAGGGGCATAGTGTACCTCTCAACTCATAAATTATTCAGACTGATGTAGATAGGATAGTAAGCCATAAAGAGGGCCCTAGGTAACATTCTCTTGGTGTATCATTCCTACCTTTCCACCTTGAGCCTGTAGTTTGAAGGTCAGAAACTATTTCAGCCCAGAATACTTTCTGTTACACATTCTCTATTTTCCAAAGTTTCAGAATAGACGGAGTGTTCATTGGTATATAAAGGTTGTTCCTGGGATGTCCTTTTCTAAAGGACTTTCTTGTTTTCTGGTAATGGCTCTGCATTCTAAGGTCCTGAATATGTCCTGCTGCTTTTTCACTTGTCAAAGTGCAAGAATCAGATAAAGGGAAAAGGGGACATTTTGGGGAAAAACAACCACCACCACCACCACCGCCTACATTTGGGTTAAAAACATATGGGCTCAGGCAGACATCTCTTTGGTGCTATGGAAACTCATCTTTTCTCCATCAAGTATATTTGAGTAGTTGGCAATTATCCAATATTGAGTAGAGTGGAACAGGTTTTCCACATAAGGTACCCGATTTTAATGTTTTTATACATGTTTTATACCAGCTGCACATGCTATATGGAACAACAACTCCTGCTTCCCTTACAGGCTTCAGTCAGGAAGATATGAGGGAAGCAAAATATAGACTTTGCTAAAACAACCAAATCATGGAAAATAGTTTGGGAGGTCAAAACTTTTCTGGACTCCCAGTAGGTTGGAATTTTGGTCAGGCTTCTTTTTATCACTCATAGAGTTGGAAAAATTGTCTGTTAAAATCTATCCTCAAAAAAAATAAAAAATAAAAAGATCTATCCTCCAGTGATCAAAGAACAACAAGACTGGTAGCTCTAATAACTCAGATTCTACCAATATGATAGTTCATGCTCCACATCCAGCACAATAGCCTCACAGATGACAAAACTGCCCATGTTGTACCTTTGAACATAATCTCTTTCTTAAATGTGAAGTTATTCATGGAATTGTCTGCAATTCTTCCAACATATTAAGCAATTTTCTATATACTTTAGTGAGACAGAAACACTGGCTACTGCTGAAAAAGAAAAATGCCTACATTCTCTGTGGAATATATTTGGCAAAAGCAAAGAAGATTAAGTTGATCTCCCAGAGTTAGAGGGTTCTATTGCATTCGTCTACCTGTTTTAGCAGAGGAAAATAACACATTGTTATAGAACCTAAGATATTTCATGTCCTACCCTGTGCCTTACACAAAGAGCCTATTATCCATTATAAACAGCCCCTTAGTGCCCTCTGCCACCTCATTCCCAGCTCACAAGTAGAAATGATTCTGAAGCCTTAATTGCTTTTTACAGGTCACCATCCCTGTCATCCAGTACTCTTGAAGAGCAAAGCACTATGTTGCATGTACTGTAATCAGATGTCAGGGTGCTCAGCTTTGCTCTGTAAGACAATCCTGCTTGTCAAATGGAGAAAATGTGTTACAGCAGAAAGATGTGCATGCTTGAACTCAAACAGATGCTAAAGATTCTTTCTTGAGAAAAAAAGGAAAATGGAGGATCAGCACAAAAGACAGAGGGGTGTACGTTCTAATGAGCAGTTTCCTTTCCTAGCTAGGACTGTACATCATGCTAAATAAACTCAAAACTAAAAGCCAATGCCAACAAGGAAAAAAAAACTCTGCAGTTCAGCTTGGGAGCATGATCATAAGAATAAAGAAAAGGTTATAGTCACAGGCTGAAAGTGGGGTTTCTGTGATGATGAATAACAGAATTATCATGAGCCTACAGGAAGCATCAAGTAGTGGCAGTGTTCTTACCCCCCAAAAGTTGGGCAGACACACAGATCATAAGAACATCTACCAGACTCCGCTTCCCTGGTTAAGTATAAATTGGTGCAAGAGATATCCAGGAGCTTATTTTCTAAGATGGTACAGAAAAGGCTCTCTTCAGTCTTCACTGAGGTGGCTCAGACTGAGGATGTCCATTAAGCAAGGAAAGAGGGTCACAGAAAAAAAAAAAAAAAAGGAACTGAGAGTGGTTTCCATGGTGCAGTCTCAGGCAGGCTTCAGGCAGGAAGATATGAGAGAAGCAAGCCCCAGCAGGGTTTATTTGCTTTTGTTGGGATGGGGACAGAATTTAAATTCGGAAATAGCCAGGACCTCCTCGATACTCTTAACCCTCGCATCAGACTTGCTCATCCTCTGCACAAGTCCCATGGGATCCACATTTGTGGTCACTCCCTGGGGCATTCTCATCTCTCTAGGGGTGTTCAGTTGCTTGTTTGGGCCAGTAGGGTTCATCTTCCTAAAGTCCTTCTCCTGCATGTTCTTATAACTTCCAAAGACAACTACCATATTACCCATTGGCTTGAAAAGTCAACTCTGATTGAGGTCAGAGTTTGTTTCAAGAGTTGGTCTAGTCAAATTCTGAAGGTCATGGGTATATCTTATGTGTTACTAAATTTCTGAAAAAAAAAAGAAAAAAGAAAGAATTGGAAACAAAGCTCACAGGAAATTATATCCCAAGTAGAATTCAAAAAGATAAGGTAAAATTAGGAGCATTGAAGGAGCTATCTAAAATTTAATAAAGGGTCTCACCGCTGTCAAACACACCTGGGTTCCACTCCTAAACTTCCATTCAAGACCTATGGATAATCACTGCAACTCCCAGAGCCTCTATTTTTTCATCTCCAAAATAAGGATGATCTCTGATTCATAGACTAGATAGGAGAAAATAAATGCAAAGTGGTTCTGTTCAATATCAGTTCTTAATAAATATTGTTAAATTTTTTTTAAAAAAGAGAAAATCAAGTGAAGTTAATTATAAGGCAAAATCAGAAAATTAGCTAAGTGTTTATAAGTAGTGATTTAAAGTAGTGATTATAAGTAGTGATTAAAAAGATATCTAAATATGTTGCCTTAATATTAGAATCTAAAGTGCTTTTGTATTTTCTACATACATTTGTATCAATTTTAAATCCTGCCATGATGGAGTTTTTTGTTTTGTGTCCTCTTCGCTTTGTATCTCATTTTCAGCCTTTAAGACTAGTATAAAAGGGCCATCTAGGCTCCTGATGAAAATTTTTACCAAGGCAAGTATATAATTTATTAGTTATATGCCAATAAATACCAGTAGGTATTTATTCAGTACTTACTATGTGCTAGATGCTTTGATAGAAAATGAGAGACCCAAACCTAGAGTGGTTCCTTCTTTCTTTAATTTACAATTCAACAAGTTAGAGAGACACAGAACCTCCTGTTGCAAGATAATGGATGAGAAGGGCTATTTTATACCCTGTGATTCCAGTCACCTTATAAAATGTTTTATCCCCATGTTACTGGCTATAAATGTTTCTGGTCAAAAGAAGGAAGGATAGGAGGTGAAAAGAAACGAATTATCAGAAAATAAATGTGAATGTGCTAAGCCTCTTCCCTATTCCTCACTGACATCTGACAATAAGCCAAGCATATCTACCCTCCCCTTTGGGCTGTTCAGGATTAGTACAGTATCTACAGGAGGTGGGGATTTTATTGAGCAGCCTTGTTAATGACAACCTTCCTGGAAACTTTGCCAGAACCTCAGACTTGCTTCCCTCCTCCCTATCCCCCCCACTTTGGAGCAATCATGCTTTATCTGCTTTTCTACATAACAACCTATGGAAATGAGCCAATGAGCCAACCATGGAAAAAATTACTCCATTTACTTAGCTCTGAACTACAGATGGCCTGGTGAACACTGTGAGCTAATGGAAAGCTAACACATGCTTGCCCAGGTCAACAGCTGTTTCCATTGTCACTGTGGCCTGCAAGAAACAGGTGTACTTCATGGGCCCTTATGTACACTGCCATCTGCTCAATGGAAGTTCTTCATTTCCTTTAAATATGAGAATAGATACCAGGAATTGAAAGTGAGAGTGAGTGTACAGGGACATTAACTTGACTTATTTTAGGTCCGCATGGTTGGGGGGTGGGGGGCCTTCCAAATTGATTTGTGTCATGAATAAGTTGTAAGATAGCACCTCAAGCTTTCTTACCACTCTGCTATGAGGCAAACAGGCATGACATGTGCTTTTTGTGTTGCTTACAGATTGGGTATTTAAGTACTCTCATAATTCCACCACATTAACTGGCTCTGAGTGATAGTTGAGCCCTGTAGTCACGGCAATCCATCTGGCCACCTACAGTCTAAACTCTGCCATATCCCCACCATGAAAACAGAGAGGGTGGGGATAAAGCAACAGGACTCTTGACTCCTTCACCCTTTTACTGTGAACTGCAGCTCCTTTCCCTGTGAATTTCAGTGTTCTGTGTACAAAGGTTTAATGCTGCTGTGGGAAAAAGAATTAAAGGACCAACCTGGCTCTGAAGGGATGTTTGACAGTTCCCCATTAATTTCTGCAGTTTAAAGGGGATCATATTGCCTATTGCCCTCAGTTTGGGCCCTTCAGTGGAAATTACAAGAAAACTAGAACAATTTCATTTAATACCCTATTAAAGGTGTTTGCTTATCTTTTGTCCTTCTTGCTCCTAGAAATATTAAGCAGGAAATCTAGTCACTGTTTTATCCCCAGAGCCTCTAATGGTGACTGGTACATACAAGATTCTGGTCCTGGTTCTACTACTGCCTAACACTGTATGATCCTGGGAAAGTCAGCAAGTCATTTAACATCTCTAGACTTGTCTTTCCCCACTTAGTATTTATTAGATCATTCGATACCACCTATGATTAATTCCATATAATAAAAACAGTGATAATCCTTAGCCATTCCAATCCCTTTTCATTTAACTTACTGTGAGAAATCACCATTCTGCCAAAAGTAGTTGAATAGCAGAAATTTCTCATGATTTAACCTGTAATTACATATAGTTTATTCAGCATCTGCTACTTGTGAGGCCTTATTGTCAGCCATGGGGGATAAAAGATAAAAACCTCATTTTCATGTCTCACTTTGTAATTGGAGAAGACAAAGAATAAACAGATTAACAATTGAAAATATAATGGGTGGTGCAGTGAAGAGAGCTTATAAGGAAAATAAAATAGAGACCTTCAAGATAGAGGCAAAAACTGAAAAGAAGAGGGGTATTGTGTGAAATTAACTGAGTGTTGTGACACTGCCATCTTTCCTGCCTTGGCTCCTAGAACGTCTGGCAGTGGGATGATGAGACATCAGAAAGATTAGGAGATGCTTTTCTAAAGAGTATGATCACCTCACAAGAAAAGATATAAAGGTACTAATTTGGGGTGTTCATTCACAGATAGGCTCAGCCAGATCCTGTAAAGTGAAGCCTCACCACAGGGCTTCCAAAAGAGCTTTCTGGTGGCCCACACTTAAATATGAATAGGCAGCAAAAGACTGCCAGATATTTGAGGAAAGCCACTAAACCAAGGTTAGGAGACCAAGCCAAAAAGCGAAAATAACTTAGAAAGAAAAAAGACTCTAAGGGTTTAAATAAACCTAAAAAAAAAAAGTCATCAGAGAGAAAAGAAATATATACTTATAAATGTTCAAAAATAAATGTGGAAGGCTGGGGTTGTGGCTCAGTGGTAGAACGTTTGCCTAGTACATGTGAGGCACTAGGTTCGATTCTCAGCACCATATATAAACAAATGAATAAAATACAGTTTCATCAACATCTAAAAAAAATTTAAAACAAAGAAAATAAAACTTTTTAAAAAATAATAAATGTAGAGAATAAACAGTACAGTTTCCATGAAGTTTAAAAAAGAAACTTCTGGGAAAAAAAAAAGAAAAAATAATAGGAGAATTACATGATAATCTTCCAAGAAACAAGTAAGAGATATAAAAAATAGAGAAAAGTAAAGACATGAAAAGTTAGAAATAGGAATAAACTTAAAATGTATAGATTTTTTAAAAGACAATAGTTCACGAGGTTAATATTCAAATGACAAATGTCTAAAAAGAGATAGAAGATAATGTTGATGAGAGAATCATCAGTTAAATAGTTCAAGAAATTATTGTAAAGTTTCAGAATTCTAACCACCAAGAACACTTCAAAAAAAGGGAAGAAAAGAGACTTCACCCAACAGTTATATTCGACTTTAGTGGGGAAATGACCAGCATTTCTAAGCACTAGGAGAAAGAGGACTCTGAGATGAGTCTGAGAATCTGAAGGCAGAAAGTCAAAAATTCTAATATCCAGGGGCAGGAGATGGGTGTCCCAGCTCCAAGGGAGACAGCAAATTCATTTTTCTTTCACCTTTTTGTTCTATGCAATCCAGCAACGAATTGGATGCCTGTCCACACCAGTGAGGGCGGATATTTTTTACTTGGCCTACAGATTCAAATGTTAATCTTTTCTGTAAATACTCTTATGAACACATCTAGAAATAATGTTTTATCAGCTATCTAGCTGTCACTTTATCCAGTCAATTTGGCACATAAAATTAATCCTCACAGCAGGCAGAGGAAGGGGAAAGATCATGTAAGTTCAATGTCTGTTCATCACTAAAATGAAAGTTGTTGTTGGGCTAAATTATATACCTAAGTACGGAGTTCTGTCCTCACTAAGCTAAAGATGAAATTGGGGTTTGTTTTTTTATTTCCTACATTCCTCCTACTGAACACTATGGTAATTTTGGTGTCATTTTTTAGGCAGCAATAAATTACGTCTTTGTTTTTTTGTTTATATACTTGTTCAAAGAGGAGCCTTTGTTTTGTTTTGTTTTTTATCATTTGATATTTGCAAACTTTTGTTTCCCTCTGGGATTGTGAGCAAATGTTGGCCATGGTCATATGAGATGGTGTATCTATCTAGAAAGCCTAAGCACTCCTTACCACGATTCTGGTGCCTATATGTTGATTTAATTCTAATTAAATTTTAATTTAATTAATTAATTCTAATTAACTAATTAATTAATTCTAATTAAAAGGGATGTTATAAACCCTGTTAGAGGGAACAGATATTTCCTATGTGGAGAGAAAGTTGAAACCAGATCTCCTATTGCTTTGAACCATGGATGCCAAATTTCTCAAATAATACATTCAAACAAGCCCTCTGAACCCCCTGGAAACAATTGTCTGACTCATTTGTAATTGATAACACTACACTCATTTTCTTGGAGCTACACACACTTACCCTAAAGCAATTTAAGATAAACAAATTTGATGATTCAGATGAAGCAATTTGTGCTTAATTTCCTCAAAGTAATACTCGAGTAAGGTCCTGATTGTAGCCTCTCATTTGATCTTTTAGTTCGTATTACCCATTTCTCTGTGAAGAATATTTCAAGAAACACAAAAGAAATCCTTCTTTTCAAACCATGACAACATATAAAGTAACATGATAAAGTCTTAAGCACCTTGGATAAAGGTTCTTCAAGAACTTCTTTTTTTAATTGATTTTTATGACAACAGAACGCATTGCAATTTTTATTACACATGTACAACCCAATTTTTCATATCTCTGGTTGTATATAAAGTATGTTGACACCAATTTGTGTCTTCATACGTGTACTTTGGAGAATGATGTCTATCACATTCCACCATCCTTGCTAATCCCCTGCCCCCACTTTCCTTCCCACCCCTCTGCCCTATCTAGAGTTCATTTATTCCTCCTATGTTCTCCATCCCTACCCCACTATGAGTCAGCCTCCTTATATCAGAGAAAACATTCAGCATTTGTTTTTTGGGGGATTGGCTAACTTCACTTAGCATTATCTTCTCCAACGCCAGGCATTTACTTACAAATGCTATGATTTTAAAGATGCCAAAAACATGCATTAGAGAAAAGATTGCATCTTCAACAAATGGTGCTGGGAAAACTGGAAATCCATATGCAACAAAATGAAATTAAACCCCCATTTCTCACCATGCACAAAACTCAACTCAAAGTGGATCAAGGACCTAGGAATTAAACCAGAGACTCTGTGTCTAATAGACGAAAAAGTAGGCCCTAATCTTCATCATGTGGGATTAGGCACCAACTTCCTTAATAAGACTTCTATAGTGCAAGAATTAAAATAATGAATCAATAAATGGGATGTATTCAAACTAAAAATTTCTTCTCAGCAAAAGAAACAATCTGTGAGGTGAATACAGAGCCTACATCCTGGGAGCAAACTTTTACCCCTCACATCAGATAGAGCCCTAATCTGTAGGGTATATAAACAACTCAAAAAGCTAAGCACCAAAAAACCAAATAACCCAATTAACAAATGGATCAAGGACTGAACAGACATTTCTCAGAAGAGGATATACAATCAATCAACAAATATATGAAAAAATGTTTCTCATCTCTAGCAATTAGAGAAATGCAAATCAAAACTACTCTAAGATATCATCTCACTCCAGTCAGAAAGGCAGCTATTATGAAGACATACAACAATAAGTGTTGGAGAAGATGTGGGAAAAAGGTACACTCATACATTGCTGGTGGAACTGCAAATTGGTGCTGCTAATATGGAAAGCAGTATGGAAATTCCTTGGAAATCTGGGAATGAAGCCACCATTTGACCCAGCTATCCCTTTCCTTGGTCTATACTCTAAAGACTTAAAAACAGCATACTACAGGGACACAGCCACATCAATGTTTATAGCAGCCCAATTCATAATAGCTAAACTGTGGAGCCAACTAGATGTCCTTTAGGGGATGAATGGATAAAAAAAAAAAAATGTGGCATATAAGAACTTTTTTTTTTTTTTGAGTTGCATACAATCTTTGGCCTTCACACTTTGCCCACCTTGTGGGGGATTTGTGGATATGATAAACTCTTCCAGTATTTCAAGTGTCAGGATGGCCCTTTAAGAAGTGATTGGCAGGTGGAAGCATACCCACTGGTTAATTCCAGGTGAAGAGGCAGAAAACACCCACCTGACAGCTGTTTTGGTCTCTGTGATTAGAAACATTTTTTGTTGGTTTACTCTTCTTTGATCCTTTCAGAAAATCTGAAGAACTTTCCATTTATTTGTACATTTATTATTTTGTTATTTCCAACTCCTCCACCTCCTTCTCTAACCTTCAGCACTTAAAACAAAATATTTAATCATTTTATAGCAGTATATAAGCAAAGAATAAATGGGTTATTTTCATCTATTTGTAGTGACAATTTAAAGACTATTTTCTGCCAATTTTTTCTTGTTACACCCACGCTACCTTTACCTCCAATATGTTTTTCCTCTAAAAATGACTCCAAATATGATACAGGTGTGCAGTAGACATATACACAATTTATCAATCAAGATAAGTCAATTACACTGTGGTAAGGAACAACTCCAAATCTCAGTTGCTTAAAGCAACAAAGCTTTATTCTTTGCTTATGATATATTTTTTCATGTGTCAGCTGAGGGCTCTGCTTGGTCTCATTTGGTTCTTGCCAAGAGACCCAGCCTGAGAGAGCAGCCCTTGTCCACATTACCTGTTGCCAAGTCTCAGAGTAGAGACAGCACAGCAAGAAATGAACTGATTCTAAACTTCTACTACGAAGGCATATGCATCCCATTGCCATAAGTTTCTTTGGCTGCAGCAACTCACATAACCAGATTTAACTTCAAAGGGTCAGATAAATAAAATTGTCTATAAGTAGGGCACTAAATATTAGTAAACAGTTATACAGTTTATTGTACATACTCAACTACAGTGTTATAATGTATCTGCTAAGAGAGGAATTTCTGCTCTTTTTTGCTAGATGTTGTTTAGTAAAACATCTAAATCCTGAGATTCAAAGTCCCAAGGCACTGTCTCAACCTCACTATGTATGTTTGGTTAACAGCTAATGGTGTCACATTTTGTAGATAAATAAAGGTCATCATCTGATTAAATGAGTATGTTTCAGACCACAGGAAAATGTGTGACATGGTTACCAAGGTTCTTCACTTATAATGAAGCTCTGAAAATGTCACCAGGGGAAACCAAGGGCCAATTTCAGGCAGGGAGAATCCATTGCAATTGTGATTGTGCAATGGTAATTAGGCAATTGTTTGTATTCCTCTTCCCTAGTTTTATAGATGTTGGGAAATGTGCTGTTTCTTTTAACACAAATTCTGTGTGGCTCAGAAAGATATTTGGGGCATGCAAGAAGAATGAAATTGGAGTGGAAATAGTAAAAGAATAACTTGATATCGGGAATTATGAATTTTCCAGTGTAATTTGACAAATCAGGCAGTTTAGTCAGTTGCCAATCAAGTGTGGCTTGTATGCACAGTTTTCTCCAGTACTACCTTTCCATCCTGGTCATTTGCACAGATGAAACTCACATTATTTCTTACCTAGTCTATAGCACTATTTTTCTTTTTTACCTCCAACTCTAATCTTTACTTCAACTTCTGAGTTATCTCACTGAGTTATCAGTCCAGTTTTGATGATAAAAGTTGTGTCATCAGAAAAGAGTTTACAGACTCCTTACCAATTACCAAATGAAGTTCAACCTTTTCTCAACAACCTGAGGCCAAAGTGCTTTCCAGTTTTTATATTCCCATGCACTGCTAAGTTTCAATAACATAAGTTAATGATACTAGTGAAATTTTCCCAGTTATAAACATCCTCTTATTTTGAAAAATACAGAAATATCCATCCTTCCCCACAAATTTAAGTCTGTCAGATTCTAAAAGATCCTTGGTAAACTCAAAACTACAGTTAGGCTACCTGATAAAAATGAAAGACAAAAACATCTGTAGTCATGACTTGATGAAGAGTTAATATATTGCATTCAAAGAAACAAAAATGGATCTCTTAAAATTTATGGCAAAATATCAGGTCTCATGCCAAAAGAAGAGGAGATGATCAGATTTTTCTACAATCATAGCAAAGTGGTGAATTACATCATTGCCCAAACATGAACATATCCTTAAAAGCAAAACTCATTTTAGACCACAGCAAGAAATCAAATGCAATTTCAGTTAAGATTTATTTAAATGCAATTTTAACAAATTGTCCCAATTGACTTGCCTGAGTAAGGAACAGTTTATACTAATGATTAGTGAGACCATTTTTTAAAAATCATAGCAGGTTATTTTGTCTATAATGTTTCATGTCTTCTCCCCTCAATCTGCTCTAGTTCTTGTGCCCACACTTTTCATTTCACTCTCCAGAAACCCCAGCTTTCTAACAAACAAATCTATATTTTCAAAATTATCTTCCTGCACTTTCTGCTCATAACCAAATTTAACTTCCCTGTGATATTTCCTTGATAGCTCCTTTTAATCCAAGTTGCATATTTTCTAATTTCCCAAATACCCTAGTATTGGGAGTAGATCCATTTCCATACAGGTGTTTTCCTACCCTCTGTAAATCCTGGACCTGCTCGATCTCATGTCATGTAGCCTTTCCCCATTCAACCCTCTTCATTGCTGTTATAATCTGCCAACCTTCTGTACGGCATCTGTGATTTCCTTCAGACATTGTCCACCATCTTCAGACCTCTTACTTTTTCTAACCCACAAACTCTTAGCAAATTAATTTACCTCCTATTTGGGGAAAGTAAACCATCTTATTTAACCTCAACCTCTACCACCAAATCCCTAATCTATTATTTTCTCTCCTTTGTGTGTCAATATGGAGAGGGACCTTTACCAACAAAAGCAACTCATCCATCTAAACTGAGGTTCATCTCCTCTGAAGTCTCCTTAGGGGTTATACACTGTGAACTGACTCTCTCTCAGTCTCCTTCCCTCCCCAACTCTTTTTCCCTTACCTACTGTACCCTAGAACTTAACCATATTCACCTCTTTCCTCTCAAAACTTAAAAAGAAAACAAACAAAAAACAGAATAAAACCCTCTTAACCCATAATCCTTTCCATCATCATGCTATGTCTCTCTTCCCTTCCACTGTTAAAATTCTTTTTTCTCTTTCCTGTCTTTTTTCTTTTGGATTTATTATTTCCCTACTATTCTTTATTCTAAATATGGCACCTGGGCCCACCATCCAGTTGATATTGCTCTTTGCAAGGACATCATTGATCTCTATGATAATACATTCTATGAATGCATTTGCATTCTCAGTTTATGCAATGACTCAGCATCTGTCTATGGCTTCCTAGCAAACACACCTGATGGTCCACACAGGTTCCTTTTAATCAACTTTCTTAGTCTGTGTGCCTTTCCCCTGGTTTTGGTATGCATTTGCTTCCAAGGGCCATTCAGAGGTCTTCCTGTAGGGCTTTGGAGTTGGTCCTATTGAATCAGTGGGATGACTCTTAAGAACATAGAAAAACAAAAAACTGACTCACATTAAGTGAGGTGGTAATGCCAAAACAGCCTCATCTGACTTCTAAGGAAGAGATCTAAAGGCCTGGAGTTATGGGCATGCTAATATGGTTCTATATAAAACCTGAGAACTTGCTCAATAATTAAGGTGGAAAAAAACCCCCCAATTCATAGGTAGGTCAGCTTGATATCCTGGTACAAACTAAAATAAGTTGCTCTTGCACTATATTCCACCTAGTAGGGTTCCAGTTTTAAATAGTTAGCATGCCTAATGGTTTACTTTGTGTAAGAAAGCGGTGCCTTGAAGAAAGGATATACATGAACTCCTGAGCAGTGAGAAAGCCTCATTTGAAACTGGATCATTTGGACTGGAAGACTGGTAACAAAGAGGACTGGAGTGCATGGACCTATGAGAATGGCCACACAACGTGTATCATGTGTTAATGTCCATCAGGAAGTATTTATATGGAAGAGGCACTATAAAACTGGTCAGAATGACTCAGTTGGTTGGTAGCCTTGGCCATACCAGAGCTGGCACACACTGAGTCTTTTCACAGAATATCACGTGGGTACAAAAATAAGCTGTCCCTCCTACCAATGCAAAACTAGTTATTGCTATTGCTACATGTCCAACCTATCAAAAATAAACATGATGAGAAATATACTACTGCCTTACTAATATCTCAAATGAAGACAAACATACCATTTCATTGAAAATCGTTTTCTTTTTACCCTAGAAAATAATGATTTGTTTTGTTCAGGAAAAACATGTTTTCTGGTTATAGGTTTTCCTTCCCTCCCAGGGCCTTGGCCAGTACCCACAATTCAAAGACTCATAGAGTACTTGACTTACAGTCATAGGATCCTGAATAATACTGCCTAAGGACAAAGGGCCAAATTTATAACAAGGAATGTCACACAATGTGTTAATGAGCCTAAACCCACTGGTTCCTACACACTGAATAACCCAGACATTGCTGTCCTGGGAGAGATTGGAATAACCTCTTAAAGGCACAACTGAGGTGCCAGCTTGGAGAAGATATCCTATGAGGTTGGGGTGTTGTGTTAATTGTTGTTGATGACTTATGTCTATGGTTACTTTGTGGGGCCACATATCCAGTGGTAGATTATATGAATCCGGAAGCAAATGGGCACAATTAGAAAGAATTCATATACCCAGAGACCCACCTGTCACTTAGAAAATTTTTGCTTCTGGGAATTCAGACCTAAGACAAGTAATTATCTACTCTATGTGACAAATGCCAAATCTATTGTCTGAACCACAACTTTTCCATTAGTTCCAAATCCTAATATCTAATCATGTACCTTATATTCAAATTTAACAACTCACAAGCACCTGAAACCTAATATCTAACTTGGCACTCAACCATCTCTCTCTTCCTAGAAATGTCAATGTAAGTAAGGTTGTCATCTACTCAGGACATAAACCAGAAACTTGGAGTCCTCTTTAAAATATCTCACTCCTTTATCTATCATATCCAATCAACTATCATATCATTTTACCAATTCTGTTCTAAATATTATTCCTACTTTCAAAAAAAAGGGGGGGGGTATTATTAGCATTTCAGACCAGTCCTACTGTCACCACCCGATCCTACTGCTGCCTTTTCTCCATTGGATCATTGGAATAGTTTCCATAGTACAGCCTCTCAAATGATCTCTAGTGATTCCATCTTTGGATATTCATACAGTTGTATAGCCTCTATTTTTTATTCTAATAAATAGCACCTAGCCAAAATAATGGGATGTCACTTCCAAGAAAAGTTACTAGAAGTCTCTGAATTTCATGTTGTTTTCAGTCTTGTTTGCTTGTTCTGAGGGAAGCCAGATGCTGTGTTATGAATGAATGCTTTCTAATTGTGCCCATGACAACTGAGGGAAGCCTCTTGTAATGGTTAATGTGAATTGTCAACTTGATTGGATTCAGAGGTACAAGAGAATTAAAAGGCTTCTGGGGTCAATGAGGGTGTGTCTAGGAATGATTGGCATGTGGGATAGCAAACTGAAGTGGATATCTTCCCTGAGCATGGGAAGCAATCCAGTGGGATGGTGGCTTGGATGGAATAAAAGATGGAAGAACACAGAAGAAGCAGCAGATAGATGCAAGCACAATTCTCCTTGAGTGCATTCTTGATTGCTGTTGCAATAGCCTAGGACATCAGACTCTCACTCCTTCACTCTTCCAAAATGGACTCTGCCAGTAGTTCTCCAGGGAGTTTCCAGAAGCCTTCTGTCTCAGACTGTGGTAGCACCATTGATCCTTCTTGTTCTGAGGCTTAAATTCTTGGACTGTGTAGCTACAGGTTGCTCCAGCTCTCCAGATGCAGACGATCATTGTGAACTATCCGACTTCTGGTCATGTAAGCCAATCTAATAAATTCCCTTTTTATAATCATACTTTCTATCAACTCTGTTCCTCTAGAGAACCCTGGCTAAACACAGTCAAAGACAACAAAGAACTTCAGTTCCCAATCCAACAGCCTATAAGGAACCAAAGCTTTCCAAGAGCCACAGGAGCCACATGGATGTGGAGCCTTACCCAATTGAGCCTTCAAAGATGAAGACCTTGAGCCAGTGGCACCAGGTGAGCTGTGCATGGACTCCTGAATCCCAGAAATTGTAAGAGGAGTGTTTGTTTTGGATTTGGGGGTATTTAATTACACAGCAATAGATTCTGAATATAGTTTCCTAACTAGTCTCCATCTGTGTATTCATTGTCTTCTCCAATCAATCTCCTCACAGAAGCCAGAGACTTACTTTAAAAGTAAAAATATAATGGTGTCATTTCCTATTGAAAATTTTCATATCACCTCCATTGCTATTGGAATTAAGCCCCAAATCCCTGCTCTGGCTTCAGAAACCCCCATCTTCTGGTCCCTGCTTGCTTTGGAGCCTTATTTCCCGTGGCCCATCCCTCATCTACCTTGCTCCAACCACATAGGCCTTTTTCCAATTTTTAGTGGCCATTGTTTGTTAACACATCATGTTTCTTCCTTCCCTAAACACACTGTTCTTTGTGCCTAGAGTGTGCATCCCCTTACTCTCTATCTGGCTCATTGCTAATTTTCTCTTAGATCCCTCTCAGATGTCAAAAGCCTCTGTAGTTTTTACTGAGCTACTCCAGACTCAGTGAGCCCACCCAGCCATCCCATAATACTAACACAGAACAGACATTATTATCATCTGTGCTGCTTGACTTTTCTAATAGCCTGTAAAAGGGAAAGCAGGTGAAAAGGAAGATAAGAGGACAGAGGACATAACTCTCTTGTTCATATCTGTATCACCGGGGCTAGAACAGTGTATGGTACCTGAAAAGAGCTTTATTTTATGAAGAAAGGGAAGAAGTGAATAGAATTACTGATAAAAGTTTAATACTGCATTATAAATATGGTCATTTATTTTGAGTCACTTAAAAAAAGTGGAAAACATACTGAAAGGCATCCAATGTTTTATCTGCCAAATGTAAAAGACTGATTGTTCTTGTTAAAGCTTTTCTAATTTGTGACATGAATGCTGTATGGATTACAGACTTTGGATATTCAATGCATGTGTTTGTTCAATAAGTCTTTCTCTCAATAAATATTTATTGAAAGTTGTACTGTGACAGAGAATTTCCTAGACCTTGAATATCAAGGATAGTAACAAAGTTTCTGGCCTGAGCCACATAGTGGATGGTGGTGCCTTTATTTGGGATAGGAAAGAATAGGGAGGGGCAGATTTATGGAAAATGCAAAAATACTTTTAATAAATAAAAAGCATTATAAAAGCACACATTATTGTTTAACAATCATCCTTATTATTTCTAGTATTGAACCAAAATGATTATCAGTTTTAAGAAATTAAATTCAGAGTCCTGAAAAAAATGTCATATCAAAAGACCAGACATCTAGCTGTGGCTGCTTAGCTAAATAGCCTTGAGTAAACTCCCTCTTTTCTCTTGGCCTCACATTGTTCATTTATAAGATAAGGTCTAAATGTCATATTAGCTTTCTTCTGGCCTAAAAATTCTATTTGTGTGAACATTCTCAAAAGGCAGGAATCTAAATTTTATACGTGTATTCTGTTTTCATGGGAGTTTTAAGAGTTTTGAAGAGAATGACTAAGCAGTTGCAAATACAGAGTGCCCGTGACCTGGCACTTCTACCCTAGGTATTTATGCAAGAGAAATGATAACTATTGCTTAAAGAAAAACCTGCCTGTGAATGCTTATACTAGCTTTATTAATAATCATCAAAAACTGAAAAAACCAACAATCCCCCAACCAGTGAATGGATAAGCAGACTGTGGCATATCCACAGAATGGAACACTATCCAGCAGTTAAAATAACAAACTAATGATACATGAAACAACATGGATGAGTTTCAAATGCACTATGCTAGGTGAAGGAATCCAGACTCAAAAGGTTATGCATTGTATATTTTATTTATTTAATGTTCCAGAAAGGGCAAAACCATAAGGCCAGTGAACAGATAAATAGTTTCCAAGGGATGGGATGGGGCAGTGGTTTTCTACAAAGGTGTAGAACAAAGGAATATTTGGGGGTGATGGAACTTTACTGGATTGGGGTGGTTTTATACAACTCTATTCATAATTTGTTAAAACTCAATGAACTGTTTGCCAAAAGAAATAAATTTTACTGAATGCAATGTTTTTAATGATAGAAAAAAATATATAGTGAGTCCTAAAAGATGTTGTACCATGTGCTTACACTGAGTTAGGAAGAGCAAGCGAAAGGGAAGATAAAAAGAGAACAATTATAATGGGCCTGATGCTAAGGCAAAAGCCCCAATAGGCCCAGAATCAATATACAATCTCACTCACCCTGTAGTCCCTTTTCCTGGCAGATTTGCATCAGTAAAATGGTACAGTCCAGGAATTCACCCAATACATTTATTAAGCAAGCATAGATTAAGGAACCTATAGGTTAAAAAGCTCTTTGTGGAGAAGAAAATTAGTATAAATCTGGAGGTCACTGAAGCTTGTCGAAACCACCAGAGCCAGTGAGACTAGAACAACTCATTGTTCCATATCATCTCCCACAGCAATAGCAGGTTGATTGAATCTAAAAGAGAGAGGTCAGAATTCTAAACTGGAAAAGAAATTAATTTGAAAAATACAAATTGCATTTCATTTCTCTATCCTTCTCATATACATAAGCACATCAGGCCAGAGCAGCCCAACAGAAGAGAACAAGGCTGTTGAGCTGAGCATCTGTGTTGAAATGCTGACCCCTTGTGTCTAAAAGACATTAAATCATGGGATTCAGTGATCAGCCACTTAACCTGATTTTTCAGCTGTGTTTGTGTAAATGATAATGAAAGAATCAATACAAACCATTTCCAATATAATTCAACCTGGGAAATCATGCCTGGCTCAAAAGATATATGTTGGATTTGCTTCCATTGACCTCAGCCTACCCTGCCACCCACTTCCTAAGTTTTAGTCACCTGTTCCATTTCTCCCAGGGAAAAAAAAAATCATCAAAAGCAAATTAAGCCAGCCTATCAAAACCAAGCAAAAAATAAATAAATAAATAAGAACATGAAGAAAAAGTAAAATATGCTTAACTTCTCATTAGGTCACAGTCCAATTAGACTATTTGCTCAGCCTGCAACCTGATTCTCATTCATTCTAATCCGATTTTTTTTTCATGGGATATGGCAGCTGTTTGCTTTCATGGTTAATACATCAGTTTATACCTCATACCACTTGATTGATAGCTTGGAGAACAAACGGGATTAACATTCAAGAATGAGAACTATTGTACATGAGGAAAATCATATGGGAGAAATTGTCCAATCTTGCATTTGTGTATATATTTGTTTGGATTATATGCTATAAGAGAATAATCTTCCATTGTCTTTCCACCCTCATACTGGCTTCTTTCCTAGGTATACTATCTCACCAGCAGAAAGTATCTATGACTCCTCTTCATTTTTTTAGGGCTTGTTGTTCTGACCTTAATCTTGTCCCCTGGTCGCATTCCAAAGTACTTGAAATGTGGTTTTGCCTTTAAGCTACTACCCTGACAAAGGCAGAGCTATTAGTTCTATTAAGGCCACAAGGGTAAACTGTAAAGCAATATTCATGTGCAGGTTTCAGTCCAAGTCTTCAGTCAGTCATTAATTCATGAATAAGTTTTGAGCACTCATTTCTCCAGGTGCTAGGATGAATAAACAGAAATCCACACCTTCACAGAGCTCACATTCCAGCTGGAGAGATAGTAATAAACTTAGAGCAAATTAGTAGATTATAGAACACAAAGTAGCAAGATAGGGTAGGTCAGCAGGAAGAGTTACCGTTTTAAATACAGCATTATATTAAATCTGAGATATCAATATTTATAAATCATGCAATTATTTTGGGGACCACTAAGAAAACTAATGTCAATTAAGTTGTGCTTCATTCCCTAAAATGACAGTCTTGCTGCTTTTAGAAACATTCATTTCTTCTCAGGGACTGGCAGTTTCTTCCTCTGCTTTGAACTACAATGCTTAGCAAATTATAGGCCATACTTCATGTATCTCTCAAGCAAATGAAACTCAGCTTTTTCTACTTTAGGGCAGCCTCCTTATGTAAAGCACCCAGTTGTTGCTTTAAAGGGAAGTCAAGAAAGAGTAATGTAGTAGCATCATTACTGTAAAAGCTAAAGGATATTTTAACTCTCCCCTCTACCCTACCAAAGGAAAAAAAAGTAGAAAGGACCTAATTTAAAATATAAAACAAAGCTTAACATAAAATATTTAGTATCTTTTTAAAAAAAAGTAATAAATTATCCTGATTTTCTTGTCTTACCATGAATAATTATAGTATTTATTTTTGTCCAGGTGAAATCCATTTGACAAATTGCAATCTAGATCTGAGGTCTTCTGAGGACTTCAAATTATTCACTAGTTTACCCTCAAAGAATTTTCAAAATCTGTGTGTGCCTTATTTTTTAACTGAAGTTAAGATTTTCATCATCATTTAAATAATTGCAAATGATGTATGGGTGTGTTGTAAATGTTGCTATTTTAAAATAAAACTGTCAGAGCTCTTTTTAGAGATAGGGAATTGTGATCATTCTTCTAGTGACAAAATATTTGCTTCAAAACCAAATGTAAGATCATTGCCCTCTTCCCACGCCTTTCTTCACACACAATAACTTTTTGTCTCAATGCTCACAGTATCATAATTTTTAAAGATATTTTAAGTGGTAATGAAATCAACTCATGCAGTACCCAAAATGCACTTAACTCAGTGAAGCAATGCTAATGTGAGCAACGACAACCATGGTTCTGTGGGCTCAGGGTATTGGTAGTGTGGCCAACGTGATGAGAAACACATTCTGTCTTCAGAGATGTGGGAATATAGTGAATGTATAGCTTAGCATAAGGAGACATTGCTGGTTGATCTCCTTGAGAGAGAAAAACATGGATAGCTATGAGGAAAGAGATAATCTATGCCAGAGAGATGAAGAGAGATATTAATTCAGTCTTATTGATGTGTCTAACTGCCTTTCTGTTCTAGAATTAGAAATTATCCTTTAACAAGTCACCCAACATACCTGAAATCTGAGGCTGTCTTAAAGGAAGGCAGCCAGTGGAAAGCCAGGTCACAATGGGTCTCCTAAGGACTGTAGTTTCTGAAGCTGTCTTCCCAGGTCAGCAGCATTAGCCTCACCTGAGCACTTCTTTGAAGTGTAGATTCTCAGGTCTCAATCTAGGCCTGCTGAATCAGAAGGTTTGGGGGGGGGGGGGTTCAGCACTCAGTATCTTAGCAAGAGCTCACAGATAAATTCAGTTATTCCATTCATTGCCTGTTATCCTATTTGTTTGTGTCCACATCTAAATGTCCAGCAGGCTCTTCTCAGGTGCATTCACCTGAGAAGAAACCCTATGTATCTGCTTGAGCCAGAATGTCCAGGACAGCACTCTTTAAGGTCATCTCAGTGGTGGCAGCAACAGTTCCAACTAGCAAGAATTTCTAAGAGGAAGATAGATCCTGGGGAATGAGAACCCTGGATTCAGTTCAGTCTCACATGAACAGTGGTACACTACCACCCTTGTTGTTAAGCTTAGGGGATTTGAGTTGGTTTTACTGAGGTCTTATTTTCTAAGGGGAAGGTAATTTGGGGTTGGAAGAAGGTGTTAATAACACTACATCCCTTCACAATATCAGATCTTAAACTATACTACAGAGATATAATAACAAAAAAGGCATGGTATTGGCAGAAAAATAGAATTGAAGACTGAAGGACTTAAAATCACCACACTACAGTGATTTAGACACATAAGTGTTTCTAGTAGCTCAATTCACAATAGCCAAGCTATGGAACCAACATAGGTGCCCTTCAACAGATTAATGGATAAAGAAAATGTGATATACACACACACACACACACACACACAATGGAATATTAACCAGCCTTAAAGAAGAATGAAATTATGGCATTTAGACCAGTAATGGATGGTGCTAGAGAATATCATGCTAAGTAAAATAAGCCAACATCCAGCACACACACAAAAAAAACCAAAGGCCAAATATTCTCTCTGATATGTGGATGCTAACCTATAACAAGGGAGGCAGGGAGGGGAAGTATAGAAGTTCACTGGATTAGACAAAGGGGAATGAAAGAAAGGGAGAGGGATGGGAATAGGAAAGAGTAGAAAGAATTGGACACAACTTTCCTATGCTCCCATATGAATACACAACCCGTAAACTCCACATAATGTTCAACCACAAGAATGGGATCAAAATTGTCATGGTTGCACCCCATGCATGCCCCCTACTGTGATGTATATCTAAAAACAACAACAACAAAAATACCACAACATCATAAGAAGAAAGAAACTTCTTCCTTTCTAATTCTCCCATATATCTCATGATGCCTGGAGAAAGTCACCATTCAGTATCTTTGACACATCTCTAACACTTAGGCGAAAAAGAGAGAAACAAAGAGAAAGCCATTTAGCCTCAGGGCCTTTCAGGCTCAAATTTCTAGCTAGAATTGAATATTAATTGCTTGGTTTTGCCATTATTTCTTTTTGTGGTTACCATCTACTATGGCAAAATCACTGGTTTTCCATTTGTAGACATTATCTAACAGTTCCACTTATATAAAATCTATTTAAGTGAAAGATGCATCATTTGAAAGAAAAACATTTATAAAATTATAGTAGAGGTTGTTTGAGGATATGGTATGTAAATGGGAACCACTATATTAAGGAAGACTGTGGGTTGTTACCTAGGCATTTACACTGAAGAGACTTCAAATTCAAAAAGAAAATTATTATTCCTAATTTAACCTTCAAACTCTCTTTCAGTAAAGCTTATACATAGTACCTTGGGTATGACTTAATCTTTTATAATCACTTTTCTCTTTTTTCCATGTTGTCTATTGGTACATTATAATCATACATAATGGTGGGATTTGTTGTTACATATTAATGCTTGCACACAATATAAAAGTATAATTTGGCCATATAATTCCCCAGTTTCCCCTTTCCCTCTCCTCCTTTCTTCCCCTGGTTCTTTTGTCCATTTCCTCTATATTTGTCCATTTCCTTCAATTTTCATGAGATTACCCCCCACTTTTATTTTCCTTTTTCCTATCTAGCTTCCACATATAAGAGAAAACATACAACTCTTGCCTATCTGAGTTTGGCTTATTTAGCTTAACATAATGTTCTCAAGTCCCATTCATTTTCCTGCAAATGACATGATTTCATTATGACTGAATAGAACTCCATTGTGTACATATACTACAGTTTCTTTCTTTTTTAAGAGAGAGAGAGAGAGAGAGAGAAAATTTTTTAATATTTATTTTTTAGTTTTCTGTGGACACAACATCTTTATTTTTATGTAGTGCCGAAGAACGAACCCAGCGCCCCGGGCATGCCAGGTAAGCGTGTTACCACTTGAGCCACATCCCCAGCCCCCACATTTTCTTTATCCATTCTTCCATCGATAGACACCAAGGTTGTTCCATAGTTTGGCTACTGTGAATTGTGCTACTCTAAATGTGGATATGCATGTATCACTACAGTATGCTGATTTTATTTCTTTAGGATAAATACCAAGGAGTATAACCACCGATCTTAAAATAAAAAACAAATGAACCAAACAGAAAGAGATATAACAAAGATTTTTATAACAACTTTAAGATTAAAAACTAAAAAAAAAAAAACTTAAATGTACAGTAAGTCATGTTTTCTAATGACAAGACAAATAAAAAGATATAAATTTCTCTCCATTACTGGTGGCAATTAAATGCAAAATAATTCCCACTGATAATCATGATTATTTATATGCTGTACACATATAATACTTCTGTATATAATTTGTAGACATTTGGATTTAAGAAAATACTGTTTTATTAGACCCTGGGTACAAAATTTTTCTACTAAACTATTTCTATTACACCCACCCACCTTATCACTTCAAAATTACAAACATTCAGTTATTTTCCACTATTATTTTTTCAGTAATGAACAATAATTTTAGCATATAGATTAGTAGGTATAATTTATGTTCATTTCTAATTAGAAAACTGTCATGACATATACTTCCTAGAGCTTAGAGCAAGTCTTCTCTGCTTCCTGACTGTTTACTGGCTTTGGAAGATGTGAAAGTTTCTTATAAACCAAGCAAATGTTAATAAAAGGGGCAGTGGTACCATCTTCCTTTGAAGGGTAATGCTTCAATGAGGAAAGGTCATGCAACTAAGGTAGATAACTTTGGCCCTTGGTAACCAAAGTGACTGGATTTTCCTGTTTCTCTTCTTGTCACTTGAGTGAGTAAACACATTATGAATGTCACTAGATTTCAGAGACTACTAAGAGTCTTCAAGCTGATTCAGTTCTTACTAACCAACCCCACAGTCCCAGAGATTCATAGCCAAGATGACTGAGTTACTAACTCATTAAAAATTAACAGAAATAAAATTGAACAGACTGGTGCTACTCATAACATGCTAACCAGAAGGGGGGTGTTGAGGGCAGAGTGGCTCATTGCTTTCAGTAACAAGCTCCTTCCACACAAGGACGTGAGCTGAAAGGGAGCTGTTTGCCGGAGGCATCTAGAGATAAATGCACACTCCTGTAGAAAATGTTCTAGATCCTGGGAAGACAACAGCACAAATTAGATAATATTATGTCCTTGTTAAATCTGTACATAATTTGTGTTGCAAAATATAACCTTGAGGCAAATAGCAAAAACATAGCTTGGCTGGATTTTCTTCTTTCTCTTAATATTGACTATTTAAAAAATGAAACAAAAAACTTCACTAGTGGTATTTTCCTGTTAAAGTCTTTCTTTTTCTTTCTTTTTTTTCCTCCCACTACTGAGGATTGTTTCCAGGGGCACTCTGTCACTAAGCTACATTCCATGACCCTTTTTATTTTTAATCTTAAGGTCTTTTTAAGGCTGAGCCTGACCTCAAATTTGTGATCCTCCTGCCTCAGTCTCTTGAGTCATTGAGATTAAGGGCATGTGACACACCATAAAGCCTTTCTGTGATACTGTCCATGTTAAATGGTTGTGAGTGTACCCAGTCTTTGGAGATTGAAGGAGCCCACTCTACAGAGCTTGAAGGCTTTTGTCCCTTTTCATCTACAGCTTTCTGTCTTTAGTAGGACCCTGGGGAGATTTTCATATAGTCATGCTAGGGAGCTGCCCACACTCAGTTTGCTGGTTTTCCTTAGTTCTTTGTAGCGTTAAGTCCAGTGAGTCACCTACCATCTCTACCTGCAAATCAGACATAGAAGTGTATGTGCTGGCAACATTTAGTCCTCCTCCAAGGAAGAGGACTCGTATGTATTTCCGCATTTGACAAGGGCATCTTGTATTGCTTGTCTCCATACCTGTAACTTCAAATTTTATGTTAAGTGTTCGTGTCACTTAAACTATATGACTATGTGTCTCTGATAAGACAAATCTGAATCTTTCTATACTTCCGGGTTTTCCCCTACTCACCGTGTGATTCACACTTAGTCACTTAACTCCCCTGCTCTATCATTTCTTCTCCATCATGTGCACTGTTGGAACCACTAACCAGTAAAGAATAATACCTTGATTTTACAAAAGGCTAACCTTCCTGAGGCATGGGGGTGAGCTTCACAAACCCCAGGGATGAAGGTTTTATTATGCGTGCTGTTTTTACATTTGGATTCTGCTTTACAGATGCAGCTACAAGGTACAAGATGTTTAAATAATTTATTGGGATAGTATGTTATCATATTTTATTTAAAGCATGTTATCAAAAGCCTCTGGTGGTTCTCTTCTGACACAGGCTATCCAAATCAAGTTGCATGGCTAAAGTACTTCACTGTAGTATCTGGAAGTAGTCAACCATGTTAGTAATCACCAGGAAAGCCAGAAACCTGTCCTCTCATTATTTTAGCAGGTGCTGGGAAAGATATTTTGTTATTTTCTTCCTAAAATTGCTTTTATTTCCAGGATAAATTCAGGTTCTGTCCCTGTTGATGAAGTTTAGTAGTTCCCATAGCATATACACAGCCAGCCACTACAAACAAACAACAAAAAAAAAAAAACCAAAGAGCTGGAATGGCACAGAGATCAGGACAGAAACATGAGAACTGGCCTTGCCAAGGTGCAAAGGTCAGAGTTGAGAACTCCAGGAGCCAAATCTCTGAGTCTCTAGAGTACAAACAGCCAGGCAAAAGTTCTCCCTAGAACAGGGTGTTCTGCTGCATTTCCAATAACCCCGCCTCTGGGCCTCTGGGCCTCTGGGCAGGGCCTCCACTGCTCACAAAGCACCTCTTCCCCAGAGCTCACCTCTAGGAAGAGGACAGAATAGACTCCAGAAAAAGCAGCAAGACCATGACCAAATCATATTTATACAGACCGAAATTGAATCTCTCTAGACTAAAATCTCAGAGCAGTTGTCTTTGTGATATGATCGACTCGACTCAGAGTGCAATACTTTTTATTATCTAAATATTCCTATCAGGCCCTGAGACTTGCCCATGTTGTGGCCATACCCAGTGAAATTTGTAACTTCTATTAATTAACAAGGGTTACAAAGGAAGAAGGATAATCAGTGAAGCAAAGCATGAAGAGAGCAGAAATAAAATAGCATAGGAGAGCATACACATTAGGTCATAAAAGAAAGAACTAAGTAAAACCAAGCAGAGTCTTACCCTCAAATATTTGAAACTGAAATTTGAAATGACAAATGATTTGAGATGCAAGAGCAGAATAAAAAATAGATCCTTTCCCCTTTCTTTTGGTTTCTCTTTCAGTGTTTCAGCCTAATACTTATTAGATGATACTGAAAAATTCTTAATGATCGTTTTATAACAATTTTTGTGATACAATTTTCAGAAATAAAAGAATATTATCAGTGATGTATACAGTCCTTTCATTTCTCATTTGAAACTTACTTCCTAGCTATGCCTCTAGCAAGGAATTCAGAATAGATGAGGCTGAGACAATAAAGAAAAGAAAAATAATTTTTTAAAGTTTCCTTAGCTTTGGAAGCATAAGAAACAAAGTTTCAAGTACTAATTTCTTGTATGATCTTATAATGCTTGGACTACTTTCTTGGTTATATCTCTCTGATAATTCCCAGAGAATTTTGTAAAGTCATAGGCAGTAAGCTAATCAAGAGAGTGGTAAAATGATTGAGTTTATGTCAGAAATCTGTTCCAAAGATTTTTAGATCCTGAGAAAAAGATTTGATCTCTCCAGGTTGCTCTTTTTCCAAAAGAGAAGGCCAGCACTGAACTTAGCAGTATCTTTCCTCTATGGAAGAAAATGTCCAAAAAAGACCTTATACTACATAGAAATGAACATCATGAGCATAGTATGCAGATGTGGAGATTTATATCACAGAAAATCCACCAGCATACCCACGGGAATGAAGACATCATCTCCAGTGGCTGTGTTTCTGGTTCTGTGACATCTTTCTCCCAGGGTAACTATGGTCATGAATGTTATCTGAATAATTTCTACCTTTCTCTGAATAACTAGAAAAGTCTCAGGAGTCCATTGACACACTAAGATGATAAAGTATGTAAAATGCAAATTTATATAGTCTTATGGTTTGGCTATGAGGTGTCTCCCCAGAGTTCCTGTATTAATGCAGAAATGTTCAAAGGGAAATGATTAGATCATGCATGAGAGTTGTGACCTAATCAGTCCATTCTAGTTTGAATAGACTGGGAGGTAATTCTAGACAAGTGGGGCATGGCTGGAAGAGATGGAAACTGGGGTATTCCCTGAAAGGGTGCATCTTTCCTGTAGCCTCTTCCCTCACCCCCACTCCATGCTTCTGCTTCCTGGCTGCCGTGTCTTGAACAGCTTCCCTTTGCAACGTTTTTCCATCATGATGGTCTGCCTCACCATGGGCCCAGAGCAACAGTCCGCACACCCGGGTCTAAAGCTCTGAAACTGTGAACAAACATAAACTTTTCCTTCTCTAAGTTTTTCTTTTTGGGTGCAATGTAATGTAAAGCAATGTAAAGCTGACTTTACATTGGGTGCAATGTAAGTCAGCAATGTAAAGCTGACTAAGACATAGGATCAATTGCTATTATATAGCTATACAGAGATTATAGTTGGTTCTTATCAAATGAAAGACTCCCATTTCCTTCTCTTGGTTGAAAACAGGAGAGGGGAAATCAGGGTAAATGGATGGGACTTGCACTAGAGCTTAACAGCAAATTAAAATGTGTGTGTGTGTGTGTGTGTGTGTGTGTGTGTGGACTCATTGCTGCTTTCATATTGGAACAGACTCTGGAAACCCCAGAGTAAGTTTTACTTTTCTTTTAGCTCAGTTTTAGTTTTAGGTTTTTATGGTGTCAGGTTCAAATTTGTCATTGTTGCAAATGCAATTTTTTTTCATATACTCTTCATTTAATATTGTAGAGACAAATGTAAACTCATAATTTCTGCAAAATAGCTCTTAACTTAGTATAACATATTTACTGGGTTAATGAAACTCTTCCCAGATTTATTCTCTGAATATTCTTTCTGATGATTCACAGTTTGGGGGTGATATTTTCCACTCCTTGATGCATAGGTGAAAGATCTAAGTCCTCAGATAGCCTGAGGACCAGGACCAGAACTAGTCTCTGAACTCCAAATCCAGTGCTCTTTGAGGTACATCATTCGCTTCCTACTGAAGCACTACTCTTTTTTTTTTCTAAAACACTACTCTTGAAGTCAATAAAAAAGTGTTAATGATCTTCAAAGCCAGGTTGAGACAAATAGTAATGGTAAAGGTTTTATAGTAAAACCTCACACAAGAGACTGCAGAACTCCTTGCAGTGTGGTTTGGAAATGTGTCTTCCAGTGGAAGGCACTAGAGGGCAGTGCACTCTTCAGAACACATTGGGTCTAGACGAACTTCTGGAAATGAGAACCTACATTGTTTGGCAGACTTATTAACAGCTTTAAAAATAAATAGGACATATAAATAATATAGGCCTAGTACCCTTTTTGGCTGTGTTGCTGGAGAACACAACTGAATAGGCATTTAGCTGTAGGCCTTTTCTTCTCTCCATCCCTAGGCATAAAGATATATATATATCTCAGTTGGCTGGGGATGTAGCTTAGTGGTAGGGCACTTGCATGTATAAGACCTTGAGCTCAATCTCTAGTACCATTACCAAAAAAAAAAAAAAATTAGTAAAGTGGAAGCAAAGAACAGAGAATAGAATGTTAGCAGAAAATTACTGCTGCATGAGTCTTGCTGAAGCTTAAATGAGTGGTGAGGAGTGGCAGGAACCAAAGCTTAAGGGTGAGCAAGGGACAGTCACAGAGGGTGTGCATGCTGAGAAAGAGGTTACACTTCTGTGTGAAGATTTAGAATAGCTTTAGCTAAGAGGGACAGAGATAGATTTACACTTTATACTTATCATTCAGGAAGCAATGAAGGGGAGCAAATCTAGAAACCAAGAGCTGATTAGGAGCCTGCTATACTGGTACAAATAAGAGAAGGTACCTTTGAGATAGAGTTTTGGTGGTAAGGAGTGGAGTATTTGAGAAACACACAGGAGGAAAAAACATCAGGATCTGATGATCAGTTAGATGAAGAGATTGAGGAAGAGAAAAAGTCAAGGTTGACATTTTATAACTTCAGTTACTGGGTTAAAAAAAAAGTGACACATAAATAGGGATTGGAGGGGAAATGCTACATTTGGGTTTTGAGGAATAGATTCAAAAATATCTAAAGAGTACCAGAGCAAAGATGACTAGCAGGTGATGAAATTGTTGAGTCTGAAGCTTGCAGGAACAGTCTGAGTTGGGATTGAATGAGTGTCATTAGCATACAGGTGGTAGTTGAAATGCTGAGAGTGGATAAATTCACCCTTGAAGAGTTATCAGAACTGAGAAGAGCAGTGGACTGGTGGGCTGACAACAGACACCTGGGTACCCAGTATGTAACTGGTGGGTGAAGGGAGAGGAGCCCAAGGTTTAAAAGGAACAGAAACAAGACAAACCAAGAGAGTATAATACTGTCAGGGACAGTGGAGCTTATAATAAACACTGCCAAATGCCCTGGAAATGCACAGCAAGACAACAACTGAAAAATGTCCATTGTACTTTAGAATTAGAAATTCAGGTGGCCCTAACAAAAATAGCAGGCAGACTGCAGGGGGTGCAGAGTGAATGAATGGCACATGAGTGGTTACTCTTTTAAGATGTTTGGATGAAATAGAAGAAGAGGCAGGACCCTCTCAAGGGGACAGGTGTCACAGGTAGATTCACTTTTTCACAAATGGGAGGGAAACTAACAAGTTTAGTCTGAAGGGTACATATCCCTGCAGGAGCAAGGTTAAAGTTTCAGGAGGGAGGATGACTGGAGTCAGCTTGGAACAAAAGGGGGCACCAAATCTTTTAAAACTGGAGTAAGATAATGAGGGGTGTGGCTGCATCTCAGATTTCAGGTGTGGGGAGGCAAAAAATTGAAGGAGCACTCAATTGTCTCTGTAGCAGGGTACCTTGTTGAGATATCATTTTAGATTACTCTTAATATCATGGTCTAGTATAAGACTAATCTTTCTACAGCATATTATAGTAGAATGGACAAGTCAGCCTTTGTGCTGTGAGCTCCTGGTCTTGAATCTAAAAGTGAAGATAACTTTCGTGTTTCTGGACAAAAAATGAGTTTGGGAGATACCAGAGTAGGAATTCCCTCCTGGCTTTTGTGTAAAGTATTATTTAATCAGAATTCTATAAATAGTCCTCACTATACATACAACATGACTATGTTCATACCCAAGGAGATAGAGGAAGCATTGAGGTTGAAGGAGATGAATGATAGGACCCTGGGTTGACTTTTCTGAGACAGCAAAAGTGGCCAATGGCAACAAGTTGTTCAAGTGGCACACAGCCAGGCCTTCCAAGCCATTTTCTAAAGATGGCAGGACCTCTGAAGGGCTGGCACATGAATGTTAAGGGTCCTGAGCTCTCAGTCATGAGCACCAGGGCACCTTCCTCATTTTGCACCAAGGATGAAATAGGGATAGGTGGGCTTTGGAATGGAGCCTCAAGCCTTTGAATAGATGTTCTAGCCTGGACAATAAACAAATTAGCAATGACTGTAATAGGCTGGGAAAGGGAGATCTCTCCCCCAATTTTCTCCTCCAGGGATGCCTACCAGCCCCTGGAGAGCAGAGCCTGTAATAATGATTACTGAGCATTGGCACTCTGAAGAAAGAATTTTGAACTTGAATTTTTTTTAAAAAAATGAGATATGACATTTTTTGAACCTGAGTATGTTGAAGAGACTTCATCCTTAACACATGCCAATTTTCTTGCTGAGGCAAAGCTACACCCGCTTCACACATATCTTACAGACAAGTATAAGTGAGACTCAAAGAGGCTGAGTTTTGCAACTAAAACCACACAGCTCATCAGAGCTTTATCTTGTTCTCTCTTATTCTGTGCTAGTTAAAATAGGTGCCCTTTCCAGTAGCTGCCCACCTGAGCAATCACAGCATGATGTCTCTTCCTCCTCCTCTGCTGTTGCTCTACACAGAAGTTGCCCTCACTTCAGGCCTCACCACAAAAAGCTTAGACTCTCCAGCTGCCTCCCCACAGCTAAACTTTGGCCACAGGAAGGAAGAATCTTAGCTTTGGACCATTTCCTGGCTCCACCTGACACCTGGATGCAGCCCCAGCCAGAACCAAGAGGTGTGCCCTGTGCAGGTAAGAAGACAACAGAAATCAAAGGACTGAGAAGACCCATGGGTTTGTTTTCCCTACCATCCATTCCATTTAGACAAAAGGCAACAGAGGCCTCTCAGCAGGCCAGGAGCTGACCCAGTCCTTTAAAACACTACATCAACAGGAAAAGGCTGCTCCTAGTTTTTCAAAGTCTTTTCCAAACACACAGCTCCTCATCTGACTATGCAGAGAACAGCAGAAGCTTCCCCTATTAAAACCCCCACTAAGAACACCTCGTACGGGTCATTCTAACTCTGGCACACACCCAATCCTGGAAGTGCAGACAGAGGCATAAGAGCCCTGAACTCTTGTCCCCTGTTAACTGGGTCACCACTTCATGCTGAGGGAGGAGGAGGGGACAAGAAACATTTGCACTTAGCTGATGGGCTATTAACGGAATCAGGGAATGTCAAGTAGAGAAGCTATAAAAACACAAGGGCTTCCCCTATAAAATTGGCAGCCCAAGACCCAGAACCTTCAGAAATGAAAGGCAAATGACAAGGAAAGCAGAAATTCACACATTGAGTGATAGGGCCAAAAGGAAACTACGTGGCTGTGCTCAAGGCATAGATGTTGCCTGAATCAGGATCCCTAGTCAGATGGGGAAGGAGAACCTGGGTGGCTGTTCACACACCAGATCCCAGACCCTGTAGGGGAGGCTGTGGGGCAGCCAAGCAGGTGCCTATGGAACTCCTCAGGAACTTAAACAGTGCCAGCAGTCGGAAGTCTTCAAGAAGACTACCCCTCTCACTTCTCATTCCTAGATTTTCATGCCATTGTTGCTCTGCCCCCAAATCTGGCACACACTCTCTGCAGAACTGATTTTCAGAGTACATAATCATCTTGACTGTAGCAGTTTATCTGTTAATTTGTATCCTCACCCACTACTGACAACAAGCCATTCTAGTTGTCTATTTATGATTAAACAATTTATTCAGGTCAGGAAAAAAAAAAGTCCAAATTCATTTAAAGAAAACCACCCAAGCAAAATTAACCAAGGTTATATGCAATAGCCTTCCATCTGGGAAGAAGCCCAGGATACTCCCAGATAAAAGAAGCAAACTCAGCTGCAGTCAACTCTGTCTCAACATGAGGATGAAAGAGAAATGGAAACTTAAAACACTGTGTTGTGATAAACTGTGAGTTCTCCTTCCCTGCATGGATACCCTGAAGGTTTGCAGTTTGGGTTTGTGGGGGAGGTGGTGTTGTTTTTAATCGATCTCTTGGCTAAATTTTCCTGACAGTCATATTTTATTTCCTTACCTTACACTGGGGGACCCCGAGGCCTCCTTTATCCCAGATCACTGCCGGGACCAGTGATTACGTGAGCTGTGAAGGGCTTCTGGCTCTTAATGAGACCTCCTACAGAAGGATCTGCAAAGCCACAGGAGTGACTCGTGCACCTTTTGCCAATGTCATGTTGACAACGTGACATAAAACACACTTTAGCCTACAAATGATTGTATTCTCGTCTTTCCTCTTCATCTCATCATCATTTAAGGCTGAAAAAGCAAAACCAGTTAGACAAGGATTTAATCCATAGTAATCTCTGCCTTGAAAACCCTTCCAAATCAGTGACATTTCTGTCTACAAACCCACCAGGCAGGGACAGTAACTTGACTCAGTGCCAGAATAAAGTTGAGATTCAGTAAATATTTAATGTTGTCAATGAAATGTGAAATAATTTCTTTAAATTCTGACCTTTGATTCAGCTAGTTTCTTTGCAGAAGGTAAACAGAAGCAAGAAGAGGTAGGACTATTTTTGTCCTGGTGAGCATATAGAAACAAGAGAAATAAGCCGCAATAAAACACAAGCAGTGATCAAGCTAAAAAACAAGAATGACTTGGCAATTTGTTTAAAAGAGATGAAGGTTTTTGTTTTTTTAAATCAATTGACCAAGTTTATTAATGCTATTGGTGTAGTCCATGCCTGTGTCTCTTGGTTGCATAATTAAGAAGTGTGGGATCCAGTATAATTACCCTTCTGTCAACTCCCACCTCCCCCTTTGGTTTGTTTTTATGGTGTTCTGCATGTAAACAAGAGAACGGGAATGAAACATATGACCCAGCATGCAAGGGAAGAGAAAAGAGAAGTAAAAGTGGAGATACTAGAACTGAGTTTGAGTCTTTCTCCAATTTACAACTGGAAGGTTTTATAATCTGGGCAAGCCACTTCATCCCCCAGGCTCTCAGTTTTCATGTAAAATAAGATAGTAGAAATCTTGAGTCATGATTTCCTAGGCACAAGTCCACAGTTCTGTAAGGATTTTACATAAAACTTCTAAAATTGAATACAGCATGTGGATTGTGGTGAATATATGCTTGTACTTTTCTTGGAAAAGAGTTCATAATTTTATCTGATTTGCAAGTGTCAACAATGATTGTTCTAGATAACATTTAAGGTCTTTTCCTGGACTTTCATTTTGTTATTTAACAGACCAAAAAATCACAGGAAGTAGTAAAGAGGCTCTGATGTGAGTGACAGAAAATAGGCACCCAAGTTTTTTCCTTATTCCTGTACCAATGCTGAGCACCCATGGGTTCTTTACACTCTCCCAAAGTCACTCCATGATCTACACAGCCATAAATAATGGGCCAGCTCCACAGAAGATGAGAACCCTGCATACACAATACAGGACACATTACTTTTACTGTTACGAAGTCAATAAAGAATCCTTGGACATTCACAGACTTGATTTACCAACTCCCATCAAATCTTATTTCATTAACTTTGACTGAAAGGAAGACCTTTCATGACACTATCAAGGGAAGCTTGAGAATGACAGAAGACATATACTGATTGTTAGAAGCTTCTTAAAAGCATAGCTTTGGTTGCCTTCTAAAGTCAATAACCTGAGTAATAACTGGAGAAGAAGGGGGTGAGAAGAAGCAATTATGAAATGATAAACTAGTTACAGAATGCAACATTTAAAAATCCAAAGCAGGCACATTTGTCCATCAAGTGAAGACCCCCTGAAGATATCATCATGATTACTTTGCATTTACTCAGATAGAAGCAGGCACTAAGCCTTCTCACTTTTTGTTGGCACAGGGTCGGGGCAAGGGGTGTCTGGGAAAGGACTTCTGTTCTGTCCATGTCCTAAAGCCCAGCTAACTCTTCACAAACAATGGAGAAAAGATGTCTTAGGTGAATCATATAAATCTGTTGTCTTTATAAATTAAAAAAATTAGTTAAGTATCAACAATTCATATGGTTCAACCTAATATACACAATACCCCTGGAGAGGACATTCTAACCATTTTGGCATTGACAAGGTGTTCCTGACTCATCGTTCTTTGGCAGAAATAATCAACACTCAAGAGGAAAAGACAAAGGATGGATAATTTACTGCCACATCAAGTTGGACCATTCTTCATGATTAAAATAATATCTTAAAGAGATAAAAACGTTCAATTTCCAAGATATCTTTTAAGCCAATCCAGAAAATAGAGTTATACTCATTACAGAATTCAAATTAACAAGTCTATGTCCAGAGCCTCATTCACACATAATATAGATTGCTGAGTAGAGGGATATTTGCAGGGTTTCTTGAGATTAATTTGATAAGGAAAGAGAAATCCTTCACTAAATAGGGATCAGCTAACCCATAGGAAATTCTTGCTAACAAAGCAAGGCACTGGGGTCCTCAATACCACGAGCAAACTTGTCAGATCTGACAGTAACCATTATGGTTATGTTTAGAACAGAAAAAATGTTAGGGGTATGAAAAGTAGACTGTGACTTATCATGCCTGTGTTCCTGGTTATTGAGCTTCCTTAAAACCAGCTCTGGTCTGGCTATTTCTGGCTGCAGCTCTCCCTAGGGAAACCAGACACCAGGGTCACCAGTGAATTTACTGCTTCTGTTGGCAGGAATAGGGCTCTTCTCAGTTGGCATTCCAAGCAAGGCCCATCTGTTTGTTCAGCTTTTTCCTGAGGGGTCCAGAAAGGACCTACTCAATCTTGTAATGAGGTGAAATCCCCAATTAAAAAAAAAAAAGCTTTGAGATTGAGTCAAAATAGTAAATCAAGAGACATGATATTTTAACACTCATAATTTTCATCAATTTAAACCTGCATCTATGTTGTCACTTTCTGAGAGTTTTTCCTCCTAATAAGGAGGTGACTTGCACACCCATCCATATACATGTGGTTCAGGGAAGACTCATAGTCTTTACTGGATTCTCAGTTATTATCAGTGAATCCACAAATATTGATAATTATAATAGTATGTAGTAGATTTAATAAAAGTTTGACTATTAATTGTAATAATACTTTTAAATACTGCTAAAATTCTTTACCAAGAAAGAAGAGTCAAGACATGTTCTTGCCAAATGGGTTGAAAAAAAATTGATAAAATTATTTTAAAGATGCCAAATGCAACATAAATAAAGCTTTTAGCAATAATATCCAAAATACATAATATATTTAATAACTAGTATGGGGGTGAAGAGAGGATCTCAAATGGAAGCTGGAGAAATCTAGGGTGATTTGGGGAGGCAGAACTTGAGTTGATAGCTTTTTGTTTTGTTTCATTTGTCCGTGTTACAGAGGGAAGGGAAGGTATAGTAAGTAGAGAGCGAGGAGAAGAAACAGGAAAGGGCACGCTTGGCAGTTAGTGACCATAAACCAGCTAGGCTGGAATGGTGGGTCAGATCTTTTCTGGCAGAAGGTATGATCTAGCTCAAGTCTTTAGGCAGAGGTTCTGAAACACTGTTGGAGGTCATGCGCCATTTTTCCAGCAGGGCGCCAGTGTGGAAGATTGATGATGTGTGAGCCTCTCACTCTACTAAGGTCGTTGGCAGAGAATCCCCCTTGGTTTCTGCTATTCTGAATACAGAAAGTACACAAATGTCCAGAAGGCGGGGAATCTAACAGCAAAAGAGAATCAATTTTGGAGCAAGCTCACATCCAATAAAGAAGAATGGGAGAGGGGAATGGAAGAAAGGAAGGAAAGAAGGACAGGTCAAATTCATGCTTCATGCTTCTGACCTGCAAAGAAAAATCAGAAGATAATTCCATTTAGCAGATTTACAAATTCATCCGGGCTTTCTGGACAACTCTCTGTGGTCTGGGAGCTCAGTAAGTGCCTTATAAAGTTGACCCACACTTTGAGTTTTTAGCATTTTTCAGAACAGCAGTTAAAAATAGCAGTTGGGCTCACAAGAATAAATGTTTTATAGTCAATGGAAAGGTTGAGGAAAAGCCTGCAGCACAGGATGAAAGAAAAAAATAAACAAAAGTCAGTAATTTTATCTGAAGTAATTTCTTTCTCCTTCTATATCCTTGAGTTGCTGATAAAGATTGGGCTTATTGGGATCATCTTATGGAGACAGCAGAATGGCAGTCAAGCAGAGTATCACCTTCACAGTACCTAAGAGTTGTATACCCATCTTATAAATTGTAGAGCATTTTTTGTTGTATTTTTGTGTGTGTGGGTTGTGGTTTTCTTTCTTTCTTTTTTCTTTTTTTGGCAACAGGGTTTGAACTCAGAGGCACTCTACCACTGACCCACATCCCCAGACCTTTTGATTTTTTATTTTGAGACAAAGTCTCATTAAATTGCTTAGGACCTCACTAAGTTGCTGAGGTGAGCCTTGAACTTCTGATCCTCTTGCCTCATCCTTCTGAGCCACTGGAATTACAGGTGTCCACCACTGCACCAGCCTGTAAAGCACTTGTATTTAAAACTCTCATGAATAGGGAAAGTCAACAGGATGGGTTTTATCCTCAGTATGGAGACTTCAAAGCTCTCGGCACATCAGAGGCTGCCCTAAGTCATCCCCAGAGAAGGTAGCTAAATCAGTGTTCAGACCTCTAGTCCAATGGGTCTCTCCACCACAAAATTGTTTCCTCTACTTTAGAAGCACAACACAGTTCAAAGATCTTTATGAAGAGAACCTTCTCTTTTATTCTGTGCTAATCCAAGATGCCTCTGTATGTCTTGAAAACATTATTTTGATTCTAAAAATACATTTCTAGCTCACTATTCCACTGAGGTAAGGCCAAAATATGGGTGATCACTCTGCCTTTCTTTCCCAAAGGAAAAGAATTAATGCTCTCAGATATCCCTTGCATAAAATTAATGCACATATCTCCTATGCAAAGGATGATGCTGTATACTTACCATTCTTAGAACTCAGAAAATAGTCAGTCAAATAGTTTTCAAATGTTCTGTGAATCAGATGAGGAATATGGTAGTATATTTCTCTTTGAAAGAGGAGTCCTTTGGTTACCAGAGTTATCACACCAATCCCTGCTTCTGCTTTCTAGAGGCCAATGCAGGGAAAGCCATGATCTTGATAACAAATGTCCCTTATTGAGAAGTTACCATATGCCAAGGACTCCAGGAAGTTCTTCATACATGCTACTTGATTTACTCCTCACAGAGTTTGGTGTTATTATTATAAACAATAACAACTGTCATTATTAGTAATTGCTAATAAAATTGAGACTCAGAAGACTCAATGGATTTTGTCCAAAGTCACACATGAAATGAAGAACAGAGTGAAATGTAAGGTTAGTTTTCCTCCAGAACCATCCCCTACCCATTACACTGTACAAAGGGCATATTCTACCACTTTCATGGTTACACAGGTGTTTGCTTCTCCTTAATCCAGCCCTCAACTGTGACAGAAGGACAGTTACCACTCGAAAATGTAAATGATGTTCCCGTCACAAATTGTTCCCTAAACATTTAAATCAATATTGAAGCTTAATGTAAGTATAAAGTCAGATATAAGAATGGAATTTGAAAGAATCTCAAAAGATCATGGGCTCCATTAATTACATTAATATTCACTGGAAGTCTCCTGTGTGCTATATAATGCACTAGAAGCTGAAGATGAAAAAAAATGGAAAGTCATAATTTCTACCTTTGAAGTGTTCATATTCTTCAGGGAAATACAGGCACATAAACAAAGGATGGAATTACAATTAACTAGTATTTTAATGAGGTATGCATACACTAATAGGAATAATCAACCCTGTTATGGGTCCTGGGAAGGCTTTCCAGATAATACATAGGAGTTTTACAGATAAAATTATGTGGGAATGACACTCCAAGCAAAGAAAAAGAGAACACTTACCTGGAAGGCATGGGATATGAAATCATGTGAAAGTGTGGTGGATCTGTGAGTAGTTCAGTAGGACTGAAATGCAGGATGGGAGAAAGGGAGGTAGAGATATGACTAACCAGGCTGTTCATGGAGGGCTTTGATGAGATGCCACTGAAGATGAGATGCCATTGAAGTCAGGAAAGAGATTATAGTATTCCCCTGGGAAGGATAGGATGTGGGACTGAACTGAAGCAAGAGCCCTGGAAGAAGTGAGTTAAAAAGGAAAGGTAGCAAAGGTAACAACTTAACAGAACTGAACTTAATGACAGATTGAACAGGTGATGGGGAGGGGAAGAGTCCTGAGGATCCTGTCCAGGTTCTTAGTTCAGGTTGGATGAATGAATGAGCAAGTCAGCATAAAACATAAGTAGTTCAGCTAGGGACAGCTTCAGAGAGTTCATCCCTACAAGCCTGTGCTGACTGTTCTGCAGGCGCTGAGATGCATGGTGATACTCAGACATGAAATAAAGTCCTTGTGTCCCCAGCCCCCAAATCCCCATGCTTATTGGAGACATCCAGTTCATAATTTTTCTCACCATGAAAGATATTTGCATTTTGGATTTATGTTGCTTCCTTCATTCTAAGAAATTGGAGTTGATTTTTCCCCAACTTCAAATAAACTTGCATAGGAATTGCCTAATCCACTGTTTTTTTTAATAAGGGTTCTAGTCTTGAGCTTTAATTTCCTACCAATCAATCATTTCTAAAACAATTCACAAAGGATTGTATGGATCAATGACCAACTTTATGCATAAGAAGCTGTTTATTCTTGTCACTTCATAAAAGTTAAGTAGGACCTGGGGGGAAATCTGGCATGCACAGTAGTGTATTTTGTCATGAAGAAAAGAGATGAGTTCTTAAATAACACACATTAGGAGACTATACGTGAAAAACTTGACAAATTTGTTATTGTTTAATTGGGTATCAGCCAAATAGGGTACAGTGTTACAGTAAAAACCTTGAAGAACTAGAATATGTTCATGTTTTTCTCTATAATTGCTTGGATTTCAAATAAAGGATTACCCCATGATAACATGGCAGAGTTGGGAGGAAGAATTACTTCTGTTTTACAGATTTAAGAGTGAAGGTGGGGTAGAAATAAAGTGATAAGACTGATGTGTGTCTCAGTAAGAAAGAAAGGCTAATAGAAAATTGTTAGAAGACATTGTAATTATGATTAGGATAAAGGCCAGTTTAGTTAAGCGGTCACATCTGGCTCCTAGTGATATCAGTCTGCATAATGGAAATAATAAGTTAGTAAGATTGCTGGAGTCTCCTGTGAATATTAGACTTATTTCCTCAGTGAGTCAGACTTAGAATGTCAGAGAGATCAATTTATGTGATTACAATTAATAAGGTAATTAAGAAATAGAGACAGCTCAAGAGGATGTTACCTGATAATTAATAACCAGCTGGAAAGGATGAGGGTCCTAGGAAACAGTGAATTAAATGAAGATCAGCTTGGAGAATATCTATCAATAAGATAGGGGCTATTCTTTAAGGCAGTCAGGGTTAGTATTGAAAAGCCATTAGATTAAAAAAAATCTCAAATCAAACAGGGTTTTTGGAATTTAATGTCCCATAACATTTTAGAATGCCTGAAAAAAGATCAGAAATAGCAGAAAAAAGAAAAAGGGAAATAATGTCATCCATGGAAAACAGTAGTCAGTCTGCAGTGAGGGTCCTAGTCCTGCTCCTACCTCCTCCACTGCTAGAAACAGGGAGTATAAACTGGAATGAAGCACTTCCCTTTGGAGCCTCAGTTTTCCTCATTTATAAGATGAGATGATTGAACTCTGGGGCCTGTGTAGGTCCGTGAATCTCTGAAATTTCTATTACAAACACTGACAACACACCAATAACAATAGAGGAAATAGAAGAAACCATCAAAAGACTACCAACTAAGAAAAGCCCAGGACCGGATGGGTATACAGCAGAGTTTTACAAAACCTTTAAAGAGGAACTAACACCAATACTTTTCAAGCTATTTCAGGAAATAGAAAAGGAGGGAGAACTTCCAAATTCGTTCTACGAGGCCAACATCACCCTGATTCCGAAACCAGACAAAGACACTTCAAAGAAAGAAAACTACAGACCAATATCTCTAATGAACCTTGATGCAAAAATCCTCAATAAAATTCTGGCGAATCGGATTCAAATACATATCAAAAAAATTATACACCATGATCAAGTAGGATTCATCCCTGGTATGCAAGGTTGGTTCAATATACGGAAATCAATAAATGTTATCCACCACATCAATAGACTTAAAAATAAGAACCATATGATCATCTCGATAGATGCAGAAAAAGCTTTCGACAAAGTACAGCATCCCTTTATGTTCAAAACTCTAGAAAAATTAGGGATAACTGGATCATACCTCAACATTGTAAAAGCAATCTATGATAAGCCACAGGCCAGCATCATTCTGAATGGAGAAAAATTGAAGGCATTCCCTCTAAGATCTGGTACAAGACAGGGATGCCCTCTCTCACCACTTCTGTTCAACATAGTCCTCGAAACACTGGCCAGAGCAATTAGGCAGACGAAAGAAATTAAAGGCATAAAAATAGGAAAAGAAGAACTTAAATTATCACTATTTGCAGATGATATGATTCTATACCTAGCAGACCCAAAAGGGTCTACAAAGAAGCTATTAGAGCTAATAAATGAATTCGACAAAGTGGCAGGATATAAGATCAACACGCATAAATCAAAGGCATTCCTGTATATCAGCGACAAATCCTCTGAAACGGAAATGAGGACAACTACTCCATTCACAATATCCCCCCAAAAAATAAAATACTTGGGAATCAACCTAACAAAAGAGGTGAAAGATTTATACAATGAAAATTACAGAACCCTAAAGAAAGACATAGAAGAAGACCTTAGAAGATGGAAAAATATACCCTGCTCATGGATAGGCAGAACCAACATCATCAAAATGGCGATATTACCAAAAGTCCTATATAAGTTCAATGCAATGCCAATCAAAATCCCAACAGCATATCTTGTAGAAATCGATAAAAGAATCATGAAATTCATATGGAATAATAAAAGACCCAGAATAGCAAAAACAATACTAAGCAGGAAGTGTGAATCAGGCGGTATAGAGATACCAGACTTCAAACTATACTACAGAGCAATAGTAACAAAAACAGCATGGTACTGGTACCAAAACAGGCGGGTGGACCAATGGTACAGAATAGAGGACACAATAACCAATCCACAAAACTACAACTATCTTATTTTTGATAAAGGGGCTAAAAGCATGCAATGGAGGAAGGATAGCATCTTCAACAAATGGTGCTGGGAAAACTGGAAATCCATTTGCACCAAAATGAATCTGAATCCCTATCTCTCGCCGTGCACAAAAGTTAACTCAAAATGGATCAAGGAGCTTGATATTAAATCAGAGACACGGCATCTGATAGAAGAAAAAGTTGGTTATGATCTACACGCTGTGGGATCGGGCTCCAAATTCCTCAATAGGACACCCATAGCGCTAGAGTTAACAAATAGAATCAACAAATGGGACTTACTCAAACTAAAAAGTTTTTTCTCAGCAAAAGAAACAATAAGAGAGATAAACAGGGAGCCTACATCCTGGGAACAAATCTTTACTCCACACACTTCAGATAGAGCCCTAATAACCAGAATATACAAAGAACTCAAAAAATTAGACAATAAGATAACAAATAACCCAATCAATAAATGGACAAAGGACCTGAACAGACACTTCTCAGAGGAGGACATACAATCAATCAATAAGTACATGAAAAAATGCTCACCATCGCTAGCAGTCAGAGAAATGCAAATCAAAACTACCCTAAGATACCATCTCACTCCAGTAAGACTGGCAGCCATTAGGAAGTCAAACAACAATAAGTGCTGGAGAGGATGCGGGGAAAAGGGCACTCTTGTTCATTGCTGGTGGGACTGCAAATTGGTGCAGCCAATTTGGAAAGCAGTATGGAGATTTCTTGGAAAGCTGGGAATGGAACCACCATTTGACCCAGCTATTCCCCTTCTCGGTCTATTCCCTAAAGCCCTAACAAGAGCATGCTACAGGGACACTGCTACATCGATGTTCATAGCAGCTCAATTCACGATAGCAAGACTGTGGAACCAGCCTAGATGCCCTTCAATAGATGAATGGATAAAAAAAATGTGGCATTTATATACTATGGAGTATTACTCTGCATTAAGAAACGACAAAATCATAGAATTTGGAGGGAAATGGATGGCATTAGAGCAGATTATGCTAAGTGAAGCTAGTCAATCTTTAAAAAACAAATACCAAATGACTCCTTTGATATAAGGGGAGTAAACAAGGACAGGGCAGGGACGAAGAGCTTGAGAATAAGATTTACATTAAATAGGGATGAGAGGTGGGAGGGAAAGGGAGTGAGAAGGGAAATTGCATGGAAATGGAAGGCGATCCTCAGGGTTATACAAAATGTCATATAAGAGGAAAGGAGGGGCAAGACAAGATAATACAAATGGAAGAAATGATTTACAGTAGAAGGGGTAGAGAGAGAAAAGGGGAGGGGAGGGGAGGGGAGGGGAAGGGAGGGGGGATAGTAGAGAATTGGACAGACAGCAGAATACATCAGAAACTAGAAAGGCAATATGTCAATCAATGGAAGGGAAACTGATGTGATACAGCAATTTGTATACGGGGTAAAAGCGGGAGTTCATAATCCACGTGAATCAACCGTGTAATATGATGTATTAAGAACTATGTAATGTTATGAACGTCCAATAAAAAAAAAAAGAAAAAAAAAAAACACTGACAACACAAAAAAAATGAAAATGAACACTTGGACCAGACCAGTGAGTGGTCATTGTCTGCAATCGTTGTTGAATGGGGACCCACAGGTATTGAAGACCTAGATTTTAAGTAAAAAAGAAAAAGAAAATATGAAAGGAAAACAACCATCCCGTTTCCTTAAGTCATGTCCTTGAAAAAAAAAAAGATACAAAGTGAGAGACAGTGATTGACTTTTCTTTGTGGTTTCTGATACTTATAACCAGATAATTTACTGTTAGAAGAGGTCCAGCTACTACAAAGGACAAAATACCCTTTGCTATAAAAAATGACATGGAGCACTCACCTCACAGTTCAATGCTGTCCGTGATGATGTGATGTTCTGGAAAACAAAGCTTAAAAAAATCTTAGGAACTTGTCAAACTAGAAGTTATATTTGCTAATTAGACACTCCAGTGGGTGGATGAGAACATTTTTGAAGGTGATCGTTAAATATTTGTGTCTGCAGGGGCAAGTGTCAGGATATCACTTTGCCCCTCACTTCTCGAAATTGTTTAAAAACCTGCAAACCCATGAAAGTTTCTAGGCAGAAGTTTGGCCACTGGACTTGAACTGAAGGGTCAGAGTGGGGAGCTGCAGAAGTTCAGTTTCTTAAGACCAAAAAGCAAGGTGGAGAGGACAAGAGGGAGGGGATGAAAGCTCTCAGACCAACATGAAAGCAACCCCCCAAAACACAATAACGTGGGCAGAATAAAGGCAGAAACAAACTGAGAGTCCCTTTCTCCTGGTAAATCCACCTGCTGGGAGAATACAAGGTAATGCTGGGTTTCTAACCATAGTGGAGCTGGAGGAAAGTATGCATTCTACAAAATGTAGCATTTTTTAAAAAAATATATAGTTCAAGCTACATGAGGGCTTTTTAGAACCAGATATAAAGATACCAGTAGCTGCAGCAGGAAAACAAGCCATAGAGACAAACCAGGGAGTAAAAGAGTGGACACATTTTCAAAATTTCTGCCTGTCATATGGACCCTTCCCTGGGCCTGAGGCTGCTGCACATCTGGATGGATGTAAAGGCCTGAAATATCTGAATACGGGATCCTTCCCACGGGTCTCAGATGGCATGTTCTCCCTTTGCAACAAGCACCCAGGCATCAGTCAAACAAAACTGGAATGAACACCATGGCCATTTTCAAAGGGGAAAATGAATCACTGAGGGAGAGGAAGCTTACAGAGTAGGTGTAAATAGATAAGGGCTGTGGCCCAGGCCCACGGGGGTGAAGAACCGACTGTGAAGCAAGAGGTGAGGCTGATTGCTGGTGTCCCTGCAAATGACCTTGCAAGCTTTTGGCACTGTGGCAAGGCTGTTTCTTCTCCCTGACCTGATACACAGTCTGCCAACTTCAATGCCAAAGAGTGTCCCCCAAACTGCGGTTGAGGACTCCTACTTTCCAACCCTGGGATCATAATTGCATCCTTGTTTCCCAGGTGAAGCCCTGGAGTATGCTTTAAGCGGTGATGTAAATTCCAGGAGTAGACCACCAAATAAAATAGAGCAGATTGTTCCTGTCAGGTTCATTCCTATGCAGTCTGCATCCCAAATGGAGCTCACTTTTTTCAGGTCCCCAAGTGGCGGAAAGATTATTTTGGCAGTTGGTGGTTTGAAAGGATTATTGTTTATGATTAATTATTTAAGACCATGTGTTTAGCATAAGACATCTGGATAGGTAATCATTGAATAAAGCACTTGTTGCAGTGTTTTGTAGTGTTTTGTTTTGAATAAAGCAGCTTATTTGGAGAGGGGAGACTCTGAATCATGGCAGAACATAGAAACAACTACAATGGACCTGAAGTCATCTAGAAGAATGGCCAGAATAAAAATAGTTAAATACATTCACCAGGGTATATGTATGTCATACCTAAAATTTTCTTTATAGTTTCAGTGTTTGAAATAGTAAAAAGAATAGTAAGCTAGAAATTTGAATCCAGGTTCTAGTTCAAACTCTGTCACTAGCCAGTTATTCGACTGTTATGGTTTAGATATATAGTATATTCCAAAGACGCATGTGTTGAAGGTTTGGTTCCCACTGTAGCAATGTTTAGAGGTGGAGATTTTTGGAAGTGACTGGATCATGAGGCTCTGACCTCATAAGTGGATCAATCCATTGATAGACTAATGGACTACTGGGAGGTGGTCGGTGGGAGGAGGGACCTAGTTGGAGGTCACTGGTATCATGCCCTGGAAGAAAATTTCTTGTCCTCAGCACCCTGTCCCTGCTTTCTGGCTTCCATAAGCTGAACACCTTTCCTTTACAACACCCTTGCACCATAATGTTCTGCTGTACCTCAGGTCCAAAGCAGTGGAGATCGCTAATCATGAACTGAAACCTCTGAGACTGAGTCCCCCCTATTTTTTTCTCCTTGTTTTCTTTCTCATTTATGATAAGTATTTTGGTAACAGTAATGAAAAGCTAACACAGTGACCTTGGGCAATTCAACTCCTTGGAATTCAGTTTTCTCATCTGTAAAATGAGGACATTTGTGACTTGTCAAATTCCTTCTAGTGTCAATTAGTGGTCTAAAAATCTGGCACTGAGATGATAAGAAAGCTCATTTGGAAGGAAAAACAGTGCTCCAACCATGTCAGAAATTTCTTTTATTACTTTTTCTTTCTTCTTTTTTTTTTTTTTTTGAATGGTGGCACTTAACCACTGAGCATCATCCCCAGCTCTCTTTTGTATTTTAATTTAGAGACAGGGTCTTGCTGATTTGCAAGACCTCAATAAGTTGCAAGGCCTCACTAAGTTGCTGAGACTGGCTTCTGACTCACAGTCCTCCTGCCTCAGCCTCCTGACCCACTGGGATTGCAGGCATGTACCCAGATTGTCAGGAATTTTAAGACAACCATAAGGTTCAAGAAGTTTCTGCTAGTTATTCACATTATAACAATGAGCCTAAGGAGGCAGCAATGTTAACATGTAAGAGCATACAATACTGCTTTGTTAGTTTGCAGGCTCTAAGGCAGTATCAACTGAAGGCCATTGCCATTCCTACTGCTCCCCCAGGAGACTGACAATGCCTGGAGACATTTTTGGCTATTACAAATGGAGTGAGGTTGATAGCACAAGGGGCTGAGGGTCAGAGGGGTGCTACTGGCCTCTAGTAAGTATAGGCCAGGGATACAGATAAATATCTTATGCACAATATAGCCCCTTACCACAATGTCACTAGCTCCAAAGTAGAGGTCTATTTAGCACTAGGCAGGTAGCTGAGTGAAGAAATAGGCAGGTGACCTGGAAAGACAGCCGCATATTACCTTCATTAGGTTATGACTGTGTATGGACGAAAGCCTATTGTCGTTACACTCTTCTAATTCATCCAAAGTTGCAAACCTAGATTTTTATATCAATTTATTTCTCTTTTAAATCATGGTGACAACTGATTTAATTCCTTCAAAATACTAAACTTCTGCGGGGGAAAAGCTGAGATTCGGATAGAAGATTACCAGTGTACCTCCATATTAAGTCTTAGGTGACAAAACCAACAGTATCCTAGCATTCAAGAGGGATTATTCAAATAAAGCCTGGCTACCTGAGATACTGTGAAATCCTCTAAGATTAGTTTAAAGAGTGTTGGGGGTGGGGACAGGGGACTGTCCTGTTGTACAACAAGAAGGAATGTAATGAGTGGCAGAGATAGCAAATTAAATGCTTTTTCTTCTTTGATCTTGCATTTAGCCTATGTTTTGTTTTCTTTTAATGAAAATTTGATTTCGTCTTTCTTCATGTCAGTTTTTTTTTTATGCCAGTTTTAATCTGAGAGACCCAAGCACACTTAGTGGTGATAAAGCAAAAGCCTCACCCGATCTCTCCACACCTTTAATGAGTCACCTCAGCCTCAGTTCTGTGGGTGCTGTGAATTTGGGGGGAGGAATGGTAACTACTCATCCTTCCTGTTTCACCAGAGGATGAAATCTGGAGGCCCCAGAATCATTTGTTTAGTGGGGGACCAGAGGGAGCCTAACAGGAGAAGAAAGATGTGACATCTCTTCATACCTAACTAGGCTTCTTGTTGCCATCACAAATTTAAAAACCCCTGCCTGGACCTGAGCTTTTCATTGCATGTTGATGGAACCTTCATCTGGCCTTTTCCTAGCTTCAGACATCTGACTCATGCCAGACACTTGCACTTTGGAACACTTGGCATGGACTCTCTCAAGTGACTAAACCCTGATGCAATGATTCCATTTTCTATCACCTAATATCATCTGGACAGTTCTGGAACCCAAATATTGTTTACTAGTAACTTTTTTGTGAAAGGTCAAAATACATTATGGTTTCTAAATTGTCTTAAGGTCTTTTCACGTTGCTTTCATACCTATTGTGGCTGTGCTGCAAAAAACACCCCTGTGAAGTCTGTAGGGTTGGTCTGACAACCTTGCAGGTTGTTAGGTTACAAGACCTAGAGTTGATCCATTTCATAGATGGTGTAGCAAATCTGCATATCAGCCTATGGGGCCAGTAGTATAGCAAAAACTCTGGAGTCATATTTTCCTGGGTTCAAATTCCACCATTGTTTTTACAAGCTTGAACAACTTACTTTATTCCCCCATGCCTCAATTCTAGCTTCTGAAAAATGAGAATAATAATATTACCTACCTCATGGGGTTGTTGTGAGAACCAAATGAGTTAATAAATATGTAAGACACTTAGAAAATACCCTGGTACAAAGTAACAGTATAGGTTAGCTATTAATATTATTTTTCCAGATGAGAAAACCAAGGCACAGAGTAACTCAGGCAGCCTCACTGTGGGACAGGGACTCCTAATCATTTTACTATACTTTGATGAGCAAACCAGAAAACAAAATTCTGAGTGATATCTTGTTCCCCTAACATCCAATTGAGAGGTTAGAAAACTAGGTCTTTTGACTCTAAATCCATTGTCTTTGCATCTCACCACGTGGCTTGGGTATCACAGCAGGTCTGAGAGAACAAGCAACGAAGGTAAAATGATGTGTGCAATTCAGAGGTTGCTCATACTTTGAACAGAGCCAAGAATGTTTTCATGGAAGTCCTGAGGTATATGAAGACAATGGCCCTCTGCAACCGATACCAGCAGGCGGGAGAAAAGAGTCCATCAGTCTAGAAACGCAGTTTCTGAAAGTCCATGGAACTATTACCATTAAGTTGTTTCTGATATGTGTGTTCCCGCATATCAGTGAAGCACTCATTCCCCACGGAAAGTTGAGCCAAATATGCCAAGTTGAGCTTGAAGTCAAAATAATTGCCCACTCCTGCCCTGGAGAGTTTCAAATGTACAGCAACTTGCTAGGTGTCCAGAAATTGATCACTTCATCATCAAACAATCTAGCCAGGGGAGCAATTGCTCCAGCAGGAAGGTTAACAGGCAAGAAAATGAATCAGCGTCTTATGGTTACAAATATGTTTCTGCTGCCCTGCCGAAAAATTGCTGTGATTTTTTTTTTTAAAGTTCAGATGCCTAGATATTTTACCGCTGAAAATGTCAAGCCACTGAGCTATTGTTATAATAACTGACCACGCCATGATAGCATTTCATGACTGTTTTTCTGTTGTTATGTGGTCAGCATTATGGATTCTGAATAAATTTGAACTATTGCTGATCTGCTTTCCAGCACGCAGCATTATTGGTTCTGAATAAAGCATTAGCTTTGTAGGCAATGCATTAAGAATAATACCAGGGTACAGGTATTACCAAACCTTTATATGTGCTCTTTGTTTTCTAATAAAACACTTACAAGGTCCTCCAAGGGACCCACCTCAGCTAACCCAGGAGTTCACCCCACCTATGAAGTTAATACAGGAGCATGCCAAGTCAGGGCTTCTATGTTGCTATATACAGTAGCATGTGATGTTTTTTAGAAGTGGCTTATTTAAAAGCTTTGCACTTCCTTGGAAGAAGGATTCATATGATATGACTGAATAATTATTATAATCATTGCACATATTCATTAGAGAAAATTATTTTTCAAGTGTATACAGAACAAAATATGCTAGGTCTTGATTCTAAAGGAGGGTGAAACCTTTCTCCTGCAGGTATGCCTCACTTTAAATAAACCAGTGTTTTTATTGAAAGTCAAATGTGCATGAAAGGGTTCCTTGGCGATGCCCAAACTGAGCAAGTCCCTTCTCGGGAGAGTCATCATGCTAGCATCTAGCAGTTACACAGGGACTTTGCTGACTCAAGCCTAATCTCTCAGTAGGCATCAAGCACATAGCTAGATAATCTTTTGAGATCACCCAGGTTCACCTACATTTAACAATATCTACACAGAGATCTTGTGTGTAATATTTTAGAAAACAAAAGACCTTATTTGAGAAAACCAAAGTAAAACTAGAAACAGACTTACTCAACAATTAAGATAGATAAATATCAGTAATTAAAGCATATATAACCCAGGTGTGGTCTTATTTAATCTTTCCTCACAAAGGAATTAGTAAAGCCTTTTGGCCCTGGGTGGCTTGGGTTAGAGTCTCAGTGTCCTTCTTACATTATTCTCCTTTGGGGATCCTGATGATCACACTCCCTATGGGGGTTCCCAGATTCCCACTGCATTCTCTCAGCCTTCCTCTCTCCCTGCAAAAGTTGCTTTTTGTTACAGGTACAGCTGTTGGTGTTTTCAGTCCTGACTTCCTGCTCTCTCTGCACATTTATGGCTGATATTTACCTGATGATAACAGTTTTCCTGAGATCCCCTCTTGTGCTTTCCTCTTCATTTAGTCCCAAGTTTGCCCATTTTTTTTGTGGTTAACCTGCCCCTTAGGTTAGGTCTGACATAGCTCACAGTCTTTCCCAGTTGAGCTACTGAGCATCTACTGGCTTCTGGGAAGTCTGGAACAGGGACAGAAGATATGTGACTCTGTTCTAACTAAGCTTCAGCTGTGGCAACTTGGCTGGGAGCTCTAGCTTGTACAGCATTCTAGGTAAGATGTCTTTCTAAGCTCGATTTCCTTGGCAAACAAACAAGGAAATGGAGAAGTTTGAATGCTCAGTGATTGAAAAAAGTTTTTGTTTTTTTTTTAAAGTCATCACGGTGAGGGAATTTACTGTTTGTGTTCACTCTTGTGTTTGTCCATTGCTCTGCTATACAAAACCATCCCAGGGGCTGGGATTGTGGCTCAGCAGTAGAATGCTTGCCTGTTATGTGTGGGGTGCTGGGTTGGATACTAAACACCACAAAAAAAAAAAAAGTATTGTGTTCAACTATATAAAAACAACAACAAAAAAAAATTCCAAACTTGATAGCTTAAAAATACAATTGTGGGTCATGGGTCAGAAATCTAGGTAAGTCTCTGTTGTGTGATTCTTTTTGCTCCACTGGTGTTGAAGGAATTCACATGGCAGTTCACTCAAGTGGCTATGGAGTAAAACAACTTGGCCTTCATGTCCCTTGGGAATGGCAGGGAGGCTGGGCTTAGCTGCATCTGTCCACCAAGAGCCTATACATAGCCTCTCCAGCATGGCAATCTCAGGGAAGCTGGACTTCTGAGGTGGAAGCTCAGGACTTACTTCCCAAATGTTCTAAGAAACAAAAGTGGAAACTGACATGTTTTAGGGCCTATGCTCAAAAACTGTCAACAAATAACTTCTGCCATTGTCTTATTGATCAAAGAATCCCCCAACATTCAAAGGAAAGGTAACAGACCTCTACTCTTCATGAGAAAAATAGCAAAGAATTGTGATATCTTTACCATAATTCAAAAGCTGCCATCCTTGATTTAAATGGCCACAGAGTGACTTTCTGCTCCCACTTCTCTTTCTGACCTGTTCCCCTCCTGCTCTTCCACTCAATCCTGGCTAAAATGGTCCTCAGCTGAGTCGATTTATATTGAAAAGTGAAGTGAAAAAATAGCCTCACATTGTCCACTGTATATTTCTAAACTGAATTTCAAGAGCACTGTCTATTCTTCAATGGTGCTTCCACTGTGTGAACTGAAGAGTTTTCACTTGGTTAGGGTTGCCAGATAAACATAAAGGCCATGCAGCTAAATTTGAATTTCAGATAAATAACAAACTTTGTAATAATATAAGTACATCTCAAATACTGCATGGGATAAACTTATACGAAATTTGTTTAGTATAGTCCTAATATTTTGCTGATATGATCAAATAAATTGTGTGTGTGTGTGTGCACGTGTGTGTATGTGCGTGTGCATGTGTATGTGTCCCAGTCCAATATTGGCAACAAGAGTCAGAGAATTCTTTCAGTTCTTTGACTTTTCTCTCCCAGGACAAAAGGCTCATAACCACATTGACTGGGTGAGTGTGAAAGGAATTCAATTCTATATGAGATCAATCAAATATTACAACTACTACTTTGCCAAACTACAAATGGTTTTTAATAAACATTCCTGTTTAGCAAATGCTTCTACCATTTCTTTTCTAAGTTGAAGTCAATCTCTAAGATTAGCTATATTGCAAATTCAAAGGATCAGTCAAAAAACAATTATTGAGTACATAAGGTGTTAAGTGAACAATGATTCACAGGTGGTTTTTGCCTGGGAGGAGTTCAGAGACTAGGGAAGATATGAGATGTGAACAGACCATCACAAAGCAATGTGATAGGTCCCAAAATATAAGAGAAGAGTTCAATAGATGTGACTTACAGGGCTCAGGGAATTTGGCATTACTTTGGATAACATTTGATCTGATCTTGAAGGATAAGTAAAATTTCCATGGCAGATATGGAGGACAAAGGCATTCTTAGCAGAAATAAAAAGCAAAAATAAATACAACTATGTGCAAAGGAACAGAGTTAAGTTTGTGAAGCACAGAAGGTTCTGTGCAAAGTTAGCAAGGAGAAACTGGAGCCCCATTTGTCAGCTTTACCCATACTCCAACTACATAGAAAAGGCAAGGGAGTGCCTTGCTGTAGGCCAAAAAATAGTAAACTCCAGAGGAGGAGGACTGAAGCAAGTGATCACAAAGCCTAGCAAATAACCAAAATGAAGGCAATTGGAAAGATGCCTAACTTCTGCAAAGATTTACAAAAAGCAAATCAATACTGTAGCTCTATCAAATTTTATTCTCTCATTGTGGCAAGTACCACCTTTCTATGTGAGGCTAACTTGGAGGACTGCATAAAATCACTGGCTACTTTTCAGTTTTGGAGATAATGAACAGACATGTTCTCCTGGTAGGCAGTTCCCTGATACATTGTGTTAAAAATAAAAATTAAAAAAAAGGGAGGCAGGGCAAAAATTTTTGATGGTTTTATAAATTCTGTAATATCAAGATTCCCAGCTGGCCAGAAAGCAGCTCCTGTGCCTGCTGAAACTTTATGTGCTTAGGTATTGCATAGTTATAATTTACAAATAATGTAGACCAGTAGTAGAAGAACAAGAGTCAATGACTTTGTTAACAAAATTACAGAACTGACCTTTCTGATATCTGACATACCTTCAAATATCCGATGTGTCCTTCACAACTTTATAAATTTAACTGTTAAAATTTGACATATCAAAATAATGATGAAACTACTCGGCAAATATAAGTGTGAATTGGAAGAGTCACCCTGTGGCTAGCTACCCCACTGAGAGAGAAAATCCACCCCAGACAGACAGAAGTACTCAAGCTCTGTGACATTTCTATTTCAGGGCTTCCACCTCTGTGTTCTCACAGCTGCTCTTGTCTAAATGCCTCCATGCCATCTCATTCTTAGAATGGAGTTCTGGCTCTTCCCAGTCTCACCGGCAAGGCCCTGGCTGCCAGCCCTCCCTGGACCTGTCTCCATGCTATATGTTACACACAAGCTATCCACTACCTCTACCTGGAACATCCCTCCCTCTGTGTTCCTAGCTAACCCCTAAGCATGTGTTGCTCCTCAGGACGGCTCTCCTGCCAATGCTAATCAAAATAAGGTCTCTGTACTCATTGTTTTGCATTTTGATTTCCTCATTTGTAAAAATGGAATTACAAACGTGTTCATTTTGAGAAATAAATATAACACATGTAGACACCCACAAGAGTGCTGAGAGTTTATAATAAGTTTTCAATAGGGGCTGGGGTTGGGACTTAGTGGTAGAGTGCTCGTCTTGCACATGTGCGGCCCTGGGTTCAATCCTCAGCACCATAAAAATAAATAAAATGAAGGTACTTTCAAAAATTATTTAAAAAATTAGTGTTCAATAAACCATTATTGTGCCTTTCAAAAAAAATTGAAAACACAATGGGTTACAACTACATTCTTATAAGAATGGCTAAATTAAAAATAAATAATAAATAAAAAGAAATCTGACAATGCTAAACACAGAAGAGGATGTAAATTAAATCAAACGATAATAGATTGCTGGTAAGAATGCGACACTGGAAAAAGGCTTTTTAGATTCTTACGAAGTTGACATACAGTTATTTAACCTACAGAAATAAAATCCTATGTCTACATAAAAACCCGTGTATGAATGGTTACAGAACTTACTTATAAAAACTAAAATCTGGAAATAAACCAAAAGTCCATCAACTGGTGAATAGATACAGTTATAGCCACATAGCAATAAATAGGAAAGATCTACAGATGCAAACAACAAGAAAACCAAGAAAAACAAGGCAGACTCAAAAGAATGGAATGATTCAATTTATATAATATGTTGGAAAATAAAAAAAAAAACAGAACAGAAAACAGATGTCATGAGAGGGTGGGTTGCCAGTGGCTGGAGGTAGAGGAGGGAACCTACAGATAAGCACCATAACGAAGTATCCTATCATCTTATTTTTGGTGACTGTTACACAAGTATATAAACTTGTCAAAATTCATTGAACTCCACACCTAAAAAGTATATAAGTTATATCTGAATAAACAACAGTAATAACTTTTAGGTATAAAATTGATTAAAAACTTGATGGAGGCATTATCTCAAAATCTAGTTTGAATATTTGTTTGACCATTTTCAGTTATAAAGGCTTTTAATCCTTGGCTGTTTTGTTTTGTTTGAAGTGTTGAGGATTGAACCCAGGGCCTCCCATATGCTAGGCAAGTGTTCTACTACTGAGCTACACGAGTTTTGAGAAACTAACAACTGTGACATTCATCATATGTAATGAACAAATTTCTCTCTTCTGCAGCTAGAAAGTCCTAGTTATGTACTATATTTGAAAGACTTGAGAAAACTGTCACTTAAATCATTTTCTATGTGTTATGGTTTACATACAGATCTGTGATTGAACCTTTACCTGCTAAATTAGCAGAGAGAGAGAGAGAGAGAGAGAGAGAGAGAGAGAGAGAGAGAGAGAGAGACTACTTCTGCACACTCACCCAATGTAGGCAAATCAGTCTTGATTTTGAGCACTTTTCATTTTATGAAGCAGTTCTGCATTCTAGGGGAAAAGTATGGGGAGATTTCCTTGACTAGATTCTGTCTGCATCAGCTCTTTGTTTCTTAGAACATTGAGAAAGATAAGTCTCAAAACACAAAATAAAGACTAATTTCACCAGGTAGCAAGCTTTCCTTCCCCAACACAGGTTTCTTTTCTTTCTTGTTTTGATAACCTAGTGATAGAATGTAAAATTCCTGAGGCATTCCCTAAATAGACAAGGCAGTGCTTCTTTTATGAATTGCTAATCTAAGTCAATAAAATGCTTGTTAAAGAGGCAGAAAAGAAATCAGTAGTTCTTAAGAAATAAAAGGAAGAAGTAACCCTGAGAACTAATTTTCTGTAGGGCCATCTATGGTTTTTCAATAGACACCTGGCACTCATCAGGAGAAAGCCAAAAGAAAAAGTTAACCTTAAAATCCACATAGCATCAAAATCATACAGAACAATCTTATTTAGGCAAATTTTTCAATTAAAGCACATGCTATGCATGCTTTTGTGAGCTGCTTGTTGTAGTCACACCTTCATATCAGGGCCTTTTGTCCTGCAGTAGTGCTTTCATGAAGTGTGCAGGCTGCCACCAAGCAGTGACAGGGTCTTCTGGTGCAGGGAAGAGGATCTGACCCAGCAGGATCCTGGGGGCTGCAGCAAGCACAAAGTGCAACTTTTCCAAACAGGAGGGCATTTTCATGTTCTCCAATATTACAATCTGTTCTCCCAGCCATTTCAATTTGCTACTGAAAGTTGTGGCTAACCACTTTAAAATGGCATTATTAGAATATTTGGCTTTTCCTACTGCCTTCTTGACTTTGATTTCATATAATTAATCCATTACCAAATTAAAAGGCTTTTCTAGAAATGGACAATTTCTCTACTCTGCCTTTAATTTTTAAAACACACACACACACACACACACACACACACACACAAGAGCTTGGCACTTTTCACAAATTCTCTCAAGTACCTAATGACCTAATGACTGGACCCCTTATTCAAGTATTTGGCACTACAACTGCTATTAGTTTCAATTTGAATTTAAAATGTCCTAAACGTTTCCTTACAGACTGAAGTTTCTCATCATTCAACTCATAGTAAGTGGTTTCCAGAAACCTGTGTATATGTCTGGAATAGTTTGGAGTTGTCCTCAGACACTGGAAAATTACATTAATATCCTCAGATTATAGAAACAACAATGATAGCTAAGCTTCACATGTGCCAGAACCTTTCCTAAGCATTATACTTGGAACAAATTATTTGGACTCCACAGCAACCCAGAGAAGTAAGTATAATTCCTTCAGCAAAGAGAAATGAAGTCATATACTCTTCCTGCATCCACAATCCTGCCTCTGCCATCTAATTCACTGATTAGTCTTACCCCATGATAAATAGTGATTGCCAAAGAGAAATTTGGAACAAAGATTAATTTATTGGGTTGCTTAGACATAAGCAGCTCTCTTCAAGCAGTAACTGAAAGGACTATATTTCAAGCCAAAAAAGGAAAAAAGGTGATAATGTGGGTCTAGGTCACTGGATTCTTTATGTCCCTTCTATGCAAATGTTGACCTTCAGATTTCCTGTCACTGATATAGAGATGTCTAGTTTCCAGGATGAGTTGTGCAAGATCCCTGTGACCTGGGATCATCAGCAATGGTCTGAATGTATATGCTCAATGTTTAGCAAGATTCCTATTTAGGCTCAAGCCAATACCATATGGCAGATGATCTGTATGTTGTTGGGGGGACTGAAGTTTGGCTGAATTAAGATGGATATGATCACATACTTTGATATTTATCTGTTCTCTGAAAACACCTGCACACTCACCACACAGAGGCCCGTAGGACATGAGCTTCAATAATTTCTAATCTTTTCTCAAGCATTACATTTGGAAGCTCTCCTGAACACAATGCTTCCAAGACTTCTATGGGAGACAAAAAATTTGGAAGAAGTTTTCTTGATACTACTAGGATTTTGACAACTTGGAAACCAGGGATGACTATTCCACCATCCAACAAAAAGAACAAAACAACAAAAAAGATAGCTATTTTGGATTACCTGTGCCTAGTCTATCTTTGGTTCTTTTTGTCATTAGTAAATAATACTTTGTTGTTGTTGTTGTTGTTGTTACTAGGGGTTGAAACCAGGGATGCTTAACAACTTGAACGAAATCCCTAGCCCTTTTTATTTATTTATTTATTTGTTTGTTTATTTATTTAATTTTGAGACAGGATCTCACTAAATCATTGAAACTGGCCTTGAACTTGTGATCTTCTTGCCTCAGCCTATCAAGTCTCTGATTACATGCTTGCTCTACTACGCCTGGCTAGGATACATTTTTAATTTCCATTTTTTCAGGGTATCTTCCTGCTTAGTTAATAGAACATGAAGAAAATGTAAGAAATTGGCTATCACCCAATACAACTGCTAAAAATCCCAAGAACTGTGTTTCACATCAGACATCTAGGTTGGGATGAGGGAAATGCTGACATTGTTCCAGCTCTCTCCCTCACCCTCGGCAGAGCGCCATAGCAACAGCAAAGCCTTTAGATACAAGCACAAGTACATTTGGCTGGATATGAGAAAAACCTTACTTAGGGAAGAAATAAGGGATTCTCTCAGGTAACTTCCTTTCCTAAACCCCATGTTTTCCCTCATATTATTCTTTAGGCTAAAGCAATTGTTTCCTGAATTTCTTTTTCAAAACTAATACTTTGGGAAATGACAAGCACCCAGTCATATTAATTTCTTCCTCAAAACTTTTGTATGGATTCTGACCCATTGTCAAATGCTATAGGTCAGTAAGTAACAGACCTATAGAAAGCTGCCTAAATATGGGAAAAGAAACTAACTTCCATTCTGTGCATTAGTCTTTCTAAGAGAATATAGGTAATTGTTCACACTGAAAATATCCTAAACTCATGTAATTGTATTACTAGTTAGAAGACATAAAAATAATTCAGGATAATGCAAATCCAATTACCATCCACTATCTAATGCAAAGGAGCAACAGACAGTTAGGGCCTGAGAGGGTGATCAGAAAGCCATTATGAAATCTTAAGTTGAGCCAACTTCCTACGTTTCCTGTCTCCCAAACCAGTCTATAACATAAAATGAAGAACAGATAGCCAAGATACATCTTTCCCCAAACCCACAGTATTGCAGTACCTTTGGACATAACCAACATAGCTAAGTAGACATCAGTAGAAAGTTACATCAACCCACGAGCAAGACTCAGAATTTTACCTAAATACGTCGGCTCCATTATTCTCACAGGATTCTTGGCTTACCTGGTACTATTTTTAGCCACATGGTTAGTATGGATTCATTCTTCCAATTGTTTTGCAGAAAACAAAAATAGCAAAGACCTAGCCCCTGTTACCTGAGATTGTATCTTCTAGATACAGAGGGATGCTTCAATTGAAAATAATTTGCAGAAGATTATAAAACAGTATGATAACCACCATAAAAGAATGTTTTAGAAACTTACTATACAAAAGCTAAAGATTTAAATTAAAAAAATAGAGTAGCTTTAATCAGAAAAGCCCTCCTGAGGGAAAGTAGGTCTAAAACACATTTAAAGGATACTTACACATGTTCATTTTCATAAAGAAGAGTGAAAGACAACAGCAAAGGAAAGATATTGCATTGCTTCTAGTAGGAAGATGGTGGTATGTAGAAATAAAAGTATTCAACCTAGACCTTAAAATGTAGTAAGTGCCACAGAATTAAAGGAGGAAGGAAATTCAGACTCTACACTCCAGTTAGAGTTTTGCATGCTGACTAGTTCTGCACTTGATATTTAGTTCCTCTTCAATAGAAAGTGCTATAGAAAACTTCAGATATATGTCCCTCAAATTATAAAACTATCATAGAACATTTGGAAAATATAGTAAAACATAAAGAAGTGACTTAAATATTCTGCAATGCAACTGTCTAGAAATAACCTCTGTTAACACTTAGAGCCTTTCAATCATTTCTCCGTGTTTGTTGTGTGTGTGTGTGTATTCATCTATGACATACCTTATTGAAGGATAATTTGATATGTTACTGCATATGGAGTTTTGAATATTTTTGCTTTTAATATTTTAAAACTTTTGGGTTGGGCATGGATGGTGCATGTGTGTAATTCTAGCAGCTCAGGAGACTAAGGCCAGAGGATCAAGAGTTCAGCAAAAGTGAGGTGTTAAGCAACTCAGTGAGGCCTGTATCTAAATAAAACACAAAAAAGGGTTGGGGACGTGGTTCAGTGGTTCAGTGCTTCTGAATTCAATCCCAGTACCCCCCCACAAAATTTGACTTTTGATATTTCATTTATGTGACATTACTTATAGGATTTTTCTGTTCCTTTGGTTTCACTGATGCTTTTTATTTTTCAATTTCCATTATGTTTGGCAAATGGGAGCAATTACAAATAAAAGCCCCTATTATATTGCCTGAAAGAAATAATTATTATCTTGGGTTTATAATTAGCATATTTTAGTTTTCCTAGAGTAAAATATTCAGAGTTGGCTTAGTAAAAATATGATACACCTTGATTCTTTTGGAGAATATGGGGATTTATCTGTCACTATTTGTTTCAAATTTTTTTGTAGGTTTTTAGAATATGTTTCTAATTCAGTTTGAAAATCAGATACCTTGTCTTCAAATTAGTGAGGTGACACTTCTTTATCATTGTCAATATCATTATGAAATCCCACTTTTGAAAGAAGTGGGTCATGCTTAGGGCATTAAGTCCTCAGTAAGCCCATTGGTTCAAAATGTTACATTGTCCTGTTCTTCCCTCACCCCCTAAATACTATGACACAGACCAAAGTCAAGTATGCCCCTTCCAAAATCAACTTATCCTACTCAGGCACAAAAGCAGTAGTTCATTTTTACTACATCTCCATGGGGGCCATTTAATTTAAAAGAGAGATTTAAAAAGCACTATTGTGTTAAATGTAGCTATTCAAGATGACAATTCTTTCTCTTCCTGGAAAAAAAGAAAGAGTTATATCCATTGTGCATTTGAGACTCTTATTAGAAATTTCCATCAACTTAGCTTGCTTCACTATTCTCCATAGTAACAAATATAGGGAAGCATCTTTCTCCATGTTCCACCAATAGAGGAACACAACACTGGAGAATGAGTCCTTATTAAACAATGAAGCTTTTCTCAGGAGATGCTCCTGTACCCAGCACCCGTGGCAAAGAGTCATGAGCAGACAACTCTTATATGCCTTGTTTTCCTTCTATTTCTAAAAACTGAAGGTGTCACAAGAAATACAGCATTTCAATGCAGGATGAAAACACCTGCAGGAGAGAAGGCATCCATGCTGGCAGCTCCACTGAACTGGCCACCCCTCTGTCTCCACTGTGTAGAGCACAGTGAGCCTTCCAGGGCCTACTGGCTGCAAATGGCCAACGCAAAGCTGTCAATCTTGGCTGACAACTTAGGGGTCTGTGTGTATGCTAAGTGAGAAAATGTGTACAAACATATTGTTTAGGTTTGGCCACCTGTAAAAATATTATAAGATAATATTTCAGATTACTATATTAGTCACCAAAGAGGAAAATTCGGAGACTGGCAATTTCTTTCTCTGCAGAGCAACAAGTTTTCCCTCTGAGCAGATAGGGGAAAATAACTCAACTTCCCAGGAATTACTATGAGAACTGGTTCAGCCAGGCCTATGCTAGTCAAACCAAAGCAAAACTCTACAGCACCAGATTCTCAGAATTCCTGGAGAAAACTGATAAATTCCTGAGATGAGCTATGTTGAGGTAAGTTAGTACAAAATTTAAAAACAAGAACAAGAGACCAGTTTTCATCTTTACGTTTTCTTCCTTATATCTCTTCAAACCATCCTGACATTAAGTAGATGGGTACACAAAAGACAGATTCAGGAATGAGATAAACACAAAGGAAGTAGTAAAGACTTAATCCAAATCAATGCACAAAAGTAGAGCAAGCATTCCCTAAGCGTGTTTCTAGGTTGTAGCTAGTTGCACATTATATATGTATATGTGTGTGTGTGTATATATATATATATATATATATATATATATCAGTGTTTGATGATAAGTCCTAAGTGCCGCAAACTGCCCGGCCCCGGGCCGGCTGAGTCCCGCTCCTGCTGCCGAGCACTGCCTGCGGCACCCCTGCTGAGCGATCCCCTGCTGAGCTGTCAGTGCACGCGGGCTTGCAATCTTGCAACCCGGTTGGGCACAAAAACACAAGCCAGTCAAACTGAGACAAAGTTTTATTTAGAGAGAGGCCGTGTGCGTTCCCTAACAGGTGGGTCCGCCACGTGTGTGTCTACCTGAGCCGGGGGGTTTCCACTTCCCCCGGAACACCCTCCTACCATCCTTTTCCAACCAATGGGAACTCTCCCATTACAAGAGTGACATGAGTAACCTGAGTCCTGAAATTGGGCCCAGCTGGACAGCATGAGTCCAATTACCATATGAATGTGAATTGCTGGCTAGCAGTCAATAAAATCCAAAGGTGCCTGTATCAATATTTTTGCTGTGGCTCCTAACATCTGCCCCCTACTGTTTAAATAAACAACAGGCAAATGTGGCTAGGGACCGTGCCTGTTAGGTATGTCCAATTCACATATGGTTCTTACCCGTCATGGGAAAACTGACCTTATTGCGTCAGTCTCCTGGCTTAGGTTGATACCACTGTAACCGAATCATACCCGTCACTGACTACCGGTCCAGTATATAGCCATACCTGTGTAATAGGCCTATGCACCAGTGGGGGGGTGAGGTTCTTGCCTCACCTCTGTTGGCCCCCAAATTTAACCTTGGTGCCAGTGGGGGGGTGAGGTTCTTGCCTCACCTCTGTTGGCCCCCAAATTTAGACCATCACTAGCAGAAGGGAGAAAGACGCAGAATTGCCAGGACACCAAGCCAATTGAAGGCTCCTATGGAAACACTGGTGACACATCGGCTAAGATATTTAGCACTACCAGTTCGCTGTATCAACAAATAGAACACAATGCATACAGGTGATACATAGTCCAGACAAGTTGTGTAAGCAGTTCAAAGTGGAGGAGTCTATCAATATGTCCATTTCCTCCCAAGGTAAATTAAGTCCTTGATTGAGCAGTTCAAATTGGAGGAGTCTATCAATATGTCCATTTCCTCCCAAATTAAATTAAGTCCTTGATTGAGCAGTCTTATTGAGTTATTTTGATTGATGTATCAATTTATATAGTTTATAGTGATAGCTATCATAAAAGTTGTAGTTTGGTCTTAGTCTTCACCGGCACTGGGATGGAGATGGGAATTATGGCCATGTTGCTAAAGAGACATTATCCTGAACAGAATTATGAAATATAATGAAAAGGAAAGGTGAAAGTAAACAAACATATCTGTTAACCACCTTTAAAAACAAAATTTAATAACAGCTGTTTACCTAAAGTAAATTAAACCATATAAGTCACGTGACTAAATTTTTTTTTTTTTTTTTTTTGAATACTTGTATCTATATATACATGAGCGCTCCTTATAAATGAAATATGGACATACACACATACAACACAAAACAGCATACATAACATAGAACATATAAGACAATAGTAAATAAAGGCCTTGTAGCTATAGCTAGGTGAAATCTCCATTGCAATGTTTAAAAACTTTACAGTTAAAAAAAAAATAAATAAATAAATAAAACACAGTCAAAAAAATAAAACTGATCAGAAAAACATTAACCTAGGTTTGTATGAGCTTAAAAAATAAGGTAAAATAAAATAAAATAAAATAGAACTTTATGATGTGGGAAAAATGCAAATAATAAAATAGATATTGAAAAAGGCACCGTGGTAAATCACTGTCGCAGATGCAAGAATAGCCAGGCTGGAACTCTGGATATCAGCTGTTATGGATTTGAGTCAAATCATCTTCTTTTTCTGTAGAAATTGTTTTAGTTAATCTCTCTGGAATCCAAATTGGTTGCTGTTCCTCCTGTGGAAAAACACAGACGGAGCCCCGACTCCAGACTATTACTGGGTCCGGACCTTTCCATTGTCCTGTTAGAATATCTTTCCAAAGTACCTTAGGCTTATGTACATTTTTCGGATACATATGTCTTTCCGCAGCACTAAGTCCTGATGAATCCAAATTTAGAAAGTTTAGAGTAAAAAGGGTTATTTTAAGTTTATCTTTGGGGGATATATACCCCTTACTAATTCCCTCCCTTTGCTTTAATAAGTACATTTTTATAGTTTGATGAGCTCTTTCAACTATGCCTTGTCCCTGTGGGTTGTATGGGATTCCTGTTATATGAGTAATGCCAAATGATGAGCAAAATTGTTTAAAAGACTTGGAGATGTAACCAGGACCATTATCGGTTTTTAATTGTTTAGGAACACCCACAGTGGCAAAATTTTGTAAGCAATGAGCTATAACATCTTTAGTTTTTTCTCCGGGATGAAGGGAGCCCATCAAAAATCCAGAAGAAGTATCAACTGTAACATGTAAATATTTTAATTTTCCAAATTCTGGCAAGTGTGTGACGTCCATCTGCCAAATATGGTTAGGTATCAGTCCTCTAGGATTGACTCCAAGATTAACTTGTGGCAAAAATGTCACACAATTTTGACATTGTTTTATTATATGTCTGGCTTGTTCTTTAGTTATTTTAAAACGTTTTTGTAAAGTATTAGCATTGACATGGAACCTTTTATGAAAATTTATAGCTTCTTCTATTGTGGAGAAAATATGTATGTCATGTGTAGATTTATCTGCTAGTTCATTACCCAAACTAAGGGCTCCAGGCAATCCTGTATGTGCTCTGATATGTCCTATAAAGAATGGATCCTTTCTATCCCAGATTAGACTTTGTATAGCAGAGAACAAAGAGAAAACAGTAGAGGAAGGAGAAATCCTACCAGCATCTTCAAGAGATACGATAGCATTAACTACATACTGACTATCAGAAAATAAATTAAATGTAGAATCTTTGAACATCATAAAAGCTTGCAATACTGCATTGAGCTCTACCTTTTGAGCTGATTGTTTGGGTACTAAAAATGTAAAAGTTTGATCAGGAGTAACTACTGCTGCTGTACCATTATTTGACCCATCAGTGAATATATTTGGAGCATTTATGATAGGGGTTTTTCTTGTCATTTTTGGAAAAACTACAGGATGCTTAGACCAAAAGGACAACAAAGGATTAGATGGCAAGTGATTATCAAATGCAACACTAGATTTACACATGATTATTGCCCAAGTATTTAACTCATTAGCTAACTCATCAATTTGATCCATAGTATATGGAGTAATAATTTTATTGGGAGAAATCCCAAACACTCCTTTTGCTGCTTTTATTCCTTTGAGTATTAATTGCCCTACAGCCTCAGGATATCTAGTAAGAATAGTATTAGGAGAATAAGATAAATGTATCCATAATAATGGACCTTCTTGCCAAAATACCCCTGTAGGAATATTTTTTGTCGGTAATACAATAAATAATAAAGGCAAACTTATATCAATTCTATCCAAATGCATATTTTCCATATATGTTTCAATGATTTTTAATGCCTTTCTAGCTTCAGGCGTTAACATGCGGGGTGAATTTGGATCTGATGGACCTTTTAAAATATCAAATAAAGGTCCTAATTCTCCTGTTGGTATGCCTAGATAAGGCCTTATCCAATTTATATCTCCCAATAACTTTTGAAAGTCATTAAGTGATTTGAGTTGATCTACTCGTATTTGAATTTTTGGTGGACGGACCATGGTTGAGGATAATAGAACTCCTAAATAATTAATTGGAAGATTTAATTGTACTTTATCTATTGCTATTTCTAGATTATAATTTTTTAATAAGTTTGTAAGCGTGGCATAACATTCTAGCAATGTGTTTTTATCTTTATGTGCCATTAACACATCATCCATATAGTGAAATATCTGTAGTTCAGGGTTTTGATTTCTAAGTGGCTGGATTGCTTTATCAACATAAATTTGGCACAAAGTTGGGCTGTTAGCCATCCCTTGAGGGAGTACTTTCCATTCATATCTCTGATCAGGACCTTCATGATTCAGTGCAGGGATAGTAAATGCAAAATGTGGACTATCCTCGGGGTGAATTGGAATTGAGAAGAAACAATCCTTAATATCTATAGCTAGAACATGCCACGTTTTTGGTAAAGCAGACAGTTGGGGAATCCCTGATTGAGCAGGTCCCATAATAACCATCTCATTATTAATGGCTCTTAAATCTTGTAATAATCTCCATTTACCAGATTTCTTTTTAATAACAAAAATGGGAGTATTATGGGGAGATACGGAAGGTTGTATATGTCCTTCCGCTAATTGCTGTTTGACCAGATCATGGGCTACTTGTATCTTTTCTTTAGTTAGGGGCCACTGAGGAACCCACACTGGTCTTTCTGATTTCCAAGTAATTTTGATTGTCTCAGTGGCCCTTTTTGAAAACCCAATCCATGTTTATCTATCTCTTGATCTACTTGAATTGGTGCTGTTATATCTTGTTCTTGATCTCTTAATCTCTTTTCTTTTTTAAAGCCTTGTTTTGCCCTAGTAGTGGGCGCGTTAGGATTGACGTTATTTGTTAATGTCAATCCTAATTGATCTAGGACGTCTCGTCCCCATAAATTTATGGGGAGATGGTCCAATACATAGGGCTGTATAGTTCCTTCACATCCTTCAGGATCCCTCCAATCTAATACCATTGCACTTCTATGGGGATTAGTTGCCACTCCTAGGCCTCTAAGCGTTTGGGTCGCTTGCTGTAATGGCCAATGCTTAGGCCATTCCTGGCGAGATATGATGCTGAGGTCAGCGCCTGTGTCCAGCAGTCCATTAAAATCATGCCCTTGAATATTTAATTTTAGCATAGGGCGAGAATCTAAATTTAAAGATAGCATAGCCCAATCTACACCTGTGGAGCCTAATCCCTTGGAACCTCTTTCTACATTACAACTGGAAAATTTATCATGTAGGCTTGGTATTATTAATAACTGTGCTATTCTATCTCCTGATGAAATTACTGATATACTTCTTGGAGAACTAGCTATGATTTTTATTTCACCCTCATAATCGGGATCAATTACCCCAGGACTTATCATAAGTCCTTTAAGTGTAGAAGAACTGCGTCCTAATAATAAGCCTACTGTTCCCTGGGGAAGAGGTCCTTTTACTCCTGTGGGAATGATTTGAACTCCCATCTCTGGAGTTAATACTGCTCTGGCAGAGGCACAGATGTCCAACCCTGCGCTCCCTCTAGTCTGTCTGATGAGGGATCTGATGGATAATGCGTCCTGGGCACCACCTTGATGGTGCTGCTGGGTTCCTCCATTGCCCCGTATATTTGTGGTTTTGGGCCCCGGGGCATTGGGCCCTCCAATTCGTTTTTTGACAACGGGGCCTGATGCCTTTCTCCACGATATCGTGGGTAGACACTTGGTCTTTGTCCATTTTTTGATAACGGAATACCCTCTATGGTGGTTTGAGAATGGCATTCATTAGCCCAATGTCTTCCTCTATGGCATCGTGGGCAAATACCCGGGATTCTACTCTTTTGATACCTAGCTTTGTTAAACCCTCCTCCTATGGGGCAATTTCTTTTAAAATGCCCTTCTTGATTGCAATTATAGCATGTTTTTGGCTTGGTACTTAAAGCCTGTTTTACTTCAGCTGCCATGACTTGTCCTTGTTCATTAATGTCTCTACATAATTTAATATATGTGTTTAAATCTTCCTGTTTCCACGGTCTAATGACCTCTTTGCAGCAACGATTTGCTTGATCGTAAGCCAGCTGTTTTATAAATGGCATTGCCTGTTCTGTATTTTCAAATGTCTCAGAGGCTGCTTCAATAAGTCTAGCTACAAAGTCAGCGTAGGGCTCATTAACTCCTTGTATTATCTTAGATAGTTGACCTTGAAAATCCCCTTGTCCCTTCAAAGTTTTCCATGCCTTAATTGCATTTATAGCGATCTGAGCGTATACGCCAGGATCATATCTGAGCTGATGCATCTGCTCTTGAAAATCTTCTTTTCCCAGTAACATCTTCAGGTCTCGTTCAGGGTAACCTGCTTCTGCATTTCGCCTAGCTGTCTCCTTGCAAAATTCTTCATTGGCAATTTTCCATAATAAATACTGTCCTCTATTTAGCACAGAATTACACACGTTAGCCCAATCTGCTGGTGTTAAATTCCAGCCGGTAATAGATTCGACCATACTGACTGTGAAGGGAGCGGCCGGGCCGTAGGCTGCTACAGCTTCCTTTAATTGCTTTATTATTTTGAAATCTAAGGCACGGTAAACTCGTTCTTTTTCTTCTCCCTGCTCAACTACAGGGCATGCTAGTTTTTGGGGTCCTGCCTCAGGATTCCGTTCATCATCTATGGAGGCAGGTAAAGCTGTTGGTTGAACTATGCCCTCTGGTGGTGGAACGGAGTTAGTAGCAGCCTCCCTATCTGATGACCGTTTTTTCCCTGAGCTTGCCTTGTTCAAATTTTCTTCTATCTGACTAGCTTGAGAGACCTTTTGTTTTGCTTGACCTAATATGTTTTCTGCCATGGCCTGGACCTCTAACAATTTACTTAACAGTTTTTCGGTTTGTTTTTTACTAGATTCTAATCTACTATAAAGGTAACGTAACCCAATAAGATAGGATAGAAGAAAGCCAAAACAGAATGAAACAGAAACGGAGAGGAGGAAAATGATTATGTCAATTTTCTCTCTCTCAGGGCCGAATAACTTCAAACCTTGAGCTAGCCATTTATCCCAACTGGTCTGGAAAAATTGTAAGGCTAGAGAGCCTGAAATAAGAGCAGAATAAATCAAAACAGAAATACCCATTCTGTCGCCTTTCCTTAGGGGCGAGCGATATTACTCACCTTTAAGTTTTGGGCGTTCCCAGTACAGGGCCACCAAAATGCCGCAAACTGCCCGGCCCCGGGCCGGCTGAGTCCCGCTCCTGCTGCCGAGCACTGCCTGCGGCACCCCTGCTGAGCGATCCCCTGCTGAGCTGTCAGTGCACGCGGGCTTGCAATCTTGCAACCCGGTTGGGCACAAAAACACAAGCCAGTCAAACTGAGACAAAGTTTTATTTAGAGAGAGGCCGTGTGCGTTCCCTAACAGGTGGGTCCGCCACGTGTGTGTCTACCTGAGCCGGGGGGTTTCCACTTCCCCCGGAACACCCTCCTACCATCCTTTTCCAACCAATGGGAACTCTCCCATTACAAGAGTGACATGAGTAACCTGAGTCCTGAAATTGGGCCCAGCTGGACAGCATGAGTCCAATTACCATATGAATGTGAATTGCTGGCTAGCAGTCAATAAAATCCAAAGGTGCCTGTATCAATATTTTTGCTGTGGCTCCTAACACCTAAGCTTAAGCAATATATGTATTCGAAATACTATTTCAGCATAGCCAAATTAAGTTGTTTGGAGTCATTAGAGAGGAATAAAAGAAGAAACTGGAACCCCTGAAGACTAATGGTCCATAACAACAACAAAAAAAAAATCTGGAGAACTCAGCCTACCCACTTCTGGGAAGTTAGATTCCATGGTCTAAATGTTCAAGAACCAAGAAACACAGACTGTCTCTCATCCCTCAAGGCTACCTTATTGCACACTTCTGAGCAAGAGGATGGCACAGTTCATAATGTAGTTGGACACAATAACTTTATTTTATTTATTTTTATATGGCGCTGAGGATCAAACCCAGGGCCTTGCACATGCTAGGCAAGCACTCTACCGCTGAGCTACAACCCCAACCCTAGTCTTATTTTTTTAATGTAAGTCACATTCAAATACTTTGAGGAAAATATGTATAATATAAACATCACAGAAACATCTTATATGCACTATAAAAGAATTGACCATCATTTTCAATTCCAACAAGTACTCACTGTGCCCAAAGTACTTGAAAGATTTCTTTTGAATCATATAAGCTCCAAAATTGAGCAGTGTATCATAGCAGCCCAGCAGGATGAAATGTAACATTGGAAATGAAAAATTCCTTACCCTACAGTGGGCCTTGCAGTCTGAGGTATTGATGAAAAATTGCTCAGGCCAGATGTAAGACAAAAGACTTGCTCATTGACCAGCTCCCCTAAGAGAAAACCTCAGAATCCTTCACTTCCTAATGCATTCTTCATCAGCCATATCTCCACACTCTTCTAGTTGCAAATTCAGAAAGAAACTTTTGAAATTTTGAATATTTGTGTTTATTAGATGAAGATATACATGTTTTTAATGAAGAAACTGAGGCACAGGGATTCAACCCTTTTTAGGCTATATAAATGGAATCAGTTCAAAAATTTTGTCCTGTGACTTCAGATGCAGTATTTCCCTTGTTCTTACAATGTAGTCATCTGCCGAAAGCTTCCCAGTCTTTTTGAAAAATAATATAGTTCATATAAAAATCTATTTTAAGTTTATGGAAAAATGCAGAAGTTTATTCTTATTTTAGTACTTTGAAGTTCATATTAATTTAGTTCAGATTATGATATTACTATTTTATCCCTTTTTTCTTTGTTGCTGTGTCATTGCTTAGAAATGTTCTGAAATGGATTTTTGCAAGTCTGAGGAAATGCGGTTGGCTGCAGAAAATTTTTTTCTAAGTTGTAGTTAAAATTCAGTTCTCAGATGACTTCTTTTCAATATTCGTGTACCTCACCAGCAACATGCTGGCATGGGTGAGAAAAAAATTATGCAATTATTATGAAACTTCATGTTCAACAGTAATTTTTACTTTCCAAATGGGGGAAGGAAAAAAAGCAGTATCCTCATCTCACATGAAACTCCAGAGTATTTGTGGAATAAAACAAATGAGGAAATTTACAGCATTAATTCAAAGTGTGTTCATCATTTTCTTGCCATTGAGGGTCAGAGTCAATATGCAATTTAAAAACCTAAATCCTTCCTGCAAAATCAGAAAAAGACTGAAATTCCATAGGAATCCCCAAACAGCTTTTTTAAAAGTAAAAAAAGTGTAGCATATTTATGTTTCATTTCAATCTCTTCATATAGTGTTTAGGAAAATACCAAGGCAGAATTAGTATTCACAAGTCCCACCATACAAAAAGGTTTTCTGTTTCTGGGGCTATAGAAAATGCTGAAATTCTCTTTGTAGGATGACTTCCATCAGTTTTAAGGAGACAGCCCTTATGAGTGCACTTCAGATGCTAATCACACAAATTCCTCAGTTACTTGAATGTCTGATCTCTTAGAAATGTGCCTCTACCTATATAAACATGATTTCATTTTATTAGATGTGTCTGGACTTTCAATAAAATCTAGAATAGAAGCAGATAAAGTTTCAATTTCCTTATTGAAAGTATTCTCTATAGATCTTATATTCAACAGAGGACTAATGTACATAGAACTAAGGGATACATGGGACCTGCTCATACTGGAGAAGAATCTCCAGGGTGTGCTTATTGGTTTTTCCCAACCATTTTCTTTGAGGGTTCATTTTACATCGATCTCACACCTTGGAAAAATACAGATCTGAAGGGTCACTTGAATGTGAAATTTTTCTCTTTATAACATCGAATAGAAATTGAGGGCTTTTCATATTGTCATGGAAATGACTCTTTGTAAATACTGCTCAAAGGCTATTTCAAGCCAGAATGAGCTGGAACAATGTTTTCTTTTTCTTTTCAATTATGAGATTGAAGTAGGGGTTGATAGAGGCTCTGGTCAAGACTGGGAGGACATGGCAGGGGGTGCAGGGAGGGGGGAAGTGTGCCTGAGAGAATTCCTCTCTCTTAGGCCATTCAACTGTGTAACATATTTTCAATCTTCAGGTCAAAAAAGTTGCTTGTCACATATCAGATTCCCAAATATACAACCTATCGAGAGATGAAGAGATAAAGAAGAAAAAGTAAGAAAGGGGAAATGAGATGGAGCATTTGAGTATGATCCCATAGTTAAGCAAAAAAGTTGAGTTTTATACTGGAAATTATGGCTCAAACATACTACTTTTCAACACAGGTGGTTGACTTATTTTTTTTTAACTAGGACTTGAGAAGGAATCCAACAAATATACAAATACTAAATTAAATCACTATTTTAATATTTGTACCATCTATGACCTTATTTTCCTTTAACAAACTGCAAAGGGATTAAATCTTTAGGTCAAATTAGTAAATTTTAAAAAAAATTGAATGAATTGAAGATGGGGAAACGATAATGACTTTTACTTTAAAAAATACTTGCCCTCATGCTGAGACTATTAAATTGGATTTCAAATTGTATGATCTTAATGTTATTTTAATCTCTAGCAATCTTTCTTTTTTTTTATAAGTGCAGTATGGTTATACATAATAGTATAATTTGTTATTACATCTTTGTACATACACACAATATATAACAATAAAAAATAAAAATGCAAGAATCTTTCCTACTTTAAACAATTTTTTTAAAATTTAGGGAAATAAATTTAGGGGACAATCCTTGGATTTGTTAAGCTTTAAGGACAGTTGTGAGCTTTACTGTTGCAAAGCCAGGCATTTTCATGTCACAACATAGTCCATATCCTGTGCCTCCCAGTAGGGGCTCACCCTTTTACAAAACACTATCAATCCTTATAACATTTGTCTTTGAGTTCAGGGAGCAGCTGAAAGAAGAGGAGTTGTTTGCAGCAACCATCCCATGACCCCTTCTTGTCTTTTCAGAGAGAGGTACTGTCTTGCCTCTGCTAAGCAGACTTGGGGCGGTAGCATTTCTGCAGGTCAGTTACCTTGGAACAACCAGTGGCTATCTAGAGAGTACTTAAAGCATCTTAGAATGGAGATAATGAACTGTTAATACTGAATGTTAATATAGGGAATACCATTTTAAAAAGGCCCAACTTAATGGAATGAATATCTAAATTAATTTGAATTCCATTACCAGGATTTTGTGGAACTGGCACCCTAATGCCTCTTACATCTTAGCCCTCTTTCCAGTTGAAGTTGGTAGCACTCAGTCTCTTAGGTGAGACTGCTGTTTCTATGCTAAAATAAAATCTGCAGCTGGCTTCTCAGCCTTACTTTGTAATTCAATTGTGTCCAACCCAGTGGGAGAATGGAGTGATTTTCTCTCCTCTCTATTCAATGACATGCCTTCCACTTAGTGGAACATTCATAAATGTTTGAGAAGTGTGCTTTTAACATTAATCAAGAAATTACATAAAATGAACTGAGTATAACCACTATTAAAGATTAATATTTAATACATAGCACTTATAAAGATAGCATGATTCCATCTTCAACAGGCCTGAGAGGAAAAAAAAATCTCTGAGAAATTCATATAAAAAGATAATTCCCAGTTCCAGAATAGAATTAAGGCCAAAAGAAAAAAAAAAATTAAAGGCACAGAAAAAGAAATACTGGAATTAGGATTGAGGAGACACTCAAATCCTAAATATCTATGGCACTGATTTAAAAATTTCTCTATGCTTTAAAGCAGATAGGTCCTTTCTCAGCAGCCTCATGCCAATATGAGGACTTAGGAGAAGGTAGAAACATGGAGCAGCTTTTTAAAGAAGGCTGATCTTGTAAGGAGTGATAATGGAAATTCCTCTTATTTGAAAGAATCAAATATATTCTCCAATGCCAAATATCTTGAGCTTAATCCTAATAATCAGTTAAGCCTGAAGGTAAAATCTTAAATGTATATATAATTCTTTACATTTTATGAAACTTTTCCATAATACCTCTTTTTCTTAGCTACATATTTTCTTCATAGCACTTGTCCACACTTGACTTTTTATAGGGTCATTAGTCTATTTCTGTATCAACTTTCTTCTAGTGCCAAAATGCAAGCTCCACAAAAGCAGAACCTTTAATCTTCATTGGTCACCCCTCTACCCCAGCACCTGGAAACCTGGTACATGGTAAACAATAACGTATTTGTTAAATGAACAGATAAGGTATATACATGTGTATATTATATTTCATTTGAACCTTAAAAATCCCTGAGAAAAAAAGGAATACAGGTATTTCTCACCCTCTTTACAGATGAGAAAACCAAGACGTTAAAACGCCAACTTATTTTATGACAATTTAAACAGTTAATGGAGGTTAGAGCTATTAGAAAGGTCAGAGCTATGGATGGGTCCCTTTTAGTGAGATTTTGCTGATTTGTGCAGAGGGCTTGAGCAATGGCTTAACAAAGATTCACAATCATCAGAATCAGTCCGTTTTTCACTTTGCATAAAGACTCATGCAAGTGAAAAAGAGAATAAATTGATGTTCTTATAACTACAGCTGTCAACCTTTCCAGGATTTTCGCTTTAATTACTCTCCTACATTAAATTGCCCTCGGAAGGTGTCTCTTGTCTCCTCACCCACTTTGTGCTGATGAATTCTCTCCTGGTATTTTTTTTTCTTTACCCTGTGTAATCAGTATAGCATATAGATGTCATTTATTGAGCCCTTTTTACACTATGCTAGACATTTTCTGTTTGTTCAATCACAATAAAGGAGATGTAGATCTGTCAGGCTCCAAAGTCCAGCTCTTTCCATTCCTCCACCCTGCACCCACAGAAGTCATGGCTCCTTGGAGCACCGTCCCTCAGCCCATGATGGTTAGCTACACGGGTATTATGGCCTAGAGGTTCTCTCCATATGGGCAATTGAAGGCCTGATGATTAGCACCCTAGCACCCATGACACTGTGGAGTATCCTGAAGTACCCCAGGAATTCATTTAGGATTGGAACTAGAAAGAACATAATGATCAGCCAATAGTTATTCTGAGAACATTCAGTCCCTGCTGGTAATCAGTGGATCGGACTTATATTTCCTCTCTTTCATCAGCTACACTAAAACAATTTTGTAAAGATAATCTGCTTTATTTGCTTTCTTTCATTTCTACCTGCTGCTCTTTTCTCCCTTTCTTTTACATCTTGGTAAACATAGGGTTTCATGAGCATTTGAAGAAGCTGACCCCAAAGGATTCTCATGTCCCTTATAGCATTCTGTGCTAATGCTATCTCTACACTAGTACACAAGTGTGTCTTACTTCCACCACAGTCCACCTGCTACAGCAAGGCTCACATGGAAGATTGGGAGGTCCCAAATGGATTTTCCTCCATTGATAATGCTGACCATGAAAATAGATTTTTCCTGAACTTGACCACAGGGTATTAACAGTACATGAAATTATTTGAGAAAGGAGCCAACTTAAATAAACATGGTTTCATGGGTGGATTTATGACACTTTACAACCAAGATAAACTTTCTTGGTATCAAGCCTAGTTCTGACCTCTGCCAGACATCTGCACAAATATGGAATGGGAGCCTCACCAGAGTGTCTAAGGTCTGAGCAGGGGCAGGCCATTCCTTCCAGTTGTTAAACAGTGTGTACCATATTGAGCTTTAGCCCAGATAAGACAGAAATGATGCTGATAATGTTCATCAGTAAACATTACATGCCAGGGCTCAAGCAGTAGAAGAAGCTTTGCCAGTCAGAGTGTCAGGGAGGTGGGAAGAATAGAGAGTTAAAATCTTTTTTTTTTTTTTTGTAAGATTCCTGCATCTCCAGGTGACAGAGATATCTGAGAAAATCCAATCCTGTATGTGCATGGATATAAGTCAAAGAACCACGTTATGTTTTAGTCTTAATGAAGTCTATCGTATTCCATTTTGGACAAATATTGTTTAGGGAAGACAAATTAATTCACATGGACCACAATCAATATTAATTCTAGCTGTTTATAGGGACTGATCTGATAAAATCTGTTAAAGATAAAAAGGACCCCCCCACCCTCAGTCCCTAGATAACTGATTTAATTGCTTGACAAACAAACCTTATAATTGATTTATTTTTGATAAATAATCAGGCTATTCCAGAGTACAGCCAAGGTCAAAAAGCACTAACTTGATAAAATTAGCAATTTTTAATAGTAGCATATTTAGTAATTATTCCAGAGGTTATGATAACCACACAATGACTAGTGTTGACCTTTACTGTTAGTCATTAATAGGTGACTATTAAAAATGTTTCAAATATAATATGTGGTTAGATTGTGGTGATTATGAATATTTACTTGCAAGAGTCATGGAAATAAAAATCTTCCTACTACTATTCTAATAGGTGACTGAGGCTTGGATGAAATTTCCAATGCCAGCAGCTGTGGATGTCTCATAAGGTTATTTAGGTTGTGAATTGCACACCAAGGACTTGTTTCATTAATGCAACATTCACATCTTATTGAGTGCATGGGAACTGACAACTATTAACGCTTTGTTGTACTTAGACATATATGGTGAAATATTACTCTCTTTCATACAGAAGTGGAGTGGAAGTGTATTTTTTCATTTGGTGAAGAAACTAAATTTTGACCCAGTTGACATGGGATAAAACTGAATGTTCTCATGCTGAAATTGGAGATAAGACAAGCTCATATGGACTACTGTTCTTCACAGCCATTCTGCATTTCCTCTCCCTTTGTTTGGTATTAGATACCCTCCACCTACACAGCTTTCTTCCTGGAGAAGTCCATCCCAACTGGCCTGTATGTGACTGGCCTCACCGCACCCCCACCACCATATAGGGGTGAGCATATGATAAGGCCTGGTCAGTCATCTCACCAGTGACAGTGATTGATTCAACAAAGGGCCTATGACTTGAGCGGGGCCTAGCAGAGTGGTACCAGGAATGTTGTTGTTGTTTTAATCATCCCTCTCTCAGAAAATGCTCTCTTTCCATTGAGTCTATAATGTTACTCAGATGACTATTGGGCAATGTGGCAGAAGCTTTAAATTGTTCTCCCATATCTATTCTCTACTTTTCCCAGAATAGCAAGGTTTAAAGTGGAAGTATAAAATACACAGACTGAGTCTACATTTCCCAGCATTTTTTGCAGTTATAGACGGCCACATGGTAAATGTCAGGTGAAAGCTTTCAGAAATCTTTTTTTTTTTGGGGGGGGGGAGTTGCTTTGTACCCATTATCATTACTTTTACCCTTCTTGTGATTTGCCGCTTGGTCCCATTTGGTCTTTAAGCAATGTCCCCACTCCAGAGATGACAGTGCAGAAAGCTATAAGGAAATGTTGCTTAAGACCTCACAGAAAATAACTGTTTTACCAGCCCTGGGTTGTTTATCACTGAACCCATAAATAAGAGAGATGAACTCACTTATTTTATCTATCTGTCTCTCTATGTATCTTACTGTTTGCAAAAAGTAGTTAACCGCTAGCTAATCTTAGTTGATTCAGGCTGCCTTCATCAGCATGTCCACCACATGGAGGAAGACTAAACATGAAGAGAACACAAAGGCAAGCAGAAGTCAAGCATGGCAGCACAGACCTGTAATCCCAGTTGACTGGGAAGACTGAGGCAGGAGGATCACAAGTTTGAGGCCAGAATGCTGACAGAGATCCTGCCTCAAAATAAAAAGTGAAAAGGGCTAGATGGGCTAGTGGTAAAGCATCCCTGGGCTCAATCCCCAGGACCATTAGCTAAACAAACAAAAGAGGGAAGCAGAGCAAAAACAAAAGGAAGTGCATTGATATAATTTGAGTCACTGGATCTAGACATGCCTGAAACCATCCTACCTTTGAATTTTTCAGTTAAATAACCTAACATGTTTACTTTTGTGCTTTAGATATTTTGACTCACTTTTCTGTCATTGTAATAGCAAAAAAGAGAGAGAGAGAGAGAGAGAGAGAGAGAGAAGAAAGAAAGAAAGAAAGAAAAGAAAAAAAATCATGAATATAGCAATCATGAGGAAATTTGTTCTCAAACTATGTATGATATCATTTTGACCAGTTATACACTATGGAATTGGGAATTAGAATCAATTGATCTTGAAATCTCCATATTCTAAAGAGACATAGAGAGGTCTAAACTGAACTAGGTCACATAAACATCTATATTACTCTTTTACCATGGTTTTGTTTTGTTTTGTTTTGTTTTGTTTTGTTTTACTTTAAACTACTACATGGGACTCCAGTGGCTTATAAGACTTCAGAAGACATTTTTTTCTGGAAGGTTTTAAGAAGTTTCACCTGTCTTCAAAGTACAGGAAAGACTAAAACGATTCTGAAGGATGGAATTAGATGTCAAGACCAGATAGGAATAGAAACTGAGAAGAAAAGAGCTTAATGACAGTGAGAATAAATGGAAAGGAGCAAACTTAAGGGCACCAATCCAGTCTCTAGCTTTAACACATATTCTGTTCAACTAGTATTTTGTATTAGTAAAGTGCTTAGCAGTTCATGAAGTGTTTTCACATGAATCATTTCATTCTTTGTAGTAGGCAAAGTGGATAACTACTTTCACCATTTATGGAAATGGAAACTGAAGCTTAGTGTGGTGATGAATCCTTGCCCCAAATCACAATCAGAGCAAGGACAGAATCCAGATTGATTGGTAGTTCAGTCCGGATACAGTGGCTCTGTACACTGAGACCCACCTATAAACAAAGAGTATTTTCCAGCAACCTCATTCAGTGTTGTTTGTGAATTCTATTTCGCTGTTAGTCATTTCATTGTTCTCTTCTTACTCATGACCTTTCATCAGCAGTGATGTAGGCTAAAGACAGAACTTTATCCTAAGATGAATCATCTTTGTAATGTAATGTAGAAATCAAGGAGCATGTGTGGGGGAAAGAGGGGGAGGAAAGAGGAACTACCAAACAGTGACACACACTCATACACACACACACACACACACACACACACACACACACACACACATACACACATGCCTACAACCTTGAATCTCATAGAATAGATTTATGTTAATTTTTGAAAATCTTTTCCTTTGCTCAGTGCCTTCAATAAGATGAGATCACCTCTCATTCATTATGGTACCAGTAGCCCTGGTGATTTTAATAATTTACCGTTTCAAGGAGCCATGCAATGAGAAAGGAAATTGCTTTTAGACAGTGTCTTATTCAAGCAAACGGAAATCGTTTCTGAACCACAGAAAACAAATAAACATGGCTCTACCTGGAATTTCATTAGTGTTTGCCTGTTGTCTGGCAGTAAAAGATGTGCTTTCAAACAATGAAGCAGTGTGTTCCTGGAGACTCTGAATGCTAGTGTGATGCTGCCTGTGTCTAGTACCACTGAGCTTGAAGGAACTCCTAAATGCTGGGTGTGAAACCACATGCCAAATGTCATTCCATACAGCAAAACAAAATGCCAAATCCTTAACAGTCAGTTCAGCTTTCACAACTTCCAAAGAAGCATGTTTTATTATTATTCAAAATATAATACAGGCCTACTACATATGGCTGTGGTGTATGACAACAACCCCCGTGATATTGATACTTGGCACTCTTGTGACACCATAGGCTTCTAAGGACTATATTTACTTTATAGTCTCTCCATTGATGTACTTTTCATCCTCTGCTTGTGAATTAAAAAATACATTGTTTGGAATTCTGTGGGATCCTGTTGAATTCCTTAGGATCATGGTTAAACACAGTTAAATGGTTATCCTTTCCCAGAACGTTATTCTTGGGCATGGAAAGTAGTATCTTTTTAATAAAGGAAAGTTGGCAGGGGGACTTCTCGCAGTGAAGTCCTGGTTTGGCACAAAATGTGAGGCGCCAGAGATGCAAACATCTCATCTTCAGATCCTTACTTGGCAAAGGCACAAGAGGACACACTTCCCTGGCGAGGCTCAGCAATCTGCAGCACCACAGTGGGTCTCAGGTCTTTGGATTGACCCTCGATGAAATGGTAGAAATCCAAAGTAAAGCAATGTGAGCTGGCAAACACTGGCTCCTGGAGCAGAGTGTGTGATTTCCTCCATTCCTATGGAGATCCTCATTTGGCTGAATGTCCACTCCAGGGACAAAGTGTTTCCAGATCTTTGGCAGAAACAGAAATGCCCTCTTTTCAACTTTCTAAAATTAAGAAAAGTAGATGCTGACAAGGAAGTATAAGTATCATCTATAATTTTGCTTTAGGAATAATAGCCATATAGATTTTAATATCTATACAATAATGGTGTTAATAGTGGCTGCTTTTGAAATCCTTATATGTCATTTGTGTTTTTCCTAAGCCATAGGATATAAGATAGTAGATGAAATATGTGCATACATATGCATATATAAGTATGTGTATATACTTGTATAAGAAATGGGATATGATAAAGTATTATGCATAAGCATATGAAGCATATGTGTATAATGTGGGGGGGCATATGCATGTTTGTGTACACACAATGGTATATTGATACTCATATAAGTATATTCATGTAAGCTCATTTGACTTTATTTTCTATCTTATCCTACCTCTGTTTATCAAAGAACATCTTCTTCTGCCCTGGATAAAAATACAGGCAATCCCATGCTTTCCGAGCACAGTTAGGATATATAAAATTCTGCAATCACTTTGAGTTGTAAAATATAATCTTGATTCAGAAATTTAAAATTTCAGTTCAGTATAATTCATTATGGGGAAATCTAGCATATTCTGCATCCCACACCATCCCCAAGCTCTCAGGTTCTGTAAAGACTCTCTCTGAGTGGCTCCCTGAGGATACTTTCAGAATGGCCCTTGGCTGACAAGTACCACCTTGCCTGGGAAGTCTTGACCCCTCACCACCAAACACACATCAACAACTGACTATAAAGAAACAAGAGCCAGGCTAAGGCTCCAGGTAAAACAGTCCTGTTATACGACTTACATTGCCAATCTCTCCCCTCTAGATGAAGCCATGGCTGGACAGCATCTGAAATTACATCCTTGCTTAGCTTTCTCCCTTCCTTATCCTTATCCTTACTTTTTCTGAAGAGTTTTCTTCAAGAGTTTGCCTAGGAAACTCATTCTCAGGTTTTACTGCTAGAGAGTCCAACCTAAGACAAAAACAAAACAGGAAACTTTCTATTTTCATTCCAAGTTAAGGTTTTCCTCCCTTCACTGTAGGTAGCTCTGTTTACTGGAAGGTTGCCAGCCTTCAAAGAAGCGGAAGTAGTTAATACTGGCTTACCTACCCACCACCCACCACCCCACATGAGACCTACTGCCTGCTTTTGTCAAATCATTTTCCTGAATCTATTAAAATGAACATAGTGATTTTTATCTTTAAGACCACTAATATGTTAAAATTGACTGGAGAGGTTCTGATGCTGACCATCTTATACTTCCAGTGAATAAAAAAGGAACCTTTTCCTAATCATGATGCCTTGTATATTTTGAGGCTGTCTGTTTAGTGAGTGCGTGAGCATGCACACACACATGCACACACACACAAACACACACCATTACTCTCTACTCTCTTTTCCCTAAGCTCCTATGCTGATATTATGTAAAATTTTAGTTCTGGATTGTTGATAGTCCTGCCATCTCTGCATTTGAATATTTTTTGGACAAAATAAGCATTAGAACATGTATTTAGTCATCTTTATTTTTCATAACTTTGGTTGCATCTCCTAAATTTCTTCTTATTATTATTGGATCACTTCCTACAAGAGTTTTTGCAAAATGGTACTTTGTATGGAAATTCCATATTGCAACAATGTTCTTTTTAGTTGACCTATTGGTCTTTTCCCCTGGATCTTGACTAAATAAGTGTACTGAAACCCACTTACTACTAGGATCTTCTTGCCTAGGAGGAAGCTGGTGGGGAAGGTTCCTTGAAACAACTCAAGCCTGGCTGCCATCATGTGGCCCACAGAAAACTCCTGTACTCTTGGTCTTCCAAACTTTCAGTTCCTTTCCTCATTAGGGCCCTGAGGGTATCTCTCACCCTCTTCCCCAAGTAAGGAAGAAGATAGCAAGCTCCTGGTCACACACATCAGATTCTTGCAAATACTTTCTCACTGCTAATTTCCACTCTGCAGTTAGGTGGAGAACTATTCTCTGCAGCTCAGGAAACCTTCAGTTTAGGAATGAGAAAATCTTCCCTCTTACAGATACCAGCCTAGAAATAATAAGAAAAATATAAAAAGTTCAATAGAAAAAACAGAACAAGAAAATAATATAATCAGATAATTTGTAGAAGAAGAGATCACAATAACCAGTTAACATGAAAAGATAAGCAAACTGACTAGGGATCAAATTAAAACCAGGAAGAATCTGTATACACCAGAGGAATTGTGGGGAGAGGAGGATGTAAAAGTTAGAACACCAATTGAGGGAATGTGGGGAAACTGAATATATACTGATATGGAAGAACTAACTGGTATGCCTATTTTGGAGAACAACAATCTACCCACAAAAGTTGAAAATGCCCATAGCACTTTAGTTACTATCCTAGGTTTATTCCTTGGATTTAGCAAAATTCTTATACCTGTGGCCAAGGAGGATTATACAAAGATGTTTTGAATTGCATTGCTGTGAAATAGGGGGAAATGGAAAATAATCTAATATTTACAGATAAGGAATGAATAAATAAATGGTGGCTTATTCATATAATGGAACACTATGAAGCTGTTGAAGTGACTGAACTAGATCTACATGCATAAATCTCAGAAATATGTTACTAAAGAGACAGGACCAAACTGAAGTTGAAAAATGCTACATATGATTCCATGTGTGAACAAATTTAAAACATAAGCAATACTGTTTTTATTTGTGGACATATATATGTAGAGCAAAAGTATGAATACCTTCATGAAAATATTACAAACATGTTCAGGAGATTGGAAACTTCTGAGAATGGATAGGAAGGGTGAGAAAGAAATGGGGTAAGGACGGTATTAGATGCATTCAAAGTACTTAGTTACAAATACCCAAACAGAAGTGATCTGAAGCACATAAATAGAAGGCTAATGTTTGTTAAATCTAAGGAGGTGAATGTTAGAGTCTCTGTTGTATTTACTTCTTTGTTTTTAAAATAGCAACAGGAGAATAAAGAGCATGTGCTAGATAGCCATCAGGAGGCCAGGCTTGTTTCTGGTTTCCACTAAGGAAAGCTGTGTGCTCAAGGACAGTCCCTGAACACTTTTCAGCCTCAGTTCCTTTATTTATAAATGGAAGGTAATGATATTGTGCCCAGCCTGCCAAAGTGTTTGAAAGATGACCAAATCAAATAAAAAGCCACCTCGTAAACCATTAAAAGATAAATACTTTTAAAATTTTTTTGTGGTGCTGAAGACAAAACCTGGAGCTTTGGGCTGGGGTTGTGGCTCAGTGGTAGAGCGCTTGCCTAGCATGTGTGAGGCACTGGGTTCGGTTCTCAGGACCACATATAAATAAATGAATAAAATAAAAGTTCATCAATATCTAAAAAAAGTATTTAAAAAAAAACTGGAGCTGGAGCTTTGCACACGCTAAGCAAGTGCTCTACCACTGAGCTATGCACCCCAGCCCCAGGAACTAAAGAGTATTTATAAAATAATAATATTAGTTCAGGAGACTGATATAAACTTACTGTCTCCCCTTACTATGACATTTTTTTTATATTACTCTTCTGATTGCAAAATTATACTTACCATCTATCTGATCCTGCTCTGATGGGTTAACAAACTGAGGGAGAAAATTGAACCCTTTCATTCCTTCCAAATTTATTCCATTAATAGAAAAATAATTGGAAAGAGAGCACAAAGATCTACCAGTAACCACTGGGAGAAGAACACATTACATGTAAACAGTGTTTTAAGAAATAAGCCAGTCCTGAAAAACCAAAAGCCGAATGTTTTCTCTAATATGAGGATGCTAATTCACAGTAAGGCAGGGGGCACTAGAGAAGAATAACGTTTAGGTAGAGGGAAGTGAAGGGAGGGGAGGGGAAGAGATGTGGGGATAAGAAAGACAGTAGAATAAAACAGACATTATTAATTTATGTATATATGTGACTGTATAACGCATATGATTCTACAACCTGTACACTCAGAAAAATGAGAAATTATATCCCATCTATGTATATCAAAGTGCATAAATGCATTCTACTGTCATGTCTAACAAAACAAACAAAAATTAATATTAATAAAAAATAAAACTAATGTAAAAAAATAAAATAAAAAGGACTGGGCATGTAAAAAAAAAAGTCAGTTTAGCAAGGAAGACCATTGGCAAAGAAGCACAAGGTACGCTTCCACTGAGAGCTCTAAAATATGATTGTAAATCATAGCCTTGAAAAAAGAATGTAAAATGAAGGGAGAACAAAAGGAGCTTTTATCATATGTACTCTTCCCAGTTGTACTCTTCTTAATAAATGAACTCTCCTCGAAAACATTTGTTAGATAGAAGCAATTAAGGCTGAGGCTCTATCCTCTCTCCGCTAATTAATTATAGCAAATGAGCTTGTAATGTGCATCATAACAACTTAATAAGCTGGGCCAAACTATTTTAGATTCTGCCATGCTAGTATTTTATCATTGCTGAGCCATCTAAATTAGGTAAGTAATATCTGAACATAAATAGCTTCTGAATTACCTGTGTCCTTCAAAATAAACTCTATGCTTCGAGCAGATGCAGTATTTACATGCAAGGGGTGAAAGCAGAGAATGGTATAGAAGACATAAAGACAAGGAAAGGAGGAGGAAATTCTCCAATGTGAGAGTTTACACAAACTGTCATCTTGGTGATTTAACATTCATCCCCTCTGCAATGTGTCACACTGACCAACCGGATGCCATTCCAATAGCTCCTTTGCCATTTTTAGTATGTGTTAGATGTGAACAGTGGAGAATAACTAATACACAGCTGCATTAGCCTTTCTTTTTTGACATCATTGGTTATATTATCAATTCTTGCCTCAAAAGTCTAACCAAACCAGGATCAAAGTGTGACTAATACAAGCTCTTCAGTAATTTCTCTGCTTTTAATGAAACTTTAAAGGCAATTAGTGACTCATTGAGTCAATGAATAGACCTTGTACATCAGGGGATGAGTTAAAATATGACTGACTGTCAATGAAAGGACCAAGGGCCCCAGACCAGCTGTGAATTACCTCAGGCACAATTATCTGAAACCTTAAAGCATTGGTTTCTTTAAAATCAAAGGTCAATGTGTCTCCCGGGTAATAGCATCTGCTACCACCTCAAGGTGTTAATTGACAAACTTCAGCAGAAGTCAAAAGCAGATCTTCACCTCCCTCTCTTTTGAGGCACAAATCATCCACTGCCCACACAGGTATAATTCAGGCATTTCCAAATTAGAAGAAGTTGGGGGGGGGAAGAGTGTAGGAGTGCAGATCTGGAGGCTGCGGAAGTAGATCAGCTGACCTTTTCTATTGCTTCTCTTTTCCTATTAATTATTATTTCTATCAGGTTTCTTCAGTCAGAAAATACAACAAGGAATTTCCAGTATAGAATGGAAAAAAAAAAACAGTGGAACAATTATCTTGAAAGATTTTTGAAACTCGAGCTACTTAGGGGCACAGGGGGACATATCCGTTTTATAGACTAGCAAAAATATTATACACAAAGACCAGTGAGAAGGAAATAATTTATCATCTCCTTTCTTCTCGTTTCATTGTTGGACCTATCATCCCTAGGAGGTAATGGATAAAAATGGAGACACTTTTGATAGTGGCATAAACTATATCTGAACACACTTCTTGATGCCTGTTTTAAGAGGTGTTTTATTCTTAAATTCGTGATCTTAGGATAAGAAGTAAATGTATGTATACCTTTCAAGGATGTATATATATGTATACCTTTCAAGGATGTTTTTAGACAGAATCAAGACTAGACTATAAAACTAGGGCTCCAACCAATATCTTCTCCACAGTTCCCTCCCATCTCCTTCTTTTATCTTTGCAAGATTTATTTTTTAGCAAGCTCTTACTAAGATGTTGAATGCTAAAAATTTTAGGTATACCCCCTCCCAAGTTTTTATGCATTTTTTAAATAGAAAACTCCAATGTCCTGAAGTCTTCAAAATCAGAGGAATGTCAGGCACAGGGCTTGGTTGGTAGATGGTTAAGACTCAGGACCTGTCAGTGTCTCACTGATCCACTTACTGCTAAGGCCCATCTAGGAGACACTGGGGCAAGAAAAGCCAATATGTGACAAGGTATGTACTCTGTGCTCTCTCTTGACCAGTGAAGTATAGAGTGAAAAGAATTGCATCTGTGAGAAAACTGTCCCCTGAATTAGATATTTTCATAAAAATATTTCTCTGTGCAGAAAAATATCAAAGTAAGTCATCTGGAAAAACTTGGAATCAGTTTAAATCCTACTGATGCTCCAGAGGATAATAATGTTCAGTCAGCAATATCTGCCCAACTAAAACATTTTTCTTCCACAAGGAAAGCCAACACTTTTTACACACCTTTGTCACTCATTGACAGGCCATAAATCCATGCAATTTGCTTAGAATGGAAAAAGTGAGATACAGCCAGACAATCTTACTTACATTTCTGTGACTCCCACTACTACTCCCTAGATTTTTTTTTCTGAGCTCTCACATTGCCCAAGTAGTGTTGAACAAAGCCCCAAATGCCCCAATCGCTATTAGGTTAATGAGCTTATCCAATTTACCTCACTTAGCCTACCTACACTACCTCTTGTGAACTTCCATGACTGCATATCACAAAACAGCAGGGTAGCCCTGAATTCCAGTAATACAAAGGGCTCTTAAGTGATAGCCCATGTTTTTTTTTTAATTGTCTATCAATATCATATCCACTCTAGAACAGTATTCTCATTTAAGAAACAAATTCCATTGGGACAATTTCTTCTCTAAGCTTGTTTTCCCTTTTAGAATTAAGGTTATCTTTTGAGGAAGACATAATTGGTGTAAAATATTTTATCTAATCTAAAGACTTCTGATCAGGTGTTCAAATTCCCAAAGTACAATGCATAGTTTTCCTTGAATGTGTTCACATTGATTAAATCATTTCATTTTCATGAAATCCTCCTCTGCTGGGAGAAAATTGCTCCTTTTACTAACAGGAAACCAAACAATTTTAGAAAATAACTATTAGGTTAACTTATAAGGAAGGAATTTGGTTTTCCTATTACATTATAACAGTGTAAAAAAAGTAAACAAAAATCACTAATTGAAAAAGTAGAAAAAGAAATTTGTTTGGCTGGGTGTGTAGACACACCGTAATCCCAACTACTCAGGAAGCTGAGGCAGAAGGATCACAAGTTTGAGGTCAGCCTCAGCAACTTAGCAAGATCTTGTTCAAAATAAAAATGAAAAGGGGCTGTAGATGTAACTCAGTGGTAAAGTGCTGCTGGGTCCAATCCCCAGTACCACAGACACACACAAAAATTTGTGTGTATGTTATTGGGGTAACCATATTAAAACAAGAAGCAAAAAAATATTTGTTGATGGCTAATAAATATGACAGGTGCTCAACTTCAATAGGCACCAAGAAAATATAAATTATAACCACAATGTGACACTTCTCTATGATGCTGAATTTCATGTGTCAACTTAACTGGGCAAATGGATGGCCAGACAGCTGGCAAAACATTTATGGGTGTGTCTGTGAGAGTGTTTCTGGAAAAGATTAGTACTTGAATTAAGGACTGAGTAAAGATCTGCCCTCACCAATGTGGGTAGGTGTCATCTAATCTGTGAAGAGGGTATGATAGAACAAAAAGATGGAGGAAGAATAAGTTCACTCTCTCTTCTTCAGCAGGAATGTTTATCTTTTCTCATCCTCAGACATCAGAGCTCCTGGGTCTCTAAGACTTTCAGACTTCAGGATTTATACCAGTCAGCCTTCCCCATATGCTAAACCTGTGGTTCTCAGGCCTTTGGGCTCTGATTGAATGACATCACCAGCTTTCCCTTGGGATGGATGACAGATGGTGGGACTTCTCAGCTTCCATTGCTGTGTGAGCCAATCCTATCAATTGTGCTTCGGTGAATGCCCTAATATATTCACATGTAACAGAATACCTAAAATGGAAAATGTGGGAAAGGCTATGTGGAGGCATAAGAACTCTCATATGCTGCTGGTGGACAGAAGACTCAATACAACTACCTAGAATATCTGTTCTGCAATATCTATTTAAAATGAACAAAATACATATTGTACTGCTAGACAACTTCACTTTTAGGCATATTCCCAACAGAAGTTCAAATGTATGTTTACCTAAATACATGCACCAGAATGTTCACAGCAGCAATTTTAACAGCCTCAAACTAAACTACGTCAACAGTTGAATGGACAAGTAAGGGGTCCATTTACACAACCGATACTCTACAGCTGTAAAGGTAGATCAACTACAACTACCCAGAACAACATGAATGGATCTCACAAACATAGCAAGAAGACAGACACAAAAGTATACACATGTATTATTTCACTTATAAAGTATGGAAACATGGAATATTCATTAATATACTTATTTATGTTATGAAGATCAAAAAGGAGTCAAGTACCCAGGAGAGGACAGAAGTCTTTGTCCTCGACATTCCACCTTCCCCAGTGGAAGGCTCTCATCTGGAGCATGTCACCCATAACAAAATAAAACCTCTTTCAGATGAATGCTGATGTGAAGCCTAAGATGACGAGGCACAAAGCGATGGAGATGTACTTGATGCTGCTCCAGTGGAGAGAAGGACATTGAACTGTCTCCACAAACACAGCCACATCCATAGTCCTGTGAACTTGATTATCAAGAAAGGGGTTTTTCCTTAATTTCTCTTTTACGTCTCCATCAGATCACAGAAAATATTTTGATTTAGCCTTTGATTATAAATGGTACCTTTTTAGATGTGAGGTGATAGAGGGAGTGGGTTGGTAAGAGGTGCATTAAATTAGTAGACTTGTTTGATGCAGTTTATACCAGGACATTTGCCAAAAACCGTTGTAGACATTTATTTTACACATAAGCCTTATGAGAAAAATTGCAGGTGGAAATGTCCACCTTCAGTTTGTTTAAACTGCACAAACAGACCACATAAAGACTAAGATGACATGGAACTGAGGATACTGCTGCACTTAAGTACAATTTACAGTAAACACAATCTAACACATGTTTAATGATGTGTGTGAGAGCTAATCAGACTGAATAATAAATGGCAAGTGGTACATGGGAGTAGTTAAATGAAGGTTGTTTCCAGTCATCCAAGTTCTAAAAATTGCTCTCTTTCTCTCAGTTAATTCCCCAGCCTACAACATTTCCCATTGAAGGATCTTTCTTTTCTATCTTTTTCACCTACACCAGGAACTGGTGCAAAATGTTCTTAACAAATGATTATTAATTAGGAGAAATGTCAATATTGATAATACATCCTGAAGCTCTCTGTTCTCTTCTTATGCCCCACTCATCCATTGCAGCTTATCTCCCTCTCTGGGGTCCTTCCCATGTCTCTTTTGTCTTCTCCACTTTTAGATTCCCTGGGCTACTTGTCCAATTACCTATCACCCACTGACCACAACACCCACCCTCCTCTACCCACCAGGTAGAGCCCTGGGTTCAACAAGTCTGTACATGCACCATGTGCAGCAGAGGCTCTGACTTTCAGCCTGGCCCACCCATCAGAATCACTTGGCCACTTTGGAAACACACTGATGGCCATACCCACTCATGAATTCTAACTCGGTTTGTCTGGGGTGGATCCTGGAAGCCATATTTTTCAAAGTGCAGCAGTTAATTTGAATGCAGCCAGTGCTGAGAACCCCTGCCTAGGAGATGCCTGCATATTCACTAGATGCAACAAAAAAAAAAACATGAATGCAGCTGGATTGTAGGAGAAAGAGCTATAAATGTGGACTCAGGACACGTTAGGCATAAAGAAGGAAGAGTATTGTGGGGAAGAAACCGGTTGAGCAGGACTACATGTTCCTGGCCAAAGCTTGGCCTCTAATGAGAAGCTGACAACTTCCAGATAACCTCTACTCAGTGTGAGCAGCTACTAAGACGTGAGCTTCTGGTGGTTCTATCCAGAGTACAAAAGCCTGGCTTTAGTCTGATGAAAAATGGATATAATAAGACAGAGCACTAACTCTGGGCATGTGAAATGTTGGGGAGGTATTGTTGAGGTTAACCTTATTTCCACCAGGGCAGGGGCTTCAGCACCCTCTTCTTACCCTTATCACTCAGTTCCAGCTCCATCCTCCTGTCTGCTAAGCATGTTGTTTCTGCCTGGGACCACCACACATCCATTTTACCCGCTCTGGTAAGGATTCTACTTTCACCATAGAGTAACATTGGATAGGAGCGTTTTAGTAGTTGTTATTTTTGTTGTTGTTATTATTAATTTAGCTTCTAACTCTTTACAGTGAAGAACACTTCCTCAAGAAAACTTCAAAAGCAGGCTTTGTAAACACAAGAAGCTAAGTTTGAAGGGTAATTTGTCCATTTACTAATCATAGGAACTTGTGTAATTGATTCTCTGAGCTTCAAGTATTTTCAGTCCATAAAATGGAAATAATAGCGAGGTGCGGTAGCACATACCTGTAATCTCAGTGGCTTGGAGGCTGAGACAGGAGGATCAACGCCAGCCTCAACAATGGTGAGGCACTAAGCAACTCAGACCCTATCTCTAAATAAAAATACAAAATAAGGCTGGGGATGTGGCTTAGTGGTCGAATGTCCCTGACTTCACTCCCCAGTACTAACAAAAAAAAAAGAAAAAAATATGGAAATAACACCTACTTCAAAAGGTAATGTGAAGATTAAATGGGACCATAAAAAATGTTCCTGAAAATTGAAAGGTGTATCATAAATATTAGCTTTCTTCCCCTCTGACCTATCTTCCAGAATTGGGCGGTCTAGTGTGTTAGCCACTAACTTTGTGGTAGTTATTTAAACTGAGATTCATGGAAAGTGTTTAAAATTAAAAATCCAGTTCCTTTCATCAGCCATATAGCAAGTGACTGCTTTCAATGCCTACTACATGCAACTAGTGCCTACTTCATTGAACAGCACATATAATAAAACATTTCCTTTGCTGCAGAAAGTTCCAGTGGTCAGTGCTACTGCTTACATATAGCTCTGATGAAGATGGGGAACATCTGGGGAACCTGCTGACTAGGCAGAATATCCCATGAATAACATACGTGCTTCTTTACCCACATGCAGACCTACAGAAAAGGCTAAAAAAGAAGATGCTGAGGAATCTCAAAATAAGTCCAGCTTACTGAGCAATTTTGCTGAGACTCGAGAGGTTCTATCAGTTTTCAGCTCTGTGTAAGCAAATAAAGCCATCCAAGGTCATCAAGCAAAGACCTATTTTTCACAGATTTTATTTATTATTCACTCACAGCTTCTAGACATTGACTTGGTCAACTTCAAATTCATTTCCCCAGCAACTGGACTAAGTTAAGCAACATGACTGGGCCATGAGGTGGGGAACGTTTTGAGAACATCTAACCCATCATCTCACACTTTGAAGTTGCCTTTTATCTTAATTGCTATGCCTAGGTCAGCGTGTAGACAATTGTCATCTGAGGCCTATAGTCTCCAGGTCACTAGTTCAGGTCATGACTTGTTTAAGCAGGAAAAACAAGAATATGATGGGACACAGGGTGTGGTTGAGCAGTCTGTGTACTTTACAACTCCGTAAGACACTGCTTACAATGTTATCACCATAGATTTGTACATTTATACAGAAAATTTACCAAAAATTACAATAAATATCTTTCTTAAATTTTTTTATTAGTTCTAATCAGTTATATATGACAGCAGAATGCTCTTCAATTCATTATACACAAATGAAGCCGAATTTTTCATTTCTCTGGTTATGCATGAAGTAGAGTCACACTATTCCTGCAATCATATATGTACCTAGGATAATGATGTCCATCTCATTCCATCATCTTTTCTACACCCATACTCCTTCCCCCATCTCCTTTCCCCCATCCAAAGTTTCTCCACTCATCCAATACCCCTTCCCCATTACGGATTAGTATCCACTTTTCATAGAAAACATTCGGCCCCTGTTTGGGGATGGTGGTGGCTCATTCTGCTTAGCAGGATATTTTCCAACTCCATTCATTTACCTGCAAATGCCATGACTTTATTCTCTTTTAATGCTGAGTAATAGTCCATTGTTTATATGTACCACAGTTTCTTTACCCACTCATCTATTGAAGGGCATCTAGGTTGGCTCCACAGTTTAGCTATTGTGAATTGTGCTGCTATAAACATTGATGTGGCTGTGTCCCTGTAGTATGCTGTTTTTAAGTCCTTTGGGTATAGACAGAGGAATGGGATAGCTGGGTCAAATGGTGGTTCCATGCAATAAATATCTTAAGGAAGAAGATTTTTTTTTTCTTTCTAACTCTCACAAAGGTACTTTATATGTTAGCTAGAAGAACTGTATCTGAATCTGTTTATTCTGAAGCCAGTGGGTAGAAAAGAGTCAAAGATGTTGAAATCCTTAGTCTAAGAAAATTCAGCATTGGGACCCAAGAATGTTCTGGATATCCATGGCAGTCTTTTTTTTTTTCCCCCAACATCTGCTGAGGAAATTCTGTCTCATGATTCAGCCTTGACCTCTGGATTTGGAGATATCCACCAGTTCTGAACAGGTTCCAATAACAACAGAGTGGTTCTCAAGCCTGACTCTCCACTCACCTGTGGAGTAGTCGAAACTACCTCATTCTGATCCCTACCTCAGACCAGTAAATACTGGGGCCCTAATGTGCAGCAAGGTTGAAACTGCTCCTCTACCACACGAAAAGAATGGAAAGAGGGGATGCTAAAGCCCTAAGCCTTCTGTTTATGGAAGTTGCCTTAGATGTATTTGTATTCCCATGGGTCTTTTCATCATTAGGACCAAAGATGAACTGAAATAGAAAGAAACTAAATAATAATAATAATAATAATAAATAATAATAATAATATGATCTGGTATTATGATTGTATAGTAGAGCTTCATCACATAATTCAGAAGTTTTAAATTACACTACAGAACAAATTTTTACCCCTCACACATCAGATAGAGCTCTAATCTCTTGGGCATATAAAGAGCTGAAAAAGATAAGCACCAAAAAAACAAATAATCCAATCAATAAATGGGCCAAGGACCTAACAGACACTTCTCAGAAGAGGATATACAATCAATCAGTAAATACAATCAATCAAAAAATGCTCATCATCTCTAGCAATCAGAGAAATGCAAATTAAAACTACTCTAAGATATCATCTCACTCCAGTAAGAGTGGCAGCCATTATGAAGACAAACAACAACAAGTGCTGGCGAGGATGTGGGGGGAAAAGGTACACTCATACACTGCTGGTGGGACTGCAAATTGGTACAGCCAATTTGGAAAGCAGTATGGAGATTCCTTGGAAAACTGGGAATGGAACCACCATTTGACCCAGCTATTCCTCTTCTCGGACTATACCCAAAGGACATAAAAACAGCATACTACAGGGACACAGCCACATCAATGTTTGTGGCAGCACAATTCACAATAGCTAAACTATGGAGCCAACCTAGATGTCCTTCAGTGGATGAATGGATAAAAAAATGTGGCATTTATACACAATGGAATATTACTCTGAGCTAAAAAGAATAAGATTATGGAATTTGCAGGGAAATGGATGGCATTAGAGAAGATTATGCTAAGTGAAGTTAGCCAGTCCCCCCCAAAATAAATGCCGAATGTCTTCTCTGATATAAGGGGGATGGTTCAAAATGGGGTTGGGAGGGAGAGCAAGGGAGGAAGATTACCTGTAGATAGGGAATAGGGGTGGGAGGGAAAGGGAAGGAGAAAGGGAATAGCATGGATGGTGAAAGAAGTCCCTCATCATTATACAAAATATATGTATGAAGATGTGAATTTGTTGTCAACATACCTTATATACAATCTGATATATTGATAAATTGTGGTATAAAGGTGTATTAAGAATTGTAATGTAAAAATAAATGAATGAATGAATAATAAATTACAAATGTAAAGAAATAATATAAAACCTAATGATACACTCTCTGGAATGCTCAAATTGAGCTTTAATTGTGTTAGAAGAAGCAGGGGAGGCAATGAAGGAGAGGAAAAAGGGAAAGCAGTCCCAGTTAAAAATGAAAACCTGTCCTCAATTAAGTCCTGTGTGAAGCATGGCAGCTCAAAGCCCCCATCTCAGGAAGAACAGAGTTCACGAGATATGAAGCATAAGTGCTATGTCCACAACAGAATCTGAGATTACCTTCCAAGTGTCTTGTTTACTGAGAAGACCTCAAAATTGCCTGCTAAATAAACCTAGTATGACCTGCTCTTGCTTGCTTTAGATGAGCTCTGCTTAGTCATGTTACACAGTTCAAGAGTCATGGTTTATGCTCAGTTCACATTCAGGTTCAAGACAGCTGATCCACTTGAAACCTCTCTGGAGTTAAATCTACCACTGATCCTTCTGTGCTATCTTAAACTTGGGTCAGTGTTTTGCTAACTTCTTTGCCAACCAAATTTAGTAATAAGTGTTCAGGATTCCCAGAATGGTAGCCAATCTACCTGGTTCTTATTAAAAAGAAGAGCTAGTCTCATAAATGTATGCTGTTTTTTCAAATGCCCTTCTAAAATCTAAAAATATACATCTACTTTGAATACACATCTATGGCTATCTACTGAAGACAGATGGTAAAAAAAATTATGGAGAATAACATACATTCCCTCTCCCCCAGTTTTACTCGTCCATATCTCTGTGGCTTTCAAAGGTCAGTTCCACTCCTCATATCTTCCATTAACTTCCTCAAGCCCAGAGTAACCTCTTCCTACTCAGGATTTACATTGTCTGGCCCTCTCACTGCTTATTCATATATTCTGTTATGACACCTTTCATAGTCATCTAGCTCATCATATGGGAGTGTCTTTTTACCTGGTCATCTCTAAATGTGCCTATAATTCATAGTAGAGGAGCATATACTTTGCAGTATCACAGAATGCCAGATGAATTTGTTATGAAACCATCCAAATTCATGAAGCAGTTTTATGTCATATCTATTCATGCTGTTAAGAGAGAACATAGTAAGATGTCAAGATATACTATAAGGTATTCTGGTTTTCCCACAGCAATAGGAACCCAAAAGCTTGAATCCCTGGATCCTTTAGTGTATCATGTGCCAGAAACATGGGGAATCTCCAGTGCCCCCTAGTAGAGATGTGTCCCTCTAAAAATTTTCTTAAATGGTTAGTAGGGAATGCTGCCAATTAAACTATGGTGTGTCAGTGGTTGTAAAACATATTCCAATTTCAAAGATGCTCAAATGTGAAAAAAAGGATGATATTTCCAATTAAAGACAATATATAATACAAGTTAGAAACCTTTATCAAAACATTAAAATATTGTCATAAATCATGAGAAATTTTCCTTGAAAGAGTGATATATCTATATACCTGCCTCTGTAACACTGAGTACTAGGCTATACCCATGATCAAGTTGGGTTCTGGAGGTAGCCTTTAATCTACTGAGTACCCATTTATATTCCTACAAGGTGAACCATCTAAAAAAAGCAAAAAAAAACTATGGTGTTATAGCTTTTCCTTTGAGAATGCAAAACGAGTTCTGAAATATCACAGTAATGTGTGCTTCATGTTTAAAACTTAATGAGGTTGCTAGATTGTTGTTTACCATTGACCTTTCTGCAGCATAGTTACAAGCTGATCCCCACTGACCCAGCCATCAGTGAGTCCACTTACTTATGATCACATTCTGCAAAGCTATTACAACTTCCTTTGCACTACTTTGTACAGAATTGATCACATCTTAAAGTCTGTTTAACTATGTACATTTTAGCAGACGTAGACAGTGTTTCATCTGTGCTGCTATGATCCCCTGGGTGCCTTGTACAATGACATACACGTTTTGAATAATGATATTATTCAGGGAATTACAAAGAATAAATGGGTAAAGAACTAGTTGAAAGAAAAGCAGTATTATCACTTAGTTCTGGAGTTGGCTGTTACCCATGAATCAATGACATACAATATATGAGACTGTTACTTCATAGAATGTTAACCAGAATAAGGGTGTTCTTAGGAGAAGGTCCATTAAGCCTGTCTTCTATTCACTGTGCCTGCCTGGCTATAAAATCAAAGCAATCCCCAATGTTCTTTTGAGCAACTGGTGCCAATATCAACAGCAAATTCAGTACATTCACTGTTTATCCTTCTCATCCCAAGATATTTCAATTTTCTTCAACTATGAAATAGAATCTAATACATAAATTTAAATGTCTACGTGGGAACATTTGGGGGGGGATTGAACTCAGGGATACTCAACCACTGAGCCACATTCCCATCCTATTTTGTATTTTATTTAGAGACAGGGTCTCACTGAGTTGCTCAGCACCTCACTTTTTCTGAGGATGGCTTTGAACTTGTGATCCTCCTGCCTCAGCCTCTTGAGCCGTTGGGATTACAGGTGTACACCACTGTGCCAGCTGTTTTTTTTTTTTAAACACAGATGGAAGAATGGATTTTTTTTAACTCAGGATGTTCAATTCTGCAAGAATACCTTCATATAATTTATAGCATATTTAATCAGAACCCCAAAGAATGACAGCCATCCCTCTACCTATGTACACTGTCAATGCTGAGAAAGTTTAAGTTACTCTATAACTATTTCTACAATAGAAATATATTAAACCATGAGCCCAGGTTCCTTCTAAATTTGGGTCAAAAAACAAATTAATTATGCCTTTATCACTGGAACTGTCTTCATCAAGACCCGCACAGAGGACAGGGAGAAATAGCCCAGAAGCAGCAAAGATCCACACTACTGCTACAATTTCATTCTTTCTATCAATTCTGGGGTTGCTGTTGCATTCTCCCTTTCCTGCCCCACAATGAGTCATGGAGCCATTTGGGCTTCCTGTCTTGAGAATGCATCAGGTAAAAAAAATGACATCATTCAGGCCTGTACTGTCTCATGATGGAAAAGAGACCAGAATCTACCAGTGTCATCAATTAAACAACAGGTATTGGATTCCTTCCTAGTCTTAGTGTCCCATTCCTGTGCCAGTATGCATGGTTTCTACCATTACAATTAGACCAAAAAATAAAATAAAATAATAGGAAAATAACAAGACAGAGAAAAATAACATGTAGGAAAACAACTGGTGAAATCTATCTATCTATCTATCTATCTATATACATATATATATATATATATATATATATACACACATATACATACACATACACACACATACATATACATACCCACACACATACACATACACACACATACATATACAAACACACACACATATACATATACATAAACACACATATACATACATACACTGGTGATATATCATTCAGTATATCACCTATACTGGCTTTCAAAAATGAAACTACTACTATTTTTAGATTTGAATAATATTTTATGAAGCAAGCAAGAACAATCTTCATATGAGCTGGTACTTGCTTAAGCATCAGGAAGATGTCACGTCTTACTCATGTTTGAATCCCCACTGTCTAATATGGTACTCAATACTTAATAGGTATTCACAAATGCTTGCTAAGTAAGTGAATGAGTATCCTACCTGAAGATGGATGTCTCCTAAAACCCTCCTTAAAAACTTAACTACTTGCCACAGCCTCCACCCAAGGAAAAAGAGCACTAAATTTCTGTGGTTTGAGTCACTTCACACTGCAACTCTGGCTACAGATAATTGGTCCAGGAACTCATGCTGAGGCAAGAGGATCATGTATTAGGAAGGCCAAACTGCTATGTAACATCTTGACTTAAGATGGATCAACAGGAGTGCCCCATCTTGGATAGTGGTCAGTCGACTCCTTTGAATGCTTTCTCTCAGGACACACAGGTACAAGAGTGGAGGATCACAAGCCCTGCTATCAAATCAGGCAAGTTATGCATTTTTAGAAGACCTAAGCTCAGAGGGGCTGATTGACAGTCACAGACCTATAAGGAACCCTATCACTCCAGGAAGTTCTCCTTAACCATATTCTGAGAAATAGAATTCTGAGAGACAAAAAATGGATATTGCTTGATAATAATCTGGACACACTGCATGTCACGACCTTCTCAGTTAGTCACAATGCTCACATGCACATTCAAGGCTCTCAAAAATCTTGCTTAAAAAAAGTTTAGCCCTATTTATCAGAAGATTCTGAAGTCTTTATTTTATAGCATAAAATAACCACAAATGTTATAGCACAGGACTCTTGAGTTGAGAAATGAAGCCCTCAAGTGGCCTTGATGTGTCTCTTTGCTCACAACTCAAGGCTAAAGTACTGCCTTAATTATGGGCTTATAAATATTATCCCTAGGAAATGAGCCTTAAACTTGTGATAATGAAGCCACAGGATCAAAATTAGACCAGGCTCTTTTTTTATAAAGCAGTTACTCAAAGTGTAACATGAGTCAAAACTTTGGGTTCAAAATTCTTAAGACTTTATGACTTCATTCAGGAATCCTAAAAAACAACTATGGTCATCACCCATTAAAAATGCAACCTTCAGACTGTTCCATAGACAGGGATAAAAGTCCTTTGGACTGCTATATTTTCATTAAAGTTCTGCCAGTAAATATGTAAACAATTTTGAAGCAGGCAAACACACATGGTGAGCATAATAAAATCCATCTTAATTGCTGCCCTACCAAGAAAAAGAACTCTGAGTAACTTGTCAAATAAATAAATGATCTATGCCTTCTCTTGTCAACTTTTCTTCTCTTCAGTAAGTTTAATAAATAAAATTGATGGCTTTGGGAATAGTTTTAGTTCAGCTGTTCCAATTGTAACATTCCTTCACTTAAATATCAGTTACCAGGGCATTCTAAACTTGGAAGAAAAAAGCTGTTTCCTGCATTTGTTTTGACACATATCATAAAGCAGCATTGATAAAGTTCAGTCCAACAGCCCTGGCTGGAGTTCTTCCTGATACCTATCTTCCTTTTACCCCTTAGATTTCTTTACCTTCCTTCTTCCTCCTGCCAACCCCCATTCTGACCCAGAATATGACTCATCTGGTTCAGGGTAGGAAAATGAACTCTTTTTGTTTCCTAATCATTTGGTGCTTGCCACATAAGCTACAAAAGAAATGCAGCTTTTGGTCCATGTAAAATTCTAATGTGGAATAACTGAAAAGACTTGAACAAATATGCCTAATAGAAGAGAGAGAAGGTGACATGCACTCTAAAAGTTAATAGGAATATAAAATTCAGTCTCCGTGTAGAGATTAAAAATTAGTATTCTAGTGGAGAATTCATAAAGATAGAAGGGCCTTCAATTCTCACCTGCTCCCAAAAGAAAATATTCCTGGTATCAGAAACTCTTCTTTTATTATAGGTCAATCAATGCCTACTTTTGTAGCTAACAGCATAGCTCTGGGCAAGAATTCAAACAAAATTTTGAATTTTGTTTGAGCAAAATTCAGAGAAAATTCCATGAAAATTTACATACATGGCCAGCTTCTTTCACCCTCAAGAGCTAAGTAGTCAATTTTTCTTGTGTACAGAAATAGATATTAAAAGTACACACGAGGAAGGGATTAAATAAGAGAGGGATATGGCAAAGATAGATGTAAATTGCAATGCCCTACGAGCATCAGTGAGGAGAGAAAAATAAAAGCCACCAGGAGGGAAGAAAATTAGAAACCAAAGTACTTTTCATTCCTGCTCCTTGAGATTTGCTTTAATCTTTAGATTAAGCCCTTTATTGTTTCTGTTTGTATTTTGTTTCTGAAATGAGTGATAAAATGAAATCTCCTTATAATAATGTCACCAAGATATACTGAGAGAGAGAGAGAGAGAGAGAGAGAGAGAGAGAGAGAGAGAGAGAGAGAGAGAAATGCACCAGGAAGCCCTGTGCTCTGGAAAGGTAATGAAAGTAGGTCAGCATATGGACATTTCCGTAAAGCAACTGGAAGATCATGATTATCTGTACATGCTGTTCCCGGAGTTTGTCTATCACCCTAAATAAATTCAGCAATAAATCCTTATATTAACATCCAAATAAGGATTGGAAATCATGTTTTAAAAAGACTGAGAGTTGCAGCAATGTTTTACTTTGATCAGATCCTACCCCACCCCACTCCACCCCATTCCCAAGGAATGAATGCCTAAAACTTGCCAGAAAGAGCATGAATTTCTCTCCTCTCTCAGGTGCATGGTCCTAAGTCTCTCCTACAAAATGCTGGGAACAGACAAAAGGGACTTTGGTAAAGCATATGCCAAGATAGATGAAATTGTGTGACATTCCTTTGAAATAAAATATGCTATGTCATACATCTTGATTTTAGATTTTAGATGCTCAAATTATTACATTTCAAATAGTTTCAATAGAGGCAAAGGCAACTTTTTTCCATTAAATAATTCTTAATCTCTAAAGGAATTAATCATTTTTCTTCTATGCTTTTTGTTCAAAGAATTGAATAACAATAAAAGAAATACCAATAACAATATTTAGTGCTTATGTTATCGGTACTATGCCATATGTTTATATGAATTCTTTTATAAACTCCACAATCAACTATCCCTCTCCTAGGTCTATACCTAAAGGACTTAGAAACAGCATACTACAGGGACACAGCCACATCAATGTTTATAGCAGCTCAATTCACAATAGAAAACTGTGGAACCAACCTAGATGCCCTTCAGTAGATGAATGGATAAAAAAAAATGTGGCATGTATACACAATGGAATATTACTCAGCAATAAATGGGAATAAAATCATAGCATTTGCAGGAAATGGAAGGAGTTAGAGAAAATAATGCTAAGTGAAGTTAGCCAATTCCCCCCCAAACCAAATGCCAAATGTTTTCTCTGATATAAGGAGGCTGAATCATAGTCGGGTAGGGAGGGGGAGCATGGGAGGAATAGAGGAACTCTAGATAGGGCAGAGGGGTGGGAGGGGAAGGGAGGGGGCATAGGGTTAGAAATGATGGTGGAATGTGATGGACATTATTATCCAAAGTACATGTATGAAGACATTAATTGGTGTGAATATACTTTGTATACAAACAGAGATATGCAAAAATCTACTCTATATGTATAATAAGAATTGGAATGCATTCCACTGTCATATATAAATAAAAATAATAATTAAGAAAAAAGAACCAGGAACTATTTTATAAATAAGAAAAATAAGTCTCAGAGATTAACTATTCTCCCAAAGTCACACAGCTAGTAGGAAGCCAAATCAGGATACAAAGTCTGTTTTATTTGACCCCATTGTGCACACACTTTATTACAGGAGGATTTGACAAATGTTTGTCACAACACTTGCCCATAAAAGAAGAGTGTAGGCATTCTAATTATAAATGTATAAATGTAAGGTTAATATACAGAAAAAAATTAATGGCTAGGAAGATACACTATGTATCTAGAAAATCTGAGCAATAGATGGATAATTTGATATTCAGCCACTTCTGTATTAGACCAAAAATACTTTTTAAACAATACCCTTAAAAATATCTTTAAAAAGAAATAGCTCTTTAAGTGGTCTAATATGCACATGATTTGGGAGGGTCTATTTTATTCTCACTGTCATGGCATAGCTCCATCTCTAAAGGCATGAAGATAGATGTACAATCAAAGGTCTGGACAATCAAAATGTATTTATATTCTTACAAATTTCAGTTTTACAAATAGTCTTCTGAAAGACAGACATTCCTAAAGCCACATTTGGCTTTAGGAAGCTGAATTCAAAGGTAGGCCCACATAAGCAGACCAGTTGTCCAGCTGGATGAGAGAAGCTTTGTCACACTGACCAGATTCTCCACTAGGTTCTAATTTGGGAAATGTGAAAATTAGAAGCTATTCACTATTTAGTAACAATTAATTTAGTTTGTTTGCTTTCCAATAGGAGTTTCTAGCAATCCTCAACCCAAGATGCACATTAGAATCACCTAGGGGTATTTTTATATAGTTCTGATGCCTTGGTCCCACCCTTAGAGACACTGTGGTTCTGGGGTACCTTATTTTACAAGCTCCCCAGGTGATGTTGGTATGCGCCAGGTTGGATAACCACTTACTTTGAAGAGAAATATTATGGTTTGTGTGTGAGGTGTCCCCCAAAAGCTCATGTAGCTCATGTGTGAGACAATGCAAGAAAGTTCAGAGGCGAAATGATTGGGTTATGAGAATTTTGCCCTAATCAATGTATTAATCCACTGATAAGTAATAACTGGGTGTTAACTCTAGGAAGGTAGGGTGTGCCTTTGCTATATATATTTTGACAAATTTGTCACAACACTTGCCCATAAAAGAAGAGTGCAGGCATTCTAATTATGAATGTGTAAATGTAGAGGCTAATATACAGAAGCAGAGCTCTCTCTCTCTGCTTCCTGGTTTCAAGTCCTGAGCAGCTATCCTCTACCACACCCCTCCATGATGTTCTGCCTCACTTCAGTCTCAGAGCAATGAAGTCAGCCATCTATGGACTGAGCCCTCTGAAACCATGAGCCCCCAAATAAACCTTTCCTCCTCTAATTGTTCTTGTCAAGTCTTTTGATCATAGCAGTGAAAAAAAAGCCAACTAAAACAAGCAACAAGTGTGAATCATTTCCTGACCAAATCTATATTTCTGTGTTAGCCCTGGATAGATTAAACTCTCTTTTAACAGGCTATGCAAAGAAAGACAACAACCACATAAAATCTACTTTAGGATCAGAACTCAAAAGTTGTGTGGAAAAAAAAGATTTAGAAGAAGAAGGAGGAGGAGAAGGAGGAGGAAGAGGAGGAGGAGGAGGAGGAGGAGGAGGAGGAGGAGGAGGAGGAGGAGAAATGTCTCTATTTTTGGTTATTTTAAAAAGGAAAAAAAACATTATGTTATTTCTTTGGAACCTGGGGGACAAAATTTCATTTTCTCAAGTAATCATTTAAATATGAATGGATGTTTCTCAATATACACTTCCTAATAGCCCTTATGTCTTTATTAATTCTTTAACAGTTGGCAAATGATAGAAACCAATCCGTAAGTGTCAGACTCTTGACATTCTTTAGCATTAGAGGAATTCAACAAGTAACAATTTCAATTACCAATTTTTTCTATCTCATTTTATCAATAGTTCAGATCTGCAATGTATGAATCAACCTGGATGAACTACCTATATTTCAGGAATCTAGGTCAGAACATTATTATCATGAAAGATGTCAAAATACAGACATCAAACTTTACCTAATGTTCTTATAATAAAATTTCATATATAAATAACTCATCACATCTCTGTAAGATGTGAACTTACAAAGAATTGACATCTAACTCTGTTATTACTTTTTGTGCATTCTAGCTAGTTGCTTAACTGCTGTGAGCCTCGATGTCTTCACTTTTAAAATGGAACACTCAATGCATACTTTAACTCCTTTGAGATTTTGTTATGCATAGTTGGTGCGCTTGAAGAATTCTAAAATTTGATGTTAACATAAGTTGTTTGTAGTCACTTAAACATAAGCTTTATGAGAGCAGGAACAGTTTCTCATAGAACCATGAGTCTTTAGAAGTTAGTGTGAAGCATATGGTACAGTACTATGTGAATGAATGGTGGCAATTGGAACTCATAGAAAACATGGCTTTATGATTATAATGCAAAAGCAAAATACATTCTTATATTTTTTTCCTCCTCCCATTACCAAAGTTACCATACCTTTAGGAAATCAGTAACCATATTTTGTACCATATTTTTGCTTCTTCTTCTTTGGGCTGATGGAAAACTGTCCAAGAGAAACCTTTAGTGACTGTTGGATAAAATTTTATCAGAGTCAATAAGAGTAAGACACAACCTGTGTGCACCCCCAGTTCCTGGATTGTGATCTTAAATTCCATCCTATTCTATATCAGAAACGTAGGCATTTGGGAAACTAGGTAGTTAAGAGTTTATAGGGTTTCAACTTTAGCATGAACATGAAAATGGAGAAATAACAGCAGGAAGGATATTTGTCAAATTTGTTAAGCTGCCCTTAGAAGTGATGTTAATCATTACTACCTTTTCCCCCAGTACTTGGGATTCAATCCAGAAGCACTTTACCACCAAGCCACATCCCCAACCCCCCTTTTATTTTTAATTTTTTAAATTTTGAGACAATAAGTTGCTTAAGGCCTTGCTAAGATGCTGACATTGGACTTGGACTTGCAATCATCTTGCCTCAGCCTCCTGCATTGCTGGGATTATAGGCAGGCACCACTGCACTCAGTCATAATTGTCAGAAGTAAGTGCTGAGACAATTCCTTTTCTAAAGAGCCCAGGGAAACAATCCCCTGAGTCTCTTCTCTAGGTTTTTTTTTTTTTTTTTTTTTTGGTGGGGGGTAGGGATAAAGACAGTTAATCACATTTCTGTATTCATGAGACTTAGGCAAGAAGAAGGCCCTGATTTGTTCCTTTCACTGATATCTGGCTATCAGTGAAACTACAGCTAGCTAGGGCCAGGCTTCACTGTGGCCAGATGTTTGGACTGGTTGATATCTGTTAGGTACCAATTGCTCTTCTTATCTCACCTCCTTTCCTTTTCAGAGACCAGGCACAAATTGCCAGAACTCTTTGTAGAGTAAGCATGCATTTTCTTTGGTTTTATTAATAGTTATTCCTAAAGGGTACTACTATGCTATTTTTGTGGGGTAAAAGGTTGGGAGGTGGGGAGCCTTATCCTTCCAGTGAAATCTGGGATTCTTTTCGAAGGAAAGAGAAAGAGAAGTTAATAGCAGAGTGATTATGTGAAGTTACTAGGCATCATCCATCCCAGCAAGACTCTGCACTCTTGAATAATTTCTTGAAATATAAATGGCACTAACACATATAACATAGACCCTCATTCACTGACTTATATCTTCACAAAATTTACAACTATGCCACTTATTCTTACGCATTTTACTAAGTCTTGTCCTTATGAAGAAATCCGCTTAATTGGAGACTGGCTTATGGGTTTACTACATTAATATCTAAGTAACAACACAGAATAAAAAAACAATCCTGGCAAAAGCAGGCTTTCAACTTTCAACAGGTGGGAAGCCTTGATAAGCATTAAGATTATTGACTCTTAGATAAAATGAGTTGGTTAAGTAAAGCTTTGCCCAAGAAATGACAGCTTTGTACTTTTGCCTGTGATATTTTAATTAGTTGGTAACATTTTCTAGAAGTTGAGTTTTTGGAGACAGATGTATTCCTACTTTACTCTTCAAGGATATCCCAAATTTAGACTGTGGGTAAAGGAGGGAGACCCCATTTTAAAAGGGGGTAGCTTAAGAGGACAGTCTAATGCAGACTATCTCTGTCCACCTTATATCTATCATACTGCTTGTTGTTGTTATTGTTGTTGTTGCTTTTACCAAAAGAACATCATTTTTATTCAGAGAAGAAATAACACCTTGCTTAAAAATCTTCCATTATGGTTGAGCATGTAATTTGATTATGGCCAATGGTAAGGAAGAGTTTCTGCTAAGGTGTCCAGAAGAGCTCCTTGGAGGAGGAGGGAAACCCCAGAGGTTGTCCCTGTTGCTTTCTGCCCACACCATCTCTTTCCTGCCTGGAACAGGAATACATGGCTATAACGGTCACCTGTATCACATGAGAATAAGAATCACACCTTCAGGATGGCTGAGAAGACTTCAAAAATCCTGGGTCCCTGATAAATTTACTGAGTTATCACATTGTCTCTGGCCTGCCACAGCAATATGCAATATTTCTTTTTATTAAGAGAGAAAAATAAACCTCTGTCTTTTTAGGCCACTAGTTTGTTGGTTCCTGTTGCAGCTAAATGCAATTTCTAACTGAAATATGTTCAGTTCCAAAGTTCATGGGTTGCAACATAAGAGGACTTGAAATACTGTTGTTTGAGAAAGTTTGAAAGAATTGAGGTTTTGTGTTTGGAAAGGGAAGAGAATGAAAATACTCAAAAGTAGCTATATTCAAATATGTAAGCCACTAATATACAGAGAAGCCACAAAAGAGAGGGAAAGAAGGGTGAGAGAAAGAGAAGCAGATTTCAGCCCATCCTGAGACATCTTTCTGTTCATCAGAATTGACTCTTCTTGCATCACTGGAAAGGTTCAAGTATAGTATAATTGTTATTCATGGAAACATGGTAGAAGAGATTAAAACACTGAGTGGGACAGTTAGAGAAGGTGACATTTACTTAAATTTCCACACTCAATTCAGAAAGCTTTTGAGTCTATGAGTTCCTAATGCCTAAAATCCAATTCTCATTAATAAAGCAAATATTTATCATGTACCTGCAAAGTGAAATTTATTGCTTTGCTTTGTTTATTGTGTTTAATCTAGCTAATTTTGATATCACACATAGGCCTCTTTCAAAGACAATGGACTTCTCTGTTTTGGAAGTGTCTTCAGTTTGTCAGAATTTGTGCAGAAATTGTGGCTTTTTTTGCAGTTGGAACACCCTAACCAGTCATTATAAACATATGTTACACCTTAACCATTCACCAGGCACTGAACTCTGGGTTTTAATTGATTGTGTATAGTTTTTCAACAATTCTATGAGGAAAGCCCCATTACATCCTCTTTGTAAAAGAAGAAAATAAGGCACAGAGAATTTGAATAATTTTTCAAGTTCATAGAACTAAAGGTGATGTCAAAATCGGAACACATTATTCAGACTCCTGACCTCCTTATTGAGCAAACTATATTCTCCATGCCTGGTCTGTATCAGACTTCATAATACCACATTCACCTAATAATCATAAGAAAATTGCAAATGAGTTGAAGGTACTGTATTAGTCATTTTTTGCCACTGTGACCAAAATACCTGACAAGAGCAACTTAGAGAAGGAAAAGTTTATTTGGACATAATGGTTTCAGAGTCCTCAGTCCATAGATGGCCGACTCTGTTGCTGTGGGCCCAAGGTGAGGCAGCACAGCATGGCTAAGAGCAGAGGAAAACTGCTCATTTCATGGAATTCAGGAAGCAAAGATAGGAGAAGACAGGAAAGGGGTTCAGGGAAGATGCACCCTTCCAGGGTATACCCCCAGGGACCCATCTCCTCCAGCTATGCCTACTGTGACCACCCAGTCAGTCCATTCAAACTAGGATGGACTGATTAGGTTACAGCTTTCATAATCTAATCATTTCACCTCTGACTATCCCTGCAGTTCTTTTGAGGAATATTTCATATCCACATCATAAGAAGTGCTATACAATCAATCTATGAATGATGAAAACAGATGTCTTATGTATTTTGAACGGTTCTTCAGTGTTTTCTTCTTTTATGTTCCATATAACTTTTTATCATCTGTAAATACTACTCCATGAAAAACAATTCTGGAATAATACAAGTTAAAATGGTATATGGCAGCTATGTGACAAAGATCAATATTTAATCCCTAGATAAATTGGTGATAGATTATCAAAACAATTTCTCTCCATAAAGAGCTATAATTACTTTTATTAAAGAAGGGAAGCTCCAAGAGAAGTTCAAGTCTTCTGCCACCAATAAATGCATTGAATCATGCCCACAGATGAGAAAATCTTAACAGTACTAACAGGTAATAATTTTTCCTAGTAAACCTGACATCAAAATTAAAAAGCCATAGGGGTCAGGGTTGTAAATCAGTGGTAGAGCACTTATCTAGCACATGTGAAGCACTGGGTTCAATCCCCAGAATCACAGGAAAATAAATAAAGGTATTTGCAACTAAAAAAATATTTAAAAGCCATAGATTGACTCATTATAGGAAAAACAAAACGAATCTCTTGCAAATACTCCAAACTTTTTTCTCTTAGAACATTGCTAATACAACAATTCAAATATGTAAGAGTTGGCACATTATAATTCTTTCATTGTGAATCATTATCTAAGGTCTTAGTAGGATATAAAACTTGTCCCTTAAAAGCTGAAATAACTGCTTATTTTTTAAAGTCACAGACATTAAATTAAATATGAATTATTAAGCATCTTTTTATTCTAACCCATTTCTATCTGGCTTTAATTTTAAGTCTTTTGGAGCTTCATCCCACTTTGCCATTTGCTTTTGTATGTTCTTATTCTGTCTTGCAAGCTGATTAGTAATAATAAACTCAGGATCAGAACTTTGAAATCACTGCCTTTAAACACGTCCAGATATACAGCACGTGTTTCATCTCCCTTTGGCACAAAGGCCTGGTGCGTTCCGCCTCTCTCACCATGGATACCATGCTATTTAACTCAGCCTGAACTGTGCTGACTGCAGACACTGAAAGCCTGATGGTCATTAAAACAGTTTTCCCTCTCTTTACACCCAGCCAATGTGCATCAAGTGTTCTAACTAAAATACACGTTCAGAAAGGGCCCCAAATGGACAAGGAGCAAAGGAGGAAAAAAAAAAAAAACAGAATTGGAAGAGGATGGTGGAGAGAATAGGCAAATCTGAAGAAATAAATAAAGGGGAGGCCAAGAATACTTGGTGACAGTTCGTTATCATCTTTGGCAGGTGTATTTATATGTTGTTCACTACAAAAAGCAGACATCCAAGATGAAGTCCGTCTCACAGACCGCAAAGGTGTACAGATTTATAACATGCTTGGTTGAATATGTCCCCCATAAGTAGTAGCACTGCCTGAACCCCCAAGCGGCTACTATAGACAGCAGGTATAACAGGAACGCATTTCCTTTTGAACCCAAGCATTCAGTCTCTGTGTACAGCTGCTCTGTGGCACCTAATGCCTTGCCTTCCCTGGGACAGCAGCCAGCGGGGTGGCGGCTTTCTTTGGAGATTAGGCATTAATTAGTTCTACTTTGCTTCCTTAAGATAACCCTGCAGATGCTTTTCTTTGCTCTGATTATCGCACATAGAAAAGGGTTGCATTTTTCTAAGCTACTAAGCAGCCAAGGGTTTGTGTGACTATGACAGCTGCTAAGTGATTTTCTGGTGGAGAAATAAAATGACAGGAAGGAAAAGTCAAGTCCTTCCCGCTGCAACCCAAGGCCCAGCATTGCTGATATCCTGAGAGGAAAATAAAATCAATGTTCTGACTTGTATTTGCTCCCTCTTCCAGCTGGGCACTGCCTTTTTTTTTTTTTTTTCCCCATTAGCTTGAACATGATCTACGGGAATATGCTGACACACATGGACCCATGCTCACTCCAAATTTTGTACTAAAGACAAAAACTCCTCAGATATTCTAAACTAACCACTTTACTAACTTGGAGTCCTCAGTAACAAACTGTGCGCTGGTAAACACAATAAAAACACGTAAACAAAACCTTCCAAGCAGGCAGAATACACATCAGGGCATTCAGATCCCAAAGCTGGAACAGTTACTCCCAGGAGGGATTGCCAGACCTCTGTCCAGAATCCAGTTCATTCTAATTAAGACCTTGTTCTGAGCAGCTTGGCTCTATGGTACTGCAGTCCACAAAGATTAGAAACGAAATGAAGGGATGTGCATCCTCAGGCGACACACTGACAGGAGCAACAAGACAGCTGGCCTTCAAAGAGGAGACAGCACTGACGGCCAACCAAAGCCATAACCCAACATAAAATAAAAATCACAGAAAAAAATGATCTGCCTGCACAATAACTTTCTTAATATATTGTAGATCATGCAAAATAAACCACATTTATAATGAGAATTCTGAATCATCAAGAAAAATACAAATATTTTAAAAGGTTTTGAGACTTCAGCAGGTAGATTTCCATTTCTCTGAAACCTCCAATGAGTGAAATTATTATCCTTCAATATTTATCTCTAAGATCACTTATCTAGCTGCCTAATATTTTTCCAGGACAAAACCAAACCAGAAATGGGAAAGCAAATGAAATATGTCAATTTCAGGGGGGTGGAGAGGTTCTCTTTATTAAGGTGAATGTACTGAGAAACTGGCTCCAAACTTCTTACCTTTCAAGAACACAGTGGTGCTAGTTCACATGCCTGGCAAGCTAGCAATTGTGTCAATGGAGTCAGAAGCTATTCTTCACAAAAGACTTAGAATGGGGGTTGGGGTTGGGGTTCAGCAGTAGAGCACTTGCCCAGCACATGTGAGGCCCTGGGTTTGATCCTCAGAACCACATAAAAATAAAGATATTGTGTCCATCTGCAACTATAAAAATACATAGAATGGTAGCTCAGAATTCTACCTGATCTCAGAATTGCATGTTAAGAAAGCAGGAGAGTTTGGAATGTTTGTTTGGGACCCTTGAGTCTGTATCTGATAAGCTCTGCCCTGTTTAGAACCACTAACCTGGAATGCTATAGTTTGGGAATGTTCCCTGAGTGTCTGTCTGGGCTTCTCAGCCACCCCTACCTTGGAGGATCTACAATCTCCTGTTCCCCAATCCAAAGGGCAGCTGGTGCTGCTTATGGGATCTCTTCTGGTTCAGCCTGGTTCTCCCTAGGGACACACAGAGCTCACACTCTTCCATATAACTCCATTCTTCTCAGTTATCACCCAAGGAGTGCAAAAAGGTTAAAACAGAATGAGAAAGGATAAAATTAGACATACATTGTTTCTCTATAAGGGAACTGATCTTTACCTTCTAACAACAACGAAGATGCTTGAAAAGAAATAAAAAGGAGGCAGGATATTTTAGTATGTCCAAACCAGTTATGAAAAAAAGAGTTTGGGGCGGGGTTGTTTGCTTTTTTGTTGTTTGTATTTTAAGCTTCTTTAGGAGACTGATACTGGAGGTCAGAATGTTCCAGCTCTAACCACTTTCTAATCATCTGCCACTCTGCTTAGTAATAACAAAAGCTCACACTCGTGTGCTGCCTACCCTATTTTGTCCTGAATTGTTTATTCTGGCATTTATACTTTCTATCTCATTTTGTTCTTTTCTTCAGTTTAATTTTCCACAGAAATCATATGTTCCCTTTCACCACTGAATAGATTTTACAATCTCCCATAGACCAAGTCTTGAAAAATAAAATGAATTAATAATAATGAATCTGAATATGCAGAACCTTCCTGCCCAGGGACAACCAAAGCTGAGTTGTGCTTCTTTGGTAGCTGCTAGAGTGTCTACTCATTACCTTTATGGGTTTTTTTTTTTTTCCATTACATGGAAAGCAAACATTGGTATCTCTGAGCACACAGAAAATTTCTTCTGCACAAAGTAAACTCTGCTGTAAACAGGGCAACTTGTTTAATCTCTTTCCTTCTATTGCTAAACTGGGATAATATATCACATGAAATCAAGGGAGGGAAAAGGTTAAAACGCAATTTTCTGTATGTTCTTGCAAGATCCCTTTATTAGTGCTAAAAAAGGTGAGGGTAAGTGGTTGTCAGCTTAGACTGTAGATATTGTAAAAGTTTCTGCATAATCATTGCATTCTAGCTCCCTGGGGTTGTGGCTACTCACCTCTAGTACTATGCAGGTGTGTCTAAAACCTTAATAGCAGTACTGGCATACTTAGGACTCTAGCCACTTTCTCTTTAGCAAATGATACCCTTCACATTCTTGCTGCATAGCAGGATCCTAAAATAAGTGAACTAAAATTTTCTAGAACTTAGAAAGTTCCTAAACATACCACAGTATGAATGTATGTTAGAATAATAGAATTGATTGAAGATAGGGGCACAAGGAAGAAATAAGTTGATTTTTGTCATCTATTGAAATAAATTGCAAGTGGATTACCTGGGATAAAATAAGGAGTAGTTACTGTTATTGTCTTTGAGACATATTTAGATTTAATTTAATCTTCTGCATGCACTTTTCCATTGCTACTTCTTAAGACATATCCCTCAAGGCTAGAAAAGACTACAAGACTACACAAACTCATGGACACCTTAATTACCCATACAGTCATTCAATAAATACTTAATGAAAAAATGAATAAATACCAATAAATATTAAAATATAATAAATAAATAAATACCAATAAACATTAATAACTAAATATTAAGTTTTCAACTTAATATTCCATGCAAGCATAAAAACAATTTTTAAAAATTTCACAATTTAAAAAAATTCAGGCAAGTCATTTTAGAGAGTACAGGTTCTGTAGTGAGAAGACTTGTGCTAGATATCCAGTTAGCTTCTAACTGCTAAGCAAGCCTCTAACATTCAGCTCTTCCATCTCTAAAATGGGTTTAATATTATGTAAAAACCTAATATAATAGTTGGAAATAGTATCTGTGAATTTCCAAACACAGCATCTGGCATATGTGACTTTGGTGTTGATAATGGTGACTTTTCCCTAAGAATTAGTGCTACTGAGGGGATAGCTACTTATTTCCATACTTTCTCTTGTTCCAATCTTTTCTTTCACATGATCCTAGTATGTTCTTATTATTTTGCTTGATATAATTTCCCAGAATGAAAGAGTACCATATTCAGAAGGAGTAAGAGAACACATTACAAAGTAAAACATAAATGCAATTTGGGAGGAATATTACTTAACTGCAATGTTTGTAGCTTTACTAATATCTTCCCTTTATCCACCAAGATTCTTGGATTGTAAGAAACAGAGAGTTGAATCATTTACTGAGTGAATTTATTGGAAAGATATGAGATAATTCATAGAACTTTAGGAAATGCTTCATAATTAGACTGTGAGAAGAATAAGAATTGGGCTGCCTTTTGGAGCAGTGTAGAGGAACAAAGAGAGTGTCTTAAGGCAGTGGGGCCAGAAGTTTCCAACTCTAATCATTCTAAGCATCCTAGAATAGTTGATGATTGAATGAAGGATGGACATCATTCTGAATTGAAGGGATACTAGTTGTTTTATGTGACTTTAATATTTTTCTGTGTCGCTCTGATTGAAAATGATGAAAGCCCACACTATGTACCACTTAATCTGTGTTAGTAATGCTTCTAAAGACTTTGCAAGCATTAACTCACTTAATCCTTCAACAGTTTTATGAGGTAAGCAATTCTCAGGAAAACATGGAAGTCTCATGGATATAGCTTGATCCACGTGGTCAATGCATTGGGCAAGGAGTACCTCATTTGATAGTCCTAGAAGACAAAATGGAACAAAAATAAGTTAGGGCAATTTTACCAAAAGGAGGCTTAAATGAGGGTAGGCAGAAAAAATCCATTTTTACATTTGATAATCCATTTTATATTTGTATATTTGATAAGATCCACATGCCTGCCGCTGAATAAAGATAATCTTTATTTCTGTTGAGCAAAATATTTTCAATTAGTGGCATACAGTGACTAGAATTTAGAAAGTTCAGAAATAAAATGTGTCTTCTTCTGAAAGTGAAGCTATATTCTGTCTCCCATTCTATATGTGGATAGGAATACTATAACAGTACTTAAAATAAATATGTGATTGCACATTGATGCCAATTATTAACAAAGTGAAAAATCACATGTATTTAGGAAAAATATACTTAACATGTAAATTCAGTCAAATTTAACTTCTCTGACTCCAGTGAGTCTAGGCATCACAGAAGAGAGGAAATTCTTCCTCAATTACCCCAGGATTAGTGAGATAAACATTCTCCCAATCTTTCTCCCAATCTCTTATAAGCCCCTAGTAAAATAATTCTTTCATTGAATTGCTTGAATCAACAAGATTTCCATTGCCAGAAAGAAAAAAAAAAAGAAAAAGAAAAACATTTCATTATCCTGAATGCTTCCATTTTCAAGAAATAGTTCTTATGTTTGACCTGGGGGGTGGGGGGAGGAAGTAGTTACTGCCACTATATCATATAATATATTATTATCATATGAGACTCCTTGTAGAGGTTAGAGGCCATTCCTTATTCATCCTTATGTCTACTGTGTCTCTGAGAATTGCAGACAAAATTTATTTTATGAATTAAGTAATAAATATTTGATCTTATTTCAAGAGTAGTCCATTTTTTTTCTGTTGCAGACCTTATTATCAGTATTTGCATTTGAAGTACCTAGCATAGAAATATGAAGAAATCCCATATGCAAGAAAAATATTAAAGTCACATAAAACAACTAGTATCCCTTCAATTCAGAATGATGTCTATCCTTCATTCAGTCATCAGCTATTCTATGAAAATCTGTTATGGTCAACAGGCTAATGTTAAAAGAACTGGAAATATAAATCAGAGCACAGGAGTCTCACATCCTTTACTCTCAGATTTCCACTGAAATGTTCAGAAGTACTAAAAGACAAGAGAAAAACACCTCTGAATTTATAAGCTAAGCATACAACCTCCACACACAAAAACTAAGAAAAGTTTCAGCTATAAGTAAAGTAAATCAGATAAAAAGCAAATAAAACCAATCACTAAGGCACAACTCTCATATTCTCCAGGACATAGTTTCCTATTTGGAATGATAAGATGCTATGGTTAGAGGCGCTAAGACAGCAGAGTGAAAATATGCCCCTTTGGCTTTGTTTTGCTCAGGCTGAGCTCTAGTATTTGGAGTGAGTGTTTTTTGAAGTTCCTGAATTCTTACAGGTCATAGGATGCAGTAAGAGTGCAGTTGTGAAGGCAGCTGGGCTCAGCTGCAGGTTGTGTAAGGCCTGAGGCAAGCTGGTTAAGGAAGAGGCAGTAGACAAAACTGGACTTAGAAACCCGACACCTGCAAAGCAGCTTCACCTAATATGGTGAGAAAACCCACACAGCCAACATTCCACTGTTGGTGTACCCAGGTGTCCACCTTCCTTCTTTCTCCCCACAGGCTGTGGGAGGTAAATCTGTGAACTGAGGACATTTTTGATAATCAACTAGAGTCAAGCTCCACAGAAGAAAGCACAAGTCTAAACTACCCAAAGGGTAGTCCACTGCTCCCTCTAAAAAATACTGGAGATGGGGCTTTGAAAATATTCTATGGTATAAAAAAACAATGCACCATTCAAGATTTTGAATAGGAAAACTTAAAAGTTACTCACTATATAGGAAATAGAGGTAAATAGTAGAATCATGTGTCTCATGTTCCCATAAAATTATGAAAACATGCACTATAAAAGATAAAATGAGGCTTTACTTACTAAAAAGAAGTTCGCTTGAGTAAAAGATAGCAAACATAAAAGGGGAAGGTAAAGAGACAAAAAGTAAAGTATTATAACTCTAATCTAGAATGGAGGCAGTAAAGATAGAACTGACCCTGCAGAAAATGAAATTAGTGGCATGAAGAATAAACTTAAAAGGTTCTTTCAGAATGCAGAAAAAAAAGAGCAAAGATTTAAAGATGAGAAAAAGAATGATACAAGTATATTATACAAATAGTAAAAATCCAATGTCATTAAATAGTATGCCAGACAATACCAGAAGAAAATGAGACAGAAGCAATAACTGAAGATATAATATAAGAAAATTATAAAATGTTAGAATAAAAAGACTTCATAATATGGAAGATTAGTGAAAAGAGGTCTTTTGAAGTTTTAATATTTCAGGGGTAAATGATGAATACTATATGCATCCAAGCAGAAAAAAAAAATTAAGGTAGAAATTGAATACAATTTATATAAGAAAAATCTCTGTAGTATGATGATATTTTATATGAATAAAAGTAAAGAGACAAGAAAGAATGTCATACTCCTAATTAACTCCGGGGTCAAAGTGAACTCAAATATCCTTTTAAAAGACAATTTAAAAATAAACATCAAGCCAGTTGTGGTGGAACGTACAGCTCCAAAGGCTGAGGCAGGAAGATCACAAGTTTAAAGCCAGCCCTCAGCAACTTTGTGAGGCCCTATGCACCTTAGTGAGACCCTGTCTCAAAACCAAAAACATAAAAAAAAAAAAAATAAATGAGGATGTGGCTCTGTGGTTGAGTGCCTTTGGCTTCAAACCCTGGTATATTCCCCCCAGAAAATAAAATAAAATAAACATCAATAGAAAAGAAGAAAAGGATCATTATAGGCAATTTAGAAAATAAAACTGAAATAAAGAAATAGTAGTCACTTAGCACTTATTTTGTACCAGGTACTGTTTAAATGAACTAAATATTTACATATGTTTACATATAAATCATATTAGTATATGTTAACTAGTCAATAAATGTATCAAAACTTTAATCTCACCAATAATTAAAGAAATAAAAATTAAAACTATAATGAGGCTATCAGGCTGGTGATGACTACAACATTATTGATAGCTAGAGGTGCTGGAAGGTGTGGAATTCTCTCACACGTGCTGGTGAAAGTGTAAATGACATAACCAATTTGGAAGGAAGCCCAATAAACTTATGAAAATTAACATGCCCATCTCCAGTGACCCTAAACAATTCTGTATTTAGAGTACACACTAAATAAATCATAAGGTTGCCACAAGAGGAGGCACACACAATCATTTCCAATAAAACATTTTTTAGGTAACTACCTTATAAATTACTTATTCCCTCATTTTATATTAAATACATAACATAAAACAGGAATTGCTTTAATATTTGTTCATCAATAAAGGGTAGTTTACATAAATTATGGTATATCACATAAATTAATGGTAAAAGTTTGAGGAGACACATAAGTTTACCCTGATTTGAAAACTACACAATGTGAACATATATAAAAACATTACATGGTACTCCATAAATACATAAAATTTTTACATGTAACTTAAAATTTTTTTAAATTTAAAAACCATTGTATATTCAAGCATTTAACAATGTATCCATGCAGCTATCAAAAATGGTGATATAGATTTGAAATTTCTGGCACTAATATAATTGGCACTAATATAATTAACTGAAAAGCTAAGAAATATAAATTGCATATGTAGTATGATGACATTTTATATGCATAAAAGTTAAGAGGCAAGAAAGAAAGAAAATGCTATAAAAAGTTAAAATTTGTTAAACCTGATACTTAGATTATGAGTTGTCTTCATTTTCTTGCTTTTAATTCTCTAAAGATAATTTTAAAAAATAACATCTTATTTAATTTTTTCAAATTATAAGAGATGGTTAAAACCATTGTTGGGAACAAATAGTCTCTCATTACTGATCAACAAATAATGAAAATCTGGACTATGGATACAACTTCAATAAACTACAGGATAATGTAAACTTAAAGAAAGTAAAAAGAGTAATTAAAGGTAACATATTTTTAATAAATCAAAAAATAAACAAATTTACATTAATAAAGCATAACAGAATTAAAAATGAGATTTAGAGAAAATTGGCAATATATAAGGAGAGTAATCAACACAGCATTTTTCCAATTGTTAAAAATTACAAGATATAAAAAAATTACAAGATATTAGAATGAAAGACTCTAATTTTATAAAAATAATCTTAGTGTCTCAATTTAAATGATAAGCTTATAGAAAAAAATACATTTTCAAAAACAAAATAAAGAAGATATAGATAAACTGATTAAATCAATGATAATAAAAATAATTTAGAGCTTTGTCAAAGACCATTTCCAGAATATTTTCCAGAGCCTTTTAGCATTTATGTACAAATCATTGAAACTTTGCAGGGAATTGGAAGTTTTCAAATTATTAATACCACCCTCATAGGTTAGAAAAAAATATAAAACTCACCCTCATAGGTTAGAAAAGAATATAAAACTCTTAGACACCACTTTACAAATTAATATAGCTCCAATTTTTATATGAGATAAAATTAGAAAAAAAAAAAAGCTCAAGACCACCTTTTAATAAAGATTCATGTAAGTAAAAAATCTAGCAGAGACAAGCCACACAATACCAACCCCAATACTGAGGTTCTGGGTGCCTCATCATTCCAGAACCCTCTCTCAGTTCATATTCTGTCTCCTTATAGAACTAGCTTACTTAGGACCACCTCAGCTCCTTGAAATGATGTGTAACCCCCATGTGGACAGACCTCAAGCCATTTTAACTGCTATGGAACACTAGTGATTTGAAATAATTAAAAGGAAGAGAACTGCACCAGGCATGGTAGCACATACCTGTAATCCCAGCTACTGGGAAAGCTGAGGCAGGAGTTTCAAAAATATGAGGACAGCCTAGATAATTACATCTGGAGATATAATTCACTGGAGGAGCACTGGCCTAGCATGTGTGTAGCCCAGAGTTCCATCTGTACCAACACACGCACGCACACACACACACACACACACACACACACACACACACACTTACCTTCATTACTGAAGCTTTGAAGTTTCTCATTCTGGGATGCTTCTCTTTGAGAAATGCTAACAGAGCTATAATTCAAGATCTCAAACAAAACAATGAACAGACTAGAAGAGTTAGAAGATATTACTTTTTACTTGAGGAAAAGGAATTAGGAAAAAAGCAGTATTGAGCTGTTTCTTCAAAAATAAGGTTTGGACATTCTTCATCCTTACACTACATGTGGAGAGGAATTGAACATCTTATGTTATTTCATAGATGAAGAATAAAAACCAAGATCCAATTACTCATGATAGTAATAAATACATTGCCTAAGGCTGCCAGATAAAATACATACCACTCAGTTAAATTTGAATATTAGACTAATTTTGAGTATAACTATGTCTGAAATATGCAAGAGTTAGGAGAAACCACCTTGGGGCCAGGAGTACATTAAGGGAAAGTTCAGCAGGAATGCCTTCCACATGCATTTTGGATATGCATAGAATGTCTTTTTTTTGTTTTTCCTTTCCTCCATTCTTTCTTTACCCCTCAACCTTCTTAAAAGTTCAGAGGGATTCACTGCAAATGCCCATCCAACCACATTTCAGACACAACTAACACTGAACAGAGAAAAGGGACAGACTTCAGAGTCATGGGGAAGGCAGTCTTGCAGAGGCAAGTGTCATTTGTGAGCCCTGCTCCTGTTTTTACCACAGCACAGCATGCCTCAAGCTCTGAGAACTGGCTGCTTCACAGGAGGCCAACCCGAAGAGCAATATAGCCATCATAGAGCCTGAAAATCCAAGAGCCTGGCAAAGACAGCCATTTTTCCTGAACACATCACTGAATTGTGAGTTTTAAAAGGGAAAGAGTTGACCATATGGCATTTGGGATTTCCACAAAACTGTTTCCAAAGACGGCTGTGATAAATATTTCCCAAGAAGAAGCAAATCCAAAAGCAGCCACAGTATAGCTCCCGTGGTTAAGAAAGTAGAGTTTGAAGTTAGACAGAGCTGGGTGTGAATTCCAGCTCCACCCATTGTGAGCTGAGTGACCTTGAGCAGAAAGTTCATCCTTCTGCAGCCTCAGTTTCTGTTGTGTAAAACTGGGAATAATTATAAAGTAATAAAAATTAATCAACACTTAGTTATATATTAACAAAACAATTATTTATAAACTATTTACAAAATAATGAAAAGGATTAATAATTAAATAATTATAAAGTAATTATAAAAATACATAGTGCCTGGATCTCAATAGTTAATAAAAGATAATCATTATAATATACTGATATACTTTTTATATTATCCAAAAGCAAAAGAAATTGCAAGAATGGTTAACTTCCACAGCATTCCTCATACCCCTGGGAGAAATCAAGGTGCTTGTGGTCAAGAATCAGGGTCCCCATGGTCTAGGATTAGTTCCATCTCTGGGCAGCTCTGATGTCTCCCCAGTGCCAGGATCATTCCCAGAGGAGTAAGCTGGGAAGGGGTGGGGCGGATATGCTCCAGCAATTGAATGACTTCAAAATAGAAGGATTTTCAATGGCAAGGAATTTCTCAGATTCCAAGAAGATACTTGAGAACTCTCTTTTCCCAGAGGAAAGAAACTAGTTCATGTGCTCTTAACCCAATGAGGCTTACGGTCATAGTAGAGGGAGAAAGAAGATAGTTGGCCTTAATTAGCTCCAAAAAAAGCCCAGAACTCCTGGGATTAATCCAAAATCAAACAAACCTTCTAGTGGAGAGATCCAAGCTCCCAAATTTCAGCATTAGTAAAATGAAGCCAAATGTAGGACAGCGTCTGAATGATTCCCATAAAGCTAACATTTACATGTTTTAAGAACTAAAGTTATCTTTGCCACAATTCCTTTGTATGGGAAAGGCTCAGCCATCACAAGACAGTTCACCCTTTCTACTGCTATATGCTCAGGGAATGTCAGAATGGCTCTCATGTAGTTGGTAATAAGGAAATTTTGATTTAACAGAATTGTTCAAGATCAGTAATGGGACCTGGGTTTGAACCTTGATTTGACTCTAAAAGTCATAGTCACACTGCCTGCCAAGGCAGACACAGCCCAGAAACAATCCCAAGGCATGCTCCTACCCTCTCTATACCTAAAGTTCTCCTGGAGTCCACCAAGATAAAGGAGGAAAACCACTTGGAGGAGCACCCTTTAGAGAATTTATAATATAAAAATTATGGCAGATGCTATTTTTTCCCAATTCTGTTTTGCTAAAAAACCTTAATTAATTCAGGTGATAAATTTCCCATTTAAATATATTCACCTCCTAAAATATTTGGTATCTTAATTATGATAATGATTTTATAGATGTATACATGTCAAAACTCATCAAAATGTACAATTTATATACATAATTTTTTTGTACATAAACTATATGTCAATAAATAGTGTGGTAAAACACACAGGCATGTAACATACACTGCCTGGACTTTCTGGTGATCCATTTCTGGCCCAAAATATCTGTACTTATGTCTACTGAAGAGGGCTCCCATCAAAGTTATCATATAGCTGAAGGAAAAAAAAAAAAGACTTGCCTGGAATGAATATTTTATCTTCTGAAAATCTCTTTTCTTTCAGCCTCGAGATGAAACAAACATTTTGAGAGAATGAAGACAACCGATCCAAGCTAATGCCGATGAAACAAAAAGGTAGAAGGTACCCCAGTCCTTGATGGCCCTGGAGGAGCTACATCAACTTTTTGGCCTGCCTACATTCTGACTTCTTGTTTTGTGAGAAAGAAAAAAAAAAATGGCCCTATTTGGTTGTCTTGATATAGCATGATTTCTTCATACGTCACACTGGCAATAACTGAATGACAATATTCTCATGCAAATTATAAGGCCGATAACACTATATCATTCCTCAAAAGTCTTAGTTGTTGCAGAGTAAAATTCAAAGTTTCTCCAGACTCATCTCCCACTATGGCCTACCGGGACCACTTACTTCCAGCCCCAGCTAGTTGTGCAAGCAATGAATTTTAAGATTAATGCTGTTGTCTTAACCGGATATATTTTTTCTTCCAGAAACTTTTACAAATCATGGAAGATTCAAATAATTTTCTTAGTACAAAGCCAATGAAAAGCTTGAGAAGAAAATTTATACCTCCTGAACATAAGTCAGGTGCTCTTTGCCTTAATACCCACTTCCAAAGCAAGAAAATCAAGTGCTCTGGTAAGGAACCTGATTTACTCTTGATTTTTACTTAACCTCTAAGCTCTCACTTTAAAAATGATTAATAAATTGTCATTTGGGGTGGGATATGTTAGGATGGAAAAAGCTCATTTGTAACAGCAGCATAAGAAAAACTAAAATTTTAAGAAAATTGTGTCTTCCTTTTCTACAGTGTCTGTTTATACACAGAGATATAGAGTTGGTTTTATATTTGTAATAGAACATACATGTAAATTTGTTATGTTGTCTCACAGAGTAGAAACTATAAAGGCTGATATGCTTGCTGTGTGGTAGCTAAAACTTCAAGTTATTGGACAAAATATTTTGTTTCCAGAGCTACTGATTTTGAAACTAGGAGAAAGTAATTAAACCTTCCAGTTTATCCATCTGTCAAAGAAGGAGAATATTACATTTGCCATCTGTCCAATTTTCAGGTACAGCTGATATTGATGAAAGGATCTAAACCAATATGGGGCTTTTATGTCAACTCATTTGAAAGGGTTGATTGGTATTGAAAGCTCTGCAAATCAATTTTTGTTTATTGATTTTGTTTCTTTGAAATGATTCAAAGATATAAAAAGTAATATAACAGAAGTTAATTGCAGGCTACACAGATCTAACAGATGTTAATATTACTCCATCTTTGCTCCATGTTTACTGACTCTTTTAATAAAGAATTTAAGTACATCTAAAGCTATAATCCCATCCCTGGGCCTTTCCTTCTCTTTTTATGAAGATGCGGCCAGAAATTTTAGGGAATCAATCCTATGCAAGACTGTATGATTTTACAATATTTGTACATATGAAATATGTATGGTATTATTTTAGATTTTACATTTCATTTATGTGCTATCATACATAAATATCATTTAGCAATTTGCCTTTTCTATTGACTATTTTGTGTTTCACATTAATTCATATGGATACATGAAAACTGATGCAAGTGCTTCATTTTATTCTCAAATAGCAATAACCCAATTTACTCATTCCCTTACCAGTAGGAAGTTAGGTTAGGTTGTTTCCCCCTTTTTGTTTTAAAATCCCAAGTAATGCTACATAAATATTTATGTATACATATGCAAGTGTTTCTCTAAAATATGCAACTATATTTTAAAGGAGAATTATTATGTACTTTTGTATATTTTTCAAAAAGCCTGTAGAAATTTTGATTTAAACTGTGCTAAATTTCTTTATACTCTGAGGGAAATTTAACATTTTTGTGTCTTCTATTCATGAACATGGTATGTTTCCCTAAATTGCTTAGGAGATAATCTCTTTTATGTCTTTAAATAAAGTTTCACAGTTTCATGCATGAAGAAAAGTTTTTGTGAGATTTTTTCCCTAGTTACTTTATAGTTTTTCTCTTCTATCTCCCTACTCCCCTCCCTTTCTCTTTGATTACTTTTTTAAAAACTCTAGTTTTTTAATATATTGCATTTATGCAAGGTCTGCAAGTTTATGCTGTTAGACATAGCACTATTGAATTTTTTAATATTGAATTTTTATTTTTTGGTAAAGCGGATTGAACCCAGAGGCACTTTACCACCTAGCTACATCCCCAGTGCCCCCCATCACCCAGCACTTTCTCTTTTTTTTTTTTTTTTTTTTTTTTGATTTTGAGACAGGGTCTTGCTAAGTTGCCCAGACTGGCCTGGAACTTGCAATCCTTCTGCCTCAGTCCCCAAGTTGCATGTGCCACTGCACCTGGCTAAACACTATAAATTCTAAATATTCTTTTTTCAATAGATTTTCAATAGATTTTCTTGTATTTTTCAAACATCCTAACTATTAGATTACCATGGATTTTTTTTTTCTCAGACGAACATATTTTTGTATAAGAACAATGTGACTTTCTATCCCTACAGCACTTTTTTTTCATGTCTTCATTCATGTACTTAGGGTAACGATATCCATCTCATTCCACTGTCTTTCCTACCCACATGCCTCCTCCCTAACCCTCCCTCCCCTTTGCCTTATCTAGAGTTCCTCTAAACCTCCCATGCTCCCTCCACCATTCCCATTATGAATCAGCATCCTTGTATCAGAGAAAACATTCAGCATTTGTTTTTTTGGGATTGGCTAACTTCACTTAGCATTATATTTTCCAACTCCATCCATTTACCTGCAAATGCCATGATTTTATTCTCTTTTAATGCTGAAATATTCTGTTGTATACATATACCACATTTTCTTTCTCCATTCATTTACTGAAGGGCATTTAGGTTGGTGCTTCAATTTAGCTATTGTGAATTGTGCTACTATAAACATTGCTGTGGCTGCATCTTTGTAGTGCTTATTTATTTTCCTATCTTATTTTGCTTACTGGGACTTCAGTAACATATAATAAAAATTGTGAATATACACATCTTTCTACTCTGTATCTGTGTTCTCTAAGTTACTTGCATAAGAACCACCTTGTGACTTTTTTTTACATTGTAGATTTCTGGTTTCCATAACCCCCATTCTCCAAAGATGGTAACTCATAAGGTTATGGTAGAATTGATAGATTTGATAAATTTTCATTTTCAATAAATATTCTTCCTGTAATATTCTGATATGAGTTAGCCCCCAAATAACACCTTGGTAAGTGCTTCTCTAAAAGTATACATCTAAAGTGGATTGTGTTCTACACTAAATCTCTGATTTATTTTAGCCCTTTTATCACCAACATATGCTATATTTTCTTTAAAGCACCATAGTCTTATTAGTATCCCCTACTTTCCATTAATCTAACTCTGATCAGTAACAAGAGTTTAGACATCTACTTGTAATTTGGATTGATTGCCATATACCAGATCCCTATTTTACATTACCTTCTGGTTATCTCTTATGTTCTGACATCCACTGTTATAGTATGGTATATTTTGGTGGTAATAGGATATAAATAATTGGGTCACTTCCAGTAATATGCATTTTTTTCTTTCTTCTTTTAATGTTTCATTTCTAGTCTAATCATTTTTATTCCACAATGAAACTGATAAATCATAAAGTACTAACCAATGTCATTGTTTTCATGTTGTTATATCATAATTATTTTAATAGCATAATTAAGATATAACTTAAACCATGAACTTTACCTTTTAAGTGTATTTAAATGTGCAATTCAAAGTAGTTAGAGTTGGGCAACATCATCATAATGTACTGTTAAACATTTCCATCATCCTAGAAATAATTCTCATATCCATTAGAAGTTACTTCTCACTCTTTCTCTTCTACAAACCCTAGTCAACCATTAGTTTATTTTTTATCTCTATAAATTTGTTTATTCTATATTTTTGTATTAATGGAATCATACAATATGTGATCTCTCATGATTGGCTTCTTTCACTCAGAAAAATGATTTTTAAATTCATCCATGTTTTAGCACGTATCAATACTTCATTGCTTCTTATTGTCAAACTCCATTCTATTGAATGGCCAAACAGAATTCTGTCTATTTACTTATCAGTTAATGGGTAGTTGGCTTGTTTTCACTTTTTGGCTATTATGACTTAGACTTCTATGAAAACTTATGTACATTATTTAGACATCTGTTTTCAATTCTCTTGTGTATATTCCTCAAATACTTGCTGGGTCATACAATAACTCTATGTATAATATTTTGAAAAACTGCCAAATTGTTCCAGATGCAGCATTTAACATCCCCACCAACAAGGTATGAGGGTTTAATTTTCTTCATAACCTGTCAGCACTTGTCATTCTTTTTGATTATAGTTACTCTTGTAAATGTGACTTAGTACCTCACTATGGTTTTGATTTGCATTTTCTTAATGGCTAATGATTTTGAGGGTATTTTCATGTCCTCATTGGTCATCTGTATATCTTTTTTGGATAAATGTCTACTCTCATCCTATGCCAATTTTTAAAAACAAGGTTGTCTTTTCAATAAGAAGTTCTTTATATAGTCTGGGCACAAGCACATTTTCAGACATACATTTATAAATACCGTCTCCCAGTCTTTCACCTACATTTTCACTGTGTTGATGTTGTACTTTGAAAAGCAAAAGTTCTCAATTTGGTCAAAGACCAAATTATCTTGAAGAGAAATGATCTTCTCTTTTATTACTTATGCTTTTGGAGCTATATCTAAGAAATCATTGCTTAACCCAAGATAGTGAAAATTTACTTCTGTGTTTTCTTCTAGAAGTTTTATAACCACAATTATTTTTATAGATATGAATGAATAGAAAATGAGACTTAAAGTGGTATAATCAGAGCGCTATCAAGGGGAAAAGTTCAATTATTTAATTTTACAGATAATAATTATTAAGATTATGGGGTAGTTTAGGAGTATTAATACAAATGAGTAATAAAATGATAGAAGACAGTATCCAACAAAGAGAGAGTACAAAGACCTGGTATCATCAGGTCTGACATTTCATGGATCTTCCCTCTCAGGCCCAATAATGGCTGAATAGCCAGCATCAGCTCTTGCTGTCCAGGAAGGAGAAGAATCAGACTATCCAATTTTTTTTTTTTTTTATAACAGAGGAAACATAGGTGAGGATAAAAGAAGAATTTATTGAGGGTCTGTCAGAGTATCTTTATGAGAGAAACAAATAATTAACTCTTATCAAAGGGATTCTAAGTCCAGTTTTCTCCTTCACATTTCATGCATTATGAAAAGAAGAAATGTTTCCTACTAATTCAGAAAATAGATTGCTTGAGTGAAAAATAGGGCACACTGAATTGACCCATTATGTCTTCCTTTCAAATCACAAAACAGAATAGTCATGCATAATGTTCACTCTAAACAACTTGATGTGCTGAACTGTTCATTCAATAAAGTTAGGACTCTGTACATATTCATTCTATAAACAACTCCTCCCCTGCAGTACTGTCATGGTTACCAGGCTCAGGAAAGTACCGCTGTTTAACATCTGCATCTCTCTACTTCCCCAAGCTACCTTATCTTTATGTTGCAGCCATTGTCTTGGAAATTGTATATCTTTTTCCAAGCTGTGAAAGAAAGCATGATGGTAGGCATTGATGATAGAAAGCAAACACAGTCACAACATAAGTGTAAAATGTGCAGGATCATTTGATGACTTAGTAGAAAACAAATGTCTTCTAAGGACTTGAAAGAAAAGAGAAAAGTGTCCTTCTTATCTAGCATCCTTCATATAACAAATTAGAAGTCATCTTAGAACATGATGTGTGTTTGTGATACCTGATTATTTGATAGAGAACTTTCCAACATTCTTTTATGTTAAATTTTTGGAAGGTCATCCATTTTCACCTGAGTAGAATGCTTTGGTAGGTCCTTTCTTAGAGTTAGGTAATAATAACCTGAAATTTTAGTCTTCTCAACCCAAGAATTCTATGTTGCCACAAAATGATTATTTACCAATCAGGTAAAGTTTCTGTCATGGAAAAATAATTGGTAAATCCAGGACCATAACAACTTTTCAAATAACTTTGGTAGAGGACTTCCTGTATTTTGAGTTATTATTACCTACATATAACTTTGGTAGAGGACTTCCTATATTTTGAGTTATTATTATCTACATATTTTATTAACTCTTTTTGCTAAACACTTATTTACAGCTTTTCAATTTTTACATAATTTTATTTACTAGTTCCTTAAAACAGTTTACAAGAAAGGAATTTGAGGTTTTCAAATACAAATAAACTTGGCAAGCATAATGACACATTATATTCACTCAGTAGTTTTATAACTCAAAATGGTTATCTCTCCTTCTCAAATCAAGACTTTCAATATGAAAATTAATCATCCCATAATCCTGAACTTATTTTGTCAAGCCCTTCTATGCAAAGATAGGTTATAAAATTTATGAACGTTCCTTTAGCCAAAAGTATTGCAAATGTGGGCAGTATTCTAGAGGACAAACACAATTTCCTACACATAAAAATAGGTTTACTCAAGACAATAACCCATTTATTCATGCAGAGATGAATGTGGTGATAGAACAGGGCACAAGATATGAGAAAAAAAATTGAACAAAATGTAAGAAGACCTAAATTCCAACTGAGACTATAGTACAATAATACTATGTCTTTTATAAACTTGGGCAGATTAATTTCTCAAGATGTATCAATCAGGAATGTGCAGACATATGAGTTACAGAAGAACTGACTAAGAACTAAAAGTGACTTAAGAAGTTTAAGATCATTAGTTGGCCACATAAGAAGCAATCCAGAGACACGATGATCCAGATTTGGCATAGTGGCTGGTTACGACCATAAAGGAACCAAGCTCTTTCCATTCTCCTGTTCTGTCGTCTCTCCTTCTTGCCACCTCATACCAAGATAGCTAAGCTCCAGGCGTCTCATTCCCATTCAAAGGTACAAAGCCAGGGAAGCGAAAAAATATTTTCATGAAGTTATTTTCTCTTGTTAATAGCAAAGTGATCCACCAGATTTCCCTTTTATATTACTGATCAACACTTGACTAAGATCACAAGATCAACCTTTGTACATGTATACCTGAGAGTATAGGAAAGTGAGCATCAAGCTTTTACCAGGGAAGAGACACACAAGAAGAAAACCTCCTGGCTTTGATCCTCAATTGTGGAAGTTGGGTAAACTTATTTCTCAGGTATAGCTTCAGGCTAGTATATAATCTGTAAAAAATAAAAAAATAACAACAACAAAGTAAGATAACTTTTTACTTTTTTTTAAAGGAGCCTCTCTCTGATTCAAACTTCCTGTGATAGCACTTTGTGTTCCTCTCTAAAAAGAAAAACAAGACAAAACAAACTTCCTCCATCCATGATTCTGAATTTCTAAAGTGACCAGTCTTTCCCCTCCCCTAACTAGAAAACAACCTTCTGAGTCTTTCAGACACTGAGTCATTCAATTCAACTTTGATGGCGCTGCATCTATTTTTGAGGTTTAGCCATCATGGTTTAAAGAACGTTGACTGTCTGTGGACACTTTGGATATTTTTCCTAGCACCTCTCTGAGTTTATGTGTTACTAAATTTAAATGGAAAAATTAAAGATGTAAAAGGCTAAGTAAGTAATTATTTTGAAAAAAAAGCATGAGTGATCGTCTTTTTAAATAAAAAAAAAATCCAAAGAATTCATAATGCGTTGCATTTGTCCAACTGACATTCCATTTGTGGTATCTCATAATCCCATGTAATATTACAATGTACCTCTACTTCGTTTTTAAAGAAAATTACACAGCTGCCCCTTATTATTAAAAGCACCCTCTTCCTCACTCTCTGAATAAATGTGTGTTCTGAAATTAAAACAAGACACTACATGAGAACCACTTGGAAGCCAGAATGTCGCCAGCTTTGTATGCCAGATGTGATTATAGAGCGACAGTGGACAGTGCTGCAATCAGTCTATTGGTTAGCCAGAAACTGTGGACACCCAGAGGAGATTCAGTCTGAATACATGGCTCTTGGTGCGTTTAAAGCTACCATGAAAAAAAAAATGCTTGTTTTACGAAGATACTCTATGGGAATATTTAGCTGTTACATTGTAAATGCTGTTATTTTGGTTTCTAAAAATGTCATGACAGGAAATGATTTGAGGGAGGAGTTGCCAAGATGGCTGTTAGGTAGAAGGAAGGGGGAAAGAAGCTAAACCTCGAAAACAAGAAGTTAGAAAAGGTGAAAACATGAATATAATTTGCAATAAAATGAATTCATGGGCTCTCAAATAAACTTGACTTGTTCCCCCTCTATTTGCTTACTCCCAGAAAGCTGGCAATGTTTGATGAGGGTGTTTCTACTGCTTATTGTCACAAAGGTTAGAAGATCCTGCTCTTCTGATTCTGTATCAGTCACCAGGATGAGACAGCTGACAAAGGAAGGCATCCAGTTAACATGGGGCCAGGAATCAGTCCCCCACTCCCAGGTCCCAGCAACTATAGTCAGCAGGCAGTTGAGGACTTCTGGAAAAGGTTTCTGCAGGTTCAGAAAAGGTGATGTTCAGGTTGTGCTTTCTTCTCTGTGTCTGAGAAGTGCAGGTAAGAGAAGGGCTGGTTAGAAAGCAGCTAGTTAGTGCTGTTGGGAGGGGGCCCTTCCTCAAAGGGATGCTCACAGAAGAGGCTTAGTACCTGAAGAGCTTTAGAAATTTAGATTCTTAGAAACAGACAAAGGAAGGAAGGAAGGAAAGTAGGAAAGAAGGGAGGGGAAATGAGGAGGGGAAACTAAACGGGTTTTGCTTCCTAAATTGGTTCATGCATAGAGATCTCTCCAAGTATGGAGTCTCTGGTTTAGCCAACTTACTTCTTATAGATGATATTCATGGGTTCTTTTAGTAGTAATGTGTCTTTTACTACTGTTTCTCTTAGATCTACAAAGCATCAGAAATAATAGCTGATCCTCAAGAAAATCATCTGAGAGAGGAAAAATATTTAAATATATATGTAGATATATATATACCTTATTAATATATATTATGTTATACATTATATGTGATATATATATATATATGTAAAGTTGGTATACTATAGCTCAGCAATAAAAACTTTTCAAGAAATTTCTAACATACCTATAATTTTACTTTCACTGTTTTTCATATGAACTCAGAACCCTCCCTCTTTTTTGGCAACAGAAATAAGCTTTTTCCACCTTTTATTTTTAGACTCCCACTTAACTCTTTAGGATCTAGTTTATTTTGCATGTGTTTTAAAATAAAAGTAACAATTTTAAAACTCAAACTGTTACATCTCTATATTTCTTCATATTACACACTGCCTTGAACACCAGTACTAATGTGTATATATCATTGTAATTTTCCATAAAACTGTGTTTTTTAACCAAAAATAGTAGACAGAAAGTGAACAGGAGGCAAAAGACAAAAGGAAGGAAGGAAGGGAGGAAAGAAGGAAGGAAGGAAGGAAGGAAGGAAGGAAGGAAGGAAGGAAGGAAGGAAGGGGGAGGGAAGAAAAGGAAAGGAGGGAGGGAGGAAAAGATGGGAAGCTAGATCAATAAATATTTATTGTACACCATTCCTGGCAAATGGCACTGAGGCAATACAATGCCTGTATATCCATGTTCATGAGTGGACTAATTTTAGTTTCATGGCATACATATGATATGATTTTAAGCTTGGAGTCTAGTAAGAGTGAAGGTAAGACAGTGGCCTCTGTGCCTTCAACATGTAAGGCCAGCAGCTTCCCTGCTTTACCCCAGCCCCCTGCATCCCCTGAGCAGTTAGGGCAGCACCTTCCTGAAGGGGAGCATTTCTTCTCTTTCTTTTGTGCCTTTCCCTCTATAGAGGTACAAGTTCAAGTTTAGCACAAGTCCCACCCCTGTTCAGTTAGGGAAAAGAAAGTGCTCTTGGTTACTGATAAGGCACTCCCCACTTAGATAACCATGCTTCATCTAATTATTTGTTCATTTATATATAAAAATCAACTTCATAAAAATATTTCAGTAAGTAGATAATCTCAACTATCAGGAAATTATACTGCAATTATCCATCATTACTGTGATGATACATACTAAATTTCAGATTTGTTTATCTTTCTCTCACCTGTTCCAAAAGCATTACTTCTGAATGAGCAGATTAATAGATAATTTTTAAGCTTTTTTATTGTGTTAAAATTAAAGAACACAGAACAATTAAAGGTCAACTGATGTTTTCATATTATCATTTAAATCAAATATTTTAAAAATAAGACTATTACTTGCTTTGATGACTTCAAATAGTGAAAGAAAATTCCCTTTTTATATCCCATTTCACAATGGATGAGAGAATATAATTTAAGTATATCTGGAACATGATTTTTTTATTTCTCCACTGAGTTAGTATTGATTCTTTAATTCTCTTTAGTCATTTATGATTCATCTGATGTTGGTCAATTTTTCAAATCTGAGATGTCTCCTATAATAAAGATGCATTCCCTATCAGACAACGATTTAGATAAACGTCAAATTCACATAGAATTTCACATACCCTCTTTTGTCATTGACGACAGAATCTGTCACCATTTAAAGGCTGGATAGCATAAATGCAATCGCTTAAGGAGTCTTTAAAACAAAATTTCTGTTTCCTGAGGCTCCTGTAACACAAACATCAGAGATCAGAAACAGACAAATATCTAAAGATAGTATGAGCAATGACAGCTATGCATTTTCACAGCTATGCAGTCACTGTTCAGAAATCAAGAAAAACTTGGGACATGGTTGGTAAATGAAAAGGTAACTATATGAAGGAGACAGAAGAAAGAAAATATGTAATAGAATATATTATAGAGCTGAGATTATATGGCACTGAATGAACCTGAAAGTGTTCTAAATATATTCTTGGCTAATTTTGCAATTACTATGAGATACTTAGCATTATGACTCTATAATTACTGTCAATTATTCATTTAAATTTAAATGAATGTTGAATTTTTAAAATTTCAACAATACTAACAAGAAAATATCATGTACAATTTGGGTCACCAACTAAAACTAAAACATAGTCACTAACCTCTAGGAATTTACCACATGGGAAAGAAACTACATAAATAGAAAACCAACCATAATGTAATATTTTTATGAAATGATCCTATAAAGCAGAGTTAAAGGCTTGAGATGAGAGCCATCATAATAGTAAAGAGCTCTTTTTTGGTGGACTTTGGCCAGATGGAAAACTTCCTTTAGGAAACCAGGCCTGGCCCACCCTGTAGTTGGTAGCTCCTTTCCTCTTGCATCACAGAGAGGAGCATGTGACCCAGGTAGAACCAGTTACAACACGTAATTCCCCAGGAAAGACAATGGATTCAGGGAAGGGCACATAAGCCAAGTCAGTCATTTCAGATTGAATCCTGAAACTTGCATGTACACATAACAAGAAACCCTCTCTTTTTCAATTTACTCAAAGCTCATGGAGAGCTTCTGGTATCCATCTTGCCATCATGCATCATTTGAAAAGGTAAATTCATATCCTGGCACTACCAGAGCAAGTCTCCATAAATTCAGAGATTTAACACAACAGAACTTCATTCTCTCCTAGGTCTGGGGGCCAGAAGTTCAACATCAGTTTCAGTGGCTGAACCCAGGGAGTTGGACAGACCTCATTTCCTCCATGTGCTCTGGAGATCAGTCTCTTGCATCTTCCAGCTTCTGAGAGTGGTCAGCATTTATTTGCTTGTGGCTACATCATTCCACTCTTTCCCATATCTGTGGATCTTCCTTCCTCTGTCTCACGCTCTCTTTGTTTTCGCTTTTTGACTGTTTTCAGTGCTTGGGGTTCTGCCTCAATCTTACAAAGATACTTACAATGGAGTATATTGGGAGCCTTCCAGGTTAATACAGAATAAGCTCCCCATGTCAAAAAACTTATTCCCACCACAAAGACTCTTTGTTCTTAAAAATACTATTCACAGTTTCCAGTGATTAGTATTTGATTCCTGTGGCTATCAAACTATTCAGTTTAGTGAAGGTAATATAGAGAAAAGCCAAAATTTGAGATTGGGAGATACTGGAATATGACAACATCAATCATATGCCTGGCTGATCTTCACCCCATTTTTCAGTTGTAAACCTAAAGAGTTACAACTGTAAGACTCAGTATTGGTCTAGTTTTCAGTCATTCTGACCCAAGACTGTTTTGACTGACTCCAAGACCGTCTTTTCCTGCCAGGTAGTATTATGCATATTCCCTTTCTCTTTCCTTGGGTCAGAGATTCCACCTGCTTTCTTTACCTTTTTATCATCATCATAACATTTTTCTATCTACCCAGAATCCACTCTTCCCAGACTCATTGCTTAGCTCACTACTTTTTTCTTTGCCTAATATCTGTACATGATCATATTTTGTTATAAATCTGCTTGTTAATTTCATGAAGATAGAAAAGGTGGAAAAGTTTTAAGATTTTCAAACTGTTCTAACGATAGTTATTTTCTGGTCCATTACATTTATTAAACATGAAAATGTGAGTCCAGGACACTGTCTCTCAAGAGATAAATTCAAATACAGACAAAAAAGGAACAGAGCCAATAACACATAGGAACACCTGAGGCTGTGTTAGTTCCTAGGACTGTCATAACAAAGTGCCATAAGCTGGATGGTCCCAGTTCTGGAAACTTTTGAAAGCCTGATGTCTGAAATCAAAGTGTCAGCAGAGCCATGCTCCTCTCAGACTCCAAGGAAGGATTCTTCTTACGTCTTCCTTGCTTCTGATGTATGCTGGGAATCCTTGAAATTACTTGGCCTAAAGATGCATTGTTCCGACCTCTGCCCAAGGTTTCTCATGATTTTGTCCCTTGGTCTCCTTAGTGTCTATGTGCCCCTATGTACAAATCTTCCTTTGTTTATAAGGACACCAGTCATTGGATTAGGGTTCATCTTAATCCAGTGTGATCCAATCTTAACTTGATTATATTTACAAAGACCCTATTTCTAAATATAGTCACATTTACAGGTCCCAGAAATTCAAAACTGAGTGTGTCTTCTTAGGGAATACAAATTGACCCACATGGGCTTAGGGAGGACACCAGGGCATTCAGGTCATCCATCCTGACCCAGTGCTGCTGCACTAACACTGAAAATACATGCTGAAAATGAAATCAATTGTGATCTCATTTGGTGAAGCATATAATTATAAATAATGACACTGAGAAGTAGAACAACCCTTCACTCTCAGTCATACTAAGAAAGTGCATCAGAGATAGTTTCTCTGCCACAGAATTACTGAAATAATGATAATTTTATTTCAAATAGACTATTAAACTCAAGGAAGAATCTAGCTAAATGGAATGTCAGATAATCTCATTAAATAGCCAAATAAGCTCAGAACCATTTAGAGACAAAATGAACCAAACAAGTAGCATCACTTCAGTTGGTCACTTAGTAGTCACCACTATTTTAAATAGCTCAGCTACATCTGAGTGATGCACTATTCATCAAAAAATATCTTACAAAATTAACATTTAAAATAGTCAGAGGGCCTTGTTTGTATGCTAAACTGTAATTAACCAACTATAAATTGGAAAAGACCTTTAATTACTTTGAGTTTGAAACTATATATTTGCCATTGTAATATAGCTCAAACAATCAACCACAAGGCATTTGGCATTACAAGCATTTTTTTAAATAGTGATAATATCCCATACCCATTGAACATTTATCCTGTGCCAGGCATATATTATGTGATCCAACATACAACTTCATTTACACCTCACAGTGCCTCTAAGACAGAATCACCTATTATCTCCATTTTTCCATTTGTGTAAACTGAGATTTAAAGACCTTAAGTAATGTGACATATCTCCCAAATCATGTGGAAGAGCAAAGGCTCAGTTGAGTTCTGTCTACCAACAGTCTAACTCTAAAGTCTAGCTGATACCATTCCAATCAGTGCTTCACCAGTGTGCTGTCCCCACCTCCTATACTTCTCCCTAGTGTCACATTTACCAGACTATACTGAAGTGAACTTTAACTTATCTTTCTACACAGGTGGTTTGAATCATTTTTCACTAGGTCATATATGGAAGATGATGAAAATATTAGATAAATATACAAATATAGATTGAATCTGTGAACAAATAAACTGCAAAACAGGCAACATACAAAAGGGTGCTGAATTTAGGAGTGGGGGTGACCATGGGCTGCAGAGGTTGGGAAAATCTCTGTGGGTCAGGCAGGGCCTGAGCCCAGCCTGGAGGAGGAACAGAACTTAAGTGAGTAGGGAAAGTGAGAGAGGATTCTTGGAATGGAATACTATTTTAGCAAAAGTCAAATACCTAATATAGTTTTGGGGTCCTAATTCTACCTCTCCAACAGAATATTTTAGTTGCATAGTTTAATATGCCATAGCATGAATAAGAATATTACATTATTTTCACATTAGCCAGCCTGTTATGCTGGACCACAGGCATGAAATACAGCCTCTACTTCATTTTGATCTTCCAAAGACAATAATCCATTTAAAGCATAAAACTGCACTGAAGGTCATAAGCCCCATGAACAGCTTGCATCCAACTTCAAACACTACATTAAATATGTTCAGTAGGGAATGATCATCAATGTTCACACATTAATTAATTAATCAAGTACAGATTACTATACAAAAAAAGTCTATGAAATGCCAAATGACCAAACAGAATACATTCTGAAGTGGTGAGTCACCTAGTGTCCAAAAAATGATAGATTCAAATTTGAACCAAGGTAGTCTTTGATTAACTGATTTTGCTAGTATTTTTAAAAAGTAAAAGTCACTTACTCTTAGTCTTTGTCATTAAAATACAACCATCCATAAACTTCAATTATAACTGAAGAAACAAAACACAAAAAAACCCTCTTATCTTATTTTCTGAAATTTTATCAGAATACAATATGCACACAGAAAGCAGACATGTTATAAGCAAACAACTTGAAATCTTGAGACTTAACACATCCATACAACCAATGCCAAACTTAAAACGAGAGCATTTCAACACTCCTGCGGGCCCACCTCCTGCCTCCTCCTGCTTGGAACTCTGAGTGAACCATTCCACTCATTTCTAACACCATCAGTAAGTTTCACTTGTCTTTATTTTTTATATAATAAAGGACATTTGGCATGTGTTATTTGGGGTCTGGCTTCCTCAGCTTTGTTATTTCTGAGACTCACTATATTTTGTGTGCAGTTATAGATCAGTCTCACTTTTTCCAACAATAGTTCTCAAAGTGTGGTTCAGATGTGCAACCCAGAAGTACTGTTTTCATAAATATATCAGATATAATCTGCCTTTTTCAATGTGTTGAAAACACAAAGGCAACAGCAGATAAAATTGCTAGAACATGACCACAAATCAAGGCAACACCAACAAACTGTTCTAGTCATTTCTCTTTTATTATTCAATATTATGTATTGCCAATCTACAAAACCAAGACCAAAAATGCCATTACGCTTAGGGTACTCAGTTAAAAATATCTAGTATATGTTTATATACAAATACTTATATTTATATATTAATAATTATAACATATATAAATTGATATATATTAATTTTTATTAATTCTCAACACTTGAGTATGTATCTGTAAAATATTTCCTATGTGATGTAATATTAAGCATGCACAAAGTACTTCTGCTGTATATTAAAATACAATAAATGAAAAGAAGTCATGAAGAAAAGCACTGTTTGAGTTACAAGCTAAATAAATGTGTCATGGAATGCCATTTTTTACTTAATAGTGTGACTGATGGGGAAACTACAGTTATTGAGACCCGAGTATCTGACAAACATTTTGTCAAAAATGAAATGAGTCTGTAACGTCAAGGAAAACAACAGGCAGAAATTAGATGCCCATGATACAACTTCAGCTTTTAAATAAGAATTAGAATTTTTAGGAGACTGAGGCAGAAGTCTTACAAGTTTGAGGCCAGTCTGGAATACTTAGCCAGACTCGGTCTCAAAAATAAAAGAAGAAACAGGCTGGGGATGTAGCTAAGTGGTAGAGGGCTAGCCTAGGATGTGTGAAGCAGTCTGGATTCAACCCTTCGCATTGAAAAAAGGAGAAGGAGAAGGACATGAAGGAGAGGGAGAATTAAAACTTTGAAAAACATATTCATCACCATGAACTTGACAGCTTGCCAATTTAAAAGACTTTAATGTATATAATTCTTTAAAATATTATATAAGGGAATATTTTAAGAATCTGAGAAAATTAGTAAACTATTATTACCCAGATAATCAAAGCAGGATACAAATTTTGCATGAGTGCCGCAGTCCCGATGCAGCAAAATAAGGGGGGGGGGGGGGTGACGAGCAACTTGTGCAGATTGATACAGCAGGAGTGGGAGCCTTTTTTATTGTAGGACAGGAGGGGTATATATACATTCCACACAGCTTATCTTAATTAACATAAACTAGAGACAGCAGTCAACCAATAAGGAATCTCCACACTTAATGGCTCGCTGGCATTACTTCACAAACCACTCCCTCTGGCAAAATGCCAGGCGCCATCCTGACTTGTTTACAGACCTTAACACATGAGTAAAAGATCCATTCAAAGTACAAACATAAAAAGTTCACTGACATGGTTTCAGAATTCAGATTGCAACTAACTGTTCAGAAATTATCAATTATTGGGGCTGACTCAGAGGTAGAACACTTGCCTAGCATGCATGAGGCACTGAGTTCAATCCTCAGCACCACATAAAAATAAAATAAAGATATTGTGTGTCACCAATAACTAAAAAAGAAATTTTAAAAAAAGAAATTACCAATTGTCAAATTCTGATATACTATCAAAGGATATATCCACATTTATCCCTTAAAAAAATAAGATTACTTATCTGTATGAGCTGGATTTTCTTAACATGTTTTAAATGAGACATGCAGCAACTGATTAAATGAAGATGCATAGATGAGAAATCTGACTATCTTCTCATAAGCCAAAGATTAATAGATTGCAAAAATGTAAAACAATGCATCTATTTCTCATGACATTTTGAATTTGGAAAATAAGTGATTTTTTTTAAAAAATAATTATGTCAGCATGCGAAAGTTTATTTTTAAAATTGGTCTGTAAATAAATATTTTTAAAACTTGTTTTAAGTTATAATATGACAAATATCAGCATCCATAATCCTCATAATTAAAAGTCCTTTGGAGTCCTCAATTTTTTAAAGGCATAAAGGGCCTTGAGACCAAAAAGTCTGAGAACGCCTGCTGTACAGTATTTCATTGTGAGCAAGGATATAATTTTAACAGTAACTTCTGTGAATATTCTTGAGATAGTATATATTTAGCTTAATTTCCTCATCTGGCCTTTCCACTTGTGGTTTCTTCTTCTCTCCAACCCTTTTGCACTGGGCCAATCAGATTATTCTCCAGTCCAGGACTTACAGTTTCTGTTACATCAGGTGCACTTTCTTCTTCCTGGCAGGAATGTTCCAGAAGGCTTTACCAGGAATGTAGAACTGTGCTGTGGCTTTAAGGATTTAGCCAAAAAGAGGTCAGAGGAGGACAGAGTAAACTAGAGTAATGTAAGCAGAAGACTTTTCCTTGGATTATGGATATGGTTTCCTGGGCTTCTCAGCTTCATATCATCATCTCACACCAAATATAGTACAATCTTTTTGTTTCTCTCTATACCATATAGGCCTGCTTTGGTTTCACCACAATGCCCATCACTCCCTGGCTCCCTGCCCTCTTGGTCTTTATGTCTTTATTTTCTTTCTTCCCTACTGCCTTCCCAGAACACAAGTGCCAAGAGTGCAGAAAATTTGCCATCATGTTCATTGACTAGAACTGTGCCTTGCACATTTATAGAACCCTCCTCCACCCAACAGCATCAGAATTCACATTTTTTCTCAAAAGTGCAATGGTAGACAAATTCTAGGTCATAAAACCAACCTCAACAAATGTAAAGCAATTGGAATCATACAGTGTAATTCTGAATTTAGCTAGAAATCAATAGCAGAAAGATAAAAAAATACAATAATTCATGAATGAAAGGAAAATCTCAAGAGAATTAAAAAATGATAATAAGCTGCATAAAAATGAAGGTATAACATGATAATTTGTGAGACACAGCTGAAACAGTACTGAGGGAGGAGTTTATAGCACCAAATGTTGCACTGGAACAGAGGAAAAGCCTAAAATCAATAATGCAAGCTCTCACCTCAAGAGCCTAGAAAAACAAGAGAAAAATAAACTCAAAATAAATAGAAGGAAGAAAATACCACGGAGCCAAAACTCAATGAATTTGTAAACAAGGACAATATAGAAAATAAAACTAAGAGACACTTTTTTTTTAAATATCAATAAAACTGGCAAACATCTAGCAAGACTGACAAAGAAAAAGAAGCACAGATCACCATCACCAATCCTGAAATAAGGGATATCATGACAGACATTGAAAAGATTGTATGGCAATATTGTAACAATTCTACACACAGAAGTCTGGCAACTTAGATGAAATGAAGTAACTCCTTGAAAGTCACCAAGCACCACAACTAACTAGGGATGAAATAGAAAATTTACATAATATAATAACTATTAAAGAAATTGAGTTTGTAATGTAAAAGCTCCCCAAAAAGAAGTCTCCAGTCCCAGATTTCAATGGAGAATTCTTCCAAATGCACACAGAAGAGTTAATGCAAATATTTACAGAATCTCCTCCAGAATATATGAAACCACAAGTTCGTTTTAGGAAGCTTGAGTTGCCTGGATACCAAATCCAGACAGACATGGTAGAAAACTAGAAAACTGAAGACCAATACCACTCATGAAAATGCATGTCGAAGTCCTTAAGAAAACATTAGCTAGTAGAATGCAGCAATAAATAAAAGAAATTATAGGGCTAGGAATGTCATTCATGTTGCTCAGTGGTAAAATGCTTGCCTAGCATGTGCAAAGGCCTGGGTTCAATGCCCAAAATGGCAAAAAATAAAATAAAATAAAACAAAACAAGAAAAAAAAAACAAATAAATTATATACCATTGCCAACTGAGGTTTACTCCAGTAGCACAAAGTTAGTTTGAATATTTAAAAACAAAGGTAATCCACCATATTAACAGGCTAAAGAAAAAATCACAATCACATCCCTTGAAGAGAAGCACTCAGCAAAATTCAACACTCATTTGCATAAAAATCTCTCAGAAACCTAGGAAAGAGGGAAACGTATTCAACTTGATAAAGAGATATTATTATTATATTTAATGATGAAAGACTGAATTCCTTCCCCAAAGCAAGGCAACACATCTCTTTTCACTATTCTTATTCAGCATGGTGTTGGAGGGTTTAGCCAGTATAACAAAGCAAGAAAAAGAAATAAAGGCAAACTGGTTAGGAAGGAAGAAAGAAGACTACCTCTGTCTGCAAATGACATAACTGTCTATATAGAAAGCCTCAAGGAATCTGCAAGAAAACTAGAAATGCTAAATGAATTTAGCAGGGTCACATGAACATGTATATTGGGTCACATGACCCTGATAAATACACACACACGATACTACCTAAAATTGTTCAAAAAAGCTCAGGTTGTAAATCTCTCAAAATATATAGTATTTGTACATTGAAAACTACAAAATGCTGAGGAAAGAAAGAAGATTTAAATAAATGGAAGAATAAACTGTGCTCATGAACTGGAAGACTCAACATAGTAAAAAAATGTGAATTCTCCCTAAATTAATACATAGGTTTAATCCAATTTCTCCCAAAATCCCAGCCAGAATTTTTCTTAATAGAGGTAAGGATACTCTTTTTAAAATTTATGTGGGAAAGCAAAGGAATGGAATAGCTTTTAATTTTTTTTTAAAAGAAGAGTAAAATGGGAGTAATCAGTCTACCTAATTTTTTTTTAAGAGAGAGGAGAGAGAGAGAGAGAGGAGAGAGAGAGAATTTTCAATATTTATTTTCTAGTTCTCGGCAGACACAACATTCTTGTTGGTATGTGGTGCTGAGGATCGAACCCGGGCCGCACCCATGCCAGGCGAGCGCGCTACCGCTTGAGCCACATCCCCAGCCCCTACCTAATTTTAACGCTATGTAGTCAAAACTATATGCTAGTGGTGGATATATAGACACATAGATCAATGGAACAGAGTAGAAAACCTAGAAATAGAACCACACAAAAATGCCCAAATGACTTTTGATGAAAGTTCAAAAGTAATTCAAAGGAAGAAAGATAGCCTTTTCAATATATAGTACTAAAGCAACTGAAAATCTATAGGAAAAATAAATAAAAGCCTTGAAGTAAACCTCACATGTTACATAAAAATTAACCCAAAATAGATCACAATTTTAATTGTAAAATGTAAAGCTACACATGTTCCAACATGCTAGGTAAAAATCATAGGAAAATACCTTAGGAATTGAAGTCTAAGCAAAGCATCCTTAGAATTGACACCCAAACCACAATCCATAAAAGAGAAAATTGATAAATTAGATTTTATCAAAGTGAAAATGTTTGCAAAAGACTGTAAAAAGAATTAAAAGACAAGCTCCAAATTGGGAGAAAAATATTTGAAAACCACATATCCAACAAAGAATTTCTAGAATGTATTTTAAAAAAACCTCAAAAACTAAACAAAGAAAAAAAATCCAATTAGAAAATGTGCAAAAGACATGAAGATACATTTATCCTCATCAAAGCATCTGTTTGCAAGACTTGAATTTAAAGACTAGTAAAAGGATATGCAAATAAGACCTTCACTGCATGCTGAAAGAGAAACATGCACACACACAAAGAACCAGGCTACACTTTGGTTATGGTATTATTTAGGACGAACTTAGTCCTAAACTAATTCCGAGTGTATAGATGCTGGACTAATAAATTCTGACACAAAGTACACTTTGTCCTGAAGATAATAAGCCCAATTCAATGGTTAGCGCTGGGATGGTCCTCCTATAGCATTTGCACTGTCAATCTGGGAGAAATTTGGACTGGAGAGTCAGTCTCTGGGGGATGGGACTTTCACTGGAGAGAAGGAAAACTCCCTTTGATCTAGTGGTTTCTGGGAAAGGATTTAACCACACCAATGAGTAGTCCCTGAAGCAGCCATGAGACAAGGCTGTTCCTAGAGGCTTTGTCCTGGAAGTAAATTATTCCCTATGGCACTGCCCAATATTACCCCTGCCCATCCACTATGTGCAGTCAAGCATTTGGGGGAACTTGCAGCCTGTTCTCTATTGAGTGGAATTAAGAGAGAAACTATTTTTCTTTGGATGGAGTAGTAAGAGTACAGAGGAGACCCCTACCCTCCTATACCTTTGTACCTTGCACGGATGGGTAAAATTGTATTTGTGTTTCAAGGCAGCAACCTCATAAAGGTCTTTAACAACAAAGGCAACTTCATGATAGCTTTTCAGAAAGTCCAAATGGAAGTATACAGAAGACAAATTCAGTCTTGAATTGTCCCGGAAAAGCATCCTAAGAAATACAGGGAAGTCAGAGAAAGTATGAGGGGAGGGCTGCTATGTGAGACTGAAGCCAACATCACTTTGGTATTAAGAGGAAATAAGAGGGGCTGGAGTTGTGGTTCAGTGGTAGAGTGCTTGCCTAGCATATGTGAGGCACTGGGTTTGATTCTCAGCCTCCCATTTAAATAAATAAAATAAAGGTCCATTGACAACTAAAAAATATTTTCAAAAAAAGAAAATAAGATAATATTTTGCAGTCATTGGTTGTTGAGGCTGGGACATTTGGGCCTCGATAAGTTAAGAGAAAAGGTCATTCATTCTCCCCTTTTCAATAACACACAATGTCTTTTCATTAGAAGCCTGAAATAGCAGGGGTTTTCTCTACTCTTCCATTCCTTTGAATGCGTACTCATAATTAACTTCCCACAACTCCTCCTAGGCTTCTTCCACCATTACTCACCAGGCTGGTCTATTTGTGTTACAGATTATGCTTTCTCAACCTCCATTGGTTTCACCAAGGTTAGTATTTTTGGTCATTTGTTATTTTAAGTCCATATTGCTAATCTTTGAGAAACATAGATACTTCTCCCTTATTACTATTTGCAAATGTTTCCAAATTAATCGCTTATGTTCACAGAGGTTCTTGAGTTCTGTCTGTAAGAATTGGTGGATAAAACTGGAGTGACTGATTTCGTATCTTATTTTCATTAACCTCTAAGTGATATTTAGTATTTCCTTACATAATTAATGTAAGTAGCACATTTCATTGAAACAAATGAAACATGGAAACTACTTTCATATTGCATTCTAATTGTTTCAGGTATCTCAAAATTCAATTATGCTCATTGATGGTTAAAATTATGGAGCTGTTAAATGTGCCAGGAGATCAAATGTTTATAAATAAGCATATACAACATAAACTTTAAAAATATTTTGATAATACTTTGAACCTAAGTATTTTTTTCTTTATAGCTTTGTATTTTTATGCAAAAATATTCTGAGAGGGGAACAATAGGCTTAATTAAACTGTCTAGGGGAATAATAGCACAAAAGAGAAAAGATTCTTGAAATAGCCAAAAGTTTCTGTACCACAATAGCAAAAAGACTAAAAGCAACCTAAACACCAACAACAGAAGATGAATGAAATAAATCATTACGTCTTTATAGTAGAATATCATGCAATCACGAAACATAGTGCTGGAGAAGATGTTTTACTACATTCTATGTAAAAGCAAAGGTTGTTCATGATGATACGCTATTTTTGTAAACCAAATGTACATACACACTTACATATGCACTTTCAATACACATATATAGAAAATGGACACATTCAAAAATGTTAATGATGGTTATTTACATGTGATGGGAACATGGGTAATCTTTTTGCTTATCTAATTTGTAGATAAAAAAGTACCATGAACTTAAAATTATTTTATAAAAAAATGAAAATTAGTACTACAGTTAAAAGTAATAAAATCCAAAGATGTATCCAAAAAGAGATAATTTTTAACTGTGATCTACGTACTCATTTATTCAGCCCATAAACCTTAAACAGTCAATATTACAGGCTATAGTAATGCTATCTATAGAATCCACTATCATTATGGAACAAAAAAAATCTACTGAATTTCATATAAATGACAGCAGCTGAGCCAGCAATAATTTTACTTAAGCATCATTTATCAAATTTTTCAATTGTTGGATGCAAAGTCAATTCTGTATTTAGCAAAAGTAATTGATATTCACTCTGTCCAAAACTATCCCACCAATCAGTAATTTTGTCTCCATAAAGTCCCTTTTTGTTTTGTTTTGATGATTTGTATTTTTTGTTTTATGACTTTCCTGTAACAGGTAAAAATAAATGTGAACACCCTTGTCCTATAAAAATGAGCATATTTTATAGCAATACTTTTATGAATATATATTTCCTATGACAAAAATTTATCTTTCCTTCAGAATTTTGCCATACTTTATACTCTATGTAATTCTGGATCAAATTATTACTAGAAAAAAAATATTCACTTCTGTTTTTTTTATATCTACTAGGTATTAAGAATTCCATAATGGTACTGGGATAATGTTTATCATGCCTTTTACTATGCTAATAACATTTCATTTGCTGGAAATAAAAAAACATACTAGATTTTAAGAAAGTTCCAAAGTAAAGGTTTTATAACTTTAAAATAGGATTCTTCTAAACTTAGACATTCACCTAATATGGAAAATATGACTAAAAAGTAATTGGCCTAATATTGTTGTTTGTGTACACCAAAGCACTAGCAATTATCAGCAAATGGTGTCATCCTCTCTGAGTAGTCTCCTTAGGAGACCCCAGATGAACTTCAGTGACATTTTCCACAGTTCAAAACAATCTTAGGACCAATCTTTTGGAATTTAGTCTGGTTTTTTTTTTATTTTAAACAAATATTTGCCCACCAATATCTGTACCGATAGTCATCAACAGCTAAAAGTAACTTAGAGTGGGAGATGGGGCTCTGAGTCCACCACAGAGAAAGAGGTGGGTGGGAGCAGGATTGGTGAATGCAGTATGATTCTCTAAACTATTAGGGCTGATAATCAAAATATTCAGCAATAGGTATGGCAGAACATAAGTGGTCAGAACAGATGGCACCACAGGACCTGTGATCCAGGCACTAACTATTTAGGTTAACAGGCTTGTAAGGCATTCCAGGAAGCTGGGGCTGGCATGGGGTCTCTGCAGCTGTGGGGATCAGTGGGCTCTTGGGGTTTCTGAGACGTAGTATTTATCATCAATCAAGAGGAATTTGGGTATTTTAGTATCTACTGGTATCAGTACTTCCAAAAGTAAAGCAGCCATTCCTGCTGTTGTGCAGTTTACACATGGACGCTGAGGCACTCACTGTCCAAGAGTTATATTAAGGACAATGGCAATGATATTGGAAGTGACATGCTGGATTCCAGGATAGCTTTTGGGAAGAGCACTACTTATTTGAATATTTTTCCTCTAAACTTATTAGGAATAAGCTCCATACCTTTTTCACTTTTTTGCCCTAGCCAGGGCAAAAAACACATGTTTTGTATATAGTGGTTGCTTAGTAAATTGCTGAATGAATGACATGTTTCTTAAAGAAAAATAACTTCAAAGTAAAATCTCATGTTGAAGGTTTTTAAAATTTATTTTTATTTTTTTAGACCAATAAACTCTCTTAATGTCCTTGGAGATAATCCTAAAAATCTCTTAACAGTGAAATCCACTAATATTTACTCCTGACTCAAAATACTTTGGAAAGCTGCCTACTTCTCTCTGGAAAGCCACCCTTCTCAATGCCCTTTTAATTATTACATGATTTTTAAAAGCCACAAGCAGATGTGAATCGGCCTTTAACTCCTTGAAGTTTCTAGTATTTTTAGCCAAAATGAACCTTTCTTTAAATAGGTTAGACTTGAGGCTTTCCTGAAGTTGGGCTACTATGTTGTGGCTGCTAGCAACCTTTCTGAGAGTTGAAGAACCTGAGCCACAGAGGAGCCAAGCAACTTCCCATCTACACAGTTAGTAAGTGTTGAAGGTAGGTTTCGAATGAAAGCTATTTGATTCCAGACCTGAGTATCCTGGAGGAACACAGTATAAGGAGTAGAAGCTTCTTTACCTTTGATCAATCAATAGAGTAGGAACTGAAGGATTTCCTGTAGCTGTAAGTACTAACCAGGTCCTATTACACTGATCTTCAGAGGACAAAAGTGTGAGAAGGAAGAGGTCATTGAACTTTCATCCTGTGAGTGCTTATTGAATACATATTTATTCCAGCTGCTCTTAAGTTCTGGAGGACAGGTAAAGGACCATGATCTCTTTCTGATTGGTAAGCATAACATCTGGAGACTTACTCAAGTCTTCTGGGATTCTTTTTATTCAAATGGGGGTAAAACTTAACTTTTCCCTGTGCTCAGTTTGAATTCTGGATCCTAAGCAATCATCATCCCTGATAAATCTCACAATAAATATATCTGTAGAAGATATCTACTGCTTTCTTCCTTCTAGGTTCTCCTGGGAGAGCATTTCGTCTCCTTTGACATCCTGTCCTCCTAAGGATAACAACAGAGGGAGGGGAAGACAGAGGTTAGGAGTGAAGTGCATAGAACAATTGGAGCACAGGTATCATATAAACATTCCATCAACATAGGCATCATCACCCTGGTACCGCAGGATTACCTTTTATGATGGTGTTCAGAGCCAGGGCCTACTGAACTTACTGTTTCACATACAAATTTTCTGTTTTAGAAGACATTTCAAGTTCTACAGTAGCCTTATATGTTATATTATAACTAGGAATATTGAACTTTGTACCTTCCTAAAATAATTAAATTGCATTTTAAAGAGAGGTTAATAAATAATCAGAGAAGGCGACCAAAGAATCAAACCCCAGGAATAGTAAACTATAATAAATGTCCCAAACAAGCTGAAAGATAAAGACACTTTTTTCACCATAAAATTACGTAACCTGTGTTGAAATGTTGGTCTGCTATAAATGGACTTGGTGACCCCACTCTATTCCTGTTCCAATAAGATTTGAAGGTTAAAAATAAGTGTATAATAACAATAACAACATGTTAAAGTGTTGTGTCCCCTTTTCTCTGAAAAACAAAATTGCCAATATTTAAGTCATCCTAATGTTCTCAATTATTTATTTTTAAATTTATTTTCTTATATGGTGTGTGGCCCTAAATACCCTTTTTGGAAAGTACAATATAGATCAAAAGAAACAAACAAACAAATACATAGATTAAAATTGGAAGATTCCTCTTGCACTTAAAGATTTGATTTATGTAAAACTACAACTTACTTAGTAAGTGATCATATTTGAAGTTGTCTTTGCTCATTTTCACATTAGTGTAAATGAATAGTTGAGCCTTTAAGATTTTTTTTAAAAATGAGATCTTCACCCTTTTTTTGAGAGGCAAATGTTCTCAAAACTTTCCCTTGTCCATTTTTCCTTGTTGTTGGCCCCCAAACAGGACTATACTACCTATAAAACTAAACACTAAAATCTTTCTCTCTCAAAACTAAAATACTGAGGTGTACCTATCCTCTATCTTATGAAAGAAATCATATTTAAATCTCAATGTTTAAAGGAAACTTCTTACTTACACTCCCTCATTGTACTCAAGGGAAAATAATCAAGTTAACCATACTGTCGTTACATAATAATTGAGAATAAAATTTGAAAGGGTTTTTGTTAAAGGTATTGCAGATAATCAGTCCCTGCAGCTCATAGAGTATTTGTAATTTTTCTGGTATTTTCACCTCTTCTGTGCTCAAGTTATCAGATCAATAAAACATGGTGCTGAAAACTCAGCAATTACAGGATCAGGACTGATATGGAGCATGCAAAATGGACTTTACAAGCACACAATGTTTTGGGGGAGACAATGGCATAATATCCTCAAAAACAGCTTCAAGTTTTAAAAATGCAACCCACCAAGCCTTGGAGAGAATTGTCTCCACAGTCCCGGAACCGTGTCTTGTTGTCCAACACCCTCACTCCACGTCTGAGCCTTTTCACTCAATGTGGTTTTTCCCTCAGGGATCATTATTGGGTTTCATAATGATTAGTTTGTGTATGAAAAAGGAAAGCTCAAGACTATAATTTCATACGTACTTAGAAAAAAAACACATGAAGAAAATTCAGTAGCAAGACAAGTCACCTCCTGGAGTCTGCTCTGACCGAGAGTATGCCTGTGAGAAGGACAAGCTGATAAATGAATGTGCTCATCACTTAAGGGGACAAACCACAGGGAGGAAAGTTTTGTCTCCCTCAAGTTTAGAGAACTCCACTCTCCTGTCCTTCAGAACAATACCTGGACCCACAGAGAAGCAGATGACAGCTGTTAAAGCAAAGAATAGTGGATAATCCATGTCCCAAATTTAATGTCAAAGACAGGGATAATAAAAGGGGGCATATTTATTTTAATTTTGGCAACCAAAAATTAATATAGATTCTTATTAACTAAGACTCAAGTAAGGGGAAGATTGAGGCAAAGTGAACACCCAGAAGCAAAACCAGATTGAGCACCGAGGAAATAGAGCCTAGAGAAAGGGCCTCCTTAGGAGGCAGGGAGGCTAGGCACACAGGACAAGCAGAGGGCTCCTCAGCCTAGCCCTGCAAACTTGCCTCTCTACAGATTGTCAGGTCCTCTCACCTAGAGTGGTAGTGTTGCCTAGCAAAGAAAAATAAAACTCACTTTAAATCTTTGGTTGGTCCCTCACTGTCTGTGGGATCTTGAACCAACTCTGTGCTTCATTTCCCTCTTCTGCAAAGAAGGATAGCAACAGGACATATTTCATTTTGAAACACCAACAACAGGGCTCATTACATACAGATGACTCAATAAATGTTAAGCTTTATTATATTGTTGTCAACAGCCATGCCAGCATGAGTTTCCTTAAAAAAAAAAAAAAAAGTATTTTGAAAACATGTCTAACCCTTTTCCCACTGTGCTTAGGGTTCAACAGAAAGAAACGGCACTGTCCCATACTTTCTCTTCCCTGGGTAAAATTAATTGTGCTCTAAAGGTTTCTTTAATTTTTATTTACCTCTCTGGTCTCCTGTGGGGGAAACCCTTTAAACAACATAAAAATTAAGATATTTCAATGCAAACAGCTGAATATGGAAGAAGGCCACACACCATAGCCTATGTTCCTCTCAGGACAGACAATTAAGAAGTTAAAAACTAGGAAAGAGTAACCTATGGGAAGATAGAAGATAATAGCAGAAATAACAAAGAAGTGGTTTTGAATTTTAACTGGGACATATCCCCTGACCGTGACGAAGTCATCCTGACCTATCACCTAATTAACCAATTACTGTAAAGGAGATGTTGGGGCTAAAACCAGGAACAAATGAAACTAATGATAATGTTGAACATGTGGACATTAGGCTTAAAAATACAGGTTCAAAACTCATGTTGTACTTGATCGTGGTGCATGATCTTTTTGATATGTTTTTGTATTCAATTTTCCAGAATTTTATTGAGAATTTTTACATCTAAGAGATATTGGTCTGAAGTTTTCCTTTTTTGATGGGTCTTTGCCTGGTTTTGGAATCAGGGTGATATAGGCTTCATAGTATGAGATTGGAAGTGCTCCCTCTTTTTCTATTTCCTGAAATAAATTGAAGAGTATTGGTATTAGTTCTTTTTTAAAGAGCTTGTAGAACTCAGCTGTGTATCCATTCAGTCTTGGGCTTTTCTTGGTTGATAGGCTTCTGGTGGTATCTTCTATTTCATTGCTTGAAATCGATCTGTTTAAATTGTGTATATCAATTTGTGCAAATTATGAAATCATGACTCTAGAAATTTGTCAATACCTTCAATATTTTCTATTTTATTGTAGTACAAGCTTTCAAAATAATTTCTAATTATCTTCTGTATTTCTGTAGTGTCTGTTGTGATATTTCCTTTTTCATCATGTATGTTAGTAATTTGAGTTCTCACTCTCCTCTTCATTTGCAAGGCTAAGGGTTTGTCAATTTTATTTATTTTTTTTCAAAGAACCAACTTTTTGTTTTGTGAATTTTTGCAATTGTTTCTTATGTTTCAATTTCATTGATTTCAGCTCTGATTTTAATTTTTTCCTGTCTTCTTCTGCTTTGGGTGTTGATTTGTTCTTCTTTTTCTAGGGCTTTGAGATATAATGTTAGGTCATTTATTTGTTGACTTTTTCTTCTTTTAAGGAATAAACTCCATGCAATGAACTTTCCTTTTTAGTACTGCCTTTATAGTGTTCCAGAGATTTTGATATGTTGTATCAGTGTTCTCATTTACCTCTGAGAATTTTTTAATCTCCTCCTTGATGTCTTTTGCAACCTATTGTTCATTCAGTAGCATATTAATTAGTCTCCAGGTATTGGAGTAGTTTGATTTTTTATTTTATCATTAATTTCTAATTTCATTCCATTGTGATCTGATAGAATGCAGGGTAGTATCTCTACTTTTTTGTATTTGTTAAGAGTTGCTTTGTGGCATGATATGTGGTCTATTTTAGAAAAGGATCCATGTGCTGCTGAGAAGAAAGTGTATTCCTTTGTTGAAGGATGAAATAGTATATGTATATCAGTTAAGTCTTAGTTATTGATTGTATTATTGAGTTCTATAGTTTCCTTGTTCAGTTTGTTTGGAAGATCGATCCAGTGGTGAAAGAGGTGTGTTAAAGTCCCTGAGAATTATTGTGTTATGGTCAATTTGACTCTTGAACTTGAGAAGAGTTTGATGAACATAGATGCTCCATTGTTTGGGGCATGTTCAACATACGGAAATCAATAAATGTAATTCATCACATCAATAGACATAAAGATAAGAGTCATATGGTCATCTCAATAGATGCAAAAAATGCATTTGACAAAATACAGCACTCATACATGTTCAAAACACAAGTAAAATTAAGGATAACAGGAACATATCTCAACAGCATAAAAGCTATCTATGCTAAGCCCCAGCCCAACTTCAGTCTAAACGGAGAAAAATTGAAAGCATTCCCTCTAAAAACTGGAACAAGACAGGGATGCCTCCTTTCACCACTTCTATTTAACATAGTTCTTGAAACACTGCCCAGAGCAATTAGACAGACGAAAGAAATTAAAGGAATATGAATAGGAAAAGAAGAGCTCAAATTAGCACTATTTGCCAACAATATGATACTAAACCTAGAAGACCCAAAAAATTCCACCAGAAAACTTCTAGAAATAGTAAATGAATTCAGAAAAGTAACAGGATAGAAAACTAACACCCATAAATCAAAGGCATTCTGTATATCAGTGACAAATCCTCTAAAAGGGAAATGAGGAAAACTACTCCATTTACAAAAACATTAAAAAAATTAAATACTTGGGAATCAACCTAACAAGAGGTGAAAGAACTCTCCAACAAAAATTACAGAATGCTAAAGAAAGAAATTAAATAAGACCTTAGAAGATGGAAAGGTCTAACTTGTTCTTGAATAGGCAGAATTAATATTGTCAAAATGACCATACTACCAAAAGCACTATACAGATTCAATGTAATCCCAATCAAAATCCTAATGACATTTCTTATAGAAATACAAAAGGCAATCATGAAATTCATCTGGAAAAATAACAGACCCAGAATAGCCAAAGCAATCCTTAGCAGGAAGAGTGAAGCAGGTGGCATCACTATTCCAGACCTTAAACAGTACTACAAAGCAATAGTAACAAAAACAGCAGCATGGTATTGGCAGAAAAATGGACTGATAGACCAATGGTACAGAATAAAGGACACAGAGTGTAACCCACATAACTATAGTTATCTTATATTAGACAAAGGCTCCAAAAACATACATTGGAGAAAAGATAGCCTCTTCAACAAATGGTGCTGGGAAAACTGGAAATCCATATGTAACAAAATGAAATTAAACCTCTCTCTCTCACCATGCACAAAACTCAACTCAAAGTGGATCAAGGACCTAGGAATTAAACCAGAGACCTTGCACGTAATGGAAGAAAAAGTAGGCCCAATCTCCATCATGTCAGATTAGGCCCTAATTTCCTTAATATGACTTCTATAGCACAAGAATTAAAATCAAGAATCAATAAATGGAAAGGATTCAAACTAAAAAGCTTCTTCTCAGCAAAAGAAACAACCAGTGAGGTGAATAGAGAGCCTACAGCTTGGGAGCAAATTTTTACCACTCGCACATCAGATAGAGCACTAAAAGAATTCAAAAAGCTAGACACCAAAAAAAATAAAAAATAAAAAAATCTCAATAATCAATAAATGGGCCAAGGACCTAAAGAGACACTTCTCAGAGGATGAGGTACAATCAATCGACAAACACATGAAAAAATGTTCATCATCACTAGCAATTAGAGAAATGCAAATCAAAAGTACTCTAAGATATCATCTCACTCCAGTCAGAATGGCAGCTTTCATGCATACAAACAACAATAAGTGTTGGCAAGGATGTGGGAAAAAAGTCACACTCAGACATTGCTGGTGGGACTACAAATTGGTGCAGATAATCTGGAAAGCAGTATGGAGATTCCTTGGAAACTGGGAATGAAATCACCATTTTGCCCAGCTATACTTCTCTTCAGTCTATACCCAAAGGACTTAAAAACAGCATACTACAGGGACACAGCCACAACAATGTTTATTGCAGCACAATTCACAATAGCTAAACTGTAGAACCAACCTAGATGCCCCTCAGTTGATGAATGGATTAAAAAAATGTGTTACGTATACACAATGGAATATTACTCAGCGATAAGAGAATAAAATTATGGCATTTGCAGGTAAATAGGTAAATGGATGGAGTTGGAGAATATAATGCTAAGTGAAGTTAGCCAATCCCCAAAAAACAAATGCCAAATGTTTTTTTCTGATATAAGGAGGCTGACTCATAGTGGGGTTGGGAAGGGGAGCATGAGAGGAATAGAGGAACTCTGGATAGGGCAAAGGGGTGGGAGGAGAAGGGAAGTGGAATGGGGGTAAAAAAGATGATGGAATGAGATGGATATCATTACCCTAAGTACATGTAAGAGGACACAAATAGTGTGAATATACTTTATATACAACCAGAGATACATTTTTTTTAAAAAAAAAAAACTCATGTTGTAGCATACTAGGTGTTGCATTCTTATAATCCCAGTTACCTGGGAGGCTGAGGCAGAAGGATCAAATTTTTGAAGCCAGAATGTGCAATTTAGCAAGACCCAGTTTCAAAAGAAAAGAAAAAGCTATCTTCTCTCCATTTTTGGCACTTTTGCCAAGAATCCGATGACTATAGCTCTGTGTTTCTTTCTGCAGCTTCTTTTCACTGCAATGATTGACTTAGCTGTTCTTATGCTAGCAGCATGCTGTTTTTGTTACTATGGCTCTGTAGTCTGTAGTATAATTTGAAATCCAATAGTGTGATGCCTCTAGCAATACTCTTTTTGCTCAGGATTATTTTGGCTCTTCTGGGTCTTTTGTTCTTCCATATGAATTTTAGGATTATTGCTATAGTTTTATGAAAAATGTCATTGGTATTTTGATGGGGATTACACTGAATCTGTAGATTACTTTGGTCATATGGCCATTTTAATGATATTAATTTCACATACCCATGACTATGGGAGGTCTTCCCAACTTCTAATGCATATTGTAGTGTCTGCTAGTGTCTTCAGTGTTCCACAATTTTCATTATAGAGGACTTGCACCTCCTTGTTTAGTTTTATTTCTAGGTTGTTTGGGGTTTTATTTGGTTTGCTTTTTGAAGCTATGGGATTATTTTCATGATTTATTTCTCCATGGATTCATTATTGGTATATAGAAAAACTTTAATTTTTGTATATTGATTTTGTATCCTGCTGCTTTGCTGAATGTGTTTATCAGTTCTAGAAGTCTTGTGGAGGCTTTTGGGTCTTCTCAGTACAGGATCATATTATCTGCAGTGATAATTTCATTTCTTCCTTTCCTATTTTTATCACTTTTATTTCTTTAATTTCACTAAATAAAGTTCTGACTAAAATTGCAAGTACTACATTGAATAGGAGTACTGAGAATAGACATCCTTGTCTTATTCCTGATTCTAGAGGAAATGCTTTTAGGTTTTCCTCATATGATATTGGTTGTGTGTTTGTTATATATAACCTTTATTGTGTTGAGTAAGTTTCTTCTACCACAAGTTTCTTCATGAAGGAATGTTGAGTTTGTCAAAGGCTTTTTCCGCATCTATTGACATGATCATGTGATATCTGTCCTTGGTTCTATTTAAGTGGTGAATTACATTTATCGATTTGCAAATGTTGACCCATCCTTGCATCCCTGGGGTGAAACCCACTTAATGATGGTGTATGTATTTTTTAATGTGTTGCTGAATTCAATTTGCAATTATTTTATTAAGGACTTTTACAACTATGTTCATTAAGGACATTGGTCTATAATTCTCTTTACTTGATATGTCTTTATCTGGTTTTGGTATCAGAGTGGCTTCACAGAATGCATTTAAAAGCATTCCCTGCCCTTCTATTTCATGGACTAATTTGAGGCACATTGGTGTTAGTACTTTTTTAAAGATTTGATCAAATTCAGTTGTAAGTCCTGGGCTTTTCTTCATTGGGAGGTTTTTTATTATTGTTTCAATCTCCTTGTTTGTAGTTGATCTGTTTAGGTTTTCTATGTCCTCTTGGTTAATTTTGGTAGATTGTATTTATTTAGAGACAATCCCTTTCTTCTAGATTTTCTATTTTTTTGAAGTACAAGTTTTCAAAATAGTTCCTAGCATACCTCTGAACATCAGTGGTATCTGTGTAATATTTGCTTTTTATTACTTTGAGTCTCTTTTCTTCCCCCCACCCCAATGGTTTACCTAAGGATTTTTCAATCTTATTTATCTTTTCAAAGAACCAACTCTTTGTTTCATTGATCTTTGTAGTTTTCTTCTATTCTCTATTTCATTAAATTCAACTCTGATCTTTAATATATCTTTCCTTCTACTGGTTTTGGGATTTTTTTTCTTGTTCTCAATAAAGGTGTTAAAAACTTATATTGGAGAAAATGTTGCTGGGGAAACTGCTGGGAAAATGTTGCTGGAAACTTGTATGTAGAAAAATTACATTACACCCCGTATCTCCCACCCTATGTAAGTCAACTTAAAATGACTCAAAGTCTTAAGTATAAAAAAAAACTTTGCAACCACTAAAAGAAAACAGGAGAAACTCTCCAATATGTAGGCACAGGAAATAGGACTCCTGTAGCTCAGGAAATAAAACCACAAGATTCAATGAATGGAGTAGAATCAAATTAAAAGCTTCTGCACAGCAAAGGAAACAATAGAGTGGGAGAACAACCAATGCCAACTGCTTTTCAAACAGAGGATTAATATCCAGAATATATAAAGAACTGAAAAAACTCAACACCAAAGAACAAAACAAAAATTAAAACAACTCATTCATTAAGTGGGCCAATGAACTAAACATCTACTTCTCAAAAGAAGAAACACAAATGGCCAACAATTATTTGGAAAAAAAAAACAACAACAACATCTTTGACCATAAGGGAAATTCAAATCAAGACAATATTGATTCCATCTCCAGTCAGAATGGTAATCAATAATATAAATAACAATTAATGCTGGCAAGAATGCAGAGAAAAAAGAACTCCTCTACACTATTAGTGGAATTTCAAATTAGTACAACCACTATGGAAATCAGTATAGAGGTTTCTTTAAAAAAACAAAGATTAAGGTATCATATGATCCAGGTATACCATTCTTCAGCATTTACCCAGAATAATGAAGTTAACAGACTTTAGAGGCACATGCATACCCATGTTTATAATAGCATAATTCACAAGAGCCAAATTATAGAATTAGGCCATGTGTCCATAAACAGATGAATGGATAAAGAAAACATGTACATGTACACAATGGTATTTTATTCAGCCATAAGGAAGAACAAAATTATGCCATTTGCAGAAAAAAAATGGATGGATCTGGAGCACATCATGTCAAGCAAAATAGGCCAGACTTGAAAAGACAAGTGTATATTTCTTCTCATATGTAGAAGCTAGAGGGTAAAAGGGCAGGGGGACATCATGAAAGTAGAAAGGAGACCAATGGGGTAGGAAGAAAAAGGATGAGTGGGAGGGAGGAGGAGAGGAACTTGGGAGTGAAGCTGATTAAATTATGTTATACACATGTATAAGTATGCCACAATGAAACCAACCACTGTGTAGAGTGAATGTGCACCAATAGAAAAATGAACTTGGGATGGAGTTCAGAGGTAGAACACTTGCCTAGCACATGTGAGGACCTAGGTCCAAGCCCCAGAAACACACACACACACACACACACACACACACACACACACACAATCATGCTGTGTCATTATGTGTCCTTCTTAATTGACAATGTCTGTTTACAGGAGTGTATATACAATTTTCATCAACATTCTCAATCAAAACATTGCTCCATCAGAGAGTCATCAACCCTAGATTTGCAGCATCTTCCAGCAAGTCTCCTGCATTCCCTCTCACCTGATTGTGGTTCATTTTCTACACAGAACCTGAGTGAATTTGATAACAAACAAAGATATATCACTGTTTGATTAGAGTACATAAGTGTGTGTGTGTGTGTGTGTGTGTGTGTGTGTGTGTGTATTCAAATTTCTATCACCACCTGTAAAATCCTGCCTTATCTGGCCTTTCTTTCTTTTTGGCCTCATCTTTTGTCCCCCCAATTTTTCATTATAACTGTGCTACACTACTGGCCTTTCAGTTCCCCAGCTGATTCCTTCCTAAGGACTTTTACACTGACTATTTTTCTCACAGCCACTCACAGTGCTCAAGTCTTGGTTCAAATAACACTAACTTTCCCAAACTAACCTCTGTAAAGGAGGCTCTCCCAATAACTCTCTGACACCTTAATTTTCTTTATAAACCAAAATTCCTATTATTTGTCTGTAAGTTATTATAATTTACCTTTATTAAACATGGCCTTAAGAGAGCAGAAATCATGTTTACCTAGTACCCAACATCATACCTGGCATCATTGGTTCCCACTAGGTATCTGATGACTATGTAAATGAATAGTAACCAAACAGAACCTAGATGCATAAAGAAGAAAAGGAAAATGTGTTTATGACAATGTATTCCTTTAGCAGTTGGATGGCTCAAAGGGTACAAGAAAAATATTCTATAGATTAGAAATTTAAAATGTTTCAAGAAATGATACTATATATTCAGTTGATCAGTAGCTTCTATCTAGTTTGTTCTGGCCTGTAATTTAGATGCTAGCCTCTCCTTGTGGTTGAAAACTGTTCAAGTAACCTAAATAGAGAGGTTAACTCAAGCTATGACAGAATGACACATTTATGAAAATGAAAAATTATTTCAAAACAACAAATTACTCAATAAATGTTCTCTTCATAGAAATAAGCATGAATCTAATATCATTAAATTAATATTCAGCTTGAGATTGGAAAAAATGAGTCTCAAATCTTGTACATAAAAAAATTTGTAACAAACATGTTATCTGTTTGGCAGTTTAACACATCTATATTTTACAATTAGAATTGTGGACTTCTTTTTATCATGTGAAGCTAATTCCTCTTTCAAGCTCAAAGTAAAACTTCATTTAAAAACAGATGAATGTGGGCCAGGATAGTGGCTCAGAGGTAGAGCACTTTTCTAGCATGTAGAAGGCACTGGGGTTAGATTCTCAGCACCACATATGAATAAATGAATAAAATAAAGGTCTATCAACAACTAAAAAAAATTTAAAAACCAGATAAATGCTTTCAGTTTATGTTAATGTTCAGATACTGACTGTTTCAAATGACTTCTGAGTAATCAATAATAAAATGTTACGTAGATATTCAAATATTGATACCATAATAACATACTGTGTTTATATGCACCTTATAGAACCTGTAATCACAGATGCTTCAAGTTATTAAGAGTTCATTACATCTGATTATTTTCCAAGAATATAGACAACTCTAACAATTCCTGGGAGTTTATTATACATACAAACTCCTGGGCCCTGTTTCTGGTGATTCTGTTCCTATAGATCCAAGTGGAGGTCCAGGAATCCATATTTGTCGGCTTCCCAAGAGCCTGTCAGGGCTAGAAAACAGTGGTTTTAATCCAACTTCCAACTCAGTCCAGAACCCCTTCATCCACATTCTAACAAACTGTTGTACTTTGAGCTCTTACAGAGAGGGCACACCCATCTTTCCATAACTTTTGGAAAAATCTGATAGTTGTGAGGTTTTGCCTATATTAAACTGAAATTGGTCTGCCAGTGATTTTATTTAATTGGTGTAGTTCTGCCCTCTATCATAGATAGCAAAGTTTATTTTATACAAAAACGCTTTGTGTATTTTAATAGGGCTTTCAGATTCTCACAAGTCTTTTCTGTAGGTAAACAGATTGTTTTGGACAAATAATTTCTCATAAATCCTAAGATATTTGTGTACACCTACTACACCATCCAGGTACTCTTTCCAGAGCTTTTCCCTCCATCACTATAGGAACTAGAGTCCCTAAACTGGCTTATGAGTAACTTGGCCCTACAGAGCAATGGAGTAGTATGCTGCCAGAGGCCATAGTGAAGTACACATACTCTATCCTGGTGGCTTTCAAATGCTAACACACCACATGACACCACAATATGAAGAAAGTATCACCAGTCCATGATGAAATGAAAAAAAAAAAGAAGTAAAACTAATATGACTAAGTATATTTGAGCTAAGAGAATTTTATTTTCTTTCCTATACTATGTCCTGTCCAGCTGATTTTTTAATTAATTTTTTAATGAAACTATAAGGATAATAGATAATTTGCTTGGTTGGTTTGTTGTAATAAAAAGTCAGCAATTCTATTTTGATGAATACTTATTTATTTTTAAAATTGTACTGGTCCTTGAAGACCAAATTTGGGACTACTGTCCTAAGCCTTATCTCCCTTGCTGATACACCAATTTTCTCAAATACAACCCTTGCCTCTAAAACTCCCAACACAGCACATGATATTGTGGCTCACACATCATTATCCTTAGATCATTGGAGAAAACCAAGTTTTATGATAACAAATTCCCAGGACCCATTACCAGAAATTATTGTTCAGTATGTCTTTTTAAAAAGTCCTGAAATGATTGTGATGGTCGTTCAGGGTCAGAAAGCACTTTCATGATTCGCATTTACTCAGTGTGTCTTTTCTCTTCCTTTATAACATTATCACCAGGGAACAGGGTTAATTAGAAGAGCAGGAGTCTGCTCAGGGGTTATAAAGCAGCCAGGGAGATCTTGTATGTTGATATTCAGCATCCTGCTTTCATTAGGCATGAACACATCTGCAATTGTTACCCTTTGCTCCTCTTTTATCCTCTCTCTTATCAGGCCAGCCATCTTTTGCTTTAAATTCAGATACACTTACTCTTTCTGCTCAACTCCATTTTTGCTCTTCCACTGTAGAATAAATAACCCAATAAACTGATCCCAATGTTCTTGAGTTTCATCAGTAGTCCTACTATAGGACAGAATATGTATTATGTATTAATACAATACTAGTACATAAAAATCCCCTCATCTGTATATAAGCATCCATTAATAAGCTTGAGATCACCCTCACTTTTACAGAGTCACCCTCATGCTGAGGTTTGGATCTACTGACTTTACCTAAACTCCAACATGCGGATCTTCACACAAACCTACTGACATTTGAAAAAACAATTTCAAGTTATGCATTTATTCACATTATATGACCTCAAATTATAAATTTTATCACATTGTTTTCAGTACCCTTTCAATAGATAGTATCATTTCTTATTATATTTTTGCCATCCAACTTATTTTATTTCCAGAGAGTATCTTATATAATGGGTCACATGATATACAAATATGACATATATAATGTCTGAACCATTATTTAAATAATTGATAACATATTTTTGAGCAGATTAAGATAAAAATTATTTCATAAAGTTTCTTCTCTAAGTATCTTGTCCTTCCAGCTATGACTTCACCTACCTATACTCATTCATAGCACACTTATCCATGTTTTCCAGCAGGGCATAATACTATGATCAAAACAAATATAGGATGATATCACTGTAAATGCTTGTCAATTTACTTTTAAAAATAATATGAAGCAATTAGTCAAATAAAAATGTTTAACACATATTTCACTGTATCTATAGAATTACATATACCCCCTAAGAATATCATCAAAAAAAAATAAATAAAATGAAAACAAGAGGAATAAGAGTGGTTTGACATATACTGATGTAAATTACATTGGCACTATGTTTTCTTTTTCTACAAGCTCTCAGATTTTATGATTAAAAATGTCTTTTTTTCCTGAAAAATCAACATTAAGATTTCCAGTTAGTAGTTCTCAAAATCTATTGTTTAGATCCTAAAAGAGTCAGAATAGGCTAGGATGAGCTATGGTAATAAACGACTCTAAAATCTCTTGGCTTATGATAAGATATTGTTACTTGTATATTTGCTGCCACACTGATTCATATCATGTTTATTCCAGAACACATCTGAAAGAGCAGCTGCTGTCTGGACTACACTGCTGATCTTGTGGCAGAGGCAGGAGAGAGATGGCAGAAAACAGGAGTTCTGCTGAGAAGTGGCTTCTGCTTGGCATGCTGTTTCTCCTGTTCCTTTGGTCGTAGCAAGACACATGGCCAACCCTCACACTAATAGGGTAAGAAATACATTATTCTTGTACAAAGGGGCCCCATGAAATGTGCCTGCAGGAAATGGTACAACTTATCACATCCATCCTTTTGAAAATCAGGATCATATGTACCTTTCGCCATTCTTTTGAATTTTTCTCTGTTCTGTAAAATTTCTCAAAAGAATATGATAGTTCTATGATCATGTCAATGAGATTGTTTATTGCTTAAAATGTAATTCTCTGCCCAGGGGATTTGAGTTTTTCTAAAATATTTAAGCTGTTGTTAACCTTCTCTTTTCATGGATGTCAACGACATCTTAATTCATTGATCTCTCAGTGTTGCCAGCTTAACCATAATTATTCTTTGTATAGAGAGAAGAAAAGCGGAAGCACAGTGTTTTCTTTTAACATGATACCATCATTCTCAAGCAATGGACCTATAATTTTCATCTATTGTTCTGAAAATAGCTATAAAAATTGCTGCTGCTGTCTCTAGTGGTTTTTGCCAGCCTCGGCAAATCCTTGGCTTTAACTCTTTTGAAATTCTTGTCCTATTACTTGTATTCTCCTTGTTTTATGTTTTCTCATTCATAATTTACATGGATGTCCTCCATCCTTATCAAGGAGATGGGAGAGTTCTTTACCTGCCTGCCTACTTTCTTTCTATAGAATATTTTTAACTGTGTATTTGGAATTTCACAATTCAGCCCTCCTCATAACCATGGAATTGCACTCAGTTTTCGATCTTGAAATGTATTATTTTTTTTAAAGAATATATTCCAGGGGCTGCGGTGTAGCTCAGTGCTAAAGTACTTGCCTTGCACGTGTGAGGCACTGGATTCAATCCTCAGCACCAAATAAAAATAAAGATACTGTGTATTCATCTACAACTAAATAAATATTTTAAAAAAGAAAATATTCCACTAGGTATTATTTGGGGCTCCACCCTTTTGATATATCCGTTGTTTATTTTCTAAAAGCAAATAAGAAGCAACATAACATAAATGCTAAGAGCTCAGATTGGGAGACAAAATTTGAATCTTGACCCTTTTACTTATGACATATGTGACTTTGTTCAAGTTATTTAATTACTCTGTGCCTCAGTTTCCTCATCTGTAAAATGAAGACAATTATAGTATTTTTCTTTTACTGCTATTGCTAGGGAAGATTGTGTGTGTGTGTGTGTGTGTGTGTGTGTGTGTGTGTACGCACGCACATGGCGCGCAATACTTGAAACCATGTCTGACTTATAAGTACCCTGTGTACCTATTGATATTGGGTTATATAATTTAAAGTGAGTCAGACCATGGAGTTTTTCTGCTTCTGTTGAGATGTGGAAGTTATAATTTGTTACACTCTTATAGGATAGCCTCCTTTCTTCCAAGAATCACTCCCTTCAGAGCTTGTTAAAGCATTCATCAGACTGGGAACTAGCACCCCACAGGCCACGGAGGGGAAAGGAGCTGCAGTTCAAGACAGTGAGCTGAGGGACGCTCACCTCCTTCCTGAGATAACAAAGAGAACAGCAAGAAATTCAAAAGGCAATGAAGCCTAACAGCAAAGGGAAGAGAGACAAATCAACAATTTCCTAGAAATAAAAACTAGACAGAATCCTGTGGATTTGTGAAATGGGATACTTTGGGCAGCCACACAGACAGCAGAATGGGCCACAACAAAGTTGGTACCTAATTCTCAATGGAGCACTACAGAGGTGCCCAGCTCTGACTGCAGGTGGAGTGGGGGACAGTGAAAACAGGCTCATTGGAAATCCTTCCAGAAAGTTCCTATACCTATTGATCCTGCTTCCCACAAGGCACACACCCTGGGACCACTGGTGCAGTATGAAAGGCAGCCCAGCATCACCCCTTCAGATAAGCAAGCACAGACAACTAAAGTTATTGCACCAGCTGCCTGGGCAAAGTACAGGCTGCTAGTAGAACTCCAGTTCCTCAATCCCCTGCCTACTCCCCAGTACAAATCCTGAAGATAATAAGATGTCCCTATATACAGAGCCTATATATTCAGGGGAGAAGCAATTCAGGAAAATAACTCATTTATGTATTAGCAAGGAAAACTATGGTAACCCCACCCCTGGAATAATTGACCTAAACATTTGTTCTAAAACAAGAACTAATAAACAAGTATCACCAGACATATGAGAAATACCAAGAGCATTAAAAAGAAATATTAAGATAAAAACTGAGCAATAGACCCAAGAGAACACAGTAGAAATGCAAAAAACAGAAGAAAACTTTAAAAATTTTTCCAATTAAACTCTTCAGGATTTTAAATAATGTAACCATAAAAACAAGAATATGCATCTATAAAAATGCAGTAGATCACAAAAAAGCTAGCCCAGAAATTTAATTAAAAATAAAAAAGATCATAGGATGGATGCAAAATGGAAAAAAATCAGGACATAGAATGGAAAAACAAAAAATTGAAACAGATAAGAGAGAAGGTAAGAGCCATGAAGTATCAATCCATAAAGTTCACATGCAATCAGTTGTGGTTCCAGAAAAAGAACAGAGAAAATAGAGGAAAGTAAAGTGAATTATTTTTTAAAAAGAAAGAAAGAAAATATCTCAGATCTGAAGAAAGACACAAGTCATCAAACTGAAAGAGCCAGCAAATATTGGTTCAGCACGATGAAATTAAAGGGACTCGTTTGGGACAGATATTGACAAAGACAAGAGAGCACTGAGCAATATCACATGTGTTCCAGGGATATTATTTTGAACCTGGAAGCATTTGCCCAAAGAATAATCAAATGTGAGGATGTGTAAAAACATCACTTTTATATATGCAAAGGAAAGTGACCACCACCAATGCAGCCCTCCTCCTCACCAATTCCTTTCTGATGAAACTACTTGTAAATATATTCTGACAAAGTAAAGGTGAAAACCAGAAAGGTGAAGCTGGAGATACACAAAACAGTGCCGGGAAAAAAGAAAGAAAGAAACCCCAGGATAATGGTTCATAGCAGGCATGGAAGGCAACACCCAAGATAAAACACAAAGTCAGAAAGCTGCAAAAAGATCATCCAAATAAGATACTGTGTTTTTAATTGGGGAAATGGGCAAAAATCTGAAAATTTTAGTGATATAGTGAAGAAACTATGTAATTGGGGAAATGGGCACAAATCTGAAAATTTTAGTGATATAGTGAAGAAACTGTGTCTTCTCTCAACAACAACAACAACAAAAAAGAAACATAGTTAGAATCTACAGAAAAAAAAATTACTGTACAAAAACAAATTCCAAATATGAAGCAACCAGTGTGGTATGCTTTTAAACAAGTGCAGTGAAAGACAATCTAGCTGGCTTTAAAAATAAAATCCCTGTCCTCTGAGTGATCAGGGTCAAAACATTGAATCCATGGGGGAAAAAAGAGCAGAAGTTGGCAGTCTATTTGAATCTATAGTACTACATATTTACATAGTTTGGGTGGAAAACTCTGAATTGGCTTTAGAATAAATCTATGAAAGTTCAATTATATTTACAGAAAAACCATAAATGAACATGAAAAAGTTTAGCTGATGGATATTAAAGGTGGGATGAGAACAAGACAAGATAGAGGGAAAGATACAGGAATTATTATGGCCAGCTTACACAATATTCATTCAAGAGATAAACCTAAGTTCAGGGACCACTAAAAAGAATACTCTTATCACAGACACAGAAAAATTACAACAGCAAGCAGAAAAATTAACATCAGACACTGGGGATATGAATGAATAAAAAGCTGAGTAATGTTTCAGTAAGTTAAATCCACCATAAACAGAGCAGAAAATCATTGGTGATACTTAAAATAGATTAGTCAAGAAATAACAATATAAACATATTACCAGATTTATAGAAAAAAAATAGAGTTAAAAGTGATTCTGAGAAAATGAGATCAACAAAAATAGCCAGGAGTCTATGTTACTAGTAAATCTTTTTTTTTCTTTTAATTTGGTATCTCACTCTTTCCTCAGGCTAGCACCTCTTTTTGCAACATAAAGACGTAGGCCTATATAGACAGCAAGTCACGAATGGTATCAAGGCATAGCATAACGCACAACCAGGCTCTGTGGGAGAACATGGACAGCCTCAGGTGGGAAAATGGCTCACTGACCAATGGAGGAGAATGCCATTCCTTGAGTAATTACAAAGACATTTGGAGTCCCTTCAGAGAATCCCAGGCAAAAATCTGCTTTCAGGTTGAGTGAACTGCCTAGATTCCCACAGTTTATTACTGCCACCCCCCCACCATCATGAGAAACCATTCTGCCACCACAAAGCTCAGTTTTCAGTGTTCTCTGGAGTCTCTAACCTTGCACTGGAACTTGAGGAGGAATACGCTGACACTTTTATAGTTATTTTTAAGTTCAGTAGTTTCAGATACTGACTGAACTATCTACTTGAACAAAAATTTCTGCACGCCTACCCTATGGGAGGCACTATGGCAAACACAAATATAAACAAGACACAATCCTTTCTCCCAAGAAGCTTACACATCACCCAGCAAGAGAGAGTTGTACACGGTAAATTTTAATCCCAGAATGAACACAGGGGAATTGGAGCATAAAGAAGAGAGTGCTTCCAACTTACGGGGGGGGATTCTGGAAAGACTAAGAGGGGAAGTGTCAGAAGGGAGTTGGGATCCCAGGCTTTGCGTCAGCAGGATGCCTGCAGGCTAGTGCTGTGATGCAGTTGCACTTAATCTGAGCGATATTATCTGAGCTGCACCTGCCCTGGCCAAGGACAGTGTCATTATCTATGGTTTGGGATGGCCCTAAATTTCTGTGATTAAATGCTATGTTTATCATAAAGGTCTCACTAACCCATACATATGCATTTATCCTTGGAAAAGATGAGTTGGTAAGATATAAATTGAGTAGAGCACAGAAGTCTGTATTGTGGTATAAGCAAACCAGAACTCATTCATAACTCCAACTAAATCCAAAATTCTGGGTTGTTTGTATTTTTAATAATATATTTCAACATATGTTCGTGTCCATGTGTCTACATCCTACCCTCAAATCCAAAAGATTAAAGAACCAGAGAATGTTAAAATTGGAAGGGACCGTAACTATTTTTCAATATAATCCTATCATTTTACAGATGAAGAAACAAGGCCAAAAGAGGATAAATGTAACTTCCTAAGGTTGCACAACCACAAAAAGCAGAGCCAGGAGGGCAGCCAAATTTTCAATGCATCAGTGCTAGTTCAGAAGCTCTTTATTCTGGATACAATAACAACAATAATAATAATAAAAGTAAAGTTTAAAAGTAAATTGTTATTGACAATAGGTCTAGAATTTTCAGTTTCTGAAACAAATTCCAAATATCTATTAAGGGATCTCTTTTTCTGAAAATCTTTCTTTTCTACTGGCCAAAAAATATCAACTAAGCTTTTTTGATTAATACATTATTTAAATTATGGAATAATTATTTAAATAGATTTTCTTGCTTTTACTTAATATTGTACATACACAGACATCATATTTTAAAATTAGACTATATCAGAGATAGTATTGCATATACTTAAAAATTCCTCAGTGTCTGACATAGCATCTAGCTTGTAGAACATACTCAATAAATCATGGAACAAATAAATGAATTAATCTGTGTTGTATTGAAATTCTGCATTAACCTTTGCATACCACATGTTATATCCAAAATTTATATGATAAATGTGACACCTATCATTATTTGGATGAGCATAAACTTTACCTAGATTTGTTTTAAAATTCAACCTATCTTTTTCCAAATCATGCTCCATGACTAAATGCCTTCCCTTATACTCACCCTGCAGTTATATTCTAGGGAACAGTAAAAACATGTTCCCTTTAGAATGTTTCATCCTCTCTCTTCTTTATTCCAACCCCTGGGTGGGTTCTAAAGGTGGAACTCACATCTTACTCCAGACCTTACTTCCAAATCCACCAGCTAAAAGGCTCCAGTTCGAATCACCAGAAGCCTTCTCAACAGTGCTCGGAGCACAACAGGCTAACTAGGAGACATCACTAGAAAATCTGAAAGGTACTTCTAACCCCAAGGGCTGTTTTTAAAGGCATAAAACATGAAAATAGCCATCAGAACAAGAAAGCAGAGATATTTACAAAGATATTAATATTAAGAACCTCACTGAAGATGGCTCCTAAATGTGAAAGACTTTTTTTAAATTATGAGAACTTTATTTAAACATTAAACCTATAAACAAGAAGTTAACATAACCCTTGCTATCTTCCTCTTTCATTTTATTAAAAAATTTTAAATGCTGTGTTTTGAAAACACTGACCACTAAGGCTTTCCAATTCTTTAAAAAGTAACAAATAAAACTTCCACTTCTAATGTTCCTTAATTTGTTTATATAACAGCAAAATCACTGTTATAATAACCTCTAATGTCTATTTTGATAGCTGCACATTTTATGCAACTAACTACAAATGAAAAATTAAAGAGTTTGGCCAATTTTTCAGTTATTTGTACATAAAGTACACATAACATCTAAAATGACATTTACTCTTGTTCCCCTAATGAACAGATAACCATAAACCAAATATTGGGAAAAATAAAAACACAGGTGAAAGAGTTAAGGAAGTCGTGTTCTTCCTAAATTGATTTCTACCACTGAATCACTGACTATGATGAACCATCTACCTGCACTTCAGTTTTGTTTTTATCAAAAACAAAGACCTGAGTCACAGTTATGTGGCAAAGAGAAAAAAAAAAGTGGCAAACAGTGTTTGTAAGTCTTGCTAGCCTCCTTGGACACTTAATTGTGGCTCTTCGAGACCTTTGGCCACCCTGTATTCCAAGTCCACATCAGAAAGTGACAGCAGCCCCAGGAAGGAGGCCGAGAAGGAGCAAGGACAAAGGCAGGCCTTGATGCACAGGCTCTGGAAACTCACCAGGACCTGGCCACACCCTGGGAAGGAAAGTTTTTGCACTGACTCTAGGGGGAGAAAAATCCTGATACATAAATTTTGTATTCTTCTAACAAAAGCGAATAAGGAACTAAAATAATATAAAAATTTTTATTCAAATGAGGATTTCAAAGGACTCTATCAGGGAATAGAGAAATAGCAGATTAATTATTTTATAAATATAAGTAAATTTTCTGTTGTGAATATTATCAGAAACACCCATGCCTTCTTATCTGGTGGAAAAAAAGAGAAAAGGTGTGGAATATGGTTTTTTTTAAAAAAAAGTATTCAATAATAACTTTGTATATAAGCCTATGAACCAGTATATAGAAAAATTATCTTGAATAAATTGATGATTTTCTTTGGGGCTTGGTTCTAAATGCAGTTTGAACTTTTCCAACAGACTGGAGAAAAAAAAAAATAATTGAACCTTCTGGCAAGGTCAGGAAGTCTGTTTGCTCACTAACTTGCTCCAAGTTTACTTGTTCCTGAATCTTCTGTTTGCATGGAAAATAAAAAAATCACACTTAGAGAATTTAGTTAATTATTTCCATTATACTAATGACCTATTTTACCTAAAATTGTACATGTGGTTTTCTTTACTTCTTAAGCATTCTTTACCAATTTTAATTGTTTTTCTTTTTTTATTAGTTATTCAAAACATTACAAAACTCTTGACATGTCATATTTCATTTAATTGTTTTTCTAAACTTTTCAAAGCATCATTCCCTTTCTATTCCATTTTTCAAGTTTTCCCTTTTCTCATTTTTATATTGAATTTCTTTGAAGTTAAAAGACATTTTCAAGCAGTTAAAAGGAAAAAATGAAAAGAAGAAAAGAAAAAAAAAAAAAGCTCATGGGAGTAAGTACCTCAGCACAAGCACAACATCCCTCCGGAAGGATTTCACAGATAGGACCTGTGAGAAGAAAACAAGGAGATGAGAGTATGAAGAGCCATTTGGTTCCTAGCTCATATTCTTTTTTTTTCTTTTTTTTAAAATTTATGTATGACAGCAGAATGCATCACAATTCTTATTACATATATACAGCACAATTTTTCATACCTCTGGTTGTATACATGGTATATTCACACCAATTTGTGTCTTTATTCCTGTATTTTGGATAATAATGATCATTACATTCCACCATCATTAATTACCCCACACCCTCTCCCTTCCCTTCCAACCCCTCTGCCCTATCTAGAGTTCATCTATTCCTCCCATGCTCCTGATCCCTCTCCCACTCTTAATGCTAAACCTGATGTTACTTTCAAGGAGATTCTATACATGGTCCTGGAATATGCTGATGATATTTTAAAAAGACATTCATCTCACATCTTCAAATGTTCACCCCTCTGCCTGACTGCAAGTCTTATGGTCCACTATGAACAAATATTCTTGTATAATTTTTCATAATTAAAAAATTTTACTGTATTGTAAATTTTGTGTCAGGAGCTAATTTGTAAGTATATGAAAATATCACACATTGTGAAATTATGTTTGGACATTTCTTCATTCTTAAGTACACCTACAGCCTCCACAAGCTTTTCTAGTCTTTGAGAGAAACTAATTGCAGATTCTAATATAGAACTCCTGAACACAGCTTGCCACAGGATCCTGTACCGTACCCTTTGTGATGTCACGGTTCTAAGCCACCTGTAGTTCTCTGAACAAGGCAAACCTTCTCATGCTTCCATATGAGTTGTGTTATTCTTTCTGCCTTAAATACCCTTCTCTATCTTGCCGATCACTCCCTCGAGTGTGAGTCAGCTCAACTCCACCTTCTCTGTGTGGCTTTCTCTGATTAATTCCCTAAATGCAGGTATTCATTTACTTACAATGTGCCAAGCACTGTGCTGGCTGATGCATTAGGAAAATAAAAACACTTAACTTACCTTCAAGGCGCACGATGTACTAGCACAGTGATCACAATGAGATCCTTCAGGAACATTTTGTGATGAGGCCAGAAGTAGGGTCAGGGGAAGCCTTCCAGGAGAAGATAATAACTAGATCAAAATGTGAAAGACAAGTAGGAATTATCTGATAGAAAAGGGGGAAGGAGAGGGCATCCAAAATAGAGCCTATGGAGAGGCAAGTGAGAGAGATTGAAAGGTCAATATTCCCTTCAAAGGAGCTTAGTTTTGTTTTGTTTTTTTTCCTTGAAGGCAATGGGGAGTCTTTTAAGCAAAAGCATGGATTATCAGATGTGTATTTTAGAAAGTATAGAGCTCAAACTCATCATAGTTGTGCATTCCTGTAATCCTAGCAACTCGAGAGGCTGAGGCAAGAGAGGTCAGCCCTGGCAACCTAGTATGACCCTGCTCAAAATAAAAAGGGGTTGGGGGTATAGTTCAGTGGTACAGTGCCCTGGGAGTTCAACTTCCAAGAAAGAAAGAAAGGAAGGAAGGAGGAAAGGAAAGAAGAAAGGAAAGAGGGAGGGGGGAAGGAGGGAGGGAGGGAGGGAGGGAGGAAGGAAGGAAGGAAGGAAGGAAGGAAGGAAGGAAGGAAGGAAGGAAGGGAAGGAAAGAGGGAGGGAGGGAGGGAGGGAGGAAAGAAGGAAGGAAGGAAAGAAGGAAGGAAGGAAGGAAGGAAGGAAGGAAGGAAGCAAGGAAGGAAGGAAGGGAAGGGAAGGAAGATCAGACTAGAGCAAATAATACTGGTAAGTTAGAAGGCTTATTTGTAAAGGGGATGACATGTAAACTTAGTATGAAAATGAACAACATGGAACAGAATTTGAGAGAGATTAAGTTAAACTTTAATTGGTGCTTAATTTCTACAGGACAGAGCCACAAGGGACATAATAGAGTCAAGAGGGAACCCCAGGTTTCTCTGTTTTCCTGCCAGGATGGAAGGTGGAGTTAATAATATAAGATCACAAACACAGGAGGAGTTTCAGGAAGTAATCAGTTGAGTTTTAGATCTGTTGAATAGAACAGGCTTGTGGAACATCCAAAATGAGAGGTGACTGCTTGTTCCTCTGTGCACCTGTGACCACATGGAGTTACCCTGTGTTACCACACGGTGATTATCTATGTCCAGCGCTGACATTTCCTGGACAGGGAGGGCTCTCCCATCTGAAAACCTTCTCTTCAGATTGTCCTTAATCAGCCCAGGCTCCCGCTGGCAAACAAAGCTTGTCCATCTTGTTTTCTCATGGCTACCAAACTAGAAAAAAACTAGAAAAAAAAATGCCTGAAAGGGCTGAAGTCCATTACCTCTTCTAGAGAAAGCAAAACTCAGACTGGAGGAAGAAGCTCCCTCCCCTCTATGTTAATAGGTACCCTTTTTAAAAGGGACCATTGCTTCAGGAGAAGTAAGAACTCTCTAAAATAAATTTTAAAAGAAATGAATATCAATTGTGTTAAATATTTTGTTCTTTTAACAGAAAACATATGTAGATGTAAGAATTAAAAATCAATGCCTTAAAAATGACCCAGAATGAGTTAAAATCTGCATATTACAGTGATGCAGCCCCCTCAGCTGTTATCAGCTCAATTCACAATAGCTAAACTGTGGAACCAACCAAGATGCCCCTTCAATAGATGAACAGATAAAGAAACTGTGGTATATATACACAATGGAATATTACTCAGCCTTAAAGAAGAATGAAATTATGGCATTTGCAGGTAAATGGATGGAGCTGGAGAATTTCATGCTAAGCAAAGTATGGAAATCCCCCCAAAAAACAAAGGCTGAATGTTTTCTCTGATAAGTGGATGCTGCTTCATAATGGGGAGGGGCAAGGGAAGAATGGAGAAACTTTGGATTGGGCAAAGGGGAATGTGGGGTGGGGAGGGATTGTGGGTGCGGAGAAGATAGTGAAATTAGATGGACATTATTATGGGTGTGATTGCATGAATGCTGCAACTCTACATCATGTACAACCAGAGAAATCAAAAGCTGTACTCCATTTGTATAAAAATAAAAAAATAAATTTAAAACATTTTTTTAAAAAAATGACCCGGAAGACTGTTTACCTGCCAAGAATACTTGAAGATCTCACAAGGTCTGTGTTTTCCCATTGATAGTGATAGGTAAAGGCATTAAATTATGCAGAGTTTTCTTCTGTAATTTTGGTACTATTTAGGTAAATTTTCAAATGGATTGAAATAATGGAAGAAATCTCAAAACTGATCTTTGGTTGTAGATATTGGATCTATGATTTCATCCTTTGGACAAATGTTTCCAGTTCCTAATTTTCTTTCCAGGCATATATATTTGGGGTGAGCTCTTCTCATATTTGAGTTATATCTTAGCAATCTTGGCTATATTGGTATGCGCAAATATTAAACTTATACTTAAAGCATCTTCCATCATATATATTTTAACTAAATTGAGCATTTCTAATGAAGAAAATGGTTCTTCCATTGATATTTTTGTTTATTCCAAATTAAAGGAAGATTTCTGAAAGTCACTGTGAATCATCATGCAATTACCAGCAGCAGAAAGTCTTCAAATAGACCATAACAAGTGATGGGCCCAGAAGGAAGTCAGCTTGCTGAGGAGAAACTGATGCTATCCTAAGCATTCACTGAGTTTCTGGTTTCATATGACAAAGAGCTGATGAGTCAGTTTCTCCTTTTGCATTAGCAAAAGACTTTACATGCTTAGGATCAAAAACTAATCAAAGAAAACCTAGTTTTATAAGTATGAGCTGAGATGCTAGTGATTCATTTCAAAGATGTTGGCTATTTTCAAACAATTGCTGAGACCTTGCCATTCCCTGAACTTGGGAAGCTTGTTCTAGTTCACACACAAATTCAGCTTGCCATATGAGCAAAAGTGAGATCACACTGGTTGATCCTGGCAGCGTCTCTGAGAGTGCAGTAATTCATGCTGTCAGTTACTATCAGCAGCAATTTGCTTCTGGATTGGTTCCTGTAAGCATTCATGTGAGCATTCTGCACAAAGGACCAGAGCCCAATATTCCCTTGGATTTCAGGGACTTAGTGTGGTTTCAATATATAATCAAAAGTGCCACGTAGCTCACCACCTCACATTTTGTTTTAAAGAGACAGAGGCTTAACACTGGATTACGTTCTTCTCTCCCTAAATAGAAAGTTGGTGGTAGTTTGGAACTTATCTTTAGGACAATTTGTTGGTGCTTCAGTGAAATTTACCCTGTTGGTAAAAATGCAGAGTAGTTTTTTTAAAAAATTAAGTGTAATTATACTTTCTCCACAATAATCATAATAATAATAAAAAATTTGCTTAACCACAAAACTACGCTTCATATATGTGACCAACACTTATTTCTATAGGGCAAATATTGGGAAATAAAAAGTATTATAATAGCATATTCCCTCAATTTTAGTATAGTTTCTGAAAAGTTCTGCAGTAGAAAAGTTTAGATCTTGCAATATTCAACTGAAAGGAACATTATTAAAGCATCTTTTCTAAACAGTAGAATTTCATTGAGCTTCAAATAATTTAAGAAATCAATAGCATTCTTGCTACCAAATTTTCTATTACTCTTTCTATTTAACTAGCTCTTCCTACTAGAACCCATGAACAAGAGAGTTGTGAAGCAGTTCTAATCAGAAGGGGCTCAAAAGAAGTAAAAGCCAGTTCTTTTGTCTAAGTAATGTAGCTTAGTTCACTCAGGAAGGTGAAAGAATGTCAAAATATCACGTACCTTTATTAAATATATATAACAGATTATAGATATACTATATTTTCATGTATATAATTTGTCATATATATAATAGGTTAACACCAAAGAATGAAAATATGTAAAGTATATATATGTATTTTTTAAATATATGTATTTTTCATTATTTGATGAATTATATAAAGTAATATATATATATATATATATATATATATATATATATAAAATATACATTTTTTCATTCTTTGATGTTAACCTGTGACCTCTTTGATATCCCTAGCTGGAGAACTGCCTTCCTTATTGTATCAAGCTCAAAAATATAAAAAAAATAAAAATTGGTATCTTACTTGATTAGGCATATTTTTAGAGGAGGGAGGTACTGGAAATTGAACCCAGAGGAGCTTAATCATTGAGCCCATTCCCGCCTTTTAAAATTGTATTTAGGGTCTCGTTAAGTTGCTTAGAGCCTCATTAAATTGCTGAGGGTGCCTTAAAACTTGTGATCCTCTTGCTCAGACCCCCCAGCCCCTGGGATTACAAGCATGTGCCATGGTGCCTAGCACATAACTGTTTCAAATACATTTTTCAGAACTTCTGGTAGTGATACTTAAGGATATTCCAATCAGACTACTGTATTATCTGTTTTACTTCAAATAATAAACTTTCAAGTTTCAGCTAAATCCCTTCTAAGTACCATTAATCTGGTGACAATTCTTGTATTTTTTGTAAACTGTTCATGTATGTTGTATAATACAGAAAACCTTTGATGTTCATGAGGACTATACCCTTGCAAAGCCCATAACTGAAAATAATATTATAGCATAGAATTCCTACCCCTTACATGCAGAATTATTTAGAGTTTAACACCTTATTCTTTCTTGTATAGTGACTCTTTGTCACCTTTTGTAGCCATCTGGATCTTTTGAAAAGCTTTCCTGTTGTACCTCATGGGCTCTCAAATTTTATAATCACGCCTCCACAAAGCAACCAGAAACTCACTTGCTCAGCCAATCGGCACTTGTGTCACAGATAGGATGACAGATTCATCCATAATAAAACCCACATGCAAATTGGATTCATAAGAGAACACAGGTTCATAACCACCTGAAATGCCTCTGATGGTCAGCACAGAGGCATCTGCCCAGCATCTGGGAGCAGCAGTGGGAAAAATTCTGGCATCCAGTGTCTGGACTCAGCAGTGGAAGTTATGGTGTCTGTGTCCAGAATTAGTGGCAGGGAGGCTTTTTGCTGGAGCAAAAGTCATAATGACACAAAATCAGTAGTGTCATGTCTTCTAAGTCTATATCCTGAGTCTCCCAAAGAACCTGTGAACTACACAGTATTATACAATAAATTCCTTTTCTACTTAAATTAACAACAGAGGAATCTGTTGTTTACAATTCAAAACACTAGCTAATAAACCCAAGAATCATTATTCTCTCTCTGTCTTTTAATTTATTCTGAAATATTTAAGACAAGCACAAGGCCATTTCTTTATCAGTCCTGGAACTTTTCCACATATATCCAACACTAGAAGGATCATCTGGCCTTCTTTGTGTGGAAAGTTATTCATACTTTAGACAAACTGCATATTATCACGATTGCACATTGCCACAAACCATGTGCAATCAGGATCACTCCTGAATAATTTATAATATTATATTCAATACTCCCAATGACCTAGATGCTTTATAAAATGACTATCATTATATCCATTAATTTCTTGGAAATTTGCATTCATGAAGTTTGAATCTTGTATGAGATAACTTCCTGTAAGCACTATTCAAATCAACCCTATGATTGGCAATGTTACTCTTCAATTAAGTGTCTAAAGAGAGATCCGTGGAATAGGTGAAGGGGATTGATGGGGAGGAAGAAGGACTAGGATTAGGGAAGAACAGTGGAATGAATCTGACTTAACTTTCCTATGTACATAATAAATATACCACAGTGAATTTTATTGTCATGTATATCTACAAGACACTAATTAAAAAAAAAAAAAAAATATATATATATATATATATATATATATATATATATAAAATAGCAGAAGGATCAGTAGATAGAGAAAAGTAACCAGGGGAAGTGGGGAGGAAAAGGAAAGAAAACTGAATGAGAGCAAATTATATTTCATGCTTTGATAATTATATCAAAATGAATCCTAAAGTTATGTGTAACTAAAAAAAAACAATAAAAATATATTTAATTTTTAAAAAATAATCTAAATTTAAACAACCAGTAGACATTTTTCTCTATAGTTTTCCAAAAGAAAAATGGCAGAAGAAGGATAGTAGAATGAATCAGACATTATTACCCTACGTACATATATAACTATACGACTAGTGGGATTCTACATCATGTACAACCAGAAAAATGAGAAATTATACTCCATTATATAAGATGTATTGAAGTGCATTCTACTGTTATAGTTAACTAATTACAACAAATAAAAAATGTAAAAATAATAATTATAAATTTGATAATTAAATTTAACTAGAATTAAGAGGTTTCCTTTCCAAGAAAACAGGCGTTAAAGAAAACCACTTGCTTTGGTGGCCCCTGGAAGATCTGTCAGATCAGAGAGCCATCCTAGGACAAAGAAGTCAGGACATGCCTGAAGGCCATATACTCTTATAGGGGTGGGCAGATATACTGATGTTCCGAAGCAAGCTCATTCTAGTCCACAATAAAATTTTCAGAAATTTTGCAAATCATTTGTTAAATACCACTATTTTTAAAAATTAAATTATATAAACTTACAGTTACATTCATTATATTAAAAGCAAAGGTAATAAATTTACAAAAACATGATTAAAATAAAGGTAATACATTTGCAAATATCATCACTTCCTAATTATTTTACTACATCTATTATTGTCTATGTTCCTAGGGTTACTTATATCTATTCCCAACAAACTATTCAGTGGCACCATTGTGGAAGTATTTACACCACAGAAATTGGCAATCACTGACCATCAGGGCTTGACTTGTGTATACTTAAGAAGGTGATGAAATATTAATAATGAATAGTAGAAGTAAGGCAATGTTAATAATGCAGATTAAACTTTTAAGTGTGTCCTATCTACATTGTGAATAACTTTTAAAACAGGACACATTCTTCCAATATCAAAAATTGTTATCTGCCTTTTTCCCCACATCTTCACTAATACTTTGTTGTTTGTATTCTTGGTACCTGTTATTCTGACTGGAGTGAGATGGAATCTTAGAGTAGTTTTGATTTGCATTTCTCTAATTGCTAGAGATGTTGAACAATTTTTCATATATTTGTTGATTGGTTGTGTATCATCTTCTGAGAAGTGTCTGTTCAGTTCCTTGACTCATTTATTGATTGGGTTATTTGTTTTTTGGGTGGTAAGGTTTTTGAGTTCTTTATATATCCTAGAGATTAGTGCTTTATCTGATGTACTTGTGGTAAAGATTTGCTCCCATTCTCTAGGCTCTCTATTTACCTCACTGATTGGGTTTTTGTTGTTTGTTGTTTGTTGTTTGTTTTTTTGTTTTTTGTTTTTGTTTTTGTTTTTTGCTGAGAAGAAGCTTTTTAGTTTGACTCCATCCCATTTATTGATTCTTGATTTTAATTCTTGTGCTATAGAAGTCATATTAAGGAAATTGGGGCCTAATCTGACATGATGGAGATTGGGCCTACTTTTTCTTCCATTACGTGCAAGGTCTCTGGTTTAATTCCTAGGTCCTTGGTCCACTTTGAGTTGAGTTTTGTGCATGGTGAGAGAGAGAGGTTTAATTTCATTTTGTTACATGTGGATTTCCAGTTTTCCCAGCACTATTTGCTGAAGAGGCTATCTTTTCTCCAATGTATGTTTTTGGAGCCTTTGTCTAATATAAGATAACTATTGTTATGTGGGTTATACTCTGTGTCCTTTATTCTGTACCATTGGTCTACCAATCCATTTTGCTGCCAATACCATGCTGTTTTTGTTACTATTGCTCTGGAGTACTGTTTAAGATCTGGTATTGTGATGCCACCTGCTTCACTCTTCTTGTTAAGGATTGCTTTGGCTATTCTGGGTCTGTTATTTTTCCAGATGAATTTCATGATTGCTTTTTCTATTTCTATAAGAAATTTCATTGGGATTTTGATTGGGATTACATTGAATCTGTATAGTGCTTTTAGTAGCATGGTCGTTTTGACCATATTAATTCTGCCTAACCAAGAACGAGGTAGACCTTTCCATCTTCTTTTTTTTTTTTAAGAGAGAGGTAGAGAGAGGTAGAAGGAGAGAGAGAGAGAATTTTTAATATTTATTTTTTAGTTATCGGCGGGCACAACATCTTTGCTTGTATGTGGTGCTGAGGATTGAACCCGGGCTGCACGCATGCCAGGCGAGCGCGCTACCGCTTGAGCCATATCCCCAGCCCCCCTTTCCATCTTCTAAGATCTTTAATTTCTTCCTTTAGCGTGTTGTAGTTTTTAGCACACTACGGGGCCATATCAATGTTTATAGCAGCACAATTCACAATAGCTAGTGGAACCAACCCAGATGCTCTTCAATAGATGAATGGATAGGGAAACTTTGGCATATATACACAATGGAACATTACTCAGCATTAAAAGAGAATAAAATCATGGCATTTTCAGGTAAATAGATGGAGTTGGAGAATATAATGATAAGTCAAGCAATCCAATCCCAAAAAAACAAAGGCCGAATGTTTTCTTTAATATGAAGATGCTGACTCATAATGGCAATGGGGTAAGGGGAGCATGGGAGGAATGGAGGAACTTTAGATAGAGCAAAGGGGAGGGAGGGGAAGAGGGGGGAAAAGGGGTTTGGAATGATGGTGGAATGAGTTAGACATCATTACCCTAAGTACATGTATGAAGATATGAATGGTGTGAAAATACTTTGTGTACAATAAGTGACTTGAAAACGTGTGCTCTTTATGTGTAAAATGAAATGAATTACATTCTGCCATCATGCATAACAAATTAGAATAAATAAATAATTTAAAAAATTGTTATCTGATTCAGCAAAGAAGTCATTCACATCTTTGATAAATGAGTGAAGTTCTGACAAATATCTTCATTGATTCACTTCAATTGTTAATATAAATGAAACTACATCTGACATTTGTGTCAGAACTGTGATTTTCATCATTTGCCACCACAGGCTGCCTAGGAATAGAGGAATTTAGCAAAAGTCAGTGAAAGCAGTCTGTGAGAATCAATTGCCTATAAAAATTTACAAAGTAGAATATTGTATATTTTATTATTTGTGAATCATGTGATATACATCCTTTATATCAGAAAAGCTTATAATGCATTTATGTACTTATATAACCACTTTTTCTTCACCAGCACAACTGGTATAATTATTTATCAGGAAAAATAAATTAAAGCCCTTAATCAATATTTTGAAAAGAAAAAAAAACATGGAAGAAAGGAAGGAAAATGAAGGATAGAGAACTCACTTGAAACATGGAATTCGATTGACTCTTACATCATGTAACTCTTTAAAGGTCTGAATCTATTTTCATGCAGACTTTCTTGGTTTAAACTGTCCTATGCATCCACTTCCTCTCTTCATACTCATATTCTCCCTGAAGTAAGGGCACTGGATAAAACTGCTCTGGACCCTACTCTCTATTTCATGTGTCTTTTTTACTACCAACCCAAAGACATCGACTGTGTTTCAGCTTGTAGGAATAATGATTGAGGACCATACTGAGTTGTCAGATTTCCCTGCTGCATTCTCCCTCTCATCACCAACCTGCCTGACCCTTCCTAGAACCCTCACTTTCTTCATGGCCACTTCTTCTCTATTCAAAGCTAAAATATTTATATCACCATCAAATGGCAGCCTTATCAGCAAAGAATCATGTACATACACATACTTCTCTTCCCAGAATTCCTGTTCTTCATGTTCTGTCCCTATTACCAAGGCTGCCTACAATTACCCCTGCTCAATTCTTAATACTTCTGCCTAACTCACAAATTTAATTTTAAGAGAGAGGAAAAAGGAGAATATCAGATCCATTTGATTTACCCAAGACATAACTGTAACCAGCGAAGTTACCTGATTTTTTGTTTAACATTTTCACTTTATTCTTTCTGCATACTCTCTTTCTCATTCTGGTTGTTCATACTCTTCACTAACATAACTTCCAGACTGGTGGAAGGGAGAAACCAGGTCTATCCTGTTCTCTGTGCCTACATTGCCCAATTCAAAGTGAATAACCAATAAATATTTACAATTGGATTTTGATAATCAGTCAACCATCTTTCTGATCTTACTGTGAAATACTTTCTCCAGGAAATCTTAATCCTTGTGGGCGCCATTGTTTCAAATTCTGCCAAATGACAGGCTAAGCAGAGCAATTATCTGTACTGCGGCAAAAATGAAGTTACACCCAGAATATCACTTCATTTTAAACTAAAGAAAAGAGTCCTTCTTCTCTGTCCTTTTTATGACAGCTAACACTTTCTACTTTGTATTACATTTATAAGTGAACATATCTCTTACATGTTTCTGTGGGCAAAGGAACTGACATTTATTTTTATCTTCTACTTATCTTGCACATAAATGTACTCAATGACCCCAAATTCAGGGCTAAGGATATTCCTGAGGTGATCCTTAATACCTAAGTAGGTGTCAGGCCCAATGACCAGCTGGAAGAAGTAAATTGCTAGAAATAATGATTTTTTACATTTCTCAATTGAGTAAATCTCTCCACATGCATGTGTGGGCATGTATGTACATAAGTTCTCCCCACATACGTATTTAAGAGAAAGATTAGAGGAAGAAATGAGAAATACATATCTTTTAGCTCATGCTTATTAAATACTTGCTCTTAGAGTCATGCATTATTCTGAATATTTTTTATGTACTTGCTAATTTCATCATCATAATAATACTATGAGTTAATGTCATCATGCCCATGTAACAGATGATAAAACAGAAATTATATAATTGGTCCACAATTAAGCTTATAAGTAGCAGAGCTGGAATTTAAACACACAAAGTTGGCTTCAAGTGAGTCCACCTAGTGTCCCCGAAATTCATTTTATATCTGATCCTAACAACCATTCAATGGTAGAGGCCCCTGAGTTCATTCATTGTGGATTGAACTCAGGGGCCTCTACCATTGCTACATCCCCAACCCTTTTATTTTGAGACAGAGTCTCAGTAAGTTGCTCAAACTGAACTTGAAATTGTGATCCTTCTGCCTTAAACCCCTAAGTAACTAGATTTACAGGCATGTAACCACCACACCCAGATCAATCCCTATAGAAATTTTATGAGGCAGGCAAAAGCCATTCTGCCAAAGAAAAATAATGGCTAGGAAAGTTGAGTAAATTATGAAAATTACATAGTAAGTAAGGAATGGTCCAGTAATGAATCATAAGTATAATGACCCTAAATTCAGTGCTAAGGATATTCCCGAATATCCTTAATACCTGAGTGGACATCAGGCCCAATGACCAGCTGGGAGAAGTAAATTGCTGGAAATAAGATTTTTTACATTTCCAAGAACACCACTGAGTAAGTAATCTAGCAATATCTGTTAAAATAAAAATGTACAACTTTATGAATCTATTCTGAAGAATTTTAAATGCACTAGAAAATAAGGATTTACAAGCAAGTATATTTGCTATGGTTTTGATTGTGATGAAGAGATTGGAAACAGTCTGAATGTCTGTCAATAGTTGAATAGTACATACAAAGAAAAACAATAAATAAGATCAACACAATCAAGATTCCTTCTTTTAAAAGGTCAACAAAAATTGACGAAATCTTAGCTAGATTGACAAAAAGAAAAAGAAAGAAGATGCAAATTATTAAAATCAAGAATGAGAGAAGACATCACAATAATTCATCTTGAAATGAAATAAGTAGAAGAAAGTGAATACTTGGATGAAAACATTTTAAATGACACAACCCAGATAAAATATACAAATTCCTAGAAAGACACAAACTACCAAAACTGACTCAAGAAGAAATAGAAAATCCAAATAAACCTAGAAAGGAAAAAGCATTAAATTAGTAATTTAAAAATTGCCCTCAAGGAAAAGCCCAGACCCAGATGTTTTCACTGCTGAATTTTATTAAATGTTGAAAGAATTAAAACCCAAACACGTCTAAAATATGGAACAAGGAACATTTCCTAACTCATTGTAAGAGTTTAGTATTACACTTATAACAAAACTAGGTGAAACAGAATGATGAATGAAAACTATAGACCAAAATTACTTATCAGTATAGACACAAAAATCCTCCATAAATACTAGCCAACCAAATGAAAACAATATATTTAAAATGATTATACACATAGTCAACTCTCCTAGAAATAGAAAGTTGATTTAACATATGAAAATCAAGTAATATATTACACCATGTTATTATATTATAGTTTGGAAGTCACAAGTTCAACTTAATAAATACAAAAAAAAAGCATTTTTAAAAAATTTAACATATTTCATAATAAAAATATTCAACAAAGTAGTAATAGAGAAGACTTTCTCAGCATGGAAAAAGACACCTATAGAAAACATACAGCTAACATTCTAAATAACACTATAAGACTGCATGTTTTACCCTGAAGATCAGCAACAAGACAAGGATGTTGGCTCTTGCCATTTCTATTTTACACTGTACTAAAGGTATTAGCCAAAGGAATTTATCAAAGGGGAAAAAGTCATCTCATTTGGAAAAGAAGTGGTGCACATATCTATCTGCAGATAATATGATATTGTATATAGAAAATCCACAGGCATCTGCAAGAAAACAAAATGAGTTCAGTAAGACTTCAGGATACAAGACCAATTAATGGCAATTATATTTATATATAGATGTTCCTTGATTTTTTATGGGTTTACATCCTGATAAACCCATTATAAGTTGAAAATGTTTATAAGCCAAAAATGCAATGAATGGACTTAACCTACTGAACACCATAGTTTAGTTTGGCTGGCCTTAGTATGCTGGAAATGTACATTAACAGTTGGGCAAAAGCATGTAACACAAAGTCTATGTTATAATAAAATTTTTAATATCTTATATAATTTATTAAACACTATATTGAGAGTCAAAACCAGAAATTTTATTTGCTACAAGATACACAGATGGGCATTCTGTTGACATGAAAAGAAAATATAAATCATAATATCCAGAAAACACTGGCAACCCAGTACACCATAGAGTATAGTTATTTGGCCTTGTGATCTTTGGTTGATTGGGAGCTGGAGTATACTGCCAATGCCCAGAGTCACAAGGGAGTATCTTACCATACACCACTAGCTCAGAAAAGATCAAAATTCACACTGCAATTCCTACTGAATGTGCATTGCTTGTACATTATCATAAAACCAAAGAGAAAAATTTTAAGAAGAACCATTGTAAATAAGGCATCTTCTATCTCTACTAGCAATGAACAACTGGAAAATGAAATTAGGAAAATTCTATTCTTTATAGCATCCAAAATAAAATATCTAGGAATACATTTAACAAAACAAGTGACACACGTACAGTGACCACTAAAAAATTGTGTAGAAGCAATTAAAGACATAGATAAATGGAAAGACATCCATGTTCAAAGATCAGAAAGTTATTTTTTTGAGGGGTGGGGTACCAGGCATTGAAATAAGAGGGACTTGACCACTGAGCCAAATCTTTAGTCCTATTTTGTATTTTATTTAGAGACAGGGTCTCACTGAGTGGCTTAGCACCTCACTTTTGCTGTGGCTGGCTTTGAACTTGAGATCCTCCTGCCTTAGCCTCCAGAGCCACTGGGATTACAGGCATGTGCCACTGAGCCTGGCAGAAAGTTAATATTGTTAGTTTAGCAATACTTTAATTAAAACCTCAGTTGCCTTTCTGTAGAAATTGGCAAGACGATCCTTAACTTCATATGGAAATGCAAGAATAGTCAAATCAATCTTGGAAAAAAACAAAGAGGATTCACAACTTCAAATTTTACAAAATTATAATAACCAAAACAGTGTGGTATTTGCATGAAGACATACCCAAAGGTCAAAAGAATAGAATTGAGAATTCAAAAGTAAATCTTTGCATTTATGGCAAATTAGATTCAGTAATGCTGCCAAAACAATTCAATGGGGAATAATAATAATCAACAATGGTTCTGAGATGATATATGAAGAACTTTCACAACTGAACATTATCTACAAGCAAAAGAATAAAATTGGACACTATCTCACACCATATACAAAATTTGACTCAAAACAGGTAATTAATCTAAGATCTAAAGCTATAAAACTCATATGAGAAAGGGTTTGGTCTTCATAAATTTTTTAAAATTTTTAGTGTAAAGGACACAATCAATAAAGTGAAAAGACAACACAAAGAAGATTTTAAAATATTTGCAAACCATATATATGATAAGAAACTTATATTCAGAATACATAAAGGATTCATAACAATGATTAACAGCCAATCCAAGAAAAAGATGAGTGAACAATGTCAATAGATAGTTTTCCAAAGAAAATATATGAGTGGCCAATAATGACATGATATGGTGCTCAACATCATTAGTCATTGGAGAAATGCAAATCAAAACCACAATGAGATATTGCTTCATACCCACCATGAAGTCTCAAGAATAAAAGAAATCAAGGCAAGAACAAGTATTGGTGAGAATATGGAGAAATTAGAATTCTCACACATTGCTTGCAGGATTATAAAATTTTTCATTCACAAAAGAAAATGTTTGGGTAGTTCCTCAAAATTTTAAACATTGAACTACCATACGGTTCAGCAATTCCATGCCTAGGTGTATATGAAAAAGAATTGAAAACATGTTCTTATGGTTTAGATATGGTGTCCCCTGAAAGCTCACCTGACAGACAATGCAAGAAGGTTTGGAGGAGAAATAATTGGGTTATATGCTTAGCCTAATCAGTGGGTTAATCCCTGATGAGATTAACTGAAGTGGTAAGGTGTGGCTGGAGGAGGTGGGAACTGGGGCATGGCTTTGGTGTATATATTTTGTATCTACAGAGTGGACTCCTTCTGCTTCTGGATCACCATGCTGATGTGAGCTGTTTTCCTCAACTACACACTCCACCATGGTGTTTAGTCTCATCTCAAGTCCAGAGGAGTGGAATCAGTTTTCTCTGGACTAACACCTCTGAAAACATGAGCCCCCAAATAAACTCTTCCTCCTCTAAAATTGTGCTGGTTGGGTCCTTTAGTCACAGCAGTGAAAAAGCCGACAAAACACATGTCAAAAACAAAAACAAACTTGTACCTAAATGTTCATAGTAATATTTTTCATTATAGCCTCAAAGTAGAAACAACCTAAAAAGACCCACCAACTGATGAATGGAGGGACAAAATGTTTTATATTTTATATTCAGACCATGAGATATTATTCATCCCCAATAAAGAAAAAAGTACTGATACATGCTATGAAACAGAGGAAACTTGAAATCATTATGATAAATGAATAAAGCCAGACATCAGAAGATATGCATTGTATGACTCCACTTACACTAAATGTCTACAACATTTAACCTATACAAACAGAAATTTATATAAACTGAAAGCAATTTAGTGGTCACCAGGGGCTGAAGAGAAATGAAGAGTGCCTGCTAGTAGGTATGGGCTTTGTTTTTTGGGTGGGAGAGATGTCCTTAAATTGCACTGTGGTAATGGTTGCACAACACTGTGAATAAAATAAAAGCCACCATACATTTTAAAATGTTCAAATGTAGGGGCTGGGGATGTGGCTCAAGCGGCATGCGCGGGGCACTGGGTTCAATCCTAAGCACCACATAAAAATAAAATAAAGATGTTGTGTCCACCGAAAACCAAAAAATAAATATTAAAAAATTCTCTCTCTCTCTCTCTCTCTCTCTCTCTCTCTCTCTCTCTCTCTCTTTAAAAAAGTGCTCAATTGTATAGTATATGAATTGCAGATCAACAAAGCTGTTATTTAAAAAAAAGGTTTTTCCATGTTAAAAAAAATATGGAAAGGCCAGAAAATAGTAGACTAAACTGTGATAAAGAGAGTGAAGTTTATCTTTATCTACAAGCCTAAAGAAAGGTTATATTGTGGTCAGAAATAGTTTTAAAGAGTAATGTGCATTTTGTCTCACTTTTGTAAAGTACTAGAGAAAAATCTGCATGTGTGCATATTTGCCTGTATGTGACTTTGTGAGTGGTAAAGACTGAATAAACAGGGCAGTGGGGGAGGTTATTAGCTTTATGCATCTTTTCATTGCTCTGCTTTATACAACTAAGCATTGTTTTGCTCACTAAAACTAGTTATTTTATCATTTAAAATATCTTATACAGACAAATTGATAGGGAGAAGGCAGCATGATAAGAAAAGCCACCTACTGTCCCCACAAGCAAGGTCAGTCCTGCTCATCCTGGTGCCAGAGGCAGGAGGGGGAGAGGCAGCCAAGGAGAGGATGCTGATTCCTACCTCCCAAGTACTCAGACTGTAGAGAATTCCTTGACTGTCCATTCTCTCTGTTAATTTAGCCTTGCATGTGCTATGGGCATTTCATCGGCATAAAGAAGGACAATATATTCCCCAGAGTGGAATTTCATGATCCAAATTTTTTTAGCTTAAAGGGAAATCCACATCAGACCCCAGCTAGCTTCTAGATCTTTGCCTTTTTCCAGTTTGAGTACACCTAGCAAGTAAAACATATGGCTGGAATAACTGGAGTGTCACATAATACAGGATTATTACTGCTACTACATCAATTTAAGCATTAATCACTTAATAAGGGTAATTAAATTAAGTTTTAACACACAAATCATGGCACAAAATAAAAACAACTAGCATTTACTCTATATTCTTGTTAGGAAGGGCAGTACTCTCCTCTTAGAGCAATTCTGACAATCATTTTCATAAATAGACATTTATCAATTTTTCATGGGAAATCTCCCCTTCTGCTTAACCACACTATCTACAGCTGCCTACATATTAGATGCCAATGTTTACAGCACATTAACATTTTCTACAATGCAAACATAAAGCATCTTTTATACCAAATGTCAAATGAGTTGTCATCAATGTTTTCATAACCAAACTCCCACGGGAAAGGGGGCCTGCTGTGACTGAGCTGTTATCTATGATACTTGCCTGGGACAGAAATATGACATTCTTGATTTTTCATTTCCTGTATAATTACTCCTCACTTTAATTATATCATTATAGATACAGCATATCCTTAAACATCATATCTTGTGAGTAAAGAACTCTGGTACTGAATGCAAATGAAATGATGGTGAGGGTGGCACAGAGATGCAGTTATTAAAAACTGGTTAAACAAGGATCCTCCTCTCTCATTTCACATTGGCTAAAGAAGCAATCAGAGACTGTTGCTGACAGACACAGATTATAGGATTTTTAAAACACCAATAAAAGGCATTGGAATAAAAATTTGCTGTAAATCTTCCCTGGATCAGTCTGTGCTTACAAATTAAAAATCCATGACTGACTCTTTTCATGGTCTTTCCTCTTTGCTTAGTCATAAGTCTTTCCAGGATACAGACTGGATATGGGTGGTTGCCTAGGTGTGGTAGAATCTTATTAAATTGTAGTTTGCATTGTTAGGCTAGTTTTTGTGTAAAGGTTTTGTTATGTTTGGTTTTGTGCTTGTTTTTTGTTTGGTTTGGTTTGATTGTCTTACTGATATTATATTTCAAGAGCTGTGTTATTTCTTTTGTGCAATTTTTGCCTTGGGAAAACTAACAGAATAAAGATTATATATGGAGCCAATGGGAGACTTCCTTGATCAAAATCTATTCTTTAGATGAATGCTTATTATTACTGTCATGTCCTAAATTCACCTGTTTGAATAAAGAAAACATTTAAGACAATTAATTTATGGTATGTTTACAGGAAGTGACATTTTAATTTATACTTTTATGCCTCTATTTCTGTAAACACCACAGCTTGCACAGTTTCAGAAAAATAAATATTTTTTTTTAAAAGTTTTTTAGTTGTTGATGGACCTTTATTTTATTCATTTATTTATATGCAGCGCTGAGAATTGAATCCAGTGCCTCACACATGTGAGGCAAGTGCTCTACCACTGAGCCACAACCCAGTCCCAAAATAAAGATTTTTAACATAATGCAACCGGGAAAAGTGAGAAGGCCAAATGCTGACTAATTGGCTAAAATTCATTGCATTCGCTTCTTAGCTGAGGTCCTCTTTGTGAATAATGTTGCTGACAGATTCATGATTATAATGTGTAGCCAGCACCCCTGCAGTGGTGTTGCCTGAGTGGCATTCCACAGAGGCACTCCTAATACACCCTAAGGGAGAGCTATGCTACAGAAAGATGCCCTTCCAGCAAGTGAGTACACTTTGGAGAGTTTCCTAAAAGAGGCCTTTCCAAATCCATAACATCTGTGGTCAAATTAGGACAGTCTTTGCAAACTCCTTTTGGGAGAACATCCTTTTGGGAGACGAGCCAAGTTAAATCCTATCATCCAAACTATAAACCTGAAGAGATCTTAGAAATCATCTAACTCAATCACTTCCTTTACAGATGAGATAACCAAAGTCCATAGAAGTTCAGTGGCTCACTGTGATCACACAGGGCAAAAACCAGACAAAACTCCAGGTCTTTCTGATCAGGAAAAAAAAAAAAAAAATCATTAAAGTGAGAGTCTCACTTGTAAATGAAGAACATTTTTTTTTAATTCTTGACTTAAGCAGTTTTATAAATCATATTTTGAGAAAAAATAACCTATGAAAAGGTAAATCATAAAGAATTATTGAAAAAAATAATTTAAGATACAATAGATGGTTTGATGCAGAGTAAAATATAAGAAATTTTCAAACAATATAAATATGTCATAATGTAATAAATTTATTATCTTAATAGAAATAAATAAAATATATTATTAGGTTTAAGTAATTCAATAACTTTTACGGATAGGGAAATTTTTGTTAAAAAATATTTAGAAACCTTTGCAGGCAGTTCAAAGGCATCCTAGAACATGGATTTAGAAGGATTTGGTCTCCCAGAGGGCACTTTGAAAAGAAGATCTCGAAGAAATTTCAGTCAGTTCATCAAGTAGCATAACCAGATGGTGACTAATAAAACCATTTATCTAGTCCATCATTATGCTTAATTTTTGAACTTTGAAAAAAGAGACATGACAAAGATCAGAGAGTGTTTGAAATATTTTACTTCTTCAGTACCAATATGCTTAATTGTTTCTTCCTAATTGGAGCTCAAATTCAAGGAGTTATTTGAAGATTATTCATCTTCTAAATTATATAGAACGTTTTTTCCTCAGAAGTTTGAACCATTTTCTAACTTTCCACATTATTCTTTTAAATTAGGTAGAAGAGATAAGATTGCCCATCTAAACCAAAGAGATGTCTGTCATTGTAGGCAATGATGTCAAAAGGCTGAAAAGGGATAAAGTAGACTCTGAGAAGAGATCTTCCTACTGGCTCCTTTGAAGACTGGATTAGGAAAAACTTCACTGTAGATTAGGAAAAACTTCCCATCAGCCAATTCTTCCCAATCCTGGTGCTGCTCAGGGCTCATGCTACCTTGTGAGTTAACTGTCAGTCCACAAAAGCACAGGCTGTTAGGCTTCAGCAGGACATTGAAACCATAACAGATTAATAATTGGATCACATAGTTGCCCTATCAAAAGAATGCTTTCTTGGGATTCCAGTGAGAGACTGCACAAGTGACAAAGTCAATCCTGACAACATGTAAGAAAAGTGCCAGTAATTACTGTGAAGGTGAGAGCTTAACTCTGAAAGGCTCTAGTGACCAATATGATACAAAATACATTTGATAACAATTTCCTTTCCCCATATGTCAATCCATCAAAAGACTCATCTGCAGGTTGTAAACAGCGGCTGTCCTTGGCCATTCCAGATCTCCTTGGCATGCCTAAGTGAGGCCCCTCCCTTTGGACCTGCTCTACCCAAAAGACAGTGCCTGACAAAGGACCAGCCACGGCCTTATGGCATAGACTGCCAGGTACTTTGGAATATGATGCCTGGAATAAGCAAACTTCAGAAGCCATATAGAGACAACAGAGGAGCTAGGATTAGACAATAAAAATTCTAAGAATCTCACACAGCTGGGAGGGAAGCAAGGACAGAAGAGGTGAGGAGAAAGGGACTGAGTCTGAAATACAGCAGGTAGAGTTGCCCCAGATTAAGAACCGGTAACCTCACTGGAGGTGGGAACATAGGAGAGAGCAATGGGAAGAGACTGTGTGTGTTCTGGGGAAGAACCACCTAGCTTTCCATCTGTTCACATTCCTCCCAGTCCTGAATAATGCCAGTTCAAGAGTTTCTGTGAAAGTGCATGTTTTAAAAGTCCTGATAAATGCATGAAAAGGAAAATTTGTCTTATCTTTTTAAAACTTATGTTCTTAATTCGGTCATCCACCGCCATATTTTTAGTATTTCCCTTCAGGCTGAGTTTGTACTGAAGGTGTGGAAGCAGCCAAAGTACTTCTTGTTCTAGAATATATAGCCATGTGCAAGGGGTGGGACCAGCCAAGGCTCTGGGTGCAGGAGTGCTAACCAGGCTGCCTTTATTCTTTCCTACCTGCTCTCTGTCATTCTTCCTGTAAGAATTCTCCTAATAAGGAATGACCACCAGACACTTCTGTCACCAGAGGGAAATGGGGATCGGGGAGGCATGTTGTGGTACAACCTTTTGAATTTAGATACAATGCTGGTTCTGGCCTATATTCCCCTATACACAATACCAAAACTTAAAAAGACATCTTAACCCAATTTAGCAGCAAAACCCAAACCCACGAGAAAGAAGAGACCAATCTCCCATGCAGAATTCCAAAGTGCAGAATTCCTCCGCCTAGGAGGTTAGAGCATAAGGCCCAATGCTCAAGTGTGGGTGGGCATAATGGCTTTCTTCTGAAAGGTATATTAGAAGGGGAAAGGAAATAAGTTCATAGTAGGGAAAATGGATAAACACCACCTCAGCCACATGGTCAATGTAATCAACAGTGATATTCTGTTGAAAGGACATTCTGTTAATATGTGTTAATATGTGTTCTTTTAATAGGTATGCCCCTGTTGTCTACCCAAAAAAGTTATAGCCCCATAGACTTATGGCATAGACTGCCAGGTACTTTGGAATATGACCCCTGGAATTAGCATAAGGCCCAATGCTCAAGTGTGGGTGGGGCATAATGACTTTCTTCTGAAAGAAAGAAGCCATTTCTGTGAGATTGAAATACCAGACAATCCCAACCAAGAGGAATTCTTTAAAATATTTGGACAGTATTCCTCAAACTGTCAAGGTCCAGCAAAAACAACAAATGATTGAGAAACCATCAAAGCCAACAAGGCCCTAGGAGAGGTGACAGTAAAAAGTGACAGGGTGTCCTGAATGGGATCCTAGAACAGAAAAAGGACACTAAGTAAAAATTAAGGAAATTTGAAAACTGTATAGACTTCAGTTAATATATCAGTATTGGTTCATTAATTGTGACAAATTCACCATATTAATATAAGACATTAATAAGGAAAACTGTGAACAGGACTTGTGGCAATTCTCTATATCCTAGTTATGTAATTTTTCTGTAAATCTAAAACTATTCTAAAATTTTAAAAACTATTTTAAAAAACTGATCAGAATTGACATGAAGATATTTATAATCTTTACTTGTCATGTGTATTCATTCAATAGATTTTAATGTGGAACTGATGTATTTGAGAAAGGTAAATAATAATATATTGAAGCCCTGCTTCGAATATTCCAGGTGTAATGCAAAATGTGGTTAATGCATATTTTTAGAAACACTCATTCTCTAAAATATTCTGAAATTTGAAAACATCAGACTCTAAAAGTTTCAGTTAAGGGACTATATACCTGAAATGTCATTAGTGCTAGCAATATAATTAGTAAAGCATTTCAGTTTTATAGTGACTTTAATAGATATTTTCAGTTTGGCTAGAGATTGTAGGCAAAATTGATAGTGGTGAGTATTGATTACTCTGATGGGTATAATTGTTTCTATAACAATCTAATTAGGTCCTTAAAATCTGTAAGATAAGAATTTCTTACAAACATTTTCTAAAGAAAAAAAAATGAACTTGAGAAAATCCAAGTTACTTGCAAGTAGTGTTATGCAGAGTCAGTTGAGAGGGACCCACCTCTGGTCATTTTTGAACCCAAATGGAGTTTTCCCAGTCCAAGGCTTCACCCTTTCTGTCTCTCTCAACCCACGTCAGGCCCCATACTAGGCCATAAGAGTGGACAGCCCAGCTGGCCTCTCCCAGGCCCAGAAAACTGGAAGCATCCTTCCAGGGACTGCTTGGGCAGGGAGTTTGAGAGTCCTAAAAGCATAAGGGAAGAGGTTTCAGGTAAGCATTTTTCCTGACCCCTGGGACATTCTTCTCTGTGAGAAGAGTTATTTTATACCTCTCTGAGGGTCCAAGGGGGCCCCTTCAAAGCAGAAATTCAGGGTAGAATTTTAAGGCTGGAATTCTAGCAAAGGTCTGCTTGACCCAAATACTTATGTTCTTTCTACTGTGATGTGCCACCAAGGAAAACATAAATTTGAAGACCACAATACCAACTTGGAGACTGAGAAGTGAAATTTTTGACAAACATTTTACTTGCTATTTGTAAATTAATAAATATCAAAGTGCATACATTAAAAGTGTGATATATATGATGCTGGCAAGGCCAGCTAGTTACAAAGCACTCTAATTCAAAATTCTTTTAAAATTTTGAAATTCTTAGATTGGCTCTTCTCCAAAAAGTGCATGTTCTAAAGGCAAATTAGTGCTCTCCACCAAAGGGAAAAGAGGAAAGACTGCCAAAAATTCTTCCTCTGATATAGAGAAGTCCCTTCTCTATTTTCAAAATATTCTTTAAAAGGAAAGTAGTTGAATTTTTATACTGTACTTGCCAGATGCTCTGTTGAGCATATGTTATCGGGAAAGCAAATAGTTAAAAACTAGAGCCATGGGTTGTGGGGGGCAGGCACATTTATAGCGCAGTGGTAGAGTGCTTGCCTAGTACCTGTGAGGAACTGGATTTGATCCTCAACACAATATAAAAATAAAAAAAATAAATAAATGTGGGAGTTCATAACCCACTTCAATCTAATGTATGAAATACGATATGTCATGAGCTTTGTAATGTTGTGAACAACCAATAAAAAAAATAATAAAAAATAAAATAAAAACACACACACAAAAAAATGTGTCCACCTACAACTAAAAAAAAAATGTTTAAAAAAAAAGCTAGAGACAAGATATCTCTAGTAAGTGAGACAGCACTGTCTTTTCCTGGTACTCCTAGGAAGCTTATTTTCTCTCTCTTTACCTCCTTGGGGTGGTTCTGCATATGTGACTACCAGATGTGTGGTTCTTTCTCTCAATCAGAGAGAGTTTCTTGAAAGTATGGACTGACAGTTGGTCAGTCTCTCCTGGAAGCCCCCACAGGCCTTGGGGCATTGCTCCCTGCCCCAGGGTACTCCATCCCCTGGTAGAGACTGAGTGCAAACTGGAACCCATCAGGACTTGGAAAGTGCCACCTGCACAGATACAGACTGAGGTAACTGTCTACCCAGGATATAAGCTTTAAATGGATGAGTCCATATTCCAGCAGAACTTTTCTCCCAGGAATTTACCAGACCACTAATTCTTTTGCTCTTTTGATTTCCTTTTTTGGTGTGTTGATGCAAGGAGTTACACCTGCCTCTCTTACCATGTATTATTTTGAATGGCATGTCTCCAGCAAGTAGTCTTCTCTGAGCCTAACACACAAACAGGACCCTAAAACACATGAAGAAGTCATCCCTCCCTCCCTCCTGAGAGCTCTGTTTTTCTTTATCTGTTGTTCTCACCCTTCATAAAAGGTAGTCAGCCCCTTAGGAGAAGCTGCCAGGATCATAGCAATACCCAAAAAAAGAATATTATCTGGGACCACCAGGAGCTTGGGACTGACAGCAGAAGCTTCCTTGTTCTATATAGCCTTTAGATGTTATCTTTTATCAAAATGCTCCTTTACTACAAAGATAATTAATTAAATCTTATGCTTCAGTGAAGGAGGTATTTAACCTGTTTATAAGACACAACATTTAACTCAGTGCCCTATAAAAAGATCGAAAACATCCTTGGCTGAAGCTAACCAAATAGTTATTGGATATACTTCTTCAAATACTTCCTCATAAACAATCCCTCTGCCTGTGTCCTAGAGATGCCCTTTTTCCCGTATCTCACCAAACTTAGTAGCACAACTGAATTCTGCTTCTTTCATTGGTCAAATATTATTTCCCTGTCACCCTATCTGAATGAGCTCCCCTCCACTACCATCCCCCTCCACCATTCTTTAAGAATACAGTTTTATAATTCTATATGTGACTTATTTTTTATTGGTTTTATTTTTATTGTTTTTATCTTTTATTGGTTTTATTTTTTAAATACACGACAGTGGAATATGTGATTTATTGATCATATTATGGTAGCAAAGGAACCAGGGTTAGTGTGGCACAAACAGAAAGCAATGTGTCCTCTATGACCTCTGCCCCCATTGAATCTGCTACTTTTGTGTCCTCTTCCGTCTCCAGATAAAGTCTCCTACCAGTCCCCCAGCTGTCCCAGTAACTTCCAGGTCATGAACACTGGTCCTTTTCGGTTGAGGAAGGCTGGAAGCTCATAGGGAAGGCACTCTGGTCAGCTTTCTCCTCCCATCTGTCTAGCCATGGATGCACGCCCCTTCAGCAAGCACTTAGTACAGAGGGAAGATAGGTCTAACTTGTTGCAAATAGCTGTAATCTGGGGTGGATGCATCTGAACCTGGCAGGAACAAATGAGCCCCCCAAGCCTGTTCATCCTGGGCTTTATAGAGCCACCACCACCATCATGGCAGATGCCTTATCTATAGCTGCCTTGCCAGACCATGGTCTTTCTGGTCATCCCTTAAAAATTTTCCCACCTTCCCACTTACCAATCCATTCCAGGGGCAATCCTCGTCCAGAGTCACCTCACTCCTCCCACATTCCTCCTCAACTAGTTGCTTCCAAGTTGACCCTGTCTGCCTCCTCTTGAAGTTAATTCTTGCCCAATCAACTCTGAAGGTTCTGGGCATTCTCAATGCAGTACCTCTTCTCTCTGAGCCCTTGCCTCTGCCTTGGATGCGTAGTCTATCAGTCCCTAGCCCCCGAAACCTCATGAAACACAGGACAGTTCTCTCTGTGTGTGGTTGCCTGCAAGCCTCCTTGCTACTAGATTAGAGGGAGGGGGACACACAGCCCCTCACTATGAGGGACCACACAGCACAGTGACAACCCTCAAGAAATCCTCCTTACCAGTGCTTGAAACTCTGAGAACACTAAGCCTTCTCTTTAATGCCCTCAAGGTAGGTGATGGGTTCAGACTGGCAGAACTAGTTCTGAGGTACCCTTTCTGCAAGTCCTGCAGAGGCAGTCAATTGGCACCTCAATTTAGAAAGCCAAAGAACTCGACACCTACTGCTTTGTTCTTTGGTGCCTCAGCCGAAACTGAGACAGAAAGATCCTGTTACACTTGTTTGTGGTCAGTCTCCCCTATTAAACCATAAACCCCAGGAGGTAGGGCCCTTGGCTCTTTTATTCACCAATGTATTAGCAGAGCCTAGCAAAATGCTCTACATAGGATCCCAGTGGGTGCTTATATTTCTTGAAATATATAATAGAATGAAGATGGTAATCACACCACCGTTTTACTGAAGGAACAAATGAGGAGATTTTCATATTTATGAATAAAATATCTAATATTGAAATAAGATACTTTGTGATTTCCTCTCTTTTAAAGAACCTTCTGAAAGATCTGAGTCTAAATCTTAGAGCTAAAGTTTTCATTTAAAGCCCCAAAATGCCTGGGGCACAGACAGCAAATGCTTACACAAGAGTTAACAGATTGGATGCTGGCTGATGATGCTAATATCAATTCTTTGTCTAGACATGCAATGCTGGTTCTGCTGACACATTCTCTTAGAGAGTTTTTGCAGGATGTGAAACTGGCCTCTGGGTCAGTGTTATTCAGAAATAAACCTGGGCCTCTGCAGAGAAAATCCTTCAAAGGGAGTCCAACTCCCAGACTTTGCCCTTGGTGAATCTCATCGGGCTTCCTTTCACAAGGGCAGACTTGGAGAAACAGGGAGGCATCATCATATGCCAATGAGGTTGATGCCATGTTCTTCTAATTTGGCAAGAGTGGGAAGATAGAAATGAGCTGAAAAAGCAAATTCCCCAGACTCATTCCAGGACAAACTGACCAAGTGCATGAGAATGGGATAGATACAAGAACTGCTAACAAAATAGCCTAGCAAACATCCCCCCCATGCAAAAATTTCTTCTGTCCATCAATAAAGCACTGTATGGGTAGGAGGAGATGGGTTAGAGTTCAGCCTCCAACTCTGGGAAGAGTGGGAAGCAGAGTCATGGAGAGAGTCTTGCCCTACAAGTTTGCCTGCTGTATACACCCTAGCCTTCTTGTAGAGAAACCTCATTCCCCAATTTGTCTCTGTGATCCTCAGCAAAGCTGATGACAGAGAGAAGATTTCATATGCTATGTCAGAGACACAAAAACCATCTCTCATAATAATTGCCACTTAGAAATAAATCTTCAAAAACATGAAAATTTGAGTTGGGTGTGAATTCATCTAAAAAGATCCTTCCAGACAGAAATATAAAGTTTGGAAATTTTGCAATAGAAATTTGGACCTTAGGGAATGTCTACTCTGGTTCCTCACACTTTACAAGGAGACACTGAGGTTCTTGAGAGGTTACAAGACATGTCTCAGTGGAGTCTGCTTCTTCCAAGTCTAGTCTCTTGCTCTTTACTACATTATGCAGTCTTCTGTGTATATTCAAGCATTTCTTCACCCAGTCCAGGAAGGGCATTGCAGCCACAATGTCAAAATGGATCAGATAACTTGATTTAAGTACTCTCCAGTTTTAATAACTGCATATCATTCTATTGTTCTAGCAAATATTAAACTAAGAACGTCCCTGCCTCCAGAAATTTAACTCTGGAGTTACACAAGATGCTTTGGTCTAGGCATATAAACTGAAGTTTAATCCTAACTCTGCCCCTGACTCACCAGGACGCGCTGGGCTAGTCATGAAATTATCTCAGTTTCTTCATCTGTTTAGTGGGAAGAGTAATGCTGATCTGTCACTTACTTATTCATTTAAAGAAGCTTCCTGTAACTACTAAATATTTGAAGGATAAATCCTATGAATATTCTAAGTGTAAACTGAGACCATGTAACTCAAGCAGCAAAACATAACTCAGAAGCTTTCTAATAATTGTGATAAGCAGTATATTAATTTAGCAAAGTCAGGTGACTGCTCGAGCATGTTTTTACAGAAAACTCCTCATCATCATATTGTTTCAACATATCAGAGGTGTTGATTAAACCTGCAGAATTCAAGAATAAAACTGAAGTGGAAATTTGACTCAAAGCTGATGCAACTGGGTGTATACCATGTTCTGAGGATTTTACCTGCCAAATAATGGCTTCTCATGAGCAGATGAAAACCAAGCACTGATTTTCCATGACCAAAGAATCTCTGTTGGCCTGGAATCCTGCTCAGTGGTATCGATTTTAATGAAGGCAGGCAACAGCAGTAAGAAGGAATCCAATGAATTAAACCAAGTCATGTTTTGTTCCTCACTGACAACTTTTGTGCTGCATATTCTAATACTGAGCCAACAGTGCAATGTATGTGCATGGGATGAAAATGAATTTCGTTCTTTTGTTTTCAAAAACATCCACAAGATGGTTTTAAAGTCCTAATAATGCCCTGTCGCCCATTGTCACAGGCTGTCTAGACTCTGGCAGTCTAAGTAATTACTTCAACAATTACCTTCAACAATTACATTATGTGGTTGGCAAAATCAGCAAAGAATAAGAGATGGTGTATTATTAACCACTCTTTTACAGAGCAACTACTATAACCTGGTAACAAGGGCTTGCCAAATTATTTGTATCACAGGAAAAACATGGCAAATTTGCCACAGTGATGTCATTAGACACTCGGTCTAATGAAAATAGGAATAAAACCATAAATTACTCATAGAAGATAATATATTTAAAGTAATAATAATATTGGAATAATCATAAGCACAGGTGTACATATAGTTCTGAGGGCTTATGAAATACATTCCACTTCCAGCTATGCCTAATCACAAAACATATGGCACTAACATTAGATGGGTGTTATGGTAGACAAAGTTAAGGCTTCTAACTACCCATTTGTTTTTCTGCATTTCCCAGCATCCTTTGTACTATGATTGGAGTCATGTGGCTGGTCCTAACAGACTCTGAGTCAAGGTAACATGTGTCACTTCCAGGCTGAGGCAGTTAAGACCTGGTATGTCTTTCTCATCTCTCTCTTCTCTTTTTTTCTCCTGCCTCAGCAACAGTGAAGGCTATACGTTCCAGATGATGTGGTGCCACAGAGAGGAAAGCTACCAACTCCCTTGAACTTCACATAAGTGAGGAGAAATCTTTGTTATATTAAGCTAAAGATATCTCAGGGGTTGGTGTTGCAGTATAGGATTAATTACCCTGACAAATATAAGGGCCCTATGTTAATGTGTTTGTTGTAGCTTGAAACTTAAACTACTAATACTAGGCTTTTCAAAATACCATTGAAGAGGGTTGGGGATATAGCTCAGTGGGTAGAGTGCTTGCCTATCATGCACAAGGCCTTGGGTTCAATCCCCAGCTCCACCAAAAAAAAAAAAAATACCACTGAAGAAAAAAATATATTTCCTCCCTTTTCCTCATTTTTCCTCCTTTACTGTTTCTAGTCCTGCACTGTCTAAAAGTAGTGATTGTTAAAGTGTGGTTCCTAAGAACAGGAGCATCAGCATCATCTTTAGATTTGATAGAAACGTAAACTCCCAGGCCTTATCCGATGCCTGCTGAGTCAGAAGACCTGAAAGCAAGTCGCTGAAATTTATATTTTAGTAAGTCCTCCTGAGTTTGAGAATCACCGGATGAAGGTGACTACCTATATGTGATCATCATGAAGCATATTCCCTGTTTTATATCACAGGCACTCAAGAGAGACCTTATGTGTAAATTTCTGTTCTTTTTGTGCCCCTTGCTTTTTTCAAACATTAGCTTTGATACTGATTAGTTACACCTAGCTTTACTATAGTATATTTTTAAAAAAACACAAATTCTGTCACTGTCCCAACTTGAGAAGTGGAGTCTATTGTTCCACTCCCTGAAATATAAGTCATCCCTATAACTTCTTGGACCTATAAAATATAGCAGAAGGGAAGTGGCGCCAATTCTAAGCCTAGTCTTTAAAAAGGCTGGACGCTTCTATATCCTGCTTTTTGAAATCCAGCCACCTTGACATGAGGAAGCCTAAGCAGCCATAGGAGGAACATAGGAGACTGAGGGAACCCAGTTGATAGCCCTAGCTAAGCCACCAGCTGACAGCAGCATCAACTGTCCACTAAGTGTGCCATCTTGGTCACTCTCGCCTATATGAACTCCAAGGTAGCTGCGGCCACAGATGACTACATGTGGAGCAGAGTCACCCAGCTGAACACAGTCCAGAGGATTAGAAGATGGTTTTAACCCACCAAGTTCGAGATATAAAAGAAAGATATACAGTAATAAAAAATCAAAACATATCACTTTCATTGTTTTTGAAAAGTACTATCAAAGTCAAATTTTAATAGGTTCTATTTATTCAAAACTCCTCTTTAGCTCAAACTGACTCCTCTGGCATCTTAAGATGGCATATTCCTAATATTTTCCTCCTTTGACCTAGAGACACCAATAACCATAAGTTTCTTCTCCACCCTGAACTCTGGGAATTTGTAATAATTTCCCTACTAACTACTCTTTTGGTTTCAAATGAACACCCATGTCCTTTGTCTCTCACAACCATACTGTAAAAAAAATAAAATAAATTGAAGTAAGAAGTACATAATCTCATCACATGATTTAAATAGAGTTAAGTTGGGAGAGGAGTCAGACTTTTCAACCTAAATAAAAATTTTTCTCTCCATATCTTTCCCTGATGGCAGTAACCAAACAAAATTAGGAACATGGCTATTAAAAATCCAAAAGAATTGAATCAGCATACTATAGCAATGCCTGCATTCCAATGTTTACAGCAGTGTAATTCATAAAGTCCAAGTTATGGACCAGTCTAGGTGTCCATCAACAGATGAGTGGATGAACAAACTTAGGTACATATATATAATGGAGTTCTACTTATCCATAAAGAAGAATAAAATTATGTCAAATGGATAAAAATGAAGCATATCATGTTTACTGAAATAAGCCAGACTTGGAAAGTTAAGGTTTAAATGTTTTCTCCCATATGCAGAAGCTAGAGATAAATTAAAAAGGGAAGGGGAATATCATGAAAACATGAAGGAAAATAGTAGATTAGAGGAAGAAAATCAGGGAAGAGAAGGAGGGGAGAGAAAATGGAAGAACTGCAGAATGCAATCAACCTAATTATGCTATGTGCATGTATAAATATATCAAAAAAATTCCACTTTTATGTATAATTATTATGCACCAATTATAAATAAATAAATAGATGGAATACCAATACAGTAGAGGAAGAGGATCAGGGGGAGAGAGGACAGGAGGGAAAGGGGAGTGCTGTGCACTAAAATGGAACAAACCATGCCATGTGCATGTATGAATATGTCACAATGTGTCCCACTATTATGTATAATTATAATGCATTAATAAAGACATAATAAAAAAGAAAATGTAAAACTATAAAGGCATTATACTAGTTTTGAATTTCTTTTTTGAGAAATAGACACTTGTGAAATAAAGATAAGCTCATAGTAAGTGGCAATATCTAATAACTGATGACTAAAGACAATTTAAGCACGTTGACCTTTCACAGTTATCTAAAGAATTTAGGAATTTATTATTTAAAGCTAAGAGCAAAAAGCTAAGAATTTAAAATATAAGTATATGTCCAGAGGCTACAACTAGCAAAGAACCAATCCTACAAAGACACTATACACCCCCCACCAAAATGATACAAGGAAGTAAGATTTTAGAGAGAAAAAAATATCTACCACTCCCTCTATCTCCAGAATCTAACATAGTGTTTGGTATATAAAAAGTGTTCAGTATATATTTAAAAAATGAATTTAAAAATGAGGGCCATGTCAAAGAAAGAAGCAAAAGAAGCCAAAATGCAAATGAAGGAAAGATAAGGAAGAGTTTCGAATACAAATGCCTCCAAGAGCAGGCATGATCAAATGTTTCAAAGGTGCTTTCTCAACAAAAGTGTTCTGATACATAAGCTACCAGGGTGTGAGCCTTGGTGAGCAGATGGAAGAGCCTCGGCCAAACAGGGCCTGCAGCTTTTCACTCCCTGAGGCAAGGCAGGCCTTCAAGGAGAAGAAACACACTTCAGTTGCTTAAAGGCCCTAAAAGAGGAAGGCCTCATCCTCCTTCCTAGAGTCCTTCATATCATTAAAAAAGTGGAGTCAGTAGACCAATCATAATAAGAGGGGTCATCTGGTGTAAAGGAAAAGTCAATTTCATATGTACAGAACCCCCTCTCAACCTGAATTTTTAATATCTAAAAATTCTTGATGATAATTTTCAAATATTAAAATTTCCACCAAAAGGGATGAATTTTTATTTAGGTCAACAGCTTTCTGCTCACAGGTATGGTTGATGTTTGTTGACCCCTGAGACACCTCATATGTTTTATTAGCTCAATTTCTTTTCATTATTGAATTTAATATACTCACTGAATATAAGTATATTATTTAAGTCTTTGATCATTTTCTTGATGTAATCCTCAGAGGCCATCCTACCAAATATATGTAATAATAAATACTCCTGCCACTACCACCACCAATATCTGATTACCTAATTGCTTTTCATAATTTAGTAATACTTTCTGAAATAGAAATGAATAAAAATACACCACAATTAATGGGTAGATTCAGCCATTCTATATGCAACTGGAGACCAGGTATTCTCCCTGCCGTAGATGCAGAGGAGGATGAAAAAGTTGCATTCTGCCCTCAAGGGACTCAGTTTAAGGATAGTCCCATATGAAAATTAAAAATGCAATTGGGGAAAACAGTTTCTATAGGAATAGGAAAGACAGTAGAGTTAATCAGATATAACTTTCTTATGTTCATATATGAATACATCACCAATAAGACTTCACATCATGTACAACCTAATCCTAATTAGAATAAATCATACTCCATACATGCTGAATAAGTCAAAATATACTCTGGAGTCATGTCTCTCTAAAAAAGAACAAATAAAATAATAAATAAATAAAAAGTTAAGTGACATCATCAACAAGAGAGCAAGTCCAACTGGGTCAGGGGATTAGAGAAAAGGATGTTTGAAAAGGTTTGACATAGAAGGAGATTTTGGCCACTTATTTAAAGTGTATACCTGTGGGGCACTAGCACACCCCAGCCCACCAAAAATGCAGTCAAAGTTAACACAGTGAGCTTATTTCACAAGTCCAGTGATAAGACTGAGAGTGTTGCTGCTTATATAAGGAAGACCATGCACATGGTTGAGTCACATGGGGATAAAAATTGAGTCACTCTTTTATTGCATTATCTTGTAAATATTGTCTATATACACATCTAATTATGTCTTACTGTACTCATTGAAATGTTACTTTCTATTACAGCAATTTGCCTTTAAGTTGTTATAATGTCATTGTTTTGAAGGTGGAGGAAATAAAACATTATCCTTCACTGAAATTAGATACTGCATGTTGACTGATATTCTCAAGAATCTGATAAATGAGAAGCACCAGCGAATCAAACTTCAAGGTCTACACCCAATCTCCTGAATTATACTGCCTCTTGGAAATAAGCCTACTTTTAGAATGTCTGACTGGACAAGATTAGGTAATAACACAATAACTAGCAAACACCAAAAAACAATTAGTACATGCCTTATAAAGGTGTTTCGGATGTGGTTTATTTTGAAAGGGGGATGGGAAGTTGCCAAGTCTCACACAAACCATGTTTATTCCCATACTTGAGCTAAATGATAAAAACTTCTTAAGTAAATTTTTAAATATTTTCCCACTACACCTGCCCCCATATCTCTTCCCCAAAAATGCTGTTCAAAGCTCACTTAGGACTTCAGAAAAAGAAAATTGATTTAATGACAAGTAAAAAGAGGAAGTGCCAACCTAGTATAATTCAACATTTATAGGTTTCAAAGTCTGATAAGAACCTCAAATTCCCACACTCTGCCCAGAGAAAAATGCTATCTATTTGCTTAATCTACCTTTTATGCTGTATCTATAAAACCCAGAGTAAAGTGATCTGGCAATTTTATGCTCAATTTAGTCAATGTAAACAATAAAAAGTACACAGTGCAAGTTCAAAACAAAATATGATATAGTCAATTGGGTTATCCCAATTGACCAAATTAATGAGATTAAATAACTCAAATTCAGCTTCCCAAACTATAGAGCTTCTCAGAAGAGCAAAGAACAAAACAGCAATAGAAGTTTTGAATAGGATTTTCAATAGCAGACTATATATAGCAATAGACATGTAGACTTTAGTAAAATCGAAATGCTTAAGAACATTTGGTTTAGGCAGATAGTGTGGGTGTTTGCTTTTGTTTCTTTGGTTATACCCCTCCTACCTGAGAATTGGTAAAAAAAAAAAACAAAAAAACCCAGTGCTTTTCTACATTCTGTGTTTTTCTTTTTTTTATTGTTGGTTGTTCAAAACATTACATAGTTCTTGATATATATTTCACACTTTGATTCAAGTGGGTTATGAACTCCCATTTTTACCCTCTATACAGATTGCAGAATCACATCAGTTACATTTCTATTAATTTACATATTGCCATACTAGTGTCTGTTGTATTCTGCTGCCTTTCCTATCCTCTACTATCCCCCCTCCCCTCCCCTCCCCTCTTCTCTCTCTACCCCCTCTACTGTAATTCATTTCTCCCCCTTGTATTATTTTTCCCTTTCCCCTCACTTCCTCTTGTATGTAATTTTGTATAACCCTGAGGGTCTCCTTCCATTTCCATGCAATTTCCCTTCTCTCTCCCTTTCCCTCCCACCTCTCATCCCTCTTTAATGTTAATCTTCTTCTCATGCTCTTCCTCCCTACTCTGTTCTTAGTTACTCTCCTTATATCAAAGAAGACATTTGGCATTTGTTTTTTAGGGATTGGCTGGCTTCACTTAGCATAATCTGCTCTAATGCTATCCATTTCCCTCCAAATTCTATGATCTTGTCATTTTTTAATGCAGAGTAATACTCCATTGTATAAATGCCACATTTTTTTTTATCCATTCGTCTATTGAAGGGCATCTAGGTTGCTTCCACAGTCTTGCTATTGTGAATTGTGCTGCTATGAACATCAATGTAGCAGTGTCCCTGTAGCATGCTCTTTTTAGGTCTTTAGGGAATAGACAGAGAAGGGGAATAGCTGGGTCAAATGGTGGTTCCATTCCCAGCTTTCCAAGAAATCTCCATACTGCTTTCCAAATTGGCTGCACCAATTTGCAGTCCCACCAACAATGAACAAGTGTACCCTTTTCCCCACATCCTTGCCAGCACTTGTTGTTGTTTGACTTCCTAATGGCTGCCAATCTTACTGGAGATGGTATCTTAGGGTGGTTTTGATTTGCATTTCTCTGACTGCTAGCGATGGTGAGCATTTTTTCATGTGCTTGTTGATTGATTGTATGTCCTCCTCTGAGAAGTGTCTGTTCAGGTCCTTGGCCCATTTGTTGATTGGGTTATTTGTTATCTTATTGTCTAATTTTTTGAGTTCTTTGTATACTCTGGAGGAAAGGATGAATTTTCTGTGGGTAGCCATAAAAAGGGCCACAAATGTGGCCTGTCTATGTTACTTATAATTTGAATAAAGAATGAATCTAATTAAAGTACCCAACCATTTCTGTGCAGCAATGGGGGTTTAGTGATGTTAAGTCTTCAACCTTGTCAAGGGAAGCCAGAAATTCAGACTTTTGTTGCAATTCGCCTGGTTTATTTTAACACTGAGAAACTAGACAAAACAGGTTCATACATTTAAGTTGGCCCACTGGCCACCACTGTAATATGTCCTATACAGAAAGGAACTTTCATTTGCAAGATTATTAATACACAAAATATATATATTTTACCAGTTCTTCTATATTTATAATAATCCCTGTATTGTTTTAACTTTACACATTTTAAATTTTCTTGAGTCAACTGGTTACAGTCTCACTATGCATTAACCAAAGAGGATCCGGCTCTGAATTTGTGACATCAAAGAAATACAGTATAATGGTGGATAAAAGCCAGGAGATAAGTGAGGGACATGGTTATAGAGGACTGTATTCAGGATCAACAAGAGGTCAATTTATGGGGGTAATGATGGCAGATGAGGTTATAAAAGCCAGATAGCAAAGGCCTTAGTAACATGGATAAGCTACTGAACACATAAAATGCACCACATGCTGTGTTTGCACTGTACATTGCCCAACGTAACTTTCATGCCAACTTTTATGAGGGACTATCACTCTCTTCAATCTTACAGACGAGGAAACTGAAACTTAGGTCAAGAGAGCTGTCTAAAGCCAGGGTTGTGAATGGGCAGTCGGAATCTGGGCTCACAACATGTGTCTGACTCCAAAACCTGTATTTTCAGCCACTATGAGATTGCTAAGGAATTTGGATTTCAGCCTAAAAGTAATGAAAAACAAATGAAGAATCTTAGACCCACATTATTCTATTCTGCTCATATATCACGCTGTGAGTTAAATAATGGAAAGTATGATTACTGTTTTATATCTGGAGAAACCAAGAAAGGTTAGGCAATTTAAGGCAAGGGAAACAATGGGCTCCTAGCACCCAAATAGATCAGTCTCTAGCCCAAGGCTCATGCTGGTTTTACATGGTTGGCACACATTACTTTCTGAATACTTGGTGTGCTTTCAACAATCATATTGCTTCAAATTCAGAAATTCCAAGAGTACATTCCCAATTAAATCCTCTTCCCAGCAGAACACTAGCTATTTCTAGCTAAGCAACTCCTAATTTGTGATGTCAATCTGAGAAATACAAAGTACCTACTGGGACAAAGAAGTATAGCCATCATCAATTTCTTCCCCAAAACTAACTGTGCATGCTGAACTAAAAACCCTATTTGAATGTCAATGAGGCAATAATGGTTCCCTTTTGTGTACTAATAACTCTTTAATAACATTCCTTGCATTGACATACAATTGCTATAAATCATTTAACAATTAACTTTCTAACTTATAACCACATTTATTCATAGCTGATTGAAAGTTTGCATATCCTCCCTCAAGTTTTCCTTCAACAAAAATTTAATGCCATTTATATTGCTCAGGTTAAGACTAATAGTTAGAAGGGAATTACTTCTTTATAACAGTTATTTAACAACAGCTGAACCTAGAGTATGACAAAGATAGTTTCCTGTACACAGGGGAAGAGAGTCGCATAAATGAAGCTATGTTCTGTTTTTGGTATGCCACAAAGCTATACTGTATCACCTCAATGCTTTCCAGAATAAAAAACAGATGAAATAACTTTCACCATAAAACATAAAGATAACAGCAACCACTTGTTGAGCACTAATGTATATGTCACAAGGACCCTATGAAGAGGTATTATATCAACTTTTTCATAGGAGGAAACTGAGGCTCAGAAAAAGTAAATATTTTCCAAGATCATAAAACTAGCAAACAGATATCTATGAACTGAACTCAGAAAAATATGACCCCACGGTCATATAACAGTAAGCCCTAGAACAGTAGGAATCTTAGGCATTGGTAAGAGAAACAAAAATGAGATAAAGAATCTGGAAGTCTATTTGAGACTTAATATAGAAAGATCTTGAGGAATGGATATCATTAAAATACAAGCATAAAATGTGAATATGAAATGAAATATAAGAAACATTACAGAATGAAGATAATACTTGTAAAACAGATGACAAACAGCAAACTAGGAATAGAGGGCAACTTCCTCAAATTGATAAAGAACATCAAAAGGCACACAGCTTTTGCATACAGGTGAGAAACTAGATGCTTTCTCTCTGAGATCAGGAACAAAGCAAGATGTCCCTCTGGCAAGAGGGACTTCTATTCACCATTATACTACGTATTCTAATTGGCACAATAAGACAAGCAGAGGAAATAAGAGATAAATGGTTGGAAAGGATGAAATAAAACTATCATTGTTGCATATAGCATGATTTTCTAGGTAAGAAATAAAAACAACAAATAACTCTTAGGACTAGTAACCAAGTATTCCAAGGTCACAAGAGACCAGTTGATATAAAAGAGTTAATTGCCTTTCTAAATGCCAGGAATAAACAATTGTAATTTGAAACTTAAAAAAAAAAACAATTCTTTTTATAATAGAGCCAGAAATACTGATGTGTGTGCATCTATATATGTAAATCAGCTGAATAAATGGATAAACATACTGTGTTCATGGATGCCAATTTTTGCCAGATTTGGCATACATACACCTATAATTTCAGAGCCCTGGGAAGCTGAGGCAGGAGGACAGCAAGTTCAAAGCTAGCCTCTACAATTTAGCAAGACTTTTATCTCAAAAAGGGGTTGGGGGTGCAGAGGATATAGCTCAGTGGTAAAGCTCCTCTGGGTTGAATCCCTAGCACCCCTCCCCCATATAAAATGTCAATTCTTCCCAAGATGACCAGCCAATTACTTCAATGCAATTTCAACCAAAATTTCAGCAAGTTATTCCATAGCTGTTGAAAGACTATTTTTAAAGTGTATATGGAAAGGTAAAAGACCCAGAATTGCCAGCACAATGCTAAAGAAAGTTGAAGGACTCACACAAAAAAAAATTCAAGCCTTAATACAATCACAACAATGTGATATTGGCAAATAATAGACATTGGAACAGAAATTAGAGTGCAGAAGTAAATTCATGCAAACATAGTCTTCTGATCTTTGATGAAAGAGCAAGAACAATTCACTGAAAAAAAAGATAGTCTTTACAATAAATATGCTGAAACAATTAGATGTTCAAATGCAAAAAAGAACTTCTATGAGTTTACACTTTTCATAAAAATTAACCCACAATGCATCACAGACTTAAGTGTAAAATGCAAAACTACAAAAATTCTAGAAAAATACAGGAAAACATATGTGTACTTGGTTTTAATAATGAATTATTTACAATACCAAAAGCACAATCCATAAACAGACAGATTTGTAAGTTGAAATTAATTAAAATTTAAAACTTCTGTTCCATGAAAACCACTGAGAAGAGAACAAAGTGACAAGCTATACACTGGGAGAAAAAAAATGCAAAATACATATCCAATAAAGAACTTTAAACAAAAAAATACAAAGAACATTTTTAAATCAATAGGAAAACAGGCAAAAGATCTAAATAGACACCTCAGAAAGATGACACACAGATGACAAGTAAATATATTAAAATATCCTCAACATAATTCATCACCAGGGAATTGCAAATTAAAATGAGAAGATATCACCACACATCTATTAAAGTGGTTAAATTCTAAAAACAGACTATATTTACTGTAGGCAAGGATGCAAACCATTCCTTACTGGTGGATTTAACCATTTTGGAAGCATTTTACAAAGTTAAACACAATCTTACCATAAGATCCAATGACTGCACTCCTAATTATATACCTAACTGAAATCTCTTGTTCGTTCCAAAACATGCACATGAATGTTTACAGCAGGTGTATTTATAATCACCAAAAACTCAAAGCAACTAAGAAATCTTTCAATAAGTGAATGGATGAGCAAACTGTGATATATCCATATATGAAATATTATTTAGCAAGTAAAATTATGAACTATAAGCCCATAAAAAGATATATGTTAAGCCTACATACATTTTGCTAAGTGAAAGAAACCAGTCTGAAGAAACTACTTATTCTATAGCTCCAATTATATCACATTCTGTAAAAGATGAAATGACTTAAGATGGTGAAAAGTTCAGTGGTTATGTGGGAAGAGGAAGAAGGAGTTGAATAATTGAAGCACCTGGTATATTTTAGGACACTGAAATTATTCCATATATTATTAAAAAGGTAGATATATGGCTATCAATTTGTTTAAAACATATATTTTACAGCACCTTAGAGTAAACCTTAAGTTACAAAAATTTTTAAAACTTAATTTAGGAGGTCAAGAGGTTCCAGAATGGAATATAGACTGTGACAAAACAACCTAATTATATTTAAAATGTATGAAACAACTTCATAGAAGGGAGTGGGATAAATGACACTGACCTAAATAACTTGATAATCTGGAAAACTAAAGGAAAAGTCCTCTGATAAACACTGGACTCTTATTGTCTTCCCTGGCTATATGGGTTAACAATTCTGATACCACTAAACATAATGAAACAATTAAGGAAATGAACGACAGTTGAGGGGAGCCATGCTTCTTCTTGTTAAGGGTAGTTACAGATATGCAAGAGGAGGAGACTAGTATCCACATGGTTATGGATTGGATTTGAAGACATGGGTATAAACTTAGGTTCAACATAATATAGACACAGATGGTTACATATAGAAATTTTAAACACATTTACTTATATAATTTGAGAGGGCTTGAGGCAGTGATGTTTCCATAGCAACAAGCACATTTATAATGTCCAGGGTTCTTTTTTTTTTTTTTCCTAATATATTGTCCAATGAAAGGAGCCACAGCTCCCTGGGGAAATGGTTGATTCTAGAACTAGGGCAGTTGGCGCCTGGAGCATCTTGTAGTCCCACAAAGCAGTGTTGAGAGAAAGAAAGAGGAAAGGACAAAAAAGAATAATGATAAGGTAGACGTCAAAAGGGCACAAGAGCCAACTAAAGTGTCTTAATAACATGGGAACCCTGGGCAACAAAATAATATCAGATTATGACCTAAAATACAGAATTAATATCTGTGAGTCCAAACTGACATAAATAAGTGATAGAATAAATATGCCAGTAGAGGAGAAGATACTAATCTCCCTGGCAGAAGAATTACAAATAATTTACATAAGTACTGCACGTTCAAAAAAAGGTTTGAAGTCCCCCACTCTTTGTTTGAGCTACACTTCCTTCCTGAGATGACAGAATGGAAAGTAGGGCTTGTTGGAGTGGTGACTTAGGAAAAACATCATCATCACCAACAATGATAAATTGTATTGGTAGATTGTATCTTTGACAAGATGTAATAAAAATGGCACATTAGCTCTGGGATCTTCCTCCCAAATACCCATCACCCATTTCTAATCATGAGAAAAAAAGACAAATTCCAGTTTAGGATCATTCTATAAAATATCAAATGAGTGCTCCACAAAACTGTCAAGATAATCAAAAACAAGGACTGGCTGAGAAACTGTCACAGCACATAGCAGTTTAAAGACAAATTACAATGAAATATAATGTGGTCTCCTGGGTAGTGTCATGGAGCAGAGAAAGAACATTAGAATAAGAACTAATTGGCTGGGGATGTGGCTCAAGTGGTAGTGCGCTCACCTGGCATGCGTGTGGCCCAGGTTCGATCCTCAGCACCACATACAAAGATGTGTCCGTCAAAAACTAAAAAATAAATATTAAAAAATTCTCTCTCTTTCTCTCTCTCTCTCTCTCTCTCTCTCAAAAGAAAAAGAACTAATTATGTCTCAGTGAAGTATGGGCCTTAGTTTATAATACTGGATTATATTGGTTCAAAAATTATGACAAATATACCATGCTTATGTAAAGACTCAAATAATAGGAGAAAATGTATGAAGGGGAAGATGGAAGAGGATATCATGGGGAACCCTCTGTGCTGTCTTCACAATAGCTCTGTGAATCTGAAACTGTTCTAAAATTAGAAGTTTATTTTTTAAAGTCACACATATAATATTACTAGTTCTAAAATATAAAGCATGACAAATTGAAAAAAGGAAACAAACAACTCAAAATAAGGATAGGAAAAAGCTATGAACAGAATATTCACAGAAGAGGAAATCTCAATGACCAAAAAAATTGACCTTATTGGTAGATAAAAGGACATAGAAATTCCAACAAATACTGTTTTTAATCAAGAGTTTGGTCTACAATTTAAAGAGTAAAATATCCAGTGTTTACAAGAATACTGAAAATGGACACTGTTCTACATTGCTGATAAAAACATGTTAACTACAATATTTGCAAAGTATAGAACAATATTTATTACACTAAGAAACATATACACTTCCACCTAGCAATTGTATTTTGGGGCATCTATCCTATAGCAATAAAAACATCTCAATGACAAGATATATGCATATTGTATAACAACATTTTTAGTGGTGAAAACTTAAGAAACAATCTCAATGTCCATCAATGGGATAATGGTTAGATGATTACATTGTATACAGACTATAGAAAATTATGCAGCTGATACAAAAAGCATATATGCCTGTTAAGCTGGAAGGATGTTATGATGTTATTTTAAATGGTAAAAGAAATATGCAGAGTAATATGTAGAGAGTGTTAGTATTTTGAAAACTCTCTGTATGTGCCTCTACGTTTACATATTTTTGGAAGCCTACACACCTGGCCAACATCAGTTTCCATAAGACAGCAGGATGCAGCTTCCCGATTAATCTCTTGATACTCCTTACATGTGTTGTTATGGTTTAGATCTGGGACATCCTCCAGTCTCATGTGTTCAGAGGTGGGTCTTTTGGGGAGTGATTGGATGGTGAGGGCTCTGACCTCTTCAGGGGATTAATGCTTCTGGCTAAATGAACTGTGGGGAGGTGGAGGAAACTGCACAAGGTAGAAATAGGCCACTGAGGGCATGCCCTGGAAAGCTTTATCTTCTCCTCCACCCCTTCTTCCCTCCTTCTTTCTCTTTCTATCTCTCCTCACCCTTCTTCCCAGGTGCCACAAGTTGAACAGCTTTCCTCTGCCACACCCTTCGACAATAATTGCTTCTGCAATAAAGCCAGCCAACCATGCACTAAAATCTCTGAAATTATGAGTCAAAATAAATTTTTCCTCCTCTAAGTTATTCTTGTAGGGCATTTTGGTCACAGTGACACAGAGCTGACTAATACATGTATACACAAAAATAAAATAAACTTTAAGTATGATTGTCATACACTACATTTAGCTGTGGGGTTTTCAGAAAAAAAAAAAAAAGAATTCCAAAGCTGCAACAACTACTGAATTGACATAATCACCATCTAACAGCATCACTGTAACACAGAAAGATGAAAAGATATTTTCCACGGGACCACAGTAACCTACTTACTACATCAAGAGAAAAAGCACCAAGTTGTTTATTTTTGTCAGTCACGGACATGAGTGAAATGAGCCCAGTCCCTCTGTATTTGGTCCCATATAAGGGAGATTGTTGACTTCCTAGAAATTCAGAAGAGTTCATGTAGCCTCTAACAATTCAGAGCAATACTGTTTTGGAAAGTAAAATGAGGTTCTATGTATATACATACCAAATCGTACACAGAAGGACCCAAAACAATAAATTCAATTCCCAAGATGTCAGCAATCACGGGAGATGTCTCAAACCAGAAGTTCAGTCAGCAAGAGTAGTAGGGTACTCTTGAATAGACACAAACTCAATGAGGACTAGAAAGAAAAATCCAGAAAAGAAAATTTTGCTGGATATTTAAAAATTGTTCCATTTCTTCCACATACAACAGTCAAAGCTCCATTCAGCAACACAAGTGAAATATGGCATCAGAAGTAATGTAATTTTAGTATTTAGCCATATACTCTGTGACCCAACCAGTACCAATGGATATTTTTTGAAGGAATGGAGGGAAAAATCTTTGAGAAAGAAGTAATTGGAAGCAAAGTAAGAGGGTTAAGACTCTTCCATAGAGAAATAGCTGTCTTTAGCTAGCAAGACTATAAACATATAGAAGAACTTCATGGAATGAAAGAACCAACAGAGGGAAAACTAAAGAATTTTTGTAGCCAATCTGCTTAACACAAATCTTGCAAATGGAGTGAAAAGATGTCCCAGTTGTAGTAAGCCTACAGAATGTGAGTTTTTTGAGCTAGGTTAAACCATACCCACTAGACTTTATAGTAAGTTCTCTAGACATGTGGCCCAAAGAAAACATGCTAAAAAGAATGGGCAAAAAAAGGAGTCTTACATACCAAATAAGTGTATCAGTACATTTCAATAAGAACTTCAGAAATATTAAAAATATGGCAATCAAGAGTCAGGTCCCAGAGGTGGCAAAATTATAGTACTTATAGTAAGATGATCTGTCACATAAGGGGGACATCTTAACTCTAAAGACCTCCAAAGACCTTATAAAGATGTGATTATACTTGTTCATATTTGAGACATTTTGAGTTTTTGTAATAGACTCCAAAAAATACTCTAAAAAACCATATTTTCTCTAAATGTCTTAAGCCTCTCTTCATTAGGCAATTATGAGGGGAAGAAAAGGATGTAAGGAAGAGATAGAATAATGGGAAAGGTGCTAGGACAAGAGTTAGGGGCCTTGGGTTCTGGTCTTGACCGTCTCTGATGCACTGTGGTCCCCTGGCATCACCTCCACCATGCTCTGTTACATGAAAGGGATAAAGGATCCTACTCTGATATGCATTACTATAACTGAAATGTGCTTTGTTTTGCTTTGAATGAACATTCACTTGTGCTTATGGTTCTGAGTTTGAGCCAGTTTCCCATATTTTATATCTGAAAATAAGGGTATAATCAAATCTTAGCCAATTGTTTTGATTAAAAATTCTTGAAATATTTGAAATTTTCACCTGGAACTGCAATGGTCTAGACCAGTAGTTTAAAACAAGTTTTGCAATATCCTTTGGTCAACAGGTTTATTAAACAGAAGACTGATGTACAAAATAGAAAAGGGACACTGCTTTGCTAAAAACAAGAGGGTCAGGGGATGCAAATCAAGGGGTAAAGGCACAGAGTTTTACTCTTTCCTGCTGTGTTTCCTCAGAATTCTCTGAGGGTTCCTGCTGAAACTGTAAGTCTCCTTAGACTGTGAAAATCGAGGCTTGATGACAGCTTACCACAAAGAGTACCATACACATACATATTTAGAAACAAATGTTAAGGAATGACTCTGTTTAAAGTATAGCAAAACTTCAGTTTCTACAGTGGGGTAACTCACATCATTTAGCCTTCACTTGGTGCTAACTAATCATGAACATAGATGCATGGGCACTGAGAAGAATAGGACCTTCTGTTGTAAAGTGGGTTTCCAGAGAATACAAAATATGCTCATATGATTTTTTTGTTTAGAGTGCTATAAAAAGGAAAATATAAACATAAAACCAAAATTGTATCAGAATTGGAGACTTATAAGAATATGCAACTCCCCCCACAAAGTTCTTCTAAGTATTCTCTTATTAAAATTGATTTCAGGAAGGGAAACACAACCTCAATGTTCCTTCTCAGAAGTCTGCAAGGTTTGTTGATACACATGTTTAAAGTCACTTTACTTTGGAGATAAAGAATGAAAAATGCAAACAGACTTCAATGAAGAATTCATCAGGAACCCAAGCTCAACCCAACCTATACCTCTATAATGAGAGTCAGTCACAACTGTCATCCTAGGAGGACCCTAGAGATTGTCCACATGAAAGCACCCTCCAGAGGCCTATATGAATGAGTTAATTTGTAGGAGTTTGTTTGGTATAGAGAGCAGGAAAAAGCAATATGAAAATAGAAATATGAGGTAGCAAGGTTTGTGGGTTTCTCTAAGCCACAGGGAGAGAGATGTGGTAGATCAATGATTCCCAAAGACACAGAACAACATCTGCTATGGCTTGGATATGGTTTGAGCATGTCTCCTAAATGTTCATGTGTTGTAAGCTTGGTCCTCATGACTATATGGGAGGTGTTGTAACTTAAAGAGATAGGTTCTAGTTGGAGATCCTTAGGTCATTGGGGGAGCTGCCTCTTCAGAAGGTATTAAGGTCACTCTCGTGGGACTTATGATTTCTCATGAGTTGAGATATTGTAAGAGCCAATTGGTCCCTGGCTTTCTGTTTGATGATGGGATCTCTTCCTCCCACATGCACTCCAACAATGATCATCTACTGTGAGGGGACATGGCCAAGCATCACACTCACCAGAGACTATACCATGCTGTTTGGACTTTCAGCCTCTAAAACTGTGAGCTAAATAAAACCTTTCCTTTATAAAGACCTGCCTTGGCTATTTCATTGTTATAGTTATGCAAAACTGACTTTTGTGACATCTCAACATTTTAAATTTTTACCCCACCAATTTTGATGGAGTGTTTACTATATGTCCCATATATTATTCTAGGCAATGGGAATACAGCAGTGAAAAATTCACAAGTTCCTGCCTCTGAATGGAAGGGAAATAATACACAAATAAGCTGTAGATCATAACAAGTGCTATGAAGGAAATAGAGCAATGCAATAAATGGGGACCACTTTGGACAGGATAAAAGGAGAAAGCCTCCACAAGGAGGGATTTTAAGATGGAAGGAAGAGAAAATGGGATGGGATGAGAAGAAGAAAGGTAGTCAAGTCCAAGAAATAGCAAGAACAAAAGCTCTAAGGCAGGAGAAATCGTGGTTCCACTGAGGACACAAGGCAGGTAGTGGGAATGGACCTATGGAGAGTGGGTAGCTCAGCCAGGTTCCCTTCAGCACCACAGGGGTTTGCATTACTGTCCTCAGAGTTAAGAAAACCCACTGGAGGATTTTAAACAAAGAAGAGAGTTTGTTTTATTTACTGATTTAAAATATCATTCTGCTGTGAAAGAAAGGAATGTAGCGTGCAAGAGTTCAAAAAAGGTGATTAGAAAAGAGATTAGAATTCTCTTGCTGTTGGCCAGGAAGGAAATGGTGGTGGCTTGGGATCAGGGGTGGCAGTGAGAAGGAGACAAGCAAATAGTTTCAAAGTTTATTTTGGAAATAGAACTACAGAATTGCTCATGGGTTGGTTATGGGAGGTAAGTGAAAAGGTTAAAGGAAGAATGACTCCTAGGTTTTGGCTTTCGTAATTATAAGTCTGGTGGTGGTTGGAGGAGGGAGTCAGGGAGAAGTTGGCACAATCTTGAGGGAAAACTCAAGATGCTGACTAATGTTATCCAGACATCAGCTGGAGGCTATCTAATCTTGAGAACCTTGGAAGGACACCTTCGAACCCTCAGCTCTATAGCTTAATTCTCTACAGGAGAACTAGATCTTCCCAAGATTTCTCTTTTCTCCCAGGGGTTGAGGATCTCATCATTATCCTGTGTTTCTGACTTCTCTTCCCTTTCTGCCTCCATTTACCCCATCAACCTTTTACCCATTTCTTTTTCTCCTTTCATTTTAAAATGTGTGTACATGCATTTCCTTACCTGCTGCCTTTATTCATAAAAACACCAGTGGAACTTTATATACTGTCACAACATTGGCATACTGATTTCAACCAAGCACAATTAATTTTAAGGGAAATCTTATAATATCACACTCTGAATCTTTATCAAAGGTAATCAAGACAATGCTATTATAATTAATAACAGCCTCATAGCATTTGAAATTATATACATTATTTCTGCTTCCTAAAGCTATTACATTTTCTAAATGATTTCATATTTTCAGTGTTGTCCCTGTCACCAAAATCACATTGTTCTTTGAACACATAATGGAGATAAACATTTCTGATTTTACTTTCAGAATAATTATTTTTTACTGGATCTAGTAATGATACCAGGACTTTCATGAGAAGACCCATTCTTGTGCCAGTCAAGGTCACTTTTGTATCAAAGTCTTCATATTACTGAACAATTTCTTTCCAATAAAAGCAATGACTCATGACAGTTCCTGATGGAGAACATGTCTTATTGTAATCATGTTTCATCTCATTTAGTGTAGCATTAGCCAGTGACACAAGGAACCAGGACATCCTAGCTCCTGTGACAAACTTTCAGTGGAAAATGCTTGCTCCTGTTGATGACTGCCTCTTATTCCCATCATATTCACAGAACAAATCTACTTAAGCTTAGCATTCTCTTAATTTTTACCTACTTGAATGAAGAGCATAACCACACTTATAACTGATTAATAATGTCTTCAAATTTTAAATGAAAGTATGAAAAACTATCTTAGAGGAAATTAAAAACTAATATATGCAATCTGCATAGCTTACATTTACTTTTATCAAAAAATATTTATCATATACCTATAATAGGCCAGAAACTCTAGGTGCTAAAGATATAAATGGGTAAATAAATGGACTTAGCCCCTACTACCAGGTAGCTCAAAGATCTCAAAGTCTTTGTTTTATCATTCCAGCTGCAAGATGAAACATCATATGTGATCTATCCTGGGTTTCCTGCTATAAGCCTTTAAAATAAATAAAAGATAATAAAAATTGTGTTAATTTTACATTGCTACAAAACAAATATCTAAGGCAGCTACCTTAATAAAGAGAAAAGGTTTACTTAGATCACATTTTTGGAGGTTCAAAATCCAAGGTCAAATGAGGGCCCCATGCATTTGGCCTGAGGTGAGGACAGTGGATGGTGGTGCATCATGGTGAGAGTGTCGGTCATATCTTAAGAGCAGAGAGAAAGAAGATGGGTGAGGCCAAATTCTTTATAGAGCAACCCTCTTGTTATGGTTTGGAGGTGAGGTGTTTCCTGAAAGATCACATGAGACAATACAAGAAGGTTTGGAGGAGAAATGATTAGGTTGTAGCCTAGGCTAGTCATGAGTTTATCCCTAATGGGATTAACTCAAGTGGTAGGGTGTGGCTGGAGGATTTGGGAATTGGGGGCATGGCTTTGGATACATATTTGTATCTGGAGAGTAGCTTTTCTCTCTTCTTTCTGATCACCCTAATGTGAGCTGCCACACTCTTCCTCTATGAGGTTCAATCTCACCTTGAGCCCTGAGAAATAGAGCCGGCCTTCTATAGACTAAGACCTCTGAAACCGTGAGCCCTCAAATAAACTCTTCCTCCTCTACAATTGCCCTGACCAGATCCTTTAGTCACAGCAGTGAAAAACCTGACTAAAACATCTCTTCTAAGAACCACTAAAGAGGTTGCACAAGAACTACCAACAGAGTCACTAGAAATACCTATACCCCAAGACCTAAGGACACCCCAGTGGACCCACCTCCCAACAGTGCCACACTGGGGACTGAGCTTTTAACCACAATGGACCCTTGAGAAATACTCAAACCACAGCAAAGTTTGAACTAAAGCTCCATAAGTGGTCCTATTTCCTTAATTGTCAAGTAAGTTCCCATATTAAATGAGAAAATCCATTTAAAGGTGTCCCGTCCCATATGTTACTTGGTCCAATGTAGGCATTGACCAAACATTGGTCACCCTGCCACTCCCTTTTGTATAGGTTTAAAGTACGTTTTACTGTCCTTCTAAGCTGTGGTTCTACAAGAGACTTAAGCTCTAATGCCCAAAGACCTCAATGTATATAATGAATTAACTTTTCCCCTATGCAAACCAAAGTAACTACCTATGTGTCGCTGTTAGGATAGTTGTGAAAACACCTACTTTGATCATTTTCAGTCAGACTTACTTCTGTCATGCAAACCTGAGCTGAAGTTGAGAAAAGTTGGGGGACAATATTACTTTCATCATCTATTTTAAAAAGCAAGGCTAAATTGGGGAGGAAATCTAATTTGGTAAAGGCATAGACCTAGAACAACAACAACAAAAATAAATAAATAAATAAACCAGAAACCAAAAAGTCTCTAGAGAACTAAAGAAGTAAAGAGAAAAGTCAGACTCACTGAAGGTGAATGCTCTAAGCAAAACAACCATGCAGAGGCCAAGGCCAAGGAAACCCTGGTCAAAACTAAAATCAAATACAGTGCAGTGAAAACCAAAACAAATGCCCCATTCATTCACAGAAAGAGACAGACCAGAAATACTTAGAAAATATTATGATTCTCCATGTTCCTCAGGGGATCTCAAAGCACTTGAGATAAACTGCTAAATGATCATATAAACTACAATATTCTAATCACATGAAGGGGACTGGGATGCCACTAAAATATCTCAAGGCTGAGAAGTTACTCAGATATGTCAGAAGCTAATCTGAAATTCCAAAAAGTGCTTAAAATCTTTTATTTTAATGACTCAGTGTCTCTTTCCCAGACAGGAAATTACCTAATTCAAGGACACAGAAATTCATCATGGCCTTATTCAAAGCTAACAAAGACACAACAAAAATGAATTTGTAGGGACTCACAGATACTTCTTAAATTAACATGTAATTGCCTACATCCATATAGTTCAACTGCATGGGTGACACATGCAATATTTCATAAGACAAATCTATCATTAACAACAAAGTTTTATCACAAATCAACTTTAAGCAAGTGATATAAAAATGAGATTTATATTTAATGCACTGTTGTAAATTGCACCAATTGCCAGTGTTAACACTGGCAACATTACATGCCAAAAAAGCTTTTAAATGCCTAGAAGGAGAATGCTCTCCAAAATTGTTAGGAAAAAATGTCTTAAAGAGAGTTGGGAACAAAAAGTGAGAGAGAAAAACAACTTTCCTCTTGTCATTTAATATTCCATAGGAAGACCATAAAGTATATTCTAGAGTAAAGAAAAAATTAGACTTATCAATCAAGACAAGAAGAAAACAGGCTGTCCTTTTCTCCTTTACAATTCATCTGGACAACTAGAAAGTATGGCTGGAATCACTTTAGTTTTCAGACACAGCAAATAGCAATACTCACTGATATTAGTTCATTTTCAGATAAATTTACAATTCACTTTTTTATTGGTTCTTTTTAGTTATACGTGACAGTAGAACCCATTTTGCCATAATTATACAAGCATGGAATATATATTGTTCTAATTCAGACCCTAGTACCTCTCCTAGGTGAGCACTCTATCAGTGGGCTACATTCCCAGCCTCTCTATAAATTTTAAATCAACTAAGGAAATATTATCTTGGGGATGATTGCACATAAATTTATCTATTATGTCTGAGTGTGAGGGCACATGCCTATAATACTAGTGACTCGCTGGATGCAGTGACACATTCCTATAATCCCAGTAGCTCCAGAGGCTAAAGCAGGAAGATTACAAATTCAAAGCCAGCTTCAGCAAAAGTAAGGGATTAAGACCCTGTCTCTAAATAAAATACAAAATAGGGCTGGGGATGTGGCTCAGGTGGTCAAGTGCCCCTGAGTTCAATCCCCAGTACTTCCCCTCCAAAATAATCCCTGTGACTCCAGAGGCTGAAGTAGGAACACAAGCTCAAGGCCAGCATGGAAATTTTGTGAGACCCTGACTCAAAAAAGTTAAAGGGGCTAGGGATGTAGCTAAGTGGTAGAGCATCCTTGCATTCACTTTCTAGTACTACTCATAAAAATAATGTCTTTTATACTCTCCTTGATCTATAATTTGACATTTTATATTAATGCTAAATTATTCCAACCTATTTCAAAGGCTGAGATCATTGAACTGTTCAAATGCCATTGCTAATGAAGTTTTATATAACTAACATACTCATGCCCCTAATGTACAAATGAAGTAAGTCAATATGCCTTCACAACATGGGGGACCAATCCACTTCACCACTTTGTTTCAAGTAATTAGAGGCTAAAGTCCAAGCTTTGGGTCCAAATGATTTCAAAATATGACTTCCTGGCTTATTAATGTTATGACCTTAGCCCCTTTATTAGTTTTCTCATCTAATGTTCTCTGCATAGTGCTAATAATGGAAGTTAACAGATTATTACAAAGTATTTTTGCACAGTCTGTAAAACATAGAGATAAACAAATGATAGCTGTCATTATTGTGAGGAAACAAAGGATTGTAGGATGTCATGGTTTGAATACTCACAAATATAAAAGGTTTCAGAGACTATCTTGGTTTCGGGAAATATTTAAGGAAGTTTACAAAAATAATTAAAACATAAAGCTCCTAAAACAAATGCAAGAGAGAGAGAGAGAGAGGAAACAAATTGAAGGAGCAAAATGTCAAAAAGATGAGCTTCAACAGTGCATACAATACAAATTCTCAGATAAAACAGAACAACTACTTAGGAAGATAAATCAATAATCACTTATCCTAAAGCAAGACACTGAACTTTTTCTAAGACAGAATGAAACATTTTCAACAATGACTTCATTGAAGATAGATTTCATAGGCTATATTTCAATATACTTTCCTCACAAATTGCAGTGATATATTCTTTGTAAAATTGTAAATTCTATACTAAGCAAACAAAAATATTGTCTCAATTTGAGAATTTAATAATATATCAGGCTTTGTGCTGAGTTTGCAAATGAATCACCAGAAGGAACTTTCCTGGATGAAATGGGAATCGATAAAAAAATCGCCCCATCAAACAAGCCCACCACACTCTGCACTGATCCTTCTGGAAGCCAGTCTTCATTGAGAAAAGAGAAAGCAGTTACTTTTTGAATAAATGGAGAACATCCCTGTGAGGGAAACGAGAATCAGACCAAGGATAATAAATGTAAGAAGTCTTTAGAATTACATTTTATCCCCTCCCCATGCCTTTAAACTCTTTTTTTTCTCTTACTAAGTAATATCAAAATTCTAAAAATGAAAGGGGCAACAAATTAGGGAGACAGCATTCCATACCACTGCCAATTTGGAAAAGGAAGGGAAGTGCTTGGAATGAGAATAGTCCTCTGCGCCAGGTAAATCCAAGCAAATGCAAGCAGATGATTTGGAAAAAAAAAAAAAAGATATAGCAATATCTCATAGAAAGGTAAGAAGAAAGAAGAGAAGGAGGAGGGAACAACTAACTACCTGACTTTTATTGAGTGCTAACTGAGCATTTAAGCTGAGTATCTCATTTCAAGTTCACAATGACCTTATGAGGGAAGTACTATTATTATTATTCCCTTTTTGCAAAGAAAGAAACAGAAAAATGTCAAAATCATTCGCTTGCTGTTCCATAGGGTCTGGAAATGGCAGTGCCGGGATTCAAAGGCAGACAATCTAGAAGTCCTCTCACAATGTCCCCCATTCGATGAAGAATCCACTCACATATCTGATTCAGTCTCACCACTATGCTAGCTTCAACCTTTGAAAAGCTAACCTTTAGATGCCTGCCCCATCACAGAGAAAAGTCACTGAGGTCACTGGAAATCATAAGTCAGAATTATTCATATCTACCATGAAATATGACATTCATGTAGTCTTTAATCATTGAACTATCAACCCAAAGGTTCACTCTTTAAATATAAGGGCACTTTATACACATTTAAAATGTTAAGTAAAATAGTGTCATTAATTTTGGAGACTATATCCCATGCTTGGTTTGCTCTTAAAGGCTGAAGAATAAGTAACAGGCTCAGAATTATACTAAATCAGAGCCTGATTTGGTAAAATATGAGCACTTGCAATAAATATAAACTATCCCCTTGGGTTAAGATACATTTGTACGCAGCAAGCAGTAACACTGAGTTCTAAAGATAGGGATAGTTTTAAAATTTTAATGGAAAGGGATAATTGTGGAAGACTAGTCATTAAAGTCATTTGATGTCCTATCTAAATATCAAAGATCAGAGTAAATAAGGTGACAGGGAATAAAGTAAAATGGCATTAAGATAACTTTACTGTTACCTTCAGTACACGCTATTGTTATATATTAATAGTTGCTGTAACCTTCAGCTTTGTTTTAAATAATTTATATTGCTTTGTTACCATTATTACTAACTTATTTCATATTGACATGAGATCAATGCTTAAAGTATTTGTTGTCAATATTAAGAAGTATAGAGGGCCGAGGTTGTAGCTCAGTAGTAGAACACTTGCCTAGCACGTGTGAGGCACTGGGTTTGAGCCTCAGCACCACATAAAAATAAATAAAGAAAATAAAGGTATGGTGTCCATCTATCACAAAAAAATTTAAAAATTAAAAAAAAAAAGTATAGGGGGCTATGGTTATGGCTCAGTGGTAGAGTGCTTGCTTAGCTTGTGTGAGGCACTGCGTTCAAGCCTCAGCACCACATAAAAAATAAACATAAAATAAAGATATTGTATCCATTTATAACTAAAAATATTTTTTAAAAGTATTAAGAAATATAGGTATGGGCCACTATCACCTTGCTTATTAAGTAAGTACACATGTATGAATCTCTACCTATGGATATGTGAGATAATTCTTACAGGATGAGAATATAAGCAAAAAGTAAGTTAACCTCTAAGGGGTTAACACATTTAGATGAAAAATGTGAAAGATATAATAAATTGCAGTTAAATCTGAGTCGACCCCATCTATTTGTGGGGGGGCAATTCAAGATATTTAAAATCAGAGGGTAAAGGAAGAGAGAAGGAGGAGGAGGGGGAGGAGGAGGAGGAGGGATGTTTAAAGATTTGGGATGAGGAGGCAACTGAAAAGGACGTCTGAGAAGAGAATCAGAGTGGACTTCCCATCATTCCAAATTTAACTGGAAAAATAGCCACCTAAAATAACACCTTAAAACTCATGCCAAGAATATAAAAGTTTCAGAAACCTTATTTCTGAGTTCCCCATCATTATTTTAACCTCTACTAGTACTTAGGAATGAAATTTTTTTTATTAGAAGTAAATAATGTGAGCCACCATGCGGTTAGTAAAATAGAGGACTGGTCTAGATGTCAGAATAAATAATGACAAAGAAAAACCACTTCACCTCTAAGATTGTGGACATCACAGAGATGATACAAATGTGATAAAATAGTGGATATGAGTGTTCTTCTTAAATTTGCTCAAATTTAGGCAATATTATTAGAAACCTTATATATGTACCCCAAGGACCTCTAATGCCATATTTATTTGAATAGAACAAACCAAAGAGATCATTTAGAAAAAAAAGAAATCATTGATGAGCCCTGGTGGCTTACTTTGCGGCAGCATGAGAGCCCCCCCCCCCCTTTATCTGCAGAAGCACCATGTCGGCTGGGACCCTGTACACATACCCTGAAAACTGAAGGGCCTTGAAGGCCCTCATCGCTGCTCAGTACAGTGGGGCTCAGGTCCACGTGCTCTCCACACCACTCCATTTCCACTTTAGCCAAACCAACCATACCCCTGAATTTTTCCACAAATTTCCTTCTGGCAAGGTTCCAGCATTTGAGGGTGACGATGGATTCTGAGTGTTTGAGAGCAATGCCACCACCTACTATGTGAGCAATGAGGAGCTGCGGGGAAGTACTCCAGAGGCAGCAGCCCAGGTGGTGCAGTGGGTGAGCTTTGATGATAGTGACATAATGCCCCCAGCCAGTACCTGGGTGTTCCCTACCTTGGCCATCATGCACCACAACAAACAGGCCACTGAGAATGCAAAGGAGGAGGTGAGGCGAATTCTGGGCTTGCTGGATGCTCACTTGAAGACAAGGACTTTTCCTGTGAGTGAAGGAGTGACACTGGCTGACATCACAGTTGTCTGGACCCTGCTGTGGCTCTATAAACAGGTCTTGGAACCTTCTTTTCGCCAGGCCTTTCCCAATACCAGTCGCTGGTTCCTTACCTGCATTAACCAGCTCCAGTTACGGGCTGTCTTGGGGGAGGTGAAACTGTGAGAAGATGGCTCAGTTTGATGCTAAGAAGTTTGCAGAGAGACAGCCTGAAAAGGAGACCCCACGGAAAGAAAGGGGTTTGCGGGAAGAGGAGCAAAAGCCCCAGGCCGATTGGAAAGAGGGAAAAAAGGCACCTGCCTCAGCTCCAGAGGAGGAAATGGATGAATGTGAGCAGGCACTGGCTGCTGAGCCCAAGGCCAAGGACCCCTTTGCTCACTTGCCTAAGAGTACCTTTGTATTGGATGAATTTAAACGCAAATACTCCAATGAGGACACGCTCTCTGTGGCCGTGCCATATTTCGGGGAGCATTCTGATAAGGATGGTTGGTCTTTGTGGTACGCTGAGTACCGCTTTCCTGAAGAGCTCACCCAGACCTTCATGAGTTGCAACCTCATCACTGGAATGTTTCAGTGATTGGAAAATCTGAGGAAGAACACCTTTGCCAGTGTCATCCTCTTTGGAACCAACAATAGCAGCTCCATTTCTGGAGTCTGGGTCAGGAGCTTGCCTTTCCACTGAGTCCAGATTGTCATGTAGACTGAGAGTCATACGCATGGAAGAAACTGGATCCTGGCAGCGAGGAGACCCAGACCCTGGTTCGAGAGTACTTTTCCTGGGAGGGGGCCTTGCAGCATGTGGGCAAAGCCTTCCATCAGGGCAAGATCTTCAAGTGAACATCTCTTACCATCACCTAGCTTCCCTTCAGGGAGATGGGGTTCATTAAAGGAAACTGAACATTGGGGAAAAGAAAGAGAGAGAGAGACAGAGAGAGAGAGAGAGAGAGACAGAGAGAGAGAAAGGAAGAAATCATTGATGACATTTGTATATATCAAAAACCTAGATCACAATAAAAAAATCATCTCTTTAGTTGAGCTGTCTCACATTAAGCATGTGTGGATCTCCTACCATGTCCTGAATGCTATGCTAGACTCTGGAGAGCAAAAATTAGTAGGAATAGTACCTGTTCTCTAGAGCCTCCAAGTTGCTCCATTGACTACACATTATCTGATAAGTAGTGGAAATGATCACACTGTCCAAGGTGGACAGTTACTTTATTTTACCTCATCTATACAAAAACACTTATTGAAATAGATACAAAGTGAAATAAAAATGGAAACTTGATTTTGTCATCTGAATATTCACTAACAACCTGCGAAACAAACCCCACCTCCATAAAACACTGAACTCCTGCTGGGAAGTCTTGGGTGGTTATCTTATTTCATCAACTGTCACATGCACATGAAATCTGAGTTGATCCTCTATCCCCACTAAGGGAGCTCCTTGCTTGTTTCCTCACTTTGTTACAAGGGAACAACCTCGGGCCCCAGGTGATTTTGATTTGAACAGCAGGTGTGAACGAGTTGAATTTACCTTAGCCTGGATTTATCTAACTCAAATATTGCCAGTGCCATTTATTATTTTTTAGTAAGAAGAAAAAGAGTCTCAGAAAAAAACTTGGACTCTGCTCTTAGGGTTTGGGAATTCATAATCCAAGGAAGAAATTCTTGGTTCCAGAATTGAGTTATAACAGAAAAATGAAAGTATCTCAGCATTTCAAAATTGCTAAAGGAAAAGCTCTCTTCTTGTTACAAGTAGTTCATCTTTAGCAGTATTCTCTCATGTTTATAATAAAATCTTTCTTTTACTTCTGATGAGAAGAACACAAGTTAGTGTTTCAAGCTAAAAAGGGTACTTTCTCAAAACTTATATTTTTGCCTTTGTGATTCTTTTTCTAACTAAATCAAAACTGACCAATGAGATTTTGAAAGAAAACTCATTTTTCAACAGCATCCTATAATCATAGACATTCTCATCACTGAAATAGCTTAAATAATTATAAATTATGATTAAAACCATTTGAAGCCCTGCCAACCTAAAAGACACAATTTTGGAATGGGATAAGAAAATTAGAATGCCTGATTACAGAAGGGAGAAAAAAACTCTTTTGATTGAAAGAATGGACTAAATTTGGATTAAAATTATTTTTATCTTTTCATCACAATACCACACCATTTGGTTTAACTCGTGGGGGAGGCAGTGAGAAGAGAATAAAGGGATGGATCAAAATGTCTCCCTTAGTAATAGTCCCTTGTTATATCCTTGTTTCTCTCCCAAGGAGTGTCCCTGGGAACTTCATTGACAGCCCATCTCTCACTGACTGGGCAAGCCCACACATATTTTCCTATCCTGGAAATCTTTGCTTCTAAAAGAACTAATGACATGATCCCCTTCCACTTACACTTCAACTGAACTTACAAATGAAATTTGCAGACTAGCATGATCAATTGTATTTCTTGGCTTAATTCAACCTCAGAGCTTCACCTCCAAAACGCTGACTGTGTAAACTTGCTGAAACTAATCTGAACCTTTCTTTAAGCAAGTTTTGTCCTGATGGTTTTGTATTCTCCCCTCCCCCCGCCCCCCGCATCAAAGTGAACACAAGCTCAAATACTGGGTGGAGTTAGTCCCTATGATTACTACAGACCATTTAACCAAAGGAAACCATGAAAGGATTAGATCCTGATGGCTCTATCCTCTTTAACAGTCATAGTATCTAGGCTTAACAACAAAACCAAAATGTATTATGTGCCTATTCTGCAGTATGCATCATGCTAGATCATATGGATATAAGCAAAGATGATAATATATTAACAATAACAATAATAACTACCCCCAAGGCCTCATCATATGTCCAAAACATCAGTGTGGCACACACTATTCCATGTGCTAGATTGTAGCAGAGATCACCATCTGTCCTTTTGAAAGTTATGTTGCAGTGGGCATAGATAGGCAGTCTTTTAAAAATCACTAAGAAAGGGCTGGACATGTAGCTGAGAGGCAGAGCATTTGCCTAGCATACATGAAGCCTTGGGTTGAATCCCCCACACTGGGAGCAAGGAAGGAAGAAAGGAAGGAACTCAACAGAAAAATAATATGGTATTTTAGATGGTGATACTACAATATTCCAGGTGCAGCTTCTGAGGAGTGGACCAACATGGTAGCCTTGGGGTGATGAAACAGGGTCCGAACTTAGATAGATCAGTTAGAGCACTTGAATTATAATGCAACAGAAAACACTCTACCAAAATAAAAGGCAGAATATTGGAGAATCTCATGGAATTGACAGAGAACATGGAGAACCAGATTTGGGAATAGGGTAAGAACAAGACTAGGAATATCTGACCATCATGGCAATATCCCTGGAATGCATGAACTTCAACTATTGCTTTCAATTATTGCTTTCAGCTCAAGAGTCAATTAACCAGGAAAGTTCAGCTTTCCCATCTGAGATCATTTGCCCTTTTCTTGGCTTACACAGCACAAGAGGGTAAGAACCCAGTACTTCTCCAGGAGGAATGCAAGGAGGCTTGATTTACTATCCCCATTTCCCCAGGACTACATTGGACAGAAGAGAGATAACACCCAAAAAAGAAATCCAGATGATGAAAAGGAGAAGAATAAATGCCAGAAAATCTAGGGAGCTACTTGTGTCCACTATAAATTGCATGTAATCTAGTGGATAAGGCAGGATTATAAAAGAAAACTATCAGAGAATAAAGGCTCTTTCACAAACTAACCCATTCTTTTTCACTAAAGAGGTATTGGTGGTGTCTGGATGTCACTTTACCTCTTTCTAGGTATGAATATAATCCTGGCATTTGCCAAGCTGCCATGGATAATGGCTTATTTTGTAGTCAAGTAGTCACATTTACAAAGTTTTCATATAAAAAAGGCCCTAAATCTCTAGATACACCATTTTTAAAAAAATTTACAAAAAAAAAAAACATTTAATTTGCTTTTGAAGCCTACATAAAATTAACACATCCATTGTTCTCCACCTTCCTCTCAGACAAAGCACCAGAAATATATGTGAATTAGTTCATATAAGGATAATCTTGTGAACTTCTGACTATAAAACAGCTGAAAAAGGCCAAAATATTTCATCTTAATCATTCTTTTCTCTCTATAAAGATAGTTCCTTTCTTTGGAAAGGAATAGAGATAAAATGATAGTCACTCATCCTTTTCGGAACAAGAGTATGCAAAAATTACACATCATGGTGCCAGGAGACATGCTTCAGAGTGTCCAAAAGAGTATCTGCTGCTCCAATATAGTCGATTTTTGCCACTTACAAATGCAGATCCAGGAATGCCAGATCCTCCATGGTTTCAAAAGAAACTGAAATTCCTGATCTTTATGTGAAATCGCCTATAAACTTTGGGGTTTAGGATCATTTATGGTTTTGTTTGCATTTGAATATCTAAACACTGAGCCAGAGACTTTAAAAGAAAAACAATTTTTTTGAGCAAAATATAGGCCAAGTAAAACACCTAAGTGTGACCTCTGATCTCCATTCCAAATACCTTCCAGGTTTAGAATGTAGCAGAGATCACCATCTTCCAGGTGTGATCAGACCCCACTAGAGATGCCTATATCCCTTGATTTCTTTCATGTCTCTAATAACACAACCCTGTCTTTTCCCTCATGGGAACCAAATGAAGTTCTACATCAAAGACATATGATTCTCTGAGAATTCCCTTCATACTCCATCCATAAGCAAAATGACGAACACTTTTGGAGTGATTTCAAAATGACATTTTCCAGTGAAGCTATGGAAGTGTCCTGGCTTGCTGCTCCCTGTATACTGTCTAGAAACACAATGGGAGTTTTGTGAAACTGTTTAGGGAGAGACCACCAGGCTAACTGGGGCAGGTGATACGCAACACATGAACCCACCTAAGTGAATGACTTAGGCAATGACTCAAAAGAAGAAATACTATAGTGAAATGGGGCGGTGTGGGGAGGGGGGATGCATAGTTAGAAAGGAGGCCCCCAGTTTTCAGTACTGGGACTTGAACCCAGGGCCTCCCACATTCTAGGCAAGTACTCTAGCACTGAGCTACATCCACAATCCTTTTTATTTTTTTGAAACAGAGTCTTGCTCTGTTGCCCAGGCTGGCCTCAAATCCTTGCTCCTCCTGCCTCAGCCCCTTGAGTTGCTGAATTATGGGCATGCACCACCATGCCGGCTCTATGAAGTCCCTTCTTAATTTCTCAGGCTCAACTTTCTTCCAGATTCCACCTTCCTAGTTATTTTAGTTGTATGGATTGGCTTCTGAGCACCATGAACTTGAGGCCTCATGTAAGACAAAATGGACAAAAAATATTATGTATGTGTGAATTTCCAGAAGGAATTGAGAAAAATTTTTACAGAATATGCTCAGAGAATCAGTTAGCCAGTGGAGATTTATGTAAATATTTTTAAAGGTATTTTTAAGTGACCTAATCCAGACAACTGGGCTTCCTTTTGCATTTTCCCCTCCAAACAGTGGAAGCTTTATTCACAATCTCTGTGTAAAAGGAACATGTTTTTTCTATCCCCTGGTTAGGGAACTGTAGAATCATTTCCTTTCTACAATGCAAATGCACTTACTTCGTGTGAATAGCAAACCATAATCATGAAAGGGAACAATAGGGCACTGCTCTGAGAGAGTATGTTTCATCCTCTCAAAACTTTTATAAATGTTTACCAGTTAATTGATAGGTGAAGTTGACCTGTAAAACAAAATGTGAAAACTAAAGCTGAAGATATTTAAAAGCTCTCTGTACAAAGAGATTCAGTGTCTGAGTCTGAATTAGAACTTGGACCTTCCTAACAGGAGTTCAGAGATTCAACTCATATAAACATTTGAAAGGTCAGCTGTTCATCAAAAACTTTTCCAACTACAGCAAACGTATCCTTATTAAGTTTCTCTTGCAAAAGTTCCAAGGTGCTGAACACTCATCCATTGCCACCAATAATTAACAATCCCCAAAAGCCCAAATACAGAGAATTTTGTTGGCATTTTGAAACTTCAGACTATCTTAGCATCAAAGCATGTGGGAATGGGAAAAAGGCAGGCTAGGAAAAAAGACTTCAAGCTGAGAATTTTTCTTGAGATTGATCCTTCTCTGTTTCAATGAGGTTTGCAGCAAGAAGAAATGAAGCCCTTCCAATAAGGACTTTGTGCTTCCTAGAAATGGGAAGAAAAGTTTTTTAAAAAGCAAAACAATACTACTGGTGTACTAGTTAAAACATCCAACAAAACTTGGAATTAAAAATAGGCACTATAGCCTTTCCTTATTCTATCTAGTAAACTTTGATTTGAATATATCTATCTACTCAAAGTTTAATGACTTCAGAAAATTACCTGAGCTCCTCATCTACTATGAATTTTTTTCCCTCACATTCTTTTTGCACATCCCACATGAAAAATCACAAGACTAATTTAAACAATACCATTTATTGTGGGACTTGAGAACTGAATAGCTACCAGCTCTAAAAGGTTTCCCTGAGTCTCACACCCACATGCTCTCTTATAACTAGTTTCTACATGGCCATGTTTAATCCCACAGGGTTACATGATGAGCTATGTGGCACATCAGCAAGAAGGCAGAACTACATACAGCAGGATTTAACCTCTATGTCAAACACAAGATAAACTTGAAACAAAGGGTAGGCCTAAATGTAAAAAAGCATTAAACTTCTAAAGAAGAAATCTTTGTGACATTGGGTTAGGGGAAAATTTCTTAAGACAAAAAGCACAAAAAAGAAAACATGAATTAAGTAAATAAAAAAGTAACCCCTTTTAATCTCCAAAAGACACAATTTAAGACAACAAAAATGCAATCCATGTACTGTGAGAAAATATTTGCAAAACATATATTTGATAAAGGACTTATATCCAGTGTTGTTATATACCATCAAGTGTTGTTATATGTTCATATATTTATGCCATTCAATAAGAAGCTACAGAATTCAATTTTTTTAAGAGCAAAAAGTTTAAACAGGCAATCCCAGAAGAGGGTAGGCAGATGGTTGATGAGTTCAGAAAAGATGCTCAACATCATTAGTCATCAAGAAATTGTGAATTAAAATCAGAGTTACCACTGTGATTTTAGAATAGCTAAAGTTAAAAAGACTTGCAACACCAGGTATTGTCAAGGATGGAGGCAACCAGAATTCTAATACATCACTAGAGAAATACAACACAGTAAAGCCATATGAAAAACATAATGGCAGTGTCTTGTAAAGCTAAACATAGATTTATCATATGACTCAGGAAACCTACTCCTTGATATTTATCCAAGAAAAATTAAAGCATATTTCCACACAAAGAATATTCATAGCAGGTCTATTCATAATCACCAATAATGAGAAACAACCCAAATGCCCATCAACTGATAAATGCATAAACAAATCAAATGTAGCTATAAAATGAAATACTATTTATTAATAATTTAAAAACTATGAATAAAAGCAATGCAGATAAATCTCAAAAGATATATATTAAGCAAAACAATCTAGATTCTAAAGACTACCATACTGTATGATTCTACCTGTAGGACATTCTGGAAAAGGCAAAACTATAGTAACAGAAAGCAAATCAATGGCTTTCTGTCACTATATTTAGAACACCTTTTTGATTTTTTTTGTTTGTTTTTGCTTTTTTTTTTTTTAAAGAAGGAAGGCCTCTCCTGAAGTTGATAAAACTCACTATGCAAACTAGGAGTGAGGAAAAGAGAAAATGCAAAGGGCATGGGGTACTTTCTTTCTAGAGTGAAATAATTTATATCATGATTGTGTTGGAAGTTATGTAGCTATATATAATTACCAAAATTCATCAAGCCATACACTTAAATGAGTGAAATTTATTATATATAAATCATGCCTCAATGAAGCTAAAAAGAGAAATCTCTATTTCAGGAATCAGAATCTCTATATTAATTTACTCTTGTTCTACAAAAATCTTGCTCTTTGGAATAATCTGAGTACTTATCTTTGCAATATCATAACAGCTTCAAGGTTTCATTTCAGAAGGAACCCATTAAACATTTTATATGTGTGATTTGTTTTGATGTTTGTTCAGGTTAATAAGACACATCAGAAAACTGAACGATGATTTGACTTCTTCCTTTGACATCTTTAGAACACTATTTATTTATTTATTTATTTATTTATTTATTTATTTATTTTTGAGAAGAAAGACCTCTCCTGAAGTTGCTAAAACTCACTATGCAGGGGCTGGGGATGTGGCTCAAGCGGTAGTACACTTGCCTGGCATGTGCAGGGTGCTGGGTTCGATCCTCAGCACCACATAAAAAAATTTTAAAAATAAATAAAAGATGTTGTGTCTACTGAAAACTAAAAAAAATAAATATTAAAAAATTCTCTCTCTCTCTCTCTCTCTCTTTAAAAAAAAAAAAACTCAATATGCAAAGCAATTTAACAAGCTTCCATTCAGTGTCTGCTACCTTGAACTCTGGAACCAAACTGTTGGGTTTAAATTAAGGCCTGTCACTTCATAGTGTGACCTTACCATACTTCAGTTTCCCCATCCAGGAATCCTCATAGGGTTATTCCAAGGATTCAGATGAGCTAATATGTTAAGCGTTGAGAACGGGGCTTTGCACATAATCAGCTTGCCATTATTATGTTGTGTGAGATGCTAAAACTACAGAGGGATAAAATAGGGTTTGCTTTTGTCGTTTGTTTTGATGAGCTCACAGTTTGGTAGAGAGAGAACAAACTAATAACAACCTGTCAAAAGAGACACAAGGAGAGTTAAGTACTCTGAGAGCGCAGCAAGGGGAGATTGTCAAAGAACCCTACAAAGAACAACTAAGTTTTAGAGGAAAAAAAGTAGTTCTTCAGCCTGAAAAGAAGAAAAAACCATGTCTGCTACATGATGAATAATATGCTACATAGTTTACACAGGCCGTTTCTCTTGTCATTGTGGCAATAACCCCACAAAGCACGTACTACAGGGCCTATTTTGCACATGAGGAATCCAAGTGTCAGAGATTGTGAATCGCTTGCCTGAGGTCACAAAACTAGTACTGTACATGCCTTTCACAGTGATCCAAATTTGGCCCTTCTGACTGTGAAACCAGAGCAGAGCAAACAGGATAGCAAAGCATGCAGTGAGTTGAGGAAAGCACAAAGAGCTCAGCGTGACTAGAACATAAAGTTAGAAAGAGCAGGATGTGGGGTCCTGCAACCATTTCTCCTGTCTCAAACAGGAGACTTCATTTCCCTACTCTGAGGAGGAAGGCTTTTAAGGCCTACTGTTTCAATAGATTTTCCCTTCCTTTGTGAGATCTTGATATCCATGGCAGAGGTTTCTTAAAGTGTTGTCAGTGACCATAAGTATCTGAAGCCCTGGGAAATTTATTAGAAATACAAATTTTCTAGGTACACACAAGCACATGGAAACAGAATCTTTTTGATCTGGGCCCTGAACTTGCCTATTTAACAATTTTTCATATACAGAAAAGTTTGAAAACCCCCATAGAATGCAGGTTTTCTCAGATCCCTGCCTCTCAGGTCTCCAAGAGTCAACTAAGCTCTCAAACCTCAGTGTACATATAAATCACCTGAGAATCAACATTCAGATTGTGATTCAGTCAGTTAGGGGAATGAGAGGGACTGAATTTCTGCCAGGGGCTGTGGACAGCACTGGTCCACAGACCACACTTGGAGACACAGGGTTGAAGAATATCCTGTCCAGATTTCTTCTCCTTTTCAACCATCCTTCTTGCTCTTATGTTTATCTCCAGACTACTTCTCCAGGTGGACTGCACTTTAAAACAACCTTCTATTTATTTACTGTCTAAAAATTTTGTGCATTTGCCGAGAGGCAATGGTCAAGCTATTTTATTCGTTTACTTGTTGTTGAAAAATAATCCTTCTTAAACTTTTTTTCTTTGATGTCTGAAACTGTATTCTGAAATTCTGGGAGGGCCTAAGAGGTCAAGCTGATAGTATACAAAATAGAGGGATTGATGATAATATGAGGTATGCAAAAATTGATCTTTTCTTATGGTATAATGCATATCATTCATATCATCAGTCATGGGGACCTATTAACATTTTCTTCAACACACTCTTTTAAATAACATAATGAAATCAACAGGGCTGCCATCTCTGTACTCATCAAGGATTGACTAAGGAGGACTCTTAGTCAGAATGAATCTCCTTATTTAGAACCTAAGGAGCCTAAGCATTCAGGTCTCCTGTGCAGACATGCTCTGGAAGCCTCTCCTTGCTGGCACTCCTGCAGGGAAGAAGCTGTGTGCAGCTGACTGCCAAGGCTTCAGCTCTCTGGCACCAGGCAATGGCAAAAGTCACTCCAGCTGAAAGGCATCCTTTGCACTCAGGGTGAGAATGGTTGCTTTAGAAAATGGCTATAAGTTCCTAATGCCTTTTTCTCTGTGCTATCACGATTTTAAAGCACTAATCCTTGATCCTTTTCAAGGCCCCTACTTCACATCTTTGCAGTGCCTTTCTTAATGTGTGTGCATTAAACTGGACTCATTCTTGGCTTTGCAATTCAGACAGTTACTTTACCTCTGTGGTTAAAACTCTCCTGTCAGTTATTCCCACTTAATTCAGATGAATTAAATAGGCACTTTCAGAAAGGTGCTACATTACCCACTCTATAGCAAATGGACAGTAATACTGCATGCCAAGGGTTCCCTAGAGGCAATAGTCTTATTTTATTTGATGAATTTTAGGTGATTCAAATATATTTTGGACTGAAACTCCACATATTTTCTCCTAGTCTAAGTCCTAGATATCATTCAAATATCTAACATTGTTTTTAAGAAACATGCCATCAATGGAAAGATAAATCTGCAATTTGGGAAAACTGAAATTAAGACACTCTTTGTTACTTAATATGCCATTCTAGATGGAGTCACCCATGCCAAGGATGATTCTTGGAAAATAATTACAATTCAGTTTTCTCCATTTTCTTTCTTGGCTTTTCTCCCTTTCTACTTCTCCCCTCACCAGAGTTATTCATTCATTTAATAATTTTTCTTGAAAACCGACTATGTGTCATACAGTGTTAGCTTCTAGTTACATAACTTAAAATAAATCAAATAGAGTCCCTGCTCTCACATAATGAAAGAAAGAGAAATAAACAATTATAATGTGTTCCGTTCTTGATTTGAAGTGGTTACCAACCAATTCCCGCCACAATTGGATGTTTAGTGCAGCTTAGTAGGTTGATTTGCAAGGCTGGTTATTTCTTTTCATACAAGATCACTATGCCTGCAATTTGTGTAGTTTCCACTAATGGAGACAATAGAGTCTTGGATGAAATAATACACAGTAGCCCCCTTATCTGTTACTGTATCTCAGCGTGTTCAATAAGACCCATTTTGCTTAATAGTGGCTCTACAAGAATAGTGATGCTGGTAATTCAAATATGCCAAAGAGAAGTTGCAAAGTGCAGCTTTAAGTGAAAAGGTAAAAGTACAATAAGATATTTCAAGAGAGAAAGAGCATATTCACCTAACTTTTCTTATAATTGTTGTTTTGTTATGACTTATTATTGTTAATCTCTTTCTATGCCTATTTTATAAATTAAACCAAATATGTTTAAATTTGTAATGTATAGAAAAAAAATATAGTTCTCAAATGTAACTTTCAAACATAAGGTGAGGGTCAGGAAACTGCTGTATTCCCACTGACTTTCCCCATACATACCTCTCAGAACATTTAGCATACAATTCAGTTTTTCTTTTTGTATAAAAGAAGTTTTTACTAAACTGAATGATATAAATAGAAAATTATCCATGGACAATGCTTATCATAAAAATCTCAATAACTATATTGTTATTATTATTATTATTATTATTATTATTTTGACAGAATCTCACTGTGTTAACCCTATCCAGGCTGGTCTCAAACTCCTGAGTTCAAGTGATTCTCCTGCCTCAGCCTTCATAGATGCTGCTTCTTTGTTGTTGTTTGTTTTTATTTTATAGTGCTGGGGATTGAACCCAGGCCCTCATGCTGCTATTCAAGTGCTCTACTATTGAGCTACATCCCTAAGCTTGAAATTCAGGATAAAAGAAATTTAAAACCATACAAATAATTTGGTCCCTTTGAACACAGGATCTTATTTATTTATTTATTTATTTATTTATTTATTTATTCTATAGTTGTAGATGGACAGAATGCCTTTACTTTATTTGTTTATTTTTATGTGGTGCTGAGGATTGAACCCAGTGCTTCATGCATATTAGGCAAGCATTCTGCCGCTGAGCTACAGCCCCAGCCCAGAACACATGATCTTTATTCCTGTCAGTACTTGTTCATCTTAACAGTTTTGCTTCTTATCCTTTCTTATGATATAATAAGAAATATATATTTGGTCCTTTTCCCCAGCTCCCGAAACAGCTTCTAAATAAAACAATAGAAATTTCCTAAAGAAATAAGAGTGAGAAAACATCTTTTGTCATTAATATCAAACCATTTCTAACCATACCTGAGTCTATGCTGAGGACACTTGGTGGATGGGGGCTGGTTGCCAGAGGAATCTACCATGTGATTGAAAGGGTAGATCTTTCACCCCCATTCCCAGGGATAGAGTGGGGCTGGAGGTTAAGGCAAACACCAGTTAATTAACCATACCTACAAAATGGAACTTACATAAAAACCCTAAACACAGAGATTGGGAGATCATTTGGGGTTGGTAAATGTATCTACTAGCCAACATGGTGACATATCCCAAACTCCATGGGTCCAAAACAATTACAATGTATAGTTTAAACCCTTCTGGATCTTGCCCTGCATACCTGTTCATCTGACTGTTTATTTATATCCTTTATAAAATCCCCTATAATAAACTAATATTCATGTTTCCCTGAGTTCTGTGAGCAGTCACAGCAAATTTTGAACCAGAGGAGGGGAATGGGTCATAGAGCCAAACTGTACAGAAGCATCTATAATACTCTGTTTGCAATGGCATCTAAAGTGGGGGACAGTCTTGTGGGATTGAACTCCAACCTGTGGGGTATGCCATAGATCTGGAAAGTTAGAATTGAATTGAATCATTGATGTGCTGTTGGTGTCTGAAGTGAATAGGAGAAATTCCTGGTGTGGAAAACCCACACATTTGGTGTCCTAAGTGTTGTGAGTAGAGCAACCATGTTCCATTAAGTCTGAACAGAAGATTTTCCCTGACTTAACTTTTTTTTTAATATTTTTTAGTTGTAAGTTGGACACAATGCCTTTATTTTATTTATTGTTATGTGGTGCTGAGGATCGAACCCAGCGCCTTGCACATACTAGGTGAGTGCTCTACCGCTGAGCCACAACTCCAGCCCCTTGACTTAACTTTTTAAAATAGAAATATCTGGGTTATACTCACCAGATCCTTCTTTGGAGCTACTGAGTGACATCTCATCTTTGACCTTAATCCCTGGGATTAGACATCTTTTTAACCATCTGGGACCCTCATTGCCTAGATGGGCCTCATTTTCCCACCCTGTATCCCTAGAACTACTTGAACTCACCTCCTTACATGGAAGGTGCTCCATCTTCACAGACACCCTCTCTTCCCAGTCCTGGCCTAATTCTTTATCCCTCAGCTAGAATAAAAAGAACAGGAAGCTAAGTGACATGACTGTAAGGAAATTGCCAAGTCATCATCTCTTCAAATAAGGAAAAATCCTGACCCTTGCCCACCCCTCCAGATCACTCCAAGCCTTCTTCTGAATAGCCCATTTGTTTGAGAGGTGATTTTATATAACAGTAAGATTACTATAACTATGATTTGTGTATTAAAATCTTACTGTATCAAAGAATTTTGGGGTTTTTGTACCAAGTATTGGACTCAGGAGCACTTAACTGCTGAGCCACATCCCTAGCTCTTTTCTTTTTTTATTTTGAGATAGGGTCTCACTAACTTGCTCAGGGCCTCACTAAATTGCTGAGGCTGACTGAATTTGTGATCCTCCTGCCTCAGCCTCCCAAGCTACTGGCATTACAAGCATGCTCCACCACACCTGATTTTTACTAATTTTTTTAAAACTACATCTTGATACATCTCAAAAGGATTTGAGAGGATTTACAATTTAAACTGTAAGATCACAAAAATGTCATAAAGGTAAAAAGAGGAAAAGAGAGAAAAACCTGATAATACTGAGAACCAGCTAACCCCTCCATTGAAATTTGAGGAAATTAACCTTATAGACTATTTATAACCTTGAACAGTGTTTATCTGGTGTTGTGTATAATGGTTCCCACCTCCTACCCCTGCCTTTTACTATACTGTGTGTTCTTTGGGAACTAGAGATGGACTTTAGCCTACTTTTTTTAATCAAGAGGTCTTTGCAAAGTGCTGGACACAAGCTGGATTTTCAATAACAGTTTGCTGAATTCACTCTGGGGATTTCTAAATTTTCTCTGTCTTTTTTTCCCCCTCTATGTCTTTTAAGAGCTGTGCTTTTTTTTCTTTCTAGCATTTTAATATGGAATTTAAATATAATAAAATAGAACCATTTTTAAGATACAATTTTAGGTGGCTTTCTTTCCTATGATATTAAGATGTTTATAAGAAAATTTAGATGTGACTCTTCCTAAAGTATTTTGCATTTTTTAAAGGTGAGGGAAATACCCTCTCCTTTCTGTACCTTTTTCAGTTTTCTGCCACAGAATGTCCTCACATAACCCTTCCACCCACCAGGCAACCCTGCCACGTAGGTGTGCGGAGAGCACCATCTTCAAGCCAGTGTCACGCTTTCCTACCCTTCCTGCCACTGCTCCCTCTAACTCTTCTTAAGGACATCGCTCCTGCTCCACTGAGAAACACCAACGAATGAAGAATTCAAGAGATTTCCATTACTTCTTGGAGAATGACTGCTGTCAAACAACACTTGTGAATTTTATAGCACACAATTTATCTTAGACTCTCACAGCCTCATCAACATTTTCTAGAAAATTTCAAACTACAAGGAAAAATTTTAATGCCTTTCAATATTCAGTCTATCTTTTGAAAATGTAAACTTCTTATCAAAGCCAAACTTATTACATTTACTCCTTTTTTTAAGTCCTATAACTTGTTTTTTTATTTTTTAATATCAAAACCAGTTTTATTCTTTATCCACATTTTCATTGTTGCATTATAGTTATGCATAACTATGGGATTTGTTGTTACATATTCACACATGCACACAATATAACAATATAATTTGGCCAATATCACTCCCCAGCACCTCCTCCTTCCCTCTCCACCTCCCACCTCTTGGTCTCTTTCCCCTAATTCAAATATCATTAACATCTTCACCAAGCATGCTATAAAATGTCATAATTCCTAATCCTTGATTGTCTTAATTATTAATACATCTTAAAATATTTCTGCCCTCCAAATGTTAACAAAAATATTTTTATTGAAAAACAACTGATTTTATGTTCACCTTTGGAACCTTTCTACAACACCGATTTTTGTGTTTTATTCATACATATTCTTCTAAGCACCTAGACCAATACTTTTCACACACACACACACACATACACACACAAAAAAAAAAAAAAACCAAAGGAGACTAATCAAATATTTGTGAATAAAAAGCAATACTCTTTCTCTCTTGACCCATCATTACTATCCTCACCACTGAGCAGTCTCTCATAAAGCCTTCCCTTATACCTTAGCAGTTGCTTGAGGAGATGTTATTCATTTTGGTAAAGTAATGTAACAAGAGATAGGAAATTCTCCGATAAGAGCATAAGCTTTTAAGCCACCAAAGGACAGCTGCATTCTGGGGCTCATCACACTAGCATGGTCTTGAATGAAAATTAAGCAGAAAGCATGTGGGAAACCCCAGATTATCTCCCTACTACCCTCAGCCTACCTTGTTCCCTTCTTAATCTGCATTTGATTTAAGCAGCTAAAAGAAAAGAATTCAAAAAAGGTTTAAATTGCAAGAAAAATGATGACCGGTAAGAAATTAAAGGCTATGTATCCGAAGGAACTTAAATAATTCTGCCAGGGGAAAAATAAAGAGGACAAATTATCATAAATGAAACTGGTTGCACAAGAGATTTATCAAAAAACAGCCAATGTCTGTACAGTTGGTGGGAGAAGGGGAACTAGGCAGTTGAGATCAGAAGTGCTGGGCAGCACAAGGACAGTGTCCAAAGGATACAGTGAACTGGACTCATGTAGATGACAAAATTCATAAAATTGCAATCAGGTAGGCAATGGTTCTATGGCTCAGAACAAGCAATAATAATTATAATGAAAGCAACTTACAAATACTGAGCATTTCTACATATCTGGCACATGTTGTCTCTTTAATTCTTATGATTCTGTGAGTCAAATGTTATTGTTTCCTTGTGTTTAAAATGGAAAAAAAAGAACTTAGGTAAGCAAAGAAACTGAGATGAAGATCAAAGCAGTGGTTAGGTCACTTGCCCAGACTCACCCAGCTAGACAATAGGCCTTACCCTGGGCAGTCTGGTGGCTACATAGAACACTTCACTTCATGTCCTTATTGTAGCCTCAGTCAGTGCAGAGAATCAGAGGAGCAGGCCACAGGAGAAAAGGGCCAGGGTTCAGGCAGTGAGTCAGTGCACAGGTAGTGGCTAAAACACAAGGTAAGCTGCAGATCCAGTGAAGAATTGGAATGTTAGGCTGGTAAACTGAGACAGAAGCCAGCATGTTAGGGGAAGGAAGGAAAGGCTCAAAGAGAGGGTTCATGTAGCACTCACCCCTGGCACATTGTATATAACTCACATGTGATGGGACAAATGCTGGGTGCAAGAGAATAGACTAAGGCCATGGATGTACTTCCATGCCTGGGTAGGACTGTCACAAGGGAGAGGCTGAGCTGCAGAGGGATTTTGGGGAGATAGTGCTGATCAGATACCACTGCAACTCATACAGCCCACCAGCCCAGGAGTCAAACTAAAGCAACTTAAGAAGAGACTGTAAAGACATGGATGCTGCCCACGAATTTCAGTCAGTGCTTCTAATTAATAAGGGCTAGTCATAGAACTAAATCAGAGCCCTCTGATGCCCTGTAAATGAATGCATTTTTAGATAGATCAATAAACTATTAAAGTTCAAAACCTTCCCCATTTATTCAGGATAAATCATTCCTTTGGGAAGGATCAATTGTTTAGGTCAAAGGCTCCTGCAATCAATCATCTACAAAGTTTTAGAAAATGTATTCCTGGGTGCCACGTCAAACTTACAGAATTAGACTATCAGGTGACAGGGCACAGGAAATTATATGTTTTAAAAGCATTCTGGAGAATTTTGATGATCTGTGTGACTCATCTGCATGAACAAAGGCTGTGAACAGCATCCACTGGTGAGAATATTCCCCAAGAGTGGCATCTTTTTGCCAGTTCTGACAGGGGCAATGTCATTCCCCTGTTCAGAGCACTTTTGTGGAATTGTCACCTCATTTCATGTCATCAGGTACCTGGGACCCAACCAGCTAGAGCCCTTCACTCAGACAGTAGAGGCTGTTGCATGGTAATGGAATAGGGCCTTAAACTGGGGCTTTCAAACAAAGAGGATTTGTGAACGATCCAGTCAACCATGGATAAGCAGGAAACAGCTTACTAAGTGATTGGATGAAATGGAAACAACACAGCAGCTGTTACACAGAGGTAGGTTTGAGTAGTTAGACTGAGTGTCCTCTCCTCTAAAGTAATGACAGGTGCTAAGCAGGAGTGGCTAGGCCAATAGCTAGGTTTGTTCCCATTCCCTGGGTCTTGTTCTATCACTTTCCTTTGTCCTGTTCTGTGTGACAGGGATTGGGACAGTGCAGGGCACAGGGCTGGGAATAGTTTTTCCCAAGAAGAATACACTTTGAACTGTTGGGTTTTGTTCTAAAATTTTCACAAGCACTATTTCATTGATGAGCCACTTTAGGTCCTCGAGATACCTTAGCAGCAATCAAGATACAGAAGTTCTTATGATTTGCTCTAAGGATCCTTATCTCCCAGCAAGTATGGAGGTTTCTGATACAGTAAATGACAAGAAGCTATTTCCACCCCACTTGGAGCAGCTTCAGAGGAGGTTAATTGAAATTACACTCTCAAGGGCTGAGATTAGGTAAGGGATACTGATTAGGTAAAGTTACTGATAATGGCGTGGGGGGTCCTTCCCTGTGACTTGAGTTCTTCACAATCCACTCTGCTGTCTTCCTCCTAATGAATAACTCATGTCTGTGGTATCAACTTGACCAGCAACATATTGGCCAAAACAAAGAGGAAGATGCTTCAGAGTTCAACCAGCCTTGCCATCATCGGCCTTCTTCTGATATTTAAACACAATCCAAATTGCTGAATACCATAATCAATTTAAAGAAGAGAGATTTGGCTCTCCTTAGGAATTTCAAGAAAAAAAAATGTGATAACTTTTCTAGAGACATTTTCAATAGGTCCATGTTCAGAAAATAAGGGCAAGGAGAAAGGATTTGCCACAGATTCAAGCAGAGAATATATCACCTTTCACAGAAGAGTTGTCTAAAATAATCAGTGGTTCAAAGACAAGCTGATCAAGAAAACCTAGTGGGGAAAAACAGCAAACCACACCAAGTGGGTTTGAAAATCAGCACTTCCTACAGCCATGTGTGGCTGTATTTCCCTCAAAATTTTGTCCTTGTCAAAATGGCTGACACAAGATACAGTCTAAATCCAGCCACTTCACCCTTCTCTTGCACAACAGCCTTGGCTTTGGACCAATGTCTCAAAGAGCAGGTAGAAGTTACTGTCCCAGGCAGCTAAATATAGTGAGAGAAATGAAACACCCTTTTTTTTTTTTTTTTTCCTTTTTCAAGTCAAGCAGGACCTTGCAAGAAGCAAAACAAGAATTTGGTTTGCTGGATAATTTAAACAGCTGAATGGATGAAATGTGTAGCATAATTTGTTCACGAGCTTATAGCCAATGGAGAATGATATACAACCCTCTGAATTGCTGGTGGTAACAGACAAATCCAAACAATCCATAAAGAACCAGTGTCACATAATTGAAAAATAAAACATATAAACAAGTTGGCAGCTTCTCTGAGCCTGACTGCTTGCCAAGCTCTGCACCGTAAAGTGAAAAAAAAGTCAGGATTTAAGTCAGACAGCCATGGTTCAACTACCAGCGTGCTTTACCTCACTTTACCTCTCTCAGACTGTTTCTTTGTCTGTCACATGCCAATGATAATTATATGTGCCTCACAGGGTTACCATGAGGATTCAGTAATAACAATAACACTTTTACTACTTAAATGTTTGCTGGCATCAGGAAAACTTGCAGCACAGCCGTCTTAGAGTTAATATCCTTTTTTCAGCCTCTCTGGATGAAGGTGATATGGCAGAGATGGAATAGAATGTCCCTTAGATCACAAAAATGTCACTCTGTTGTAAAAGGTCTGCAGGCCTCTGTGCCTGCCAACCTTTTCAAGTTTCATCAGTCTCCCAGTGAGTATTGCCAAGGTTCCCCCAACTGGCTCCCTTAGTCATGTATGTGAATCAAACCATTTCTAATGCCCCTCTCTCAATGCCAAAACCTTTGGGAACTCACAGGTATACAGGGTGGATCAGCATGACTCCATTATTAGTCAGAGAACAAACATTCCAGGTAAGCAATTTTGTTTTCTCCCAAAGATTAAATCCATTCCCACCTGTGGAGACTAATGGGCTCCAGGGATCTTTCTGTATATATTTAACAATGAGATAACTAAGTGGCAAAGTCAACAATAATCAGAAAGCAGGTGCAAGGAACCAACCAACTTTCTTACAAATATTGTTTTTCCTTAAGGGAAATAAGACACACCTTTAATACAACAGCCCTGAAACCTGAAACATGGGGAGAGGAAGGTTGCCAACCAGGAATAGTTTCTATTAGAGCCATCAGCTCAAACTCTGGTCTTTGCAGGAAATAGAGTTCAGAACACAAATGGACTTCTTTGAGCTTAGGTACCCAGGTTAAAATCCTTGGACCCTCTTCAACTAATTTCTTCTCTCAATCTACCAAAGCTAAACCCTTTACCCTGGTGATTATTCCTTTGAAATGTCTTCATATTTTTCCTTCTTTTTTGATTTCCACTGAACTCTACCATTTTACCTCTTTTTGCCTTGACTCTCAAGTGCCCCCTAAGTAGTCCTTTAGACCCTTCAAACCCATACTGCCAACAACCACCCAAATCAAACAGGCCTCTATAAAGTCATGCCTTAGCCCAAAATACGAGTTAAGCTCCCAGTAATCTTTAAGTCTGACCTCTTCCTCTCTTTAGGTCCTTCATAATCTGACCACACCCTGCCAACTTGGCCTTATTTTCTAGTCAGACTGGCTTCCTCACCAGGCTCACATGAACACACAAGACACACCCCCACACCGCTCACTCCACTGCCCTCCACTACTTTGCACATGCTGTTGGCTCTCATCTGGAATGTCCTGCTTCTCCAAATGCATACCAAACCATGCTCATTCTTCAGGACCCAGAAGCAGCCTTTGTTTGCTCCTGCACAGCTTAAGAAACATTTTCCCTGAACTATTAAAATTCTACCACTTAATGAAACAGCTGTATATTGTTCTTCATTCATTTCATATATGTACTAGACTTTTGTCCACAACTGGATAATAAATAAGGTCAGAAAATGCTAGTCTCTGTAATAAATAGAATCCCAAACACATTTAGTTGATCCCTCTTTTTTTTTCCCCTTTGGCACATCCCCATTACTGCCATGGAATTCCATCAATAAAATCAATCTTCTGTCATGGATCTTGTAATTATTTAAATAAAAAATACAGAATCTGAATATGCATCAATAAAACTTCTACATCTTCAGTGCAGGGGAAAAGGCAGAAGGAGAATTAGGAAAAAAAAATCACTGAAGAATGATTTAGGAGATTGACTTCTAGGCCTCACCCTGCCACAGACTATCTCTATGATCCTGGTTAAGCCTCCCAGTGTCTCTGCAAAAGGGTGGGGTTGGACTGGGTGACCTCCGTGAGCTCTTCCAGCTGTCTCTATGATTCTCAAGCAGCTAATAAGACATTAGAGCCTAGTTTTGTCATCACTGAACAGTGGAAGCTTAGAGGTTTCTCTCCAGGAAATAGAAAATCCCTGGGGCCTTCCTGTTGTAATCACAATATTAATTGGGAAAGTTGGTATCAAATTATACTCCTTTATTAAATAGTATGCCATAGTAATCTTGTAGGTCAAATACAAAAGAGATGAATGGTTAAATCTCACTCTTTGAAAGTATCTGTACATATTGAACCAACTGAATAATGGCCTATCTTGAATTTGAGTGTCATGGAACTACATAATGAAGCTGCATAAAGTTTTAAAAATAAGCCCAACTCAAGTTTGGATGCGAAAGAGTCTAAGCATGCATATTGAACACCACAGTGTAAACAGAAGAGAATTTTATGCATGAATCCTGAAAAGCAAATATTTCCCCTGCATATTTTAAGCAATAAGAAACAATAACAAAGTCTGCTATAAATCCCTGAGATCTTTTTTTCCTTTCCTTTTATTTTCTACTGATCTTAAAGATAAGAGAGTTTCTTTAAGGGAATAAAGTACCTGTGAATGATACTTTTGAAAATAATACACAGAGGCAGGGAAGTTTTCTAAGTGAGACAAGAGGGAAATGATGTAAAAAGGGCATCTTCCAAAGATAACAGTCAAATGAGAATGGTAAATGTGTCATAAAATTGGTAACATTGTGATTCCGCTTCGGAGATTTCATTCGTTCATTCATTTGTCACTCATTTATTCCAGCAGTGCTTAGACCATGGAGTGGGCACTTAGGTTCTAATAAAGGGCAAAACACAATGTCTGCTCTGCAAGAACTAAATATCAGTTTTAAAGACACTGGGATCCTTGTTAGCACACCCCTGACTGGGCATTGCTCTGTGCCAGGCACTGTGCTGAGGATACCAGCCCCAGCTGGCAATTACCATCTTCATTACTGTATAATAAAAGAAGAAACTAAGGTTTGGTGAAATCCAGTCACTTGTACAAAGTAGCAAAGTTGGCTGTTAAGCCTAAGTCTGTCTAGTTTCAGATGCAGCACGGTGCCCCCAATCCCATACTATAATCTAAGAGTGACATGCATTGCAGGGAGTGATAACATAAATAGGATCAAGTTCCTGTGCCCTCTGTTACTCATAGACTTCTCTCACCAGAGCTCAGAACTCAGTCCTCCTCTGTGCTCCTGGTCTTGGGCCTCAGCAGCTTCTGAAGTGGTGTGTGTAAAACTACCCAGCATGTGGTGTAGAGCAACTACACCAAGGCCGCAGGGGGACCAAAGCAAAACACTTCAGTTGCTTCCCATTCTCTGTTGATCCTCAAAGAGAAACATACACACATGCATGCACACACCCTTTATTGCCACAAAATTCCTGAGTCTTTTATTTAAAAAGCATCCTCTTCTTTCCACCAAAACAGAAAATAATTTTTTCATTCATGTTCAAAAAGTAAAAATAAAAAGAATGAAAACAAAATTATCTTCCAGAAAGCAAATGGCCTCAGGAGACTTTAGGGGAAAAGACTCTAGGTAGCTCCCTGGCTGTTTGGTTCTTCTGGGTTGAGCAGCTGTCAGAACTAAGAGCACCCCAGAGGGGCTTAAGGGTCACAGTCACAAAGAAGTGTGAAGCTTTGGGCTCTGGGGAGGATGCTAGGTGCTCAATGGGAGCTCAGCCCCACCTGCTGTAACCCTGCCTAGGGGCCCTCCTAGAGACCTGTTTTGAATCACAACACTGGTAAGGAGGCTTTGTTTATGTGCCTTGTGGTATCTTCTTTTTTTTCCCCCCCTTTTGCGTGTGTGTGTGTGTGTGTGTGTGTGTGTGTGTGTGTGTGTGTCTAGTAAACCATAAAACTTCAGACAGCCACAGCAAGAAGACTTCAGAGAAGAGCAAAAAAAAAAAAAAAGGTTTTAGGCTACAGTGAGGTGTTGCAGATACCAGGCTTACCTCTTGGAGTGAGGGGAAGGGAATTAGCTTTCATGACCACTTCATTAAGTATTACAGCCTAGGCATTATGCTAGGTCCCTTATTTAATCTTCACAATAACTCTTGAGATATTAATACCTCCTTTCACAGGAGGAAGAAAAAAAGATGAAGCTCTGGGCCACACTAAATAACTTGCTGAGCATCACACAGCCGGTCAGCAGGTGCCAGAACTAAAGATCTACACCTAGTGAGAGACTTCTTTCTGTGAAAAGCAAGCAGTAAGAAGAAATCCAAAGAGGAGATGATAAATTAACATCTTAAATTTATCTATATTATTTAATTATCTGCTCATTTGATTAGGAATTACATGCATAAGAAAAACATTTTAAGCTTTAACAAAAGGCATACTGTAAAAAGTAAGACTCCTTTTTCTCTCAACTTCCAGTTCCCTTCATCAGAGGCATCTGCTGATAAGAGTACGTCAAGAAAGACTACACATAGGCAAACATACTCATAGGCACATACCATCCTTTTTTTATTTTTCCAGTTTTTTTTTAGTTGTAGATTGACACAATACCTTTATTGTATTTGTTTATTTTTATGAGGTGCCAGGAATCGGCCCCAGTCCTCACACATGCTAGACAAGCACTCTACCACTGAGCCACAACCCAGCCCACATAGAGTCCTTTTAAAAATAAAAAAAATAAAAATTTAGTCCTTTAAAAAAAATTTAGTCCTTTAAAAAAAAATAGACAAATGGCAGTATTGGTCTTTGATACCTAGCATATGTTAGAAATGTTAGAGCTTTGGAGCAAAGGGGAGGAACGGGGAATGGGGTACTTGTATAACTGCACATATGTTGCGATGCTACATTGTGTACAACCAGAGAAATGAAAAGTTGTGCTGCAAATGCATACAATGAATCAAAATGCACCCTGTCATTTATGCCTAATTAAAATAAATTAATTTTTAAAAAGAAAGAAATTTTCTATATTAGTACATTTAGACCTACCTCAGTCTTATACCAACCATTTAAAAGACTCTATTTCATGTATGTATGAAAATTTACTTAACTATTCCCCTATGAAATGGACATTCATTAAATCATTTACAATCTTTTGCTATCACAAATAATGTTGTATCCTTGTATATTCCTCATGAAACACATATGCTAGTATACTTTTGGGATATAGTCTTTAAAGCAAAATTCCTTGGTCAAGAGTATGTATGTTTTAAATCTTGACAGAACCAAACTGCCTCCAGTTTTTAAATTGCACCACTTTATAAACCTTAAAATATATATGCATCCCTAAATTCTTATGGTTTCCAAAATAGTGTTCTAGTCTGTGTTTAAAAGAAAAGCACCCATGTATCCACCTATTCCTTTGAAAGTTGCATGCTTCCTTCAGAGTGCATAGGAGAAAGCTATTTATTAAGGACTGGACATTAGGAAGATTTTTCCAGTTCTTTACACTGCAGAAGATGTTGACTAAAAGCATCTGATCATTAATTGGATGATGTTGACATAATAAGGAAATGGAATAAATCCCTGAAAATAAGTGGTTGGCTGTAATTTAAAATCAACTCAACCCACCAGAGTACTATCAGAATCACTCTGGGCATCCCAGTAACTCCATCAGCTGGCTGTATACAATAAGGCCAAGGCAGGCCAGGAAGGAACACCTGCCTCAATCTTCAGTATTCAAAATCTAAGCTAGGCACTGTAGCACTTGTTTGTAATCCCAGACATTTTGGAGGCTGAGGCAGGAGGAATACAATTTGGAGGCCAGCCTTGGCAATTTAGCAAGGCCCTAAGCAATTTAGTGAGACACTGTGTCAAAATAAAAAAGAACTGGGGAGGGGGGGTGCTGGGGTTATGACTCAGTAGTAGAGTGCTCGCCTAGCACACATGAGGCCCTGGGTTTGACCCTCAGCACCACATAAAAATAAATAAATAAAATAAAGGTATTATGTCCAACTACAACTAAAAAAAATAATATAAAAAAAAACAGAACTGGGGATATAGCTCAGTGGTAAAGCACTCTTGGGTTTAACTCTCAGTACCAAAAACAAACAAACAACAACAACAAATATATATATATATATACTGCCTGCCCCTGTTGATTGGGATAAAAGAGCATGGAAGAAGGGCAACATATCAGAAACAAAGACTGAAGAAAGACTGACAAGAATTGGGCAATGTTTCCTAATTCAAAGAAAGGAAAAACTGATTTAATAAAGAATGAAACATCCTATAGTTATATTTTCTAATATAAAAGCTCTCCAGAGTAAATAAATCTGCAACACTAATATCTTCAACCAGTGCTGCAGCCCAAACAAAACCGTAGGATCCAAGCAGGAATGCTGGGCTTGAGAGACCATCCTAGCCTTGCTTACTTGAATCTCCTAAAAGTCTGAGTCTGTCATCCTTCCAGGATGCACTTATAAAATATTCCTCTTCTATTTGGCAATCACCTTGCTGAAGTGTTGGTTTTTAACATCTGTGGAAAAGAGCAAGCTGGCATTCATCGCCTGGAGAGGACAAAGAGCAAGTGACTTAGATGGGTACTGGGTGTTAATTAACATGAGAGAGAATTTGTCTCTAGAGCAGGTGATGAGGTCCCAGTATTGTAATATTAACGATCATCTGTAGCTTGGCTTTGTTTTTGAGTTGTGCTCAGATATTACATGACTAAAACAAAAGTAAATGTTCATTGCTAATACCATCTGTCAAAGATTTTTAAACCAGGTGGTGGCCTATAGAGCTGCATATTTTAACCATTTAGGGAAGGAACCCTCCAGGAAGCAACAGAATGCCTTCTAATTAATTATTACTTGTGGGATTTTTCCCATTAGCAACCAACAGCATATTGTCAAGGAGGCATTGTTGGGAGTTGTTCGTCTCTATGTAGACGCATTCAGATACATGAGTGTAGTTTACTAGAACTGATATGTTGTTATAAAAATTACAGGACTGAAAAAATGATTTCAGATGGACGTTTCAATCCATAAGGTCTGAAGTGTCTGGGTCAACTGCACAGGCAGGAGGAAGCTGTTGGGGAGAGTGTTCCGATGTCCAGCCCATATCTGTCAGCCACATATACAAGTTAACCTGATTTGACCTTGTTACTTCTACTCCTCTGAAAATTCCTCCAAATCAGTCACTAATTCACATTCAAGTACCATCCATCATCACTCAAATGATCTTTGCTCCATTCTCATTGACTGAATTTGATCAAGTGATTGATCGATTTCCTCTTATTCTGTGTTCTGCACAGAGAAAAATAATTTGGAACACTCATCTTCAAATTGCATTTCAGGGAGCATTTAGCTTAATGTGGGTTTCAATGATTTATTTCTCCTCCTCCATGCTATTGACTCTTAGCCTTTTCTCTATCATGTACTTCTGGTATAGAGGAGGTTTTCATGGCAAGGTTGAACAATTATGAAAAATAGAATGATGGAGAAAATTTAGAATTCTGAGAAATAGAAATAACTAAACAGAATTTCAAAGATTTGGCTTCCAAGTTTTAGGTGGAATAAATAAAAAATAATTGGACATACACTCTTGGCTCTCTTATGCTATGTATGCCTATCATATAATTTGTGAGAAATAGAAATAAAACCTCTGATGATAAAATAATCTGATATGTAAATTTAATTTAGCCAAATTTCATGCAAGAGAATTTCTCCCCACCAACATTTAAGGAATACTACCTATGATGGGAGTTACATGAAAGATAATCATGTAACTATTGAACATTATTCTATGTTTCTACAAACAGGAAATCTACAGGTAAGCTAGAATCTATTCCTCCCTACCAACAGCCCCTAAAGATATTTTTTGCCTGATCTGTTTTAATCAAAATAAATCATAGAACTGTTTCCTAAAATGAAAAAGGAACTGCAACCAAATATGTCTATACTGATATCTCATAGATTGTATGAGTTTGGTTGATTTTTTTGAGTAGTTTGTAATGTTTGAGGTAAATTGATAACTTACCAGGCATTTGGGAAGGTTAGGGCTAACTCATACAGAAGTGACCAGAAAGGTCAACTGTGCACAGGGGCAGGCCAGTATCTTACCTAGACGTACACAGGTAGGTAGAAACAGAGCCAAGACAAAGCTCAGGTCTTGCAACTCTTACTTTATCTGGGGCAAAAGAATAGTGTCAAAGGAACCATTTCTGGGACTCTGTACAGTTCTCATTAACTCAAATTAGATAATTAAGGCAATTCTTTAAATAGATTTTATTTTTTAGTTTTTTTTATTTATCTATTTATTCATTGGTTGTTCACTTCCTCTTTGCTTCCCACTTTGGTCTAAAAAGTGGTATAAGGTAGTTTAGACAAAAATATGCAATGCAACAGGTAAAAAATTTAATCAAGAAAACAAATTGTTTCTCAAAACTTTAGAAATATCCAGTTGCTATAAGAAAACATACTCTCATTATAATAAATTCTGACAATATTTTTTCAATTGAGAATAATCTGCTAATTGGTGAGTGAGGCTTTGCTGACTTATTTTGTGATTAAATTCTTCTTATCCAAACTAATTTTCAGTAATGTATTACTATTCTGGTCATTCCTCTGCTCTTAAGTTTCTAGTACAGCTTGAAATCCAGACACATTATTAACACATAGGCACATTACAAATTAGTTCTATCCAAGACATGAATGTTAAGCACAGAAGTCGCCCCAATACCAAGAATCCAAAAGCTGACCCAAGACCCATGAACCCAGCAAAGGTTCTGACCTTTAAGCTCATGAGTGACAGACAGCTGCTGATTAGTTCAACAAGTCCTGGAAGGACCTGGCACAGTTTATACATACTATGTGAGTTCATGAGCCCACAGTTATTATGAACAGAGCATTGTTTACAAATTGTTTTAATTTAGGAATGTGACAATTTATTTATTCCTCACTTTTTGACTTACGGGTATTATTTACAGATTCACTTTTAGGCCCTGGGAGACAGAAGAACAATATTTATGCTGCCAGTGGATGAAATTGGTATTGCTGACTGTAGTGTGAAGAATGTTTATAATTTGAGGTCACAATTTTGTTTTTATAATAAATGTCTCAATCTAAAATTATAAGTGCTCATTCATTTTTCAAGAACTAGTTAAATGTCATATCCACCCAGTCCCAGGGCAGAGTTAGTTAGAACTTTTTCTTTTTCTCTTTTCTTACTTGTTTCTCTGTTATACTATTTTTACTTTACATGGTAGTTGTGTAGTTTATTTGTTTTTATTTGTATGCCTGTCTTGCTTCCCTGACTATAAATTTCTGAAAAGCAGAGGATATTCTATTTGGGGTTTTTGGTCATTATTGCTGTTGTCTAGATGGTTTGGGGAGTTTGTTGTTATTTATCTGGGTTTTTATTTTTGTTTCTCTGTGGGTGTTTTGCTTTTTTGCTCTTATTGCTAGAATAAGTACCTAATAAAGTATATAATTGAATAAATATCATCACGACTTAATAAAAATCCTTACATTGTTTTAAGCTGTCTTTTTAAAATTAGACTGCATAAGGATTAGAAAATTCCATCAGAGCCTTGGGACTCCTCCTAGTGTGAGTACAGGCTCAGAATCTAACTTAACATACAGAGGAAAAGACAATTGGAATGGGGTAAAGAGATTTAAAATCAAAATTTTTAGGGCCTCCTTACTTCCTTACACATTTTGTCTGCCTCATTGGTTGCTTCAAGCAATACAGAGTAGTAAAGTGATTATTTGTTATTTTTGTCCCTTCTCCTTTCTTACCTTTGGTAGTAGCAGACTTTGCTTCAGAAGAGCTCCACCTTCGAATACAGTCAAGTGTGATTACAGTCAAGATGCCCTGTCTCCTCTAGCCCACGAATAGGAACTAGACCCGTACTGGGCCAATTGAGTCCTCTCCTGAGAATATAAACTTGGAGCAGAGAGACAAAGTGCTGATTGGCCCATCTAACAGTTCATTCCTAGATCTTCTAAATTTCTTTCCTTATCTTTCCTGTGGGTGTTTGAACTTCTCCACTTCCAATATATCACTTCTCTGATGCAGTTAGGCAGAAACCAATAAATGGTAACTGATAGAATCAGCCAAGTCAAGATTCAAATTCTATCTGATTTATCCAAAAGCCTAGCAGGGGCTGGGGTTGTGGCTCAATGGTAGAGTGCTTGCCTAGCATGTGTGAGGCACTGGGTTCAATTCTCAGCACCACATTAAAAAAATAAATAAATAAATAAGATGTGATGTCCATCTACAACTAAAAATATTAAAAAAAAAAAAAAAAGCCTAGCAAGAAGAATAAACTCTAGACAGCTCCAGTCTGTTTCCTGGTCTCATTTTATTTATTCTAACTCACCCCACAATCCATGTAAATAATATGAGAAATGCCAATCCCATTTCAAAAATCATCTGATTCCTAAAGTTATTTAATCTTCCATATCCAGTCCCCTAGGGAACACCACACACTTTGCTTACAAAAGCAATCTAGTGGGTTTCAAGTCTCCTGCAGTATTCAACCCTAACCTGCTTATTTCTCACTTAACCATCCACCCACTCTGCCATAAAAGCATTGGCAGTTTATTTTAGTACTATTATGAGATGCCCAAGTCAGCCATATGTCATTAGTCCACTCCCAGCTAGTTGTTTTACCTCTGGCTCACCATCAATCATCAATGGGAAACCTAATTATAATGTTTTATTTAACACCCTTACAGTTTTTAGTATGTACCAGGCATTGTTCTGAATACTTTGTACATCTTAACTCTTTAATCCTTATAAAAACTCTATGAGATAGGCACAAATGAGAAAAATCAGGCATAAAGATTTTTAGCATTTTGCTCAAAGTCTCTCACAGCCTATAAACAACAGAATCAGGGTTCAAATGCAGGCAGTCTGACTCCAAGTCTGTGCTCTGCACCACCAAACCATGGCTTGAGATGATGGGTTTATTACATGGCCAATTAAAGAGAAGGGCTAATTATATTTTAATCTGCAGCAGCTGACAGGGTACACTGACTTGGAAATGAGATTAGTCCCCACATGTCAAAAACCTAAAAACATCAAGTCAATTTAGTGTGCCCTCCAGGCCTCCTACTTTCTTAAACACCATGGAAACAAGCCAAAACAATTCTACAGTGGTTTCTATTCACATTGAGAAGATTTTCATGCCCTGGTGGAAGGTACCTTTCTTCTTTAAGTGGTCTGAAATAGACATGTTAATTTTCTAGAAACTTTGAAATGTAAATCTAGTGCTACCCTTTTACTCCTGGACTGAGCTCAGTGTTTTGGCCCCTCTGGGGAAGGGAGAGAAGATGTTGCTGCACTTACACAATCAGTGTCATGCCTCATGACTGACTTTCTAACTTCTCTCTCTTTAGTCCAAGAAAACAGATGAAGTGGCAAATCCCTGTCCATGTGTATGGATGGAGCCAGAGGCCAGGGGATCAAATCTCTCCTGGACATCATGCCCCTCCTCTCTCTGGGTTTGTTAAGACATTCATAAACTATGCTTCAGAGTATTTTTATTATCCTGTTGGTATTTCAAGCTGCAATCAAAGATTATTGTAGTCATTAATAGTCTTGCTGCATTATTTGAACATTTTTTTTCATTGAATCTTTAAAAGTTTTCTGGAGGAGTATATAAAGCAATAATTTGCATATTGAGTACTAAATTTACCTGTTAAGCCCTAACCACAATAATTTCTCCTCCCACTGAACACAACAATCTAAAGGTCCTTGGTTCCATGAACTGTAAGTATCCTGTGCCATGTGGAACTCATGTGATATAATGGCATTTAGACAAAGTATTATTACCAATTTTCTAATGTTTCTAAAATTGGAGTGAAGGTCAGCATGGCTATCTGTAGGAAGTAGAATTATTAGTGAACTTTGACATCTGTCTTTTTCTGGTCTTACAAATCTTCTACAAAGAACATTTTTTTAAATAAATGAGCAAGGCAGTATTATAAAGAAGTTTTGTCTATACCTTGATTCTACTTGTGGGATCACTGTCATATTGTACCAAATGTTTCTTGAAAACTTATAATATAATAAAAATAAAACAAACAAACCAATCTGAATTTTGAAAGTGATATAGGTAAATATTTACTAATGTAAGTGAAAAACTAATTTTCCTTCTTATTCCGTAGTGATATCCTAACAGTAAAAGAAAAGAATCACTTTTCCCTAAAGAAGGAAGTGTGGTGAAAGAGAGAGATCTGTCTTCTGCTGCCCATGAATGAGCTGTAACAGTTCCCTGGGCCTTGGTTTTCTTGACTACAAAATGGAAATAATAATACACAGTTTACAGGACTGTGAAAACACCTAGGGTAGTTCATGACACAGAATAGCCAACCAAAAAATGTCCATTTAGTCATTCAAAAAGCTCACTGCAAGCATCCTGTGTGTCAGCACTTGTAAAGTATGGGACCAAGTAAAACAGAAAACAAAGACTTCATGCCTTTTCTCAAAGTGGTTGCAACCCAGAGAAAAAGACAGAGAATCAAACAAATACAATACTATGGACAAGTATTTAGAGGAACTAGAAACATATATTTAAAAAATTTTAACAAACTAACTTTTAACTTTCACTATGAAGTTCCCATTTTTCCAGGCTGGAAACTTAACCAGCCAATTTGGGATTCTTCCATTTCTCTGGAATAGGCTGGGAATGGGTGAGCATCTGGTTTAAGTTATGTGCTGGGCTGTCCTCCATCTGGTCTTTAGTAGTTGGTCCATGCAGGTCACTGCTGATTCTGTTCGTGTCCCCTATCAAAAGTACCTTGGGTTCCAACTGTTTTTAACCCAATTCTCTTTAAAATATATGAAAACACTCTGTTGGTCCCACACTGTATTAGGCCTCAGTAAATGCAACAGAACCATCTTCAGCCCTTCACCACTTCCATGTTCCTCTTCCCAAGACAAGAATATCATCATTTGTTCCCATGCCACCAAGGTTCTCTGCAACTTGCACAAGCTCCCTCCAATCTAATGATGCCCCATGCTGCCATTTCTACTCTGGTTTCTTCCCATCTCCCTGGGTTTTCGCTGGTCACTCAAGATTCTACATAGCTTTCAACAAGCTCAGTCATTCACCTCCCTGTACTGATCTGGAGAGAAAGAGATGACTGGAAGAGTATATAAAGCAATAATCTGCATATTGAATATTCAATTTACCTGTTATGCCCTAACTAGGAGGAAGAGCATCTCATTTCTTTGTCAGGGACCTGTCACATTGTCAACTCTTACTTACTCCTGTCTAGAGAACTCTCTCTCTTCTGAAGCATGGAAGCTGTACTGGGCATGGCTTCTCCTAGTGATTTTTTTACCCAGGCACACATATATTTCCTTTCCTGCAGAGTCCTGACTGATGGAGCTCGCAATCCAAGGAAAGACCCGGTCATCTCTTCCCTGAAGCATCAAAAATAATAGTGAGATCAAATCTGGGGTAATAGATGAAATGATCAGCTACTGTATCAAAATTCTTATCCCACTACATAGTTCAGGGGCTAAAACAGCTCAAAAATGAGAGAGCCTAACTCAACTGTGACACTCAAAGAAGTCTTCATAGAGAAGGCCCAGCCAGAACTGAGTTTCTAGAAGGAGTCAGAGCTCCCCTCAACAAGCAGATGTGGTAGAGGTGGGATGTAATTCCATGCAGAGGGAACAACGTATGCAAAGTCACACTTTTAGATGAATCAGAATTTAAATGTAGCTCCCACAATTGTCTGAGCCATATAAATCACAACTGATTTTGAGAATAGAATAAGCAGAAACATAATTGTCAGAGCTGGAAAGTACCTAAAGGATCATCTAATCTAATTCCTGCATGTAACAGATAAGGACATTAAGGCCCATCATGATGACCTTTAAGCTGACATTAAAAAATAATAATAATAAAGTGAGACTACATTCAGCCTCTTGCTTTCTACATCCAGGAACTCCTACTCCCAACGTACCCTACCAAACACAAGCTTAGAGTTCTTTATAAAGTTTAGGGAGAGAAAATAAAACAGCAATTCTTCAATAACTGCACTGATGTTCTTAAAGGAGAAAATCCTGGCTTCTAGGAAATTATCCTAATAGATTATTTATGGAGAATATTTTATACACAGACGTCAGAATGCTGCACTTATGTACAGCATTTATCTGATACACATAACATCTCTTCAAAGCATATACTATTGTGTATACTCATTTTACAGATGAGGGAACTGAGGAATGGAAGGCTAAATAAGTGATTCTAGATATGAATATAAGTGGTAGGTGGGTAGTGGGTAGTCAAACCTATAATATCCATGGTTTTCCTTTTTACAAGTACAACCTCATATTTCTGCTCATATTTCAGCCTATAGATATACTACAAACGACTTGTTAAAATGCACACTAGGCTTTTCATGCAGTGGAGTTGGCTTTTTAAAGGACTAGAAATAACCTAAATACCTATTAATAGAGAGCTACTTTAATAAATTAGGGCATATCCTCATTATCCAGCCATTAAAAAGAATTCAATAAAGCAATTTGTGCTGATATGAAACAAGCTCCAAGAAACAAAACACGGTAAAAATAAAAAAATAAAACTAACCAAGGTGTATACATTCTGTGTTGATGGGTTTTCTTAGGGAGGCATGCATGGATGATATTGAACCTGATGGTATAGAGAATGTTTCTGGAAGGACACTCGCAAGAAATGAGTTTTGGCTGTCTCTTCAGAGAGGAAGAAGGGTCAGAGGAATCAAGGACGTGAGATGGGAAAGAAATCTATCTTTTACTATATCACTTTTTTGTAATATTTTTATTATTTACTATAAGCAAATAAGGTTATTCAGACTTTACAAATTAGTTGTGTTTTTAAATTATCAATTAATGGGACTTTTAAAAAATCCTAACATAACTTTTCAAGCTTAAGAATCATATAAGTAATATACTTGCTTAAAATGTTTTCAAACATTCACATCATCATGATTGTATTTACCTACAAAACTGCCTTCTTATCTCCTTGCCAAGATATTGGTTCATTTCTGACTCACAAGAAAAAATAAATAGCCAGATGTATAACTAGCCTGGTGCCTCTTGGTACATGGGAGCTGAGGTCAAAGAATGTGGGTAAGGAGTGAAATGAAGGGGCTGGGGTACAACAGAGGTAGGAGTGCCACTAAGATCTCTGTATCAAGAAGCTCCATCCTTCCATCCCTCTATGGTGTTCAACACAAGGACTCAAAATTCAGAATGCACGAGTTATAAAACATTTCCAATCACTGAATGGATACTAAAATCCCAACACATACCATATGCCTCCATCACAACCTACAAGACAAACTATGCTTAGTGATTGATTTAATTTAACATTAAATTCAACAATTACTTCCTATATATCTTTCTTTTTTGTTTCATTTTGTTCCATATCTATTATAATTAGATTTTTTCAAAGTTCAATCAGATATTCATGAATACTTACCACTTAAGAGTCACCCTTTAGTTAGGAAGGGGAGTACTTGGGTTAAGGCTGGAGTGGAGAGAAGGGGAATGTTAGAGACTGAATGTTTGTATCCCCCTCCCCAAATTCAAATGTTGATGCCATACCCCACTTTCAAAGGGATGATACTTGGAGATGGGGTTTCTGAAGGCAATTAGGGTTAGATGAGGTCATGAGGGTAGGCCCCTCCATAATGATAGGATGAGCACCTTATAAGAAGACACCAAAAAATAAGTTTTCTTATGTTTCTCTCTCTCCTTCCCTCCCTCCCTCCCTCCTTCCCTCCCTCCTCCTGTTCTCTTTGCTCCATGTGAAGAAACAGCAAGAGGCAGGATAGTTTCTTCATGGAACTAATTTAATAGTTATATCAGCTCAAAGGTAGTGAGATTGAGTCAGACAAATCAATCTGAGAAAGAATTCTTCGGATGCTCTTGGTCTGAAGATCATAATAGAATAGACTGTCAAGTATTCAGAAGTCACATCAAAGTTCACATCAAAGCAAGTAAAACTGACAGAAACAATACAATCAGTCCACAAAGAAAAATGTTTCTCCTGGTAATAACCAAAGAAATGCAAACTAAAGCAAGCAAACAATAATAGCCAAAATACAAAACCCTGCAGAGGAAGATACACAGAGGGTTCCAACTTATGATTGGATTCCAAATTTTTTCAGTTTTACGATATTACAAAAGTGATATGCATTCAGTAGAAACTATACTCAGATTTTCTATTTTGATCTTTTCCTGGTTAACAATATGTGATCAATATTCTCTCACAATGCTGGACAGTGGCAGCAAGCTGCAGCTCCCAATAGACCCAGCAATCACAGGGGTAAACAACCAATACTCTACAGCATGCTGGGTCATGAGGGTATGCTGTTTGGTAGGTTAGGGGTATTAAACTATTAAACACATTTCCAACTTGAGATATCTTCAATTTGCAATGGGTTTAGCCAGATACAACCTCTCATGAGCTAAGCATCTCTATGGTCATATTATATAAATACTTTAGAAAGCACACTATCATTATACAGCAAGAACCATAAAGATATTCATAATTTTGAACCTTTATGCCACTTCTGGAAATATGTTATGAGAAAGTTCAACTAAATAATAATAAAAGGCTATCTATGTGAAGATATCAATAAAATATTACTTATAATATACAGTTATATTTCTATAATGGAACTTAATAAGTTAAAAGCAAAGTGGCCAACAGAAATTAGAAAATTACGATAGATACTATGAAATATAATTCTATTGTCTAAAATGGCAATTGTTGATGTAACATGAAAATTTTAATATTGAGAGAGTATTACATGAAAAATAGTATAATATAAAATATTATGGTTATAAATACTATACAGCATATAGGCCTATGGAAAGTACTATTATGAAAAAGTGTGTATCATTACATTGGGAAGATGCAACTATGAATTAATTTAAAATGTTTGTTCATATTGTTTTTGACCTTTATTAAACATCTGGGGATTTAGGACTTGAAGGTTGTAAGTCAAATCCAAATGTAAGGAGTGGAAATAATTTTCAAAAAGAAAAAATTCAATTATTGAACTAACTAACTATTTATTATTTTGTTTTCTGTTTGTTTTTTTAAAAAACTCACTGGATATTCTTATGACACAGCAAATTCTTATGGCACATTAAGTGCTTTCAGACACAGAGCCTGAGTTCCTAAAACCCTGCCTTGAATTCTCTAGCTACTAACTGATCAACTCCAGCAGCCCATTGTGGTAAGGATGACTGGAAGATGTTCTCCTCACTAAAATATACACTTGATTATTGTCTTTTATTTTCACATAAAGGTACCCAAGAGCCCAGACCTAGTGCGTAAACGCTTGGGGTTACCAAGAAATGGCTCTGAATTCAGAAGGCAGATTATAAATCTCATCTGTTCTACTTTTTTTTTTTTTTTTGATATTTGCTTTTGTTGCCTAGAGGAAAAGACAGGGTTATGTGTTTTCACTCAATATTTATGACTTCATCATATGTTGTTTAGAGCACTATGTTTAAAGTCAGAATGCTAAAGAACACTGAAGATAGACTTTCTCAGTTTTCAGACAGAAAGTAGATGATAATCCAGCAAAATGTCATTTGACCCTTCCCTATACATTTCATTTCAGGCTGTTGCCTTAGGGTCTAAAACTGTGCTTTCCAATCCTGAAAAAAAAAAAAAACAATTCTGGAACAGCTGGCCCTATACTGAAAACAAACCATCCTGACCCAGGGTGTGGCTGTCCACGTAGACCCTGGATGTTCACTCTGCAGCTGGAACAGGAGCAGGGTGCCCAGACAGCATCCACCTCTCCAAAGACAAGAAGGCACAGATGCCAATTAGAGAAATGAGATGAGTGCCAGTTCCCCTTAGCCCGTTTTCAACATCGACGCTCAAACCAAGTAGATTTAATGTGACAAACTCCCAAGAGGAAAACAAAAATCTTTTAAAATTTTTGTTCACAAGGAAATGAGACAGTGTTTCATTCACCTTAAAGGGATCATTTAACCCATGAAATAAACATGCAGACACATGCCCAGGGAGTAAAGCATTCTGGCAGTAAGCTTAAAAGCAATCTTTCCAAAAAGCATTACTTCTCTGCCTCTTTCCTCCACATGGCTCCAAATCTTCCCCTTTTGCTCAGTGAAACTCAATACTTTGAAAACTCTATTTCTTCTTATTTTCCATATTTTTCTTTAGTTCTAGTTGAAGGGGAATTGATTTTATTCTCTTGGCTTGGTCAATTGGTTGGCAGTTTGTGGAAGTAGAACAAAAGCTGAACTGGAACTCTGAAAAACTGGGTGTGAGTTCCTTTTCAAACACAAATTAACTACGTAATTATTGAAAAGACAGACACTTCTCTCAGGCCCTAATGCCTCATCTCTAAGAGGGTGGACTATATGATTGTTAGGACATCATCAAACTCAAAATGTTCTATATCTATTAGGTAAAATACAGATGGTGCCAAGAAATACTGGTAGGAGGGTGCACACTTTATGAAACCTGACATTTCTTCTTTGCCTGACTTGATTTCTCAGAACTGAATCATTTGATGGAATGCACTACACTGAGAGCTAAAGACATACAGGTCAAAACAGACGTCTAAAAATAAAAAAAAAAAAATGAACCTATATTAGGAAGTTGGGACTAGGAGCCAGAAAAGAAATTCCTACAGGAGGAATATTTTACATTCTTTAAGACCAAAGCAACCAAGTAGGAAGGAAAGATCCAAGTGTCATCTCAGTATAGCTTTTTATCCTGCAGACCACTTTCTGGGGATGAGCTTTCATTTCACTAGTTCTGTAGCCTGAAGGAAAAATTCTCCTGGAAAAATTAATTTTCTAATTCTCCATTGGTTTATCTACAATATACTGCTAAATTATGATCAAGTTAGGAATCACAAATGTGCAAACAAGATACAAGAGAGTGAGAATAATAAATAAATAAGTCAAAATTTTCAAATTATGAAATAGCTTCAATCCTTTCCTTCATTCACAAAGTTTTTTCCTATCTAGAGGTGATAACAAGTCACTTAATTTGCTGTTTCAAACTTTGTTGCTTTTTTCTTCCCCGTCATGGAGCCAAGATACTAAAACCTAAAATATGTCTTCTCACTAGTCATTTTGTATATTTATCAGATTCTTTGGTGTCAAGCAATGGATACTAACTTCCTATATTGATCAGCTCAGACTGCCATCACAAAATATCATAGACTAGGTTCCTTAAAGAACAAAAATCTATTCTCTCATAATTTGGAGGCTAGAAATCCAAGACCAGAGTACCAGCATGATTGGTTTCTGATGAGGGCTCCCTTTAGCTCACAGATAGGTATTTTCTTGCTATGTCTTCACATGGAATAAAGAAAGTAACAGAAATTTCAGGGTGTTTCCAAGTACTCATCCCATCATGAGGTCCTAAGAATACAATCTTATTTAAACCTAATCACCTATGAAAACCCCCATTTTCACATATCAATACACTTGGGGTTCGAGCTACAACAGATTAATTTTGGGAGACACAGTTCAGACCCTAATGCTATTTATGGAAAGACATTAATTATTAAAGGACATTGAATAGTTCACGGAATCAAAAGAAGCCAAGACAATTAGCAGTGTAGCTCAGGAAATCTCACTAAGCACGCACCAGTGATTGGCTCAGTCATGGTGTTAATGCCAAAAGAATTTGTTTCAACAAGATTCTCAATTTTGAGTCTCCCCATGCAAAATTCAAATGAGTCCAAGAAAAGCCTATCAGGGAATCTTGATTAATAGTTTTAGGGCCATGCCATAAAATGCAGGGTGGAAATGTGAGATTGATAGTAGAATAATTTTTCAAACAGGAAAGACATAGACACAAGGGAGTCCAAAAGCAACAAACTCCAGTGTTATCTGTTAAGCTCAGAAGACAAATCTATCTAGGTTTGAGAGCTGGCTCAGCTACTCACTACCTGGTCATCTGGAACAATTTATTAGACTTTCTGAGCTTCATTTTTTGCATTTTTCAAATAGGAAAAGTAGTACAAAAAATAATGCCTTTTTATCTAAAGGCAATCCTGTGTTAACTAAATAAGTTATAGATGTACTAACTATTCAACTAGTTCCCTCTCTTCATCCTCCTGAACATGGCAGAATAGCTGCTTGTTTTTTGTACTAGTCTGTGTACACACAGAGTTTATTTAGAAAACACAAAATACAACTTATACTGTGTACACGTGCTATACTCTTAGAAGGGTTTTTTATATAAGGCAATTATTTGGACTTTGAGTCCAACTTAAATGAATAACTTCTCCTAAAGCCTCAGAACTATGGTAAGAAGGTCAAGTTTTTACCTTAGAGGTCTGGAGAATATATGATCTCAGTGACAGAATGGCTCATCATTTCTAAGCCTTTTGTTTGCTAAACATAAATGGGCTTGTTCCTGTTAAGTTCCCCTGCTCATGGCTTAGATCCAGGACTTTAACTAGAATCTCTGAGCTTTGAACCTTTTCAAATTATATGCAAAATTACCTGAGTATATATATTGGAAAAAACACTGCTTTAGCTAATCAGAGAGCAGATAATCCCCTTCAAGCCACTCCAAAAAGCAATAGCTTACTTTGAAATTTTTCTTCCCTTTGAGACTGACTGAAATTCATCATCCAAGAATATGTCCTACTAACATCCACAACAAAAGTAGCAGGAAGTGCATAAAACTCTAGAAAGTACACAGCTATGCCAGAGATAATCCTTATTTGCCCACACCTCCTTTGGAACACATCATGCCATCATCTGCACTTTATAGATACCTTTATTGTAGCACTGACTCTATTCCTTTGGAGTTTTTTTGTTTTTTGTTTGTTTGTTTGTTTTTTACATCACTGTTTTGTCCATTAGTCTGGAAGTTAAAGCAGTGTGGTGTTAGAGTCTGTAAACAAGTCAGGATGGCGCCTGGCATTTTGCCAGAGGGAGTGGTTTGTGAAGTAACGCCAGTGAACCATTAAGTGTGGAGATTCCTTATTGGTTGACTGCTGTATCTAGTTTATGCTAATTAAGATAAGCTGTGTGGAATATATATATACCCCTCCTGTCCTACAATAAACGGCTTCCACTCCTGCTATATCAATATACACAAGTTGCTCGTCACCCCTCCCGCCCCCCGGGTTATTTTGCTGCAGCCGGATTGCGCAGTGTGGCTTAGTAGAAAGAGCACAGGTTTTGACATCAAACTGCCACAAGTTGAACCTCAACTTGCTGTGGAATTTTGAAATATTCTCTAAGGCTTTCTTTGGGATAAGAAGAAGCTTGTGTACTATCCCACAAGCTTCCATCTATACCAGAATAGCTATAGAATCACCTGGGATGCAAGTGAAGGTTGGGCCCAAGGCCTGGCTGCCCCAGACCTAAGTCAGCAATGAAAACACTATGCTCTTCCGCCCTCGCCTCATTGGAATAAGCTCCGTAGAGCTCTCACCATGCATGAACAGAATTCTGTGCTGACTGAGCATCATCACTGAAAACTTCTCCCACAGAGTGTTGGGACAATCATTGAGATAATCTAAACACTGACCACAGTGCTTGACACAAGGCAAGCAGAACTCAACAAGTTGTAATCATTATTATTCAATCACAGCAACAATGCATCATTGCATTTCAACTACACTTAAAACAGTAAGATGCATGGGGATTGCATTCAATTAATCGATGGAGAATAAGTGAACTCCTAAGCAAATTCTAGTGTATGCGCTGAGAAGCAAGCACTCATAAGCAAATTCTGTTTTAACTGGACCTAGGATGGTTTCCACTTTCCCAGCCCTTACTCCACTGAGCAAACTCCTACATAGCTCTCAACATTCATCTCAAGTTTTCTGAAGATTTTCTTACTATCTCTAGTTCTCTGGATTCCCAAAGCTCTTTGCTTATAGCTGCTATGAAACCCACTCCCAGGCTCATAAATTAATTTATAGTTATTTACTTATGTGGCCATCTCCTTAACTAGTCATACATTCATTGCAAGGACCCTTATTATTTTCCTTTGTAGGATCCATAGTATTTGTGATGATTGACCCAGATTTGGTCATACTCTAGTCAAGACATTGCTGTGAAGGTATTTTAAGATATGATTAGCACTTAAATCAGTAGACTTTGAATAAAGTGGATTATTCTTCATAATATTTGGTAGGCCTCATCCAATTAGTTGAAGGCCTTACTAGAAAATCAACTGCCCTTCCCCAAGGAAGAGAGAATTCTGCTTTCAAACTGCCTTTGGACTTAAACTTCAGCACCAACTCTTCCCCAGGTTTCCCACCTGCCAAGCTATCTACACTATCAAGACTTGCCAGCCTCCATAATGGCATGAATCAATTCCTTAAACTAAGTCTAGATACATAGATCTATTGGAGCACATGTGTAAATACATATACACATGCATGTGCATACTACTGATTCTGCTTTGGAGTGTGTTATGTATGTATGTGTGTATACATATATACACACAGGTACAATCATGCAGGTTCTGGTTTTCTGGAGAAGCCTAACATGGAGCTCCTATATTAGTCTAGCATGTGCCTTCTCAGAGCAGATGTTCACTAACTGCTAAATGAGTGAATGGAGTACAAGTAAATGTTGGGTAAAAGATGAAAAATGCTGAAGAATGTAAAGCAGTCCAGTGCAGGGATGAGGAAGGTGGGGATGGGACACATTCCTGAAGATAAAGCTTCAGGAATCCCACTTTTTTTCCCCAGTTTTCCTAGACAAGGCCCAAAGCAGACACTGCTCATTCACTAATAAAGTTTGGCTGAATCTCTAAGAGACCAACCAGGGTTCAGACAAGGTAATGGTGAAAAACTCCCAAGCAGTGAGTCAGTGCCCAGTAAATGCTGCCACCTGACCAAAACGATGACAGGATTGTGATCTAGCTGCCTGTGTAGGTTCAGCAGCCCAGCACAGCTGAGACCCCGGTCCTGCCCACACTGACTCCCCGAGGCTCACAGAACCTGCTGTACTGCCTCCTTCACACCCTCCCTGACACCTTGATTCCCAGAGGGCCCCTTATCTGTGCTTGCTAGCAAGGGGAGCTGTCAGCTGCTATTGGTTCCCAGTAGTGTCCAGGCAGCGCTACATTTTAAAACCATTTCACTTTCTAGTCTGTGCAAATACAGGAACTGTGTAAGCAGTTTTTTTTTTTTTAAGGGAAAACTATAAAATGTGGACAGTAAATTACATTGCTGTTTTTCCCTTCCTGGTGAAAAAAATGGCAGGCTGCTAAGTGGTCTGGAGCTCAGTCAGTGTTTCAGATTAAAGGGAGTCAAATCTAAACCTCACATTACTTCAACAGCATGAAAAAGATATAACTTTAAATAGTCCCTATAACTGACAGAGGTGGGGGAGAAAGAGGCTGACTGTCAGTTGTTACTGCTATTTTTGTATTTGTAGATAGGTGGAAGGTTTCTGGATCTTTTTAAGCACAGGTATGCCCATTTTAAAGTAAGCCAATTTAGGGAAATCCAGTGGAGGAAAACAGATGAGTTAGCAAGCAATTCTTCACATCACAAAGAATACTTCACTTCAAAAGCAATTAAGACAGTCTCTGTGATCATTAATGGTTTAAAAGTCTACCTCAAATGTGTTTCTAATGATCCATCAAAGAAGTATTTCCCTTATTAAGGGCCCTGGTAATTATTTAGAGACTATAATGAGCCATATCCATATTGCATTATTTAAAACCTGTATTTACTGGAAGTCTATATTGAGCACAGGATTTACTACACATACAAAATCGGCCCCTCTTGTCAGATTGAATCGTAAAAGGAAAATGAAAAACAAATAAAGAATATAACCTTAAGAACAAAATTGCTTGGGATTCAAGATAAAATCCTTAGGTACACATTTTTACATGACATTAATTTTAATCAAAAGATTGAGTACTTGATATTACGGGAAGGTTAAGTACATGGCTTGTCCATCACACAGTGCATTTTTTAAACCACAGTATGTGTGAGGAGCTATGTTATCCCCTAAAGTGGGCATGAAATGAAGATGATGCTTTGCCATCAAGAAAACTAGAGAATTAAGGAAAAAAATACGAACCATTGAAAAAATAAGGTCGGAAATTATGTGATTAAGTGCCAGGCTGAAAGTCACAGGCAGTAAGTGAGCAGGAAAGGGAAGATCAATATGTGCTGAGGTAGAGAGATGCAAAACCAGACCCAGCTGTTGAGAAGCAGAGGAGGGGAGCAGAGGCAAGAATGCATACCCATGCTCCCTTAAAGCTAGCTAGGGAAAGGACTTTTGAATGGGAGGGGAAATGTGGAAGTTGTAGAAGAATATAAATAGAAACAGAAGTAGCTAGAAAAGCTATCATCAAACAGCAAGCCATGGTAACAAATGGAGCAGTCCGGAGTCAATGGGGAAGATGGGCAGAATCATAAGAGACAAAACTGCAACAGCAGAAGGATCCAAGCTGGCTCTCAGAGCACTATTGTTTGGGCTGACTCCATCAGCAACATTCATGCTAAAAGGATCTACTGTACTGTAACTTGTCAGTGTCCACAGATCTGGCTTGCCAGTGACGTTTAACCCTGTTTTAATGATGGACTTAGTTTGGAACTCACAGAGCGGTTTTTCATCTTCTCTCTTCATTAACCTGCCAGCACTAGCAGTTTTCCGTCACAAAATGCTTAACAAAGCGCTAACAAGAATGAAAATGTTCTAGTCTGTTCTCGTCCTCATTACATTCTTACAAGATGCTATCTCTGGCCCTCTAATAGCTACCCTTAATACATTCCCTGACTTCACTGAATTCCCGTGGACACTCTGTCTATGATCACATCAGGAACAGTATGTGCTATTTCATAGTCATAATATGGTGACAGGCTTTGAGAAGGATCTATAGGCTAATTGCCCTAGAATTAAAACCTTAAGGCCCACAGCAGGGCAGAGCTAGCCCATCAAAAGGAGAACTCTTTCTATAACACCAGGCTCAGGGGCTAAATCATGGGGTATTTTGTTTGTTTATTTGTTTTTTTGTTTGTTTTGGTATTGGGCTTGAACCCAGGGGTGCTTTACCACTGAGCTACATTCCCCTGCCACTTATTTTATTTTATTTTATTTATTGAGAAAGAACTTTGCTAAGTTGCTTAAGCCCTTGCTAAATTGCTGAGGCTGGCTTCCAACTTACAATCTTTCAGCCTCAGCTTCCTGTGTTTGGGGGATTACAGGTGTGCACCACTATGCCCAGCTTAAAGTAGGGTTTAAATGATACAGGTGGAGGACAACCCACTTTATATATGAAACACACTACTTGATTTCTAGATTGTGACATCTTTAAATTGCAAAGCACTTTACACTTTTAATTTTTTTTCACTTTTTACCTTATCTTATGTTCTAAATTCTTTAAAATAGAAGTGCCTTCAAAACTAGAGAATTTTCATTTGTCTTACTGTGGTAAATTCTCATACAGAATTTTTTGAGCACAAATCTTAAGCATACAGCTTCTACAAATATATATGTGTGTGTGTGTGTATGTGTGTGTATATAGACATACATGTACAAACACATACACAGAAAAACATGTATACATCCCCCTTACCCACCACTCCACATCATTTTCAGCACCCCCAAAAGTTTCTCTGTATATTTCCTCTCAGTACTTTTTTCTTCACATTGAAGGATTTTAAAAACAAATGTAAAATTGTTAATTTAAACAACAACACTCAGTTATGCTTATTTCACTGAGATTTGGGAGACCTGATTTAACTCATTAGTGTCCTTTCAAAGTTTTAAGAAACAATGCTGGGGCAGGAAACCCCCGAAATTACCTATGTTCAGAGGTTACACCAAGAAGAAATGTACTACTTCTCTCCTCAAACACCAGGCTTTTGAATTGACTTGTCAGGGACTTGTAAAAAAAAAAAAGACTTTTAGAAGAAAATTGTGTCTAAGAAATATTGGTAACAGGAATAATAAATACCACAAGATCACTACTAGCCTTTAATTTCTTTTTAGTCCTGAAATATACCGAAATGCTTATCCACTACCAACATGTGAAGTCAGGAAGAAGATAAAGGGATAGAGCAAGGAGGACATCTAGCCTGGCTATTTTTTGTGTGGTATTTTTGTTTTAATTTTCATGCTTTTAAAAAGCTCTATCTCACTTAACATGGAAATATCATATCCGTGTAGATGTCACTGAGGGCAAGTCTCTGAAGCAAAAAACAATTCCCAGAAAGGGAATTTCACATCTTTCTGAGAAAGTTAGAATAGGTTATTTCAGGAAATTATGGACTTATGACTATTTAAATAGTTAAGCAGGTGTTTTTCCCCCCTGTTGGCCACATAACACAATCCAGAGACAATAAATATCACTTGTGAAAATCAGGCAGAATGAAGAGAAGTTTCACAAATGCAGTAAACTATAGACAGCACCAAAGACTTCACCACAATAACTGACCCCATGGTCACAGTCTGAGGCACATTTTATAGTTAGTAAAGACTGTAATTCTTAAATTTAATCACCAATTTACTGAGAGTACAAAAATGAAATCTTTACAAGAGCTGCAATTGCATACTTTTGCCCATCATTTAACAGTCAGCAGCAATCTATCGTCAACTTTATCTGCAACAGAATGTGACCAAAGCTAGATTTGCACTAAAGCATCTTAGATAAAGACTAGGGAGCCTGGTTTTATCAGGATTGTGGGCTTTCTCTACTTCCTGATAATCTCTGTTCAACTTTCACTATTGTACAAGACAACAACAGTTAAGAGAAAAAGGTTTGGCTTCCGACTATTATGTGATCAACAGTGTCAAGATATACCAGAGTTAAAGTAGAAAAAAATACTATCCCTTTGCTACCATTTACATTCTAATATTTATGGTCAATAGGATACATAAATCTAAGTCACTTAAAATCCTTCAATAGCTAAATGCATTATTAACAAGCAACTAAGTTAAATTTCTCCTCTGCATCCACCTGACAAAGCCACAATGACTGCTAGATTAGCTTTTCCACAGGTAAACTTATAAATGAATCATGTACATCATGTGAGCCCTTACCCACTGTCTCATATACTCAGGTTAAGAACGAATCAGGAGTCTCCAGCAAACACACCCGTTCTTATGTTCCAAAATCATAGCATAGGAGAAGGCAGAAAGATGAATCTCAAATCCCATCTTTTGTACTACTTACATGAACTCAAGGAGGCATCTCATTTCTCTCTATCTCAATTTCCTTGTCTATAAATTGGGAATGATATGAAACTACTTCCCAGCATTGTGGAAATGATTAAATAAGACATTTAAGGACTGGGATGTAGCTAAGCGGTAGAATGTTTACCTAATATGCATGAGACCCTTTGTCCAATCCCCAGTATCAGGGGGAAAAATAATAACCCCAGAATTTGGGAGGCTAAAGCAGGAGGATCACAAGTTAGAGGCCAGACTGAGCAATTTACCAAGACTCTGTCACAAGATTAAAAAAAAAAATTTTTTTAATTGCTGGGGATGTAGCCCCGTAGTAAAGCACCCTTAGATTCAATCCCTAGTACTGTGCACACAAACACAAATACATTTTAAGGTGCTTACTACAGCTCCCAGTTAAAAGAGACCATACATCAGGATTGCATGCTAAAGTACAGTTGTATGTCTATGTATAATGAGCTCAAATGATGTGTTTCTTCTTTGCTGAATTACCAGAGTAAGAAACTTCAGATGAATTCCTGGGAAATCAGATTTTTAGATGGCCATTTCCATACAGGAAAGTTTTAGGGGATTGCTCTCAGGATCAACAACTATGCAGGAGCCTGGGAAATAGGAATAGGCACAGAGTGGAGTTAAATTGTATTGCAATTGCAACAAAGGACTCCAGCCAATCCCACAGAGTTCTCTGAAGCTGGGATGGTCCTTCTCAGCTGTGCTACCTAAAGTAATGGCTGAGCATTTATAACCTCACAGTGACAAGTTGCTGTCCCTAAGATGAGAGCATGAGCTTGGTGACTGTTTCCCTTCATCTGAGAGCAATTGCCAGACAGAGATTCAGGTGAAAACTATCAGCCATGAGCAGTCCAATGACTGTGGGGTTGAGTGCCTCAGTCTGGAAGGGAAGATCTGGGCAGCACATCAGATCCACCACCGCCCAGCCCTAAGCCACTGGTAGCCACTTGCTTTCTATAATAAGTTCAGAAGAAAAGACTTCCAAGATTCCAAGTGGTCTCTTTTCCTGGAGAAGCTATGAGAGACACAGTAGTGGAACAAGCTTTGCAGCTAGTCTCAAGACTGCAACTGATCCTCACTGCTTCTCCTCTCTTTTACTTATTCTTGCTTTTTTTTTTCTTTTCTTTTTCTTTTTTTTTTTTTTTATCTTCAGCTAGCACCTCTGCTACTCTAGGTACCTTGGCTGGTGGGGTGACTAAGAGGTCAGTCCCCAGAAAGGACTGAGTGCCTAATCATCATAACCTTTTTTAGGCCATGATTGCTGTATTTCCCATTTACTCTCAAAATTGGGCAAAACAGGAGTAAAAAATTCTCCCAGCAAATGACCTAAATGCCAAACCAATTTCTCCATGCTCCCACTGTGTAGAAGCAATCTTACAGTTTTCCCATCAGGGTCATTTACCCCTGCCAGGATGGTGACTCCTTTTCTTGACTGCCAGTCTTGGCCTGAGGAACCTGAAGTGATGGGGTGGCAGCTGTAACTTAAAGTTTAATAGGTCTGGAATTCTGTCTTATTTCCCAGAAGAGGAGCACTTCCATCAAGGACCAGAATTATAGTACCAAGGAATGGCCATATGCAGACATAATGAGAAGGCAGATTATGCAAACCAGGAAAAGAGCCCTCGCCAGAAACCAACTCTGTTGGACTTTGATCTGGGACTTCTGACCTTTAGAACTGTGGGAAAATATTGTCTATTGTTTAAATCACTCAGTCTATGGTATTTTGTTACAACAGTCCCCATAAAACTAATGGAAGAGTCTTTCCACAACCTTTACATGGTACCTTCTCCCATTACTAACACATCTTATATTATAGGGTCTGCTTGGTCAAATAAGCTGAACAGCAAGGCCACTTGTACAACAGCTTAGAACTAGTACAGAGAACTTTCCTGCTATGGGCCTTACTCAAAGATGGCAGCCTTGTTTTTCATTCAGTAACTGGATTGAGGAAATATTCCTAAATATGGAACATATATAGCTGATAGAACTTGAAGAGGCCTAACAGATATTTACTTCCTTCTTAGTAAATGCCATTTTGACTGGAGTGAGATGAAATCTTAGAGTAATTTGGATTTGCATTTCTCTAATTACTAGTGATATTGAACAATTTTTTGTATATTTGTTGATCGATTGTATTTCTTCTACTGTGGAGTGTCTATTCAGTTCCTTAGTCCATTTATTGATTGGGTTATTTGGTGGGTTTTTGTTTTTGTTTTTGTTTTTTGGTGTTTTTTTTTTTTAGTTCTTTATATATCCTGGAAATTAATGCTTTACCTGAGGGGCATGTGGTAAAGATTTTCTCCCATTCTGAAGGCTCTCTCTTTACATTATTGATTGTTTCCTTTGCTGAGAAGAAGCTTTTTAGTTTGAATCCATCCCATTTATTGATTTTTTATTTACTTCTTGTGCTTTAGGATTCTTGTTAAGGAAGTCAGCTCCTAAGCCAACGTGGTGAAGATTTGAGCCTACATTTTCTTCCATTAGGTACAAGGTCTCTGGTCTAGTACCTAAGTCTTTGATCCACTTTGAATTGAGTTTTATGCAGGGTGAGAGTGATGGGTTTAGTGACAGGAGGTTTAAAATGAAGGAATTTATTCTTTATTTTTAAGAAATATCTCAGCATTTCTCAAACTAATAGACCAGTAAAATAATAATAATAATAATAATAACAACAACAACAACTTCACTCTTTGGCAAGCACCTGGTCTTCATAGGGTTTATCTTCCACCAACCCATAGCACATGGATTTTAACAAAATTACCAACATATTTTTAATTTCTTGTTCATTCCAGTCCAATTAACACAGCATCATTGACATAGAAGATGAAGGTGATAACTATAGAATGTCCAGATAGTGCATGACCCCTCTAGACTAAACAATGTTTTGAGAGTCCAAGCGTTAACATAACCTTGGGAGTGCTATCATCCTGGTGAACACAAACTATTTCTGACTCTCCTTCCTGTTAGGGATAGAAAGAAGCACCAAACTAATGCTCATATACCAGGTACATAAGGCTATGTAAGTCTGTTCTAGCAAAGACACCATATCTGACACAGCAGCTGAAACTGGGCTACTACTTGATAGAGTTTTTCCTTAGTCCATCCTAATCCTCCAGAATCTGTATGGTTTTTGAAAAGGCCAAAATTGATTGGTAAATAAAATGGAGAAAGGAATTGCCTGCATTCTTTAGATCTTTAATAAAGGTGACACTAATCTCTTATCTTTGAGATAGGATATGGTTTTGATTTATTCTCTTGACTGGGGTTGAGGGATATTTTAAGAGGCTTTTCTTCCACTTGACCTTCTTTTCACTATGATAACATCTCTGACTCTACAGGCCAAAGAACCAATGTGGGGGTTATGCCAACTATCTACATGTCTATGCCAAATATACATTCAGCACCTATTATGTGACCACAGAGTGGATCTCTGGATCTACTGGACCCATCGTGAGCCAGTGCTGAGCCTGATTCCATTAATTTACTCACTTTCATACACCAGCACATCCCCTCTCCAACAGAAGACCACAGGTCTCTAGGTATCCAGATCAACAGCACTCAGAATGTTTGAGTATTCTACTTTTCCAAGCATAAAATTACCTGATTTAATGGCCTTTGGTTCTTTAGGGAAGGACTTTAACTTAGTTCCTTTCCTTCTTCAGCAAACTCATAACCTCTTAGACCAGTAATATTTGATTTACCTTAGTGATTGGTCTGATAGCCAGAAAGTGGAAGCAGGTCTCCAGGGACCAAGTATGGTTTTGCAAGATAGAGGCCCTGTGTTGTCTTCAAGTAAAGATTGGACTGTTCCTCTGTAACAGAAAGAAAGGCCTACTTCTAACAAGCCTAGAAGGTTCAGTCAGAGCTGGGTGCATTGATCCAGATATTTACTGCTCAGATGTTAGAGTCTTATTCTTTTCCCATCCTAGACCTCGCACAGGTCTTTTACCAGAGCTAAAAATTTAATCTTTTCTGGAGATGTGCTGTTTATAAATTTAAATTCTGGATGTAGTTTTCAGCATTGTCTGCCTACAAGCAATAAGAGATAAACTCCTCTTACCTGCTATTAAGGAGACCTGCCTAATTTTCACACTTTAGACTTTTTTGTTCTTCTACTATGCATCAATGACAGTTAGCAATAACCATCCAACTCTGCTGTCTTTGCAATTAGTTCTTCCATCTCTCAGAAGTATGAGATGTTACCAGCCAACTCATTCCCTTCCATGGGTTCCCATCCCATTTTACCAGCAGTGAAAGGAGTCATCATTGGACAGCTACTTCCTAATAAGGATTATTCACCTTATTATTATTCATTGCTACCCAACTCCAGGGATCAGCTCCAAAAGGCCATTTTAAAATTGGCTTTCTTGGGATGGGGTTGTGGCTCAGTTGGCAGATTGTTTGCCTGGCACATGTGAGGTACTGGGTCCAATCCTCGGCATCACATAAAAATAAAATAAAGACATTGTGTCCATCTACTAGGAAAAGTTTTTTTTTTTTAAATTGGCTTTCTTAAAGCACTTCTGGTACCAAATCTCTTAGGACAAATTCCCCAGAAAACAAATTCTAAGGAGCTTTGCAATAGAAAGTTAATTGAGGAAAGCCCTTGAGATCCACACCTATGGGAGAGTAGAAGAAACAAGCATATTCAAAGAGAAGAATTAAACTTCAGTTTAATTATAAAAGGAAAAAGTCCAGTTGTAACACTGGGAATCTTCTCAAAACAATGGGATTGAGCCTTCAGTTCCTTGCCTGAACCAGTCACTGTAATGTAGACTGTCCCTGGGAAGTGAAGTGTTAAGACCCTGAGTAAGGCAACTCATAGGCTGAAGGCAATTCCCAGAGAGAAATTCAGTTTAGGGTCCTCATCCTTCACCCTCTCTGACTACTGGGGGAATTAGTGACTTGGTTCTGAAGGAGAGATCCGATAGAATACCATAGTAAAAACTCTATAGTATGAACACACAGCATACATATGGCACAACAACAATACCACACACACACACACACACACACACACACACACACACATTTCAAATACCCAGAATAAGGTCAAGAAACAGGTTTGTTTGTTTTCTAGATATTTCTAAGAAAAATAAAGGAGCCCCGCTTTCAAAATGTTTAAAACTATTCTTCCACCCTAAGAGAATTACACAAATTATTTCAATCAGGGACAGGGTCAAAAACTTAAATACTCTTACCACTATCAAACTGAAATATAACTTTTAACATAGATAAACGAAGGTTCAAAATATTTAACTGCATAAGCATAGACTAGAGGAGACCTGATATGACAATGTTTCATGCAAAACAATCCAAGAGTCAGTTGTTTCCAAGGTCAGTCTTTGTCAAGAATATAAGGCAACTGCCAAGAAAGCAAACACATTCCCCAGTCTCTATTAATAGAAATATAGTGTCAATAGCAGATGTTATGGTTCTGCTATTGATCCCATAATGGACAACCACACCTGGAGCGATATTCAGTTCTGAGCCTCATATTTTAAAAGACACAATCTTAAAATCAGACTGAGTACTGTGAATAGCAATCAGAAGTCTGAACACAATGCCAAATAAAGAAAACCTGAAGCATATTGGTAATTCCAGAAAGGACAGGACTTCAAGAGAAAGAAGGCAATGGATTGAATATATTGGATCTGGGTTTCTCCAAAAAGAATTACTAGGATTTGTAGGTAAAGATTACAGGGAATGGATTTCAACTCAAAATACTGAAAAAGTTCCAAACAGAGGTGTCAAAAATGGAGCTAGCAGGCTGGGGCTGTTGTAGCTCAGTGGCAGAGTACTTACCTAGTATGTGTGAGGCACTGTGTTCAATCCTCAGTATCATATTTTTAAAAAAAAGAAAGAAAAAGAAAAAAACCCTAAATAAAATAAAGGCATGCTGTCCATCTGCAACTATATATTTTTTTTAATTTTGATGCTAGCAGTAATGCCTGCCTGAGAGTGTCTAAGCCAAGGTTGAACACCCTTTGGGGTGGGGGTGGGGGAAAAATACCTGTCTTTCATCCTGGAGATTGGACCCAGTTTTCCCACAAATACACTTTAAATCTTATTTTTCTAAGACTAGGAGTTAAAAACTAAGAACACCTCAGGAAAGGAGTAAATCTCCAAACAAAGGCTGCCTTTTCTTTACCCCTCCTTTGAATATCTATAATATACCAACACACACACACACACACACACACACACACACCAAAAAGAAAAGAAAAAAAATATTTCTCCCAGCCCAGTAATAGGACAATAATCCTGCTTCTGTGATTTCACTTTGCCAAGAAAATGGAATCTTGGATAAGTAGAATCTAAACCATAAAATAGCACAAGGCTCATTAAAAAACCAGTAGAACTCAGACATTTCTCGTCTCATATCTAGTTATATATTCTTTCTCACTTTCCTAATAAAGTGATTTTTGAGCTTCCTATCCTGCCCTATTTCATATTCAGAAACAAATGTCACTGTGTTTGTGAAAGTCATAAGTGATACTAATATTTTTGCTAATACTCTTCTACAAGAAAACTGCTTATGTCATGCTGCAGTTGGTTTTCCTGACCTTAAAAATTGCAAAATAAAGATTCAGCAATAATTAGCTCAGCAATTTCTGACATGAATTTAGTAATAAGTTCTTCTACCCATCTCACACCAGGACATCTGTAATTATCCCACAATCTATCATGGGATTTTCCCAAAAGTTTTAAAATAAACCCAGGCAAAAGTCAAAAAATTTAAATGATGGCCAAACAATGTCACAAATTATAATAATACAAGTCTAAAAAGAAATACTAAAATCACTGTATTAGACCAGTGCCTCTTAACTTTGGACGTTAGAATCCCCTGGTAACTTTTAAAAATCCTAACATCAAGACTGCACCCCAGATCCATCACATCAGAATCTCTGGAAGTAGAATGCAGGCATATGTATTTTTTCAAGCTCTCTAGGAGATACCAATGTACAACCAAGGTTGAGAACTCCTGGAATAGACCCATTAAATACCATATCTTTAAGTGGGTGCCATCTTCTGTTAGTCTCAAAGAAATATATATATTTTAGATAAGCACATGGGTTTTGAGGGTTTAAATGCTGGTGGCATCACCAGAGCCAGGTCTTCAATTCTGAACTTCTAGACTGCTTCTGGAGACCATGACGAATAAACTCAATGAGAGAACATGTGAAAGCACCTAGCCCAGTGTCTGGCACCTGAAGGCATCAAATAATATCCCTTCCCTTCCTCCTTTGCCCCTACATGGTTTATGTAAGAGCAGCAAATAATAGAATTAATCACAGAACACACTTGTTCCCAAAGAATTTTTAGGCACATATAACTACTGTCATTCTTTTGCCAATAATGGAGCAAAAATACGTATAAGTCTCCAATTCATTAATTACTCCCACACCAAAAACTCACCTAGAAATGGGTTGCTTGCAGCAAATATGAGATACAATTTTTTTGCAAGTTGGCTAAACCAAAAGATTGATAATCACCAGTGTTGGCAAAGATGTTTTTTTTAAAAAAATAATAATAAAGTTCTGAAAATTAGTATTTTTTGAAGAGTAATTTGGCAGTATCCATCAAAAATTTAAATGTGCATACTCTTTCATGCATCTTATCTATTTGTGGGCACTTATCCTAAAAATAAATCTACACATTTACTCAGGCAGATACTATGTGTTTTGTTTTGCTTTTCATGGCACTTACCACTTCCTGAAATTCTTTGGTTGTCTATAGTCCCTCTTAAAACTAGGAGATAGATACTGTTGAAAGAGGAAAGAGCCTCTTCAGTCTAGCTCACCAGGTGAGAAGAGCTGGGCTTGCCAACCACACCTGTGCTATAGTCACATTTGCTGCCCACAATGTCATGCTTATTGAAATATTTTATTTACTTCTTTGTTGTTGTTTTTAATGTTCTATCTCCATTAATCAATAATCAATGCATGACCCACTTTATTTTATGTATCTTAAACAATTATTAGACACCATCTAACCAACAATGATGGTAATAATAACTTACATCTGTTTACATATTCTCCCCCATGCTATCCTCTATAGTGTCTTGGGGTAGACACTACTTTGAACTTTATATTTATTGTTCCTTTGCTTATTTTTGAATGGTATAAAAAGCAGAATTCTACTATAAATACTTTCCTGGGATTTTTTTTTCATTTAACATTTTGTGACAAAGATGCATCTGGTTGTTATATCATCGGTTGCATCATTACATTGTGAGATCCATTATGTATTTATCTATTCTTCTATAGTTGGCATTTTAATTTTTCCAATTTGTGACTACTATGAGTAGTGTTACTGTGAGCATTTTTCCAGACATTTTTATAGCACAGAGATGGTCAGTTTCTCACAGGAATTCTGACTACAATCACACTAACACCATCACTCACAAGAGTCATTGATAGAATCCTCTAAAAGACTAATTTCTCGGGCTGGTGTTGTAGCTCAGTGGTACAGTGCTTGCCTGGCATGTGTGAGGCCCTGGGTTCGATCCTCAGCACCACATATAAATGAATAAATAAATAGATGATCCATTGACGACTAAAAAAATAAAAATAAATAGATAAATAAAAATACTAATTTCTCTCCTCCCTTTCCCAATGCAGAACATATCAAGGAAACTTAGAGAGGGGCAGAAACTCTTTTAAAAGGAAGTACTTGGCAACAAAAATTTATCAACGTATCTGGTCCCTTCCAAAACCACCCTGAGTATTACCTCCATCTCCAAGTTTTCACTTGGAGATGGAGGTAATACTCCCACAGATACTTTTTGTTTAGCACTCAAACTTGTCATCTAATGTCACAAAATGCAACGAGACTATTTGAGTCACACACACACACACACACACACACACACACACACACACACACCCTGAATAACTCATGTATCAATAGCTACTTATAACCATTAAAATCCATTTCATATCCTCTCACCAAGTGCACATAAAAGCATTAAGGTAATTTAAGAGAAGAGAAAAAATAGAATGAACCATACATTATTTTGAAATGACATTTTTAGTTAATTTCAAATAGAGACCAAGTTGTTTGTAATGCCCATGTAAATTGTCTCGCTGGTATTTTAAGATTTATTCTGTATTCCCATCATCTAAAAATCTCAAATTACATATATCATTTTTTTCTTAATAAGCATTTAATAGTTGAAGCCTCCTCCTTGAAAAGAAACAATAACTTCCAGGACTCTACCAGCTAGGGACCATTTATTTAACTGGGGACCAAAAAATTAACTAAAAAATAACCTTGCAGATAACCATATGTCTCTCTGTTCAGATTGAAGTGTTAGGAGGAAGAGAAAAAGAGGCCACTTTTCAAAAACCATTACCCCAGTTCCGGAACACATACTCAACTAAATCCACCACTGCCCAAAATCCTTGGGGTTTGGAATTTTGACCACACTTCCCAGCTAGCACACTCAGCCCTCAGCTTTCTCTCTACCCGGTCTCCCAGTTTGCTCCTGTCAGCTATACCCTTCCTCAGTTCTGCAGCTGCAACAAGAAGCAGTGATGAAGAAAACCCTGCCAACTCAGACAGCAGGACTGGAGCACTCAACAACCCCTACCCGTCGCCTGTATTGGGAAATGAATCTGGCCTCGCCCTGGGCACTGTATATCTAAGGGCCTCAAGACTGCTGGGCAAGTGCTCTACCACTGAGCTATATGTGCCACAGCATCCAGTTCAAAAACTCCACTCTAAGCTCACATCTGAGCAATGAGTCTCCCAAACAGCTTGGTAACTGTGTCTGCTCTTCCTAACCCTCTTGGGCTATGGCCAGTACCTTTCTCTTCATAACCTCCACACAGACTACTGAGATGACCGGCATGAACTTCCTCAACCCCTCATCACACACCCCCACCCCCGCCCACATTATCTATTTTTATCTGTGCCCATCAGTGCCAACTTTCCCCTCATTCCAGAGGAAGTGACCATCCTTTTCTGGCTTCTGGCTAATTCCTTCACCTGTGCTAGCAAATTCCACCCTCTCCCACATAACTCAGAGTTCCTTCTCTCTCTAGTCTGGTTAAACTTCCCCTCACATCCAACTGGTTCACTTCTTAAAACCAACAAACAAAATTCCACCATCCCGGTTTCCAATTTCCTCCCTCATAGCCCAGTTTCCTGAATGAACAGAGGACAATCAAACCCCATGTCCACCTCTTACCTCCGGCCCACTCTCACATTGGCTGCAATCTGGATTCCAGCCCTACCATTCCAGATTCAAGTGTCCCTAGCAAAACTAGTTGCTAAATCTAATTTTTTTTTCAGTGCAAACCTTAACTGTCCTCTCTGTGGCAGCTGACAATATAAACTACTTTCCTCATCTTAAAATGTTCTCCTGCCTTGTCTTATAACCTCTGCTTCTCCTCTTGACACTGAGAACATTTTCTCCCCTCATCCCTGCCTTTTTAGTCTTCTCTTCTGTTGCCTCCATCTTTAAACGCTCCCCATGGCCCTAACCATGGTCCTCTTCTCATTACTCTGAGTACCTTTCTTAGAAAGTACTCCCTCCCTAATATCACGCTGGGGCCCTAACTACCCCTGAGCTATGAACTCACAGAGACCACTGTCTCCAGGCATCTCTGTGTACATATCTATAACAAGTCCCACCCTGAATTTGTAATTTCCCTCATTCTCAGCTCCCCCATACACATGCCCCAATAACTTGGACCTTCTTGTTTTTGCTAAGTGAACAATAACTACCTTGGGAGTGCGGCAGCTCTCTCATCCTGCCTGGCCCACACATCAGTTCAGTCTCTGAGGCTTGCAAAACCTACCTTCTTTACCTCGCTGCCATCTATTCCCCCTTCTCCATTCCCTCTCAGCCTTAATTCAAACTCTTATTGTTGTTAGAATAATAAGGAACACATTTACTCAGAATATTAAACGCTGGGTACATAACATAGATAATTCTCACAACAAAGAATAATATCATATATTTACAGAAGAAACAAACTGAAACACAAAGAAGAAAAATAGCTGCCTGAGGTCACATAGTTCAGTAGTGGCAGGACCATCCAAATTTAAGTCTTCCTGGCTCCAGAGGTTGCATCCTTTCTACTGTTGTAGCAACCTTCTTTTGCAATAGCTTCCAAATTGGTCTCCCTGCATCCTATTTCACATTCTGAATCCAATCCAATCTTTACAGCAGACAAAAAAATCAGCTTTAGTCTTTTAAAAATCATTTTGATTGTGAACTAACACAAATACAGAAAAAGCCCAAATTTTCCTGTGTGCTATGCAGCCATTTTAAATATCCTAAGCATATTAGTTATATTTTCAAGTTTATCTTTAGATAAAATACATTGAATTACATTGGAATAAATACAGTAACTTCCAAAAACATCAGTCTTAAAATCAATTAATAGTCTTATCCTATTTATCATAAAAATAAACTAGAGGGTAATTCATTGTGTGTATGTGTATTTTCTTTTCTTTTCTTTCTTTTTTTTTTCTATCACTTGGGACCTTTTTCCATTGTAAGGGACCAAAATATCCTAAATGACACTTATTTAAGGCAAAAAAAAAAAAAAAGACTGACTTGTATAACAGAGAAAATTCCAGAGGCAGAGCTCCTGCAAACATAGATGGGCTCTGGACTTTACAGTGTCCCTCAGCTTGTTATCCATCTTTGGGCTCTGTCCTACCTGACCATCCCATTTTATGGGCTGCTTTCTCAAACCCTAGTTCACGATTCTTGGCACCTTCATGTTCTCCCCTCCTGATGGAAAGATAATCTGCCCAAGTTCAAGGTCAGAAGAACTTTTCTAACAGTCCCAGAATTACTCTGATTGCCCTGTTTAAGTCACTGCCAGCCTAAAAATATCCTATGGCCAAGGAGATGCAATTCTCCAATTCTGGCGAGGGAGATAAAATTCACTTATTGCCTTTGGACAGTGTCAGTGGCTCTGCCTGTGGAACCAGAAGATGAGGCTCTAGCCATGTAACCTGGAATAGGTACAGAGGTGGATCCTCAGAAGAAAATCAGCAGAAAAAATGGATATTATTATATTCTACCATTCACACCCATAGAGTCTAGGCTGGCCTTATGACTCTTTTTTTTTTTTAACAGACCTTGTTTTTAGAACCGTTTTAGATTTGTAGAACAAATGAGACCACAGTAGAGTTCCCATATACCCGTCACTCAATATCTCCTATAATACCTTACATTTTATATAATTAGCAAACACATATTAAAATCATTATTGACTAAAGTCCACAGTAGTTTATTTGGGTTTCTTTAGTTTTTACCTAATATCTTTTTCTGTCCCAGGATTCTACCCAGGATACCACATTATATTTACTTGTCATGTCTCCTTAGGCTCCTTTTGGTAGTGAGGCTTTCTCAGACTTTTCTTGTTTTTAATGACCTTGACAGTTTGAAGGAGTACTACTTGAGTGTTTTGTAGGCTATCCCTCTATTAGAACTCGTCTGAAGTTTTCCTCATAATTATACGGAGATTGTGGGTTTGGGAGGGGAAGACCACAGAAGGAAAGTACCATTCTCAACACATAATATCAAGAATATATACTGTTGGAGCCAGACATGGTGGCACACATCTGTTATCCCAGAAGCTCAGGAGGTTGAGGCAGGAAGATTATGAGTTCAAAGCTAGCCTCAGCAACTTAGAGAACCCTGTCTCAAAAAAAAAGTGGGGGTACTGGAGATAAGTGTCCCTGAGTCCAATCCCTGGCACCAAAATAAATAGATAGTAAGTAAATAAATAAATAAATACTATCAACATGATTCATCACTGTTAATATTGTCCCTGACTCATGGCTAAGGAATTCCTCTTCCTTTAGTACACTTCAAAAGTAAGCTACTATTCCCACATTGAAGGAATAGGGATTTATGCTTCTCCTCCATGAAGACAGAATATCTACATAAATTATTTCAATTCTTCTTAAGGGGTATTTGTCTATTCCTGCCCATTTATTCATTTATTCAATCATCTATCAGCATGAATGCATAGATCCCAATCTTACATTCGGTATTATAATCCAATATTACTTTATTTTTGTTGTTGTTCCAGCTTCAACCATTGGGAGCTTTTGCAGTTGCCTCTTGTGTATAGTTTTTTCTTTTTTGGGGGGTGGTAGTGAGAAATAGACCACAACAAAAGTGGTAATGCATGACCTCCTAAGCCAGGTCATAAAAAGGCTTACAGCTTCTACCAGGTCCCTTTCCCCCTCAGTCTGGGAGAGACGGCCCCTGTGTAAAAAGTCTACCCTCTAGTGCTTTAAGGAATCCCAAGATATCCACATGAAGAGACCATGTGGACACACTCCAGCTCTTCCAGACATTCCAGCTATGGAGCCAAATATGGATGGAGAAGTCACTTTAGATATCCAGCCCAGTCAAGCCTTCAGATTATACTAGCCCCCGCAGAATTACTGTCTGCCTACAACCACATGGGTCCCAAACAAAAACTCCAAGCTCAGAACAACCTACAGAGTCTCGTTAGCTATGACAATAAACTGTTTAAAGCCACTAAAATTTGGGGTGGTTTGTGATGTAGCAAAAATAACTGAAATAGATGCAAAAACATACCAGACTAGATTTTTAACTCTCATCCTAGAGTTAAAACTTTTTACCCAACACACATGACAAAATGCCAATGGACTTTTCTTCTTCTCCAAGTTATTTAACCTCTGCTATTCTAGAGGCAACATTTTCATCAAGAACATTGCTCCATACAGTTAATCTTTCTAAAGATATTTATGTAATATTTGTCTTGAGTATCTACTGCCTGCCTAACAATTAGTCATAGCAGAGTAGACTTCTGAATAGAATTCCAAGCAGTAGAATCTTTAAGAATCCAGAAACCTGAAATATTTGCCAGGACCATGGAAGGAAATTTATTTCTATATCTGAGCCAATCTAAACTTCTATTGGCACTTTTACAAGGACTTGGGGAACACAAGTCTCTTTTGAACCAGAGAGAGAAGTCTGCTTTACTACATGCACTGTACATTTCCTGGAGTTAATGGGATGTGTGCAGGTCGGGGGAGGTGGGAAAAGAAGCCAAAATAAACCTCCAGAAGAGATAAGATTATTAGTGTTAAGATTACAATACCAAATCCAAGGAGAAGACGTCACATTTATTTTTTTTCTACAGGTGAAGGTAGATTAGATTTCTATGTTATTTTTGATTCTTCCCTCTTCTTTATTCAAATTTCCTGTCTCTCCTTGAGGACAGTTTTCTCTCAGACATTTTGTATATAAATATATTTAAGTCTAATTAATACATATTCATTTTTCCTAGAATTTGTTAATGGTTGGATTTGGCTTGGGATTTAAGTTTATCTTGGGATAATGAACAAAGCAATGACCTAACAAATCAGTAGAATAAACAAGACAAAGAGTTTATCTTAAAATAATTAAGATCTAAATATCCATATGGAGTTAAATATTAATTATATGTATACAAATATGTGTCATTAATCTGAAAACAAGTTTTACATATTCACTCAAGATTCACCTTGAAAATTTTTATTAATTTAAGTTGTCAAACAATAAAAAGAAAATATTTCTTTTATGTATTCTCCTTGCAGTGCCACCAAAGTCTAGAGATACAGACTCCTTGAGGCCACAGATAGTGCCTTTGGCACCCCAACATGTAGACTGGCCCTTGGGATACCTTCAATAAATATTTACTGGGTTAATGAATTAACGATTCAGATTGTAGTGATGAATGTCAGGGATCTGTGTAATACAGAGTTTCAAATGGACCAAAACTCAACCACAGTCTTGTCTGGTTTGGCCTACATATTGCTATGTTTGGTTTTGTCTCATTAAAAAGCCAATAAATTCATTTGATTCAAAATCTTTTTTAAAATGGTACACTATGAAACTTCCTCATGCACACCTCTGTTGGAATCCCCATGTCCTCTCAATTTCTCTCAAAGGTAATCCCTTTTTTCAGTTTCTTGAGTAGTTTCTAGTTTAGGAAAATTCTTTATAAATTGGTAGTGTTGTGTTCCCCTTTTAAAAATGAAGGTACAGCATTATATAGTCTGGTTTTTAATCTTGCTGATTTTTAAAAATACATTTAAAGGTCTTCTTCTTTATCATCTTAAACAAGCAATTTGCACTCATTAAGTCCCATGTCCAGCCATGGCAGACATTTGATTGCACCTAGAGAAATACTATCTATGGCAAAGTGGGAGAGCAGAGTTGGTTTCCCTAGAACATCATGCAGAAGTAGCTGAGCAGAGATGAGAACACCACCACAGAGCAATATGTCTTAAACACAGAGGGCACATCCTACATACTAGTTACATTGAATGAACTGAAAATACAGTATCCACAGATGGTTAGCTGTCTCACCCCCAGTCTACACAACACACACACACACACACACACACACACACACACTAACTAGTAATACATATGCTAATTAGTTAGATTTAGTCATTCCACAGCACACACACACACATACAGAGAGAGAGAGAGAGAGAGAGAGAGAAAGACATGGAAATGCCAAATCAGTGACAATTCCAGGATTTCTAAATGTGAAAATCTCAACACCACCCCGTCTCACTTCTGTCTCAACCCATCTCCCCATATCACATTTCCAGGTCCCCCACAGTCTACTTTCCAGTGGTAAGTTTGCAATGTGTAGTGGGAGCTCTTATTAAAAGTATATTCCCCGCCCTATCCCTTGGAGATTCTGATCTAGTTTTGAAACTCTGCTTTTGGGGTCAGAGAAGTTTGGGAAGACTGTTGTTCTAAGGCATTGCTAGATACTTTCTCATGCCTGTGTTAAAATAGTTCTCTTAGGGAGAAGTCATTGTAATTAGACACTGAGTACCTTATTATGATGTGCCTTCCAGAGGCTTTTTATTTTTAACCATCTTAACATCTTTAATTTTTTAAAAAATTGACAGGTAAAATTGTACATATGTACCATATACAACATATTGTTTGAAAGTGTATTTGTGTCTGTGTGTGTATGTGTGTGTGTGTGCTGTGGACTGACTAAATCTAACTAATTAACATATGTATTACTACATATCATTACCAGTTATCATTTTTTGGTGTTGTGAACACTTCACATCTACTCTCTTAGCATTTTTCAAGAATATAATATATTGTTAGCTATAGTCACCATGTTGTACAACAGAACTCTTCATTTTATTCCTAACTGAAATTTGTATCCTTTGATGAACATCTCCCCAGCAAACCTTCCAACAACCCAAACCCCCAGTAACCACCATTCTACTTTCTACTTCTATAAGTGTTTCATAGAATTTTGGATTTCAAATGTGAGAATATACAATATTTGTCTTTTTATACCTGATTTATTTCACTTCACATAATATACTCCAATTATATCCATTTTGCTGCAAATGACAGAATTCCATTTATTATAGTAGAAATGTGAATATATGCCACATTTCATTCATTCATCCATCAGTGGGCACCTTGATTGATTCCATATCTTGGCTATCCTGAATAAGGCTATCTATAATGGACATGGGTGAGCAGATACCTCTTTGCCATATTTTCTTTCCTTTAGGTATATGCCCAGTAGTGGGATTATTGGATAGGGTATTTCTACTTTTAGATTATTTTTATACTGCTTTCCATAATGGCTATACTAATTTACCTTCCCACCAGTAGTGTATAAGAGTTCCCCATATTCTGCATGCTCTCCAGCATTTACTATTTTTTGTCTGTGATTATAGCCATTGTAACTAAGGTAAGATGCAATCTCATTGTGGCTTTGATTTGCATTCTGCTGATGACTAGTGATATGAAACTTTTTATTAATATACTAGTTGATCATTTATATGTCTTCTTTTACAAAATATCTATTCAGATCATTGCCCATCTTCTAATTGGATTTTTTTTCTGTTGAGTTGTTTTGATGAATAGTTTGCAAATATTTTTCCTAATTCTGCAGGTTGTCTCTTAACTGTGGATGGCTTCCTTTGCTGTGCAGAAGCTTCTTAGTTTGATGTAGTTCCATTTGTTTATCTTTGTTTCTGTTGTCTGTGCTTTTAGGGTTTTATCAAAAAATCTTTGCCTATGCCAATATTTTGAAGTGTTTCTCCTGTTTTCTTTCAGTAGTTCAATAGTTTCAGGTTTTAGTTTAAGGTCTTTGATCTATTTAAAGTTGACTTTTGTATATGGTAGGAGAGAGGGGTCTAGGTTCAGCTTTCTCATATGGACACATTTTTCCCAGCATGGTTGATTGAAAAGACTGACTTTTCTCCAGTGCATCTTTTTGGTGCCTTTGTCAAAAAGCAGTGGGCTGAAAATATGCAGATGTTTATTGGTTCTCTATTGTGGTCCACTGGTGTAACTATCTGTTTTTACTCCAGAACCATGCTGTTTTGTTAACTCTAACTCAGTAGTGTTTTGAAGTCAGGTACTGTAAACTCCAGCATTGTTCTTTTTCTTCATGATTACCTTGGTTATTCAGGGTCTCTGGTAATTGCATATGAATTTCAGAGTTATTTTTTTCTATTTCCATACATAATGTCATTGATATTTAGATAGGGATTGTGTTGAATCTGTATGTTGCTTTGGATAATATAGACATTTTCTATATTAATATTAATTCTCCCTATCCATGAACACAATATATCTTCACATTTATTTTTTTTCTTCAATTTCTTTCTCAATGATTTATAGATTTTAGTGTAACAATCTTTCATCTCCTTGGTTAAATTTATCCTTTCAGTGGATGGTTGGTTTAGTTTTGGTAGCTATTAAAAACAGGAATGTTTGCTTGATTTCTTTTTCAGATGGTTTGCTGTAAGTGTATAGAAACAATACTGATTTTTGTGATTTGATTTATTGTATTTTACAATTTTACTGAGTTTTCTCATGAGTTCTAAAAGTTTTTGGTGGAATATCTAGAGTTTTCTAAATATAAGATCATGTTATCTACAAACAAGGACTTAACTTCTTACTTTCAAATCTTTCTCTTGCTTTGTATTTCTTTCTCTTGCTTTGTCTGCAACCTCCAATACAATATTGAATTCTAGTAGCTATTTTAAAGAAATCCTCTTCTAGAGAAGTGATACCCAATATTATTCACAACGATAAACATAAGATGTTAATAACTGTTTGGCATAGTAGAGAAGACCACTTTCAGACACAGACAACAGACCCAGGAAAGATGGCAAGGTGAAAGGTGTTTTTTCATGGAAGAATGTTTTGGAAATTCTACTTTAAAGTGTCTTAAGGAAAGAGGAAAAGGTAAACTAACATTTCTTTAGTTCTTGTATGCCTGTCATTATCCTTAGAACTAAGGTTTTGCCGGGTACATTGATGCATGCCTTATAATCCTAGTGACTCAGGAAGCTTAGGAAGGAGAATCGCAAATTTGAGGCCAGCCTTGTCCACTAAGTGAGACCCAGTCTAAAAATAAAAATGCTTTTAAAGTTTAGGGATGTAACACACTAGACAGGCATGTGTGAGGCCCTGAGTTCATCCCCCAATTCTGTAAAATTTAAAAAAAAACTAAAGTTTTTATCTTGCATTGTAATGTACTAAGCATAAATGTGTATTAATTCTCTATCATAAAGTAAACCACACTGACATAGTCATATTTGGAGCAAATATCTTCCAAGGATAGAGTCTTAACTAAGATTTCTGGCTCCCAATGTTTTGGGGGGTTGGGTTTCTTAAAAATTTTTAATTGTTTATAGTCCTTTATTTTATTTGTTCATATGTGGTGCTGAGAATTGAATCTAGTGCCTCACACATGCCAGGCAAATGTGCTACTGCTGAGCCACAGCCACAGCCCTTTTTGGGGGGGTTTTGTTTGTTGTGTTTTGTTTTTTGCCATAGTCTCAAAAATAACTAGTAATATATCTCAAAGACTAAAGAATTTTTTTAATATTTATTTTTTAGTTTTACACAACACCTTTATTTGGTTTATTTATTTTTATGTGGTGCTGAGGATCGAACCCAGGGTCTCACACATGCTAGGCGAGCGCTCTATGGTAAGCCACAACCCCAGCCCCAAAACTAAAGAATTTTTAAGAACTCAAATGATACAACTTTCCAGGGGTACATTTTGGCTTCGATCTTAATTGCTGAGTTATCTGAATACAATCCTGTTTATGGTAACCAGTCTCAAGCTGGCTTCCAGAGACCTGTATTCCTCTTCCCACATTTCTTCAGTACTGACCTGTATAACCAGTAAAATATAGCAGGAGTGATGGTATATGACCTAAAAGTTTAGGTCACTCACTCTGTAGGGAGCCCATCATCATGCCATGGGGACACCTGAATAACTCTAGGGAGAGGCCCACCTGGTGAGAAATATCCAAGAGTCATGGGAGTCAGTTATATTAGAAACAGTTCTTTCAGCATGGATCAAACCTTCAGATGACTGTAGTCCTAGTAGATATCTTGATTGCAAATTCGTGAGACAGCCTCATTCAGAACCCCCTGGCTAATCTGTTCCCAGATCCCTGATCCCCAGAAACTATGAGATAGTACATGTTTGTTATTTTAGGACACTATTATAGTAATGTTACACATCAATATATATCTAATATAGGTTTCTATCATATAGATGAAGAAATCAAAGCAAAAAATAGTAAACATTTTGTCTCTTCTGTGATTTATCTTGTTACAGAACATAGTCATTTAAGAGAGGTTAAAAAAAAGAATTTTTGATTTTTTTTTTTGACATTTCCAAGATTACTAACTTTTAACTTTATCAAGGACTAGTGCCAAACATTGAAAAAATAACAGGGCAGGGTCATTTCAACTACATAGTAGGGAAAAGTATTTTTATGAATTTGATGTTTGAACCAGTATGACTGAAAAAATGAAATAATCTACCAAGTGGGTGGAAGTGGTTTTGTAAATAGAGCTCCGTGCTGTTGCCAGACTCTGACATACCGCCTCAGATGACAAACTACTTCTGCAAGCTAAAGATGAAGCACATGTTTGCCCACTGGTCTATCAAATAGACAAGGACCATCTGTTAATTACCATCAGAAAACTGGAGAGACAGAAAGTAAATGGAACTGAATTTTTCTGTATCCAAGGTAATATCTCTTTTATTTCCTTCTCCTTTCTTTTTTCCTTCCTTCCTTCCTTCTTTTTCTCTCTTTTTTTCTTTCCTTTCCTTTTCTCTCCTTTCTTTGTTATTTTCTAAGGGAAAAAAACCCTTAGCTAGGTTCTGAAACAAGTTCATTTAAATCTGGTCTCTTTTTGATCATCCATATAAAAATATTCCAGGAAAGCAATTAACAACTAAATGGAAATATGGAGAGTAGGTCATAACTACATGATTAAGTTTTCAGTGCGATATCAGGACAGTAAATCAGTAAATATTTTCATGGCACACTCATTTGGGCTTACTTTTGCTGAATGCTTTATAATTATTTTTATGTATGACCAATTAAAGCAATATGGTATAATAGTTTCATTCTCTCACTCACAATGTCTAAATGAGGAAACTCAAATAAGATTGACTACATAAATGACTTTTGTAAGTATTAAGGCTAAACCAAGGTAATATCAGGCAATATTATTTAGATCTTGGGCATTTGTCTTTACTATAGCAAGTCCTAGGTGGGGGTGAGGACTGGAAGGGAGAAGGAAAGACTACCACTTTAAAATAACCTTTCCCCTTTACCTTCATCTGGACATCTAGAATACTTAAGTTCTTTCCAACCTTCTCTAATTCTTTTTGAGGTACTTCAAATAGTGTTACTTGGTGTCTATCCTTATGTCCTAACTTCAGGATGTTCATAATCTTATCCTATCTAAAAGATGTTAACCAAACACTGTCTCGCCATGAGCTTGCAGGCAACTATTTCAACAAGCAGGTCCATTGCTCCCTATCTCATGAATCTCATTGGCATGAGACAAGCAGTCCCTGTATCTCTACCCCTAACATTTGCGGTACTGAGGCAGGAATACAGATGAAGACCCATATTTTAAAGTCATAAATCAGGCTAGCACATTGTTAGCAAAAATTTGGCCAACATCCTATCTTGATAAATATCTTCATAAAAGCAAAATTCTTCAAATATAAATAAGACAATGGATTTTTATGACTGAAAGTCAGCAAAATCAGAGACTATACAACTGAGTTATTATAACACTCTGAGTAGTGTGTTAATGGACAGTGATATTTGGGTGTGCAATAATATCAATTATTGATAGATAACATACTGTATATTTATTCTATAAAACATATTTTCTTATCTTTGATTCAGCAATTACTAATTATATTGTTGTAATCAAGATTTCTTATAATTTGTGTTTCATAACAGGAAATGCCAAATTACAAAACCTCTCTTGAGACCGCAAGATGGTGGAATAGAGGAGAGAGGTACTTACCACTTGCTTTGCTGTTTGCAATTTGTGCAATAGGAATATGGCTTCATAACCAGGTGGGTGCCTGAAGAACCATTGTAGATCATTAATTTTTTGTCAGAGATTTGGAGAAGCCCAAAGATGGTGGTGTAGTTAACGCAGGATATAAGGAAATACTCCCAAGACCAGCAGGGACAGTAGTGCTTTGTCACCAAAAAGCAAGGGGTAACACAAAGGGAAAGAGAAACACAGCAGACAAATTTGACACACAAAATGTGCTCCATATTTCTCAACTGCCAAGTGAAGAGCAGAAGTGGAGATTCAGCTAAAGGAGTTAATGCCAAACTTTGTACTTATGGGAACCTAAGAGTACTTAGCAAATGCTTTCTCACTGTCTCGCCATTGGCTGCTATGTTACCTAAGAAACACCTGACAAATCATAATCCCAAAACAGTTATACAGCATAGTGGATCCAGGGGACTCAGGCAGCAGGATACGCCCTATTCCCAGCAGGAATAACCTTAAACCTGGAACCGCCCTAAACCCAGATTGTCCTAAACCAGAACGCCCTAAACCCAAGGAGTGGGATACTCCCTAACACCTGCAGGATACACCCTAAACCTGGATCCGCCCTAATCCAGTAGGATCCTCCCTAAACCCGGATCCACCCTGGTCCTTGAGCAGGGTCACCTTTCTCAAACATACATGCAATGTCACAGCGAATGTTCAAGGCAAGTCCATTTCCACGAGTCCTTCCTCTAAGCAACATGGGGTACGCTGGCAAGGAAATTTCGATGCATCATTCCTACTTGGCAATGGCCCTCAGCAGAGACTTCAAAATAAAATTAATCAGAAGAGACAAAGAAAGTCACTTTGTACAGGTTAAGAGAACCATCTAACAAGAAGACTTAATTATTGCAAATATCTGTGCCTTAATGTCAGTGTACCTACATACATAAAACAAATCTTACTTAATATAAAGAATCAAATAGGCCCCAATACAATAATAATGAGTGATTTCAACAAACCTCTCTCACCAACAGATAAGTCATCCAGATACAAATTAAGTAAAGATTCTTCAAAACTAAAAAAAAAAAAAATTATTAATCAAATGAACTTAATAGACACCAATAGAATATTCCATTCATCAACAACTGAATTCACTTTCTTCTCAGCAGTACATAGAATATTCACTAAAATAGACCATATTTTAGGACACAAAACAAGGCATAGCAAATACAAAAAAAATAAAAATAATTCCTTGCATCATATCAGTTCATACTGGAATGAAATTAGAAACAGTAACAAAATAAAAACAGAAATCATTTTAATACCTCAAGATTAAATAATACATTTTGAATTAGGAATGGGTCATAGAAGAAATCAGGGGAAATTTAGTGTAAATGAGTGCCTGCATTTACACTAATGTTTAAAGCAACACAATTCACAATAGCCAAGTTATGGAACCAGCCCAGGTACCTATTAACTGATGGATGGATAAATAAAATGTGGTATATATACACAATGGACTTTGACTCAGCCATAAACAAAAATGAAATCATGTCATTTGCTTATAAATGAATGCAACTGAAGAACATCATGCTTAGTGAAATTATAATCAGAAAGTTAAGGGTCAGATGTTTTCTCTCATTTGTGGGAGCTAGAGCAAAATAAAAATGAAAAAAAGCAGGGTGGGAGAACACCATGAACATGGGCTACAAGTGGAGTGGAGGAGGGAGATTCAAGGGGTTCAGGGAGGGACAGGAAAGGGAAAAACAGCAGAATGAGGCTGACTAAATTATGCTGTTTGCATGTGTGAGTGTTACCATGGTGAATTCCACATCTATGCATACCTATAAAGTACCAATTTATAAAAATAATAAATGGATGTGGGGGAGGACAATGGAGTAGAGGAGCGGGCATAGAAGGTAGTGGGGAGAAGAGGAGGGAGGGAGGAGGTACTGGGGACTGAAATTAAGTAAATTATTAGTTTGGGAACTTTTTTATGAGTCTTCTTCATAGTCATGTGGACATTTTTATATCCTTACTTTAATTTTCTTGCTTTTTTCAGATTGTCACCTTCATTATAGACTGCACATTCAGTGCCATTCTATTTATAAAACCATTTTCTTTCAGTTTTAAGAATTTTGAAATAATTCTAAAGTTGAACTAGATCTTTTTCACTGCTTCTCAGCTGCCATGAGCTGAGAGGTTTCGTCCACTACACCATTCTGCCATGAAGTTCTGCCTCACTTGGGCCCAGAGAAATGGAATCAGCAGACCATGGATTGAACCTCTGAAACCATGAGCCCAAATAAACTTTTCCTCCTAACTAAAAAGAGAGAGAGAGAGAGAGAGAGAGAGAGAGAGAGAGAGAGAGAGAAATAGCCAAACTTAGATTTCTAAGTTTTTGCTAATATTATTAATAATACCCAATATGTGGATAGATATATTCAAATTAATTTTACTTTCTACCCAAAACCACAATTCACTATTTGAGAAATTTTCTGTTATTATCTGCTATAGTACATTTTGAATTTTGAATTTTGTTTAAATCTAATTGCTTAAATAACATTTGATCAGCATTCTCATTGTATAACCAAATATATCTATTAAGTCAATTTTTCCCTCTGTATTTTCCACATTTGGACAGATCCTGAATATATTGACTATAATGTTTAAACTGTTTCAAAGAATGTCACCAATATAAGCAGAATTGAGGTCATGTTTCTTAATAACAAGTATGATCATATATAAAGTAAGTAGTATATAGTTATAGATTTTTTTCACCTGATTTTTTTCACCTTTTTTATCAACCATGTTTGCTTTAGTATCATAGTCTCTCCCTAAACTATATTTTAAATCAAAACCTAAAATTAAGTAGTGTTTTCAATTTTCCCCTCGAGTAAAAATCTGTATTTTTCATAACAGGTATGAAACCAATGAAATATTTATTAAGTTTAGCTTTGTTATTCTTCTCTCCTAGAAGTTCACTATAAACATAAATAAGTGTTATTAATTTAGCAAGATTTACTGATGCAATCTAAGTTGAACTGAGTAAAATTTCTTTTTTAAAATTTTTAGATGTTCTGTCTTATTCTATTATCTCCTAATCATTTCATTTTAAATTCTCCTTACTGAAGAAGTATTTGTCTCATCATTCATCATCAATCTTAAATTGTTGATTATTCTTTCAGCAAATTTCAAGCTCATTTCTACAAATCCTAGACATTTTTTCACAAACTTCTATGAATACTGTGTAGTTATGCTATGAGAGACAACATTAAGCTCGGCTAGGAATTGGACACACAATATTCTTTGAACATTTCACTATAAAAATTTTAGTTGTCAATTATATTTTAATAAAGTTGAAAAAAGAACACTATACCCATGAACTAATTTAATTGTTTCCTTTTATGTGTTGAATACCATCAATCATTTGCTATTTATTTAACCCTTTTTCAGTTTGAAAAATTACATGTGCACTTTCTCTATGGGTTTTAGTTTGTTTTGTGTTGCTTCAACAGAATACCATAGACTAGGATAACTGATAAACAACAGAAGTCTATTTGACTCACAGTTCTGGAAGCTGGGAAGACCAAGATCCAGGGGCCATACTCACTAAGGGCTTTCTTGCTATGTTATAAATATTGGAGTGCATCACAGGATGAAAGACTAGGCAAGAGAGAGAGAGAGAGAGAAGAGAGAAAGAGAGAGGGGGCAGAGGCAAAAAGGTACCCAAACTCATCCTTCCCTCAGGAATCCACTCCTGCTATAACTAACCTTCTCCCATGATAACATTAATATAATCGCCTCTTAAAGGTCCCACCTCAATACTTTTGCATTGAGGACTAAGTTTTCAAAATATTTACTGTGTAGGATGCATTCAAACCATAGCATTCTACCCCTTGCCCCCCCCCAAATTCATATCCTTCTCATATGCAAAATGCATTCATTCCATCCTAATGGCCCCAAACTCTTAAATTATTTCAGCACTAACTCAAAATTCCAAAGGCTCAACTAAATCAGATATGGATAAGACTCAAGACATGATTCATCCTGAGGCGAATTCCCTCCAGCTGTGAGCCTATAAATCCAAAACAAGTTATCAACTTATAAAATACAATGGTGGGACAGGCATAGAGGAGAAATAGATAAGAAGAGGGGTAACTAGTCCCCCAGTAAACCAAAATTCAACATGGAAAACATCAGATCTTTAAGTTCCAGAGCAATCTTCCTTGACTCCATGCCCTACCTTCTGGGTGCACTGGAGCCTCAAAGCCTCAGCCAGACCCCGCTCATGGCTTTTCTAGGCACATACCACAAAGCAGTTCTCATGAGCTGGAGTCAAATGTCTGTACCTCTCCAGGGTGAAGTTGGATGTTGACTGAGAGTTTTACAGTTCTGGAGTGTCTGCAGCTATCCTGAACCCCTATAGTTCCACAAGGCATTGCTTTAGAGGGAGCTTTCTGTTTGGCTGTGCCCCATGACAAGTTTCTGCCTGGGTATCCAGGTTGCTGAAGACCTGTTCTGAAATCTAAGTAGAGGCCATTATGTCCCCATAACTCTTAAACTCTGTGCCTACAGAATTAGCGCCACGCGGACACTGCCAAGGCCCTCTGTAATGGCAAACTGAGCTCCACCTAGGCCTGCTGGAGCCACAGCTGGTGCAGCTCAGGAGCACTGCACAAGAATCCTGGGAGCAGAGTCATAGGGCAGTACAAGGCAATGAAGGCTGAGGTCTGGCACATACCTTCCTGAAACACTCACTCTCAAGATTCTTACTCTGGTCTGTAATGGGAGAGGCTGTTTTGGAGATCTCCGAAATGCCTTTAGCATCTTTCTTCCATTGCCTGGCTCCCTTCTATCCATGGTATTAATATCTTAAGCAAAGGGTCCTTTGACCACATCTTTAATTTGGTCTCCAAATCACACATTTTTCTTCTTTACATGGTTAGGCTTGAATTCTGCAAAAATTTTATATTTTGCTTCTCTTGTAATTATAAATCCCATCTTTAATTGTTTCTCTTTTCTCATTTAATTTTAAGCAGTTAAGAGAAGCTATACAGCACTTTGAATGCTTTGCTACTTAGATACTTCTTCTGCCAGATATCCCAGTTCATTGCTCTTAAATTCCACCTTCTATAAAGCCCTGGGGCATGAGCATAATTCAGCCAAGTTCTTTGGAACTGTATAACAAAGATGGCCTTTACTCCAGTTTCCAATACTCTGTACCTCATTTCCATCTGAGACCTTGTTGAAATGGACCTTACACTCCATATTTATACCAGTATTTTAGTTACTACTGCATAAGCAATCTCAAAGACATTCCAGACTTTTCCTACAGTTCTTCTCTTCTGAAACAGAATCATCCTTGTTGCCGTTCATGAAATGTAAACTTTGTCTACTACTCCAAATTCTTCCAGCCTCTACTCATTAGCCAGTTCCAAAACAACTGCCACATTTTCAAGTGCTTGTTCTAGCAACTGCCCCACCTGGCTAGCAATTCTATGTCTTAGTTTGTTTTGTGCTGCTATAACAGAACACCACAAACTGGGTATTTTCTAAATAATAAAAGTTTATTTGGTTTATGGCTACACAATGTGTCAATGTGTAAAGAACATTTTATATTTTACTTAAAAAATTAAGTGTATCCTCTCACAAATACATCCATTGGCTAAAGTCTGTCTTAAATATTGGTTGTGAAACATTTAACAATGACAACAAAATAGCCTCTAAATAGAGAATATAAAATACAGCTTCTACAATCTCTTACATGAAAGAATTTGGAAGAAAATGAAATACTGAAATTCTGGGGCTGGGAGTGTAGCTCATGGGTAAAGGTTATGCTTAACATGCATAAAACCATGGGTTCAATCCCCTGCATACGCACAGGTGTGCACGCACACACACACATACACACACAAACACACACAGAATGAACAAAAGAAAATGAAGGGAGATAAAAAGAGAAAGGAAAAAATTGTCATGTTCATCCAATGGAAAACTTAGTTATTAATTTGCATTAGAGTGTGTTTTACTAGCAACAGTATCATATCATCAGAAGGATGTATTGACTCCATTTCCAAAATCATCACCTAGACAAATGTTCTGGTGAACTTCTTCCCCAATTTGCTGATTTCAGAACCATTAATCTTCAAGATAGAGAAACTTCTCTGTATTCTAACAAGTAGGTCAGTGTTGCTTTTGTTGTTTCTGGCTTGTAAAATCGATATAAAATTGATTATCTTTTTCCTTCTCATTGTTTTAATTAGTAATCAAATCTTCATTTAATAATGCATATAAAGTTGTAAGGATTCTCTTGGCTGACATATTTAAGTTGTGGATATCACAAGAAAAATATGTTTATTAATTTTCATTATTTTTGATCAGTAGCTACATATTAAATAAGAATTTGTAATTTCTTTTCTGCAAATTCTATGAGAGTCATACTCAACAGAAGTTCACCTACTGTCATTGTTTCCAAGTTTTTATTTTTTATAAGTGGGCCCTCTCTTTGGAATTTTTCCATTTTAAATGTAATTAATCTATTAAAATTTTTATAAAAATAAAAGTATTTGCATTTCTAGCATTCAAAGTCCATCTAGTTGCTGATATTAAGAATTGATATCATGCTTTGAGCATATTCATTACATCTAGACACGACTGTATACAAATTTAATATTACAAAATATTGTTCAACCACTGAAAACAACAATCGCAAATACTGAACATATTGGAATAATCCCAAAACCATTAATTGGTTTACATAAAAAAAAAACAAGAAAATAGATGCTCAGCACCAGTAGGAAACGAAAACTTCATTATGCAAATGCCTGTTGCATTCATGTTATAAGAAGGATTTGACAAGTTAATTAATTTATCTTTTCTCTCACTTAACATGCTTCTACACTGCAAATCCTTCCTGGACTCTAAAGCACTCTCCCTTTCTCATGTTGGAAGTAGGATAATCCAAAATACTTCATAGCATTTGGATGCAATCACCTTCCATTTTCAGGAGGCAAGTTAAAAGATGTGGAAAAAAATTTCCCTGGCCCCATGAATGCTAGACAAATGGAAGAATGTTTGGAGACAATAGTATCTATGGGGTTTTTTTGTTTGTTTGTTTGGTTGTTTATATATATATATATATATATATATATATATATATATATATATATATATTTCTTTTAGTTGTTGATGGATTTTTTTGTTGTTGTTGTTTGTGGTGCTGAGAATCAAACCCAATGCATGCTAGGCAAGTGTACTACCACTGAGCCACAACCCCAGTCCATATCTATGGTTTTTAATGTGTTTAGTATATTTGTGATTTGGGGGCCCTCTGTAGCACAGGGCCAGAGCCTTATCCCAGAACTTGAACCCACCTTTCTACATTTCCCTCTCTTCATTGTCTCAATATACAACAAAACCACTCTCCCACCATAACTCAGTTTGAGTCCTACAGAATAATTTACTTTCAGCCACCCCATCATTTACTGAAAATTTTAAACTGAAAAGTTCTTTATACTTTCATATGTTGTAGAACTTTATCTGTGAGGAGAGTAAAATCCCCTTGAGGAGGGGTTGACACACTTTTATAAACAGTATATAACAAAGATGGCCTTTCTGCTACCTGAAACACTATGGTCTCCTCTCTTTAGCTATTTAACTCTTATTAAGATGTCTTCTCAGTTGTTACTTTCTTTACTGTCTTAATCCTTCACTGGATCTGTGATGGCTCAACTCATAATTTTTCAACTTTATAATACTTCAAAAGTGGTATGCGCTCAATATCAACTGTACTTTGAATTTTGAATTTTGGCCTTTTCCCAGGCTAACAATCTGCAGTCCAATACTTTGTAGATACCAGGTAGTAGCAGTAAGCCACAGCTCCCACTGAGCCATGCTACCCTACAGTGCACTGTGTTGCTAAGATATGATGTTTGGTAGGTTGAGAGTACAAAATGTATTGGTGAGGGGATATTTTCAATTTATAATAGGTTTATTTAACTATAACCCCATCATAAGTCCAGCTGCATCTATAGTTTATATTCTGTTTGTATATGTTCCTATAACTTCTTATTCTGTTTAATGGAGTGAAGATTTTACTTTTATTTCTGTGATGTGATTAGTTTTTGCCTCCTTCCAGTGTGAGGAATTGACATGAGGACCACGTCTGAATGTGTTTTGCTTACTATGATGTCACAGAGCTCAGCCCACGTAGGCGACACACAGGATTTAATTAACTATTTAATGGAGCTTACTATGGACTAAATGTTTGTGTCTCCTCAAAATTAGTATATTGAAGGTTTATGTTCCATGGAATGGTATCTGGATGTGGGCCTTTGAGAGGTGATTAGGTAAGGGAGCTGAAGCCCTTTTGAATGGGATCAGTTTCTTCATAAAAAGAAACATGAGGGAACTTCCTTACCCCTTCTCACACCCCGCCCCCACTATGGGAGGAAAACAGGAAGCAACTTGTCACCAATCCAGAACATATTAGTAACTTGATTGCAGTCTTCCAACCTCCAATGCAGTGAGAAATAAGTGTTAGTTAAGTTACCCAGTCTATGGTATATTTGTTATAGGAACCAAAACTAATCAAGACATAGTCTTTCAGATGCATCTTACATACTGTTTTCTTCCTTGCTATTAAATCTTGATTAATCATCTCAAAATAAGTTTTCTCAGACCTTTATGACTAGTTCAAATTCTTTCATAAAATTATCTGTGCTCCAGTGAATTTTCCTCAAAATTGTGGAAAATACAAAATCAAAATACTGTTTTCGTGGTAAGCATCTGCATTACAGCAATCTTAGGAATATTTTCACTAATATTTTCATTAGCAAAATATTAAAAGCATGGCCAATGTTAGCAAGAGATGTATTTTCCCCAAATGAAGCATTTTGAACACTGACTGACATGGGCACTAGGAAATAAGATGAGCACATGTTTTGAAGTAGTTCAGAATTTATTCTCAGCATTCAGTTTTACCTAGACATGAAGCAGCTAGGGAAACACAAACAAATATTTCTGGAAAGTTTCTTGAATCCTTTTTTGCAGATTTTAACTGCATTACCATGAAATCATTTGTTTATTAAAGAATGACTTCCATCCTGGTTCTGCTGAGAACTTGAAAAACCAGAAGAACCAACAAATGATGGTAATGTGTCTCTACATTTTCCCACAACTCCCAGTATTTGGTGGACACAGACCAAACTTTGATTTAGCTTCCTGCCTCTTCAGCTTTTCCATACACATTTGCAGGATATTTGTTCTCTTCTTCCTCAAAGAAAATTGGGAATTTGGAATGGAAAAACAACAAAATTGGACTATAATAATTGGACATTAACATCACAACCCACAAAACAACTAATGTTTAATTGGATCAGCTCTGAAAGTTTTTCAGTAGATAAACAATTTTTATTATTTGAGTCTTCATCTATTTTAAGTAATGGCATTATTCATCAAAAATGGGGAGTCCAGTGGGAAAGAAATGCAGCACCTAGTTCTTATAAGTTACTGGACTAGCTTTTTTTTTTAACATTTCAACTTTTTTCCCCAAAGTTTCCCAAAAGCAGATGTTAGGAATTGAACACATTGACCCCAAATTCATAGTTGAAATCCTTACCACAATGTGGCAAGTGGGACCTTTGGGACACGATTAGGTTATGAAGAAAGAGGCCTCCAGAATGGCATTGGCGTCCTTAAAGAAGAGCTATGAGAAAACCTGCTTCCCCTCTCTTCCCTCCACCATGTGAAGAGAAGAGAAGATGGCCTTCTGTAAACCAGGATGCCAAACATGGGATCTTCTGTCACCTGGATCTTGGACTTCCATTAGTATAGGTCCTAATAACAGCCTCAAAACTATGAAAAACAAATGTTTGCTGTTTAAACTACCGATCTTATGGTAATTTCTTAGAGCAGCTGAAACAGACTGACAGCAGAAAAATACTTTAGGAAACTCAGTCAGGGGAAATGTGGGAAATTATCAGACTAATTAAACTCAAACTCAAAAGATCAAGCCCTAGTTTATTGGCTCAATCAGAAATCCAAGTGAGACTCAGGAGCAGAAAATTTTGTTAATGTGTTAAGAAGGAAATTAGCAAAAATATGACCTAGAATATAATATTTAACCATGCCAGAAGGCCTGACCTCCATTTGGAATCAATGCAATTATTCTGGCATAAAAAGTGTACCATCAAGTTTCTGAGAAAGTGAGCATTGCATACTGATTCTGTAGCCTTAGAAATAAAGGAGGAAGAACTATTCATTTTTTTCTCATATGAAAACAAGGCCAAAATTGCTTTGAGTTCTTTATTTCACATAAAATAACATTAATGAAGGTAATATAGTAGAAGTAGACAGCCTAATTCACCTGTTTTATCAGGTAATACAATATAGAGGTCCTAATAACCGTCTATTATTTTCCTCTGCACTATAAAAAAAAACATAAATCAGCAGTTTTGTCTGTTGTAAAAGTTTATATATAGCAGATGTTTCTAGTGAGATTCTGTGGAAGTTCTCTTCGGAGCAAACAAACCACTTTTCTTTGTGGTTGAGAGGGGCAAAGAAAGAGGTTCTACAAAAGCCTGTCCAATTCCAAACAGCACTGCCACACTGCTCTGCAGTTGGCCTCAACTGGGAACTGAAAGATGATTGAAATTGTAAAGTGATTTTAAAGGACATGAGTATCTTAACTTTTTTCCTTTATAAAAGAGTCATGCAAATATGTTTTTCTCCCTCCTCTCCCTGGATTTATTGGTTTGGGGTTATTTTTAAAATCATGCCTAAATTTCAATTTACTAAGTGCCGGTCCTGATACAATTTGAGTAAATTGAAATCCTTTTCTTTAAATTAATAAAATAAACTTTGCTAGTATTCTAGAAGTGGAACAAACATGTAGAGATTACTAACTTTGAGAGGCATGGGTTGGTTTGTCATCTTTTTTGTAAGTAAACTGCTTTTAACAAACTTGAGATAAATACTCTCAATCTTTCTGCAGTATTTTCAGTTAGTGTCAAATTTGAGGACTATTGGTTTGGTTTGGTTTTCTGAATATACCATTTATTGAGTTTCTTGTTTTGTTGTTATTTGTTTTCCAAAGAGCATTGCAGCTGAAAGGAAAGAAAAAGTCAAGAAACTTCAAGAAAAGACACAACACCCTCAACTCCAGCTTACGATGCAGGTTTCAATAGTCAACTTGTCACACATTTTAGAAAACTTTTAGGAGAGTTATTTCTAACCCAAGCTATGTGGAACAAAAAAAAATTATAAGAGTCTAAGCTTTTCTAATAACATGACTTTAAAGGAGACCAGTCTAAATGAATAGAATATCATTTTTTTTCTAATTAGTTATACATGACAATAGAATTATTGTTTTAATGAATATTTTTCCATTTTCCATGACAAGAACTCTATGGCTTTTTAAAAAATTATTGTTTTAGTTGTAGATAAACACAATATCTTTATTTTTATTTGTTTTAGTGTGGTGATGAGGATCGAACCCAGTGCCTCAAATGTTCAAGGCAAGCACTCTACCACTGAGCCACAACCCCAGCCCAACTCTATGGTTTTTGTTAGAACTTTAGTTGTTGGCTAGAATTATTCTAAAGTAAAGGAAAGTCTGTATTTATTTTTGCAAATATTTCAATAATACATTATACGTTACATTTTCTCATTGGTTTGATTTTATTAGGAGGAGACAAGGAAAACCTTTTTCACAGGATTTTATTTACCATCCATACCTCTGAAAGTAAAAATTAAAAACAAAATTTCATCCCCTTATCATGTCATACAAATCTTATTTTTTAAAGTTCGTACTTCTCCTATTTTATTGGGCTTTCATACAAATCAGAACTGTAAGCTTGTCTCATAACATTGTTATGTCCTTAAATTTTTCCATGACCTATATTTTGGATTATACCTTTAAAACTTTTAAAAAGTAAATAATTTGGGGCTGGGGATGTGGCTCAAGCAGTAGCGCGCTCACCTGGCATGCGGGCGGCCCAGGTTCGATCCTCAGCATCACATACAAACAAAGATGTTGTGTCCACCGAAAACTAAAATAAATAAATATTAAATTTTTTTTTTCTCTCTCTCTCTCTCTTAAAAAAGAGTAAATAATTTTATGCTTATCCAGACCCAATTTTTTAAATTACTATTCTTGTTCTGTGTCCCATAAGTTTACAGATTATTGGTATAAAAGCCACCATAAGAAGAAAACGTGTTTCAGAGGTTCTAAAGTCAAGAGAGATTTAAAAACCTTCAATCCACCACCAGCCTTGAGAAAGCTGCTCTGATAATATTACTCCATTACTGAAGATTATAAACCCAAGCAAAGAGAATACAGAGGCCAAAACAGTTTCCATATGTGACATTTCAAAATAAAACTTCATTTAGGCTCTCATTAACAAAATGAAATGAAGGGCATCATTTTTACCAGAAATTTGGAGTCCCCCTGACTCCAAAAGAGCTATGTATCAAAAGCCACCATAGCATCATCTTGACATTGACCTCTTATAGTCAAGTTTCCCAGAAGTGATTGACACATCATTGTCTAGCCTATGTGGAGCATGGCTTCCCCTCTGCTCTCCACCATGGCTGCGCAAGCACTGGAGAAGAAGTGATGGACATATCTGGAAAAGTACAAGAGGTTACATCTGTTCTGTCCTTTTCCCAACCACCCTTAGGCAGGTGGGGCCATGTCTGAAAAAATTCCAAAGATTTCTTTCTACCAGCATGGTTACCATATAGAGATCTGAGATGGTGAGTTAATCCCAGTTACTTAATCAAACACTTACCTGGGTGTTGGCATGAATATATATTTGAAGATGTATTTAACATCTACAATCAGTTAACTTTAAGTAAATCAGCTTACTCTTGACAATGCGGGTGGCTCATGCAATCGGCAAAAAACTAAGGCTTCTCAGAGAAGAAGAAATTCTGCCTCAAGACTAAAACAACACCTGCTTGAGCTTCTAGCTGGCCAGCCTGCCTGCCCTGCAAATGCTGGACTTGTTAGCTGCCACCATGGTATAAGTCATTGCCTTAAAATCAATCTCTTTGCATGTGTACATAACATACATGTTGATTTTGTTTCTCTGGAGAACCTGTCTGATAGAGAGCCTTTGGCCATTTCAGTTCCTTCTTTGCAGTACCTATGCATTAGGAGAGTCATGAATAGACAAGCCTGTTTGCATTGGAGAATTATGGTTCTAAGAAGTACACTTAATACCTGGGAGGATTCCTGGAGAAAGTCAGAACATAGTTTTCCCCTGTGCTTTACTGTACATACATAAGAGATCACTGTTCTAATTTACTGTATTTTTGTCATATTTTAAACACTGTATTGTATTTGTACTACAGGCAAGATCAAAATTCTACCTTGAATTTTGGCAAATATTTATGTTGGAAGTTAGGTTTTTTTATTATAGAAATCCAAAATCTTTAACAATATGACATATATTTTGGCATCCATGTACTTTATTCCAACAGTGCTTAGATAGAGATGTGTTTGATATACTCATATTTCATTAGATCATTCAAGTTAATTGAAATGAGTAATTTTTGGAGATATCATTTCCTAGAAAATGTTCACAAATTTCAAAAACTAATTAACTAAATTGTGAAAATGGAAAATGCTAACCAACAAGGATCTTGCAAATAATACTAGGTTAAAACAATTGAATAATGGAGATTGTAATTTCTTGTGGCATGCTTTTTGAATCCTAAATATTTGGATGAATCTATATAATTTTTAAGTATATTTTTGCGTGAAAATTTTCTATTATGTCAGATAATTTTCAATTTCTAAATATTTAGGAAGTTGGGGCCAGGGTTATGGCTCAGTGGTAGAGCGCTTGCCTACCATGGTGAGGCACTGAGTTCAATCCCTGGCACCACATTAAATAAATAAATAAATATTTAGGAAGTTGAGAAAGCACCCAGTCATACCAATAAACCTTTCTCTATTCATTCCATGGTGCTAGTTTCTCATGATCCTTAGTTGAATAATGTCAGTTGTTTCCCAGTACTATGTTGGACTATATATAATCTAGATTTGTGATGGCTTATGAAGACAAACTTGGAAAAATACTAGATTCTAACAAAGTAGAAAATAAAATTCTCATTTAATTAAAACTTAAGTGAAAAATTTTCAAATTTAAACATTTAATCAGAGTCAGCTAGAGTGACTGAATTAAATATCTATCTTTTGAAAACAATGTGAAATAAATATAGTAAAGGCACATGATTAGAGGATTGATCTGTTTACAACCACTTTGGCTTTCAAGATATATTCTAAATCTACTGCTGTTCTCATTAGTGTTTTTTCTACCTTTTGCTAAAAACGTTGGCATTGGCTTATAGTTAAGTACAAAAAAAAATCACATCACTTCTAATATGAGTGATATCACAGTGGTTAAGACAACCTTGCTCTGCCACTTTCCAGTTGTGTGACTTTGTCAAATTAATCATTCTTCAGCATTCAGTAAAGTGAAGAAACTATTAAATTACTTCTTGTTTCTCTAAAATGGCTCCAAAAATATTATGCATATATATTTTAAAATAGCTATACATATACCCACAAGTCCACATTTTTTTAAAAAAGCACTTAGCATGGTACTTAGCAAGGAAGCAAATGCTCAGTAAGTGGTAGGCATTATCCACATCTTCAGAGTTTAGAAACTGCATGTGAATTACAATTACCTTAGTAAAAATTCTAATCAAAAAATTCTAATCGCTTAGAAATTGTATTCAAAAGCATTAGATCAAAGAAAATTTATCTTCTTGTTCAATATATTAAAGTTAAATTACATTCAAAATATTTATTTCTGTTCATTTTCCATGTGAAACTTAAATCATAAAAGGCTTATTGTACAGGAATTTCTTGGTTATAAGTCAACAGAACTAATAGGAGGGAATGAAGTGCCCCGATAAGCCCTGGGTGGGGTAGGGTCAGAAATCAGGTAGTCTAGGGATCTAGATAGTAAAAATAGATGGGTTATTTTTCCCTTCAGATTTTTACTGCTGCAATGATTCTATTCCAATGGTGTCAGTCATTCTGTCACTCAAGATTCAAATTCCAAGAAAATATCCAAATAGTCTATGTTGGTTGGATAGAATTAAGACCCTTTTATTCCCAGTCTTACCTTTATTTTGCTCCTCTAGAGCAAGTCCAATGGCAGTTACAAAGGAAAGAAAAATGCATGCTAATGAAAAAACAAACGTCCTACATGTTCAGAAGCATTGCCTTTAATTATTTTTCAGAAATCACATGCCCAAATAGTCATCATAAAGACACACATTACATAGGTAACAAGGATCAGAAACTGTTATTTATTTAATGCTCAAATACCCAGAGACATTAGCATATAGAACATATTTATAGAAAATTTAAAGTTATGGATAATATTTTTGAATAAGCTATTGTTCAGTACTCCTGAATTAATTAATATTACCTGGAAGTGGTAATGGAAATTTCTATTTCCACTTTTATACTAGGAGTAGATTGAGAAGATCTTCCATCTTTCCCCAGCCCAATTTTCTATCTTACTTTGTTATCTTGTTTTCTGAAAGTGGCAGGAATGGTGACAGAATCTTCCAACTTTGAGTTTGAATGGGCTTGCTAGGCAGGAAACATGGCAGGTCCCAGGACCTTCACAAGCATCCAAGCTGGTTTGTTGACACTGAAAGTATACAAATTATATTGTTCTACCTACACTTCTGGTGTAGGGTAAAATTGATGGAATACTAACACTGCACTTCTCAACTGTGGTGAAGTGAAAATGTTTCCAATGGTAACAAAAGAGTAGATGGAAATCTTTATTTTTTAAAAAAAATACCAGTAGGCTAATACAAGGGATTATAGCAATGCATACTCACCACATGGCCACTTACTTAAAGCTGACTATATTATATATACATTTAAATTATGTAAAATTCTAAAAAAATTAATTAAAATCTTTGAAAATTTGAAACAAATTGAAAGCTATATATTTGGATGTCAAAGGTATTTAAAAGAAAACTTAGTCAAAGTATATTGAGCCAGGCATAGTGGCTCACACCTATGATCCCAGCAGCTTGGGAGGCTGAAACAGGACGATTGCAAGTCCAAAGCCAGCTTCAGCAAAAGCAAGATATTAAGCAACTCAGTGAGACCCTGTATCTAAATAAAATACAAAGTAGGGCTGGGGATATGGTTCAGTGGTTGATTGCCCTGAGTTCAATCCTTGAAACAAAAAAAAAGTATATTAAACAGTAAAAAAATAACATAGAACAAAACTGCCATGAAATTTTTCAAAAAAACACAAAAAAATACTAGATTCCCTATACTCCAAAATCTCTTTAACCACATCACATTACAGTATAATAATTGACATTTATAGTGATGACCCTAGATTCTTAAAAATTCTAACATAGAAGAGGATGTGATACATTTTAGAAAGATGTTCAAGAAATACAATTATTTAAAAAGACTGTCTATGAAGACAGTAAACTTAGGGAATTTCAAAAATATACACATTGGCCCCCATGATTCTAAACAATAGCAATAACAGCAATAATAATTATTACTAATTAAGGATTTGTCATGTGCCAAGTGCTTTAACTTGATTAACTCATTCAGTGCTCACATCAATTCCTACCATGTACTATTATTATTGCTATTATATAGATAAGGAAACTAATAAGGTTAAGTGCTTGCCCATGGTCACTATTAGTGAGGATAGGTGAGATTACAATAACAAACAGCCCTAAAATTTCAGTGGCTTAAAACAATAGAGTTATATTTTTATTTGTGCCACCTGTCTATTATGACATGGCTGAGGCTCTGCTCTTCATAGTTCTCACTAAGAATGCAAAGTGATAGCATATCTGCTCTCCAAAATGAAGTTAGTTGCGTGCAGATAGCAATTTGTACCCTGGCTCTTCCCTAATGTCATGTGGTCATGACTTACTTCAAGAAGTACAAATCTGCTATGTGCCCAAAGGAGACCAGAATCCAGAATATTAGGGTAAAGCCTAAAGACTACCACAATCACATAAATAGAAAATAGAAGAGCAGAATTCAAACTCAAGCCTCCTAACAGTAAAGTGTTTATAATAAGGACAAGAGACTTCCAAGTTTTATGTATAAAAGAGAGTGACTAGGGGAGACAGGAATGGGTCACATCTCTTAGAAAGTTCCATCTCCTTGCAAAAAGCATTCTTATAAAATGCTGAAAATGTTGAGGAAATTAAAAAGTTTCAAGGCAACTTTGTCGTTTGTACAAATCACAGGGTTAGCAGATACATTTATTACCAATGAGAGCAATGCAGAACAAGAGGTTTTATATATTTTCTGAGAATCAAATGCCCTTTTTTGCATTGTCTAAGGATAAAATAAAGGGAACCTCTTTAAGAAAAGAATTTGGCTAGTATTAATGAAGTACTCTATAATCTTGGAAGCTCAATAGGAATAATTATTGACATCCCTGCCACCATGTCTATGGTTACTTTAACAAAAAAAAAAAAAAAAAGCCTCCTTATAAAGTAATTTGTGCTTGGATGTGGAAAAAAAATATTTTTTTTCTTTTGATTGTTTGCAATGGATCTTCCTGATTTACATTCCAAAAAATGTTTCTACACAATTTCCTTGGTAGCCAATATTGGGAAAAGTTGAATGTGTTCAACTTCATACTTTTCAGATTTGCAAACATGTTTTGAATGTTTACATATCTTCTGCATGACTCCAATGTAAGGTATTCCCTTACAAAACTCTTGCAGAAGAAAGATTAACAAATGGACTTAAAACAGATATCTACTTTTCCACAGGCAAAGTAAGCAGTGCAACACAGTCAGTACCAGTAGTTAAACAACCTGGAGTGAATTTGAAAAAACATCTGGGCTTTTACCCTGGTTTCAGGATTTTTCAAAACAAGATATATATGTGGGTTTACTTTCCACAAAATACAAATATATTGTACATAAATTCAATGTACATTTTTGTAACCTTAAGAAAATGAGACTCATTCTACATTTTATGACTCATACAGTCTTGATATGAGTTTAATAAACAAATAACATTTTTAATTCCTAACCATATTTAAATTCTAGTTTTAATTCAGATTTCAGCTGAAAGAAATGCTAGTGGGGGGCTTATTATATTTATATATTGTTTTCTTAGTCTTGGCAATAGTAACAAACGTGTGAATCTTGTCCTGAGATCTCAAAACAAGATCTATTGACTATTTATTATGTGATAATAATGCCAAGTGTCATATTACTACATATTGTTATTTGTCTTCAATATCAACCATATCTCTGAGAACTTCACAAATTTGTGGTCACAATATATGAAAGTTTAATTGGAATTTATTGCAACTGGAAATGGGCATATTACATTATTAGAAGGTCTAGGGAGGACTTCTTGGCAGAGCACTTACTTTGAGCCTAATTGATGTGAGATTAGAATATGTAAAAAAAAAAAATCTTACTTAAGAAATGAAATCCAACTAGAGATAGAGTAAAACAGAGACATGCTGCCTTTTGGAACATATTATTTAACCTAGGATCTGTTCTTTCATAACACTTTCACTTTAGGATTAGGATTTATCTATAGGAAGTCACCTGTTCCTCCCATTCCAACTGTACTTCTTAGGAAATTGAAAATTTGGGAATTTTTATTTGTCAGTATTTGCTAGAAGTCCAGTCATGGAAGGGCTGTACCACAGATTAAAACAGCTGCCCAAATCCCTGCCCAACTCTCTGAGAGACTATTACCTCATTCATTAAGATTTTCTATTATCCAGGACAATCTCTAACAACTGATAAGACAGGGGACAGCAATAGTAAGCTGTTTAAAACATTTAGTTTTAAGATCTTAAAAGTTTATAAGGTAAGAATTAAATTGAAAAGTAAAAGAAAATTTAGAAAAGAAAAAATAATGATAGCCTCAAATTTTAAGAAAGTACAAAAGTAATACCAGCTGTGACAGAAATTTTGACAAAAGAGTTGTGTACATGATACACTCCAGGAAAAATGAGATAAGCAAAAGCTGGTGTCTGTATTCAAAATGCTTACCATGTTGAAAGGCACAAAATATACAAAGCTAATAGTATGAGACACGGTTCAATAAGTATGATGTGTCACATGTGGATAGGGTTATGCACTTGGGTTCAAATTTCTAATGTGATTTAAACAAAGAACAAGTATAGAATTCTAGTTAGTTCCTGAGCTTTGGACTTAGAAAAATGTATCAGTCAAGGTTCAACCACAGAAAAGAACCAAACCAGTGGTTGATCTATATTGAAACTTATTGCAAAGAATTGGCTTATATGATTGTGGAGCTGACCAGTCAAATCTGAAATCTGCAGACAGTCCATCAGGAAGGACAGCTGAAACTTTCAGACAGCTGAAGCCGCAGCCTATAGACAGAGCTGCTTCTTCAAGGAGGTGTCAGCTCTCTTTTACAGCCTTTCAATTGACTGAATCAGGTTCATGCAAATGATCTAATACACTATCCCTTACTTAAAGTCAAGCAATTATGGACTTTTTATTGCATCTACAAAATAAATTCACAGAAATACTTAGACTTTTATAATTGTGATTTTATAACTGCAGCAAAAGGTAGAAAACAAACCAAGTGACCATAAATAGAGTATTCTCTTTCATGATGATATATGATGGTAACACTATGCATTTATTTAAGAAAGTAAGAATGGTTTATATATATGATATGCAAATAAAATATATATTAAAAGGATAAAGCAAAGTATAAAACAGTGTGTAAAAGTGTAATGGTGGGCCTATATAGTCATTAGATATATTACATGTATATACACATATTCATATCTTTATATATGAATGTCTATTTATGTTTACCTGAAGGAATTCTAGAAGGATACAAAAGAACACAATAAAGGATCAACTTGTGATAGTGTAACATTGGATGAAACCTGGGTGAATGGGGAGCAAACCATTTTACTATATATCTTTTATAGTTTTATTTTTGGACCAAGTGAATGTGTTTACTATTTTAAAAAACATACATCTATGGAAATAATTCAACAATGCCTGTTATATTAGTTAATTGTTGAAAAATGCTGTCACTGGCCAGACCATGACTTAATTATTAAAGATTTATGGGTCAGCAGAAACTCAGCTGTCTTCAGTGCTTCATGAAGCTCTCATTCTCACTCAGATACATAAGTCTGTTTCCTACTTCTCTCATTCTTCCTGGATCAGCAGAAACAGAGACAGAAGATGGCTAGTAGAATAATGCAAGACCTCTTAGTTCCTAGTACAATTTCTGCCTATACACCATTAGCAAAAGCAAGTCCAAGGAGGATGTACACTCTGCCCATAACAAAGTCCTGGCAAGAACATGGATGCAGGGAGGGGCCAATGATTCAATCCATCACAGCTGTTGATCACTGCAGACATCCGGAAATATTCTAAAATAGAACTGTGAATCACAGGTCTAAGAGGCAGCAAACTGTAGGCATAACTTTGTAAAAGATTGAGTATTCTATGAATGCCACATCTTATCTTTAAGTTACATCATCATTATCTATAAGGGTAATGAATGGAATGAAATGAAATGGAATGCCATTTTAGACTTACAAATTTGGAAGGGACCTGGGAGCACACTGCCACACCACAGTGCCTTCTGCAGATAAGGAACTGAAGCCTGAATAAATTAAGTTAGCATAAACAAGAAACTAAGTTTATTTGAGCAATTATAAAAAGCACCAAAAAAAAAGAGCTGCAATGCCTAAAACATAACTACTTATTTAAAGTAAAGGGCAATCATGAACAAAATCATGAGGCACATCATAAAATTTTGTTTAAATGCATAATGTAAAAGATTGATTAAGTTTCCTAAAAGTATGGGTCATAGATTGACCCGGGAAACAAAGAAAAGGAATTAAAGTGAGTGACATTAACTGCAAATAGCACCCCCACAGTCATAAATCAGGACACATTTCATGTGTTCTGTTTTAGAAATATATCTCCAACATACATAAATAATAATAATGTATATTATATTTTTATTTTAAAATTTTTCATTAGAATTACAAGGGTATGTACAAAAACAAATCTCTCTCCTATACAACACAACTAGTATACCCCTCAAGCAAAATACTATTGTAAGTTTATTGTGTTATTGTATTAATTCTTTCTAGTTTTATTCAGATTAATACACAGGACATTTTTATCTTATCCTAAGGATACAATTCTAAATACTTAGAATAATCCTATACTTACTTTCCCATAAAATATTTTTGCTTTAACTAATGACTATGGTAATGGTACTAAAAACAACTTACAATTCACTAGGTCCACCAGCTTAAAAAAATTAGGCAAGTCTTACTTAATTCCTTTTAATCTAGGGAAAGTCACAATATTTAACTTATGTGGAAATACAAAGAACACAGAAGAGTCAACAATCCAGAAAAACAGAGTTTGCAGAGTTATACTACCTGACTTTTGAGACACACAACATAGCTACAGTCATCAGGACCATGTGGTAAGGGCATAAAGATAGACAGATAGCTAAAGGAACATATTCTTGGCAAACTTGTTGCACTAAATAATTGTGATTGAACTAATCATTCACTGAAACTACTAAAACCACTTATGGGCAAGGATGTATCTATGTGCTTCATCCTCATTTTGTTAGTTGATGAGTTAACCAAATATAAGACTTTACATTTTATCACCAGAGAATATCATCTTATTAGTTGTTGCTTTTTTTTTAAGCCAAGCTCTTTCTAGATATTGATTCTGTCATTTAATACAATGTTTCTTCATGCTTCTTAATTTCTATGAACTTGGTAATCATGTTATCCAATACTCTTTCAGTCATAATTAATAAGATCCAATATAAATTCACCATAAGCAAAGAGGAAATTAATTGACTCAAATAGTTAATAAGTCCAGTGTAAACTCAGATACAACTGGATCAAATAATAAAATAGGAACTCAACGTTACCTTGATTGTCCCACTCATTCCACCTCTCAGCATTGTTTTTCTTAGTACATTGTTTTTGAACCTCATCCCAATTATCTCAGCAAGTCTTGGACCTGAGAATGGTCTGCAATGAGTCTCATGTTCATCTCAGAACCAATCGATGTGGTTAGGAGACTGTATTTCTCTGATTGTCCTTGTTTGAAAAACACACTCACCCCTGGAGCCATGGCTGAGGTAAGCCTTCCTTCAAACACATGGACTAGGAGTGAGAGAAGGGAAAGGTGACATTCCATGGAAAACAGGGCATTGTCACCAGTTTGTAGGGGAAATAAGCACCACAGCAAACAAAAATGACATATGTTGTCAAGAAATCCTAAGCATGATAAAATGAAAGGATCAATAAGGAGTTTATTATCATAAAGACATCTCCCAAAATTATTTTTAGGTTTGGTTTTAAAGTATGGTACTTGGCATAATGAAAAAGTGCTAGGTCAAAAGGAAGTAGAATATTATCAGTATTTGATAATTTTCCTATTCTGTTTGCACTGTATCCAAAAGATGAAAATGTTGTAGAAGACCTGTGTCTTAGTCAACTCAGGCTGCTATAACAAAACACCACAGACTAGATGACTTAACAGATATTTATTTCTTATAGTTCGGAAAGCTGAGAAGGCCAAGATCAAGGTCCTGGCAGATTTGGTTCTCAGTAGGGCCCTCTTCCTGGCATGGTAGGGCCATGTTCTCACTTTGTGTTGACATGACCTTTTCCTCAATACATGTATGGGGGGTGGGGGTGCAGTTGTTGCTTTATATAATAGCATTAATCCCATTTTGAGGATAATGAGAATTATCTTCTTCTAAACCTAATTGCCCCTCAAAGACCCTCCTCCAGTGTGATGTATCACACTGAAGGTTAGAACTTCAACATATGAATGTTGGGGGTGGGGGAGATACAGTTAGACGTTAACATCAAAAGAGCCATAACCAAGTTCAGAAGTCAAGAAAAGGCCAGAGGAATGACATTTATTTAGCCATTATTCACACAGTGAAAAAATCAACAGAACCAAAGATGGTCAATTTGGTTTTCACCCAGAAATAACATTATTCTTAGGTAAGCTTAATCTGCATGTATGAGAAGAACACACTCTGTATCCCCTCCAGGATTTCTTCCTTCAACCAGGAACTAGTATTAAAGTCAACAAATCAGGAAAAAAGCCTCAAAGGGCACTATTGAAGTAAACTATGTCCCATCAGCAGGAAGTTCAGCACAAGAGATTACACTTAATGGAAGCAAACTGGTCAATTAATTGAAGAATATGACATTAAAACCACCTTTTAAAATCCACAAGAATATCTGATAATTATGTGATTGAGGAAAACTGGAAGTACAAGATATAAAATGGGTGATGCCAAAAAAGAAAAGAAAATTATAGGTTATTATGCCAATTAGGGCTTTAAAAATATGTTTTTAAAGCTCAGATATTTAGCTATTGCAGGGCTGTCATTTTCGTTGGCTGGATCCACCAAGTGAAAACAGGGTATGAGAAGAGTTTCCTCCAATGTCTAGTACTTAAAATATAAAAAGGGATTTAAAAGTATAGAAAGTAATAAGGAAATAAGTAAGTCTGCCTTAAAATGTGCTAGAGAGCCCAGTCCAATCACTGTATTTTTAACAAGGTTGTGTTTCAAGGTCAATTTCACTGTCCTGGGGTTTCATGCCTGTTCTGATGATAACAAGAAATCATATATCTTTGATACCCCAAAGGAAAGTTATGCTCCTCCTGTCAGGAACATCAGAAGCCTTGATTTTATTTTTTTTTCTTTTATGTTTTTTCTTCCTTTTTTTTTTTTTTTTTTTTTTTTTGTAGTGCTGGGGCAAGTGTTCTACCCATTAAGCCACATTCTCAGCCCCAAAAGCTTTGATTTCTAAGCCCCACTGTGTCACTAGGTCAGTCGATGAAATCATCTAATACCTATGAAACTGAGTTACCATTTAATCAAACTGACAAAGAGGAGCAGGGGAACCACAACAATGCTCAACGAGAGAGAGAGCAATATTTTGCAAATGTGAGTGAGCCCTATGTGCTCACTGACCACCCGCTCCCTAAGGAGCTCTGCATAACTTCTTATGTGGTTCAGGATGCTTAAACAGGGTTGAAGAGGTGAAAATGAGTAGTTACAATCTAAATCTATCATAATCCACCAAAGGAAAAAAATGAATTTGCCAATCACTTAAACATAAGTATTCATCCTTTTTGAGAAAAATTACAAGTTTCTATGAAAACAAAACTGATATTAGAAATATTAAAAGTTCAAAATTTAAGACATAGGTATGGATAACACTGTTCTTTAAGTTTATTGCACTGTATTTAACATATTATATGCTATGCATTATATTATAGTCTTTCATTTTCCTTGTTTCACTCTTTTAAAGAGATTCTACTTTTAACAACACTCTGGAGATTTACAGTAAAATTATGTAGCATTCCCATATGGCCCACATCCAGTTTCTCCCATATCTTAACATCTTTAAATGGTTTGTCTTTGGTTTAATTGCTTTTATTTTCACCGGATATTTACTTTTAATCATCATAATTGACATACTTGATAATCTAATCAAATGATACTAAAAAGCTATCGAATTCATCAATCTCTATTGCATTCTTCCATGTGAGTAATCACTTTCATGTGTATAGTTATTTTTTTTGGTTATTTAATCAATTTTTAAATAGCATATTTATACTAAAATTACTTTATTTATTAATACTAGAAGTTATGATAAAAATTTTTCTAAGTATTGCATCAAATCTACCACATTAATTTCTGAGCAGTCTAATGTCATTAGCTAATTCATCCCCTTCATTTCTTCCCTCTATTTCTGTACTGGAGTTTCCATCCTCCTGCTCCTGTCTGCCACTCACAGCTCCCTACACTTGATGCCTATCTGAGACCTCCTTCACTAATACCTATGTTGTATCCCATCTGGGGACTTCATCTTCTTGGGTTCTGCTTCATTTTGTTCGAATATATGTTTTTATAGCTTCATAAGAAAAGACTTGAGGATTTGATTTTTTTTTAACTTTCCTTGTCGAACCCTGTCTTTATTCTGTTCTCACAATTGATTGTTTGAATATAGAAGTCTGGATTGAAAACCATTTTCTCTTAGAGTGGTAATGGAATTGCCCTCTTGTCTTCTATCTCCAGTATTTTACAATGTCTCAAGTCATTCTTTTCTTTGTGATATGTGACCTGGGATGTCTGGAAGCTTTCAGAATTTTTCTTTAATCCTATGGGGCTATCCGGGTGGTGGTGCCTGGCTTAAATTTTATGAAGACATGCTCTACAAAGATCTCTTCATTCCTTGTGCTAGGCACTCAGTGGACCCTTCAAAGTGGAGACTGTTTTCCCAGCATCCTCTTCCCTACTCTCTATATCCTAAAATCTTAATAAAACCTTTCAACCATTGAGGATTCTATTCCCACATATTATGGGAGTCCTTTGAAGGAATATTTCAAGTGTATTGCCAAACTCTAATGGCATGTATATCGGCTTCAGTATATGATCTGAAATTTGGGAAAGTATAGCATCTCAAGCTAAATAATAAAACCACTTGAAGAAAACCTAATCACCTGAGTTGAAGTTACCCAGTTTTCTTATCTGCCTCTGAATATAATCATTAGCATATGAATGGTCCAATTATGGAGCACCAATATCATGTTATTATTGTCAGTGTCCTAAATCACTTGGGAGTATGCTGGAGAGTAAATCGACCTTTACCATTGAATATTTCATGGTGCATGTCCTGGGAACAAGTCATCTTCTCACATAACATTCCTGACTTTATGTCTAGTAGATTGAAGAAACAAGATACGCTCTTGCTAAAATTAACCAAAATATATGAATTCCAAATACAATGTATCTACACTGTATATGGACAAAGAGATTTAATGATAACAATAGAGTAGGGTATTTTTGTTATATGATTACACCTGTTCTTTCATCCCACGACAGTGGGTCCCACAGAGCTCTAGAACATGGTGTGTGGCATGACCTGCCAGCAATCAAAAGGTTTTCTAAAGCCAAAATCAACTTATGTTTTATTACTGGTCTTTGATATACAAAAGATTCTAATGTGTTAAATTTAAATGTTGGTTTATTCTGTATGTGTGTCACCCATTGTAAAAGCTGGAGCTGTTCTTATTTAAGTATGAAAAAAAAAGATTACTATACTTGGCCTTGCTATTTAAAATACCTGAATATAATTCTCACTTTCATATGTCTTCTGGAATTTTTTCTTATCAGAAAGTTTATCAGGGTCAAAATCTGAGAATGGAAAAGAATGGAAAATGTTCTGTTCAAGGGAAATGTGGTTTTCCTCAAGCTTACAACCTTGAGCACTTAAAAAATAGTCTTCAATGAGTTCTTAAGAAAAAATACAATTTTTTAAAATTCTAAGTAACTAAACACCATCAACACATCTAAGTTACCTAAGAGGAAATAAATGATCTTTCTTAAGAAGGATACTTGTGATTTTTTAAGTTGTAAAATGACCATGGTTTGTGTGAGGATTCATAATGAGAATATTTACAGAAATTTGATAAAATTTGAAAATGAATATTAAGAAAATTAATAACCATTCCATGAGAGGTATTATAGTATCATTTAAAAAGAACAAGTGGGAATGATTTAAATAGAACTCTATAACATTTGACATGGTTTCAAAAATGAATACATAAATATTGTCATAATTTTAACAACAGCTTTTTCAGCTTTATGGCAAATGAAAGCCAGTGCTTCTTCTATTTAAAAGTGTTTTAACAACATAGGCTGGGGGTATAGTTCAGTGGTAGAGTGCTTGCCTTGGGTTTAATCACTAAGACTATACATTTAAAAAAAAAAAAAAGTGTTTAACAACACTTCACCAAATGTAGTGGACATCTGTTGTTTGTGTCTGCTCAGCATTCACCAGGGACTCCAGGTGGATAGAGAGAGTTTGTCAGTCAGGGGGCCTGACTCTCCCCTGGCTTCAAGAGCTGGGACAGTTGCTGGATAGTCAATCTTCATACCACCTTCTGAAGTTCACAAAGATTATTAAAGTGGTGAAAGTAGCACCCAAGTTGGACCAACGAGTCTCCTGATGAGCTCCATTCTATACACTGCTCTCAACTAATAAAAGACCAGTTAAATGTGGAACTGCCACTGGCTATCTTTAACTACCACATGCAGAGATGCTGCCTGAGGATAAAACCAGCACTAGAGGAATGTTGAATGGTGACAGAGGGTCAAAGAGACTGGAATTTGTTGAGCCCCTGGATTCAGCTATGCTAAAGCCAATTCCAAACCTATACTTCCTAGTTAAAAGAGCAAATAAATTCTCTTTTTTGCTTAAGGATTTTTAAACTTTTTTTTCGCTATTCATGGACACAATATCTTTATTTCATTTATTTATTTTTATGTGGTGCTGAGGATCGAACCTAGTGCCTCACATATGTGAGGCAAGCACTCTGTCACTGAGCCACAACCCCAGCTCCCCTTTTTTTCCCCCTTAAGTTAGATTACTGTCACTTGCAACCAAGAATCCTGGCTAACAGATAAGGCAAGTCCTTTTCAGAGCACAATGTATAATTTAAGGCATATATAAGTACCCTTAAACAATGGTTGCTCCTAAATTGTACATTTGCCAAATAAAGATTATAAAGTTATATGAATATAACATAAGCTTAATTTTCTTATAGCTTTGCAGCCCCACCATTCATATTTAAACAGCCCCAGACTGTTGATAGCCAAAAAGAGAAAATGAGCATATGTGTGGAGGGAAACAGAGCAGAACTGGAGGGGGAAGTCAAGCCAAAGACTCCCCCAGTCTGAAAAGCTTTCAAATGTCATAGGATCACTGTCTTTGCACTACACAAGACTATTAGGTTATTTAAGTTCAAGTTTGAGGTGCTGTAATTATAAAGGAAGTTGAGAAAATATGTTAGAGAGGTTGACTCAATCTAAAAGGCAAATTTTAGGAAGGGGACATGAGATTGGTTTATTTCAGATTCATGTTCTTGTGACATATTAAAAATAAATTCCTTATTCTTAAAAAAAATCTTGTACTATAGACAGGCTCTTTGGGAAAACCTGAAACATGAGAAATATGCACTATGGTTTTTAGTACAATAAAGAGAATTAGATACTCAGTACTAACCAAGTTCATTAAAACAGTTCTGAGTATTACCTCTCTTAGGGAAGTAAATACACCTTCTTACCACAGTGAAGAAATATTGTCCAAAGGTTGGTTGCAGTTGCATAGACTGGATTCTTCATTCATGTGTCTAACACGTGAATTCTCTCCTGCAGGCACAATTTCTGCACTGATCTTTGGAGCATTAGCCTTGTTTTTCTTTCCCAATTAAATCCTCATTCAGAAGAAGGGTATATCTCTAGACCCAGGGAACCTTAGAACTAGCAAGAAATATGTGACATTCTCTTGTAATGATTCTTTTTCATATTTCTCTCTACAAAAACTTATGGCATCTTTGTCTTTCCTTTACTTAAGAGTCCCCTCACAGTGAGTGCCTGGCACAAAGTGAGTATTCAATAAATGTTGCTTGAATGAACAAATAGAACATCAATCTGGAAAGGATCTTGAGAATGAACTTTCACTTTATACTGGGAACAAATCAAGGGTCTCAAGAGTTGTCATGTGCCAAGAGCACAAAGCTAGTTATTGGTAGCCCTAAGACTACCAATAAATAAGGACTATTGGTAGTCTTGAATCATAATTCGATGTTCATCACTAAACTAAAATTTTCAGCCATTTTTTGTAATGTTCACATAGAAGACATATTTTCAACATATAACCTGCAGTGTGATCAATTCTAAGATATCACTGTAAGCATATGAAGTATTTAAAAAGTCATTAGCAAACATCAGTATTTGACTTGTACTAATCACAAATTTTCTGAGACATACTTTAAAACAGATGGAGACAAACTACTGGATTAAGAGATCAAACAAGTTGAGGCTATTATACAAGACTAAGCTAATATTAAAGTCTTTTACCTCAAGATATCAAATTCATCCCTTGATTTTTACCTCATTGTTCTTGAAGCCACCAGACCTTGAGTTTTATATCCTGTGCTCTATCCTTCTTGGTTATGAACATTACCTCCCTGTACACGAAGCTGGAAATTGTATCATTCCCCTTCATATGTCCCCAAAGCCAAGCCTTCAACCCAGACATCAGTTTATGAGATAAATGAGGACAATCGGATATCCACACATAAAAAGATGCACTTAGGGGCTTACCTCAGACCACAAACAAAAATTAACATGATCAGATCATAGTTTTAAATACAAGAGCCAAATAGAAGAAAACACAGGAGAAAATCTTTGAGACCTCAAACTAGGCAAAACTTTGTTAGTACAAAAACTGCTCCAAAAACACATTTCATAAAAGAAAAAATAGATAAATTAGACCTCATTAAAATTTAAAACTTTTTCACTATAAATTATACCACCAAGAAAACAAAAAGAGAATAAATACACTGCAAGAAAATATTTGCAAAACACACATCTGATGGAGGATTTATATTCAGAATACACAAAGAACTCTTACATGATAAAAAAAAGTGACCCAATCAAAAATGGACAAAATATATGAATATATATTTCACTAAAGAAGATAGAAAAATTACTAAGGGCTAATAAACATGGAAAGATTTAATTAAGGAAATACAAATTAAAACAAGAATGAACTGTGGTTTCACACCCACTAGAATGCACATAATAAATATATCAGATAATAATGAGTGTTGGTGAGGTTATGGAGAAATGGGAAACTTCATATATTGTTAGCAGGAACACAAAATGGTACAGCAACTTTGGAAAACAATTCAGCAGGTTCTCAAAAAGTTAAATGTAAAACTACCAAGTGACCCAGCAATTCCACTCCCTTATGTATTTACACAAGATATATAAAAGCTTATATCTACTCCAAGACTAGACAGCAATTTTCTTAGTAGAATTATTCTTAATATCCCCAAACTAGCAACAATCAAATGTCAATCAACCAATGAATGGCTCACTAAGGTGGCATATCCATATAATTGAAAACTACTCAGCAATAAATGCTACATTGAGGGAGTAGGAGAATGAGTAGGGAATGAGATTGATCAAATTACGTTATGTGCATATATGAATATGACATAATGAATCCCATTATCATGTAGTATTATAATGTACCAATTAAAACGAATAAATTTATAAAGATACATTGAACTGTGAATTTTAATTGTCAATTTAAATGCAATGTATAAAAAGCTTATTTTGTCATTATGAAAAATTATATGTAAAAAAATGACCCTCTTCAGTGCAAAAAATAAAATACTGCTTCACTGACAAACTTCAAAAATATTATGCAAAGCGAAAAAGCCAGACATAAGAAATGGCATATGATTCCATTTATCTTAAATATCAAAAAAAGTGCAAATTTATAAACAGAAAGTAGATTTGTAGTTGTCTGAGCTAGGGTATGGAAATATAAATAAGTTTCATGGGGATGGTTTGGAGGAGGGAAATCTTATTGAGAGGATGAAAATGTTCTAAAACTGATTTAGGGTGATGGTGGCATTGCACAGAAGTATGACTAAAAATCAGAATTGTGAATTAGGAATGAGTGAATTTAATGATTCAGAAAATATGCCTTGCTAAAGTTGTTTTTTTAAAGACGTGTATAAATCATTGACACACTAATACCTTTGGAAAGATTATTCTCATCATTGTCATTCATCCATTACATAGCCATAGTACCAATTTCCAAAAACATTCCATTCCCCTTCCCCTTAAACTCTTTCCATCACTACTGGTGCCCCACTCAAAGAAGTATCTCAAAAGCCTACACTACCTTTTAACATATTTGTTCCAGTTCTCCCATTTACAACAGATAGACATGGGCCCTTGCCAGCAATTCATTCACATTTTCCTGGAGTTCTTAATCAATCAGTCTAGGTACCTTGCCCACAGAATGCTGACAGTTTGACAGATGAAATGATTCACATAAATAATTATCAAATAGAAGCTCTGAAGATGTCAAGATCCTACCAGATGTAGGTAAGCAAAAACAAAGAAAATCCAAAGGAGGTTTTATCTGAGCAAGACAGTACATGAGAGTCAAAATTCCCATGGGGGAAATGACCTCTTCAGCACCAGTGGGCGGATACATCTCTTCTGAGTGCTTTCAGCTATGGATTTTCATTCCTGGTCATTCTTTTTTCTTGTCAAACCTTCTGTGAGCTCTATTATCATATGTGGCTACTCAAACAAATTTGAACAAAGAGCAGAAGCTGAAGAAATAATTGGGCTTTCATCTGGAGCCCCTTGATTAAGTTATCTCTATATCATCCATATACAATGATGTCTTAGAAGATACTATTTCACAAATGCTGTTTTTCTACAATTTAAGCACCTGGAACCCATAGATAGTGTATCAGAGAAGAGGCTAGAAGAGCAATAGGAAGGCAAGTCCTGGGAGAACCCAAGCCCTGAGGCTCTGGAAAGAGAAATCCTCCTTAATGATTACTATGTAAGGTATATAAGTACAATTTCTTGACAAATAAGTGAATCAAAATTTAGTACAAAAATATCTTGTGTTTGGCCCTGCATAGAAAATGAATCCTGTCTCTTTAGTGGGAAACCCACTGACCCAGCAAGCTGACTCTTAAGACAATCTGTTGAATCACTGTATAGAAAAATGTTGGTTCCAAAGCATTCAGAGGCTTTTGGCAACATGAAAATGTAAAGTGTCACTGTATTGAATACAATTGGTCCTTTCCTATTTATCAGGCAATAAATACATTATTCAACCATTAAGCAAACACTTAACCATGTGCCAGGCACTGGACTAACAACTGATAAATGAGGATAAATAAGAATAAAAGATGTGTAAGGGGTTCAAATAAAGTCCAGTCTTTTAAAATTGTGATCCATGGACCATCTGTATCACAAATACCTGCATGTGAATTCTAATTAAGTTATTGGAATACATAATCCTGGGCCCCACTCTAGCCCAAATTAATCTAAGTCTCTGCGGGGAGAGTCCAGGAATGTGCATACAATGAGCTCCACAGGTAATTCTTGTGTATACTGAAGTTTGCCAATCAAACTGGTGAATTCATATCTAAAGGAAATGCAACAGTATGATAATAGACATCTCCATTTGAGTTAGTGGTGATTAAGTGCCAAAGTGTTCTTCTATGATGTTTTCAATGTTAATACTTTTATATATAAGCTTCAGGAATAGTCTCATGAGATACTACTATTAAATTATCAATATTGTGAAAATAATCATCACTGTAAAAGAGCACAAAGGAAAATGAGATTGACTCACCAGAATCAGGAAAGTTATCATATTGGAAATACTTGAATGGGGTCTTACAACTAGATCTTTAAGCTTGCTCAGCCAGTTCTGAGATGTCCTCTTAGGATTTTCTCAACATCACATTCAAGAACTGGCTGAAGAAATTGCTGCCACTGTTAATCCCCAAATCAGTTGACTCCTGCCATCTAGGAGCCTGACCACCAGCCTTCTTCCTCCTATATCATGTTTCTGAGTCAAAGTCTTCCTTGGTGCATCAGATTGATGTCACCTAGGTCATAACTGGACTACAGGGAGATTGGAAATACACCCTTTTGCCTTTGTTTTTATGTTATCTAAGAAAGTGAAATGCAGGGAACTATGAAAACATGGAATAGATGGTCAAAGGATTTTTAATTGCTATGTTATTATCTGTCTACTACACAGTATATATCCTAAATTATGTTACACTCTCCAACTGTGACCAGGAGCACATGAGTATTCTAATTACCTGGCTATGGGTCATGAATAGAATGTAGGAGGTGGAAAGGGCTGAGCATTTCACAGCGCAACCCTCCAAGGCATTTAATATTACTATTTCCAAAGTTCCCTCTCCTTTACCATACCTAAACAGCCTGAACTGGATCCTGACGCAGTGGACGGGAATCTGAGAACCTTTCCCTCTGCTTATAACCTGAGATTATAAGAAGTAACTGAATTATTGATCGATTGCTTCAAAAATAAACAAGCATTAAATATAAAGTATGCCAAGAACCAAATCTTCATTTCACACATACAAATTTCAGCAGCAGTTGGGCTGGGGTTGTGGCTCAGCGGTAGAGCGCTTGCCTTGCACGTGTGAGGCACTGAGTTTGATCCTCAGCACCACATAAAAATAAATAAACAAAACAACGGTATTGTGACCATCTACAACTAAAAAGAAAATATGTTTTTTAAAAATTTCAGCAGCATTCAGATGGAAAATACTAAATAATTCAATAAGTCAACTAATGTAATTACCTGAGCTTAGATCTCAGAGATAACTTAGCAAGGCTTCAGACCATCTCAAATCAGAATATTATAAATGAACCATATGAAAGTTCAATAGAAGAAACAGCTAACTATTGATTCTAATAAGTGGAATTTGTCAGACCACAGCTATTTCTTCTCTGCTTGTGATATAAAATTAGGGACTCAACAGAATGCATAGCTAGACAGTTAAGCAGGGTAAGATAAGCTCCACAGGACCAAGGTGTTTGATTCTTATAAAAATGTCAACACTTACAAGCCTAATTTTTAAATCATATCTCAGTCCTTCTCCATGGACCTCAACCATCCCTCCTTCATTCTTGAGCTCACCTCAGTTGCTTTGGTCAGCTTACTGTCATCTGAAAAGTTGCTGCAGGGGTGGAACAATAGGAAGCTATGTACTTTAACTCTTCAGCAAAATATGGTTTGTCTATGGTCAGTCAGTACAAGAGTAAACCACATCAGGAATATTTTTAATTTTTTAAAAGTCCTTTAGCAAATATTTCCCAGTGTGAAAATTAATGTTCTTATATAAAGAGAATCACAGAAAATTATTTTTTCCTGTTGTTAAAATGTATGAGTCTTCCATCAGTGAAACACTCTTCCCTTTATGACGAGAATAAAAGTATATAGTGCATGTGGTTCTCACTTTTGTATTATCTATCAGGAATCTTGAAGCTAAATTTCCTGCTCAATGGCAATGACTATCTTTAGTTGTTTTTTTAGGTACAATTAATTTCTTTCTTTATTATTTTGTTCATATTCTTTTAATAATATGTCATTAATTTCATTCTCAATTTTTATTCATATTTCTAATATAAAATTCACCCATTTTAAATATATGGTTTGAAGAATTATCACAGTTACACATAGTCATGTAACCAGCACAACAATCAAAGCATAGAATACTTCCATCAACTTTAAAAATGTCCTTTTTTCTTTTTTGCATTACAATTCTTAATACACCTTTATACCACAATTTATCATATCTCTGTGTGTATAAAAAGTATGTTAATTATGATTGTAATGCATTCCACTATTGTCATGTATGTAAGAAATGAAAATAAATAAATAATTTTTAAAAATAAGATAAAATAAATGTCCTTTTTATAATTGATCCTCTCCTACCACATTAATACGCAACCTTAGGCAACTATTGATCTAATTATTGTCACTACATTTTTTTAATTTCTAGAAGTTCATATGAATAGAATCAAGAAGAATATAATGCTGTGTCATCTTTCACTTGGCATAAGGTTTTTGAAATTCATCCATGTTGTTACTGTACATCAACATCTCACTTTTGTCAAATTATATTCCACAGTACAGTTATAACACAATTGTTTGTTGTGGTAATCACTTGATGGATAATTGAATTATTGAGAGTATTATGAACAATGTGCTTATAAACTTTCACATTCAACTCTTTGTATGGACACATATTTCTTCTGGGCAAATACCTATGAAGTAGGAAAGCTGGGGTATGTTTTTTTTTTTTTTTTTTTTTTTTTTACTGTGTGAGGCAGTGTCAAAGTAATTGGGCCATTTTGCAATCTCACCACAAATTATGATTATTCTAATTCCTTCACATCTTTGTCAACATTGGATGTTTTCAGGCTTTTTAGTTGTAGTCATTCTAGTGACTGTGTAGTGATATCTCATTGTGGTTATAACTTGCATTTCACTGATAATGAATAATGTTGAGCATCTTTCCTTGTGCTTAATAGGCATACTTATATGTGTCATTTTTTGAAGTGTCTGTTCAAATCTTTTGCCCCATGTTTTTTTTCTTATTATGGGTCATAAAAATTATTTATATATTCCAAAAGCAAGCCTTTTATCGGTATATGTTTTAAAAATACTTTCTGTCAGTTTGTGGGCTTGCCTCTTTTCATATTTTTAAAAATTTTATATATGGTGCTGAGGATTGAACCCAGTGCTTCACACATGCCAGGCAAGTGCTCTACTGCTGAGCCACAACCCCAGCCCCTCATTTAAAAAATATATATATATTTTGTTAGTGACTTTCACAGAGCAAACGTTTTAAATTTTGATGGTCTATTTCAATTTCTTTATTATGTGACACATTATTTTGTGAACTACTTAAGAAATTATTGCTTAACCCAGACTTTCTCAAACTTGGCCCTACTGGCACTTGAACTTTGTGGTAGGGAACATCCTGTGCATTGCAGAATATTTAGCAGCATCCCTGCCATGACCTGCTAGATAGCAATTATGTCCACTCCTGTTATAATAATCCAAAATGTCTCCACACATTAGCAAATGTCCCTGAGGGTACAAAATCATCTGTGATTGAGAACAATGTCCTAACCCAATGCCATAAGTACCCACCCATGCATTCCCTGCTGCCAACCTGCTTCTTTTTTCTAGTAGGGTTATAGTGTTAGCTCTTGAACAGCAATCCATATGGAGTTATTGTCTATGTAAACCATGAAGTAATAATGAAAGTTCATTTTTTCCATATAACTATTCAGTTTTTCTAGTACAATTTGTTACAAAGTCTATCTTTTCCATTGTGGGATTACCTTGACAGCACATTTGTTGAAAATTAGTTGATCATATAAGTGGGGATCTATTTCTGAGCTCTCTATATTGTTCCACTGTTTATCTTTATGATAGTAACACAGTCTTGATTATTGTAACTTTATAGTAAATAAGAAAATCAGATAGTCTAAATACCTTGTTCTGTTTCAAAATTGTTTTTGGCTATTCTAAGTCGCTCACCTGTCCGTAAATTTTAGAATAAATGTTTAAACTTTGTTTGTTAAATAAACTTTATTCTAGAATAATTTTAGATTTGCAAAAGAGTTGCAAAGACAGTATAAACAGTTTCCATATTCTCCTCACTCAGTTCCCCCAATGCAACATTGTACAACATTGTGGTACATTTGTCAAAACTAAGGAACCAACATTAGTACATTGCTCTTAACTAAACTTTAGACTCCATTTGGATGTCACCAGTTATTCCATTAATATTCTCTCTTTATTCAAGATCCAGTTTAGCATACCACATTTCATTTAGTCATCCTGTCTCCCTAGTCTCTTCTGTCTGTGACAGTTCTCAAGATTCTTCTTGGTCTTTGTGCATGGCTTTTTTAATAGTCCCAAATACTGGTCAAGTACTTTGTGAAATGTCCCCCAATTTTGGTTTACCTGATATTGTTCTCATGAGTTTATGGGTTCTTAGAATGGCACAGAGAAGTGCCCACATAATATTAAGGACTATCTCATAGTCACTTGGTAGCATCACTGATAATGTTAACTTGAAGTCAATTTATTTTTTTAAAAGTCTATTAGGATTTTTAGTGGAGTTGTAAAAATTGTCTCTCTATACATATAATATATCAGGAGGATAATTGCCATCTTAATAATATGGAGTTCTTCAATCCATAAACCTAGAATTTCTCTGTACTTATTTGGATCTTCTTTAATTTCCCTCATCTTCTCTAAGAAAGAATTTCTCAATAAGATTTACTCTCTGTTCACTCTCCTGTATCTCAAGTACTTTATAATTTTCCAGAGTCTATGGTTATTATGCAGAGGTCAGTTCAATGATATCTAACTCGTCTATTTCTGGAAGTAGAATGCAAAATTGCCTCAAGTACTTTTTAAAGATGGACAAGGAAAAGAAATTTTTAAAAAAAAAATTATATTATTATTTTTAGATACCCTTAGAGCATAGTCATAATCAAATCTGTGCCAAGTCAACTAGCAATCATGAAGTTCACCAATAGTTGGTAGACAGACAGTGTGTAACCATGAAACGGAGCTTTTCTCTGTGAAAGAAAAGTGCACACACACACCTGGGAGAAGGAGCAGGTTTATTGTCAGGAGCCTCACAAGGCAGCTTTGTGCAGAGAGAGGGAGAGCAGCAGCAACTCCCCCTTGAATGTTACCTGTTACAGGCTGGAATCGTGGCAGAGCGCTAGGGGTGGGTTTAGTCTTGACCGACATAATAGGCATCCCCTGATCTTGTGAAAGGCAAGTTTGTTTCTTGGGAACAGAGACAGGCAGTTTTCCTGTCTCTCAGAGTGGGGACGGGGAAACAGCATGTCCCTTTATCTTCTCAAGGAGAGAACAGGGAAACCAGTACGTCCCCATCTCAGGGGCCCGTAAGTTGTCTCCTATCTAAGAACAGGAAGAGACCAGCACGTCTCCAGGCCGGTAGGTTTTATCTCGGACTACTTTCTATTTCTTGGGAATAAGAACAGTATTCATAGAGTGGGGGTGGGGAAAAGGAAGATGGCTGCAATTATGCTAACACTCTGTATGTTTGATTATATGGAATTGATTATATGGAATTGATGGCTTCGTGCTTGGTTAAAATTTCAAATCCTAAGATACCAAACCATATGTTTAGGAGAACCATATGTCTAGTTTTTGGTAAAATTACTCCATGTAGTCCATCCAAGTTGCAGTAAAATGTGCATCTTTGTATAGAGCAATAGTTTTATGGTAGTTACTTTAATTAGCTCATTGGGAAAGCATGTGCATAAGAGCTTTAAAATTATTCATACCTTTGGCCTAGTAATTACACTTCTGAGACTCTATCCTATGAAATAATGCTAGAGATAGAAAGAATAATGACCCTTATTCACAAATATTTTTAATAAAGCATTACTTATCATTTTTTCTTTGGTGCTGGGGATTGAACTCAGGTCTCATGCCCTACCACTAAGCTGTGCCCCTAGACCTATAATAATTTTAAAATGATACTATATAAAAGTCCAACAGGAAAAACATACAAACTCAGTAATTTTTAAATGTTTATTAAAAACTTTTAACATAATATCAAGCATACACACACATACAAACACACACACACACACAAACACATATATGCTACTTGAGCTCAACTCTAATTTTTTTAAGTGTTGAACAAAAGACTAGAAGGTAGTTACTTAATGGTAGCTAGTGGAACTTTTAGAATTTTTTCCCGTTTTTCCTCCTATGCTCTTTTTCAATAGTGAGCCAAGAACACAAAATAGTTGTTTTAATCTTATAAAAACTTGTTTCTGAATTTCTGAGTTAGAAAGATCTCTAGAAAAACTGGCTCACCCCTGTACTTTATTGATAAGGAAGCTACCTTATCAATAAGAGACAGAGAATTTAAAATAGTTGTCTAAACTCAAAAAGAAAGTTGGTAGTACTCTAAAACTGACATTTCCTGACTGGACATGACACATATTCTGGTCAATTTCTGTTGTATTCCAGCCTCTGGAATGGGCATGGTTCACATCAGCAATATTTCATTAAAATTATTTTTACATTATTAAATAAAAACGTCAAACTCAATTTTAGCTTGAATGCTCTAGAACCTGGAAAATAGAAGGAATTTTAGAGCTATGCCAATGAATATTTGAAAGATGAGTAAAAGCAAGGTTTCCAACTTTGAGATTTGAAATACCTCATAAAGAACATATATTACATTTTATTTATTAAAAGCTTATTGTTCCTGGGGATGGGGGTGGGGAAGAGTGGTAGAGCACTTGCCTGTCATGTACAAGACCCTGGGTTCCATTCCTAGCACCACAAAAAGATTTAAAAAAAAAAAAACTTATTGTTCCCATGTTAGTGTTATTACTGTTTGCAGTTGTCTGAACAGAAATGACAGGGTACAACATGATCTTATAAATTAGGACTTTCAGTTATGAACTGATCCATCTTTATTATTCTATAATGGTGGTAAAGTACCAGCATTGCTGATAATTATCTCTAAATCATACACTAGACCTTCAACTTAGTTTCAAATTGCCAAACAAGTTCTCCTAAAGTCTAACTGGATAAAAATATTTTTAGTTTTGCATTTCATACCACTGAAAGATAATCCAATGAGAATGTTTAAGGTTAGTAGTGTTTATCTTATCAAAAGTGGTCTGGTCTGTTTGGGTTACTGTTTGGCTTCCAGCTGATCAGGCCTATTTACTAGTTTAAAAATGTTCAGCAATTAACAGTGTTCAAACAACACCAATCTGCTATGTTATTTCAGCTGGGAAAGCAGCTATATGAACCAACCCAACTTTCCTACTAAAAATAAATGATAACACTTTCCACTCACTGGGGAGTGAGCTTTTAGTCCTTTAGGTATGTCACACTGTCACACTGCATAAGAAAATAAGAGAGTGTGAAACAGCTTAGTAATTAAAAACCCAAAAGATATGCCATGTTTTCAGGTTAAAAAATCATAATAAAGCAACTTTGCCAACAGAAACATCATTGCAGGAAGACAAAACAAATACAAAGGGATTTTAAGAGGCAAATTGTGGTCTCTCTTCCATCAAGAACAAGAACCTTCCCTGTTCCCCAAGACTGTTGGGTTATATTAGCAATTTTCAACACATGGTGCAAATCAACAATCTACCTGCTCTTCAGACTTTGACACTTCCCCAGCTGCTAGGCCTGTGCTTAACTAAACAAGTACAGTAGCACAAGTGGAACATTTATGTAACACAAGAACTATAAATGTTCTTTGAGAAACAGGCCTACTCATCCTAAAAGATATGACAAAGGGATGAGAGCATTACATTTCAAAGTAGATTTAAAACTCCTGGGAGGAATATATATTTTTTATACTTGTTGAAGTTAAAACTGTCACATCATTTATTTACTGACAATAAAATGTCCTTTCTTATCTTTAAATAATTTCTAAAAATTCTTTTAAGCACTTACCTGGCATTAGACTCTCCACAAAAGATTTCATACAGATTGTGTAATTTAACTCTTGGAATAATCCTATGAAATGTGAAGACCAACATTAATTCCCATTTTGCAGGTGGAAAAATGGAGACTTGAAAGGTTAAGTAAACTGCGCTAGGTGGCTCAGCTAGTAGATACTAGAGTGTGGTCTGAACTTCAGAGCCTGTGCTTTCTTATATACTATGAGAAAATCAAATAATACTAAAGAAGTTTAGGATGGAAAAGCTATCAAAATACCTGAATTAAACTTTGCAGATAAGATCATAAAGTACAGTCTATCTGCCTTTCTTTTCCCATTGATTGATATCTGTTTAGTGACTTCCCTTACCAATACCATCTTGTTCTTCCACTTCCTGCCCCTTCCTCTTCCACTTTCCAACACACACACACACACACACACACACACACACACACACACAGAGCAGTGGTGGTGGCAACAGCAGCTTCACTATACAGTACCTTTGATAGTAACACACAGGGCAGAAAGAAGTTAATGTTCTACTTAAGCAAATGGACTAAATGTTAAGTATGGCCTCAGACATGGTGGGGTGAAGGAGTGGAGAAGAGGTCATAATTTGTTCAATCGATTGGATGTACCCACTGCTTGTTTATTTCATTTATGGATATATCGGAACAGGAAAGAAAAGTCTTCCACTAGGGTATTTCCTGGATTTCCTTCATTCTCTGCCCAGGCCATACAGCCTGTTGTTTACCTGAACAAAGATAATATTGTCAGTTTTCCAGAACAGAGTGAAAAATGAATTTCTGTAAGTAAATGTGGGTCTCAGTGAAGAAGATTCTATAGATTAGCACCTTCCAGTCAACATGAGAACCAAATTTTTAACCATATCTTATTTTAAGTAAGTGCATGTGGCTATTAGCTATTGCATTGGAAAGAAAAGCCATCAATTTGTCTCAACTACTATTCATTGAGCATCAACAATGTGTTAAGAAAGGTAGAATTTTGCCCCATTTTACAGATAAGGAAGATATGGCTCAAAGAGATTAAGTGGCTTTTCCATGAATTCACAACTAACAAGTGGTAAATTCTGGATTGGATTTTGCACGTACATCTGTCCCCCACAAAGCCCGGTGCTTTTACTGCCAATGCTGGTGTATTATTCAAAAATATTAATCTCCAGTTCCCAGTCTCTGGAAATTTTTATTTAATTATACGGGGGCTGGGCCTCAGCATAGGCACATCCTAAACTTCTACTTTCCAACACCTCTGGGATGACTGAGGCTTCTTCTCCAGTGGTGGGAAACCATTTTTAAAAAGGAGGGCTGTGAAGAAGCTCTGCCTCCACCTCTTGTCGGAAGCATAGTTAACAATTTAATGCTGAAAAAAGAGACCACTCCTTCATTTTGCAGATCGAAGAGCTAAAGTGAGGTCACAGAGCTGTTATTTGTAATAAAGCTGAGACCAGGGCCCAGATATTGAGTTAAAAGTTACAAGCTTCAGCTTCTAGAATGTGGGTAGCAATCAATCACAGGTCAGGAACACTCTGTCCAGGACTGTGGAGCCTAGAGAGCAGTGGGAAGCCCAAGGGCAAACACAGGCTGTGAGCAGGCAGTACCTCACTATTTCTAGAGGTAGGAACACCTGGTTCTTCCACCTGGACTTTTCAGCTTCATCCTCTCCATCCCCTTTAATCACCTCTAGAGTTGTCCAAAGGCCTCTGCACAGCATTCTTCATTGTGACAAAGTTGATTTTAATGGATGGAGCCCTACCCTGGTACACAGTAGGTGCTTAAAATTATAACTGTGAAAAGAATGAAAGCATATTTTCTAATTCAAAGAACTGAAATTTATTCAGCTTCTGTGTGAGCTCAAACATCTGACTATGTATTTGATAAATAACTTTTTTATTTTTTAAAAAAATCAGATACAGAGTCCCTTTTCAGAGTCTTTTTTTTTTTTTTACTTATCTCACAAAAGCAGTTAGAGAAAAATGATATCAATCTCTAAGACCGGCTTATTTTGCCTAGACCTGGGGATGAGTGTTTTTGAGAGGAAACCAGCTCATGTACAGCTAGCACTGAGAACTACTGGTAGTCAAATTCTCAGGCCTTGAAGGGGACAGATGGAGGAGTAAAATCCCATTCCAGATTCTACAACCTTTAAGTGACTGGAAAAGTCACTTATCTCCCAGTTTCACCTGGGAGGGAAAACTACCGATTCTTTGTTAGGTTTCTATTCAAACCTCCTTTACTGGCACAAACATATGGTCATTAAAAAAAAAAAAAAAATTAGGAACCACTTTTTCAAATGTTTAAAGGTAGGCTTTTCTGAAACTGAAAAGGCTTTAAAATGATGAAATAAAAGAGAAAGAGAAAACTGAAAAAGTTGAAGACAGGATTTTATACCATAGCCATGCATACTTCAGGAATCCTGTTAAATAAAGGCAACCTGCCTCTGTCCCTGACTTGGGTCAGGAAAACAGCAAGTCGAGGCCTAGAGGTCAAGGAAGTTAGCAATGCAGGTGCTTGAAGGCAACTGCCATCAAAATAGAAAATGCTGCTGTAAACGATGTCCCTCAGACTAGCTATTTCTTCCTCTCATACAATAAAGGAGTAAAAATAAAGATAATTTGTGTTTTAGATTATCCTCAGGAATAATGTGTGGCTGTAAAATGTGCTGGGGAAATCATCTCTCCATTCAGGAACTCGGCACAGCTGCTCCAATAAGGAGACTGTGTATGTTCTGAAGCTAAATGAAGTTGTATTATAAGAATTTGTCTTTAGAAGCAACAACTCTGAAAGCCATGAGCAAAAAAAAAAGAAAGAAAGAAAGAAAGAAAACAATCTCAATGATGATTGTAGCAAGTGACTTCAAATAGAAACATCCAGTCTGTTGGCAAGTGCCCTTTAGAAGACAGAATTTGAATTCTTCGAAAACAAAATCACTAATCATTCTTATTGGCCTGCTGCTCACAAAAATGGGGAAAACATAGATTTTTCCAAGCTGCATGTTCAAGAATTAGTTTGTTAATTTTGCTTTAGTAATGTAAAAATGAAATAACTCAAGAGTGCAGGAATAATTAACCCAGGGTGCTGAGAGATGTGAAAGAAGGCCAAATGGTAGAAAAAGCCACTTCAAATATCTCCAGACTTCAATTTTAAGCCGTCAATTTTTAAAATCTTATCAGTTTTCCCTATCTCTCAATCCCCTTTTTTCTTTCTTAATAGTAATACAAGCCCCAAATTAACAAACAACAAATAATCCCTCAGAATTTTTAAGCTATTGTCTATACCTTAAAAGGTTAAAGAAATATGAAGTCCAGTATCAAACTGTCCTAAGGAAGCCTGTTTCTCTGGCCTCGAATCTTCCATTCGGGGCCACTGTTCGAGCTAGAGAATCTGAGACAGAGAATCAAAAGACAAAAGTTCAGCTCCTCACTTATCCCCAACCAGGTTTTGCCTTTGAAGAAAGTATGTCACCTCTCTGGAAGTCTTTTGTTTACCCTCTTTGGGGAAGCAAGAGAGGTGAAATTGCTGATTCTTGGTTTGCTTGCCATCAAACCTTTACTGGCACTAACAGAAATATATATGAATCACATGAGCCACTGAAAATTTTTAGTAACCACTTTTTAAAATGCAGTAACCAATTATCAATTATTAACCGATTTTTCTAAAGTTTAAAAGTGGGCAAATTTTTAACAACACCTTTTATTCATCCCAGCATACTCAAAATATTGTCAACATGCATCCAATATAAAAATATTAATATTTTTAAAATATTAGTAATAGTTAACATTCCACTTTTCAACTAGGACTTCAAAATCTAGTGTGTATTTGACACAAGATATTTTAATTCAGACCAGCCACATTTCAAGTGCTGGATAGCCACATATGATTGGTTGTTACTGTTACAGTTAGTGCTGAACATTGTTCTATTTTGGTGAGAAGATCACTTTTGCATCTCTATACTTTATTGTCTCTTCTGCCAAAAAAGAAGGAAAGAAAGAAAGGGAAGGGTGGAGGGAGAAAATTAATAAATAGATAAATTACTAATTTATCATTTGTTGGCATTGTCTGATCAGCAACAAAATGTAGACTCTACCTAGATTACTCAGTTTCAATATCAGAACTTTAATTAATACCAACACTACATCCCTATAATACATTTGGTCTTCAAGTGAATTTTCATTGTCTGGCTGAGTCATTCCTATTGAATTTTATGTCATTAACTCTGAGCTTCACAGAACAAAATGAATATAGTATCATTGTTAATTAAAAATTTGAAAAATATCCAGTACTTTTTGAAAACAGACTAAAATACTAGCTGACCTAAAAGGCTATCGTTTTTCTTCATTTTTTTTCCCACAAACCAACCACTGTACCCCATCAATCATGTTCTATACTTCTCAACCCTCTCACTAAAAAAATACCTAAAGCATCTACAGGCAGTGAAAGTTTAGCAGGTCAAATATCATCTAAATACTGAACTGATTTCCAAAAAAATTCAACAAATACTCTTGAGTACCTTCCACAGAGCAGGAGCCATGTTTAGTGTTGTAGATTCCCACCGTGTGGTTTAATTTCAAAGGCTCAGATAGACCATTATCAGAGGTTCTGATATGTGAGTGTTGGGGCAAAGGAAATGTAGGATTGTATTCTATGGTATCTTTTCCTATAATTAAGCTTCCCTTGAAATCTGACACATTTTTAAATGAACTCCTTTTTATCCCTTCAAACCTATTCTGCCTATAAAATTATGCTAAAACACTACATACTGCTTTTGGCACGTTATAAATTAAAAGTAGCACACTCTCGTTGTAAAAGAAAATAAAAAGTGAAAAGTTATTGCCTCTCTAGATGCATTCCCCAACTGCACCCCTTCAAAGTGACCAGCTAAAGGAGTATTCTAGGATTCTTCAAGCATGTATAAATAAATATATGTGCATACTACACACATATGTGTATGCATATAAATCCATATGTAAGTTATGAGAAAACTTTTTTAAACGTATTTTTTTACTTGTAGATGGACACAATATCTTTATTTTATTCATTTATTTTTTATGTGGGGCTGAGGATGGAACCTAGTGCCTCACACCTGCTAGGCAAGCATTCTACCACTGAGCAACAGCCACAGCTCTGAGAAAATACTTTTTAAGTAATGGGTTAAAGAGAAAGTTCAGCAATATGAGGTTTATTTGTCCCTTATTTTAAAGATTTTGAACCATGGAAAATATAAGCCAGCACCAAGAATTGTAAACACAAAATCTCCCAATTCTTTTGTGCTTTTGCCTGCTTACAGCCAGATATAGTCCATATGTCTAACATGCATCTACAAAGGAAGCAATCATCAATAACTCTTCTTCTGATTTTAAAAAGTAAAATTACTATCCAGAATTTAGGAAATGAAATTCCTATTCTGATTTTAAGAATTAAAATTCTTATCTGGGTGCATGCCTATAATCCCATCAGCTGAGGAGGCTGAGACAGGAGGATCACAAGTTCAAAGCCAGCCTCTGCAATGGCAAGGTGCTAAGCAACTCAGTGATACCCTGTCTCTAAATAAAATACAAAATAGGGCTGGGGATGTGGCTCAGTGGTTGAGTGCCCCAGAGTTCAATCCCTGGTGCCCCCCTCCCACTTCATAAAATTAAAATTTTCATGTGGCAGAAAAATAAAGAAAATAAGTGGGACTTTGGAATAAGTCTTGGAAGAGAGAAAAAGCATTTAAAGTTTTAGGGACCACCTCAGTGTTTTGGGGTTGCTATACCAGAATACCTGAGACTGGATAATTTATAAAGAACAAAAATTTAATTTGGCTCATGGTTCTAAAGATTGGGAAGCTCAATGTTGAAGGGCCACTAGTAGTAGAGTTCTTCTTGCTGTTTCATAACTTCACAGAAAGCCTCACTCGGCATGAGAGAGCAAGAGAAGACTGAACTTGCTTCATAACAAACCCACTACCACATTAACCCATTCACAAGGGCAGAACCCTCATGACCACATCACCTCTTAAAGATCCCACCTCTCGGCACTATTCTACTGGAGATTAAGCTTCCTAGTTTGCGGGATACATTCCAACTATAGCAGGGGCTCTGTTTATATTCTTATATATTTAGCACTTCTTAAATTTATTCATGCAATTAAAGTATTCATTGATCCACTCCCCAAAACATCATTAGTGAATTTGAACACATTCACTCTGAAGCACTTTTGAGGTACTATTATACTTAATCCATAAATAATTTTATATCCCTGCATTTCTAACTCTTCTCCATAAATAACTTATGAAAAATTAAAAATGATATTCTGAGCTGCTATAAACATTGAGGTGGCTGTGTCACTATAGTATGCTGATTTTAAGTCCTTTGGGTATAAACCCAGGATTTCTATAGGTGAATCAAATGGTGGTTCCATTCCCAGTTTTCTGAGAAATCTCCATTCTGCTTTCCATAGTGGTTGCACCAATTTGCAGTCCCACCAGCAATGTATGAGTATACCTTTTTCACCACATCCTCACCAACATTTATTGTTGCCTGAATTCTTTGTGATTGCCATTCTGACAAGAGTGAGATGATATCTTAGAGTAGTTTTGATTTGCATTTCTATAATTGCTAGAGATGTTGAAAACTTTTTCATATATTTGTTGATCAATTGTATTTCTTCTTCTCTGAAGTGTCTGTCAATTCACAATAGTTAGACTATGGAACTAACCTAGGAGTCCCTCAATAGATGAATGGATAAAGAAAATGCGGTATATATACTCAATGGAATATCACTCAGCTTTAAAGAAAAGTGAAATTATGGCATTTGCCAGTAAATGATTGAAGTTGGAAGATACCATGCTAAGCAAAATGAGCCAATCCCACAAAACCAAAGGCCAAATGTTTACTCTAATATGCAGATGCTAATTCACAGTAAGGTGGGAGGCACTAGGGAAGAATAGCTTTACCTTAGATTAGGTAGAGGGAAATGATGGGAGGGGAGAGAGGGAGATGTGGAGATAGGAAAGATGATAGAATGAAACAGACATTATTACTGTATGTATATATGTAACTACATGACCAATATGATTCTGCAACATGTACACTCAGAAAAATGAAATTATATCCCATCTGTGTATGATATATCAAAGTGCATAAATCCATTCTACTATCATATATATCTAAGTAATACAAATTAAAATTTTTTAAAAAAAGAATTATAAGAAAAGTTGAAAAAAATGATATTCTGAAATACCATATTATCTATTCTTCATAGTCCCATTTCTCTTCCCTGGGAAGTGTCAATCTCCCCTTTACTTATATCCTTTATTGAGAACTGATATTATTATTTAGCATATGTCATGTATAACTAAACAGAATAAACTTAAAAATAATTTTGTCTAGAAAGGTACTTTTAAATTAATTTTGTCTAGAAAGGTACTTTTAGTGATTTTAGTAATAGAATAAATGTACATTTTTACCTGTAGCATGACCTGAATTTTATACCCATGAATGCATAAATGTCTAGATATAGATATAGATCTCTGTGTGTGTGTGTGTGTGTGTGTGTGTGTCTGGGAAAGATTGGTATATGCTTCTTAGTAATGACTTTTTAGGTTATGGAGTTGGCAGATGATTTAATTTTCTTTTTTTTCTACTTCTCTACATTTTCCTAGTTTGTCTGCAGGGAATATTATAGGGAACATTAACAACATTATAGGTTAGGCCCTAATGCTTCTGATAGCCATGATTCTTTAATATGAACCACTTAAATTTTTTTCAGAAATGTACTCTGATCTTCTGGATACTTCCACCAGTTCACTGAAAAGAGTGATAAATCTGAGTGTGAATTTCCCACTTTTAAGGAGTGTTAATTCATTCAATAACACAATTAAGTTGCCACCTGATAACCCAATTCATTACAGCTCACCAGACTCCAAACACCCAGTTCATTTCCTCTTCTGTTCTACGTGGGCATATATTTCTTGACTTTGTTAACTGAACCATATTACATTGTGAGGCAGAGATTTCTGTATGTTGTAAGACAGTGAGTTACTTTTCAATTGAAAAACTGCTTGACTTAGTTAGAATCATGAAGAATCTCCCATAACAAAGTGTATCCAGTGTATACTTCTGTTAATGCATCCTGCTTTCAACAGTTTTTAAATAACTGCTTTTCTACAATGTTCCTTAGACCAAAAAGTAGAAAGGACAAGAAGAATAAGCATAGAATCCTGTGATACTATTTATCTATCTAGACTTTGGGTATCATGTAGCTCAGTGACTATTAATACTAGCCACACATTAAATTGGAGAATTTTTAAACATATGATGCCTCAGCCCTACCTCAGATCAATTTGCTCAAAATCTCAGGATGGGGCTTAGGCATGGTATCTATTTTATGTGTGCTAGTCACAATTCTAAGTATTTTTATTTATGCTCAATCATTTAATACTTCACCCATGACATAGGTACTATTGTCCATTTACTTGTGATGAATTGAGGCTTATTGGGTAAATTTACTTAACCCAGTCAGACAATGAAGTAAGTGGCAGATCCAGCATCACACCCAGGTTCCATTACAGCTTGGATTTTAACATCTATTCTCAGAGCCTTTTAACCTGTCTTCCCAGAGCCTTCAGCCTACCACACACTTCCTGGTTCTGTAGAGTTCTATTGGATAAAATATAATCAGAGATGAATGAATGCAAACTATGCAGACTGATTTTAGGGAAAGTTAAAGACACCAGTGCAAATAAGATAGGTGACATAAATTGCATAAAAGACACCTGAAACTATTAAAATCAAGCAGTCTGGCTAGTGATTATCAGGAATAAGTATTCAGCTGAAATAAAGATATCTTCAGGCCATAATCTAAAAGACAGTAAAAGAATGCAAACTGGAGATCCCACAAGTTAAGTCGAGAAGAGTTTCACAGGCCAGGTACATACATGAACCACAAGTACAGGGTTCATTCCAACTTGAGTACTTTGAATATAAATATCAGGTTAGTAAATCTGATTCCCACATGCTACCTACATGCAGAAAGAACCAACTTACATCAGATTAATTTGTGCTACTGCTTTGACTTCAGACACCATTTTATCTTATTATCAACAAAGGTAGAGAAAGTCCCTAATCAAAATATAGTTAAGCTGTTGATATGGGCAGATGGAAATAGTACATGCTAGGTCTACAGAATAGCTGGTGGAAAATGTGGATTTTGATTGCTTGTGTTTGATGGGATTTCAATTTACTTTTAAAAGTAGGTCATAAGTGCCTGCGTGAATTAAAGGAGGAGGATTCTCTAGGGACTCCTGCTGTGTTTTGAGAAATGTCCTTTTGGAGTACAGTGTGCTTTATCCACAGAAAGTAAAGTGCCCTTGAAGATTACAGGCAACAGCTTCTCTCTCCTTGCCAGCATAACCAGAATAGGGTGGAGCCACAGGATTTGACTCCCCTTGGTTATTGTCAGGGGACCAATTACTATATTCACAGCTAACTTAATGGGATCCTGAGTATCTTCATTAAGGGCACAGTAGGCAATAAATGGTTATAAAAGAACCTTGTGAAATTCCCTAGGTATCTATGCCTGGTCTATCTCCCTTCCCTAATACCATCTGTGGATGCACAGATGACCTGGAAATGGAAATTGTGTAACTAATAACTTCTAATTGAAAGAAATTCTAACTTAAGTCTGTGTATACTGTTCATTGAATGTTATATTGTAGTTTACACCTAGGGATTCTAAACCAGTTCTTACTAACCTCTTTGGAACTCTGAAGCTCAATCATCATTAAGTTTCATAACACCTGTGCCAGGTGAAAGAATATTTTTTAAATTCAGTTGAAGGGCAATAGTTTTTGTTAGGAGATGCTTCCGACCTTTGGAGAAATGACTGAGGGATCAAACAATGAGGCTGTTGTTAAAATGCAGATTCTTAGCCACTTTCCAGACTTACTAAATCCATACCTCTGAGGGCTGGGGCCCAGGGATCTAAAGTTTAACAAGCTCCCCAGTCGATTCTATGTACATTAGTGTTTCAGAGCTTCGGCTCCAAGGTGTCACCAACTCAAAGCTAAAATTTACCTGTAACTACCAAATGTTATAATATATTGAAATTTCTAGTATTGCACTTCTTAGTATTCCAACCACACTCTGACTTGCCTATATTATGGTATGTGGTTCTCTGTGTAGCAGAGATTTTTATAGTGATGCTGTACAAGGCTACTAATAACCAATCCTTATGCAGAATACCAATACCATGATTGGTTTGTTCCAAACTTAATCACAACTATTCTCCTCCTTTGGTATGTTCTCTTGTATTCTCTAAAGTAAGGGCAATGTTAATTTTAAGTAATTTTAAGTAAAACCAGCATACGTTTCCCTTATCAATATTTTAAAGCATATTCTTCTTATATAGTTCTTTTCTCTTTTCAGTATTTTTACAAATTTATTCCTATGATTATAAATGGCTTCAACCCCTTAGCAAATATTCTGTTTTATAAAATAATCTTCATAAAGACTATCTATCAAAAGTAAGAAATTGACAAAGCAAAACAGGATGAAATAAGCTTCAGCAACCCAAAAGAAAGGCCATGCCCTCAAGATATGTGAAGCTATGTCCTCAAGCGCTCAAAAATTCTTCTACCTAATCCAAAAGTAACAAATCAAATCTTGAAGAGGGGACTAGGGGTCTTTGAGGGACTATCAAAAGCCAGAAAGCTTGTGAAACTAATAAAGAATAGGTAATACAATGATTTTTTTTTCTTTTGGTGGAAGTTGCCATGCCTGTTTGTTTTTCAGAAAGAAATAACAGCCGGTATAAACACTTGAAGAAAATAACATTTATCTATACACTGAGCTCACACAGAAACTGGAAATTGGAGCATATCTGTGAAAAATTTTAAAAAAAAGTTCAATTGCAGAGGCACTAGAAATCAAACTGCTTTCATAAAGAAAATTCTCCCAATCAGACACCATTCAGTCTAGCTCCATTAGCGTCACTTTTCAAAAGGCAGAAATCTTAAACGGGATGAATCATAACAGCTGGTTCCCACCAACTGCATGTCCACCAGACAGGAAGCTGGTTATCAATGGGTGGTAAGGTGTCGCCACTGTCCAGCCTGCTCAGGCAGAGTGGTAGGGTCTATAGAGGTGGTGGCTCCCTGTGGGAGCTGTCAAAGGAACTTCTGCAGATAGTAGTTTAGTAGGTGGTTATTTTGAAAACTTTTGTTCTTTGACTCTGATGCTGGAAAAACACAAGTTAAATGTCATAGGGCATGGAGGTCTTTGTCAATCCAGGGAAGAAATAAAAGTAATATGGCTATAATTTATCCTGAGTTTACAATCAACATATAAGCTGAATGAAGACTGAAGGAATTGGAATTGTTTATAAATAATTTATTTGCTTTAATAAGAAGATTGAAAGGAAATTTACTAAAGTGCTTCACAGAATTTGTTTCTTTCTAGCACAGATGGTCAAGAGTTAATTCTACTAAAAAGCTACAATAATCATGACAGTGTGGTATTGGCAAAAAGAAAGACACACAGATCAATAAAGAATAGAGAATCCAGAAATAGACCCACATAAATACTATAGTCAATTGATTTTTTTTACATAGGTGCAAAGACAAGTCAATGGAGAAATGACTGTCTTTTTAACAAATGGCACAAATCCAAATGGCAAAAAGAGAACCTAGACACAAATCTCATGTAAAAATTAACTCAAAATGGGCCATAGACTTAAATGTCAGTGTAAAACTATAAAATACTCAGAGGAAAACATATGGGAAAAATCTCTGTGACCTTAAGCTAGACAGAATTCTTAGATATACTACCAAAAGCATCATCCATAAAAGGAAAAAAATGATAAATTAGACTTCACTAGAATTAAAAATGTTTTTGCTTTGCAAAAGACACTTTAAGAGAATGAAAAAAAAAAACAAGCCACAGAGTGGGGGACAAGTTGGCAAATCCCATATCTGACAAAGAACTTAAATTCAGATTATATAGAGAATTATAAAACTTAACCAATATGAAAATAAACCCAACTTTTTAAAAGGACAAAAGATCTGAAAGACACTTCAGCAAAGAAGTTACACAGATGGTAAATAAGCACACGAAAACATGTTCTGTAGCATTAGTCACTGGGAAAATGCAAACTAAAATCACAATGAGATTGTTAAAAGAAAGCCTGAGACCAGTTAAATTTAACAGTTTTCGTGAACAACAGCAACAACAACAAAAGGTTCCAGAACCAGGCAGCATTCCAGACCAAAGATGCCATACCCCAACCACATGTACAGGTTACATTTATAGTCAGAGAAAAGGATGTGGCATAAAGACACAACCTGACAGGCTGCATGGGCACTTACCTTATATGGGCATGATCTGATCAGCTGCAGTCTATGATTGGCTGAAGCTTGAATGTTGTGACTGGCTGAGATTTAGCTGCTTTGCAACAAAAATGAACCACTAAAATTAAAAAAAAAAAACTAACAATAACAAGTGATCAAATGCTGTGAGTATACAAAGAAACTGAACTGTCAAATGCAAAATGGTGCAGTCCCCTTGGGAAAGAGGATACCAAATTGTTGTAAAGTTAAATATATATTTATTACACACAGTAATCTCACCCTTAGATTATCAGAACCATTAGTGAATGTGTATAGGAACTCTACTCATAATCATCCAGAACCCTAAACTGGTAAATAAACTATAGAGCATCCATAAAATGGAATACTATTCAACAATAAAAAATAATAAACTACAGGTAAATACAACACCATGGGTAAATCACAAATGCATTATGCTAAGTGAAAACAGCCAGACTCAAAAGACTACACAGTATGTGTTATTCAATTTATATGACATTCCAGAAAATGCTTAACTACAGTAATAGAAAACAGATCAATGGTTGCCAGGGGATAAGTGTGAATGGAAGAAGGATCAGAACACAAGGAGTTTTTTTAAGGGTGATAGAATTTTATCAAATGTATAAAACTATACACCAAAAAGAACAAATTTTACTGTACATATTTTTTTATTATTGTTTTGGTACTAGAGATTGAACCCAGTGGCATTTTACCACTGAGTTACATCCTTAGTCTTTGTTAAAAAAATTTTTTTTTGAGAAAAGGTCTTGCTAAGTTACTGAGGCTGGCCTCAAACATGTCATCCTCCTGCCACAGCATCCCAAGTCATTGGGATTAGAGGCATGTGCCACATGCCCAGAATTGTACGTATATTTAAAATAAATTTTAAAATGTTTATCTGAGATAACACTTAAATATTTCACAGTAAACCTTTTGGGATACTTATCATTGCAAACCCCCAAAATGCCTTCAAATTTTCTATTTTTAAGGTAAATTTCCAATGCTATGTTTCAGTTTTGGCAAATATTCAAAACTAGCATTCAAAATTCCAGGCTTTCAGTGAGTGTGTAAAGACAGATTAATCTTAAAACCACAAGATAGAAATTTTAAAAATAGATTCAGGAACCTAAAAATGAGGCAAAGATACTTACCAAGTGAAAATCTACTTAGCACAGATTTCTCCTATACAAATACATTCTTCAATATTTGACAAAGCTAAATTATGCTACTTGGCTTTTTATACTATTGTGGTTTAATACAGTCTGCTGACTCGGGCCTCAGTCTTTTCACCAAGGGTCAGAGCCATAATAGATCATCAACATTCCAACATTCTGGACTATTGTTTTTAAGAAACATGAATGTCCCTGTTAAAGGCTAAGACACTTTTTGCAGGTAAATCAAATCATACCTTATATTTTATATTTTTTACATTGGTTCAGCTGAGAAATATTGAAGATTTGAAATGTAACAATTCAAATAATATGAGCTTTTAAATTACCCAGAATCATTACATAAGAGAAGTGGTTTTATTCAGGGCAAGAATTAGAGGGACAGAATCAAAAAAAGTTCTTATTTTGAGTTAATGACCCTGCTTCCAAGATCAGATTACAGATTATCAAACACATTTCTCTTAATAGTCATCATTAAAATTAATTTGCACTAACAATTTGAAGGTGGCATTATAACTTTTAGTACTATAACACAATATCAACCTTTGGTATTAAAGGAATAAATCTATTTCTTTCCTTTTCCAGTTGTATAAAATTTTGTAGGATTGAACTGAAATTTTTATCCATTTAGAACAGATAAAAATCAGTGTACAATGAACAAATTTATTCACTAAGTATATGGCTATGGCCAATAACAAGATTCTTTTACTAAATACTTTTTTCAAATTACCATTTAGGCTTCATACTATTCATTATTTCATGGTATACCCAATTTCAAACTTCCAAATAATATAGAGCCTCCTCTGATCAATGGTCTGTTTATTCTCCTCAGTAATCTCTTTTGTTCCCTAAACTTTCCAGATCACAGTGCCTTTAGGCTCCCCAATTACTGCCTACAACAGTGAATGGCCACCTACTTTCTGCTATAACATAACCAAGGGATGTGGGTGTACATCAAATAAGTGCAATGCCTAAAGGCAGTTACTTATTCCACCCCCTTTCTCCCACTCCAAGAAACATGTCTGAATACAAGTAATTAAGAGTGATGCTATTACTGGGAAAATCTTGGAAATACAGTCATGGATACACACACACACCACAGGTCTAAGATGCTTGGGGAAGTAAAAGTGGCCCACCAAAGCCATAATTCTTAATAGGAAGGAGCTGTGCAGAACTTAAAGTGGGAATGGGACTTGGGGAGACTCCCTAGTTCTTTCCCTTCTCCTCCTCTTTTCTCATAAACTCCCTCAGAAAACTTTTCCAATTCCACACCTCTTATTATTACTCATGGGGTGGATTCTGAGACCTAAGACCACCATTTTCAAATCACTAATACCTCTAATCTAAACAAGCTCAATCTCCTGGTTTCCTTACTTCTTTTCATAGTATCTTCTAGTAAACCAAACTTGATGATAGTAGTTATTTTTTATTCTTCATGCTCAATCACCTCTCATACCTATATCAAGTTGCCAAATCAGCCCATTCGACCTTCATAGAGACTTTCATATTCTCCTCCTCCCCTTCTCCATGTGTACTATAAGTACCTTAATACAGGACCTCATTACTTTATGCCTCCTAACTTAGCTCCCCCTTCCCTGTATTCCACATTTTAATCCACTTCTCAAACTGCTGACACCTGGATAGTCCTATCAAGAATTAGATCATCCCACTTCCTGTTCAAAAGACACCTATGATTCCCTATTGTTCACAGATAAAATACAAACTAAGAAGTGTGTATCCATTACTGAAAGCTGTGTTCACCATCTGTCACAAAGTACCTGCATGTGCCCCACAAGCCAGTTAAACCATATTACTGTCTTTCCCCAAAACACCTTAATGATAGCTCATAAGATCCTTAAGCTTACAATGTTATTTAACTATTATCACAGGTACAAATCTTTGATATCCCAATGCTCACTCTTCCATAAAACGTTTTCCAATGCCCTGAACTGAATAATTCCTAGTATCTGGAACTCTTATATCATAGAATTAGTGCCTATATAGTGCTTCTCACCCAATATCCCTTACTCTTATCTTAATGTCTTCTATTAGGCTATATTGTCCAGTTACTAACTCTGTAAATATTCTAACATAATGGGGCATGTTGTTTCTTAATTTTTCCCAATCTAAAAGCAATAGCTAAATCTCCAAAAATAGTAGAGCATGGCAAGTCCAAAAACTAAAGATGATTTTTTAAAAAAGGTATTTGAATAAATGACTAATTGAAAACAAAATGGGATCAGCCATATCCGCAATTACAACTGTTAAATCAGAAAAATCTGTGTCCATAGGTGTGATCCATTTATTCTCTACTTATTCATATTTTTGCCATAATGTATTCTGGAAACAATGTCACAAAGTGGCATTTTCCCAGGGAAATAGTTATATTATTGGGGTAATTTTGGCCAAAGGCTCATTATCAAATGAGTCATAGATATGAACAACATGCAATAAAAGTAAAGATATAACAACTATAAATCTTTGTAATAACTTAAAGTTATACTCTGAGCTCTTTCAAATGGGTACATATGTACTATACATATTCATTATACTAAAGGTTCCAATATATCAAGAATCAAACATGACACACATAAACAGAATCAGCTTTCATAAATCTCACTAAATCACCTTGCTAACTATAATCCATGAAAGTTGAATGGATTTTTTTATTTGCCTTCTTGCTATTTAGAAGGATGTCTGGCGTTTGGTGTAAAAAAGGCGATACAAATTACTTATGTCTTGCTTTCAAGACCAACGAAACCAAAGTCTAATATGTTCAAAAATGTACAACAAACCATTTGCTTTATTGTGGCAACCTGACACATTCAGTTTAATTTTTCAGTCCTGACAGCCATGTCTAAAAGTAGATGTGCTAAATTGGGACAAGTGAAATCTTAGGTTCTGACCTGGCTTTGTCACTTATCAAGTGGGTGATACACTATGTGAACCTCAGTTACCTCAAAAGTAATGTTTTAGTCAGATTTTTGATGCTGTGACTCAAGGACCAACCAGAACAATTGTAGAGGAGGAAAAGTTTATTTGGGGGCCCACAGTTTCAGATGTCTCAATCCATAGACAGCTGGGTCCATTCCTCAGGGCTTGAGGTAAGGCAGAACATCATGGCAGCAGAGTGTGGCAGAGGGAAGCAGCTCACATGATGATCAAAAAGCAGAGAGAGACTAAACTTGTCAGATACAAAATGTATACCCCAAGTGAACATTCCCAATGCCATATGCCTCCTCCAGCCATATCCTACCCACCTTCAATTACCACTCAGTTAATCCCCACTAGGTGATTAATTCACTGATTAAGTTAAGGCTCTCATAACCCAATCATTTCTCTTCTAAACCTTTCTGCATTGTCTCACACATGTGCTCTTGGGAGACACCTCACATTCAAACCATAATAGGTAACAAGAGTATAAAAATGACTCTGCTCAGAGGGATAGAACAGTATATAGATGGTATATATAACAGTATATTCACAGAGTTATTGAGAAAATTCAGAGATAATATAACAACAATTGCTTTTAAACTATAAAGTCTGTTCAAGAAAAAGCTGTTCATAATCATCAGTATTATTCTTGATGTTGATGACATTTGGCCCACTATTAGCATCCTTAAAAGTAAAAAACTTGGGCTGGGGTTGTAGCTCAGTGGTGGAGCACTTGCCTGCCATATGTGAGGCACTGGGTTCGAGTCTCAGCACCATGCATAAATAAATAAAATAAAGATCCAGCGACAACTAGAAACACATTTGAAAAAAAAAGTGAAAAAACTTATCAAACATCCTCCCCACCTTCTACTTAACTCCTCAGTAATACACATGTTCCTCTACAGTACAAAATAGCATGGAATGTAAGATCACTCCTCACCACTCTTCTCCAAGCCTCTCTGAGATCTTTCAGGGCACTCTGCACTATGCTGAAAAGCCATAAAACAATTATCTTGTGTGAAAAAGCAATACTTGAATTATTATATTGTGCAATTCTTTGGACAGGACATTCTGCTCAATAGAAAGGAGGAGAGAGTTTTATTGGTGTGCAGGAAAAATAAATTTGACTCTTTTTGCCTCCAAAGTACACGCAACTCCCTAAAGACTGTTCTTCAAGTAAGGAAAGAGAAAAAACACAGAGAGAAAGAAGCTCGGAAAGGTGTTAAGGAAGACTAAGTTTTATCATTGTAGGAAGTCAGTGTGTGCCACGTTCAATATGTGTAAAATAATGTGAGATAACCCTGCTCACCTAGCTTCTACTCAGCCCCAAGAGTGAAGAAGAGATTGTAACAGGACAGGATAATGGCAGTGAAAGTAGGATTCTGGGGGGCCAAGGAGTGGTGACAGATGAAACTTTTCCTACATCCAGATCACTATATTTTAAAAGAACTCACTGTCCTACAAGGAGAAAGGAAGTTGCCTGAGAGGGAGGCAGTACCTGGTACCATTAGCTGTCTGTCTCAACAAAGATCCTAGATGAGCTATCCCTTTCATAAAATCATGTTGACTTGGACCATGATCATATAAAAATTGACAGGAACAGCTTCAACCTCCCTTCTTATAATCCCCATCAATACCCCCTTAGTCCTACCCGCAATAAATACACAATCTAAGTAAAAATCCAGCTTCAATTCAGGTCCTCTGGTTTTATCCATCCATATTGTGCTCTGTCCTAAACCATCCTGAAGACAAATTCTTGAACCTCTAATGGATTATACTAGCAGTGATGATCATAGACCAGAAAGCCTCCCACTGTGTATTCTGCAACATTTGTGTGACCTATGAATATACTGTTCTATCCCTCAGTGAGATAAGGGGGGATTCCTATCCAGATTTAGAAATAATAATAACAACAACAAATAATACAAGGTGACATTTCTTATACTTACACAGTAAAAACTATTCACACATGATAAATTAATAATTATTTAGCTTGAAACTTATACTTACATGGCAAATATTTATACTTTTCCTATAGGTATTTCATTTTTATTCTCTATAAACAGCGAAGTTCTTTTAAAACCTGCTTCAACTGCATCCAAGGAAAGGAGAAGAGTTTTGTACAGTGTGAGGCAAAGACTTGAAAGAAGAGTAGTATAAATGGTGCAAATTGAACACAAGGACAGGAGGTATCAGAGAGAATTCCAAGGGAAGTATTTCCATCTGGAAATTCTCCATTCAGAGAGCTTCTCTGCTATAATTCAAAAAGGTTCTGTATTTTCTTTGCATAGTAGAAGCTACTATCCTGTACTGATATTTGTAGGCATTAGCTTTTTGTATGGGTAGGATTAAGAAATAACTCATAAAATTGCTAAGACAGGTACAAGACAGATTGTCTTCTGCAATGAAAATCACAAAGGAGACAATGAAAACTAGAAACGTGTGTTAACTCTGACTCAAAGACATTCTATTGCTGTTTATCTCTTTTGCAATAGTGGGGATTGAATCTAGGGTCTTCATCATGCTAGGGAAGTGTTTACCTCTGAACTCCATTCCCATTTCCCACACCTTTTTAATTTGATTTTGAGACAGGGTCTCATTAAGTTGCTCAGGACGGCCTCTAACTTGTGATCCTCCTGCCTCAGCCTTCCAAGTGGCTGAGATTACAGGCATGCACTACCATGCCCAACTCAAAGACATGTTTAGTGTCCAGAAATATATATATCAAAATCTTTTATTAAGATGCTAACAAGGTGACCTACTTCAACTGCATCCAATGTGATTCTGCAACCTGTACAATCAGAAAAATGAGAAATTATACCCCATTTGATTCAAATGTAAAAATAAATAAATAAATAAATTTTTAAAAGATGCTAACAAATAAAAATCAGGAGGTTCATATAAAATCTTTATTTTCAATCTCTTCTTGAAAAATTAAATCAAGCAACATGGGCCCCCCGTGCATGTTCCCTTGAACAATCAATTGAACCAAGAAACCACTAAATTCTCTCTTTTTTTAAATTTTGTGGTAAAACATTATCCTAATGAAATGACTGAATTCTTTAAACACCCCCAGCTTATCATAGTCTAGCAACTTCAGTGCCTATGACATTTTATCTGGATTATTTCCCTCACTTGGGAACTCACTGGTCCCTACACGTGTCTAAATTAGTGACCTCAGTCCTGAATATGTCAGAGATGATCATTAAATATGCACCATTCAGGGATATCAGGTATTCTGTTGTCTGAAGACCAGAGAAGGAAGACCTTAATGTTCAGATATCTTCTGCCTACACTGTATATTAAACATCAGAAAGAGAGTGGGCCCTGTGTCAGATTACTTTAATTTTGTCTTTTCCTGCCCTTAACTATCTTATAAGGCAGATTTCTTCTCAGTTAAATGCAAACAATAGCTACTTGGTACATATAGGTACTAGAAGGACACTTAGAAAGCTGATTCAGAGATTGCCTCTTCTGATTATAATAGGTTAGGCAGGATACTTTAAAATTAACAGGGTCTCTGCTTTCTTATTCACATGGGTTCTGCTACAATGATCATAAATATCATTTTTATTTGGCCTCTCTCCATCTGTAATGCCTCCACTTATTTAGGATCTACTCTGCCCTCAAGAGATTTTCAAGTTCCACCATTACCACAAAACCTCTTCAGATGTCTCCTTTCTTTGGATTTTTGAGGTTATCATCAACACCATCTAAATTAGCGTTTATTAATTATCTAATTGTTTTTGCTTTGAGTATGTTGGTGTAAAACAGAAAATTCCCTTAGAGACTATAATGTTTACTTTTTATATTCTCTACAGTATGTAACACTTTGCAGGAATTTAATAATTAATTATTTAAACTGAATAAAAATACAGAAAATATATATACAATGATAACTTTCTCAAACAGCAACTTTCATCAGCCCTCTCCAAAACAATTATCCTTATGAACAGCCCAACTTGACCATCTGACTCAGGCAGGCATAATTTCATGCTATGCCTGTGAGATGTCCATTAAGAGAACTACTAGATTACCATATTACTTTGTACATGATCATTGAATCCTTCTACAGTTGAAAAGCTCAAAGGAATACAAACATTAACCCACTACAATAATATATTGTCCATTAAAGATCTGTTACCCACTAAAATAGGGCAGGAGAAAATTTTTCATACCACAATTAAGAAAAAAATCATTCCACTGTCATGTATTTTAAAAAAATAAAATCAATAAAACTAAAAATAAAAGGAAAAAATCAATTACTAATAAGAGGCCATACTGTAGACATTTGAAAACGACAGTGAAAATTACCTTTGTTCCCTGCCCACCTTGGAAGTCATCAGAAGTTCTGAGTAACAGAAGACCAAGTTAGGATTTTACGTGGGCAGGAATTTACCCACCTTCACAGAAAAAGCAGCAGGATACAGACTTTACTTGTTCTGGTCAAACCTCCCCTCACCCCAATAATTAAGGCTTTAGATACATGGTCAGTCCTTTTCTATGGAAGTAAAGCAAACAAGAGAAAAAAATAATTTTATAGTTCATTTAGATATGAAGTAGTTGGGTAGGGTTTATGCTTCTGGAAAGCTGAGAAAACCAGCTAATAAAGCCTCTATTTGCCTTCTAAAAGTAAAATTCTTTTTTTTTTATTTTTTTATTGGTTGTTCAAATCATTACAAAGCTCTTGACATATCATATTTCAACCATTAGTTTCAAGTGAGTTATGAACTCCCATTTTTAAAGTAAAATTCTTAATCCAATTTTTTGTGATTGTCTTAATTTCCCTATTTGATAAATTTAAGATAACTTGACACTCTGTATTAACACTAAAGTAAACTAAATTAACAAGTGTTAATCATGTCTTAAGAGCTAGCCAATATATTCTAGTATATTGCAGTTAAGTCAATTTACAAACAGCTCTCCTGTGATAAAACAACACCTAACACAAGCACTTTCACTTAATTCAAATGCTATGGGGAAAAAATTGTTCTGAAATTCACTTTATACTCATACAATGCAAGGGTTTGAATCAAAAGACAGTGTACCTGTAGGGTGGGGAAGGGATGTATTCATATGTGTGAGTGGTGGAGGGTGTGGAATCATGGAAAATTGGAGCACTAATTCTATTTAGAATGATTAAATACCTATAAATTTTCCCAGGGAATTCCAGCAAAAATGCAAAAAAATTTTAACAACTGTAAAGATAAGCATCTCAAATTTTTTAAATGTATCTTCTTAGATTGCCTCTTAATCATTTCAAACCTTTCAATGGTTTGTTTTTATCTGGTGTTTCTGATCACTCAATTAATTCATCATTTCCGAGAGCCTATCTGTCAGTCTATCTACACACTGCTTGAAGAGGACTCTAGATTAAGCTCCCTCCTTTAGCCACACCCCCGACACACACACAGCATCAGCTGGAATGTCGACTATGCCAGGCCTCTGCATCCTCCTGGACCCATTTCTTCCATTTAACCTCAGGGGCCCCTCTACTGATCTTATAGCTGTTTTTTCCACAGCCCTATCAAATAAGATGAACCGAACTCTAGAGAAAGTGATGTCAAAGTTTCTTTCAATTTAGGTCAAGCCAGTTCTACCCTTCCAGGGTCCTTTGAAAAAAGGTATCCTTCGAACCAGGGGTGCTTCTCCCTATTCCATTAAAAGGCATGATCCTGACTATATATGGCAAGCTCCAGGGAAATTTATTCCATAGGAATGATTCTCTGTTATGCTAAACCCACGCAAAAATAAAATAAAATAAAATAAACCTTCGGCATGGCATTGTATTTAAGATACTTCACACAATTTAAAACAATCCCTAATACCTAGGGTCAACTCACTAACCTCAAGTTTAGAGTAAAATGACTAAGGGATTCCTTCCCATCACATCTGCTCAACCACAGTACTGAACTTAGTTTGGAGAAACTCTTCAGCGACTGTCTTCACCTGCACACGCCAAGCTCTACAAGGTTCCGCAGCCGTCGAGGGACAAAGTGTTTACACTGTCATTTGTCATGCCCTCACACCTTTGAAGTGGGGATCCTCCTCTCCAAGTACCATCAGTGTATCCAGACTCTCTACTGCCCTTACTTGCCTGTATCCCCCGCCCCCCCGCAAAGGGGTGTGGCTCCGACTTAGGTAACCAAACCAGGCAGCCTGGATACCCAATTAGCAGGGGATCCCCAAACTAACCCGGCCAATCACGATCAAGACAACCACACGTGACGTCAGGTGTGATTAAGTTGGAGCGTCACCCCGACGTCAGCCTCTCATTTCTCGGACGTCCCGTCCCGGGAACCAAACTCCAGCGACTTTGGGCCCCGCCCCCGTGAGAGTAGAGGGCGGCCAATGAGGGCAGCTCTGAGGGGAACACGGCCAATGAGACGAGCCCGGGGCGGGGCGCGGGGCCAGAGGGTGGGGCGGGTGGCGGCGGTGGCAGCCCGAGGTCTGGCTGCGCGCAGTATATGACAGTACGTCAGCAGCGGGATGGCCGTAGCTGTGGCGGCGGCTGCAGAAGCCCGAGCAGCCGCGGCCGCAGTGGAGGCTAGAGCCCGAGCGGCGTCGGCGGTGGCACCCCGGGGAGTTTAAGATGGCGGCAGGGGGGGCGGCGGGCCTGCGGGAGGAGCAGCGCTACGGACTGTCGTGCGGGCGGCTAGGGCAGGACAACATCACTGTACTGCATGTGAAGCTCACCGAGACAGCGATCCGGGCGCTCGAGACTTACCAGAGCCACAAGGTGAGCGGACCAGCCGACCCAGCTCGGAAAAGAAGAGGGCACTTCTCACCGCCCGGCCGCGCCTTCCCCTGTCCCGGTACCCGGCGTGGGGACCCCGTGAGCCGTGGCTCGCCGCTGCTGCCGTCAGCGCCCGTGGCGGCAGGGCAGGGCAGGGCCAGTCAGGGTAGCTGACGCCGCGGTCCCGGGCCAGCGGGGCGCCGGGGCGTTGGGAGGCGGCGGGCGGGCGGGCGGCCCCTGGCGGCGGGGCCAAGGCAGCCGCAGCCCGGACTTGGCTGCGCCGCCGCTGCGGGACTTTCCGACGGCGCCCGCGGGTTTCCTGGCTTGTTGGGTCCCAAGGAGGGATAGAGGCCCCAGGGCGAGACGTGAAATGACCACGCTGCCTGTAGCGGGGGAGGGGGCGCGCGTACAGCGCACCAGTAAAGAACTAGGGGGGACCCGTGGCACAAGCTGTCCGCTTTTTCGGGATAACACCGTGGCACCGTAGACCCGGGGAGAGACCAGGACACAGGCGCTCCTTGTAAGGGTAGGACACAACTTGTACTCCCAGAGACTTGGAGAGACAGACGTTTTACGTATGCGGGGTTGGCAAGTAGGCACACTGTGTACTGGAAAAGGCTAGGACACAGCCGCTGAGAGTACGGGCTAAAAGGGACACATCTTGCTCTCTGAGGGGCTCTAGAACACAGACACTGTGCGTTCGCGGAGACGCACCGCGTCCGGGGCGAACACGAACCGACCCAGCCTCCCAGGGAGACACATGAGAACTCTCATATATCTAGCTCCGGGAACATGATTTTGGGTTCTGGGAAAAGAAAGGCGAGGAAGCTCAACATACCAGAAAGACGCTCAGCGTCTGGAGTTGACTCGCGGACTTAGACGACGAGCGATCCTGATGGTGGGAAGATACACTGCATCCCAGGCAGAGATTCCTGACTCTTAACCGTCCCCGTTCCGGAGAGAAAACCATGGGCACACATCTCCAGCACAGGGAAAGACTCAGACGCACTTGTACCGCAGTTGGGGCACAAATCCAGGAACGTTTTCATGTTGAAAAAAGTGGGAGAAAGGGGCACCAAGAAGAGACACTGGCAACCAAGGGGCATGGGGAAGTTGTTTATGGACATGCAGTAAGTACTGTGGAATGAGGGAGACGAGAATGGACGCATTGCCTGAGGGGAAGATATAATTTATATATCAGTAACATTTTATTTGGAGAGAAGAAAGGGAGATATAACCCACAGGGGCATACTGACAAATAGCTCAATCCATACCAAGGAACACACTCTAACTGGTCTCATAAAACACACAGAGGAACGGAGGGACACCCAGACAGACTCTCATACTTATTCAGATAAAAGTGGAGAAAAGAATTCACATCTGTTGAGCTCCCACTAGTGCCAGGCATTTTAAATACAGAGAAGATAGAGTCCTAAGCAGAATGGCAGGAGAGGTGTGAACCTGAGCCAGTTTAGTCTCCTCACATTAACATACACATAGGAGGAGCACACAGTTATGCACAGCTTGGTAAGTATATGAACTTGTATATGAACTTCACATGATAGGATATATGTCAACAGAGCAGGAGAGATTCAGAGATGAATATACTCTAAGAAAGGCTCTCTAAGAATTGAGTGGACACATGAATGTATCCATCAGGATGCATATGTTACCCACCAGAGAAGCATATGTTGAAAAACAGGATATGTGGGGGGGTTGAGGAAAAGTGGCAGAACAGGGGAGTGCACATACAAAGAAAGAAATACCTTCCTACACACTATGAAATCCCAGGGAGAAAGAGTCTCAAGTATGACTGATAGTTAAGTGTATATCAGCAATTAAGATGTAGAGAGGTAAAAGAAATTAAAAAAAAAAAAACCTGCATGTTTCAGTAGCTACTCCCAGACAGGTGCACCTGCAATGGAGAGACCAGCACCAGCATGGAGTGGGAGGCCCACAGTGGGGGGAAAGCCAGATACACAGGCAGAGGGACTAAGGCAGACAGTGGAGAGAAACTCAGCCCTGTAAGATGGAGAGATAAGCTTGCCTGTTCCAAGAGAAGGGCGTGGGAAGGAATGACAGTGAGAAGAAGGTAGGTCAGGGGATGTAAAGAGAAAAACATACAGAGGCCTGGAGAGAAAAAAACCAGCAAGAGGAGACCAGTCCCCAGACAGAAACAGACCTAGGGTGCAGAGAAAGACTGACACAGCTGGTGGGGAGAGGCTCTCTAGAGACGGGAGTACAGCCAAACACCTTGGGAAATAACAGGCAAACTGTACAGTTAAACAATGAGATTGACACTGTATTTGGTGAGGAAGAGGCCCACACTAGGGGAGGAGAATGGTTTACACAGGGTGAGTGAAGTGGCAGAAATGTCCCTAGTGCCCACTGATCAGCATGACCACTGGAGGCCCAGGAGGGGAATTGCAATTTGTTTTTCTACCTTCTTGTGGCCTTCATTTCTTCTTCCTATAACCTTGTGTTTTCATGCTTGTGGCAAAGGTTTGAGTGGTCCAAAATCCTCTACATTTATATGCCAGTTTCTTCTAAAAGACAGTAGATCAAACATTTTTTTTATCTCCCAACCCACCACTTGATTTTTTTTCCCTATTTTACTTTAGTCAAAAATCAGTGAAATGAACTTGATAGCTTTGTTTGCTCTTGACTGTTTCTATTGCCTATTGATATCATTACCATCTTTTTCCAGTAATCCTAGGATTCCTTTTCTCCTGAAAAACTGGTGATAAAAGCAGTGGCATGCTAGAGGGTGGGAGGGAAAACTGAATAAGCTGACTTGGCCTTTGCAGTTGAACACTGTCTTGTTCCTGACTTAACCAGTTCCTGTCCCCAGGCCTCACTATCACTTCAGCTCTAGAAACTCTTTTTAAGGGAGGGGGGTGAAAAAGTAGGTAGGAATTGGGGGAAATGCCAAGCCATGCTAGACAAAAAGTGGGAGGAAAGAAGCTGAAGAAATGAGGGACCTTTGGGATGACCATAAGCACTATCAGGAGCCTCTGGAGTGTTCAGCCAAGCCTCCTACAGATGTGCCCTTAGTGCCTCTCCTGGCTCAGCTAGACCAGGGCTCCCCCATGGCATGGTAACAGTTTCCAGCAGAAGGCATCTGGCTGAGCTTTTATCCTCAAATGGAAAGATATTTATTTGGTCTTTTTTACTTTTCATCTTTATCAGAAGTACAGTTCATGACTTTAAATTGTAGCTTCTATTTGGGAATGTTGGCATGTGTCAGATAACTAGAAAAAAGTTTCTGATAGTTTATCTTGTTACTCTTGGGGGGGGGAGTGACTTTTATTTCTCATATAAAACTCCTCCCACCATTACTTTGCTTATGTAGGAAGGTGTTTGATGCTTGAAAACAAATGACCTCCACAGTGACTTTGGCCAATGCAAAGTGAAAACTGTTACTCCTTCTCTTCTAATGACTTTCTAAGGACCAGAAATTTCAACAGGTTAATTTGATAAATTAAGCATCAGAGAGGTTTTTTGGTTTTTTTTTTTTTTTTTTTTTTTTTTTTTTGGTCCACATTATTTTGTTTATTTGATTTAACTCGTCTAAATTATCTACTTGACCTAAGTCTTCAAAAAAGTGAATTTAGGAATTTTAGCAAACTGATTTAAGCAGAATAAACAAGTTCTTTAGATATAATTGAGCAAATATTCCATATTATTAGGGTTCATGGAAACAATCTTTGAAAACATCAAGATCTTGGTTTTCTCAAATCACAGTTCCTCACGAAAGATAAACTTGTTTTACCTTTATTATTCAAGTTTTCTATTTTTACAGAAGAAATCTTGGAAAACTTTCTAAATGGGTAGGGGAACATTGTGATTCCAAGAATAGGAGTTGTAGTTGGAGTAAATATGTCCTAAAAGTTATTTTCTACTCACTTTGAATATTTAAAAACTATTTCAAATTGATTACATATGAAGTGTTCACTGAAAAGGAACTTTCATTGTTTGCAGGAAAATTCAGATATGCTAGTACAGATATCCAAGATCTGAAGCTTTTTAAAATATAGATAAATTAGTTTGAATGAGAGGACAAGTTACTAAATAAATAAAAATCACAAATTACAACTTTATACCAATTAAATTGGTGTTTGTGATTATGTGGTCTGCATAAGCTCTACGTATTTTTAAGTGAGCATGTATTACTGTAATTACATATTTCTCCCAAACATAAAACATATTTAAAATGAAAATACAACATCTTATAGTTTATAAACTTAATTTCTCCAGTAATATTGCTGGCTTTCTTTTGACAGTTGAGTAATAAATTTGTGTAACAAAAATTTTATCAAAATAGAGTTTAGATTTTGTCATTGCTGAGCCTGTCAATTTAGTTTCTTAAAATGTTTTCTTAAAGTTTCAAAGGTAGTGGTTCAAACACAATCATGCTTACCCAACTATCACATGAAAAGTCTTACATGGTTGTGTTGGGGGCTAGGGGCTACTCATTCTCCATCTCTGAAGGCCAAGAAGTAAATCCATTTAAGTAGGATTCTGTTAAAATATTCTCTTGTTAACTCTAATGGCTTAAAATAAATTTTCCTGCATTGATTCAAGTCATTTAGGAAAAATCTTACTGTTTTTGAAAATTTGTGCAAATATGCTTTCATTTCATCATTTAATTTTGCATGAAGAACTCAGTCTCTTTATTAACAAATATTATTTTTAATCAAAGCATTAGGTCTTATTTAAACCTCCCAGGGTATTGTCCTTCATGGTAGCTCCCTTCAGTGTGTTACTTGATCTTTTTATTTTCAGTCCCTGATTCCACAAGTTATGGGATTTCATGATTTGCAGAAAATTTCAGATATGCTAACACAGATATCCAGAATATCAAGTTTTTTAAAATGTAGATAAATCTAAAATGTAGATTTCCTCACCTTGGCCTTTCTTTCAACCAGGTGAATATTTCAGCATTTGATTCATTTTGGTTTAAGACACAGAAAAGACTCATCTCCTGTTTCTTCTCTTTCTGTTCTTCCTACCCTCAATTGTTTATATGTGTAGGTTTTCACTAATATGCCTTATAAATACAGAAGTCTGTGTTCCCCAAAGCCTCCACTTCAGTATCCCGATCTGCTAACACAGCACTGCCATCACTGTCAGACATGTTTATTAAGTAGAACAATGAGGTTTGGTGTAGTAGATTCCATTTGTTCCACTTCAAAAATGTAGCCAGGCTTAAGTAATTTAACCTTGCTTACTCTCACCTTCAGTCAGTGCTTGATCTTAACCTGGTTTTTATCAAATTTGTGCCCCTTGCTGCCGTGTTAGAAAAGTTTATTCAGATGCTCAGTTAGTTACTCAGTGCAAAGGAAGGTGTTCCTCCCTGAGAAAAGTAGTAGCCAGATCACCTAAGAAGATAGACAGGGAACCTTGGCACAGAATTAGGAGGAGAGAGAAAGAACATATGTGAAGGACTGGAACATGTTCAAGAAAAGAATTTAAAAGGAAAGGAGTGTAGAATTCTTGGAATGATTTCCAGGGAAGCTTACCAAGGACAATCACCAGATTCAGCCTTTCCACTTGCTCCATTTGCACTTGTAAAAAATTAAGGAAGCTTTGCTTCTAGGGCTTGTTAGGTAATTTGCAATAAAGCCAGCAGAGGGAAGAAAAATGAGAATTGCAGCTGAACCAATGCTGGGTCATTTTTAACAATTTGCAATGACCCTTTTCTCTGTCACAGAGAGGCTCAGGAACTAGCACCAGAATCCAGCCAGTTTAGGCCCAAGTATATTCGGAGTGTTTGAGAATATATCCCTAAATGTGATATTACAGTCATTTTTACATTTAAAAAGAGCTAAGTTTTACATCAAAGAACAGAGTGAGTAATATAACCCTGCATTTGGCTTTCCTGCATGTCACAGCTCCAAACAACATTTCCTATGACTTGCGCAAAAATCTAGAAAAGCAAGTCTGGAGGAGAATGCAATAAATTAATGGCCAGGTCTCCATAGACAAACTAAAACTGAAAAATATGGCATAATTCAGGTCAGATGAGAATTGTTTTATCTTTGTTTTACTTTTTCTCCTCCTTTCCTTTTTTTCCTTCCTTTTATCCTTCCCTTTTTCCTTCCTTCTTTCTTAAATTTCTACCTATCTATAATTTCTGTTGTGTCACTAGGGCTTTTAAGAGTCATGTTAAATCATCAGGAAGAACTGGTTTAAGGATCTCCACTAATACTATGCCAGCAAAGGTCAAACCTACCTAGCATTTCCATGCCTGGTGATTTAATATAGGACATAAGAAGGGGGAATCTTGTTAAGGTATAAGCTCCTTAAAGATTCATGAGACAAATTAGTACCTTGAATTGACCTCTACAGTCAGACAATTTAGCTAGTAGGTTCATAGTAACTACATTGTTTGACAATGGCATGAGCTTCTTTTCTTCTCAGAGTTCCTATGTTATTGGTCTAGAAAGATCCTTGGGTCTTAAAGGATTTTAGTATTAAGATTTTAGCAAATAAAGACTGGATGGAGGACTACATCTCCCGCAGAGAGAATGTCATAGGTAAAGAACAGTAGTAGAAAACCTCAGGGCAGGCTCTGAGAATTGTTGGAAACACCCTGTTTCACTTAACCTGGAGTGCAGGAGAAAAAGATGGTTGTGTTTAAGAAAGTTGAAGCAGGTCCAAGTAGGGTGATTACCTTATGAAGTAATTTGGACTTTATTCTGTCTACACCGGGGAGACACTGAGTAGAAATTTGAGTGATCTGAGCTACACTTTTAAATTATTCTGATCTTGGTGTGCAAGATGACTAAGAAGTGAATCTGGAAGGAAATAGACGGGTTATGAAAAAGTTTATGGTCCAGGCCAGAAATTATTGGAGTCTATGCTAGGATTCTGATGGAAGATATTATAGATGAATCAATCTATAGAATTTAACAGTACTTTAAAGTAGGAATTTGAGTTGAGATTTCTAGCCTCTGGGAGAGGGGACCCTTAGAAAAGGAAAAGTCAGAAACAGGAGAGTGGGGTGGGGTGGGGGAGATAAAGATGATGAGTGTGATTTGATGAACATTTATTCAGTCTTTTGTATAGTCAAAAGAGACTTAAGTATATTTTGTATTTACATGATTAGATGTTGTGTATTTAAAGGTATATTTGGTTGGGAGTCTGAGGCAAAATATAGAACAGTGCTGTATGACTTATATGTCCTATATTAACTGTTCTATTCAGTGGAAATTTTGGAAATTGTTAATGTCCAGGGGGAGATTTAAATTGGAAAAATTTTGGTTTGAGTGGGGCTTTTTAAATTTTGCTTTTATTTTTCTAAATTTTATTTATTGAGTAATCTTTATAGGTTGTACTTAAGATCATTATTGACCATAGAAAATATGAAATTAAAAGAGTCAGTGTTTTTCCTTCTTCCAGATTATCTCCATATCTGTTTTGGTGGAGTTTTGTTTATTTATTTTTTGTTTTGTTTTGTTTTTTGATGTTTGTTTTGGCGCTAGAGATTGAATCTAAGCTCACACTCTACCATTGAGCTATACTCCTAGTCCCTGTTTGGGGGCTTTTTTTTTTTTTTTTTTTTGTACCAAGGATTGAGCCCAGGGGCACTTAACTACTGAGCCACATCCCCAGCCCCTTTTTATATTTTATTTAGAAACAGGGTTTCTAAATTGCCTAGAGCCTTGCTGAGTTGCTGAGACTGGCTTTAAACATGTGATCCTCCTGCCTCAGCTTCCCAAGCTGCTGGGATTTCAGGTGTGCAACAGCATGGCCCTTAGGGCCAAATTTTTTTTGTTTCACAGTTCCTTATAGAAAACAAAGCAAAACAGTCATGAATACTTCAAGTTTTTTTATATATGCACAGTATAGTAAACTAATATGGGGCTGCATTCATAATCCATGGTGGTAATCTTGGTGAGAACACTTTTCCACCGAAGAGGGAGCTTCTTCAAGGGTGAAATCCGGCTGGAACTTGTAAAATTCACTGATCTAAATATACTTATTTGGAAATGTAAGTGTTAGCATATTTTAAAATAACATTTATTTAATTAGTATCATTGCTTTTGGCTCCATTATTGGAAACTATAATGCTGCAGAGGACCAGAAAAGGTGTCATGTAGTAAAAACTCAGTTGAATATTTTAAGATGTTTCTTCTTTAATAAAGGATTAAGAGGTAGCAGTCAAGAGTTACAAACTATTTGTTTGTTCTTTCAGCAAACATTTTTATTCGTCTTCTGACATCTGCTAGATATAGAACTAGGCATTGAAGATACAAAGCCAAGTAGGTCATAGATGATTCCCACCATGAAGAAAGTACATATCATTAAGTAGAAGCAGATAAACATGCAAAAAATAAATAAACACAATAAAGTTTGCGTTCATAGGGAACACCAACAGATAGAAAAGTTGTATTTGAGGGTGTATCCGTGTATTCTTCACTTGCTGTCCTCAACTGAGCCTACTGTCTCTTCCACACCCGAGACTGCACCTGACCAGATACTGTTGCAAATCATTTCTCTGTTTCTATCTTACCAGACCTCTGGCATCCTATCATGTTGACCATTTCTTCCTATTACAAACATTTTCCTGATTTTCTTCTTACTTCTTGTCCTTTGCTTACTATCCTTTATTTCCCTGACTCCTGAATATTGGAGATCTCAGTTCCCTTCTCTTTATCTGTTCACTTTCTCCAGGCAAGTTCATCTAATTCTTTGGATTTAAATGCCATTTATATGTTAATGGCTCCCAATATTTATCTTCAGATCAGAATTTTTCTTTTCAACTCCAGGCACTTATTTTCAACATAGTACCTCTTCATCAAAATTTAATAGGCATCACACACTTAATATATACGAATATAACTCTTGATTTCACTCCTTAAGCCTATACCCACCTGAGTGTTCACCATCTCAGTCAGTGGTAGCACTCTCCAGTTGCCTAGAAATTGACTAGTAACCTTTGATTTCTCTCCTCTTTTGTTGACATGCATCAGCAAGTCCTGTCACTTTTTAAAGTCTAGAATCCAACCCCAGCCATTAATGCTATCTCATTCCCAGCCACCATCATCCTTCTTCAGGATCACTGCCATACATCTCCCAGCTAACCTCCAGATGTCTACTCTTCCCCCCTAAATCATTCCAAAGAGCAACCAAAGTGATCTTTTAAAACTGAGTATAATCATGTAGTTTCCCAGAGTCAAGCTTCCTAGTAATTCACTTTGTAAAAAGTGATTTAGCTGTTCCATTTTTATCAATTTATAGTCTTTTCAAAATAATCTCTATTTATCTAATCGTATTTTACCACTTCTCTTTATACTTCTGCTCCAAAGATCAAGATCCCCAGGAGCAAAGTTTTATTTGCTTTTACAAGTCAGATTTGACATGTAAGTTTATTATATAATTATAAGGCCAACATTAAGCTCTTGGGGGGAAAACAGTGGGATGTTGTGCTTCAGGCATTGTTGGTTTAAAGGCTGGGTCACAGAAACTAATATTTGGCTGGTTTTTCAGCTAGCATTTTTGGCTTTCATGTTCATTTAAAAGTTGTTTGAAATCCTAAGATTTAAGACAATAGTAAATTTTGTTCTTTTAATTTGGTATCAGGTATCTAGTTTCTCAGAAGCTATCCTTCAAAACAAGGATTGTGCTAAATAGATTAGTGTTTTTCCTTCTTCCTACTGTTTTTGCACATCATTCTTCTGTGTTGTAATGGCTAGAAAGAAATTATTCTTTACTACATATACTCTTTGATCTTGTTATTCAAAATCTACAGAAAAGGAGTTTCTTCTACAACTAAGGTAGGATGGATTCACAAGGCAAAATACTAGATTGGTTCTGTGAGCATTAGTGGCTCTTCTGTAGGCATCTAATAAAAGGTTTGAGACAAAGGAGATGCTGTTTATTAAAGCAGTTTTGCATTATCTCTAAATTATCTCTACTGGCTTTTGACAAGAGCTGGTATATTTGATTTTTCAGGATCAACTGTCTGATTTCCTGTGCTATTTCCTGCTTTAGCTCCTATTTTCTTTCTTCCTCTTCTGTCTAAATATTTTTTTATTACAGTAGTCAAAATATAATTATGGGATAGACTTTGGATTCTCTGTCAGGTGATATTATAAAGAACAAAGACTAAAATGACTCTTAAAACAAAAAATCATAACCACATGTTTTTAACTAGTATAGTGCCTCTTTTAGGAATGAAAAATGAACTATTTGATATGTTATATCTCAAGGAAAATCATATCTATTTTTTACTGTTTACTTGCACAACTGAAAACAAGTTCTTGAATTGCCTGATGCTCTCCTTAAGCCATAGTGCAAAACCAAAGCGATTCACTGTTCTTAGTCCTGTCTGTTTTAGATTTTTTCATATTTTATACACCTATTTGCTGGAGAAGGATAGGAAAAAGCTAGCTATGTGTAAAACTGTGGATTAAAGTACAGTTTTTAAAGTGAGACAGTAATAGAAAGAGCATAGTTCTTAAAGTATTACTAGGCTTGAGTCCCAGGTCACTTATCTGACCTTAGATATTCATAAGACTTAGCTGAGAAATAAGAACCCAGGTATCTACCCTACAAGGGCATTTGTGAAAATCCATGAAGGTGGTGGTAAAAATAATTAGCATGTCTGATATATTTCAAGCATTCAATAAATGGTAACTGGCTAACTAACTATAATTATTTCTATTTTTTTAGAATTTTATAATTATTTCTTAAAATAATCTCACTTAAATCAGTTACCTGTACCATCACTATTTATAGAAAGTGGCTTGTTTGGGGCAAAGTTCCAAAATTATATTTGACTTTGAAATTTTCTGCGATATACTTATCATGACACTGATTACAATTTAAATCCATAGGTAAATACCAACAAGTATGTAATAAATGTTTAGTTTTAGTAATTCAAGAATAATTCAGAGTAATTTGGGGTTAAGCATTCCATGATGGGCTCAGCATGGAAGCTGAAGGTATCTTAAATGCAAATCTAACTTAGAGACAGTTATAAACTACCCGAATAGGTAAGTGACTATTGAATTCCACAGAACTGTGGAAAACTTCTCTCCGACTCTCTAGGAAGTATTTTAGGAATTAATATTACATTATTAAATTAATATTACTTAAGTAAAACTGCTTAGTAAATTAGGTATTATTTTTATAATCCTATGTTGAGGAATAATTCCTGGAAATAAGTGAACATAGATCTCTTTGGTCATGAGCAAGTTTTATTGCAGTAGTATTGGTTTTTAATGGCAAAAATCAACAGTATAATAAACTTATGAGCATTTTATTATTGGTATTTCTTTTCAATTCTTGAGAATGTCCTGTCTATATAAAGGATTACATGAATTTTGAAAGAGCTACTTGGTACAAATATTTAATTAAAACTAAAAAAACAAAGGTTGAAGCCCTTCCAAAACTTATTTCTTATGGGAATGTAATTAGTAAGGTAAGATTTATTTTTAAAGCATGCCAGATCCTATTTGGCCACCTATAATTACTTCAACTTTTAAAAGTAGCTTGCTTTAAAAAAAATTTTTTTTAAGATACAGTGAATTGAGGTCATAGGTTTGCTGTTAAACGAGGCTAAAAAACATTTGGACAAAAAACTAACATGCTTGTGATACCTGCTTAAAGTGGCGTTTACTTTTAGAACTTCTTATTCCCAGTAATTATCCTATTAATGTAGTGGTCAAATGCATCAGTGGTATAGAGTTCTGTGGAGGAGTTTGCTGTGCTTTGGTATATGGTGGGAGGACCATCTGTGGACTGTATGACATGCTAAGAGGTTCTGCTGGCTACATGAAGGATTGGGAAGTACTTGAAGGAAGGAAGGAAGGCCTTTATCTAGGTGCCAGGTGATAAGGGCTTGAAATGGGCCAGGGGCTTTAAAGCTACAGACTAAGCTTACGTTGAGGAAGTCTGCAGTAGACTGGCTGGAATTGATGATTGGTAACCCTGGAGCCACCTTGACATCATTTTTCTTGGTGCCTGATATTCAATCTGTCAGCACATCTTATCAGTCTTCTTTGGGAATGTCTGCACTGTCCACCATGTCTTGTGGGCTCTAGATATAGTTATACTAATTTAGGCCTTTATCACTACTTCCAGAGTATTTCTAAAGCATCCCTCGAGCTGTTTTCAAAGCCATTTCCCCAGCCCTCCCCTACCCCAATTCATCTGTTTTACATATGGCTGAAAGAGTTGCCTTCACATAAAACATTTCTTTCAGCAGCTCACTTTCTTATCCAGAAAAGGAAAAGCCCCCAATTATTTATCCCGTGGGAGGCAAGACTTAAAGATCATCAGTAAGAGGTTATGGAGGATATTAAGGCAGGATTCTTTCACAGGGTGATAAATCTTTAGGGTGGATATCCTGAGATCTGAAATTTAAATTACTGTCCTATTTATTCTGTGACAGATAGAATCTAAAAGCAAAGGCAAATTTTGAGGACAGCAAATGCTTAGGCAGGAGCCTTAGGTTCAGTTCCCAGCCTTTATGGTGTGTTTTAGTGTGAAAGAATTCTGTATATACACACACCTTCCCTCTTCCTACACAGTACCCATTCCTGTCTCCTTGCTTTTTTCCTCAGGGCACTCTCTCTCCCTGCAGTTTATTTTTTTCTAATCTATTTTGTTCCATAAATCTTTTGACTTTTCTGACATCTATTAAAATTCATGCTCTCCTTTCCTTTCTGAGAATGCTTACTATACTTCCCAGTAGGACTTAACCCAGTACTTAACCTCAGGTATCCCCTCAATTAAAATATGAACTCTGGCTTGAGGAATTAGGAACCCATATTCTTGTACCTTCCAAAGGAGATATGTGTATTACAAGGTAATACAAGAAAAGTAGCAAGATGCAGGGTACAGTGGCATATACCTGTATTCCAGCCACTCAGGAGGCTGAGGCAGGAGAATTGTAAATTGAAGGCCAACTTCAGCAACTTAGCAAGACCTTAAGCAATCTAGAGAGACCCTGTCTCAAATTTTTAAAAAGGACTGGAGGTGTAGCTCAGTGGTAAAGTGTCCCTAAATTCAGTCCCCAGTAGAGAGAGAGAGAGAGAAGGAAATTAGCAAAGCCCAGCTTAGTTATTACTGAACCACAGGGACTGGGAAGGACTGGGGATAGAATGGTGGGCATCAACTATATTATTTCTAATTTCTCTTCTGGATTTGGAATTCTGATTCTAATGACATATAATTGATTAATATAATATGGGGTGGGGGACAGGAGATGTAAAGAGACTATAAATTCTAAAGTTGTAAGCCTGAAAAAACAAAAGTAAAGAAATGTCATTGCCAGGACAGTAGGAAAGAGGTACCAGGTTGGTTGGGGAGGCTGGAGATGGGAGAGTTAATGTTTGCCAATCAGTAAAAGTTTGCTGTATTGAGAGTTTCTAATATAAAGCACCCTGTAGGCAGGAGTAAGCAGACAACTGTAGAAAATGCCAGATGAGGACTGGACAAGAGATTTAGTCATTACAAACAGGTATGGTGAACCTCCAGAAAGGAGTGGGTTATAGAAAGAGGAAAGGAAGCTAGCTTTTGAAATGAAATGTATGATCAAACACCTGAGAAAACTGGTGTCTCTAAGTATAAGAAAGAGGTAATATACAGTGGAGAAATCAGCAATCTGAAAATTGAGGGAAAAAATCTCATTTATTTGACAAAGAAGAGATGATGAGCATGATGCAGACTTTCAAGTTCCAGAGAAGCGAAGGCAGCATGTGAATTGAAAGTAGTCAAGTAGGAAAGTGTAATCAGCCTCCAAGGAAATGGTCAGATTCAGGAGATAGGGCTGATGGACACATTGTTAAAGCTGGAACCTGAAAAAGTAGGCCCAAATCTCCATCATGTCGCTTTAAGCCCCAACTTCCTTAACAAGACTCCTATAGTGCAAGAATTAAAATCAAGAATTAATAAATGGGATAGATTCAAACTAAAAAGCTTCTTCTCAGCAAAAGAAACAACCAGTGAGGTAAATAGAGAACCTACAGTTTGGGAGCAAAATTTTACTATTTGAACGTCAGATAGAACACTAATCTCTAGGATATGTAAAGAACTCAAAAATCTTAACACCACAAACACAAATAACCCAATCAATAAATGGGCCAAGGAAATGAACAGACACTTCTCAGAAGAAGATATACAATCAATCAACAAATATATGAAAAATGTTCAATATCTCTAGCAATTAGAGAAATGCAAATCAAAACTACTCTAAAATTTCATCTCACTCCAGTCAGAATGGCAGCTATTATGAATACAAATAACAATAAGTGTTAGCGAGGATGTGGGGGGAAAGGCACACCCATACATTGCTGGTAGGACTTCAAATTGATGCAGCCAATATGGAAAGCAGTATGGAGAATCCTTAGAAAACTGGGAATGGAACCACCATTTGACCCAGCTATCCCACTCCTCAATCTATACCCAAAGGACTTAAAAACAGCATACTATAGGGACACAGCCACATTAATGTTAGCAGCATAATTCACAATAGCTAAACTGTGGAACCAACCTAGATGTCCTTCAGTAGATGAATGGATAGAGAAAATGTGGTATATATACACAATGCAATATTATTCAGCATTAAAAGAGAATAAAATCATGGCATTTGCAGGTAAATGGATGGAGTTGGAGGATGTAATGCTAAGTGAAGTTAGCCAATCCCCAAAAACCAAATGCCAATGTTTTCTATGATTTAAGACTGCTTATTCATAATGTGGTTGGGACGGGCAGGGGTGGGGCATGGGAGGATTAGATGAACTCTAGATAGGGCAAAAGGGAAAAGAGGAGGAAGGGTAAGGGAAAGGGCATGGGGGTAGGAAAGATGGTGTAATGAGATGGACATCATTACCCTAAGTACATGTACTTTGTGTACAAGCAGAGATATGAAAAATTGTGCTTTATATGTGTAATATGAGTTGTAATGCATTCTGCTGTCATATATAACAAATTAAAATTTTAAAAATGAAAAAAAACAAAAAAGCTGGAACCTGAATATTTTATATTGAGGTTTTCCATCTTTTAAAGAGGCACTATACTCCCCCACCCAAGTTTATTATAATCCTGATTAGTAAACTTTTAAATCTGCAGGTAAGTTTCAGGAAGTAATTAGAAGTAGTAGGTTATATGCTGTAGTTTATGGGAAGGACACTTGGCCACCTCTATGGGCATGGCAGGGGCGGGGTGGGGTGGGGTGGAGCAGGGGGGTGGGAAGGGGTAAGGTAAAGATTAGACCAGAAACCTTTGTTTCTGTTTGTGGATTTGGATATAAAGGTGTGAAAAATAATTCACGGACTGCCATCACTATTAAGCACTATTCAGAGCTGATTTTCCTATAAATGCTTTCTAACAATTTAGAAAAGCATTCCCATGGGAAAACATATTGGTAACTTTGGATATAGAAAATTATGCTGGGGATAGTTACTGATAATTAAAATTACAGCATAACTGTGATATAATACTGAAGTTATAAAGATGACAAAACTCATAATTAAAAAAACAAATCATTGTTCTAGGAATTATGTTCTCCTAGAAAGAATCTGTGAGAATATTGGTAACCTGTGTGACCTTCAAGTAAAAGCTTGATAAAATGTGAAAAAGTGGAAAACTTGAGTCGATCCTGAATATTTTAATTTTATATTTGTATTGGAGTTTTTTAAAATTCTCTAATTATCTCTTCCTTTTCCTCATCTGTATTAAAAATATGTCAGGAAATTAAGCAAGAATTTTAATATACAATTGAATTAGAATACTAATTAGTTTTACAAATCATGTTAGCCAATTTCAAAAACACCATTAGCTACACAACCAAAAAATACCTTTAATTTATATGGTTCAGAGAAATGTAAACAGGTTGTCAAAGCATTGTAATATGTTGACATGTGAAAGTAAGCACATGGTGAAAAGACATTTTCATATACTATGGCACTGACTAAATACATCGATTTAAAGTTTACGTATTTAGTTCTGTGTCACCATAACCGAGGTTTACATTTTTGTTTCTTATGTTTCTTTTAATAGAATTCAATTCCTTTTCGACCTTCGATTCAGTTCCAAGGGCTTCAAGGGGTGAGTACTGTTATTGAGCAAAAATATTTAATATTCTTTTTATGTGCCATAGAGTTTGAAATTTACTTTAACTTGGCACTCTTAATATCATTGGTCACTCATATTTGGTGAACTTTGTGACTAAACAAAAGTTTCTGACTTCTTTGATTAAGACACTTGAATTATCTTTTTTTCTTAATTTCTTTAAAAAATAATTCAGATATAGCTATTGAGAAATTTTTTCCTAAATCATGAATAATTGCATATTTGAACCTTTTATTGAAGGTTCAAACATCAAAGTTTTGTATGAGTGTTTTATTTGCCACAACAAAATCTCCATAAAGAATTTTTTTTTCAAGCATGTTATAAATATGTGATTTTGTTACTATTAATAAAATTTGCTGTCTGTACCCTCAATTTTAAAAATTATATATGCTAGGAAATGAGATGTATGAATAGAAATTAAGCTTTTTCAGTATATAAAATGAACTGATTTCTGTGTCTATTTTATTGCTATAATAAAAAGCAAAATATGCTGGGTGGGGTGTAGCTCAGTGGTAAGGACGTGTGAGAGGCTCTGGGATAAATCCCATCACCAAAAAAAAAGCATAATATGTGATAACTTTTAATAAAATTGACCAATGTATTGTGTGTTTGCAGTATATAATAAATTTTACAATAATATCAATATTATTTTAAGTTATTATTATTAATATTTGATAGTAATAAAATAAACTGCTTCCTCATTGAAGTTAATATGCATTCCTGTCCCTATGTACCGGCTTATAGTATGGATATCTGGAAGATCTGTAAGATCGAGCTATGAAAAAGGCAAACTGAGGGAGGATGATCATACTCTTGTTTATTCTAAATCTATATGCTTATGATTTTTTAATGTTACAAAATGCAAAAATGTTCATGTAAATAAATACAGTGGTTCTAAACTTTATAACTTGAAGACATTTTGAGAGTCAGATTAATTATATCATTCAACTAAAAGTACAGTACTTCTAAATCTGTTGTGTAATGCTAACTTCAAGAAGATGTTTGTGTGGATGTCAGGGATTTTCTTCTAGTGACAGCTTTACAATGAAGTCCCCCCACCCCCCTCAGTAACTGAGTGTTCATGAATGGGATCCTAATTGGAACAAGCATTCTTCTGAATTCTGTTGTATAGCTTTTTAGGTAGTCTTTAGTGCTTACTGATTTCTATATTTGAGGAGTTAGTTCAACCCTTTATGTAAGGCTTCTTGAGTTTTTCTGCAGGTTTTAATGGCATTGGTAATATTTGAAGGAATGTTCCAGAGGCAGACCTAAGTCCTTGAGTCCCAGAGGGCTCCATGGATTTTCAGAAAAGAGTTATTTGGAAGGGGAGAGCAATGGCTAAGGGGGAAAGTAAAGTTGAAGCTGCATTTCTCTCACTAGGGATCTTAAGGCCATACTTGTTGTGGGCTGCTGCTTCCCTCAATTCTCTCTTTAATCCAGTTGGGACATTAAGGTTAGGGAAATGCAAGTAAAGGCTACTTTCTTAGGAGGCACTGAATTAGATTGGAAGACTAAATGATAGTGAACAATATATGTATGCTTCCAAACTTCCATTCTGACACTTGCAGCTTTTAGAAATCTTGGAAGGATCATGGTTTTTGCTGACATACTAATTGCCTCAGGACTTAAGCACCATTGCAAAGCAAGTAGATTATATTTGAAAGCTTGGGCCTTCTTTTCCAAATTCTCCACCTATCTTTCCCCATAGTGTTCCTGGCCCCATGTGTCCAAGCTTCCCTAGTTTATATTTGAAGAAGAGTTATATTATACTCTTCTTCCCACTCTATCCCTTTCCTGAATATAGATTGCTGATAAAAATAATTTAGTTATAAATAGCTGGTAGGTTTAAATCTTAATGGATGTTTGAATTTTAGCAGATAAGCTTTTTAACCCAAGTGAATGGTGGTTGGATTTGGTACAGAAGATGGGTAAGTGGGCAGCAGAATGAGAGCTATAGGGTACTTGCTCCTACCTTGCTTATTCTGGATCTGTCTTCTTAACCGCCCCCCCTCCCTTTTTATTATTCTAACTGGGAACAAAATATATGGACTCAGCATTGTTTTAGAGCCTGCAGCTGCATTCCATCTGCCCTCCCCCCTTCTCTTTGCAGAGCTCTCCCCAGCCCTTTGGGACTTAGTAAAAACAAAGAGTCATTACAGGGGAAAGAGTGGGTTGGCACAGCCTACAGGGAATATGCAGAGCCATAAATGTGAGGGTCTTCTGTACAGTGTTCCTCTGTTTTTCTGGAGAGCCATGATAAGTTAGCATTACCCATGCTGGTTGCTTAAAAGCCTTGAGGAAGTATGCTTAAAGAGTTTTCCTATGCGGAAAATGCTTAAGATTTGAAATTGGAAGGTTTAAATTTAGATTTCCCTCCAAAGATATTTACCCTTAGTTAGAAATTTTGTCTTCTTACACCAGACATGATTGAAAATGTACCTTAACTATCATGATAGTGTCATGCAGGCATATTTGAAGCATAACTGAAGCCTGCTAAAATATCCTTTTAAAAGTGAGCATGGCATGTTAAAATTATCTCCTGTTTCCCTGAGGAGACTTATGCTAAGTACCACATGGTTATGCTGTTCCTTGTTACTAATTATAGGATTTTTTCCCCCTCAGTAATGTCTTTAGGAGGCCAGAATTTGAGTCTTGGCAGGTTAACTTTTAAGTATATTTACTTTTCTGCTTGAACATGTTCTCCTAGGTTGAAGTTAACTTCTAAATAAATTCAGATCGAAACATTAAAGTATGAGTAAAAATTCTAAGAATCATTGATAACTTGGATTTTTACCATCAGAGTTGAGCAGCAGCTTTTATAGCTTAAAAAATAAAAATAAAAAAATTTTTATCTTTCACAGTTCAGCACACCCCTTTCCTTTAGTGAAAAAGGGCATTCAGGAAATTGGATGGTCACTGAAAGCATTTTCTGGATTCAAAAAGATAAAAATATCTATGGGAGCTGTTGATTCTGATAACTAAACTCATGAATGTCAGGAACTGGATACATCATCTAAATGCCTTGTTGATTCTGAAGGGTGGGGCCAACCAATTATCTTAATAGTTCTAATGCATACCTAGGATACTTACTCATAACTAAAGGTTTACTGTGATTATAAATATCTATAGAGCAGCATATTTGTACAAAAAAGAGAGCTGATAAATCCATGTGGCCTACTGCATTGAAATGTCCAATTTACAAATTCAGAGGGATGTGTTGGCATAATCTGCCCAGTTTCCAAAGGCTCTATCATTGTTGTCAAATGAGGTTTATAAAAGTCAGGATAGTTCTATCTCTACAGTTTAACCAGACAGTAAAAATGCAGCAGGTAAACATTTTTCAAAGATGTGCATTCTAATGAATTTTTAAAAATTGAACTCCATATTTTTATGCTTACTGAAAGTTTCTTATCTAAAGACATAGTTAATAGAGGCTATAGCTATAGCTACAGTGACTGTTCTTCACTCTATACTGTATATATAGCTTTAAAAGAAGAATTGCTGGAAGCAGATTTACTTAGTATTTTCTCATAATGGCAATTGTTACAGATACAGTAACATAATTATTCCAAGTTATTGGAACATAATTATTCCAAACTATAAACAGTTGCCTAATCAATGAATATACTAATAGCTTAGTTTATTGTTCTGCTTATTTCTTATTTTATTGCACATTCTTTCTACTCTTATTGAAGGCAAGTGCTTTATCATGTGCCTTAGAATGAAAAGACACAGGGATGTATATGACATAGGCTTTCTCTCAGGGAACTCACAGCCTGACAAACACACATATACTAATACTCAGGAAAGAATTAAAAATAAAGGATTTAACCAGAACCATCCACTAACAAGGGACTGTAGGAACAGGGGACTATCAGGAACAAGGTGTAGTGTGCAATAGGGACTGGTATGAATCAGCTTTTTAAACAAAGGTTTTGGTGGATGTAAAATGTGATATCCTGGCAGTAGGAATGTAAAATTCCAAGCCTATTAAGAACTGTGCTCACACATACACCACACAAACACATACAGACAGAGGTAGGTCTGTGGAATAATTGAGATACAATCTGAAATGGCAAGGTTTTCAACAGCAAATGATGGCCACACCTGCTGGCTCATGGTGCTGTTGTTAGTTGATTTGCCTATGGCTTCAGGGACTGATGTCCAGGGATGATTCCTCTGGGCAATGAGAAACAATGTTAACTTTATCACAGTATGAGATTCCAGGCCTCAAATTAACTCAGTATTTGTCATGAGATTGCTGCTCCAAAATTCTAATTTAATTGCTTATTTCAGACTCAGCAATCCCAGAGGCCTTAGAAATTAGAAGTTAATTTTACATATATAATTTTTAGAAATGATTATTAAGAAAAGAATTGAATATAGAAAATATTTTCTTAAGAGTATTATGCATTTTCTACACTGAGTGAAACACTGCATTGCACACACTTTTCCAAGAATGAACAAGGAATAGCCAGCCAAACAAGTTCTAAATGTATGCCTCCCAAAAAGGCATGGTGACCTTCTGAAGTTTAAATCGGCATTTAACTGGTAACTTTAAAGGCTTGAATGATGCTATAAAACTCATGGAAGAGAGTCATTAACTCCAAAGAACATAGAGTTGAATTTTCTTTTCTTTTCCTTCCTTCCTTCCTTCCTTCCTTCCTTCCTTCCTTCCTTTCTTTCTTTCTTTCTTTTTTTTTTTTTTTTGTTAAATCTTCAAGTTTAGCACAGCATTCAGAAATACTTGATTAATTATTCAATTTTCCTTGTGGGGGCTGGGAAGAAGATTGAGTCTGAAAAACTAAATTATACAGTATTTGAAATTAGTAGGCAATTTCAACCGCCTTGAAAATGCTTCCCGCAGACTGCCCTTCTCTACCCGACTTGGTACCTGGGAAGCAAAGATAACTATCAGCTTGAAACAAGCAGTAAAGACAAAAATAAATCCCCAACACTGCCATTCCTTCTTAGATGATATACCTTTCCTCTGACTGCTTTCCCCTGCCACTTTTGGTTTGGCTAGCCCACTGGTTTTGCCAATGGTTGTGTTTAGTCAGTCTGCTCAGAAGGTTGCTGACTAACAGTTACCTTCATAATCTTGGCCCTGAATGTAATTAATACTAGAAAGATGTTAAAATTATATCCATTTATAATGGCAGCTCTGTTTTAATTTTTTAAATATTTCAGTGATTGATGTGTAGATAGCATTCATTTTAATGTTCACATTGAATGACCGCTCTAACCACATTAGTTTATTAAGATATTAATAAAATTTAAAATTACCTAATTTTTAAAAATGTTTAAATTTGATACGTACACACACATACACACACACTTTTATAAATTTTATTTTAGCTAAGGGTCTGAGCTGCCCCTGAAAACTTGTTATCTCATACAATAAGGGAATCATAGTTTGAAACTACTGTAAATTGACCGGCTTCTCTATTTTATGTTAATATTCACCTCTGCCCTCCTTCTCTTTCTGGATAAGAACCAGCCTCTGCATTTGCTACATAAGCAGAAACAGTGAGCAAAATTCATTGTCCCTGTCTTCATAATATGACCAGGAACCACTATAGACCCCAAGCAAGATGAATCTAGGCCAGCTCTGCCTTCAAAGAGTTCAGAATAGCAGAGAGTGGGAGGGCAGCTGACTCTGTTTTAGGTGTCTGAAGAAACTATCTGAAAGTACTTACTGACCACAGCTTTGCACAGGCTTCAGAAAGGGCTATAGTAAGACAGGCCCCCACAACAGGAGCACAGACAAGGGTACTCCTCTAGTCTGTCCTTCACCAAACCTCATCACCTTGGAAAACAGGGATTGGAACTATGACTGAAATCTGAAGATGCCACAAACACCATAAAGTGCTTAGCAATGAGTTGATTACTGGTTTTATTCAGCAAACATTCAGGCTCTGTGATGGACAGTATAGATGAAGTAAATAAAACCTTAAAATGCTACTTCTTATTCCTAACTGACATTATCTGTTTGTTAAACTCTGCCACTGATGGCTTTTTTTTCCCTCACTAAAAACTAAAACTTGTGAAACTGAGTCATCTTCATTGCAGACAATGTCACTTTAATAGCACTCACTTATTTAAGCTTGGAAAATAATAATTTTACCCTTCTAGGTTTCCCATGGTTCTTATACTTAAAACATCCCTTAAATTTGAACCCTAAGCATCATTTAATTATCTTTTGACCTCTCACTATGCACAAAGCTCCATTCCAGACATACAAGACTATCTTGCAAGAGACTTATTTTTAAGAAATTCAAAATTGAAAGCAGGAAAAAGAAATCTTTGTAAAATTATGTCCAAGTCCCAAATCTTATTCCAAACAATATTTAATATGCACTTAAACAAACAAATCTATGTGTCCTTGATTCCAAGGTATCATTTTGGTTTTTTGTTTTGTTTTTGTTTTTTTAACATTAAGTTCTTTGAACTTGGAAGTATTTCATGATCAGAGACATCTTGGTATGATGTCACAGTTTGTCAGTATTTAACATAGTAGTACATAAAATTCGGAATTTTCTTACAATTGCTGGTATCTTAGATTCAGTGAACAGCAGCAATACAGTATTTAGAGAGTTCCGGTTTGCTGTAGTAAGGTTTTGCCTAGAATCTTTTCAGAAGCTTTCTTTGCTGAGTCCAGCCTTGACTGACTTGCTTATTACTAATTAGCTTGATATGTTAGACAATATGGAAAAGTATATATTATAAATTTACAGGGAAAGTATATATTGTAGATTATATATATAAATTATATATATAAAATATATATGTGTATGTATATATTATACTAACATAATATATATTAAATTAATATAATATACATTATATTAATATGTAATATTATATTAAACTGCTGTTTTGTTTTATTTATTTATTTATGTTTATGTGGTGCTAAGGCTCAAACCCAGTGCTTCACTTATGCTAGGAAGGTATATTTTTATAACCATTCTTGAATTGTGATTTAAACTGGAAAGAACAAGACTATGAAACAAAAATGTTCTCAACTTTGTCTTTGAGTCAAAAATGTTTACTTATCAAAGTAGCTTATTTGAAAACAAGTTCAGAGGAAGAGTTTTGTAGACTTAGGCTTTCAGAGCCCACAAACATGCTTTGAATTTGCCATATCAGGCTAAGAATTTTCAAATTCCTCTAGGGTCTTATAATTTGTTCTATATTTAAAATAAATTGGACAAGCACCTATTCTATTATTTCATTTACAGATTCCAATAATTTTTCAACAATTACCTTATAATTTCTTGAATATTACTGCCAAGATCTCTATACTAAGCACTTGCAAATATTATTCTCATTTAATCCTCACAGCAATGCTATGAAGCAGATACTCCCATTGTGCTCATGTGTAAACTATGCCTTGGAAGCTACATTACTTGCTGAAGTTTCTGCAGTGTTATTTCTTATTATATGTTGAAGGAGCCTGTACTCAGACCTAGGCATCTGTTCCCACTGCTGCACTAATGTACCTTTTCATAATAGTGTTTAATGAGCATTTTTATTTATTTTCACATTCACATAAACATTTGTTGAACACCTTCCTGACTAGCACAGGAAAGAGTCATGGTTATTGAGGCCTCAGAAAAGTGTGTTTGAGCTGAGGTTTGGATTATCAGGAGTTGGCGGACAAGGGGGTGATGGGAATACTTTTCAGACCTGAGGTTCAGCATAAGCAAAGTGGCAATCTGGTATGGGAAATGTCCCCACCTTCTTAAGAAGTTAAAATTTCACCCTGAAGATCAGTGCTTCTTACTTACTAAGTCTCTCTGGAGGTGTGATGAGATCTGGACATCTGGACTTTAAAAGTTTTCCCCACAGGCTTCCTTATGATAGGTATATTCACTGTAATGAGAATATAAGTGTCCACATGTGTACAAACACATACACCTCTTCTCAGGAGAAGTTTTGTGGCTGTCATCAGTTTCTGAGTGAGATCTTTGACCTTTCTAATTAAATAAAACTACTTCTGTAGATGAATGTCTTTCAAACACAATTATAGACAATTTTCATTAAGACAGTTTACTTTGTGATCCTTTACACATGTAGGTGTTCACATTCACACTATTGTGTTGTCTTTTATTTAAAAGAATCCTGATCACAATCCATTAAATTAATGTCATGACTTTCTAGTAGATTTCGGACTATGGTTTAGGGAACACTGTAGGAGATCATCATCTATTTAAAAAGCTTTTAATCAGAGAGCGATGTTGCCAGATTTGCAATATAACATGCTTCTCCTATAGCTGCCTTGACTTAGTTATTCCTTATATATGGGAAGGATGAAGAAAGAAGAGTCAAGGATAGCTCAGCATTTATTATTTGAGCATTTGAATGGATGGTGAAGCCATTATTCATGATTTGAAATAGATGGCAGCAGGCAGAGATAGAAGATATGGTATGTTTGGGACATGCTGTACATGTTCAGGTAACTTTCCAAACTTTGTTCTATCAACATGAAGCTATCCAGGAGGCATTAGCCTTGGAGATTTGGAGAAAAAGGATTTTTAAGAAGCAACTTCAAAGGATTTTTTTCTATGGTTTAATTATTTCTGAATATCCAGTAGTAAGAAGAAAAAAGAGGTAGATTTACAGATGTATTTTTGGTATGAAGCTATATTTAAGAATTTTTTTCAACTATGAAGAATGCTAGTTTAGGAGTAGTGTTACTTTTAATTACTAAAAAGCTCCTTTTGTCAAATTTTGTTCACACTAATTAAGAACAATGGCAGGTTAACAGAGATGAACTATGGTATATTCATTCAGTGGAAGCGTATACAACAATAAAAAGTAGTAATGTAATTGTAACTCTACAACATGGCAATGAAAACTCCAAGTGGGCAGAAAACTACATATGATATAACATCATTTTTATAAAATTTAATAACAGGCAGAACCAAACAGCATATTGTATAGGTTTTATATGTGATAAAATCTTTAGTAATCCCCCCAAAAAAATAATAATCATAAAAGTTAGAATAGTGGTTACCTCTGGTAAGGAAAGGCAAGCCAAAGATGAGGGACAGAAGATGGGTAAACATTATGTTACTGCTGACATTCTACTTCTTGAGCGGTCAGTTTACAGGTGTTCATTATGTCATCAGTCTTTGTAAGTCAAACTATATTTATTTGTAGAATCAAATATTACATAAATTAAATCTTATTCTCATTATTATAATTTGTCATCTTCATAGATTAAATGAGAAAAACCTGAACATATTTTAATAGATGCCCAAAAGGCAGTTATCTATATTTCCTAATTGTTCTGTAAACATAAAAGAAATTTTTGGATATGCCAAATTCAAATATGACAAGAATCTAGGAGAAAGGATGAATATTAAAAAGTTTAAAAACCAGGTTGAAAGAAGGAGGTAGAGAAGGCAGGTCTTGAATTTATCTATAGCTAGACACCAGCTAAATATCTTACTAGTCAACTACTTGATAGAGCTGCTTTGTCATCTATCAGAGGAGAAAGAAGTTTTCTCTGTCTGTAATCTCTCTCCTCAGTGGAAAGAAGGTACAGGCAGAGTTGCTGCTGTTATCAAGGACATAGGGAGGAGAGAACCATTTTTCTGAGTTAACACTTGACAAGTTTTAGGAGGGGCATTGTAAAGTGTCCTGGGGGGAAAATATCCAGCCTGGAAAGGACAGATTAGGAGAATAAAAAAATAGCAGTTAGTTGAATTTAAAAAGATGAGGTTCTTAGGGGGCTTGAGGTAACAAAACTCAGAATTCAATAGAGAACAGATTAAGAACCAAATTGGACCCACACCAGTAAGAAGTTGGTAGATAAGCAGCCATAGGAAAAGGGAAGTCTTTTATAATATTTAAAAAGCTTAGAGTCTTTAATAATTACTCAATAAGTTATGTCAGGGATATCTTATTTTAGAATGAGAATATAAGGAATAGCCATATTTATGAATGCAATACTCTACTAATCTAAGAACTTCTTTCTTATGACTGATCTGAATGCTTTTTAGTTTCCTCAGTCTAGACCTGTTGGTATTCATTCAACTCAGCCTTCATAAATTAGGAAGAAGGTATTGGGGAGTATTCCATTTCCATTGAAGAGTATGGTGATGCTGACATATATTTCCACAGCTGTTGCCATAAGGGGAAACTTTGTGCTAAGGATACTTGTTGTTTTGTTTTGTGTAGGGGTTTTTTTGTTTGTTTGTTTGTTTGTGTTTTGGGGGAGGGAGTTGTTTTGTTTTGGTACCGGGGATTGAACTCAGGGGCCCTCTACCACTGAGCCACATCCCCAGCCCTACTTTGTATTTTATTTAGAGACAGGGTCTCACTGAGTTGCTTAGCACCTTGCTTTTGCTGAGGCTGGCTTTGAACTCATGATACTCTTGCCTCTGCTTCCTAAGCCACTGGAATAAATGTCGTGCTCCGCAGTTTTTTGTTATTGTTGTTTTTTAAGGAAGATAGTGTTCTGTTCCTTCCGTAGAGAATTGGAAGAATAAGATAATTATGATTAGTTTTGGATAAAATGTTACATGTCATAATTTCTGACTCAGTAAGAAAACAATCTCTAACTTCTTTAAAAAATACTCAAGGCAATTAAGACATGAAGGACCAGGGTCATAGTGATAACCTAAAGTATAATTTATTGTTTTTTTTAATACAGCCATTATTTTTTCTGATTGAAAAACAAAGTGAATGAACATTTTAGGATTATATAAAGTACATATACATGAATGAAGAAGAATAATAGAAATGTCCCCAACAGTGAAAGACCTTTTTTAGGATTTCTCCTAGTCTTTTTTTCATGCTTACATATACACTTTAAAAATTGTAATGGTAGTCTATTGTTTTTTCCATTTAGCATAAGTCATGAAGTTTTAAGCAGCTGCCTAATATTTCATTGTATGAAATGAAACTATCATTTGTTTAGCCATTCTCCTATATAGTTTCTATATGACAATAATAGTACTAAAAACATCCTTGTGCATAAATATTTTATTTCACCACTAATTATTTCCTTGGGATAAATTCCTAGATGTAGAATTTACTAAATCAAACAATATTAAGGCTTTTCAAGTTTTCAGTAACTGCCACCAAATTGTCTACCCATCCCCAGAAAATTGCAGCTATTTTGAAAGTTCTGTCTTTCAAAATGCATGATTTTTAAATTTCAAAGTTAATCATTTGATGTTTACAAACTGACAGTATGACATACTTGGTAATATCTGTTGTGGGTAAAACAGTGATGTTTTAGGATATCATGAAGTATTATCAAATGTTTTACTGTTTGCATCTGATATTGCCATAAGAAATGGCTTTGATTTTTTTTTTCATTTCCTTATATAATTTATGTTTCTCCCAATATAGTGGGGGAAGTTTTTACATTAGCAATCATAGATACTCTTTGAGATAATTACATTTTTTTCTAACATTTAAAAATAATTATGCTAGATATGAATTTGGTGTCAATATACCTTATATATAATCAGAGATATGATAAATTATTGTATAATGGTGTATTAAGAATTATAATGCAAAATAAATTTTTAAAAAGAAAAAAATAATTATGCTATTTATATAACACTTTACATATTTTGCTGTTCTGACATTTTTATGTACCAATGTTTATGGTCCTAATAATTTAGTGTTTTTGGATTTCCACCCTCATCTTTACATGCCTGCCTTCTTTAAAGGAACATTGCAAACTTCTCATGAAGCCCGCTGATGTGGATCTCTTTCTTTTTATGGGGCAATGCAGTGAGCTATTGACAAAGGGATAAACTGGTTTACTACCTCATCTAGTTCTTTTGTCCTAGAGGGACCTGATGTGTGTGGTGCTACCTCCTAGCAGAATTAAATAACTAACTAGAAGATAATCAAGCAGAAGTTCTATGATGTTAATTATCCAAATATAGTAATTGCATTAAATGTTCATATGTAAATCTCTGCCTCTTGTTTGATAGCATAGTGATGTCTGAGTTTTAAATTTTCAAATGGTCAAAGAATATGAATACATAGGTTTATGTGAATACATAGGTTTATGTGAATACATAGGTTTATGTGAATCCATAGGTTTGATGGCTTTGTTAATAGCCCAGCTATACTATCCCTAGAAACATTTCAGTCTTATATTTCTTACAATCATAAATCAATTTATCTAAGAGGATTAACAGGCCATCTTATTTATATCAGACATGCCAAGTGTCTTAGAAGTCAGAGCTATTTTGTTCTAATTTAGCTCTGGAGGTGCTTTACATATTGACACCTGTGAAGTCAGAAATAGTTTTACTTTATATACTAGGAAAAATTAGCAAATGAATTGAACTTGTGAGTAGAACCAATTTTTTGGCATAGACCTTAACACAGAAATGTAATGTCAGAGCAGATATTTAGGGGGGGGAGGGAAAGATCTATGAAAATTAAAATACTAAGACCTTATTCATATTTATTCACTTTTAGGGGTACCTATAGCTTTGGCACAAGCAAAAAAAACACAAGTCTTTCAAAAATTGTTTGTATTTATGAAGATTGAATGCTGTAAAGTCACAAAGTTGTAGTTCCCATGAGAACCCTTAATTCTATTTATTTGTTTCTTTGTTGTGCTGTAGCTAGTATCTGGGATTCTCTGGAGCTCTGAAAGCAGTGTATTTTGTGTGTGTGTGTGGATAGGACACTTGGGAAGCAATGTTTGCTACCCTGCTGGAGTATCAGAGCATCTGAGATTTTTCAGCCTTTTAGGATATCTATTGTGGCTGATTTGGCCCTGTACCTTTTTAATCTATACTTTGAGTTCAGGATGGTTAGAAATATTACCAATCTTTTTAATTGTTTTTCTAGATAGCTTCTTTTGCTTTCATTGACATCAATACTAAAGTTCAGACCTGGAAGGCTTGTAACCCTTAGGTAAATGCAAATGATTCAGAATCAGTGGAGTCATTTATGATTATCTATAGGGTGCTTGTTACCATTCTTTGACCATTTGAAAATTTAAAACTCAGACATCATTATGCTTAAGGAAGACATATGTGCTTGTATCAAACAGAACAAGTAGGAGCAAGAGCTCCCCAGTGTTGTCCTCATATGACCAGAGCAAACACGTTTTGGTGCATACTATGTGCTGGGCCTTATGTCAAGCACCTTAGATGGGTTATATCTGAACTTCACAACAGTCATATGAGATTGGTAATATTATTATCTACATTTTACTGGGAGGATACTGAGGATTGCTGAGGTTAGTTACTTGCTCAAGATAATGCAGATGGTAGACTCTGGAGCCAAAATGGGAAACTGGGCAGTTCATTTCAGAGCCCATGATCAGGCACACTAGATGTGTTCAGTTTAGTTTTGCAAAATTTAGGCTGTTCCCTTTCCATCTGTGTGTAAAAGACAAGTTTATACTTTTTCTTCTCAAGCCATTAAGGGAGGGCTAACTTAGAAATGGAAATGGCAGGGGATTCAGTTTTACAGAAAGCATTCTTAAAAGGAGTGGGAACAGCAGGATGCCGTTTCCTAGTTTCCTATCTTTAGTGTCAGCATTGATTCCCATTAAAAGGTGGCATGTGTGTTTCTGAACATGTCTTTGGTAATTGTCATTTTAGGTGTGATTGCATATTACATGTCTTATTGTTTCTCCATCTCTAATGTAGACCATGGCTTTATGCCTTTGATCCCACGGGCTTTTATGATGTTACCACAGTGGCTGCCTCAGCAGTCCCAGTCCCCCATCATCCAGTCCCTCAACCAGAGCAGCTCTGACTCTTTGTAATCCATGGTGGGTTTTCTCATAAGATTTATTTTGAGAAAAAAATACAAAATTCTGTATAGCTTAATTGGGGGAGTTGAAAGTAATTAATGTTGAAAACAGAATTAAAGGCTAAATACAATTTCAAATCTACATGGGAATGTTTTTTAGATTTTTATCTATTTATTTTTATTTTTTAGTTGTAGATGGACACAGTATCTTTATTTTATTTATTTATTTTTATGTGGTGCTGAGAATCGAAACCAGTGCCCCACATATTCTAGGCAAATGCTCCACCACTGAGCTACAACCGCAGTCCAGATTTTATCTATTGTTTATCTTGGTGAATTCATAATTTCTAATGGTAGTGTTGATGGGGTTTGGGTAAAACCATGTGTTTTGCAAAACCTAGGGCCTGGGCCACTTTTCAAAACCTCTGTTGATATTAAGGACTCTCATCTGTCAAGTTATAGTCTCTACCCACAGCTACAAAAAGATTGGAGGCACAGATTCTAGAACTGCCCATGTTTGCCAGCGATTCCTTCTAGTATCATGCAAGACAAGTTTCCTAAAGAATTAAGCTTATAATGTTATTCTTACACAATTCTCATGTTCTTTACAAGGTTTCCTTTAAAAAAAAATGGAGCCCAAGACCACAAAAGTGCATCTCACTCTCAGGTGTCCACAGTCTTTCCTTTAAATGTGTACACTGCTCTATTGCTTGCTTCTCTGAATGAATCTCCTTGTGACAGCTTTCTTCAAGATTCCAGGGAAGCAAGAAGAGCAAATGAATTGAAAGTTGCCAGTCATATTTATTATTCATTTATTTATTTTGTAGAATTCAGGTTTGGGCTTTGTTTCTGAGAAACAAACCTTTGAAAAAAATAATTCTGCTTCCTAGTTGACCAAAATTACTAAATATAGAATTGTTTAGTGTTGTCTCCATAAGTTCTTTAAAATATGAAGTGGCTTTAAAGAAGCAGAGTCACATTTTCAAGTGGAATTTTTTTTGGAACCAGAATTTCTGTTAATATTTTCATAAGATGAGATACACTTTTTAAAAAGAAAAGCATATGATATAAATGTAAGTTCCACAAACCCAGGAAGCCACTTGGCCTGGGTTTGGGGGCTAAACATAGCACAAGAGAGGTCAGAAAGTTTCTTATCCTGACGTTTGTGCCACACAGCAGCAGCTGTATGAGCTTTCTTCCTCCTTTCATTTTATTTATATTTGCCTCTTCTGGGAAGTCCAGTTTTCCACAGACTCTTAAGTAATGCATTTCATTTTTATAAATTTATTTCTGAATGAATTTAATCTATTTCCAAGTTTCCAGATAAATCCAACAAATATTTATCAGATATCTGGTATGCCCCAAATATAAATATAAAATATTTATAAGACCATGGTTCTAACCTCTAAAAACAGTCTGGTGAAAGAAAAAGACACATAAATAAGTACTTTCGTGTACAGTGTAGTGAAGACAGTAGTAGAGGTGAGGAGACTTGGGGGTCCCAAAAAAGGGACCTCTGAACCCACCTCCCTGGGAAAGGAAAAGTTCCCTGAAAGAGGAAAGGATTCCTGGTCTGAATTTTAAATGAAGGTTAATAAATTAGCAAGAGCTAAAACAAGACATAGGGACCCAGGCTAGTGTGTTTGGTGCCTAATGGCAAAATATTGTTTCTAAAACAAAATATAAGACAGAGAATAAGGCCCAGTTAAACTGGTTTAGTTGCAAGTGTGCTAGTCTATTGGGAAGGAACCTTATATATCCTATTAAGGAGCATGAATACTGAAGAGGGAGACATGAAAAAGTAAATGATGCTTGGGATTGACATAAAATTGGCATTTTATGAAAACAATTTTTTAAAAAACTGAATGTTAGGGGATAACTGAAGAATGATTTAGAGGATGGGATTGAGAAGGGTCCAAAATGGAGGCTGAGGGCAAATTGTCCACAATAAGAAAAGGTAATATTGAACCAAAACAGAGGATGTAGATGAACACATACACTTAAGGAATAATTTAGGAGGGAAAGGCAGTAGGACTTATGATGACCTAGATTTTGAAAGGGCTGAGGTTGTGTGAAAAAGAGAAGTCAAGGTCAACTCCTCAGGTTGTCAGTAACCTCAGTCACTAAATGGTGATTTGTTAACTGGGAAGTAGACAATGGGGCTCAGGGGTGGTTTTAAGGATCTGATGATAATTTAGTTCATTTTTATACCAACATTGATTCTGTGGGTGGGAAGGGGAGTTACATTTTGGGAGTAACTGGTTAATAAAACAAAATGAAATTCAATTTTATGATAAGAGATGCTGAATTCCAATAGCCATTGAGGAGGCCCTTGTGCTTAGTCCAGCTATGACTACATTTTGAACAAACTACTGGCTTTCTCACTTTTCTTCCAAAAGCTACTTTAGCATTTGCTTCACTTTTGCATTCATTTTTAAACAGACGATTTCATTTTCTCATGCTCCATGAGCCAAATATTTTTCCCCCAATACAGTATCTCTAGTATCTGTTATTTGCATCTTTCCCCTGCCAAAAATTGTCATCCCCACTTTTTTCCTGGAAATACCCAGCTACCAACCAACTCACACCCAACCACCTGGTTTCTTTTAAATAATTTTTAGCCATGAAGCTACAAAATGAGTCATAACAAAACTAACTTTGAAGCCCCCTTTTAGCTGGTGAAACCAACATTGGTTAATTGTTTTTTAAAAATAAAAGGTGAATTCAGCTAATTAATAAATTCAGTTATATTAAGGGACTTATCACATCCAAGATATATTAATTTATTCATTCAATCTCATATGTTTATGTAAAAATGCATATGTCTATCTATGTACACACACAATTGGCAAAACACTTTACAGTCATCTTTTACTTCTCTCTTTTATTCCTCACATTTAATATGTCTAGAAATTCTGCTATCTCTAATTGAAAAATAAATACCTTTCTCTCTATTTCCTGGACCTAGCTACTATCATCTCATGTCTGGATTTCTATTACATATGTGCAACAATAGCAGGGATTTTTGTGAGGTTTATTCAGTTGTATATTGCAGAAATTTAAACATTGCCCAGCACAGTAGCACTTGGTTAATGTATGTAGAATAAATAAATTAAATGAATCAATTAGTTAATCAACATCACCTCATCTGACACACCAGAAGGCTGGCTTTGTATTAATTGAGTAATTATATTCAAAGAGCCAACAATTATTCGGCAGTTTCTTCAGTTTCATTTATATAGCAATTTGGGTGTACTTGATTTTTAAAAATGAGTACTTGTCTTCCATAGATGTTATTGCTTACTTATAATTTCAAATAAAATTAGTTTTGAAATGTTGCCACCGATGTTTTCTCCAAAAGGGTCATAAATTTCAAAGAATACATCAGAAATGAGAGTGCTATTCTAAGGAATCATTTTTCCAGTAACTCTGGATCCTACCAAAATCAGGGAAGAGCTCATTATTGGGCTGTTCTGCTCTCCAATCCAGAACTACTTAAGAAATTCTAATATTGGATCTCACAGAGCTATATGAAGAACAACAAGGAAAGCTATTTTGTTTTACTTTATAAACATCTTACTAAAAGGGAAGAACTCAAAGAAATAAATGGACTTATTTTGTCCTGAATTATTTATGTTAATTGCTACATGAACTGAATTTTTTTGGATAACTGCCAATATTTCTCTTTGTGCTAGATGAAGTTGGCATTTTGTACTACTCTCCTCAGCAAAGTATCTCTCTCATATGAAATTCCAGATGTAGAAACACATGCAAGAAAGTATGTTGGAATCTCTCCATTTCCCACCCTTCTTATCTTCAGAAATACTTAGTTAGCTCTTACTGATCTCTCTAATTTTTAACTTTTTTTATTGCTGGTGAAGGATGCCCTCTTCTTCCTACTCCTCCCCCAGCATTTGTTTGCACATCTGGGCTGATCTGAGAGGTTTTTATTTTCCTTCTCTAAACCTATAATGTCAGTTGGGCCTTAATGTTATAACTGCTGCTCTAGTTTGAAAAATAGGACTTGTGGGTTTCAGGTTGAGGTTTCTATTTTCTGTTCTGATTCTAGATTATCTATTCTGTACCTACCATGTACAGTCTGAATGGTACATGCAAATATATTTTTCTAGCTAAACTGTATTTTCTAGATTGTTAGGAAATTAGAATTATCAAGAATCTGGAAAGAATTTGAGTGTGCAGTTGAATGATAGATAAATTAGCCAAATAATTTTAAGAGGCAAGCTGGCTTTCTAAGATAACTGGAGGGGTGGAGGAGATGGGTTCTGAGGTCATACAAATTGGGAAAAACTACTAAGTTAAAAGGACCTACAGCAAAGAAAGTCATTTTGTTTAACCTGGCATTTCCCAAATTTATTTGAGGGTAGAATTCCCTTTTTACATAAGGAAACTTTTCAGCATGCTTTGGAAATATTGGTGGAAAGAAAGCAGACACTTCAGTTCTAGCCTTGGCTTAGACATTAATCCACATTTTCATTCATTCAACAAATATGTATTGAGTGACAACTTTGTGCCAGTACCATTGGAGATGCTGGCAATACATTCAGGAAACACAATAGACAAAGGCCTCTGTCTTTGCAGAGCTTATATTTGGTGGGGGAAGAAAGACCATAAACATAACATGTGACTATTATGGTAATGAGTATTTTGGGCAACCATGGAGCAAGGTAAGGGGACTGAGAGTCTAGGGATTACAATTTATAATATGGACATAACCTTTAGCAAGTCATTGAGCCTCTTTGTCCCCAGTTTATAAAATGAAGAAGTTAAACTAGGTGAATTTAGCTCTCCTGTTCCTATAGGTCTACTTTAAGACCAGGAATTATCATATCAAACTATAATATTACTGGTTCATGAGTATCTCATTGAACATTTATAGTCACCTTAGCAGAAAGTTGGATATTAAAGCTCATAGAATTGCTGCTAAAGAAGAGCTCTGTCACTTCAATCATTTATAATATTCACAAAATAACAAAGCTTTTAAATAAATGGGAGAAGAAACACTACTGGCCCTATTTTTAATTTAGTGTATACCTCAATCCAATACTGAGTATTATTGGACTTAAGGGTAGGAAACCTCTGCAGGAAAGGTGCCGACTGCTTTTAAGCAGATGTTAGCATACACTTTTAAGCAGATGCAAAAGTTGCAGCAGCATGCACGTTGCACTTCTGCCCTGGATCCTTATGTAAATAGCAGGTCTGTGACTTGATGTCGAAATGACCTTTCAGACAGTATTCCATTGCCACATGCCTGAGCTTGTATCCGAGAATAATTAGAAGCTTTGACTTACACATCTTGGTATACGGTATACAGTGTTTATGTTAATTATAAATGTCTGAAAGTTTCCTGAAACTTTGTCTTTGTAGCTTTTTATCAAAGACAGACTGGTGTTTGGGAGGAGAATTGTGGATTGTGGTCCTAAACCTTTGATTTTCGGTCTCTCATTTTTGGAATGAAAATTAAAATCTGCTCTTCCAGTTACCTACACAGGGTGATATATTTTTCTTTCCTTCAGCTTGAATAAGAAACTGTTTGGAATAAGGCAATCTTTAATACTTTCTAAGTAATATTTTCTTGTTAAGTTACCCATTAGACACAAAGTTTATTTATACCAATATCTAAGCATGTCTTCAAGAGTGAAATGGATATAAAGAGTAGCACTATGTTTATAACTGGTAAGTCTGTATAACAAACACTTTGGCTCACTCAGAGAGCAAGCCACTCGATAAATGGGAAAAGCAGGTTATAGGACAGATAAGGGAGAGGAGGCTTCACAACTAAACTAGGATATCTCAGAGTAGACCAGAGCCTGTTTGTCCCCAATTTATAAAATGAAGAAGTTAAACTAGGTGTTGAAGGCTGCACGTGGGGTATCTTGAGATGTTATCTAACCCAGAGCATTATGGATAGCTAGAGTGTCAGAGGAACTTGTGGATATGCATCTGTGATGTCCTCTGAGATATATGGGAGCCTGTTCCACAGCTTGTGTAGGTGGTTTTTTCTTCCAAATGGTCACAAAGCATGTTCTGAAATACTGCCCTTCAAATTTATGGACTATAGGGATGGGGAAGTGAAAATGTACTGGTTAAGGTGGGCCTAGGATCAGCTTTTAGGAACTGGGCTAACTACCATGGGAAATTAATTTTGAGGTCTGATTTAGAAACAGTCTTGGAAGAACATCCCTTGGTAAGATATAGGAACTTCTCAATTTTAGGTATTTTAAGCTTTTCCAATAGGTCAGTGGGAATGTCTTTATATTTAGGGACTCAGGATTTACTTGAAACTTTTAGCTAAATAACTTTAAGTTTTACAACTTCCAATTAGAAGAAAATGAAAAGTTAATAAATGCACATGAGCCTTATTTAAAGGATATTTAGCCATTCTATGGCTCATGTATACTTCATATTTGCTTTTCAATTACCTCTGATTAGAATTTACAGAACTAGAATAAATATCTCAAATAAGTTAAAGTGGCCTCTTTCATTTGAAGTAAAATGGGCACTTTAAGAAGTCAATGAAGTCAGAATTTTTACTTTTCTAAGGGACTGATTGATGTCTGATTCTTTATGACTAATACAAGATCTCTTAGCCTCAGCCTGACATACTGTACTGGGTAACTGTTATGGGGGCTATGCTCAGGATTTACTTGAAACTTTTAGCTAAATGACTTAAGTTTTATAACTTCCAATCAGAAGGAAATGAAAAGTTTTACACTGTAGGGTGTAAAATTTTTTTTTTAGTTGTAGATGGGCACAATACTTTTATTTTATTTATTTATGTGGTGCCGAAGATCCAACCTAGTACCTCACAAATGTGAGACAAGCACTGTACCACTGAGTGACAACCCCAGCCCTTCAAGAGGCTTTTTAAAAATGAGAATATGAAAGTCCCCTTTGTCCATCAAGCCAGACCTTAATCTATTGAGAAATGTACTTCATACAAGATATTTTTGTGATAGAACTCTCCACATTTACAAAAGACTCTAACTACATGTGTGTTAGTTAAAAAAAAATAATAAAATGGAAAAAAATGTTTAGTAAGATCATTCTTTTACCATAAAAATATAAATGTGACTAAGTTTGGAGGATGAAATAGGAAAAATCTAATGCTTAATATAAAGATATGTTAAGAGCTTTCCCATGACTTGTCAGTAAACATCTAAGCTAAAGAACTCTAGTAATTAAGTTAACAGTTTTCAGTGAAAGAATAATTCATGTTTGTAGAATTTTAGCACAGACTTCAGTCATTCTTTTAAAAAATAGAAAAAAAATTCAAGGTTCTTTTCTTTTAAGTTGTAGATGGATATGATACCTTTATTTTATTTATTTATTTTTATGTGGTGCTGAGGATCAAACCAGTGCCTCACATGTGCTAAGCAAGTGCTCCACCACTGAACCACAACTCTAGCCCCTTTAAGGCTCTACTTTTAAAAAAAATACAGCTTAGAATTTCCCAAATGGGGTGACCTTTCATACTTTGATGGGTAAAGTATTGCTTTATTCCCTCAACCTGAACTTCACAGAAGAAATCTTTCCACCTAAACTGAATCCAAAGTCTGACTTGGAGATGAAACCTCAACCACTGTGAAAATCTTCCCAACTAGATTCTGCAGATTGAGATGGAAAGTTGTGAGGAAGATGGATGGAAGTTCAGGGAGTCAGGGTGGGGAGGGGATTTCAGTTGTCCACACCTTTCCTACCTGTCTGCCTCCTCTCCAAGTCTTAGGGAGGCTCTAGGATATATCCTTCTTGACCAGCAGCATTTCCCTGTTCTTGGGAAAACCAAAACATGTATCAGGGAAAGCTGTTAATACCAGCATAGAGATGGACTTCAAGTTCTCTTGTGTTTGCCACAAGCATTTCTTTAGCTCCTGCTATTTTCCACTGCTGTGGGATCAAGAAGTTGCCAGTGTGGGTGCAGACAAGGTGTGGAGTTTGCACTCCCAGTAAGACAGCCTAATGACTACCTACAGACAGTACATTAAGACTTGTTCACAAAGTTAGAGCATTTTAGAACTGGGGGAAATTGGAGGAATTAAATAGTGATTGTAGTGCTCCCAAAACATTGTTTATAGACTAGATAATAAAGGTAGAGACTTATTACTCAGAAATTGGGGTTAATTTAAAATAGGGAGACAAAGATAGTTTAAATTCATAGATAATAGAGGCACTATGGATTATTACCTAGCTCTCGGCACTTCATAAAACTTGACCTTTTAAACTCTGAGTCTTTGAATTTCCTTTGGAAATATTTGTTTCTTTGACTTATTTCATCTCCTTTTTCATTCATTCCTTCAACAGATATCTCTTGCACGTCTAGTATATGCCACATAGTGCACACTCTCTCCCTTCTACTTTTCTTCACTCTCTTCTGGAGAGTTAGAGATGTTGACTCCAAGTCCTTCTTGTAGGTCAAAGTTTGTGACTCTTTAGATGGATTAAGTCAGAGATTACAGGGTGTCCTCTACAAGAGCAGGGACCATAATTTTTTTTAATTCTAATTTGTTATATATGACAGTAGAATGTGTTACCATTCATATTACACATATAGAGCACAATTTTTCATGTTCTATATGCAAAGTATATTCACGTCATTTGCGTATTTATACATGTACTTAGGGTAATCATATCCATCTCATTCCACCATCTTTTTAACCCCCATACCCCCTCCCTTCCCCTTCTACCCCTTTGCCCTATCTAGAGTTCTAATCCTCCCATGCTCCCCCTACCAACCCTACTATGAATCAGCCTCCTTATATCAGTGAAAACATTTGGCATTTGTTTTTTTTTTTTTTTGTAATTGGCTAACTTCACTCAGCATTATATTCTCCAGCTTCATCAATTTACCTGCAAATGCCATGATTTTATTCTCTTTTATTGCTAATACATGTTTGTTCTCACTAGCACATTCATGAGCTGACACATACCTGGTAGCCACTTAGCTTTTTATCTTCCAATAATAGAAAGAACAGATTTTGAGACGAATGAGTATTTAACCCCTCTCTACTTGTATACTAAATTACCAAGACTCTGTGTATTTGAGGGCTGGAGAGTGGGAAGTAATACTTTACATACTTGTCAATGAACCCTCTTTTTAATCATCACTTAACACCAATGAAGCCTCTGCAGAACAAATATAAGAAAAGTTTCAGGTGTTGAGGTGAGTGAAGCAGTTGAAAGACAGGAAGAATATTCCAAAACTTGTACACAGGTTTATTGATCTCCTCCCATATTCCAAGAAATGTGCCTGATACAGGGCCTTTATCATCTAGAGAAACACTGTTTCTTTGCTTATGGAGTTTTCCATCTAGTAGGGAAGCCAGCCTTGAGCAAGACCACAGAAAACACATCTGTAGATTCTACACCATTGCCTGGGGCTCAGCCAGGGAGTGGCTTGCAGAATCTTCTCTGTAGACTGCTGACCCTGTTGTATAAACATGATGATGAATCAGGGAATAGTGGGGCAGGGAGAAACGCCCTAGCTGCATTTTGCCTTTGAATGTAATTATGATATTAACCTTGTGCTGCTAGATCTTATTCTTCTAGAAACAAATATTAATGAAATGTGTTTTTATTAATAGAGCAAAAGATTGTATATGGACTGTATGTCAGAGACCATTTAAATATCTTGCAGTTGTTCATCAGGGGCACATATCAAAGAGAAAACGTTTAGCTCAAAGGAGGAAGAGTTTTTTAGCAAATTCACTAATATGACTTCCATGTGAATTGTAATCATTTGCTAGTTTGAAATGAAGAGTTCCTCTTATAAGCTAATTACTAAGCAAAAGTGATTACTGATATGTAAGGGTAGAAAATAGAAATAAGAATTGGTGAGTTATAGCCATACTTGTCAGACTCCTTGAATTAATTATTTGATCATTTAAATGCTGTAAAGATGTATATCAAGGGGGTTAAAAATGATCCACTTGAAAAACCAGTAAGTCAATTATAAAGTCTTCTCTGGCAAATTAATAATTTGAGGTCTCTTTCTCCCCCTTCACCCCTTTCAGCTTGTCAAAATTCCCAAAAGTGATCCCCTCAATGAAGTACATAACTTTAACTTCTATTTGTCAAATGTGGGCAAAGACAACCCTCAGGGCAGCTTTGACTGCATCCAGCAAACATTCTCCAGGTAAGTACTTTTCAAGGTATACTGAAGGGAAAATTTTTACTTAAGAGAGTTTTAAAAAAATTAATTAAATACACATTAGTCATTCCATAAATATTTATAGAATTGAATTGCAGAGCTAAGCACACTTACACACTTAAATTTATATTTTTCACTGGAATACAATCACAAAAATTCTTAGATTCTTGCCCTGGATAAGGGTGGATTTTAAGGTTAAAAAAATGTTTCCTTATAAAATAAGAGTTTTTAAATAAAAATAATTTTGAAGATTTTTTATAAAGATTTTATTCATTACATTTTAGTAAGAGTGTCTAATACTGTATTTAATATTTATACTCAGTGGACTAGGCACTTTTCCTGGTTAAAAAATAAATTAATTAAAAATGGAGAGAGGAAGACAAGAATGCATACCCACCCCAAGTGAAGCACTTATCTGCTTAGATCCTCTGGAAACAATAAGCTTCTTGTTTTGCTTTACTTTACTTTGGTTGTTCCTGATTCAAGAATGGGCCTTTGCGCAGGGGGGATTTGTTCTGCCCCTCCACAGAGACAAGGAAGGCTGGGGGGCTGTCCTTTCTTTGAGGTGTGAGGCTTTAACAGTATCAGTCCATCCTTGTGGCTCATGAGTGCAGTACTTGAAACTGTGTAAGTACTTGCTGTCCATGCAAAATGGGAGAAAAGTTGTGACTCAAGCAGGAACAGAAGGCAGTGATTCAAAATAAGACATGTTACTGAAAGAGTTCTAAATTTCTCTTCTCATTTAAAATGACTAAATCTTTTTTTTAAACCTTAATATGTTGCTTTCCCTGAGTATATTTTAATTTTTTCCTTTCTGAAAATTACTCCCCCTAAACATGTTTTTTATATCAATTTCATGAATTATAGATCATCATAGCCTTTTCTATACTGTTCAATTTGATGGCTACATGTAGCTGTTTACATTTCAATTGGTAAAAGTGAGGATGAGGTAATATTTACATTTCCATTGTTCATTCTTTTTTTAACTAAAAATGCAAGTTTAATATCATCATTCACAAAGGTAATGAAAGGATTTATAAAAAGTATTATTTCATGGAGATTATGGGTTATAGGGAGCAATATTAGGACATAAGTTTAAAGGCAGCTGAATGACTATGATCTTCTCAATTCTTTCTCTTTTTTTTCATTTTTTTATTAGTTGCACATGACAATACAATGATCTTGACATATCATACATTTAAATCAATTGGGTATAATTTCTCATTTTTCTAAGTGTACAGGTTGCAGAATCACATTGATTATACAGACATGTATATACATACAGCAATACTAGAGTCTATTTTATTCTGCTGCCCTTCCTATCCCCTCCCTCTCCCCTCCCCTCCCATCACTTCTCTCTACCTCCATTGTTCATTCTTACTGATTGCATTTTACCAGCTCAAAAACCACATTTGACTATCCTAGGGACAGCATAGATATAGTACATTTCTACCACTGCAGAAAGTTTTGTGGGACAGCCCTGTGATATGTGTAGTATCACCAAGTACAAGGGTCCTATCTGAGAAGTGAGTTTGGGTGCTTATTTTTCATAGTGGGATCATGTAAGCCAACCCCTTCACTTAATAGGTGAGCTACCCAAGGCACACAGCTGGTTAGTTAGTGACTGGACAAAAGGGAAACCAAGTCCCAACTCCTAGTGCAGTATTCTTTAGACAACACGGGCCACACTAGACTCATTGTGGTGCCATCATCTGTGATGACTGTTTTATTAAAATAGGACATTTTGACATCAGACTGAACTCTGTGTCCCCTTAGGATTCTGATTAAGGAATTTAATCCCTTCTTCAAAACTGGTCTTATCATAAAAAGGAATATGGTCTCGCTCTTAGGTCATAAATAACCCTTCATGTTTACTTCTACTTATTTGGAGAAAGTTTTAAGGTCAATTATAAAACTATCCATCATGCATCAAAAGAATAGAAACAGTTGTGAGAAAATTGGGGCAAATATATTAGTATCCATTCAGTGATTCAAGGAGCATTGTAAAATGATGTGGTATGGAAATAAATTGAAATCCCATTGTGAAAATAAGTAAGCACCCAAACTCACTTCTCAGACTGGAAGCAAATTTATCCATAATATGGCTCCTTTCTTTCTATTTAATATTTTCCTCATGCATCTTGTCTCTCCTATAATAGTGCAAGCTCTTCATGTGTCCTTTTTCTAGTTTCTTAGTGTCAGCTGGGTTCAAAATGAATGCCCAGCAAATTGATCTTCAACCAATATGGATTAACTAGTCTCTTTCCTGATCTATTTTTTTAAACCTTCCAAACCTCACTTCTCTCATTTACAAAATGGATGAGACTTCATAGTCTAAATTACCTTTCAAAACCTCCTTAAATCTTTCTATTCACAAGCTTAGTGAAAATATATAATTTGGAGCACTGGGCATACAGTAATATCTACTCAAGTACAGGAAGCAGTGAGCTAAGCCAAAGAATGATGAACAGAACATTTATATACATATGTCCAAGTGTCTAATTTCCAAGGTAGCTCAGTTAAGAAAGGACCAATAAAGAACTTTATCTAGAGGACCCTCTGACTTACAGGGATTGGCACCTGTTTTCACGTAAAAATCTGTTCCTTGACCTTGAATGGTATAAGCAGTAACTTAATTATGATTGGCAATAGGTTCAGCTTACTCTGTGAATTACTTAGCAGATAACAGGGAGAGCTGTTAAAACACAAACTTCCTGCCATCAGACCTTCAGTATACTCTAGTTGTTTCCTCTCTATCTTCCCCCTCCATCCTGCTTCCCCTGAGGGTTATACCTCCTTGTCCTCTTTCACTGGTTTTTCAGCTCAAGTCTGTCTTACTAAAAGAGAAAATAAAAAGCCAAAACAACCTCCCTTACATTTACTTCTTGACACAAAGTCTGGCTTCAGCCCCCACCATTCCACTAAAACATCCCCTCAAGAGGGCTGTGACCTCCTTGGCCCTAAACCCAGTGGATACTTACAGGTTCCTTATCATTCTGACTTATGGCTAGCATTTCATTTCATATGGCCACTCTCCTGTTTGAAGTACTCTATTACAATGGCTTCCATGATATAGTACTTTTCTGTTTTCCTCTTCAGCTATGTTTTTTTCAGTCTCATGAGGTCTCTCCCGGCTCTTGCTTAAATAATAATATTCTTCACAGCTGGTTCTCTTCTGATACCCCTTCTGGCTTTCCTTCTGTCGCTGTCTTCAACACTGAATTCATTTCTCTTCCAATGGTATCCCTAACCCACCCTTCTTTTGAGTTCAGTGTCTCAGTAAAGAGCAGCTCTATATACCAAGTAATCTGGCATGATCTTTAATGTCTTCCTCTCTCTAATCACTGACCAAATCCTGTCAATCCTATATTCTGACTATCTCTGGATTCTTGATACCCTTCTGTGTTTTTCCCTGCCCTACTCTGGTTCAGGCCATCACCTCCTGCCTGTAGTTCTTTAGTAGCCTTAAATGGTCTCAGCTTTCATTCTTGCATCCTTCTTGCTCCCCATCAATTCTCCATCCAGATTGATCTTCCTATAATACAAATGAGGTATTTTCTCTGTTTTCAACCTGGTGTTTTTGAAATAAGTCCAATATCCATAAATCCCCCAAAGCCCTACGTGATCTATTTCTCATTCTCTCTCCTTTCTAGCTCTCTGTGGCCAAACTGAAAGCCTTCTTATTTGCCTTGGGCTGACGAAGGTTATTTTATTCTCCTAGAACACTTTTGTCCTTCACCCCCCCTTATCCAGTCATCTTTCTAATCAGCTCAGACATCAAGTGAAATGTCTCTCCAGAGGGTCCCCTGCTTCCTGGAATTTTTCACACTGTGTTGCAATTTCTAGTTTACTTATTCTTGTCACCCATTAGAGAGCTCCTTGAATGAAGGACCATGTTTGTCAAGTCCTTGTCACAGACTCCGCCTCTCATGTTGCCTGGCATACAGTTCCTGCCCAATAAATATTTATGAGATGAAAGAACTATTTTTTTAAAAAAGCATTTGTAAATACAGTTATTAGCAATTTACAAAACTTTAATCAATACTTATTTCTTAGTATCATATAACAAAGTTATTTTCAATTCAGTTTGGAAATAAAGGATCAGAGCTAGAGTGTTATTTTCATTACTTTTATATTCCAATTTATAATATTTTCTTTTAAAACCCCAGTTATAACTATTATCAAGATTCCCCTAATATTAGCATATTATTTTGAAACAAAGCTGTCTTGGCCAATGTTAATATTTGTGTTGTTCCAATAAGAATTTTTAAAATATTTCTGCAAAAAATAATTTTCCCTGTATTTTCTTTAATATTTATTATATAGAGATTTAACAAGGTAGTAAATGTAAATTCTGCAAATTTGGGGGAAGTTTAGTCTTATAATGCAAAAGTAAGCTCTGATATTAGCCTTAAAATTAATACCTTATTAAAAATAAAAAGAATTATGGTTTGTTTTATCCAGTCATCTGTAAAGCATTCACATTATAGTTCCACTAAAATTAAATTTTTAAACATTTCTCATGTTGGTGATAGGTAATTTTTGAAATAGTTGATTATTAAATGAAAGTAGAACTGTAGTGTTCATTAAGACTCTGGTCTTCAGTCCAAATAGTTTTTGTTTTAAAAAATTCATGGATTTGGTCTCTGAGAGCTCATTTTACCCTTTCTGTATAGAACATGGAAAAAAATGTGATATGAAATGAAGAAGAGAAACTTAAATATTTTAAATAATTTTTACATTTAAAATTAATATTAGTTGTTTTAGAATTGCAAATTTATTTGGGCTGCTGTTGTTGGGATAATAAAAATCTTGCTTACCTTTATTGTACAAAATAAGGGTCATCTCTGACAAAGCCACTGTCTTACTTGACAGCTCTGGAGCCTCCCAGCTCAATTGCCTGGGATTTATACAAGATAAAATTACAGTGTGTGCAACAAATGACTCATATCAGATGACAAGAGAAAGAATGACCCAGGCAGAGGAGGAATCCCGCAACCGAAGCACAAAAGTTATCAAACCCGGTGGACCATATGTAGGTTTGTATAGATATCTTTCTTCTTCTTGCTGATTGATTGGAGTAATTCAAGATCGCTGTAGGTAAATGTGGGTAATATTAATTTAATGAAAACACAAACTAGTTTTCAGAACATTTTGTATAACGTGGTCAAAGAAAGGTCATCTGTTTTCTTCAGACTGCTAGTTAGTTGAATAACATATTTTAAAGTTTTATGACTTTACTGAATCTGGAATCCTCTGTTGCCTATTTATTATTATTTTACAGTACTGGGTTCTGATCAGTGGTACCGTTGTGTTTTCTTTGTCATTGGATGATGTAATTTCTATGATGGACAGTATAGTTCTTGTTTTGCACTTTTGTAGGGATTCTTTTTTAAATAGTAAAAGCTATTTTGAACTTCTGAGTTGCTGACCTCGCTGTTGTAGATTTTTCTTGTATTTTCAGAGGATCTTTAAACAATGAGAAATTTTTATTACAAGACTATAAAATGTGCTTATGGCAAAGCATTATAGCAAAGAATTAGGGGGATGAATCTTTGGTACCACAATTATGATCCTCATACTCATCTATCCATTAATTAAGAGCCTGGACCATGCCCATCGCCTTTATCATTAGCTCACTCAAATATGCATCAGATCGAAAGGAAGTAAGACCAGACCAGCAAGATGAGTCTTCTTTATGATCAGTGCCTTGAACAACTTTGAGGAGTCATTCACAGTGACTATTAACAGTAGTAGAATGATCAAGAGTGAAGATGAGCTTTTTGAGTCCTTGGTGGGTTTCATATTGCAAGTCACCATAGTAAATGATAAAAGTATATTAACTTAGAAATTTACATTCTAACAAAAATAGTCTCTTGAAGAGTCAATTCCTTAATCAACATCTTTCCAGGTTTGATATAGTTCTACTTCTGTATTTTTCTGTAGCTGATCCAGCTATAATACATTCAACTTCTAAAGGCTCCACTAGTGATTCTAATAAGTATTTCTTTGGAATAAGGCCAATGCTCCTGGGACTTGGTGCTTAGCTTAGATACATTTAGTTTGGTTTAACAACAATTCATGGCTTCCCCAGGTATCTATACCCATGGGGCTGGGTTCCCTGCCTAGTAAGTTACCAACAATGAGACTTTATACCTTCCCTTTCTTACGGAGTGAGGTAACAACTTCCAGCCTCCTTTCATTCTCCTTTCTTCTCATAAGTGACTTAATTAGCTTTCTGTGCTAGTAGGCTAAATCTCAAGCTATTTTTAAGATGCACAAGATCTCTCATTACATTTAAGTACTAACTATGAATTATCTGCCTGCTTGAAAGTGTTGTTTGATTCTGTCCCATACCAACATTTTATAAACAGTGAGGCAAATTGATGTGTATGACAAAAGAATAGTAGACTCAAATCATGAAAATGATTTTTCCCCTCCCAATATAAATAGCTGAAAACTTTCACCTTGATTTATTCCAAAACTTGAAAATCATCAATGATTACATAGATTGGTCAGGTGTTTACTTATAACTTATACAACAAAATTTTCAACACCCAAAATCCCAAAGACCATACACTTCCTAATGGGATTAGGAATTTTAGAACTCACAGGATTTCTTGTAAGCATTGCAAATAATTTATATACATTTGGGGTAACTATACGAAATTTGAGCTTACTAAAATTTATGTCTGAAGCATTCTATCTCCCCATTCTAAGAAGGGCTATCCTCCCCTCTGAGCCCTGTAGTGATCTCTGCCAGCCCAAATGTCCTATTCAGCCTCATCCTGTTTGCTTTGTCCTCAGTGCCCTGGCACTGACTGTCATAGCACAGTGTTCTTCCTTGACCTTAATATTGTCATTAACCTTTGCATCCTTTTATTCTCTAGATCACATGATCCCAGATCCTTTTAACTTTTCTTAATATGGCCCATGTCCCCACCCTTTAATTACTTTTAGTGTTCCCCTCTGGCCTGCCTCCAATTCTTCACCTCAGAGTTCAAAACTGGACATACTTCTCTTAATAAAGGTCTAATCAATTTTGAAGACTCTAGTATCCTAATTGGATTGTCTGTTGTTTGTTTGTTTTTTTTACTGTACGTAGTTTTGTCAAGTTTTGATCTTTTGCATTTAACTGTATCCATTGCCACTTCTTTTCCACATGTTTCTTTCCAACTAAGCAGCTTAGTTTGTATCTTCCTGCTTTTTTCTGAATCTCAGAAGTATCCAATTAATTTTGTTCTTCACTTACTGAGTGCTTTCCCTCACCCTCCTTAATTTCAATGGATTAACACATATTTGAATGAATAGAGAAATCATTTAGCACAAGGTATCAGCTAGCGCTTTATCTGTGGTTATTCATCTGAGTCTCATGATCTCTCTAGGAAGTAGGTTATGATTATCTCTTCATTTTACAAATCTAGTTGTTGAGCTCAGCAAATAGCAAATGATATAGGCATGGCCTCGTGAACATGTTCTCTTCCTAAAACAGCAGGACATGCCCCTTTAGTTCATAATTGACTATACCATGTAAAATGACACCAAAAGCTCACCTATGCTGCCTCAGTACCTGCAGAACCAGGTTTCCTTCAGCAGTGTCAGCCTGGGTGGAGGCAAATGAGAACAATGCTGTCCTGCTGTGGTACAGTGGTGGCATGATGCCACACTAGGCCTCTCACAGCTGAACTAGGACACAAACCCAGCTTACCGGATAGAGACTGTGCTCTTAGAGGTCCAAGGTCACCTGGCCTAATCATCAGGAATATGAGCTCCTGCAACCCTTTTGTGAGCTGAACAAAGCAATACCTATTTGCCTAAGAGGAGCAGAGCAATTTTAATCTAGAAAACAATACTTTTATTTCTTGAGTAACATTTTCAGTTCTAGTCATGACATTTATGTCAGGGTGAACATTACTGTATTTGTCTAAGAAAAAAATCACTAGTCACCCTGACTTCTGTTTTACCAGTATCTTAAGTCTTCTTATAACTTACAACCTAAATTCTGGACTTTTATGAATGGCAAATCTTTTTATGTACTAATATTTATTTGGGAATTTAAAATAACAATCAATATTATTTCTAAGATTCTATTTGAAACTTTCCCTCACCCTCCTTAATTTCAATGAGTTAACACATATTTGAATGACTAGAGAAATCATTTAGCATTGTAATTTTCTCAATTATTAAAGAGGTATTTGAACCAGATAATATCTAAAGTCTTTTATAGTTTTAACATTTTGTGCCTATTGAGCATTTATTTATTTATTTATTTATTAAATAAACCTTTGAAAAAGTGATCACAAATGCCAAATGGTGGGTATGGATTCCATTGCAGTGGATTATGTATTTAATCATAACCCAGGCCATGTCATCAGCACAACCCTGCTGATGTTTTTCAAGCCTCAGGTCTGTGTTGCCAGGGTTTTGGGTCAGGTTCCTTGGACCAGAAAAGCAACTTCAGAAGATGGCTACAGTCCCTCCTCTCTTTCTGATGGACTGCTTTAACCTCTCTCTTTCAGATTGTTTACTCAGAGCCAATAGATTGAGGGAGAAACACTTTTACCATCGCATAAGAAAGGGAAGAGTTAGAAGTGGACTCCTTGTTATGAAACAACGAGTCAGATATAGTCCCAGATTGCCCAGCCCTGTTGGTACCACTGCTGCTGTTTATAAAGGAGCCCAGGGAATTGATTAGCAGTTGAGTCTGGAAAGAGAATTAGATTTTTCCCATAGGCTTTATTAGAAGGGCTTTTCTGAGGCAAATATTAAAAATAAAAATAAAGCCATTCTGCCCACTTTAAACCTGACATTTTCTTGCTTTTCTCTCTCTCTCTCTCTTTTTTTTTTTTTTTAGCTTCTCAATTCTCTAAATATTTCTATCACCAATGTTTTCCTCATCTGTAACCTATCTTTTCTTAAATCCAAGGTCTTCCTCCTGGTTGAATAGCACAGGAGGAATGAGGAGGCAGCAAGCAAGTGATCAGTGCAGTTTAGTGACCCAGTGTATCTGGGTTGTTCTTTCAAGCATTTGAAAAAAAAAAAAAAAATGGGTTACGGCTTGACTGTCTAAAAGGAAAAGGAGATAAAAAGTGAAATGCATATATTGGGGGTAAGGGATCCAGAGGGAGATGACAGCCTGTCACTAGGCCCAGCTCTGTTTTTTCCCTGACCAGATTCTCATTTCCCATTAAACATCATACCTATTCCCCTCTTAGGGGAGTGTTAGCCTCCCTTATTTATTTCTGCCTGATTCTGGGAAGGTGGGGTTAAACCCCAGACCTTGGAGCCCCTCTGAGGCCAAGGAGCAGAGACAAAGAGAGGTTCAGAGGAGGTGGGGAAGCTGGAGCACAGCAGCAGTGCTCTCACTTTGTTTTTATTTTTATTTGCTTTGCTGGCTTGAATTCATTCCAAATGATCCATCAGTCAGCTTGGTTTGGAAAGGAGTGAAACAGGTTTCTTTCTTTTGCAAGACTTGGCAAGTGTGGAATTTATAGCATTTCCTATATTTTTATGACCCCGATCCTATTTTTTTCTCACAAATTCCTGTTAAATTTTCAAAGAATGGTAATGTTAACACTGTTACAACTGAGAAATGTCAGGTTGGAAAGTTTGAGTTTAAAATTTCATTTTAGAAATTTCAGTGTGTCTACAGACTATCAATACTGGAGAATAGTAATAATTTCCATATGGCAATATGGGAAAATATAGCTCTGTTGATTCCTACTTCTCTGTTTATTTGCTGTCTTGTTCTCATTCACTCTGTTATCAAACACTGATTCATAATCTGCTGGTAGAGAAAACAACTATAGTCCTGCCCTCATGGAGTTAACAATCTAATATGGACCAACAGCAAAACAAAGAAGTACAATGAGAAAATTTGGGTGTCAATCATAGAACATCCCATATGCTAAGTGAGCACTTCACCATTTGAGCATATCTCACTGAAAGCCTCAGATACCTCATCTGTGAAATGGGGGCAATGTTCACCTTTTCAGATTACTGAAAGATCTAATGATGTAATGTTTATGAAGCTGTTAGCATACTGTCCTCACATAACTGATGCCTGGTAAATATTAGGTCCCTTTGCATCTGACATTGATCCAACTGTCTCTATGTCTCTAAATTACAAAAAAAAAAAAAAGAAAAAGAAAGAAAGAAATCAGATCTATCTCCAAAACTCCAAGTAGTTTAATAGTTTTTCATATTATTAGACACAGTCTCCTTAATGGTGAGTTCCTTTGTTGTGCAGTACTTTGATCTGATATTTGCAACCAGTTATGTCTGAATAGTAAAGAAACATCCTAGCTGATAGAGGTTTCCAGAGAATATTTCTCCTTTTCCTCTTTCTTGAGATAGGATGGTGTCAAGAAACTGCCAAGCATGGGGAGCCCAACATGGACAGAGTTACTATTCATTAGAACTGATTCACCCTAGGCCACAGCTCATGAAAATTGCTGTAATTATTCATTGTTTCTAGTTGTTAGTCCTGTTCCTAATGTAATTGCCCCACATTGTACATTATTACTAGTTCTTCCCCCACTTTTAACCAGAGGGCTTGGAGTTGGGCTTAATGTGATCTAAAGGATCTGAAAGATTCTAACTCAGAAATCATAAAAGGAGGGTCTTATACATTTCATGCTACTTTCTGTCCCTTCAACAAGGAATGATTACCAGGGTCTTCGGTAACCAGTCATCTCTGGGTAGCTTCGCACATACACGTTGTATCGTGTCAGCCCACACATTTTCTACAAAGTAGCCATTTGCCAAGTGTCAGTGTTCAGTCCAAACAGAAAATGGGTTACCCACATGAATGGCCCTGGTCCATTAGGCAATGGCGTGAAGGCCTCCTTTGTACCATATTCCATTCCTCCAACCATCATCCATCCATTCCTTTAGTCCCAGCTCACAGAGGGCAGATCTGTTTGTCTGCCTCTCTGAGATTGTTTAGTTTGTGGGTTGGTTGATTTTATTTATTGGTTGGTGTTTTCTTTTTGTTGTTTGATTTTTGTTGTTGTTTTGATTTTTTACTTCTAAAATTTGTTATGACTTTTTGAAAAAGAATATCATTACTAGATCCCTGGTGGATGTTGACTCCCCTCTCAATGCTTCTGAATCTGTGAAATTATTAGTCACCCAGGTTAGCCAAGAATGTGCTCTTAGTGAGATTGGACAGGTTTTTCTCCTATTACCGTGTTCACTGTATTCTTTTCTGCTGTTCAGAAATGTCATATAATATGCAGATTTAAGTTCTATAAATTGGACAGGTAAGCATGGGAATTATTTTCATTTAATATGAAAAACCTACAATCTAACAATTTCTAGCCTGTTACATTTGTGTATATAATTATTATCCATGTGTAGCCTAGTAACCAAATAACTATAATACGTATTTATTTCAAGAAATGATTTCATCAAAAGAAGTCCTAATTTTAGGTCATTTATTTAGAATACTTTTTGTTTGCAGGTCTCTATAAAGTAAAAAGTGAAATAAAGTGACCTTTATTTCTTCCAGAAATGAAAAAGTACCTAAATCTGAGTTGTGGAACCCAAAATGCTCATTATATTATAACCCTCAAACATGTAACATTGTCATTTCCACTGCGCTTTAGGGAAAAGAGTGCAAATTCGGAAAGCACCTCAAGCCATCTCAGATGCAGTGCCGGAGAGGAAAAGGTCAACCCCCATGAACCCTGCAAATACAATTCGAAAGACTCATGGCAGCAGCAGTGTTTCGCAGCGGCCATATAGAGACAGGGTGATTCACTTACTGGCACTAAAGACCTACAAGAAACCTGAGCTCCTGGCTAGACTACAGAAAGATGGAGTGAATCAAAAGGACAAGAACTCCCTGGGAGCAATTCTGCAACAGGTGAGGGCATCTAGGGAGAGGTCCTTCTGTATAACTTCTTGTTGAGAAGTTCACTAAGAAGGTTTATCATCATTTAATCTTGTTATTATTGTAATAGAGAAATTCAGAGTAATTTGATCAATGGTGTATGATATATAATTGCCTAATATTAAGTTAAATCATCTTTTTTAAGCATTTAGTCAAAAACTAATTGAAATGTGGACTTATCTTCATGTATATCAAACAAATTTTACCATAAAATTCCATTAAGAGTAGGCAAGGGGCTGGGGTTGTGGCTCAGAGGTAGAGTGCTCGCCTAGCATACATGAGGCACTGGGTTCAATCCTCAGCACTATATAAAAATAAAGATATTGTGTTCACCTATAACTAAAAAGTAAATATTTTTTAAAAAAAGAATAGGCAACAAGTTCTCTTCTGCCCTTGGTCTCAAATCACCTAAACTTTTGCCTTAATTTTCATTTGTTTATGTGTAGGTAAAGTTATACAGTGTATTTTGTGGTCTTTGGTAAAATCCAGAATATTTTTGCCACTACATAATTTAGAATGTCTCCTGCCTTGAATACTACTTGCTACCCTCACTGCCATGCCTTTCTGCCACCAAGTATGCCAATGTCAGTCCCATGTCTGCATTAAATTATGTGTTAATACTCTGAGCAGTATTAGCTGTGATGAGTTCAGTATATACTCTGAGCAGTATTAGCTGTGATGAGTTCCCTTGCAATCACAAGCTTAAGTATAATAATAAGCCATTCTTTTAAATTAAGTCAATAGTTTGTTAGATTGTTAATTTCCTGTATTTTTCATACTGGCTTCAGATCCACCATATGATCCATCACTGTTTTTTCTAAAGCAATAACATTTCCAAATTTAAGTTGTTCTTAAATTTCATCATTAAAAAAAAACCCATAGGCTTTCATCTGTTTTTCAAAGAATAACACTTTTAAGTCTGTTTTTTATTAATACATTTCTTATATTCAAGATATAATACTACATGTTATAAAAGAAAAACCATCAACTCCAGTTCAGGATTAGCCATCCCCCTGTACACCTCTGTCTGCCTCAAGGATCTTTATTAAATCCACTGAACATCTTTTAGAAACAATTTAAATCCATATATCCCATAGAAGGTTTAAGAGCTCCAAAGAAAGGATGAAAGAAAAAATGAGGATGAGAGTGTGTGTTCAGTCTTACATTTGAGGCAGTGAGAATCAGGTTACATTTGACAAAACATTTGGTACTTGCACCTCCAGAAAGGTTATGGATTACCTTCTAGGTTAATGGATGGAGAGGGAAAAATAATGGCAGAAGGGGTTCTCATAGAGGCCAATCATAGTTGTATGGTCATATGTATGTAGATAGATATATCTAAAAATGTAGATATACTTGACCTCTGAGCAATTGGGACATAGAATTATTAGGATTGGTTGGTAGAATCTAATGTAAAGACTCATCCTTGCTATATATTAGAATACTCCAGGGAGCTTTTTTTAAAATGCCAGTGCCAGAATTCCACCCCATAGCAGCGAATCCAAGGGTCTGAAAATAGGGCCTGGGCACTGATATTGTATAAAACTCTTGAGAAATCTAATGTATGATATGGGCTGAAAGCATAGATACAAGGGCTACTTACATCTGTCATTTGGGGGACATTTGCTATGTGCTAGGCAATTCACTTGTGCAATCTCATTTAATCCTCAGAAGGGAGATAGCAAAAGCATATTTAGAATTTTTACTTAAAACAATTACCCTCTTGTTTCTTTTCCTGAACACTCCTGATAGCTAACATAAAATGACTTGGGCACCAATGAAACTGACTAAAAGTAAGCATGAAAGAGAAAAGGAAAAAAAAAATAACAAAATACTTAAATCATTCAAAAATTGGTTGGTCTGTCCCAGAGAAGCCAGCTGGTAAACAAGTGGCCTAAAATGATCAGTCATGGTTTTTCTTTGTCAATAAAGATATCTGCTGATTCGTTGCTTATATAGTTGTTTTTTGTACCCTGTAAACATTATTAATTCATCAAAGTAATAGCTATCTAAGGTAAACTAAGCTGCTAGCACCTAGTGAAATTTAAAAGCTTGTACCTGAATTTTAAAATGCTTGACATCCATCAGGAAATCTGGATTGTTACTAAAATGGTATATATTTATAAAGCTTTTTCTTAGAATGATGGTTTTCCTGGAGAAAAAAATAAATTTTAGAAATCAGAAAAGCAACTAGATAAATCTGAATAATGTTCTTCTTAAGCTTAACATTTGGCTATTTGGCTCAAGCTTAACATTCATTTATTCTACTCATTTTAAGTATAATTGGCCTTCCATATCTACTGGTTCCTTATCTACAAATTCAACCAACTGTGTATCAAAAATATTCAAAATAAAATTACATCTGTACTGAACATACATACTTTTTCCTTGCCTTTATTTGCTAAACAATACAGCATAACAATTATTTAATAGCTTATCCATTATATTAAATATAATAAGTAACTTAGAGATTATTTACAGTATATGGGAGAATACTAAAAATCTATACCACTTTATATAAAGAACTTGAGCACCCAAGGATTTTGATATCTATGGAGGTCTCAGAACCAATTCCTGTGGATACTAAGGCATGTCTGTACCTGGAATGTGCTAGGTACTGTTCTAAATATTGGAATCCCAAAATGACTCTGACAGATGATCCCTGCCCTTCTGAGTATATTTGGACAATTTCAGGAAGAACAGGGAGTTTGGAGGCTCTGGGAAAGAGACCTGCTACTTCCAGCAGGGAGTTCAGGGAACCTTTTGGGGCAAAAGACAGGAACAAGAGTCAGTACTCCTGGAAGTCTAGAGGAAGAGAAGGTTTGGTGTGTTCAGGGTGGAATAAAGAAGAGGATACAGAGACCAAATTTCAGAGGACTTTTTATGGTGATAGGTGAGGAGCTCAGATTTCTTTTGAGTGAGGAAGGAAACCACTATAAAACTTTAAGCAAGAATATGCTGTAATCTGATTTATACTTTCAATAAGGCCACTCAGACTTCTGTGGCAAGAATGGCTTGGGCAGGGGGAGGGGTGAAAAAAGAGGATAGAGGTGGGGGTGGAGGTTCAGGCAAAAGCTGAAGAGAAAGATTACTTACATAAGCCTGCTACAGAAATCCAGATATGAAGAGTTAGTGGCTTGGTCTGGTGGGAATGGTGGAGATATTTTATCAGATTAGATATATTTTGTAATAAGACTTGCTAAGGGCCTTGGTGCTAGGAAAGAGTGAGGGAAAGAATGGAATCTGTGATTATAACTAGGCTTTTGTCCAGAATAGCTGAATAGATATTCAACCCCTGACTGAGATAGGAAGGGATGGAAAAGGAACAGGTATAAAGTGGTGTGGAGTGGTGGTCAGAAATTCTATCTTACATCGATTCTCTTTGAAAGATGTCCAGGTAATTGCACATGAATAGGTAATTATATACAAGGGTCTGGTGTTCAGAGAACATTTGAGTCTAGAGCCATGAATTAACAGCATATAAAGAGGGCACTGAAAGTCAGTGGACTAACGTCATCTTAAAAGGAGATAAAGATAATGAAAACAACAGGGCAGAAGGCAAACACTGAGCATTCCATCCTATAGAGCAGTGAGCAAAGGGGACTTAAGAAAGAAAAGGTGCTACAAGAGGAGAAAGAAGGGTAAGAATGTCCTAGTACAGAAGCCTAGAGAAGGGATTCTGTGGGGTGGGTGTTAGCATGTGTAGTGCCAAGGATAGTAGAAAATCAAGGGACTATTATATTTTTTCCACTTAAGACACTTCTGATACTATGTATTCTATGTTAATTTATTTGCAAATTTGAATTTTCAGATAAGTATACTGTGTTCTAGTTTATACCAGTTTTAATATTAGATTACTATTCAGCTAAGCTATGAGAAAAGCATAAACTATGCTTGATAGTACTTTTAAAAGACACAGTAAAAAGTCAAGTTATTTATAAAGAACATATCCAAAGTAAGTGACAGGTAGGAGTTCCTAGCCTTAAAAGTTACTTTTGGTTTGGCACCTGAAACCATGCATTTGTGTAGTTAATGGATTATAGGCCTTGACACTCTAGGAATTGTAGTTAAGGGATAGGAAAAGATTACATTTGGGGATAAACCATTTGGGTAATAACAGTTATTTGGGTTTTTCTTTAGTTTATATTTCCGTTTATCGGTTTGGGGGAATTTTAAGGACTGGGTTCTTCAGGAGACCTGGCAGATAAAGGAGCAAGCTTGGTTATTTAAAAAAAAAAAAAAGACATGGTTATCAGAATTGATACAATTTATAAAGGCAGTTTCTGTTGCTAGCTGAAAGGACACTTTTGTAACCCATTTGGACACTGTTTTCTTCTTAATACAAGTGATGGAGGATTTTTTTCTTGTGGTGCTGGGGATTTAACCCAGGGCCTCACGCTTGCTAGGCCAGAATTTTACCACTGAGCTCATCCCCAGTATTGGTAGAGGCTTTTTATTATGACTCAAAAGTAATGGAGTTAATAACAGGAAGTAAATAATGATGATATAACTGCTTTAGATTCCTAGAAAACTTTACTTAAAATTTGTTCTCCCCATTTTTTCCCCTAATGTGTGCTTACTATTTGATTGGAAATTTAACAGTTCAGTAGCCACCCAGGAAAAAAACATTCAGCTCAGCTTATAAAGTTTTAATTCCTTCTGTTTTCTTTTCTTTCTTTTGTTTTAACCTTCTCAAAATGAAGTTTTGAAATAAGGATGATGAAGAAAGAACAGCATTTTTTAAGATCTGGCATGTACACAGTAGCAGTCCCTTTGTGGCCAATGGTTTAATTATTTTTAATATAAATCCTGAAGATTACCTTTTTTAGCAAAAATATCTAATGATCTGTCTTTACACCACACATTAGGTAGCCAATCTGAATCCAAAAGACCTCTCCTATACTTTAAAGGATTATGTGTTTAAGGAGCTGCAGCGAGACTGGCCAGGATACAGTGAAACAGACAGACGGTTATTGGAATCAGTGCTCTCTAGGTAAGCTTTTTCCTTTTATTTATTTATTTTTTAATAATACAAATAATTATTTTGGTCACTGTTATTTTAGTGTTGAGGTGGGAAAGAAAAGCAAGGTTGAACTTTCTATCATGAACATTTTAAAGTTCTCTTTAATTACCTGGAACATGTGTGTCCTTTACAGAAAACTAAATTCATCTCAGAATTCTGCTGGCCCCAGCCGTTCAGAATCTCCCATATGTTCTAGTAGAGATTCTGCATCCTCTCCTCAGGTATGTCATAAAATTATAAAACCACAGAATTGACATGGAACTCAGGGGACAGCTAGTCAGGTCCTCTGATTTGTAAGTGAGGGAGATGAGGCCCAGAGACCACACAGGTTGCCTTCATAAAGCCACCCAGCTAGTTCATGGCCAAGCTCAGCCTAGAACTCAGGTCTCGGCTCTCATCCCAGAACTGTCCCCTCTGTGCAGCACTACTGGTCAGATTACTTAACACATACCTTGCTTTCCATTTTTAAAGTTTACATTTTGTTGTAACATTATCTACTTTCTAATTTGGTCACTAGAAGACTTATCTAGTTCCATTTAATTCACAGATTGTATGGAAAAGTAAAGATATTTAATTTTGTCTGAAACATTTTCTAGAAAAATATTCTTGTGGAAAATGTATTTATAATAAGCAAATAATTTTTTTAAAATTATGGCTTTCTCATATATGTGTTATCTTAATATTATTTTCAGTGGGTTCTAATCAAAATACTCTATTCCAGTTTAGAATTCCCCTGAGAGATATAGCCCATCCCAGAAAAGGTTGGGCAAGCCCTGGGAAGCTCTGGAGTTCCAGCTTTCTGGTTCTCAGCTCACCAGCTAGCACTGAAACTTCCTGAGAGAATGAGTTCTCAAGGAGAGTTTCAGTGTCCAGATACAGACCTCCCCACCTCCTATTGCAGACACAGGGTTCTCTTTCTCCTCTCTTTCCCCACCCTGCAAGACCCTGCTCCTAAGAATTAGGGAGAAGCAGACAGATGTGTAGAAAAAAAATAAGCTTGCCCTGGGCAAAAGGCTATTCATACCACAGAAAATGTTAGAATCCTATTGTGAAGGAAGCAAGGGGGTGGGGGGAGCGTTTCCATCCTTGCACGTATATTGTGTGTAGAAGCCTCATTTTTAAAAATATTTTTTAGTCATTGATGGACCTGTATTTAATTTATTTATTTATATGTGGTGCTGAGAATTGAACCCAGGGCCTCACACATGCCAGGCAAGTGCTCTACCACTGAGCCACTACCCCAGCCCCTGAAAGCCTCACTTTAATGCCAACTACTAAAAAGCTACTTCTACTCTGATCAGATTACATACCAGGTACCAAGTAAATGGTACTGAACTGAAAACAATAAATTAGTGGGTTTATTATCTATTATTTTCTTTCAAGCTAAAATATAAGCTATAACATTACATTTAAACATAAAAATAGACTTACATTTTATACTTTTTTGAGCTTCAATACTATCGCTACTACTAGATTGAACTAATATTAGCATGATTTTTAAAGTATTTCATAATTTTAATGGATCAGTTATGAATTTGCAGTTACCAGTTTAGAATATGATGAGGAGACATGTAAAATTGTAAAAATTAAATAGCTTTTTAGCAATGATATACTTAGAGAAATTACCCTGAAAGTGCTAGCTGTACTCACTCTAAAACAGATGAAATGATAAATGATAGCCAAAATATTCATAACTGGAGCATTTTAGAACATTAGAGATTAACTGGGCATGGGCATCTTCCCTTTTACCTGAACTTGTTAGTTCTCAGTCAAATGGTAAAAATTGCTTTCTCTTCTTATTTACTAGAACTGGACTAATGTGGAGGGTAGTTGTCTCTATTTAATAGTGGTCTAATCCTCATAAATCAGCATAGTCTCTTAGGAACTTAGAATAAGACTCATAGTCAAAAATAATTGAGTATCTCCGCAAAATATGTATTTGCCAGGTTCTGCTTTTGACATTAGACATTTAAATTTCTTTTCCTATTGGTTTGGTTTGGGGTTGTCATAGGGTTTGTTTTGTTTTTGCTTAAATTTGGAGAAGGGTTAGTATGAATAAGAATACTCAGTTGTTTAACGAATCATATATATATATATAGTGAATTTATTTGATTTTATTGCAAACCAGCTCACTTTTTTCCTTCCCCCTCCCTCCAGAAACGACCTGTGGATTCAGATTTCATTGATCCTTTAGTGAATAAAAAAGCTCGAATATCTCACCTGACAAATAGAGTACAGCCAACATTAAATGGTCATTTGAATCCCACCAGTGACAAATCTGCTGCAGGTCTCCCGCCACCCCCTGCAGCTGCTGCCATCCCCACCCCTCCACCGCTGCCTTCAACTCACCTGCCTGTCTCAAATCCTCCTCAGACTGTAAATTCTAACTCCAATTCCCCTAGCACTCCAGAAGGCCGGGGGACTCAAGACCTACCCGTTGACAGTTTTAGTCAAAATGGTAGTATCTATGAGGACCAGCAAGACAAATATACCTCTAGGACTTCTCTGGAAACCTTACCCCCTGGTTCAGTTCTACTAAAGTGTCCAAAGCCTATGGAAGAAAACTATTCAATGTCTCACAAAAAGTCCAAAAAGAAGTCTAAGAAACACAAGGAAAAGGACCAAATAAAAAAGCATGACATTGAGACTATTGAAGAGAAGGAGGAAGACGTTCAAAAAGAAGAAATTGCCAAGCTGAGTAACTCCAGTCCAAATTCCAATGAAGGTATAAATGAACTGAAGAACATACTATTCACAAGTCTGAAATTATACTGCTTATAATTAATAATGTACTTTAAGCAAATCACGTTCTGTTTAATTATTGATCTTAAAATTGCACTTTTTTTTTTTTTTTTTTTTGGTACCTGGGATTGAACCCAGGAGCATTTAACCACTGAGCCCCATCTCCAGTCCTTTTTATTTTTGAGTCAGGGCCTCAGTAAGTTGTTTAGGGCCTTGCTAAGTTGCTGATGCTGGCTTTGAACTCATGATCCTCCTGCCTCAGCCTCCTGAGTCACTGGGATTATAGGCATGCACTGCACCATCATACCCAGCTAAATTTGCACTTTTAAGCAGATTTTTTTCTTTAATTTTATACTGTCATTTTTAGTTTCTTTTTCATCAACTGTTACACATAATTTCCATATTTGTTAGTAAGATAATGGCATTTGAAAGTGACCCTGTCATCCTCCAGAACCTCCTTTTAGAATGTAGACTTTGATACTCTTCTCCACGTTTGTTAGGACATTGTACATGTCAGTTATATGCCATATCATGACGATTATATGCCATTCTTGAACTGATTTAACTAGGCACACAATTAGCAATAGAAATATTCATTTTTTCCTTTCTCAGAGAAATGGGGGGTCACCCCTGCTTTAATTAATTTTAGCATAAGAGAAATGTCATTATACAACAGGCAAGGTAAAATCATATTTGCAGATCTATAACGTCATCTTCATTTGCAGTGAAAGCAGTTTGCCTTTTACAAGGCTATTAGCTATTATTAGCTAGATAGATATTAAGTTTTTATTTTTTGATGGGGAGGTTGTTTTCACCTTTGAGATTCTGTTTTAGAAAGCTAATATCTATAGTTATTCATAAAATTAACCCGATCAGGCTTTAGGAAACTTAAAGACCAATATCTAGGGACCTGAGAAGCTTAAAATAACTTTACCTCTAAAGAAAGCTAAGCAGTAGACAGACTGCTTACCTAAGACATACTGATTTTGAAAATCTAATGACAAATTTAGATTTTTCTTACTTACAAAAATTATCTTCTAAATTTAATGTCTTACATGCCAGCACATAGAAGATCCAAATCTGTCATTTAGCATCACTGCCTGTTTTAAACCCAGATATAACTGACCATTTTACCGTAACAGAAAAGCCCTGGTTGTTTCCTTTTAGTGGAACTTCAAAAGGAGTTGTAGAATACAATTGCACAGTGACTTGTTTACCTGGGTTGCGTATACTGAATGGCAAAACATATCTGTTGAAATATTTAGATCAAGTTGTACTATAGAATGGCCTGAGAGGTAGGCATAAGCTTTTTTCCCCTCCAACACTCTTGTCCTTGAATTTGTCAGGTAAGGAAAAGTCATGGAAGAGTAAAACTACATGCTCAAAGTTAATGAGCCAGGTTCCCAGGCATACTCCACTCTCCACGTTCCCCACCCCCAATGGGTGATCCTAAGGCACTGCCTAGTGCCAGTTGGACTGGATTCCAGTGTGCTGAGACCTACAGCACAGTCTTGAGTATTCTCAGACTTTGAGACCTGGAAAGGCAGACCTGGTGGTCTCTTTGCATCTTTCCCTAAGGGTATGCAGAAATGCCTTTCAGAGCAAGTGGGATTCTCAAACCAAGGGAAGATCTGACCCACATCCTCTATATCTGCTGGGATTTCTCTGGTGTCTGTGGCAAGGGAAAGTGTACTGCACTTGATGCTGTCCCTTGAAGACTCGGGCTTTTGTACAAACACATGCTTCTGTACTCAAACTTGAATCAAATGTGTGTAGCTAAACAATTAGCATAGCTCTATGCAATTTATTTAGTGTACTTTGCCCTTCAAAATATATGCATTTATTTTATAGTGAACATACATGTTTTGCCAACAGATTAGGGTTTGAGTTAATAACTATACTTTGAATGATTAAAAAAATTACCCCAATGAGAAGTCCAAGCATAGCCCCTAGAAATTGTACATTTAAATAAACAGAATACTGAGCACTTATATACTTTAACTGCATAGTCATGAGTGACTAGGACTTTTTTTTTCTTTTGGTTCTAATAATAATGATCTGTTTCATATTATGAGGAACAAAGATAGAATATAAATCAACATTCAATAATACCTTATTTTAAACTGATGGGGAAACTTCCTACCCAGTTCTACTGACTACATATAAGAAAGGGGAGCAATAAAAATACAGTGACCAAAGCAGTCTGCTACCTGACTTTATTGTCTCATCTGCCTTGTTTGAATCCTATGAAAAGTAGATGTTGATGTAAAATTTGTATCTCCCATTGTCTGGCTGCATCTGCCACCACAATCTTTGAATTGCTGGGCAGATGCCACAACTGTTGTTGAAAGAATAGAAGAGTGACCTTGGGTTAAGATGGAATTCCTTTATTGTGCAGACACTGCAGTAGCCAGGGTGCTTTAAATGCCTGGCGTGGGTTCTGCTGGCGCTGGTCATAGGGCCTCTATTGTTTGTGTTCAATTGTATTCCTTGCTCACTGTTGCTTATTGAGATGGAAGAATAGAATTTGAGGAAAAGTGTTCCAGATGTTTCTAATCTATTTTAGAATTACAGGCATTTGATAACCATGCTGGTTGATGAACGCTCTGATTTTTTTTCTTTTTCTTTCATAGGAGTTAAAGCGGGTTGCACTGCCTCCATGGAGCCTTCTTCAACAATTGAACTCCCAGATTATTTGATGTAAGTTCATCTGTCTGCCAATGGAGAGAGCTGTTTAATTTTAGAAAGTTTGCAAATTCTTTTTCCCATAATTTTCAAATCAAAAAAGTAAGAAATTCTAGAAATAGAGTCCTGGAGCCACCCCTGCAATTGAAAGGCTGCCATTAAGCCTGCTTGTCCCAAATCCACTCTTGTCTGCATGAGCAGGTTGTGCCTCCCCCTGCTCTGGGCTGTGTTCGTTGGCCTTAAGTATAGAGAAGCCTGTCCTTTGTTCCAGGGCCAGGCCAAGCTTTTGATTACGGAAGATTTCAGGGATCTGACTCTTCAAGCTGACAGTCTGTCAATGCACAGCCATTCACTCAGGCCCCCCAAAGGGATGGTATATTATTGACAAAGTGCTTGAACCTCTGCACTTAATAATACAAAGTACAGATAAGTTGGGTTTTGTTTAAACAATTTTCTGCCCTCAAATTAAGAGAATAGTAAAATTTGGTCATTGCACTTTAGTATCAGTTATAATGTTTTTCTTGTTATGACAACAAGTTGCAAAACAGTAAGAAGCCAGGGACATTTTTGTAACTGGTTATCACAGAAATTGTAACGTGGACACATAATTCTAGCTTTTTTACAGAATAAAAGGCTTCTGTAAGGATAAAATAATTAAGTTGCAAGAGCCTGGAAAAATGAGAGTGAAAGAGCAAAGAGATCTGACTGCATGCAGATAGCTTTGAAAATGAACAAATGTGCAAAATAACTTGAATGGAGAAAATAGCATCTAGGCTGTATGAACATTTTTCCCCCTATTAGTGGCATCTAATGGTGAATAAAGTTAAGCTATGCAGGTTAGCCTTGCTCATTTCCAGAGGAGAGAACATTTTAGATTTGAAGTGTGTTGTTTCTGCTTAACAGTAGTCTGAAAGCTATACTTATTGGGGAGTAAGACCACATGAAACCATAATGCTGGTTATCATCTCTTAACTAACAGGAGCCTGAGAAACTGTGCTGAGTTCTCTGTCATCTGAGGCAGTGTGTGGTTTCAAAGTTCTGTGGGGGAACCCTTAAAAGTAACCACCTCTGAGTGACCCAGGAAGGGTTAGTGGTCTAGAGCCAGGCTTCCCAGACAGCTCCTGGCTCCATTGCTGGGGGGTTCCTCTCTCCAGCTGCTCCTTAAAAGTCTTCTGAAAGTTGTCCCCTCCAGGATGCTGCTTGAATGATCTGTGATGGATTTTGAATCCCTCTTTTATCATAGTGAAAAATACTCATTATGTATGATGAAATCATGTGGGGAGACTCAAAAATATTCTAAACTTTCCCCATGGATTCAAAGCTGTTGCTGTGTTTTGCCAACCTAATTAGTTAATTCTATATATAAAAAGCTTTTTTAGGTTACTGGTCTAAGGATGGTTGCTGCTCCTACCTCAGTGCATCTCTGTGTTAATCACATTTCCAGTGCTCTGATTTATGCTTGATTTATTTAGATAAATGCAACTTATTTTAACAACAACAAAAAAAGTTTTCATATAAATATAGCAAATTATCTAAAAATAATGAGAGAAATTACCTAAAAACACAGAACTTAAGTTGCCTCTTAAGAAAATCAAAAGAACTTAGTATAAAACTTAAATGATTAGCCTTTGAATAATTCATACTTAACTACAATGTTACTAATTTTTATAAAATAACATTTTTAAATGGTTGTTCCACAGTATTACTAATTTTTACACAATAAGAATACTTTTGTTACTTGTACTTATGAGTTATCCAGGTTGTTTAAATTTTTATTCCATCACTGCTTTAAGAATCAACTGTAAAACTGTAACAATTTTGTTAAAAATAGTGAAATGGTTTTTGTTCAAATGCCAGTATAAGCAAATAAACAACACCATTTGGGGCCAGTTTGGTATTTTTCCCTAAGGAAATTGTTAAATGAAATACTGAGGGTGTGATTTTGAGAACATGGGATAAATATATTATACAACAAATTAAATGTGAGTTTTGAGATTGGTTCAGCCATTTTGCTTATCCCCAGAAACCTCTTTCCCTAGGGGCTCCCTCTGGTGTGCAGTCAAGGCAGCCCATGTCTAGAACTGTTTCCCAGCTTGGCTGCCTGGGCTCCTTTTACAGCTAAGGCAACAGCAGGGCAGCTCTAAATCAGCATACGACTGCTGTCTCAATTACACTTAGAAAATTAAACCTCCACACTGTCTAACTCAGCATGAATAAAAATATTAATGAGGACACTAAGTTTGCTCACTGCATCACTTTTCTCACATTTCCAGCTAGGCATCTATAATAGAGCAATTTAAATAAAACGGCTAAGATTATATAAAACAAATGGAGAGGACTCAACTCCAAGATGTTACACAGTGAAAAATAAATGTGTATCCCAGGGTACATCCCAAAGCTCCTCCATCTGCCTAAAAACCTCAATTTTTTTTTTTTTTTTTTTTTTGTCTAATAGTCAAGGGAATTTTGCATTTTGTGAGAGGAGCACAGAGTAGAAAGAACCAGGTCAGATATGATCCCAGTTCCCAGATCCACAAATAATAGTTTTAATATTAAAATGTCTTTAATTTAAAAAATTATAAATAATTCCCTTTTTATATTTTTTATATTTGCCTAATCAGAAATATGAGGAAAGAGGTAAAGAGAGCTAGCTGAAGACCCTTTGTTAAGGAGTTCTGCTTGCTACAGGTCTGAAAGGCTAAGAGACAGGCTCCCTCATAAAGCAGTGGATCCAGGGACAGCTTTGACCCCAGCATTCTAACTGCAAGACATTTTTCTGGTGTCTGTTAATCCATCAAGTCTTTCTGTCTCTGTGCAACTTATAATAAATGGGCTGGCCTCTACCACTGGTGTGGTAGTGAATTGTTTAGGGTAAAGAAGAGTTCAGGAAGCCAAATCTGTGTAAATACTTTTTTTTTCTTAATGTAGTTGCACTTTAATTCTGTTGCCACTATATCTTTTTCACATTTGCTCTCCTTCATTGAAGCTTTTAAACCCTCCTGTGTGATCTTTTCACTTGGAAGCTTCTTTGAAAAAGTGACCTGACAACAGAATAATGGCAGAGCAGCATTAAATACAAATAATTCATACATGGATATAGTTTCTAAATATTTGGTTTAAATCTCAGACTTGAGGGGTTGGGGTTGTAGCTCAGTGGTACAGCACTTGCCTTGCATGCATGAGGCACTGGGTTCTATCCTCAGCACCATGTTAAATTAATTAATTAATTAAAGATATTGTGTCCATCTGCAACTAAAACATACATACAATTTTTTTTTAAAAATCTCAGACTTGTGTAGTCATATTGGTTCTATAGCTATGCTCCATTTATATTTTTCTTCTCTTCTCATTAGAAAATACATTGCTATTGTCTCCTATGAGCAACGCCAGAATTACAAGGATGACTTCAATGCTGAGTATGATGAGTACAGGGCTTTGCATGCCAGGATGGAGACGGTAGCTAGAAGATTTATCAAACTGGATGCGCAACGGAAACGCCTTTCTCCAGGCTCAAAAGAGTACCAGGTAAATGGATTTGTTCCTAGATGGACAGACTTTTACATTTTACTCCTTTCTTTTCCTACTGTACCCAACCCCAGCCATCCCACTGACCTTTAGAACAAGTCCTCTTACTGACCAGCATCTGCTGCTTTAGGAAACTAAATATTTTAAGCACTTCTGAAATCAAATAAACACAGCAGAAAATCTTTGTGCCACTACAATATAATATATAGTGTACTTCTTAAAAACAAACCAAATACAGCTAAGTAGGGGAAAAATGGATCTTGGGATACATTTCAATATTTGATTACATTGCCCACTCAATTTGGTGCTTTGCTCCAAAACTATGCTATTTCAAATAAATTTTTTAATTATTATTTTTTAAAAACCTAGTCTGAGCCAAGCATGGTGGTACATACCTGTAATCTCAGTGATGCAGGAACCTGAGGCAAGAGGATTATAAATTCAAGCCAGCCTGGGCTACTTAGGGATCCCTGTCTCAGAAAGAAAAGGACTGGGGAGTAGCTCAGTTGTAAAGCCACCCCTGAGTTCAATCCCAGTGCCACAATCAGTCAACAAAATAAAAACCCCAGTCTGACATAAATTAGGGACAATACAAACACAGAATATAAAGGAGGTGAAAACTACAGAGATTGGGGTTTAAATGAAGACAAGTGTGCTATTTCCAATCATTCCAGAGCCTGATGCTTGTTAACCAATATTAGTATGTTTTTGCTTTGCTACCTTACATGGTAATATAACTATAGCTAACAAAAAGCAATAGACTCCTGACCTGTCTCCTGATTTTTTTTAATTTTTAGCAAAAACATTGATAGAAATTAATACTTCCATCCTTGTGTAGGCCAGATCACTTTTTCCCACTTACAGCCATAGAGAATGTGGTTCCTCTCTCCCAGCCCATTGCCACTATCCTGACTGCAACCTGTGTGAGAAAATGATTGTTTCCCCACAACAGGCAAAAGAGCCCAAGAGCATTTGTGTTCTAGAGATTGCTTATGTCTTATAATAGTGGACATTAATCTCTTCAATAAGCTGGTAAGAGGAACCTCTTCAATAAGACTTTGGGAGAGGAATCAGTGTTTGTGGGTAGGAAACGTTAGCAATATAATAAGTTTGAGGTTTATTTTTTCCCTATATAGTTATTTTCCAATGTACATTATTTTACTTAAACTAAAATGTAATTCCAAGTCGTTAGCTCTGCGTTTGATACTTGTGTGACCTTGGGCAGGTTACTTAATGCCTCTTTGACTCAAATCCCTATCCACAAAACGGAATAAGGATAGGGTTGTTGTGAGTACTAAATGTAAGTAAGCACTTGTCAACTGCTCAGATCCAAGTCTGATATCTGGTACATGAGGACTAGCTAGCTATTTTTGCCCAGCTACCTGATCTTCTCCCTGCCCCAGTGGATGTCACCACTAATGGCTTCCAGTATATTCTTTCAGAAGTGTGTATTATATGTGTGTGTATGAAATGCATATATGTATGTATATACCCAAGTAAATTTGCATATCTAATATATTTAATTGAATCTACGATTTCTTCAGTTATAGGTTGCATTATTTTATTATGTCCAAGTAATTTAGAGCATGATACGTTATTGTTTATCCTGGTTTCATTAAAATGAAAAGAAATTCAAGTCTTAAAAACAATGAAATTCTTAGAATAATTCTATTAGTCATTCTGTTTCTCCTTTTAAGTAAATGCATTCAAATTGTCCATATTATTTTGCACTAAACAATATAATTTACTAAAAATATTTTTGAGAGGTTGTGAGGGGAATGGGAAAATAAACAAGGAGAGAAATGAATTACAATAGATGGGGTAGAGAGAGAAGATGGGAGGGGAGGGGAGGGGGGATAGTAGAGGATAGGAAAGGTAGCAGAATACAACAGTTACTAATAGGGCATTATGTAAAATTGTGGATGTGTAACCGACATGATTCTGCAATCTGCATTTGGGGTAAAAATTAGGAGTTCATAACCCACTTGAATCTAATGTATGAAATATGATATATCAAGAGCTTTGTAATGTTGTGAACAACCAATAAAAAAATAATATAAAAAAATAAAAATAAAAAAAAATATTTTTGTATCACTACATAGAGTATTTCCATATGTTCTAGTGTCCTCTTATTATCTTTTGTATAGATTGATGAACATTTTGATATTGTTTGCCATCTTTTGCTTTACAGACAGTACTGCAGTGAATAACCTTGCATATGCACCATTTTACTCAGGGACAAATAAATCTGTAGTATAAGCAGAATTGCTGAGTCAGTTTTGCATTGACTGTTTTGATAGCTGTTGCCAAACTGCTGTCCATAAAGATGTACCAAGTTATATTCTTTCATTGCTATTTCCTACATCTTCCCTGAATATATATTAGCTATTATGTTGCCAAAAAAAATTCCTCTTTTCTAATTCTGATTTTTAATTTTGTAGAATGTTCATGAAGAAGTCTTACAAGAATATCAGAAGATCAAGCAGGTAGATATCATCACTGTTGGTTTGTTGACTTGTGGTTGAGAAATGTTATAAATTTTGTAACCTAATTCCTCACTGTCTTTTTTTCCCCACCTGCAGTCTAGTCCCAATTATCATGAAGAAAAATACAGATGCGAGTATCTTCATAACAAGCTGGCTCACATCAAAAGACTAATAGGTGAATTTGACCAACAGCAAGCAGAGTCATGGCACTAGGACTCTGCTTGGACCAGAAGATGTGAATAAACTTAAGCTTATTTATTTAAAATTCCAAATGAGTTGCTCTAGATTCTAAAAAGATGAAACTTTGCCTGTTGAAAGTTTCAGTATTAGTAAACTTGAGTTACTTTTTTTCCCCATTTTACTTTGCTTCCCTGCATTTTAAAGCTGCTTTTTCTGGTCCTTTTTCCCTCCTTTCAAGACTTGTGTTTGTTAATAGAAATAATTTTTTAGATTTTGGGGATCCAGTGTCTATACTTAAAATCAGTTTTTTCCTTGAAAACTTGTGTTTGTCATTAGAAATTATTTTTTGTAGATATTGGGGCTCCAATGTCCACACTTAAAAGTTGTGTGTGTTTAAAAAACAAAACAACAGTAATGTGCAAGGTGAAATGCTTTTGGATAAACATAAGCCTATTTTCTGACCTTTCTTAATGCGAACTCTTTGCCTTAAATGGTAGAATATTTAGAAATTTGCACAAAATACAAAAAAAATTAAAACATTGTTTTGGAGGGTTAAAAATAAAGTTGTATGAGTATGTTTTTGTGTATAATTTTATACACAGGTATACAGGCTAACTTGATCTGAAATATTAAATCCGCCCTGCAAGTTAACCCCCCATTACAATGGTTGCCTTAAGGTGTTTGCTAGTTGTGTACCTAGTGTGGTTAATCATTAGCTACACTGCTTCCCAGTGATTAGAGCAATGGGAAGCATACTGTGGCCTACCAGCGTCTGGAAGCATGTGCCCAACCTGTATGTGTGCAGAGGTGATGTGGATGTGAGCGTGCATGAAGGAAAAAAGCTGCTACTCTCAGTAGGCCAAACGCTCAGGTTAAACAACTGACGAGTGTTACTGTAGGGTTTGTTTTTTGTTTTTGTTTTTTCCTGTCAAATTGCTACTTCTATTGTGGAAGACAAAAGCATTTCCATTTCAACAGTTTGTCAGCTTTATTAATGTTGGGCAAAAATTGATATGTTATAAAAATTAAACAGATCTATAGTTTTGGGGCAAAATGATAAAATTAAATGTGTAGGTAAACTATTTATATACTGCTATAAAGTATTTTTTGAAGAGAGATATGCAAAGAAGCTATTACCTACATGAGATGTATATTTAAAGATTTTTTCATCCTGGATGCCAGGAATATAAAAAAAAGAGCGGCTATATTTAACCATAAATAACATACTGTGATTCATCAAACAGCACAAACTTTCATTTCATGGAGTTTATCTGTTAACGTTGATTTAAACTATCACTTGTTTTATCATGTGGGAACATAAGTTATGTGGTCAAAAATATAAGGATTTTGAACTAATGTTGATTCAAGTTGTGTTGTCTTATTGTATTGTCTTTTCAAAGTGCTGCCAGTTGAAAAGGGAAGCATTATGTTTACAAATCTGTTTTGAAATGTTTGCCAAAATTTTTGGTAGTATCTTTAATAAAGATGTTTGTCTTCAGCATCCAGAAAAACAAATGACTTTGTCGTGTATCACTGTAAACCAGAACATGTTGGTATCTAGGAGACATGAGAGAATATGTAGATTTACTTTTCTCTTTGAAGTTCTTTCCTAAACATTGACTAGAACAATTAGATAACATACTTAAAGTACACAGACTATACAAAGAATGAACAAGACTCTTTTGCAGCTGTAAAACTTTGAGGCAGAAATTTGATTTCTATGCAACATGGACTTCCTAGGGAATTCTGTTTCTTTTAGCCCTGAGATCCCTTGTGCTTTTCCTTTTACCTCAGATTTGGTACAATCATTATTAAATATTATTTCTAACTTTCAGTTGAAAAAAAAGAAAAGCAGTGTATCTGGGAATACATTTGATCCTCATATTTTTATGATAGCATCTCCTGATGGGTTGGCGATAGGTAACTACCTCGCTAGTGTTATTTCTTAGGCATCTTGGCCTTTTATTCAAGGATTGTGTTCTGCTATTTGCTGTGAGTAATGTTTCTCAAAAGCAAGATTCTTGGATCACTTTCATTACCAGCAATAGAATCACTGGATAAGGCCCAGGTATCTGCATTTCACACGTTTCCTGTCTATGACTTTTGTAAGCTAAAGTATGAGAACCATTGACTTGGATGTAGCTTTAAACTTTCAAGCTTTTAGATCTTGAAATCTTAAACTGAAGGCCAACTATTGACTTTTTTTTTTTTAAGTCCTTTCCTATCTGCAGGTACAAATCCCTTTTTCCCTCTGCATGATCTGAGGCAGCACCTCAGTTGTTTCACTGCCAACTCTTACTTAAGAACCTGTTTACAAATAAAATTTCCAGTTGGTGAAGCATTACCAGTTGGAACTCCTCCCCACCTCCAGCAGCACATCTTCTGGTTTACAAGTTGGGTAACAATGGAAGCTGGAAATGCTTTGTGGAAATCCAGCATTGCACATAGACTTGACCACATAGCAGTAAAAGCCTTAATTCAGATTTTTGGTGTATACACTGGACAGATAGTTGCAAAATGTGATGTCTAAGTGTTGCAAAGTTTAGAGCTATATATCTCTGAATCTATTACTCCAGATTGCATCCCTTTTGAAGATGAGCATGAGCCCATTAAAATATTTATAATCACTTTTCATCCCCTACTGCAAGATTTTTAGATTCGTGCAAATGAGTGGCCACTCATAACAGTTATTCTAGTGGGAGAATTTTGAGGAATACTTAAGTATAAAATAGCATTGTCAAAATTAGAGAATGTGTTGGGCAGGGGGAGGGGTTGGTTTTGTTTTTGGTTACATTTCATCTAAAATCATCTGAAGATTTTACCAACACACTGATAAAGCAACTTCATGTTGAATGAGCAGCTAAATGAAAACAAACTGAAAGAACATTAACTACATGTGTTTATTGTTATTGTTTTAATGTGGGAATTTCATCTCTTGTCTTGTTTGTTATTTATTCCCCTTGAGATACTTTAGAGGGACTAACTTTCAACTCTTTTAAATAGTTAAGAGATGTTCAGTAGTTGTTCTCACAGGAATTATTGGTGTGGTCAGTTTTATCATTGCTCCATGGATTGATAAAAGTTGAGTATTACTTTTGTTTCCTCTCTGATTGATCTTACAGCCTTTGTGGGTGTTTTCTTAAAGTATTTATTTCACCTTATTTTGTTAAACAGATGCACAGTTGGATGGTGGTTGCACAATGTTGAAATGAAGATTAAACAAAAATGGTCCAATGGTTCCAACACTCTCCTTGGGTACCTCACACTTTCTAGGTGTATTCTTTGCTTCTGGAACATAGCTGAGACTCTGTAGTCAATTCATCAGCAGAGTCAGTGTGCTTGGTACATGCCTCTGCTACTTTTGAAGTTCTTACAGTTTATTACTTGCCCAAGTGTTATGAAATCTTTTTCTTACGTGTACTGGATGGGGAAAAAAATCACAACCAGCACATTCAGAGAAATGTTTTGGGAAAGGATATTAACTGACAGTACTGAATGAAGGCCACAAAAGATGTCATCTCTGTAACCTGAAAATTGATCCAGCCTCTGAGGTTCATGTCGAACTATATTTCGAAGTGTTAAAACACACATACACACACACACACACACACACACGCTGTTTCTTAGTTGTTCCACCCAAACCATATTAGGCCTCTCAAAGGTAAAATGTCACAGGGGCTTTTCAGTTGTTACTGAGCTCAGCAGCTGTAGTGGCCCCTGTTGTTCTACTCAGATTTCAGTTCAATAAAAATGTTAACTTTGCAATTCTGGTACTTATTTTTCTTTTGTCTCATTTCAAGGCTCTTCACTGTATCGTTAAAAAAAAAAAAGAATGAAGCATATGACAATATATCTGATGCCCTCATGTAAATTATGGTCCTGGGATAGAGCGTATTTGTCAGTGACTCTAGGAAATGAGAACAGGGTCTTTGCTCCAGGACTCTGCCAGTTTTATAAAGGAGGTACATGCCTTCAGAAGCACCATCACAAGGGAATAACAACGCTGTTTACCATGGGTGGGAGGGCAGGGCTTCTGAGTTGTTGCAGTTTTGCATGTGTCATTTCATTCCTCGTCACCATCTGTTATCTCCATTTTACAGGTGAGTAAACTATGGTTTAAAGGAGAAACCAACTTGCCCATCACACACCTAGTAAATGGCAGCAGCTGGGAAGCCTGACCCCAGAGTCAGTGTTCTGCAGCACTTCGCCACATTTCTCTTCTGTCTTTATATAGAGCAAGGCTAATCTTTGCAGAGTGACAATTCCAGTCACACAGGCTAGATAACCCCTTGATTCTGAAGAAGTAGCAAAAGGGGGTTGGGTTGCTGTGTCAAATGGATTATTATTGTTGAGTTGATGTGTCTGAAATGATAGACAAACTGGAAGGGTGGTGCAAATGTTTTTTGAGAACTGGTTATTTCCCCTAGGTTCCCTTTACATTTGAATGTGTTCAGTTAGCAGTGAGGTATTTGAAAGTAGAGCAGTGCAGGTAGAGGTAGGGAAGGGTACAGTCTTGTAATATCATTTTCTCTCCATATGAAGAGACTATCCCAACTTCTAGGTGCATCCAGTTTAAAATAGACTTAAGGACATTCTAGCTAAATCCTTAACCTCCAGTTTATAAAAGTTTTATGAGTGGATAAGGTAGGAGAAAACAAAGCAAGTCTCAGTTAAACACTGGAATGAAAAACCTGGGAGGATGGATGCCAGCAGTGACTCTGATTAGGTTTACAAGGAGCCTCAAGGATGAATGAGGTTCTAAAAGTTGTCATTGTGTCAGCAGCCCCATCAGCCCCTCCTCCCATGGGTCACCTGACATTGTATTTGCCTTTGAGCCCAACTTGTTCTCAGCTCTAAAGTGAAAATATGCCTCCTTACTAAGAAATCTGTGGAAAAGATTTCATTATGTAAAGCACTTAAGAGTTCTGTAAACAAAAAAAATCATATTCTAAATTATGGGATTCATTATTTGCCCCATGCAATAGGAGTGTTTGAAGCATTGTTTTCCAGGTGAGAATGAATTTATCTGATTGAGAAAGGGAGAAAGCAGAGAGGTTTTAGATTTCAAGGTGGAGCCTTGGGGATTTGTTTTATTGAATACTAGACATACATGTAGCTGCTTTTCTGTTTTTACTTTTCTAAGATTGGGCTAGGAGGCCAGCAGTGGCAGCAGGTGGTTCTGATATTTTTATGATTGCTTAATTCTCATCAGGGATCAGATGATTCTACTGTGTGTGAAGGTGGAGATGTGTCATTTCCAACTCCTGCCTGCCTGATTCAACTGACCAGCCAGGCTGGTTTTTCTTACTGTAATTAGATAGTTGGTACAACGTGGGCATTTGTAAATGGACAATAAGAATTCCATATCTAGGTCTATAAAATGCAGGAGAGTGCTTCCTAAAGATAAATCCACACAGTGGTGGAGTGCTTGCCCAGCATTTATGAGGCCCTGAGTTCATTCCCTAGCACCACAAAAAAAAAAAAAATTAAAAATTAAAAAAAAATTAAGAAGAGTGAGCCCACATAATTAGCCAGAAACTGGGGCTTCCAGAGGAAAGGCTGGCTGCCCTTCCTGCTTCATGAATTCTGACTGGGCTTTCGAATTCTGTTGGGGGGTTACATGAGCAGCCTGATCTACTGTCCCACTCCCATTTCCTGGTACTCCCACTCTCTGCACCCCAGTCACACTGTCCCTGCTTCAGGTTCTCAGCACACTTGCTTCCATCCCAAGGCCTTACATGCTATGTAAGCTCCACACCACGGCTCTGCCCTCCTGTCTTCCTCACTTAGCCAAGTCCTCCTCATCCTAAAGATCACCACTGCAACTTTCCCTAACTGTCCATACTAACTCAGGTCACCCTGGAATATGCTCTTTCATTTTATGCTTCTCCTCTGGCACATATCATAGTTATAACTGGATACTAATTGCATTATTAAGTTCCATGAGAGTAGAGACTGTCTTGCTCACCAGGGTATCCCCAGTCCCTGGCTTAGTGCCTGGCCTATAAAAGGTGCTTGAAAGAATGAATAATGCAGACTGTTCATGTAGGTCATATTTAAAATTCATGCAGCCAGAGATTTTTGATTACTCCAAGAATCTACTGTATCATTCAGATTTCTGCACATTGCCACTATATCTTCTCAAAGTTGTTATTTAGGGGTTGGTTAACAATGGCAGGTTGATGCCAGTGGCAGACTGACTACTTGGGGAATCCTTTTGCCATGATTAACTAACCAGACATTTCAAAGGAGACATCTCTTTGCCATAATGGCATTCAATCCTCTAGTTACCTCTTAATCTGAGTATCTAAACAGTCTAATGATTTGGAGTATGAAATGAAAATTTCTAAAAGTTACGTTTGTTATTTGTCATAATTTACAGATAGGTTCTGTTTTCATTTCCTAATATGTGTTTTTCAATAGCTTTCTCTCACTTTTCAAGGACGTGGTGGATTGCAGTCTAAAGTGGGTGTAGTTTTCCATTTTCATTAAAGTATCTTAGCTTATATTACCTTAAGTTTAACATGTGTCTTTATTGGCATTTACTGCATGCCTAGTACACATGCAACCGTCCAAACAGACATCCTAAAGAAAATCAAAGGATGTTGGGATTCCTGTAACGGTAAGGCTACCAGGGCCCATCTACAACATCTGAAGCAACTGCCTTCATTTTGTAGGTGATGAAATGACAATGTCTAAATGACAGCACATGGCAGAGCAGGATGAGACCCCAGAAGCTTACGTACTCTTCCAGGTAGGGCTGAAGACATCCCAGGAGTTTCTGCTGGAAAATGACACAGACAGGTTGTGCTTTAGTGCCAGACAAGCTGCGCCACAAACTGGGCAGTGGGCCCTGTGGCTCCAAGAAGAGCTGAGCAGACAGCCTGGCTTAGAGTCCTGGCTCTGACACTCACAAGCCACATACCGATGGAGTTCATAAAGCTCTCCGCCCTCATTTTCCCATCTGCAAATGGGATGGTAGCTGCCTCAGAGGTTGTTGTGATAATGAATATGCAGAGAGGTACTGACACCTAGTAAACATGCTATATGCACTGCATATTTTTAAATTATTTTTTCCCATCTTTTGTTTGGATTGGAAAGTTTTGTAGCAATATACTTGGCAAAGCAGCCAGTAATTAAGATTTGGCACAACAGTGATAGACCTCCTATGGTAGAGACACATCTCAGAATTTTTAAAGGCTCTGCCCCTAATTGCTCTGTGAAATAAGTTTTTCTGTGAATCTTCTCAAGTATCACATTAGAATCTCTTAGCATTGTGGATACCTATAACCTACACAGAGTGCTAATGCCTCTGTTTCAAACTTGAGCTTGATTTTGAATATTTTCCTTATTGTCTTTTCCAGTTGTTTATATAAAGATTAATTTTTAAAAGATCCTTCTTGACTGTAAGCCTAAACACATCTAGCCACCTAGTTACTAGAAAGAATTGTTAATTAAAAGAAAGAAGCTTTGGGGGAAAGATTGCTGTAAAAACAACTCCCTCTTACACCTGTAAGCATTTCCTCCTTCTCCCAAAGATACAGTTCATTTAAATAAGCCTTGTCTAAGGAGTGCCAAGAGGGTCTCCAGGGGTCTCATGGCCACCTGAGCTACAGAACTCTGCAGCTGAGAACAGGTGTAAGGGGACACTGGGGACTGTGGCAAAACCACCTTTCTATCCACCCTCATACTTCCTGCCTCCCTTTCTGCCCCTGTTGACAAGTCTGTATTGCTGTTGTAGCCAATTATCACCATCCCACCTGCTCCTCCTCACTCACTTTTCTTGCCTAAATCCTGCTTCTACACTCTGTTGTTATGCACATCTTGCCATTTTTCCCCCTTGTCTTTAGTTAAAGATAAATTGACTTATGTTTAGTGAACAGGCCAGTTCAGAGGCAAGGACCCAAAAACAAGACATGAAAAGTTTGGGAAGTAAGATTGAAAGTGCTTTATAGTGTTTAGGGGAAAAAATGATGGAACAGAGAGTCTTACACACTGTGTCTCAGTGTTAGTCCTGGGATTTACCAACCTGTGATGCAGGGAAGTCTGGTTAGGCCCCTGTATCTTCTTTCTATCATCTCCAATAAAATATACCATGGCTATATGAGGATTAAACCAGAGGGAATGTGTAGGGCAATCATAAAGCAACACTGTTCTCATGCATGTCGCTACAAACCTGCTTTGGGGCTATCTGCTTTTAGAGGTGAAATTTCTGGCAGATCCCATAATTTCTTTAAAACAGCTACTCTTAGGTAGACCTCATTGTCTCTTTTAGCATGGCTGTCAATTCAGTAACATGCAACTCTAGCCAAAACTCTGAAATGCATTTAAAATTGGAGCTGTTCACCCTTTCCAGCTTAGACCTGGTTTAGGAAAGATGCCAAGTTCTTCTTGCCATCTTCCTGCCTCCTCCCACCACTTGGCTTCCCCCAGCATTGAAGGAACAGAGGGTGAGAGGTGAGAGGGAGGAAAGGTCTTGGATGCTACCTTTGGAATCTGCCTTGGTTTACTCTGGACAATGTCAGAGCCCATCCTTGGCACCCTGAACCCTTCTCTGGCCTCTCTAGGTGTTGGCAGGGCCTCTAATTTGGCTGGCCCTTGCAAGACCCCCTCAACATTGGCCTCTGATAGCACACCCCCAGCCTCTTTATACAGAAGGCTCAGGGGCTTTTTGTAACTAGCCAGGAGAATGTGCCAACTGGAAATGTTATGTCTGGGCTCACCCACCCGCCCACCCCAGCCAGAAACAAATGAGCATTTTTGGCCTACACTGGCTCTGTCTCTGCTGTGAACGTTTTCAGACATATACCACACACCAGCCTTCTGAGTTCCCAAGCTTGAGGAGTCAAAAGTCACTCTTTCTAAGTGGCCTTCATAAAGCTGCTCCCATCAGCCCTGTGGTAACAGGGAAGCACACCACTAACTCTCTGCAGAAACCCTCTGCTTTCCAAACTGGTGATTTTTTTAAATATATATATGTATGTATGTATGTGTATGTGTATATACATACATACATACATATATAGATATATATACACATACACATACATATATATATATGTCCACTAATATATATTTATATTAGTTGTTGATGGACTTTTATTTTTATTCATTTATATATATGAGGTGCTGAGAATTGAATCCAGTGCCTCACACATGCAAGTGCTCCACCACCGCGCCACAACCCCAACCCCAAACTGCTGATTTTTCAACCTCTAATCCCTATGCCAGTGAAAGGAGATAGACACTAAGAGGAGCAAAACTCGGGCTCCTCTTTACCAACCACTCTGCAAGGCCGGCAGGTGTGGCTCAAAATTTGATTTTCTGTTGTGGAGGTGGCCAGAGGTAGAGGGCAAAAACCATCTTGTGAGTTCCTAAGTCATAGCATCATGCATTCATTCAACAAATCCTTCCATGGACCTAAGCTTTGTGCTTGGTTATGGGAAAACGTCATCAAACAAGACACATGTGAATTATACAAATTGATCTCAACTATGGTAAATGCTGCAGAATAAGTATAGCTGCAAGAATGAGTAATAAGGGGACATAATGCAGTGGGGGAGTGGGGCAAGGCTTCCATGGGGAAGCAGCATGAAGCTACCTGTCAGATGAGAGGACCAGAGGGATATGTTGGAAAGGCTTGTAGCATTTATGGAATATACGTTTATCCAAATTACCTCTCATTAACAAAAGCCAGTTAGGGTCTTGCTTTTTCTTTGTTGAACTTGTTCCATCAATGGCTGCTTTGCCTTTATTGAGGCATTTCTTCAGAGATGAAGCCCAGATGTAATTCTGTCCTGAGGCCAGGCATTTTGGGTTATTGGTTTATCAGAGGAATTTTGGCACTTGAGGGTCTTATCTGGTGGCCTTCTTATGTTGCTAATTCCTTCTGAGAAAATCTTCCAAAATAGATGTCATTGTAGTGGGCAAGTGGACCTTAAGCTGGTCCATGGGATTTCACATGGGAAGGTTTGAGCTGGGAAGGAACAGGGACTGCCCTTCCCAGAAACTGCTCCATCCTCCCCGAGGTCAGAGGCTGGTGCATGGAGAGCCAAGCCCACTGGCACTCCCCCCTGTTGGAGAGGAGGTTCCTGGGGTTATAGCAAAGAGTCAAGGCCATGTTGGGAGAGCACTATCATCTAGAAGTAGTTTCTCAGAAAAAAAGAAATAGGTCTGTACTATTAAAACTGCCAACAAACTCTTTCTGCTACCAGCAGCCAGACAGGCCATCTGTGTGGTTAGACTGCCCAGGTTATTGGTGGGCAGGCAAGAAACTGAAACAACAGGGCTGGGAGGCCAATGCCAAAGTGTGAAAGATGGCACTCTTCTGGGAATGGAAATGAGCAACAGTGGGAAAATGCAGTGGCTATTTTCTTTTCCACTTGACAACATATGACACTCATGCCTTTTCCAGACATTTTTGCAGATGTTCTCAGTTGGTTCTCTCTTAAAATTGTGTTTAGCAGTTGGGGTCGTAGCTCAGTGGTAGAGCACTTGTCCAACATGTGAGAGGCCTGGGTTCAATCCTCAGCACCACATAAATAAAATAAAGGTATTGCATCCATCTACAATTACAAAAAAAAAAAAAAAAAAGTATTTTTTTAAAAGAATTATGTATGAGGTAGGACAACCCACCAAGAAACAGGCCCAGAAGGGTCACACAGGATCAGCGCTAGATGACAGACAATGCAGGTCTTGTCTCACTACCGCATCATAATTCCTGTCATCCTGCTTCAAGAACTTGTTCCCCAACTCTGTGGTGATCCCTAAGATTTACCTGGTGGCAGAGGAGACCATCATGGTCTCCTCACAGGCCGCTCACATTCTGTCTGTGTGAAGTTTAGTTTTCCCAAAGAGTATTTCAAGTCAAGCTCTTTTTACAGGAGGTGAACTTTACATTGTCCTACCTGTGCTCTGAGCCAGGTGTTTCGCATTGCCCTGTCTTCTTCCCACAGATAAACACCTTAATCTGCTATGAAAATGCCTCCCTTTCTGCCCTTGAGTTGAGGCCTTTCCACAGATCACATCTGGCCCTCGTGGGCTCTCATCCCCCAGTGTAAGGGTCTCCTCTTGTGTTCCACCTGAGGCGCAACACCATCTGCCAGATTCAGTTTCTACCTGACATCTGCAGCATCTGGATCTCCCTTCAGCCCAGAACAAGGGGGAATCTGCACTGTTTTCACACTTTTCTCCCGATTTTATTCTGAATTATCAGTTGTAGGAAAACTGACACTGATGTTCAATAGGATAGCCTGACAGCCTTGTTAATGCATTGTTCCCCAGAGCAGTGTTTCTCAGGTGTGTCCTCTGACCAGCAGTAGCAGCAATAGCAGCAGCAGCACCTGGAAACGTGTTAGAAATACAAAATTTCACACCTTGTTCCATCTTTACTTAATCTGAGGCCCATGTGGTGGAAGCCAGAAAATCAGTGCTTTCAACAGCTCTCTGGGTGATTCTGACTTGAAGCCAGATTTGTGCCCTTAACCCTCTCCATTCATTAGAATCACCTGGCGATTTTTTTTTTAAAAACCACACCACTGCTCAGGCCCCTGCTCAGATAAAGCAAAAGAACCAGAATTCATTGGAGAGGGGCCCACACATACGGTATTTTCAAAAGTTCACCAAGTAATGGAAATGAATAAAAACTGAAGACCACCGCCCTGGGTAAGACTTTGGTATCTCCCTAGGAATGTCAGTAATGTTTGTAAGCATTACCCAAAAAGTTGTGTACCCTAAGAAATTTGGAAAATGCTAGATTTAACAGAGGTGGAACTTTTTACTTTATGAAGATCTTTTCATGACTTTTGATACTTGGATATTTTCTCCAAGAGGGAGTAGAGACCATAGTGTACTCACTTTTATCCGTCTCTTAGAATCAGAATTCCAAGGAACACGAATTTTAGAAATGCTATCTTTTTCTGTTAAAAAGTAGTTTTGCAGCTGCTGGGTGCCTTGTCCCACGCCTGAAATCCCAGTGACTCAGGAAGCTGAGACAGGCCAGCCTCAGCAACTTAGTGAAACCCAGTCTCAAACTAAAAAAAGCAAAAAATAAAGGGGCTCAGCAATAGAGCGCCTCTAGGTTCAAATTCCCAGTACTGCAAAGAGAAAGAAAGAATTACTCCAGCAAATCAAAGTCAGAATGCCATGTACCTATACGTAAGTACCCATCTCTCAAGCCATCTCATTAGCAGAGCGAGGGTCCCTATAAGAAATAGTCATATTAAAAAATTTCTGTTTTTTTTTTTGTACACTCATTCTCAACAATTCTATTACCCACCACCCTTTACAAGTCCATGTAATTAAATTGTCTTACAGATTTGTGTTGGGGATAAGTCTCTCTCCTGATGAACTTTTACAAAAGTTTACATTTCCATTTCCAAGTGTCATTTACATTTCCTTAAATTAGATAATGAGAGCTCTGGTGCCCACCATGTTGCCTTGTTTGGTTGTCAGTATGAAAGCTGAGAACTCAAGTCATGTGCTCAGTTGTAATTGATGGCATTAGTTTGGATTTTCTGGAATACTGTTATCTTCCCATAACTGTAGTCAGCAGTGTCTTTTCATCTATTTTAATAATTTATGACTTGGTAATATTTATTACCACCTATTTTCTAACCCCTTCTGGGAGGAGATTAAAGATCTATAGCTTTGGTATAATTTTTAAAAGGAAAAAAGAAGTAATAGAGAGTTTGTACCTCTGTGGGTTTCCTTTCTCTAAAAACTCCTTACACTATCTGTGCTTAGAAAAGTGAGTCATAAAAACTTCAGGGGGAAAAAAGGGGGGCTGGAGCTGTATCTCAGTGGAAGAGCACTTGCCTTGCATGTGTGAGACACTAGGTTCGATCCTCAGCACCACATAAAAATAAACAAATAAAATAAAGGCATGCTGTCCATCTACAACTACAAAAAAATTTATTTTTTAAAACTGCAAAAAAGATTCTGAAACTGCCCATTGTCCTAGCTCTTATCTCCTATAAAATTTAATAGGATAAAATTTTTAAGTTGTAGTAGCCAGATAATATTTTTGAAAATATGACTCATTGTTTCCTGTTTGATCTCATTATGAGTGTTCTCCATAAATACCCAGTCACCCAAGAAATTCTGAAATAGTAGATTGAATGTCCTATGTGGCACTTTTCAAGCACTTGTTTATTGCTATGTAACAAATCACCCCATAATTTAGAAACTTAAAACACCAAACAAAATCTCATTCAGTTTCTGAGGATCAGGATTCTAGAAGCAGCTTAGTTGAGTAGTTCTAGTTCGGGGTCCCTCACAGGGTTAGAAGCAAGCTGTCAACTAGCCATACAGTCATCTCAAGGCTTGACTAAGTTAGAGACTTGCTTGCTGGCTTACTCTGGTGGTTTTTGACTGGAATACCTTGTTCCTCACCACAGGAAACTGTCCCTAGGCTACCTGAAAGTCCTTACTCATGAAGGTGGCTTCTCCCAGAGTGAGAGATAAGACAGAAAGAGAAAGGAAGTGATTGGACCCAAGATGAAAGTCACCACATTTTGAACCTAATTTCAGAAGCATAGACCCTGATGTTTAAATAAAATTTCTATTCTGGGTTCACAGCCCCCCTGTCAGCCATCCTTCTTTTAGGAATAGGACTGTAGCCCTGCATCTATGTATTTTTGTAAAAATAAAAAAATAAAATTAAGGGCTAGGGTTGTGGCTCACTGGTAGAGCACTTGCTTAGCAATGCATGAGGCACTGGGTTCGATACTCAGCACCACATAAAAATAAATAAGAGAAACATATTGTGTCCATCTGCAACTAAAAAAAAAGTAAATAAAAATGGAAATTTATTTTTCTTTCTATTTCTTAAAAGCTTTCTGTCAACTCTTGAATATTACTTAGCTAATTTTCACCCAAAAAAACTTCTGACATAGTGGACTGAATGTCTTATAGGACAAATGAGATTCAGCAATCTACACTACTAATCAAGATTTCACCTCTGACAGCCTGCCACAGGCAGAAGTATCTGACACAAAAACATAACAGAGAGGAAAAAACAGGAGAAAAGAAAGCACAAATAAGTAATCAACTGTGTGAGCATGATGGTTTGCCTCCAGAACCCTTGCCTTAGTGGAATAAGTAATTCGTTCATTAACACAGACGGTGGTGGCATGTTTATCACATAACAACTACATTCTAGGCACTGTGGGTAACACAGCTCCCCTTAAGAGGTTGCAATCTGAAGTCAGAGTCAAGCATTCCCAGGGGAAGAATAGAGGAAACAAACTCCTAAAAATCCACATATTTTATTTAACAAACATTTATATAGTTTTCCCTGTATGTCTGGCACTATTTAGATACTTGGGAAATAATTACATTATCTACTTCTCAGAATTACCCAGGACTACTATTCCAATTTTATGAATGAGCCACAGAGAGGTTGAATATGTTTCTCAGGGCCATACAGCTAGACAGTAAGTGACAAAGCTGGACTTTGAACCCAGGCTATCTGATTATAGAGTCAATTCTGGTTACCACTATATGTTAAAACTGATTGGATTTTTGAGCAATCTGGTGTCAATTAAACACTACTACACAAATGGTAAATTTTATCACTCAGTGCCAGCCTAGAAGTTGACCAGTGACCTAAGTTTGAAAGTTTCTCTTTTCAGAAATGTTTCCTTTGCCTGTGTCTATTGGGTGAGAAGTGAACCAAGGTCTACAGAAGACCATACCAGAAATGGCCTTAGACCAATAGGAGTGGAAAATCAGAAGACTGTCACCTTTCTGTCCCTTTCTGGAGTTCAAGATGTCAAAGCAAGGACATGGTGGGTCCTCTGGTATAAAACTTCAGATTTCCTTGGGTCTTCCAATAGGAGCCATGATCAACTGTACTATAACACCAGAGCCAAAAATCTATAGATCATTTCTGTGAAGGAGACCAAGGGATAAATGAACAGCCTTCCCATCACTGGTGTGGTAATACAGCCATGGCCAGACAAGAAGGCAAACCACAGCTCAGAAAGAAAACTCTGATGGGAATTCAATAGCAAAAGTCATACTGGAGGAAAAAAATAGCATATCTCTTCACTTTAAAGTTAATACTGAGCTCAGAGTAAATAATAAAGGTAAAATGAAGGGTTCTGCCATCCTAGGACCAGTTGCAAAGAAGCATGCATACTCATGGCCAGCAGTGCATGATTCTCCATTGTCTTTGTATTAAAAGAAAGAAAAGAAGGAAAAGAAAAGAAAAAGAACAAAATGAGTACCCACTAAGAACTATTCTCCCCCACCAAAAAAAAAAAAAAAAAAAACCACTGCCAGACAAGTCCAAATGTCGAGGTAAATATAACTGTAAATTAAATGGTGAGGTTGCAGGCCCAGCAAGTGACCGAATAGGCCGTAAGAACAGGCCAAGGCAAGGGGTGAGGTTTGCACAGTAGGTCCTGAGCGTGCCCTAGAGTGATGCCAGAATGGAGGGAGACTCTAAAGAACACCTTGAGCAAAGTAGTTTCACCAGATTATCTTCCTAATTCACTAAATATGACAGTACTCATGATTCAATAAAAGACAAAAATGCATCCTTTGTGTTTTTCTTAATCTGCTCTAAAAAAAGTTTCTGCTTTTCGCAAAAATTTCAAATAGTATATAGTGAAAATAGTAAAAAGTAGAAGGTCCCTATTCTGACTCACCAATCCCAGACTTCAGGGACAACTATCCATGCAATTTTTAATTGTGTCCAAAAAGAATATCAAAGTATAGACTTGCATTATTTCATGATGTCCCTCTTGACCAGTTTTATTCTTGTTAATAGCTGCATGTCATTCCATCATTTATATCATAGTGCTTATTTTAATCACTGTTGAATGAGATGCAGATTATTCCTAATTATGAAAACTAGAATTGTCACCAAAAACAGCCAGAGATATTCTTTTTTATCTGAATGGTTTAACATTTTAATCACTGATTTCTGCCCACAGTTTCTGCATTACCTTGCCTTACATTACCTCAACCTCTCAAAGTCTAAATAAATAAATAAACAGACAGATAAATAAATAAATAAATGGCAAAGGTTGTATAGAGGATTTCAGAAATAATTCAGAAATACAAAACTTTGAAATACTGTATGTCATTAATTTCTAGAAGTGAGAATGTAAATCTGTTTCTTGAATTCAGTAAATTTTAATGGTAGCTATGGCTCCATTGGGAGACAAAAATAAAAGCTAATTTCCTCATTTCCCTACCAACAATTTTGGACTATTGTTTGTTATTTGGCACGTTTCTACTATGTGTTTAGGATTTACAGTAGTTTCATTCTGTTTTCTAACCAAGATGTTGCCTGCATTCCTTTAGCCCTAAGTGGACTGAAAGGGCCTAAGACCTTCACCTTTGACCTTAGTTTTCCCCTTTCCTGAGACTGTTTCAATTTATCTCCTAGTCAACTAGATTTTATTTCCCCCTTTTTTATCTATTTGAATATTTTTTTCTGAAAAATTTGCTCTTTTCCCATTTGTAAGAAACTTGCTTTTTATGCCTAGATGTTCACAGAATTCTTACATTGTCTTTGTAGTTCAGTAACTTGACCTCCTCTGACTCTTCATGTTGAACATACTATGAAGAGGTGCTTTCCCACCTGAAATCTTTTTTAATCTGCACAGTTGTATCATCACTTACTTCAGCAGAGTTTTCTTTAATATTATTTGGGGCATTTTTTTTCTGGCTTCATTTGTTCTGTTCTTTACTTCAGGGACACCATTATCCCATATGCTTGCTGACGGATGGCTGTCTCTCACAACTGTCATCTTCTCTCTACTTAATTTCATTTATTTTGTTCCCCATCCTTAAATGCTGCTTTATTCTCTCTTGTCTGACCTCCATCACTGACTATATTTTCAAGAATATCTGTTCTAATGGAATTTTCTTTTCTTGATGATTTCATTATTTTCGATTTCTTTCACCACTCTTTTAGCTGACTTTAACTTCCTTTCCCTGTTTTTCTTTGACCTCCTATATCTCATCTTAAAATTTACTTCACAAAGAGTTTATATATTTTTGTTTCTTTGAGAATGCAGATAAATGTGCATCTGAAACTCTTTGGTTCACTGGAATAATATTTCTTAAGAGTTTATTCAGGGCTGGGGTTATAGCTCAGCAGTAGAGTGCTTACCTCATGTGTGTGAGGCCTGGGTTCAATTCTTAGAACCACATAAAAATAAATTAAATAAGTAAAGATATATAAAAAAGAAGAGTTTATTCTTCATCATCCTTTTGATTAAAACATCACTGATGTTTTCAAGTTTTGTCTTTATTTGCTTTTGGTGTTATCCGTATGCTTAAGTCTATGTGAAAACACTAACTCTAGCTTGATAGAGCACACTTCTCTCCTGGTTTTCTATTCAGTTACAAATTGTGGAAAGGAATTGGCTAACCAGAGGCAGCTGCAGAACTCAAATTAAGTGTGATTGCTCACAAGTGTTTTTAGCCATATTTGCCATATTCTGACCTCGAGCAAGTGAGTTGTCCGAGCAGGATGTAAGGATCATGGTGGAGACTCCCAGCTCTATCATTTCCTAGGTTATTTTATTTATTTGTAGCTGCAAGTCTGAATCTCTTCAACCAGTGCAAAGTTGGTTGGTATTACTGCTTTTTCATACTCTGGCCTCACCTCCTAAATAGGAATTCTACTTGGGGAAAAATACATACATCTTGCTCAACAGTTTCCTTCCATCTGTCTGACCATCCTTTCTTCTCTGCAAAATAGAACCAACCCCTGGGAAATGTTCTGCATTTCTCCTGTGTTCCATATATACCTTCAGTCCTTTTTCAAAGTGCAAGTATCCCTAGGATGTCTCATATAACTTTCAGAGAAAACTGCAACCTAATTGGAACCTAGAAGGTATGTTTCAACTCTCTATAGCCTCCCTTTACTTGATCCAGATTCACCATATTTGGCAGGTTATGTGATCTGAGATTTTAGCTATTTTTTAGTTTCATTGTAGATGACTTTTTCATATCAAAGTTCATACTTTTAAAGATCTTTTTGATACACAACTTAGAGAGATCTTGTCTCAAAGTCAAAAAAATTTAAACAGACTGGGGATGTGGTTCAGTGGTTAAGTGCCTCTGGATTCAATCCCTGTTATCAAAAAAAGAAAAAGAAAGAAAGAAAGAAAGGAAAATGTTAAATGTTTTTTTTTAATAGATTTCATGAAAGGGAGAAGAGAAAACACAACTTATGTTCCCCACCATCTTTTATCTATGACATTAAGTTTTTAACTGTCTAGTTTATGCACTCCCTGGGTAATAAGATTTTTTTCACTTAGTTTCACTTAAAGACATTTATTGAGAATATAATAGATGGAGAACAGTATGCAAAATGTTACTAAAGATATAAAAATGAGTAAGACTCAAGACCTACTTTCAAGGAACATACGGTGTAACATGAACAAGAAGAGAAACCTGGAAGTAACTATAATAAGATACATTCAAATGGGGTCAATGAATAATCATTGTTATGACAACTATGATGAAAGAAGCTATGGAATTAGACTAGAGTGTGATCAGATTCTGGTAGAGGGACAGCAAAAACCAAAAGAAAAGAGAAATGATGGGCAGTATCCATTCTGTGTAACCTGAGGAAGGTGGCACAGTGGCAAGGCAATGGGCTTGGAGTTAGAACATGTAATGATACCAATATTACAAACCTGTTGTAAGGGTCAAATGGGATAATATGTGTCAAGATCACTGAGCTCACAGCAGGGGTTTTTGTTTGTTTGCAGAACTGGGGATTGAACCCAGGGGTATTCTACCAGTGAGCTACACCCCAGCCCTTATTATTTTGAGACAGGGTCTCACTAAGTTGCCCTGGCTGACCTCAAACTTTTGTTCTCCTGCCTCAGCCTCCCAAATAGCTGGGATTGCAGGTGTGGTGCTGCCACTCCTGACTCCACGGTAGGTGTTTTATAAGTGTTTCTTTTCTTTCTGAATGAAGTCTATTTGTATAACATGATTCATGCCTTAATTGCTGTATCTGTTTTATTAACTATTTAACACAAAGTTTTAAAATTTAAAAAAAAAAAGAGTGGTCTTTTTAATGTTAATTGTATCTGTTATGTAATCGTGTGGCTCTTCACTAAATCATTGTTACAGTAGCCTTCTGTCTGAAAAATCAAATGAGATAATTGCTGTGAAAGGGCTCCTCAAGCTATTATACAATAACCAGTGTAAGGAAATAACCAGTGTGAGGGCAGAGGATGGAATCAAGCATGGCTGGAGGGTTTCCACTAAACCCAGTGACTCCCCAGCTGAGCACAAACAAAACTCCACGGCTTCTCAGAGACACAAACATATGGTACACAACCAGTGTACCATATCTTATGTTTCCTCCTTTAGAAGAAATCCCAACACCTGTCCATTTTGAAAAGGGGACACCCTTAGCAGATTTAAACTGGGTTTTACCCAGGTGTGTATTCAAACAAGTTTTGTACTCATTGAAGGCCAGTTCACTGAAAATCATTAGGGTCTGCCTGTGGCTGGCTTGGGACTTTGCCCGTGTTTTCCATAGAGGTGCAACATGATACACGTGAAAGGAAAATAGGTCAGAATCTCCTGTAGATGTGCCGCCTCGCTTCTCAGCTAAAGGTCATTCTTAATCCTCCTACAGCTCCCAGAACACTGTGTGCAGTGGTTTTTCACTGTTCCAGGAAGGAAATGACTCCTATAAAGCAAAACAGGGAACAAATTCTTCACAAGAGCAAGAGACCCCAAACGTTTCACAATCCCATTGAAAGCACTGCAAAGATGAGTTCTAGGGAAATTTCAGTTAGAATTTGAAGCCACGTCCCTGCCTAGAACCATGGCTGGGACTTTAACCGTCCACCTTCTGTGAAAGGAGAGGATAAAGAGGACTCTCAGGCCAAGCTCACTTCACATGAATGCAGAGGATGGTGTCAAGCTGGCTGAAGGGTTTCCACTGAACCCAGTGATCCCAGCTGAGAACAAATGAGACTCCACTGCTTCTCAGAGACATCAAAAGAAATAGCAAGAATGTCACTCACACTGCTAAGAACACATATGGGAACAGCTGGGCCTAACCTGGAAGCTGACTGCTTGCCCCCTCAGGGTTCCCACTTCTCAGGAGGGTTGGCTGCTGCCCCCAGCCTCCACCTCCCACAGAAGCCAACCCAGTTCCCTTCCAGAAACACTGGCTGGCCCTCGTCACCCTAAGTGGTTTCCACCAGCTAGGCCCATGCTCTTTACCAGTTCAGAGGAATTATTTTCAAAAGTAAAAATAAATGTGTTCTTCTCTGGATATGATCTCATTTCCATATTTCCTAAATCCATTGCCAACTTACGTTCCCTTTTTTCTATCCATAGCACTTCTCTCATCTAGTTTTGACTCAGCCCTTATCAAAGCATGTGTGTGTAATTCCCTCAGACATTTATCTGGAAATACTGTGTAGGTGACTCAGAAACAAGTAAGAAGGAAGTATAAGCATTCCAGTGTCCTGTCTTTGGTTCACTAATTTTTTTTTTCTAGCAGTGAGGGTTTACTTAGCTATTTTGTGTGTATTAACAAATAAAAATAAGGATGTTCAAGGCAAAATATATATATACATACATACGTAAGTACAAATACAAATATATATATATGTGTGTGTATATATATGTATATGTATATATATGTATAAAATATTTAGCCAATGTCAATAATGATTTACTGTAAAAGTTATATACATTTAAAGAAAAACATCTCCTTCATGACAAAATATATTAATAACTATGCCACTGAAAAGGTTAAAGCATATGATTTCTAAGTTCTACTAATCCTTTCGCTTTCTTAAACATCTTCTCTACAGAGATTGCCTAATTGTGGAAATCAGTACGTTCTTTGCTTCCTTTGAGGCCCCAAAATAAAGCTAGTTCTCCCAAGCATAAAAAAAAAAAAGTTGTATTTTTAACTATCACATGGCGTACTCAGTTCATGCTAGGGAAATGTTTGCAAACATGACCAGGTCTAGCCCATTTTGGTGCCAGCCTTCTCAGCTTCCCCCAAGGGGCCTACATGCCCTCAAAGTCAAGATGACTCTAAAAGTTTATTTTGATAAATAGTCTCAAACCTTGAGTGTCACAGGGATATAACACAAAGCAAATACAGCATACATTGACTCTAGATTCCAAATTAATTTTACCATTTCTTGCCATTAAACTTATACTACAGAAGCCTAATTGGGGATGAACTGAGAGAGCTGAGTTTTTTAAATAGATATGCCTAGAAGACATGGATAATGCTGCTCTTAGTCCATGCAACTGTGCTTTGCGCCAGCAGCAAAGAAGCTTGGGTCCTTACCTTGGAGCCCTCAGACATCCAGGGGGCTCTGGGATGGAACACTGCTAGTCCATAATACTGGATGGGGAAAAAAACCTATTTATTTATTTTTACTAACTTTTAATATGTAGGTCAGTAACAAATTACTGACTTTGTGACTTTGTCACTAATGATTGTTGTCAAAAAAAAACTTAAATATGTAAAAATGTAATTCATGATTATTTTGAAAGTACAATACTTATTAAGCCCACCAGTAGATCTCATTTAATATATGTTAATATATTAATATCCATGTAAAAATAACTCATGTTTTTGAAAGGTGTTCAATAACTATTCTTCAGTAATTGATTTCCCTGTTATCCCTTGTATTTTGTATTATGCTCTTAAAAACATCATTCTGAGAAGGTGCCACAGACTCTATCATTCTTCTAAATGAGGCCATGGTTCAAAAATCAAAGATTGAGACTCTCAGTGCTGGGTTTCACAGAGGAACTTGAATTGCTGGTTTATAAATACATCAATCACAATGGAAGCATGGCAGGTGATAATGACCAATGCTGAAGGAATTTAATTTGAACATGGACTTCTAACAGAGGTGCAACCCTCCTGGACCAAGAAACTTCAATGAAAGGGTGGGGAGAAAAAGAGCCTGTTGTCAGCAAGCTTTCAGAACTGCAAGGCAGCCATTGCATAACCCTGGGCTTGACTCATTGCTGGCCTCCTTTATTCAGCTTGCTGAAATTATGATATTCTTGTCTTCAAGGATGATTACAGGTTACTAGTCACACAGGATCAAAACTGCCCTCTGCAGCTTTTGTAAGTTCCTCTGACTCTATATTTACTGTCCATGAGTTCCCTGATTCTTTGTCCTGCAAGTTCTACCTTCTGCTCTGATAAAAGGTTCACAACAGAAGGAGGACTTTGTCTCCTACAGAGACAGTTCCTACTGGACTTAACATGATTCCTTCCTGAGGTTCAGCTGATTCATATTCTCAATAGCTGACTCAGTTCTGACTCAATAATGACAACATCACTTTAACTCATAAAATTTGAAAAGAAACATGACAGAAATAGAAGGGGGAAACATGTAAAATGAATGATAAGAGTAAGAAGAAAGCATACCAAATGAATGATTCCCAGTGTTCCTTTGTTTGGGTATAAAATAGAAACCTGACTAATAATAATACACAATTTGTATTTGAGTAGAGCTTTAATGGTCATTATTTTGTTTGATGTCCATAATAACTCTGTGAGGTAAGCAATTGTAGAAGCTGAATCTCAGAGAACCTAAAGGACCAGCTGAAGGACATGGACTAGCAAATGGCACAAGAGTTAGTGCCAGGATTAGGACTCGTGCTCCACAGGTATCATCAGTCTTTTCCTTAAATTCAAAGTCTGAAGATTCCAGGGCCCATGTGGTTGCTATTCTAGTAAAACTTAAGTAAGGTCAGGTGTGGTGGCACATGCCTGTAATCCCAGTGACTCAGGAGGCTAAGGCAGGAGGATTACAAGTTTGAGGCCAGCCTCAGCAACTTAGGAAAGCTCTAATTCTAAGCAACTTAAGAGACCCTGTCTAAAAATTGTTTTTTTTTTTTTAAAGTAAACACAAGCACAATCCCTTGTGAGACTTTATAACATAGAAGGTAAAAAAAAAAAAGAAAATTATCGTAAGGATAAGAAAGAAATAATAATATACATAGAAAGATGAACCCAGTCAAAGAAACTAGAGGTCAAAAACAACTGAGAATCTATTGTAATGTATATTTCAATTTTGGCAAGTTTAATGCTAATCTACTCATACGTTTGGCTCATTTTGATATAAATAATACATTCCCCATGCTGCCAGTAAGCAGTATGATCTATGATACAAACAAAAATGTCTTGATTTTAAAATATATTGCTCATATATTTTGTTAAATAATACCCAACAAAAAATACTATCTAGCATCATTGGTCTTATCCTTAAATAGGTAAATAATTAACTTCAATTTGAGGTTCTTTTATATAGCAATTGGGACAATTTTTTGTTTAGTTGTTTTTTGTTTGTTTGTTTTTAATGATCTCTTTAGTGCTCATAAAAAGAAAAGATGGGAGGGCATGGAAAGCTCTGGCTGGTCTCTAAGCAGAGCGGGTGCAGGTGGTTGCTCCACAAGTTTCCAGATCCTGATTTGAATCTCAGGGGCCAGAGCTGTGTGTGCTTCACAAAAGGCCCTTTGAAACTCCCTTCCCTTCCTGGTCCTAGATGACTGACCTTTGGGAGACAGATGCATTGCACTGGTTTGGCTGGCCTGTGATCTTCTGTGAACTGTGAGTTGAGCCACCCAGGAACTTCAGCCTACTTCCTCCATTATATTTAGCTCTTTAGTTATTTTCCTAATGAGCTATCTGTTTGCCTCCAGTCTTCCAGCAAGAAGATGAATGTGTGCAAATCATAAACTAAATACCCAGCACTCAGGACCTGAGAGGAACTATCCTATAAGTTTTGAAATCCATTCACTCTGAAGCTCTTGCTGGGACTGCCCCTTAATTCTGTTTGGCCCTGAACTGGACAGGCCTGCTATTTATCCTCCAGTTAGAGCTGTCCCCAGCCTTGCATCTACATTCTTTCAAATGACCACCTCCATCGCTGCCCTCACCTCCCCTTGCTACATGTGCTAGGATAACTGACAGGCCAACTGGCAGCAATATACAGAGAGATGGAAAAAACTGAAAATATTTTAATTAACCAGGTAGTTACCATGGGACAATCTTTTTATATTTATCTGTGACTTTGAATCATCTGTAGTTTGAATTTTATATGGCAGGGTGGCAAAAACCCAATCTTAATATTTTTTGATTCACGAGAACTCTAAAGGTCTTTTTCAGGTGTTGCTTACTAGAGTTCTATGGATTGAACTCCTCCCTGCTACCCAAAGCTGATGTGACTCAGAGAGTCAAATCCTGCTGGGAATCTGGAACTTGTCAAGCCTCAATCTGCCTTAACATGAATTGTTTAGCTCCTATCATCCCACTGTTGCAGAGCCCCAATTAGTTCAGGGAATTGCGGAACCCAGTACTTTCAGAGTCTGTCTTTAAAGTCAAACCATGAAGCTTTATTCCTCAGTTTGGTAGTAGTTCAGAATATTCGTTTTCATAGTTAGTAAACTAAATTCATATGGTTATTCTTTTCACCTGTGCAAAAAGCTTGCCTGCTCCCAATACTTCATGTCTCCTAAAAGATGTATGTATATATTTTAATTAGGTCCCACATAGACCCACTATATAAAATGCATGTTGATATTTTTTAGGACTTAGGAGGTTCTGTGTAGGAGAACTCTCCCTAAACTATAAAAGCAGTTTGCACAGGGAGGTGAAAAAGCCTGTGGGTGAGTTGCCTGTGGGAGTCCTCTGGGGTGAGGACGTGGGGAACATGGTTGGGCCATTTCTGCTCCAGGCAATACCAGGTGGGTTAAAAAAAAAAATCTAGAGAAGATTTGAGGTTAACTTAGCAGCTTTTAGTATCAATAAATTCTGTATGAACACACCCTGAGTACTGTGTAGATAAAAAATAAACCAGATAATGTTCATTTGTACAGTAATTACAACAGCACTTAGAAAAACAAACAACAACAAAACAAAAATCAAAAATACTTACAAGACAAAACTTTTTAAAACTTCATTTCATGGGCTGGGGATGTGGCTCAAGCGGTAGCGCGCTCGCCTGGCATGCGAGCAGCCGGGGTTCGATCCTCAGCACCACATACAAACAAAGATGTTGTGTCTGCCAAAAAAAAAAAAAAAAAAAACCTAAAAAATAAATATAATTCTCTCTCTCTCTCTTTAAAAAAAAAAAAAACTTCATTTCCAAGAACATTTAAATATAATAGAAGTATTTTTTTAATATGGCCTTAAGAATAGTTTTGGAGGGCTGAGTTGTAGCTCAGATGGTCAGGCACTTGCCTAACACTGTGAGGCACCAACTTTGATCCTCAGCACCACATAGAAATAAATAAATAAAATAAAGGTATTGTATCCATTTACAACTAAAAATGTTTTTTAAAAAAAAAACAGTTTTGGAAATAATAAAACTATACACAGAAAACCTAATGATTAGATTTACAGTGAAATTTTTTAAATTAAGTTTTCAGAGTTCAAACAACCAATACATCCCATCACCCCAAGTATCACACATGTCCTAGCTGGGTAAGAATGCAGGGACTGAAATTGCAAGATCTATCCAACATTCTGTATGTACGCCTCCTCCCTCTGCCCTGACAGGAAGGAATCATGGGGCCTGGGGATTTTTGTAAACATTGAAGTCCTTGCTCAATGCTCTGGGGAAGGTAAACCCAAAACCCTGGCAGAGGGGAAATCTCTTGGTTTCCAAAATAGAACAATCTGGCCTAGTTTGAGCCACAGAATTCAGCTACACCAGAGTACGCCTGGGTGGTCACTCTGTGGCCACATCAAATCAAAACACAAAAGCAAGTTGTATCCATTTCCCCAGCAAGTTTTGGATGGAAATGAAAATGGATGGAAAGTCCACAGGAGCCCCAGCGCCTTGCCTCCAGGACCTTGCCAGCTCCGTGGCTCCAGGATGAACTTCTTCCACTGTGGTTTGGGATTCACTTGTTGAAACAAAGAGTTTGTTTAGCCTTACACATGAATGAAGAGCATATGGAGAGGAAAACCTCACCACTTCCCCAAGTGATTTCTCTCCCACGCTCCTCACGGAAAGTCCTACAAAGAAAAAAAAAATCAATCTTATGCCCTTTCAACCTGCCTTCTGTCCTACTCAGATGTTGCCAAACTTGAAGCATTAGGGGGCTCCTATCACAAAGCAAACAGAGCCGGAAGGAGAGAACTGCTCTTTAAAAGCTTTTAAATGCTGTTATATTTTTAAAACCACTTACTGAAGAGGTGAGTTATTTTCTACTCCTCCTTCCCCAGAAGCACACAACCATTAAGGTTACCTGGAAACCTGACCAGGAAGCATGTGGCAAACAGCAACCATGCAATAGAAACATCCGGATTTGTCATCTAATAGGACATGATTTCAGCAAAGTCATATTTAGGTAGAGGTGGAACATGAAACTTAATTAGTTTGCATGTCCTGGCTATTTTGGGGGCCATTCACGCGAACTTCAGGGGGAAGTGGTTTTGTTCTTAGCTTTTCCAGGAGAGCATTCCGTCAGCAGCAGTTGTAAATAAAAGATCTGAGATTGGGATGCTACCTATACTGCAGATAGCCCATGGGAAGGAAGAAGCAGAAGAAAGAATAAAAAGACATCTGAAGGCATTGCCTCTACTCTGAAACTATTTCAATCAGTTGGAGATATGATACACCCAGGGAATGACCTGAGAACCTTGTTAGTTTGTTTTCTTTCTTTTTATGTTTCAATGCAAAATAATATACTATGAAAAACAATATTTGGGGCAAGAAGACTTCATAGTGAAGGTGATTTTTAATCAGGTGTCCAGAGACAGATTAGCAAAGAAGATGGGGAAAAGGAAGGGTTGGGTTAGCTGGCATGATACATTAGCCCTTTATGTGTGTTGAGGACATGAAACAACAACTAGAAGACATGTTGCTACAATGAGAAATGTACAATGCTGTGTATTTTGACGTTTTAATTTTATAGTAGGGGTGGCAAGGAGGAAGACTGTTTTGTGTCTTTATAACTTTAGCTCCAGACTTTAAAAAAAAAAAAAAGGCCTCACTTTGTAAACGCAGTTTTGCTGCTTCCCAAGAGCTTATTCCTAATGTCTATTTCATTTCCAACCAACACCCGTTCTGTGTCAGATGAGGTGATAACGTTTTAATTGTAGAGAAGCAGCAAAGTGGTGGCTCAGCTGTTTCACCATGGCCTTTGCCACAGATGTGGGACTCTGGGAAATCCAGAATAGCAGCAGGGAGTGACAACCTCTGAAAACATGGTCTAGGAATGTTCGACATACCAAGTTCCCTTTTAGCCTTACCCCAGAATATATCCTTTTTTCAATTCACCATGAAGAAGGATAACTAGTAAAAAAAAAAAAAAAAACCTGTTAATTCTGAAAATTATGCTATGTGCAACTTCTTCTGAAGAACCAACAGAAAACCACAGGGCAAGCTATGGGACAATTCCTGGGCTTTCCATGCTGATTTCTTTCCATTCAACAGTCATCAGTTCTATTGGGGGCCTCAGGGCATGAGTCAGTAAAACATGGCCACAAACACTTGTGCAACAGTGGAGAATCAGACACGAAAGATAGTGTCAGGAAATCTCCATTGTACAATAGTCCTCAGGAAGGGAAGAGGGGTACAGAACAGAAGTCTGGCTGTCATTCTGCACTCCTCACAATTTACATCAAGTTAGTGCTTTAAAACCTGAGAATATAAGCATACTCTGGCCATTCTTCCATCTGTGTGTTTCCTGATTGTGATTGTGATTCTTATTCACCCAGGAATAGAACACTCAACCAAGAACCAGTGAACATAGCCAATGGCCTCACTGGTAAGACTTCCTTGTCATACAGGAGATGACAAACCCCAGTTCCCCCTGACAAAGAATGAAGCACATTTCAGACCTAAGCCTGGTCTTCCCCAGTCAGCCATACGGGACAAGAGGCATGATGGGAACTTGAAAGACTCCGTTATTCTTCTGACATAGATGTCTCAGAAAATTCACTTGAGCTCTCTGTAAATCTGTTTACCCATCTCACTGGAATCTGCTGTACCCATTCTGCAAAGGTCAGATAACAAAAGAGGCAGATGAAATCACAGGTCTATGAGTAGGGGTGTTTATGCATTGCTAACAGTTATTTTCCTCTCTAGCCTTACTGTTCCTACTGCCCTGATGCACATGACTCAATCATAACCTACAAGCAAAGTTTCCGTTTATACTTGTTTCCTCTCTTACACGTAAAAGACATACAAACATACACATTTTCTTCAATCCTGATATATTTCTCTGAGTGAGAAAGGAAAAGAATTTACATCACAAACCAAAACCTGCTCATGATATCACGTACATCCACAAGAACGGAGTATACGTAAGAGCACTTATTTCCTATGTGCTGTGGTACAGGAAGGAGTTTAGTTGGACAAAGCTAACTTTGCTGGATTTAATATGAAAAATGTTTGTGTTTTTGTTGTTTTACCACTGTATTTGCTTGTTCGACAAGAGATATTCATATCCTGTGCCTGAAAGATGCCCAATGTTTGCTTCACACTCCTCCCTTCAGCTTCTGAGCTGTGTTATTAGCTCTTTATGATTGATTACATGAATGGTGTAACTCTGCATCATATACAACCTGAGAAATGAAAAGTTGTGCTCCATTTGTGTAAAGATAAATAAATAAATAAATACTCATCTATCTTCTCACTCCTGTGACTGTTCCAGTCATCACTGTCTCCATGGACAAATCCCCTCAAGGCTCCTGACAGAAAAACATTTTGCAAGCTTCACCTGAATTTCTACACAATGTACTTTTGAACATGTAAATGATATACCATTAACCCCTTACCAGCTATGTTTATTTCCATGGTTTCAGTAAGCCTCACAGTTAACATTCCAAAAATATTAAACGGAAAAGTCCAGAAACAAATGATTTGTTAATTTTAAATTGCACAGTATTCTGGGTACTTTGGTGAAATCTTGCCCCATTCTGTGCTGTCCATCCCATGACACAATCCCTTTGTCCAGAAAACGCATACCATATACACTACCCACCTATTAGTCACTTGGTAGCATCTCAGTTATCAGAATGTCTGTCATAGTCCTGCAGTTATTCATTTCAAGTCTCCCTTATCTTGTTTAACAATGGCCCCAAAGCATAAGAGTAATAGTGCCAGCAATTCAGATATGCCTTAGATAGCTATAAAGTGTTTCCTTTAAATGATAAAATGAAAGTTCTCCACTTAGTAATTTAAAAAAAAAAAAGAACTTTTTGAAGTAGCTAAGATCTTCTGTAAGAATGAATCTTCTATCCATAAAATTAAGAAGAAGGAAAAAGACACTCATGCTGGTTTTGCTATCCTATATCCAACTGCAAAATATACAGCCACAGTACACAACAAAAGTAGGTTTGCAGAGCTGGGCATATAGCTCAGTTGGTATGTGTTTGCCTTACATGCACAAGGCCCTGGGTTCTAATCCCTAGCATCTCATTAAATACACATGTATACACACACACACACACACACACAAACACACACATATATGCCCCTGGGGTAAACTTAGCAACATATTGAAGGCAATAAATGAAGAAAAAAAATAAGCATGCACAAAAAAATTCATATGTATACATTTGTGTGTGTATATATATGTATGTGTATGTATACATATGTATGTATGTGTGTATGTATGTATATACATGTTTTCTTTTTTCAGTAGTACCTTAGGATTCCAGAATCCCACGGAGGTATTCTCTGAGGATAAGGGAAGATGAGGGTATAAGGCCAACTATTTGGGAGCTAAGAGTGAAAAAAAAAAATCTCACACTATAGATCTGACCCAAGCTGATGTTGGCTTAAAAAAAGAGAAAATTGCTTGTGAAATACTCAAAATACTCCTTCAATTGGCAGGAGAATAATCAGTGACTTAAAAATTCAAATAATGGCCCAAAGTGAGGGGAAGTGTAATGTAAACTCTAGTTTACAAAAAGCAAATCTGAGTCCCGGAAAGGTCCTAAAATTTCACATGAACTCATTCTGCCTGTAAATACTAGGCATCCATGGTGAGCAAACGTGAATTCCAGCCAGCCAGGCAGAAGCACTTTGTTTTCCATTGGGTGATGATGCCAGAGCCCCATTGCTTCTGACAAAGGACCTCGTCAAACCTGTGTGTCATCGTTTGCGTAAGCCACAGCAGCTTGGGTGCACGCAGACCCACTTCCCGGCTGCTCAGTAACTCTTTGGCCTCCTGGGCAGCCAAGGCAGGCTGGCCATTCTACACAGGGTGCAGCTCCACCTGCTGGGCTATTTGTGATTAAGCAGCAGCCTAGAGAGGATGGCTCGGTTTCCTTTGTGTTAGGTACCCTGTTTGCTTTGAGGTAGCAGCCAGGCCTGATAGCAAGGGTAACAAAAATATTAGTGGAAATATGTACTCTTCATCCAAACCAATCCTTGAGTCTGCACACAATCCTTTTCTCACTACAGGATGTGGTGTGGTGTGTATGCATGCAAGAATATATAGGTGTTGTGGTGTGTGTGCGCGCACATGTGTAGAAGTATAGTATGGTGTGTGCATGTGTCTGGGATTGTACGTGACCTTTCAAAATAGGGAGAGTGACATCACGGTCATCCTTCTTATTGGGTTTTATGATTTTCTATAGGTGACAGAAACTTTATTATATAAAGTATCCATTTATTATTCCACCACCCTGAATAAGCAAATAAAACAGTCTGAACCAAATTTATACTGTTTCTACTAGTAGAATTACCCATGAAATAGTCATGTTCGAGGAGAACAGCTAATGGACAACCTTTCCCTTTTTTTCTAAAAATGTCATCCACATGGAAATAAAGATCATCATGATCCCCCAGCCAAGCAGGGCTGGCCATCAGGTAAAGAAGATGAAGTGAAATCCAACCAACTGTGGGGCTCAAAGCCTAGCCTCTTGTGGGAAGCTAGCAATGGCACTCAGAAAACTCAGACAAGCAGTATGTTTAGGGTTTTGCCAGATCCCCTAGCATGCTTACAAGTCACAATCAAGAATCAACTTTTGCTACCTAAGCTTTTTGACCTGAACCCATGGACATTTGTAGACAAAGGAGACCTGAAAGACAAGCACAAAGGTTTTCAGGGAAGGGCCCCGCTGTGTTGGCAATGTGGAAGTGTCTGCTGATAGTTCTAGGAACACCAGGGACCCAGAGGATTGATTGTCCTGTGTTTTCCTGGCTACTAAATAATAAAAACTGTATTTTGAGGGCTTACTATCGCCAGTCTGCCAGGCAGCAGACTGGTTTTTTCCTTTATGATCCTTGCAATTGCTCAGTAAGCTATGCATTATGACCAGTGCTGCTTCACAGATGAGGAAACTAAGGGTCAGACGATGAGACACCTGCCTAACATTATGCAGCACAGGAGTAAAGAGAGGACTCATGCAGGCCTCTGTAGCCCAAAGACTCTTCCCCTAACTAATATTTGTTCTGCTGCTTCCCAGCTATCTGTGCCCTGCCAGACCCTAAACTGCAGGATACTTTACTGTTTGTTTCAGGTACAAACTGTTATCACCAGATGACCACACCACTCACTCCTACTGACCCCTCATGTGACAGCAGGACTAGAGGAGAGAGCACTCCTTCACTTTGTTTTTAGCCAGGATGTTACACTGAGAAATGGTTGGAACAAATAGTTCTGGGTTGGAGGTCAGGGGACAGGCCAGACGCCGCGGAGGGCAAAAACAAACAAGGCCTACACAGCAGCTCTTGGGTGTCCTGGGACCTGTGGACTGGGGTTCTCAAACCAAATGAAACAGCCTGCGGAGGGCATCCTGCCCATCCTCACCATCCTCATGGGGGCAGGCAAGGAAAGCAGTGTCCTGGATTCAGCTTCCAGTCCTGCCACATACCAGCTGCAGAACTGTGGGTGGATTTGACAAGCCCTAGATGGCAAAGTCATCTCTGAAGAACTCCAGCGATCCCAAGGCTTCTCACTGTAAAGTAGCAATAACAACACCCACATCACGGAATTGTAGGGTACTGAACAGAAGCTGCTGCATGAGAAAGTGACACACCAGGCTTTGCAAATACTGAGCTTTATGCTTATCAGTTCCAAAGCTAAATAAATAAAAGGATTATTCTTGTGAATTCTGGTGTATGCTTACATGAGAAGCAGCAAAGGGATATTATGTTTGTGGTCTTTTGCCCTCTGGTGAAACCTCCTGGACAGAGTGACACCGTTTGAAGTTTCCATGAGGCAGGTTGACCTTGCAGGGTAATCAGAGTGGCATGTTTTATCAAAATCTTCCTACACAACGTCAGTTCACTCCACCACACCAGAGCTGTTTTCTACACTGAGCCAACCAGTTCTAAAAGCAGAAAACAACAACAATAGTGCCAGATATAGTCTACAGGCTCGGCAACACTGGATGAAGTGAGAGGGGAATGAATGCTTCTAGTCCTTCCTGTAGGACCAGGGGAGTAAGACTGAGGCCAGCCCAGTGCCCTGGCCAGGCTCCACAAGCTACCTCCAGCCTGCCTCTTGGAAGGCCCATCCCCCAGGAGCAGGCAGCCATGTGGAAACTGGCACTCAAGCACAGGCCTCCAGCCTGCACACAAAAGCCTTTTGTCTAGGAGGTGCTGGGGACGCCACCAGGCACTGTTTCTGAGTTGATTTCCCCCCCTTGATCTAGAGATCCTGGAAAGCCGTGTCTATGAACTAGTTTTAAAATATCCTATAATTACGTGAAAATGTATCAGTAACATGAATGTCCAACAGGAGACGACCAGTTAAGTGTGGAATGATACATCCCATGAGATTTATGGGAGTTTGTCAAACTGCAGAGAGCATGCGATGGCATCAAGGGAGGCTCCTGCTAGGCTCCCACATGAAAATAAACAGCAACAAAAAGCTGCATACAGAAGCCTACTGTGTAGAATCCAACAACATAAAAGTGGTCCGACTATTCAGTACGATGCTGAAATGGTAGCTAGTGATCTTACACGTGTCACAACCCATAGAGCTGTACAACACAGAAAATGAACTTTAACATAAACGGTAGATTTGAGTTAATAATGATGTATCAATATTTGTTCATTTACTATAGCAAAGTCCCACCTACTATCTATTTCAATTTTACTGTAAACCTAAAACTCTCCTAAAAAATGAAGTCTTTTAATATTTTACCTAAAAATAACCAGAAAGAAATATATCAAAATGTTGGGGGTTTTTAAATTTTTATTTTTTAGTTGTAGACAGACACAATGTCTTTATCCATTTTCATATGGTGCTGAGGAAAGAACCCAGTGCCCCGCATGTGTGAGGCAAATACTCTACCGCTGAGTCACAGCCCCAGCCATCAAAATGTTAATTTTATCTGAATAATAAAATTATGCTAATTTCATTTTCACCTTTCTAATTGTCTATATTCTGCTTTTATTTATGTATCTCTTATTCACAATCAGGCAAAACCAATGGAAAGTTTTAGCATTTTGTCTGGGTGACCATTCTATGGGGTAGGAACTGTGTAGACTCAAAGTCTGTCATCTACATCTCTAAATCAGTAGAAATTTAATAAGTTTCACAAATAAAGTATAAGCTCCTTTAAGTATATCTTCAGCCCTGTCTACTTTCTAGCCTGCAAATGTGTTGCCCATGGCCCATTAGAGGGCAGCAGATTCAAGTAACAATTGTGGCTGGGTACAATGGAGCATGCCTATAATCCCAGCAATTTGGGATGCTGAGGCAGGAGGATGGTGAGTTTGAGGCCAGCCTCAGTAATATAGCAAGACCCTGTTTCAAAATAAAAAGGGTTGGGCAATTTATCTCAGTGGAAGAGTGCCTCTGGGTTTAATCCCCAGTACCAAAAAAAAAAAAAAGTAATGATTGTGAAAAGAACAGATCACAGTACCTAATGAGTAGATGGTTGGGTCATTATAACTTGAAAATCTCTTCTTAAGTCCCTCCAGACCTATGTGGGCATTTCAAGAAGCATCTATTGAGTGGTATCAATTGGTAGAAAGTGGTGGGTACTGACACAAGACAGATTGCAAGATGCTGTGAAATCAAATATAAAGCCAGGGGAGGTTCTCGTGTGTGGCAGCTGCTACCAAGGAGTTGGTTTGAGAATTGAGATCATGAAAACAGAGCTCTTAACTAAAGCCTGATTTTTTTTTCATGAAACCTGATTCTTGGCAAACCAATCAATAAATGGCAATTGATATAGGAAAGCATCAGAGGGATGCTTTTTGGTAGATATAGTTTGTTAGATATAGTTCTAGAACTAATCTAATTTTAGAGCCTCCTATTAAAATTGTTTTGCAATTTACAGTGCTTCTTTACATTGATCTCATTTTCTGCTTTCATTTTTTTGTTTGCTTGTCTTATAACCTTGTATGATCATGAGCTCCTTGAAGACAGGGCCATGTCCTATTCAGTTTTGCATCCCCTGCTCCAAACACCTTGCCTGGCACATAGCTGGTTCTTCCAGTGAACTAAAGATAACTGACAATTCTGTGACACTTCCTTTCTCCTGCTTTGAATCTGTGATGGCCTGTGACTGCTTTGACCAATTGAGTACATTGGAAGTGATATTCTGCCAGCTCCAAACCTAGCCGTAAAGAGTACTTGGTCCCTTAGAGCCCTAAGCTTTCACATAGAAAGTTCAGCTACAGTGCTAGACCATGCAGAGAGGTCTGTGACTACACGGAGAGAAAGAGTTCAGCCTTCCAGCCTCCCACCAAGGAATCAGCAAGTGGGTAAAGCCATCCTTTCCCCTCCAGATCAGATTGGCCACTGCCTGAATATTCCAGAGCACTTGGTTAACTCTGTAGGGAGAAGAATCACCCACTTAAGCCTTGCCTGCATCCCTTATTCACAAAAACTGTGAAATAACCAGTCGCAGTGACACACACCTGTAATCTCTGTGGCTCAGGAGGATGAGGCAGGAGGATCATTAGGTCAAAGCTAGCCTTAGCAAAAGCAAGGTGCTAAGCAACTCAGTGAGACCTTGTCTCTAAATAAAATACAAAATAGGATTAGGGATGTGACTCAGTAGTCGAGTGCCCTTGAGTTCAATCCCCTGTATGCCCACCCCAAAAAATCATGAGATAAAATGAAATGGTTGACTCAGTCACTGAGCTTTGAAGTAGTTATATAGCAATAAATAACTAGAATAGTTCTCACAAAATGTTTGCTATGGATGAAAGGCTTAGAAGGGCCATGGTCTTACCTAGAGGAATGATACTCAGAAGACAGAGCTAATTGTCAAAGTTACCCTACTGAGCATCCTTCATCCCTTCTTCTGCCCCCAGCATCTGAACCATCTCACATTAGGGAAGATCAGATGCCAGATGCCATGTACTCACTTCCCCAGTCTTCCTGCAGCTAAGGTAAGGCACATGATGCAAGGTCATCCAGGCAGAGACTCCAGCCCTCCACTGAATGAGAACTGGTGAAATAAAGAAGTAAGCACTTGGCAAGCTCCATTCCTGGGTGAGGGGTAGTGGCAACAGGAGCCACACAGCACACAGCCCCTCCAGAAGCTCCACAGTCTCATCGGCTCCAGCAGCAGGCTCCTGTGTCTAGGCTGAGGGATAGACATAGTTCATGTGCCCAGCAGCTACCACAGCTTCACGGCATTATGATTTGGGGCCACCACTCCTAGCTATAGGCCTGTGCTCTCTTCCTCCCAGGACTGTGGTGAGCTTTACAATGCTTTTAAATTCATTTTCTACCTAAAGTCAGAAACCCTGACCAGTGGTCACACACTCAGGTTTCTCATTCTAGAGACCGTTCTCTATGATATCCTTAAAGTTCAGGCCTGCAGAACAGAAGCAGGAGGGTAAGTGAGACTCAATACTCTTATCCCCACATATCAGCCAAAACAAACCCACTTTTATATTTTTAACACTATGATCCTTTCTAAAGGTTCCTTTGGAAAGCCAGGCATGGTGACACAAACCTATAATCCCGTGACATAGGAAACTGAGGCAGGAGAATCACAAGTTTGAGGCTAACCTCAGTAACTTAACGAGACCCTCAGCAACTTAGTGAGACTCTGTCTCAAAAATGAAAAATAAAACTGGCTGGCAGGGAGGGGGAGGAAATGGGGGGTGAATGGGGGCAGGAAAGATGGTGAAATGAGATGAACATCATTACCCTAGCTATATGTATGCCTGCACATATGGTGTGATGCTACATTGTATACAACCAGAGAAATTCAAAGTTGTGCTGCAATTGTGTACAATGAATTAAAATGCATTCTGCTGTCATATATACCTAATTAAAATAAATAAATTAAAAAAAAACAGGCTGGGGATGTTGCTCAGTGGTTAAGTACCCCTGGATTAAGCCCTAGAACAACAACAACAAAAAAAAATTCTTTTGGAAAAATATTTGTTTCTAAAAAGTATGTTTGACCATTTACACAGATAAAATGATAATCTAAATCTATATAGTGAATTATTTGGTGAAGAAAAAGATAAAACAATAGAAATAGTCACAAAAAGGTCACAATGAGCCCTTCAGATGAATACTCTGTGTTCTGAAGTGGGTATTTCCAAGCATTCCTGCTAGTTAAGGTTTGTTTTGATTGAGGAGTAAATCAAGGCACAGGGAGAGCAGTGAATACTAAGGCTGCCCACCCACATGACCTAGATCTGATTATCTGGCAGGCATAGAGATGGAGTCCTGACCCCACTCCTCAAAAGTTCAATAATATCTCAGAGGGTGGCTGTAGGCCCCAAGGAGGCCAGCAGACTGGCAGCCACACCAGGGGAACTGCCAAGGGGAATGATGAAGGCTAGACCCCTGACCTAGGACCAACCCCACAGACAGGTGCTTTTCAGGATGGGCTTTTCCCAGCATGTGTGAGGGCTAGGAATATCTTCTGACCCAGACATTTGAACTATGGGGATGCCCTGGGGACAATGACTGGTGTATGAGAGAGATGTTTTATGGATTTGATATGTAAACTCTTGTTTGAAGGGTTACTGATGAGCAAGAGTACTGGGTGATCACATTCATGAACGGACATGAGGTAAGAAAAAATGAAACTGTATACTCAAAGCTCAAGCATGTGACGGAGTGATAGGAGAAAGCAGCTGTGGTTATACACACCACACAGAATCCTTGCTTTTTCTGCTGATTGGTATAAATTCCCAGATTCCTGCTGCCTCCATATCAAATGGACTGACTTTGCTTTTTATGGCTTTGCCAGAAAAAAAAATTAACGAACCGAACCATGGGCCACATATACAAAAGAAAACTGGCTAACTTTCAACAGTGCTAATGTCATCAAGATAGCTTATGACTCTTTTTCACCCCTTCTCCTTTCTCTTTATTCATTGTACATTTTTTTTTAATTTGAATGTGAGAACACTCCCCCAAAGTATTTTTAGTGTGGGGGATTTTTGTGGCAAGTCTTCCTTGAGGGGAAACCCTCCCATTTGAATGTGGGTGGAGTACAAGATCAGGCAGTGGAAGTTACTCCGCTTGTTACTTAAACAGCCAGGACATCTGTGGGAAGACATCAGCCATCTGACTTTCTTGTTCCTTTACAAGATGATTGCCATTTCTCTAGGAGTTTTTAAGACTTTTTGTTTGTGAAATAATTTTTCTACAACTTGTCTAGGCATGGCTTTTGCTTTATCTCTGTGGAGTTTGCCACAGGCCCATCCAACTGAAAACTCCCCAAGTCTCTTCTAGGAAAATCACCTCCATCACTTCCTCAAACATTTCCAGTTCCCAGATTTTCATTCTCTTCTTCTGGGACTCCTATTATGTGGAGGCTGGCATTTTTACTTCTGTCTCAAAGCTATACCTTAGGGTTTTTTTTTTTTTAATACTTTATCTCTTCATCCTTTTCTGCTTTCTTCTGGGAAAATTCTCTTAAGCTTATCTTCCAACTCACCAAGTCATTCACTTCATTTACTCTATCCCTCTTACATACTGTGCCCTTCATTTCAAATACTTTAACAGCTAATATTTCACTTGGGTTTTTTTTTTATGATTTCTTATTCTTAATTTAAGTTGCTAGTATATTCTCTTAAGATGTTCTTCTCTGTGTTTGCTTTAGAGTATATAATTTGCAGTTTTGTCCTTTCTTTTAATGTAATTTTACTCCTGAAATGTTGAGTTTTTGTTTTCTGAACTCACATTGAAAGGAGGATTTGGCCCCTCTCTGGTATTCTGCATCAAGGAAGGAGTTTAAGGAAGGAGGTGATGAGCCCTGAACATGAGAACCACTGTCCCTGTTCCCATTTGCACTTTGCCCTACAGCTCCTCCTGTCAGTAGAAGAGTAATGTCATCAATTTCTAGAATCCATTTTCTTCTTCTTCTCTTCTTTCTTTGGGGACATGGTAGGGTGGTACTAGGGATTGAACTGAGTGACATTCCTAATCCTTTTTATTTATTTGACTTTTTATTTTTTATATTTGAGGCTGTCATTCGGTGGCCAAGGCTGGCCTCAAACTCTGGATCCTCTAGCCTCAGCCTCTGAGTAGCAGAAGTGCAGATGTGCACCACCTCACCCAGCTACTGTTTACTTCTTGGGTCTCTAGTTTCTTCTGTGTTGGTTTGAGGGCAAGAGCTTCAACCCTGTCAGTTGGACAATCAGCAGGAAGTGAAACTTCTGAATAAATGACAAATTAATTCCAATCAAAAGGACAATGAGAACTCACATGTGAAGCAGAACTGGCCCCATCTTGTGATGGCCTTGACTACTGACTCCTTTAAGTGACCCTGCCATCACCTTCCTCCTGCAGTCCCTGATAGCACTCAACCTAACCTGCAGAAGCAGGTCCTGTGGCCATGAGGCAGGAATCTCAAGTTCCTGACCTCAGTGACCCTATCTACTTTGGAATATAAAGTTTCTTAAGAACTCAGAGCCTGACAAAAATCACCTAAGACCCTTCTTGATTGGCCATTTCAAACATGTGCCACCATGGCCAAGTGAGTCAGAAGAGACGGTGGAGGTCAGTGATGGGCTGGACTCCACTGGGGAATGCCTGGATTGGCTGCAACCACTGAAGCAGTGATTGGCCAGATGGACAAGGACAGGACCCCAGCTTCAGGTTCCATAGAATAGCAGGTCTGGGAAACAATGTAGCCTTGTTCTGTATCACTTACTGAGAAGTGTCCTCGATAGCCCTTTCCTCTGAGGAAGTCATTTCCTCAGCAAGGAAAGCCCACACTTGTGTGCTGTGCTAGGAGTTTGTAGTCCAAGGCCAAGGCTGAGTATGCACGTACACACACTGAGCTGTCAAAACAGGCCTTGCAAACTACCTTTAATCCTGTTTCCTTTAAGAACTCAGAATTATAATTTGCTACAAGCTGTCAGTCAGAGAGAAGCAGAATGAATAGTCTTCAGACTTCAAGGTCTATGACCCTGAACTTAGACCTGAGCATGCCAGCCTTTTCCCCACTGAAGAGGCTCCTGAACACCACATCATTACTTGCAAACTTGGGCTAGAACGTTCTATTACTGAGGTTTAATGTATTATCACTCATGTATACTTTTATAGAGATATAATTAAAATATTTCAATGATAGGTTGATCTTATAATATAGACAAGATACCAGACAGTGAGCAAATAGATAATAATAGCTATCACATATCAGTGCTTACCGTTGCAAAGCACTAGTCTAAGTGATTTAGATAAAATTAATTTATTTAGTCTTGTCAGCAAATAAAATTAAGACCATGAGAGCTAATAAATAAATAAAATAGTTGGGAAGATAGATGGATGACTGAGTAGAGGACAATAGACCAGGCAGACAGATAAGAACTAAGAGCTGAGTTTAAAGTCTCTTGACTTGCCAGACACAGGACCAGACAAGTGAGGAAATTCAGTGAGTTAAGGAATAGCTCACTGAGAGGGAAAAGTCAGAATTGTTAAAGAGCTAGCCAGGGAGGTCCATGTGGTTATCACTAAGAATTGACATCCCATAGTCTGGAAAGAACAGAATGAATCTGCAGTTCTGAATACAGTTGGTCAAAACAAATGCCATTGCTCACTGTGTAGGAAAGAGGCTTCCGTTAGAGCCAGTTGCTAGTGTCTCATGGTCACTCCAGGTTTATGGACTTTTATCAGCATCTTCTGGTTAGAGCCAGCCTTGAGAAACACAATAGTCTGCTATGATCTTTCCTTGGCAAATGCCGCCACAAATAAATAAATAAGTTTTCATTTCCATTCCTCACAACATTCTTTTTAAAAGGTGCAATTTTAACCATCCTTATTTTATAGGCCTGAATATTACATTACAGAGAGTTGCCCAACATCAAGTTAGAATTCAAACCTGGAGGGTCAGAACCCACACTCTTAACTCAAGCACAGATCTAAAACCAATCAGTGGTATATGTTGCTTATTTTAAATAATTTGAGGTATTAAAATTTTACTTAGAAAATTACTTTTAAATTTCACCTAAATTAAATGAACAAATATTAAAATTCAAAGGGTATCATGATTAGTACTATTGTTAGGGGACAGACAGGTGTAGATGGTAGGAACATGAGGTTAAGGGAATAATTCTATAAAATGAGTCCACTGTGCTGACATGCTTTCTTTTCCAAAAAAAGCTCTGCCTGGCCTAAGTGGATAAGATATGTCACATTCCTCAGCAAACTACCTGTTATCTGTGGGAGAAATGCAGGTCCAAAATAGTGCTGGTAAGAGGAACTCAAGTTACCCTGAAGAGAGAGAGTTTTGACTCTTTTCATAGACCAGATCTCAAAACCCAGAGAGATAAGGATAATTCCTCCTAATCATAAACTCAGTAAGAGCTTATGATTCCAATTATAGCCAGTCAGCATGGGCCAAGGTAACCTAGAGTTGCCAGGGCAGTGGGTACTTGAAAGTCTACTGTCACCCTACTGTCAGTCAACAGTCAAGAGGCGGACATAAGAGGGACTCTCTGGAAACTTCTCTGGGATCCAAAAAACTGGAGGGCAGGAAAGTCATGTTGTCCCTTTCCTCTCTGAGAGGGCCCACTCTCTCCCTTGAGAATATCTCCTTTCTCCCTTCCTATCCCTTCAATAAACTCATTTATGTTACTCTGAGCAATGTGTCTGAAATCTTTTTTACTTGATCACAAAATCAGGTTTTGAAGGTGGGTCCTCTATTATGCCAGATTCATGGGACCCCAATAGACCTCCAGGAGCCAAATCTGATGCAATCACACAAGAGTCTTTATTGCAAGCTCGAGCCTGGACTCACAACCATTCCCGAAGCAGCAGTCCCAGGGAGTAAGTCCCAGTCCTTTGTTCAGTGAGATTTTATAGATTTGGGGGGGATACTCTACGCTTCACAACATCACACAGCAAATCATTCCATACTGTGGGAAAATCAAACAACAACTCTTAACATTGATTAGCACATTCACTGGTGGGAACAAGTTGGGTAGGGGTGATTGGCTAGTACAAGAGTGGGATTTGTTTGAACTGATTGGTTTAGGCCACGAGGGGTGTACGTGCTAAACTACATGGCTTCCCAACATGTTATCAACCACCATAAACTACTTGGGGGTCATCTGGTATGCCAGGTATTTTCCCTGTCTCATGATGATTTGAGGTTGCTAAGGGGGTTGCTATGGGTCCTTACCTAGCCTAACTGAGTCAGGGACACCTGGCGCCACAGACCTCTCCTGTTATTTATAGACAAACAACTCAGCAGGGTGGGTATGTACTTAGGAGTGCTCTGTGGGTTTTTCCAAGGACAAGGGTCACGCCCCCTTCCTTAGGACAGGCCTTGAGGTAGAAGCTGCTGTTATTTATTTATTTTAAAAAATGGAGCCACATTAATTTCTCACCTCGTGTTGCCTCAGTTTCCTAAAAGGCTCCAGCTCTGCATCTCTGTGACCAGTTACCTCTAAATTTAACTTTAGATCTGAACTTAATCTTGCAAACTGCTTTGTAGGTGTTGCATATTTTATGAAGAAATAAAAGGATATATTTTCCTTTGGCTTTCATATCTTCTGTTGCACTAGGAACCAAGTCCAGCTCTCCGCAGCCATGCACACTACAACAAAACCATCCTGGAAGAGAAGGCTTCCTCTTTTTAAAGATTTTTCTCATTCTCGTCACCTCCACTTAACCTATCCTACCTTCCACATCAGCTAAAACTTTTCTAACTGGAAATTAAAGGAACATTTTCTATTTGGACATGAGTGGTACTTCTTTGCCCAACTGTTCCTTCCATTGTAACTACAGACAATTCAAGGGTATTGGCTCGAGCCCCTAAGTGAAACATTTAGAGTTTGAAAGAACATACTCAAGATCTCAGAATGTCACTCAGGGAACATATGACCATTGTCTTCTCATATTTTAGGGAGAATTAAATTTTAGAAAGAAATAATATCTGAGGAACTTGATGACAGAGTTGACTAAGCAGTTTTTATTTCCAAAAGAGTGGGCAATGCAAGGTAATATGTTCTTCATGTGAGTGGTATAAACTGATACAAAGACAATTTCAAAAGAGAAGTCCTAATGGACTTAATCAATGGTAACACCCTTGCAATAAATGTACTTACTACCTCCCCTAGTGATTTAGTTAATGATGATTATTTTTATGTGACTTAGTATGTCTGTTGGAAATCTCAGTGTGACCACAGCATGAGTTCTACCTCAAATTCATACACCAGATTTGAATATAGAGACAACTTCATGGTTTCCCTTGTTGAAAATCTAAGGGTTGTAAACCTGAAAATAGGCAGAAGAATAATATTTTATAAGAAGAAAGGGTTCTATGGCTAAGACAATGTGAAGCATAGGACGAGAGTATCTTTGAGACTTTTCACATTAAGATTCTTAGATTCAATATTTCAAAAGATACTCTGGCAACTTGAATTACTTTTCAGCAATAATTTTCCACTGAATTAGCCACATTCTTTCTCCTAATTTTTATTGTAAATTATAGCAATCATTCATAGACAAGTATTAACAAATCTTATCACTGAGAACTCTGATAATTGTTGTTTATTATAATAACACTGACATGCCTTTGAAATCATTCATGTTTTTTAAGTTAGCAAGAATTATTTTCAGTATAATTTTCTTTAAAGCATATGTAAATGGAATTGTGTTTGTTGATAGGAGACCCCTGAATGCTATTTATCAAACTATTTACCCATTAACCTTTGATTGGAAAGAATTCATTCATCACATGCACTGTTCTTCATGGCCACTAGGTGGTACTCCAACCACAGTGTCTCTACCTGAACTTTGAGAACCTGATTACCACGCAGTCCTACAATAGGCTCCTAGTGAAAGGGCCAGTCTTGGATACATCTACTGTTGTCAGACCCAGGCTTTTCTTCCTGGCAATGTTGTCAACAGTCACTTAACCACCCACTCCAGGGTCTGAACAGTGAAGCCATGATCACTGCAAACATCTTCCACAACCTTCCAACCACAACAGCCTAGCCAACATGTGTAGTGGGAAGATTCTGTGGGAAGGACCATGTTGGAGCCTTAGGTATGTGCTGGCCCAGCTGTGTCCTACTAAACTTCCATCCAGACTTCATTTGCACTGGGCTAGCAGCTCAGCATGGGCCAGCACAGGGGACTTAACCCAGGAAGCTAAGATCCAGAGTTTCCTGGTCTGTGAACAAAGCTTCTCTCCTTATTTCCTGGATTTCCTTCAGTTACATTCTATTTCCCAAGTAAGTTCTGAACCATTTCCCACAAGAAATGTGCATGTTTACAGCTTCAAAGAAGGACAAATCTCCATATCTGAGTCAATTTGCAAACATAGGCCAAAGTATGCGATATCCTCACAAATGCTAAGTGGCATAGAAAAGGGGGCAATTTACAAGAACCAGGATATTAAAAAGACTTTGCAGAAAAACATTTAGAAACATTTCTAGACACTATAGTGTGTAGAACTGGAAAAGACTTGGAGAACATCTGGTCTGGAGCTCTCAAACAGTTCCTCCAAGTCCTAGAAGTTCATGAAGGTACCTCAGGAGCTTTCTGGACTCCAGCCAAGGAGGATGCCCAGCCCACCACCCCCACATCAACCAAACAGCTCCAGTTTGGTTGATTGTTTTATTGGAGTTCTGTGTAAACTTAATTGAACAAAGAATCCTACTTTGATTTCCCCAAAGGTGTAACCATTAATCTAGCCCAAACTACTCATTTTGCCGATGAGATAATAAAAGGAAGTTGGGGGCTTTCCCAAGATCATACACAGCTTGAAATGAATCTTAAAGGTAGGACATTTTGAATATGCTGAAGAAGGAAGGAAGGACAAAGTATATACAAGAACCACAGCTCCATCTGGCCCACAGGGTAGAAAAGTGTTACCTGTCAAACCATGTAAACCTAAAGACAGTTAACTTTTGCCACCCGGTTTACTGAAAGATATTCTCTTACCAGAGACAGACACACAACACATAGTTAACACTCGCTAAGCCCCAACTCATAACCCATAGAATTGGAAAGCTAATACTCACTTCATTGACCAAATGAATTTTTTTTCCCATCTTTCAACTGAAAGCTATTTACTACTGTTTCTCAGAAAGCCTCCACTACAAGCAAGAAAAAGACAGGACCCCTTCATGGAGAACTTAATCTAGATTTGGCAGTGGATACATGGGAAGACAGTAAATTGTATACAAATCCTATGTTGTAAAATGTTGACTCTCATCACCTTTTGTTTTCTCCTTATTTAAAAAAAAAATGTAGAATTAATTTCACACCAGCTTTGAGAGTTTGAGTCAAACACAAGTTGGGGAAACCAAAGGTTAGCAGAAGAAACTAACTCTTAAAAATAGTTGGGAAATAAGGAGAAGGACCCTGTTGCTTTTTTACTCTGCTAGTGAAAAGAAAATAGAAGGTATTCCCTCAATGTCCTGCTCTGTTTGGGGGGAAAAAAAAGCCCATCTCAAACCAATTTCAGCACAAAAAAAAGAGTTTACAAGACCAAGGAATGCAAAAAGGCAGGAGGCGGGGATGTTAATGCCCAGCCACATAAGTCCACAATGGAGTCAGCAGGAACCCCTTGGCCCTCTCTCATTTCTGCTTTATTCTGTGTTGATTTGCTCCTCACTCAGGTTATCTTGGAGAGAGACAAAACTCCAATAGATATAAGCACACAAATTGAAAACCCTCCAGCAAGAGCACCTTTGGCTTGGGAGCTCCAGGTAGTAGGAATTACATCTCACTGGCTTGACCAGATGCAGGTGCCCCTCCTTGGACATATTGTTTTGATTTTGATTGGCCAGCCTGCACCACATGGCTCCCCCTGGCAGTGGGAATTGGGAACTTACCAGAGGTTATATCCTGGTAGAACTGAGTCTTAAAAGATGGAACCAAAGCCAAGGGAAGAGTTGGAGAGGAATAGTCCTCCAAAGGAGAAATGGGAGTCTGTTGCAAGAGGAAGGATATGGAACAGGAAAACCACAACTGTGGGCTCCCTTCACCTACTTCCCTTTGCTGGTGGCACGAGGCACACCTGATACCTTTAAGGGCTCTAAAGTAACTAAGTAATAGAAACCATTAGCCAAGCTAGACTGCCATTCAATCATGTGTTTGTTAAACAAAGGCTTACTTAGAGTGAGCCACAGTCTTGGACTGAGCACCTGCCAGGAGACTTGGGCAAAGGGCTGCCAGCAACCACTGTCTCAGGAAGCACCACAGGCCAAGTTCCGGGCTGCATTTGCAGTCTTGGTCTACTGTCAACTACTTTTTCTTCCTTCCTGCAAGCCCCAGGGCACCAGCCTTTGTTTTTCTTTCTACCCTTTCATGGGAGTTTTCTCTTCTCCTAACTTTGCCTAGGCATAAGACACATCTTTCAAGCTACCTCTGATACTCTTGAAAACAAGGAACAAGATTTTCTTCATTATCAGGACTGGAGATACACTGGGCACTGAGAGAAGTTCCAGGATTGAGATGCCTCACTGTTTTCTTATGATCATTTTTCCTGATTATGGAATAATGGAATCCTTTTCAGGTTCCCACCCTTGGGTTTCCTGATCTTTGTGGCCTTTCTTTCTTTCTTTCTTCCTTCCCTCCCTCCCTCCCTCTCCTCCCTCCCTCCCTCTCCTCCTCCTCCTCCTCCTCCTCCTCCTCCTCCTCCTCCTCCTCCTTCTTCTACCAGGGATGGAACTCAGGGGCACTCTACCACTGAGCCACATCCCCAGCCCTATTTTGTATTTTATTTAGAGACAGGGTCTCACTGAGTTGCTTAGTGCTTCACTTTTGCTGAGGTTGGCTTTGAACTCATGATCCTCCTGCCTCAGCCTCCTGAGCCACTGAGATTACAGGTGTGTGCCACTGTGCCCGGCTTTTGTCTCCTTTTCTGCAATGAACCTTAGGGAATCTCTCTCACTCCTGGATATTGGTAAGTGCCAGCTGCCATTCCGGAGCATTTTCTCTAGACCAGACACTGTGGAAAATACTTTAGTATATTATCTCACATAATCCTCACCTCTCCTTTAAGGTGAATCCTGTTACCATAATTAAAGAGGGAACTGGGTGCCAGGTGTAGTGGCACATACCTGTAATTCCAATGACTCAAGAGGCTGGAGCGGGAGGATGCCAAGTTTGAGGCCAACTTGGGAAACTCAAGGAGACCAAGTGTCAAAGGGCTGGGGATGTGGTTCAGTGGTAGAGCACCCCAGACTAAATCTCCAGACACACACACACACACACAAACTGGGAGACAGAGAATTGTTTATCTGAATTCATACAGCCAGAGAGTGTCAGCCAAGGGACAGGTCCTGGGTCTGCCTGGTGTGAGAGCCAGGCTCTTAACTGCTACACACTGCCTTCTGGGGGCCTCCCCTGCAGGACGCCCTCTTTTAGCATTGGAGCCTGAAGGTACAGAATGACAAGAACAAACAAGAATGTGCTGGGATACCCAGGAGCCCCCAAGACTCAGGAAGGCCAGGTGCTTGTGAAGACCACAAGGCTGAACAATTTCAACTTCAATCTTGGTCTGACAACACACACACACACACACACACACACACACACACACATTCAGAAGAGATTACAACAGGAGATTTTTTTCATGTGTTACTTCAATCTGGTACCTAGCCAGAACCATCTGTTTTATAAAGTTGACTGTTTCTCAGCCTTATTTTATTCATATCCCTTCTGATAAATGAAAGTTTTTTTACACTGTCATTCCAAATTCCATTATGGTTCCCAGTGCTTTCTTCCCTTCCAATCTATTTTTTTTTATCTCTCTCTCTCTCTCTCTCTCTCTCTCTCTCTCTCTCTCTCTCTCTCTCTCTCTCCTCACACTAGTTTTTTATTTCACTCATTTATTTTTGTGTGGTACTGAGGATCAAACCCAGGGCCTCCATGTGCTAAGCAAGTGCTCTACCCCAGCCCTATATTTTGCATTTCTCTATCTCACTATCCAGTGGATTCCTCTGAGCTTCACTTCTGACAGTTGCATTACAGAAGAAACCTTCTCTTTTATTTCCCATATATAAAAATCATGTAATATTATATATGATTTTCAGAATACACCCCAGACATATTTAAAATATATAACACCTAAGATAGCACAGGCTTCCACCAATCAGAACCCCTGCTGGCCTCTGGCACATGGACGGAAGCTAGACAAGCACCAAACCAAAAAACACCCCATCCAGGAGTCCTGCCGTATATCCCATGATTGAGGATAGCTGAGTAGGACTGACTGTTTCTCTAATTGTGCCATAAAATTCTACTAGGTAAAGAAGAAACAAAAATAAAAAGTGCATTATTCTCTTTTTCATTTCTTTTACACAAACCTTCCAACCAGTTTCTTCATGGTAGAGCTGATAATTCTCTCAAGTACAAGGGACAGAAGTACCCAAGATGAGTAACAAAAGTGAGGTGAGGCATATGATCCATTGCATTGTTGTCAAGTGGCTTCGCCCTATTGCTCATCTCAAGCTTCAACTATTAGGAAACCCAGCAGCTGTCTACACATCAGCCACCCACTTATTCCTCCCAAGGGAATTTCCATTTGCTTTTTAGGTCACAAGAGAGTAACACATTTGGTTTCATAATTCTAAAACACTGACCCAGTCCTGGGAGAAGAAGACAACACCCAAACTGGAATATTTCTGCTCTTGCCTGTTAGGTAGAATGGGGAAATGGCAGGAAATGAAAAGTGCCTGCCCTCCTCTGGGGAAGCAGCAAGAGCCTCAGTGTGATGTTAAACATTGCTCTGAACAGAACATTGCTCTGCTCAACCCCATAAAACAGCAGCAGGGCCCAAAAGAGATGGGGCCAGAGTCAAGAGGAAGGTCAATTCAACCTTGGACATCATGCAGTTGCTGAAAGGACTTACCATTCAATGCGTGTAAAGCACCCTCTGCTGATTCCAGGAACAACCAGGTGTTTGCAAGGACTGAACTTCTCCCCTGGAAGATTCAGAGAAAGAAAAAACCATTTTTTTTTTTAATTTTTACACACCAAAAAACATGGCATATAGTCAGCCCTCCATATATCCCTTATCCATAGGTTCCACATTCATGAATTCAACCAACCACAGATTGAAATTATTCAGATCACATCTGTACTAAACATATAAAATCTTTCTTTCCATTATCCCCTAAACAATAAATATAAGAGTAATTTGCCTAGCATTTACATTGTATTAAATAAGTAACCTAGAGTTGATTTAAATTATAAAGGGGAACGTTTATAGGTTATATACAAATGCTATGCCATTTTATATAAGCCCCCAGAGTTTCCCAACAGTAGCAATTCCCCAAGAAGTGATCTCTCTTAGTCCTCTGATTTCAAGCTCCTGAGCCCCTTCCAGCTATCTCTGCAAAATCACGGCTCTCCATCCCTCAGTGAGTTCTCCTAATACACACACACACACAACCCACTCACTATTGCATTACTGCTAGACTGGAAACCAAAAATTCCCACAATAGGAAACTGTTCTATTTATTATGGTGCATTCATAATGGAATACTAAGTAACATTGTGAAGGTGGATGAGTTAGAGCTACATCTATTCAAGGTAAATTGTTAAGTAACAAAGGAAAGGCTAGAAAAGAAGGCAGAGGTGATACTATTTTGAGAAAAAATACAAGGGCTGGGGATGTGGCTCAAACGGTAGCGCGCTCGCCTGGCATGCATGCGGCCCAGGTTCGATCCTCAGCACCACATACCAACAAAGATGTTGTGTCCGCCGAGAACTAAAAAATAAATACTAAAAATTCTCTCTCTCTCTCTCCTCTCTTACTCTCTCTTTAAAAAAAAAAAAAAAGTAAAGAAAAAATACAAGAACATATCTAGAAGGACACACAAGAAACTGGTAACAGTGATTGCATTTGGAGAGAGGATTAAGACTAGATACAAATGAGAGGAAGGACACATATGTATATGTTTTTGAACAATGAGCCAGAGTTACTTTTAAAACATTTCTTATAAGGAAGAAGGAGGAGGAGAAGCCACCCACCTAAGAGCATTGGAAAAAAGTCTCCACCCCACTACAGATGTCCTGGAGGAAGAAGAGGAGAATCTTGCATATACAACCCCAAAGACCTCTGGTTCCAGAGTCACTGAAACAACACCTGCTACTAGGAGCTAGCTCCTCTCCCACCTGCCCACTTTGCACCCTTTATTCCTAGGGGGCCATTATTTTTTTAGTTCTCATTTTTTGACATAGATAGTACTTTGCAATTTTTAAAACTTAGTATGTTTTTCACATAGGTTACATAGATATATCATCTCATTCTATATAGTCATGCATGATACCTATGTTTTTATGTTCATATAAGAGATCCTATGGACATGGCTCCACATTTTTATTTTAGACACTAGAAAACTCACCACATACATAGGACTTTTGTTATTACTGACAAGTGCATCCTCCTCTACCATTGGATGTGCCGAAATTTATTAACCAGAAGCCCACAAATGTCCTTCTCATTTATCTGAATGAAAGTCCTTTAATTGAAACTTATGTCCTGTGGAGGAGAAACAAAACTTGAGAGTTATCCCATGGGGAAAAAAATGCTGGAAAAAAAAAAAAGAATGGAAGAGAGGCATCCTGGGTGAGGAAGGGCCAAGAGGCTGCTATTTCCTTTTGGTTGTTTCCTAAACCTACTGATGATATTGCTCAGATTTTTATTTTCAAGATTCTGCTTCTCTTATTTTACCTCAAGCTCCTTAGATAAATCATTCCGAATAATAGCTCCATCTATACATATGCCCAGTGACTATTTCTAGGCAGGACAAGCTATTCTTTCTAATTAAAGATATTTTGTCCCTAAGTGATTCATTTCCTTTGAGCTTCTCACCTTGTGTTTATAAGGATTTTTTGTTATTGTTGTTGTTGTTCGTTGTTTTGCGACCAGTTGTGCATAAAAGTAGCTGTTATTTCTGGGTAAGGGAGGTATTATACACCTAATGTTAACAATTTTAAGGTTTAATGCATTGGTAACTTATCAACCTAGGTGGTTTGCTTTCCTCTGAAAGTACTGCCTACCTGGTTAAATAAAACTTTTTTAGTTATGAGGTGATCTCAGCCAATTGTTTCCCAAGAAAAGCTTGAACCTGTTTTTTTGTTGTTGTTGTTTTGTTTTGTTTTGTATTTTTTAATATTTATTGCTTTGTTTTAGCATTTCTGACATTGATTCATATCCTTAGTCATACAGCCAGGCAGAAAGATTTCTACTTATGCGGTTGAGTTTCTTATTGCTGAACATTGTTTATTTATTGTTGCTTAATCTTTATCACTGAACCAGTTTTTCCATCTTCATTTTGACTTTAACACCTTCCTATTCTGTACTTTCATCATCTTCTGGTTCTGTTGGCTCCTCCCTTAGCTGGAATCCAAAATCATCCATTTTAGTGATTTGCCCAGAGTCCAGAATCCCTTTTCCCCTTGGGTTTACATTGTGGTCACTTAGCCTGCCCATCTTCATCTCAAGGGGTCCCATGACAATCCCTGCTACTCAGCACTGCCCTCAAAATATGCTCCCCCTTTCATACAAGGCCTTCTGGGACTGGTCCTCTGTCCTCTCCTCCAGCCTGTGACCTTGTTCCATCAAGCATCCTGTTCCCCACCCCACTTCAATTGGTTGCTTTCTCCACAACTGCCCCCGCCCCCCACCACCACCACATGCACACACACTCTTCTGTCTACTAAAGGTCATTTTTCTCAGTCCTGGTATATTTAAACTATTGTTTTATTTATTCCATTCTGTGCCGAAGGTTTTTTTGTTTTTGTTACTTCTGTTCTCTCTATTGGAGTGGGGGAGACTACAGTTTACAACTTGCAATGAACATAAATTCTAACTTCTTGAATAGCAATGTTGATGGTTGTGCTGAAGTCCACAGCCACAGCTTACTCTGCAGATCCAAGTTATGGTTAAGAAGGTTTCAAAAACAAAAAGAGTCCAAAAAAGCTCCCTTAATAAATATTTCTTATTAAAAATTTGCATGAGAGATGACAACCTAATACCCATTTCATTTTATCATAATGCAAACAATCCTAAACCAATATTGCAGGCATGCCGACAGGGTATGTCATTGTCATCACAGGTCAGAACACATGAAGTACAAGAGGAATACCCTACTACATAGCTACAGCTCAACAGATTATCCTTCACCCATTTCCTGCACACCATCCTGAGGTAAACTAATTTCAAATGTTGGCTGAAGTAAACCAGCTATGACAAATTGAATGAGAGCCCATCAGAATAGGTTTTGAATTTCTTTCAGTTTTTTGTTTTTAACACAAACGCCTGACTGTGCTGAATCATCAAACTGAATGCATGAAAAACTGGCCAGCCCAGTATATTAATCATTAGCAAAAGGAACTTTAAGGAGTCTACTAAGTGTTTCCTTGTCATTAAGGTAGTACAATATTTATATTATAAACCTGATTTATAGCTTGATGTTTAGCGGGGTATGACCACCAACCAATACATTAATGCAGATTTTTTTGTGTGAGAACAGAAGGTACTTTCAATATTTGGGTTTTTTATATAGAAAAAGAATGAATAAATGAATTTTTTTTCTTTTCTTTTTCCCCCAGGAGGTAAGATTCAATTTGATTCTTCTAGAGAATCAAAAAGTAGGTTGAAAGTAGGTTTTTGGTTTTCAGTCATAATCTGTATGGATTCTTCATAGTTGATTTGTCTGCTTCATTGATAGCTACTTTTCTGATAATTTCATCTAATTCTTCATCTATTAGTTTTCCCCCTAAGTTTGTCCCAACATGATATAATTCTGTTGCCTTGATGTAACCATCTTCATCCTTGTCAAAGACTGGGATTGCCTCAAGGATCTCTTCTTCACTATCTGTATCTTTCATTTTTCTGACCATCATAGTCAAAACTTCTGGGTCGTCAATGGCGCCAATAACCTCACCATCCACTTCATTGATCATATCCTTCAATTCTATTTCTGTTAGTTTTTGATCCTGTGACCTCATGACAGTTCAAAATTCTTTTATTGTAATGGAGCCATTGACATCTTTACCAAACAGAGAGCTTCCTTAAATTCACAGTCTGTACCGTGGTCAGTTTATCAGCCATAGGGTGAGTGAAGGGAGGACAAGAAAGAGAAGCAGATATGGCTGCATCTAGGCAGGAGCTGTGGCAGGTGCGTCCACTGCTGCTGCTGCTGCTGCTGCTGATAGGGCATGGTGTTCACTGCCCAGTACCACCACTACAGCCCGAACCACTGTCCAACTCTCTGCCAAAGTTCTTGAACCCATTTTGTTCCATCATCCCAGGCATGGGATATCTATAAAAACTTAAACATACAATTATGTAATAAGAATATAATCATATTATGATTGTGATATATTATTTACTATAACATATAAGCTATAGATTATGATTTCCAACCAACTTTAATACACCTGTGCCAATTTTGTTGAAACATTTGAAGAATTGATAATTTGGGACTGAATGCATTAAAGACTAGTCTTCACTGTTTTTCTTTATTTCCTTACCTTCCAATAACTACTTTTAAAAAATTAAACATAAAAGTGACACATACATATGGTAAATGTTCAGTGAAAAAAGGATGGAAAATAAAATGCCCCTACCTGTCACTAGCAGTGATTTGAATTACGGCCTTTGTCCCTGTGACAGGAGCACACCTGTGATGGGAACTCAGGTGCAAAGGTATCAGTTGAGACTGCCCAGTTGCTATTGAAAAACCAGCCTCTACCTCAGAGCAAAGCCTGTCCAAGGAAGGGACATGACCTTTGTCCTTGGAAAGACCCACAGAACACTCCTAGGCACATTTCCACCCTACTAAGTTGTATATCTACAAATAACAGGAGAGATCTGCTGTGCCAGGTGTCCCTGACTCAGTCAGGCTAGGTGGAGATCCATAGCAATCCCCTAGCAGCCACCAATCAGCATGAGATAGGGAAATACCTGGGATGCCAGATGATCCTCCCAGTAGTTTATGGTGGTTGATAACATGTTGAGAAAGCATGTAGTTCAGCACGTACTCCCCTCATGGCTTAAACCAATCAGTTCAAATGAATCCCCCTCTTTTACTAGCCAATCACCCTTACCCAACTTGTTCCTGCCAGTGAATGTGCTAATCATGTTTTAGAGTTGTTTTATGATTTTCCCGTGGCGTGTGATGATTTGCTAAGAGATGCTATGATGTATGTGAAGTCCCTGCCTTCCCCAAAGAGTGTATAAAACTGCTGCAAACCCTGGGCTCAAGGCCTCTCAGCATCACCAGTTGCTGTGTGTGTGCAGAGGACCCAGCTAGCTCGCAATAAACACCTCTTTGCTGCTTACATCAATCTTGGTCTCTGGTGGTCTTTTGAGGGTCCCGAATTCGAGCATAACACTATGGTGATACCCTGCTCAAAAGGAGGTTCTGTGCCTGCCACAGAGCTATCAGTCTTAATCTGAGTTCAGACACCAGCTGCCAGGGGTAGAGAATTATGAGCATAAGCTGATAATTATAATTGGGCTTCTAGTCTTTGACATTCTCACAGAAAACACTTTTGATGTTGAAACCTATATAATAAATGTGCCAAGCTAGCTCTGGGTCATTGCATTGCTATCAGGGTATAATGTCCCACATTGTCTCAGCTTTCTTTCTATGTGTATCTTTTTGTTTTTTCTAATCCCCCCAGTGCCCCTTGGTCAGTTTTCTGAATTAATAGTCATGCAGGTTGCGGCACCTACCCCATCTGAGGCTAGTCATTATTCCCAAAGATGACTGAGACAATTTGTTAACTAACTGAGTAACAGGATCACAAGTCTCTTTTCAGGCTGCGGGGGAATATACACACACTCGCGCGCACACACACACACACACACACACACACACACACGTGTTGATTTTATATATTATGGTTTTTTATGTAATGTAAATAATATATAAATAAATATAGTATTTATGCAATATAAACTTGTAAATTTTATACCTGGGAATGAAATCATCCATTATTCTGACCTTTGTTTTACGAATTCAATATTATATTCTGGCACAAGAGTCCGGGAACAATGGGAATTGTGATTACCCTGGTGAAAATATTTGAATACTTTGGAGGAAGGGATAAAAGAACAACTTCCTCTTTACTATTTACATTTTTATCATTAGAGTTTTGTAATATAAAGAAAAAATAATTTTATGTTTGTATATTTCTTGAATATCTTTTCACATTAGCATGTACAGATATAACTCATTATATATTTAATGGATTTGAAGTAGCCAATTATGTAGATTTACCCTGATTTGTATAATTAATTCTGTATTCATGGATCTTTGGATCATTCTTGAGTTTGGGGGTTATTACTATTACTATTAGTACAAACAATGCCACAGGGAGAATCCTTGTCCATATATCCATAGTGCCGTGGTGACACTTCTTCTCTTCCTGCTCCCAGACTCTTTTCTTTTTGTACTATCTGAACATAGTGAATATAGCCACCATCTGGTGGTGGCTGCTTTCTGACTACTCATCTTTCAAAGAAGTGAGTTTTCTTAGACAAGCCCTAGCAGAAGGTCTGGTGGGGGAGAAGGCTATCATCAGATTCCAAGCCTCCTGGGAAATTCCATGACTCAGGACATGGTTAAGAGACTCCATCAGGAAGCAAGATTAGCAGGTGGAGAGCAATCAGGTAGCTCAGGCCACAGCCTGCATGGTGCCCATTCACCCCATGGGCAACTCACACTCTTTCTAAATCATTCCATTTCTCTGGAAGCTCTACATCCCCTATCAGAAGGCACAAGGCAGGGACTAGGCATTTAGCTCATGTGTATGCACAAGGCCCTGGGTTTGATCCCCAGCACCAAAAAAACAAACAAATAAACAGAAGGCATAGGGCAGCTCAATGGATCAACTCTGAAGAAGTGGCCACCTGGAGAGTGAGGCACAGTCTCACCTTCTTGCAGGTATACTCCAATTTTAAGAATCATTCTCTTGAAGCCCTTCTTACTTGGCTTGTGGTAGGGGAAACTTCAGCAGCTCTTTGAGGACAAGTAGAGTTAGAAGGCAGGGAGTGTGTGTGGATGATCACAGGGATAGTTCTGTCACCATTTATCAAGTCTAGAAAGGGAATTTTGCCAACTTACTAGTTGGCAACTTTATATACAGTGTGCAGTATTTACACTTCTTTGTCCTCCCTTTGGCCTCCCAATTCTACTGCAATAGTAAAGTCCTACCACAAAAAACTCTTATCTAACCACCTGCAGTGACTCTGCATTTGTAGCTGCTCTCTGCCTTTGCTCTAAGTAGGCCTCTTGAAACCCTGCAGTGGCTTTCTCAACCTTTCTGTAACATATGCATCTCATTGTGAGATAGACAGATAGATGATAGATAGATAGATAGATAGACAGACAGACAGACAGATATTGAGTGAAGTGAGATGTGTGATGTGGGTGTCAGAATACTAAGATTGGAATGGAATAAAAGAACTTGTGATTGTCTGGGTCATGACACCAAGTAAACCGTAAACCGTAAGTATTTCTGTGAATTAAAACTGATGAAAAGATGTAGTTTGAAGTTTATTGTTATTCAATAAATTCTGACATTGTGCAAAAACACAAATGTGTCTGATGTATGTTGACGGCATAGCTTGTTCATGACAGTATCCATATAAAAGTTAGAAAACAAGTGGCAGGATATAAAATCAACACGCATAAATCAAAGGCATTCCTGTATATCAGCGACAAATCCTCTGAAACGGAAATGAGGACAACTACTCCATTCACAATATCCCCCAAAAAAATAAAATACTTGGGAATCAACCTAACAAAAGAGGTGAAAGATTTATACAATGAAAATTACAAAACCCTAAAGAAAGACATAGAAGAAGACCTTAGAAGATGGAAAAATATACCCTGCTCATGGATAGGCAGATCCAACATCATCAAAATGGCGATATTACCAAAAGTTCTCTATAAGTTCAATGCAATGCCAATCAAAATCCCAGCTGCATTTCTTGTAGAAATAGATAAAAGAATCATGAAATTCATATGGAATAATAAAAGACCCAGAATAGCAAAAACAATACTAAGCAGGAAGTGTGAATCAGGCGGTATAGCGATACCAGACTTCAAACTATACTACAGAGCAATAGTAACGAAAACAGCATGGTACTGGTACCAAAACAGGCGGGTGGACCAATGGTATAGAATAGAGGACACAGTAACCAATCCACAAAACTACAACTATCTTATATTTGATAAAGGGGCTAAAAGCATGCAATGGAGGAAGGATAGCATCTTCAACAAATGGTGCTGGGAAAACTGGAAATCCATTTGCATCAAAATGAATCTGAATCCCTATCTCTCGCCTTGCACAAAAGTTAACTCAAAATGGATCAAGGAGCTTGATATTAAATCAGAGACACGGCATCTGATAGAAGAAAAAGTTGGTTATGATCTACATACTGTGGGAGCAGGCTCCAAATTCCTCAATAGGACACCCATAGCGCAAGAGTTAACAACTAGAATCAACAAATGGGACTTACTCAAACTAAAAAGTTTTTTCTCAGCAAAAGAAACAATAAGAGAGATAAACAGGGAGCCTACATCCTGGGAACAAATCTTTACTCCACACACTTCAGATAGAGCCCTAATAACCAGAATATATAAAGAACTCAAAAAATTAGACAATAAGACAACAAGTAACCCAATCAATAAATGGGCAAAGGACCTGAACAGACACTTCTCAGAAGAGGACATACAATCAATCAATAAGTACATGAAAAAATGCTCACCATCGCTAGCAGTCAGAGAAATGCAAATCAAAACTACCCTAAGATACCATCTCACTCCAGTAAGATTGGCAGCCATTAGGAAGTCAAACAACAATAAGTGCTGGAGAGGATGTGGGGAAAAGGGCACTCTTGTTCATTGCTGGTGGGACTGCAAATTGGTGCAGCCAATTTGGAAAGCAGTATGGAGATTTCTTGGAAAGCTGAGAATGGAACCACCATTTGACCCAGCTATTCCCCTTCTCGGTCTATTCCCTAAAGACCTAATAAGAGCATGCTACAGGGACACTGCTACATCGATGTTCATAGCAGCACAATTCACGATAGCAAGATTGTGGAATCAGCCTAGATGCCCTTCAATAGATGAATGGATTAAAAAAATGTGGCATTTATACACAATGGAGTATTACTCTGCATTTAAAAATGACAAAATCATAGAATTTGGAGGGAAATGGATGGCATTAGAGCAGATTATGCTAAGTGAAGCTAGTCAATCTTTAAAAAACAAATACCAAATGACTCCTCTGATATAAGGGGAGGAAACAAGGACAGGGTAGGGACGAAGAGCTTGAGAGGAAGATTTTCATTAACAGGGTTGAGAGGTGGGAGGGAAAGGAAACGAGAAGGGGAATCGCATGGAAATGGAAGGCGATCCTCAGGGTTATACAAAATGACATATAAGAGGAAAGGAGGGGTAAGACAAGATAATTCAAATGGAAGAAGTGATTTACAGTAGAAGGGGTAGAGAGAGAAAAGGGGAGGGGAGGGGAGGGGAGGGGGGATAGTAGAGAATAATATAGACAGCAGAATACATCAGACACTAGAAAGGCAATATGTCAATCAATGGAAGGGTAACTGATGTGATGCAGCAATCTGTATACGGGATAAAATTGGGAGTTCATAACTCATTTGAATCAAACTGTGAAATATGATGTATGAGGAACTATGTAATGTTTTGAACGACCAACAATAAAAAAAAAAATAAAAAAAAAAATAAAAAATAAAAATAAAAAAAAAAAAAAGAAAAACTATGCTCTATATGTGTCATAATCATAAGAATTGGAATGCATTCCGCTGTCATATATAAATTTTTAAAAATACCCTTCCCCTAGATGATTCCCTGATAATCTCAGATTACAATAACCTGCACACAAAGCTGAGTATAAATTCATACCTCAGACAAACCTTGGACACCTACATGCTACTTACCTGATCTCTGCACTCACATGACTGAAGACACATCCCAGTCATCGGGAGTCCTCCTCCCACCTACCCCATATCCCATGTTCCCTCCATCCCATTATTCAAGCAAGAAGCTCTGAGTTTTCTTCTCTCTTTCTTTCCCTCTCCCTCTCCCTCTTTCTCGTTCATCAAGCTGTACATCATACTTTACCACTTCTAATGCCCTCAAAATTTACATTCAACACAAATACTTCAGAATGTCATGATTGCTGATATTCTTTGGTTGAATATTTTTAAAACAAGAACTGCATAACACTCTTTCTCCCCTGCAACACACTAAAACAAGGAAGGATTATACATGGGGGAAATGACGTAAGTGTAAAACACTGCACAGGGTCAAGTATTTTTTGAAAAAAACAATTGCATTCCAGGAAATATTTTGTTTTTTCAGAGAGAAACAACATTAATAGAGGCACCATTCTTATCACCTCCCCAAGGTCAGAGTCACTAAATTACACAGAACTGAGACACATGAAGGACTCCAAACTGCATCAAGGATTTCAAAAGGTCTAAATGGATGAATGTCTCACCCTCTTAGATGCATTCCTTTCTCATATTTGATGGAGTTGTAAAAGAATTTTACAGTTAATATTTTGATCAGCATGTCTTGTAAATGAACGTCTTCATTTTGTATTTCTCAAAGGCCTGTACCTTGGTCTGTAAAAGAAACATCTCTTAATATATTTAAAAATATTATCTTTAGTTCTAAGCAGAGATCATAGTTAGAATAAACATTTTGATCCTCAAAAAAAAAAAAAAAAAAAGTTAGAAAACAGCCAGACATGGTGGTACATTCCTATAATCCCAGCAACTTAGGAGGCTGAGGCAGGAGGATCACAGGTTCAAGGTTATCCTCAGTAACTTAGCAAGACCCTGTCACAAAATAAAGGGTTGGAGGTGTAGCTGGTGTTAAAATGCCCCTGGGTTCAATGCCCAGTACCAAAAATAAAATAAAAGACTAGAAATAAGATGATAATGGGAATATCTAATTATAAATGGGAGTTCATCACAGGTTAAGTGTAGCTTTGCAGAACCTTTATCAGCTGGGTGAAGTGAAGCTGAGCTTCAAGGATAGAGCTGGTGCTCAGATATGCCACCAGCTGGTAGAAACATTACAAACACTTTCCTAACACCAATGTGCTCAGGTGTGTTTTTAGAAAAGCTTAGCCATAGGAACATATGTGCACTTCTGTTTGGAACCACTTTTTTTTTTCTTTCTCACATGCAAGGCTATGATTCTATCTCATATATTTTTGCCCATATGAGTCATTTGCTTCCAATCCTGGATGGACCATCCTGAAGCATAAAATGTCCTCTTACTTGAAAGATGTGTTTGTGTTAGGTGTGGGCATTCAGTTACCCTGAGGAGAAGCTTCTGTCTCCCTGAGGGACACTTACTTGCATTCCCTTCATAGATTTGATTTCCTGTCTATTTCATAGAGGGCCTCGAGGGGAGGCAGAAAGCAGAAAAATGTCATGACCAGAGGTCAGTTCAGGATTTGGGGGTGCAAGTACATAGTCTTTGAGACCCCTTCCAGCCTTAAGTTGCCCTCCCTCTAAGACCCTGGAATTTTCTCTGCAGATCACCGAAGAAAGCACCTACCTTGGACTCACTCCTGTGCTTGAATCCCATGTCTACAACCTCCCTGCTGGGAAGCCTTAGAGTTGCTTAAGTTTCCTCAGTCTTTTTTTTTTTTTTAATATTTTTTAGTTATACACGGACACAATATCTTTACTCTATTTATGCATAAATGTGGTGCTGAGGATCCAACCCAGTGCCTCACATGTGCAAGGCAAGTGCTCTACTACTGAGCCACAATCCCAGCCCCTCAATCTTTTTTTCTTATCGGCAATGGCAGTACTAATAACTACTAGAGTGGGATAATTGTTAAGTAAATATCATTTTGGTAACTTTGCTCAAAACTTTTAGGTTAAAGTGCACTGCCTTGAATCGACAGCAGAAACCCCACTTCTTATTTCAGTATCTTCAGTTCCATTCAACTAGCAAGACTCCCACTGGTGTCTCACTGCTTCTAAGAAGTGTGTCCTAGGAGATGGTGGTGCTAGGAGATGGTGATGAACAGTGTTGGTACCTGCCCTGCACCCATTTTCCTACCTAGAGAGCTCCTGTTTGTTTAGGAATCTCTACTTCCCCAACAGAGTTCTTCAACAGGAGAAACTGGGACCATCTCCGCTACAGGGATGGGCCTTCATTTTCTCCAAAAGGGAGTCATCCCATTCCATTCCTTCTGCTAGTCTTGAAAGATGTGTTTGTGTGGGGTTTGTGGGCAGTCAGGTCAGGAACAAGCCTGAGAAGCAATTTGAAACAATAACAAGGTGACTTTGGCTGTGGAGTAATTTCAGAATAGTCCCTTCTTGTTTCCCCTGGACATTGTTGTTTGTAGACATGAGGCATTCCATCATCAGGCCGGAAGTGGACACAACCACAGGAAAAGGAAAGGAAAACACAGCTAGAGCCACTGCACTAGGCCAATCCTGAAGCCAGCCCTATATTAGATGTTTGGTTTCTCCAATATAATTTTTTAAGATAGTTTAAATTGTGATTTCTGTCGCTCATAGCCAAAGACATCCAAAGAGATACGGGAGTGATTAACACTAAAAATCCCTTTGTTTCTGAAGTAGTTACCAGTGACAAGCAGCACCAGTGACAAGCAGCCCCCATCTCCTGATGGTGAGGATGTGCTGGACTAAAATCAGAGTTCCACGTGAGGCTGATTACCTAGCGGCCATATTTTCCCTTGCTAGCCCAGAAAGCTCAGGAATAAGTCACACAGCAAGGTGCTTACGGAAGAGAAACTGAACCTAGAGTGGACACAGGAACCAGTTTCCACTCAAGAGGTGGAAGGAAAGTCTGCTGGGGAAAGGCATCTAAGGAGGAATACCTGCCTGTGCTCCCTCTGCCTCCTACCTTTGAACACAGTGGGTGAAGGTCAGATGTGTAGACCCAGGGTGGACACTGGAACTCCTGAGGTAATGACAGGAGAATCTCAGGGACACCAACCCCCAGCCCCAGGATCACTGAGCTTCTGTGCCAGCTTCTTACCTCCCCCACCCCCACTTCCCCAGACATGAGAAAAATGAACTCCTCTAACCAAAACTACTTTTGATGGGTATTCTATTACTCTCTACCAGAAATACCCTGATCAGGCTGGTTAGAGGCTGCAGCTACAAAAGCTGGGGCTATTAGGGTCAGGGTGTTCACGTGTTTTTCTGACATCTGAATCAATTTGCTTTCCCCCAAAATACCCTAGAACCTGTTAGAAGGAAATCAACCCTCCATCTATCCCCAACAAATCCATCTCAAAGAAGACAGGAATTGAAGCCAAGCCCTCAGACAAGATCTCATGCCTGACTCTATTTAACTTCACTGTAAGCAGGTGAAGCATGTTTTCTCTTATTACCCTGAATTTGACGATCAGCAAGAGGACATTGGGTAGCTACCCCTCCAGCCCACCCATTGTGTAATATGTCAGAAAGTACACATGGATAAACTTATCAGTAACGAGAATAGCCAGAGGAATGATCTTTGATCTTGAGATTTATGGAACTGAGAAGCATCTCCTGACTAGGTAATTAGGATCAGATAAGCTTCATTTGGCTATAAATATCCACTTGTGGGAAGTTGCTCACCAGTCTGCAATCACCCATCTCCTATATAGGCTGCCTCCAAATCACTTCCTGGGCAAGATGGACTTTAGGATGAAAATCTCTGACATCTGATCAGCTACTTCATTGTAATTAACTTTTTTCTCCACCACTGCCTTTCCTCTCAACTAATTGGCGTCCTTCCCATAGTAAGTGGTCTGAGCCTATGCATGGTAACAGGATGATATCCCATGAGATAGAACACCTTGGCACCACGGGCTGGGGAAAGAGAAATAAAATGCTGCTTTTATCTTGGGATATCTAATAAAGAAACTTCCACTTCAAAAGGACTCAATTTGGTTTACCTGACATAATTATGTCAGGGCTAATCCCTTTCATGAACTCAAGAGCAAGAATAAGACCCAAATGTGCTGAAAACCTGGAAATGCCACAGATACAGAGTCAAATGAACTCAAATGAGAACAAGAAACCTCAGTGTGACACGAGGACTCTCAGGTCACAGTATTGGAAGGTGAAGATCCAGGTCTAAGCTGTACCCAGATTTAGAAATTGTGTCAATGAGAAAGATTTTTCCAAAAGTAAGGCAGAGCCTGTTGGAAAGCAGCCTATACTCCTGACCTTGGTTGAACTTTGTTCTCCAAGTCAGGGACCATTCCCTTATTCCTCTAGTCAGTTTGGAATCAAAAATATCTATCTTTAAAAAAGTTGCTGTGAGGATCAGAGATGATGTCTATGGAGTTCTTAGCACTGAGCCTGGTACATGGAATGTACATGTTTAACAGGAGCTGTCAGTGTTAGTGAGTTCAGCTCCTAGCAGTCTGAAAAGAGATGGAAGGTAAGGAAACAGTCTTTCCAGAGAGATTCTTAGAGTCAGTCATTGGTCCTCTGTGGTCAAATCTGGAGACAGCTGGAGGGAGCTTCAAACAGGATCAGACTCTGAAAACAGATAACAAACCAGAATCTTCATGTGTTTGAGATTGGAAATGGTTCCAGAATGAGCTTGGAGGGATGCTATAAGCTTTGCCTGCCCTAAAGCATTCTTGTCACTCCTTACAGCCTTCTGGGGATCTCACTGCATTTAGCAACTTATTGTTAATTGGGAGATGTGACATAGACATCAGTTGATCAGACACTTAACTGAATATCTATCGGTGCTTAAAATATGCCAATTAGGGCTCAAGATTCAGCCTCACTCTACTTTTCATGGGCTCTTTCCCTAACCCATCCTAGGGGATTGGGCTCTTTTAGTGTCCATATGTATCACCCAGAATACTTAATAACACTTGTGTCCATTTTCCAGGACTATGACTGCATATGAATATGTTGTATCTGCCCAGAGCAGTGGAGTAATGCTTGTTGGATAGGTAGATGGATACACGTATGGGTGGATAAGGACCATCTACTAGGCTCCAGTAATGCAAAGATGAAAGTTTTTTTTTAAATTTATTGTCTCAAGGAACTGATTCTAGACGACAGAAAATCAATTAACAATAACAAGACATCTGTGTATGTATCCGTGTGTCATATGAGCTCAGCTAGGGTCACCCAATTGAGTGGGGAAAAAGGTGTGTGCTCTGAGGAACTTTACAGAGGAGCTAATGCTCAATCTGGATCTGGATCCCCTTGGACCATCAGGAGTCAGCACACAGGAGTGGGAGGGAAGGGCACTCTGGGCACATGAACAGAAGGTCCCATGCGGTGAAGATGTGAATGGCAGGAGCACAGCAATGGCTCAGAGTCCCAGTAGCTCCGGGACAGAGAGGATGGGGAAAAACAGGAGTATAGCAAGGGATGCAGGGGGTACCAATCTGCAGAGCCACATCCCTTAGGGAATCTGAATTTTGTCCTGGAGAAGCTTGGAAGGCTTTTAAGAAAGAATAGTTTCGAGTGGTGGCACATGCCTCTAATTCCAGCAACTCAAGAGGCCAAGGCAGAAGAATCACAAGTTCCAGGCCAGCTTGCTCAAGACCCTGTCTCAAAATAAAAAATTGAACTTGGAGTGTAATTTAGTGGTAGAGTTGCTAGGTTAAATCCCCAGTACCAAAAAGAGAGAGAAAGACAGACAGATGATAGACAGATAGAGACACAGAGAATATATAAAATTTGCATTTTAAAGACTGCCCAGCAATATGATATGTGGAAGCTAATACACAATAAGCGGGGGTGGGGGGGTAGAAATTCAGTAGATTAGACAAAGGGGAATGAAGAGAAGGGAGGGTGTATAGGAAAAGGAAAGACAGTGGAATGAATCTAACATAATTTTCCTATGTACATATATGAATTCAGCACAGAGAATCTCACCATTGTGTATATCCACAAAAAATGGGGTCCTAATTAGAATAAGATATATTCCATGTTTGCATAACTATAGCAAAATGAATTCCACTGTCATATATAACTAAAAAGAACCAATTAAAAAAGGAAGAAACCCTTCTTGCTAAGAAAGATCTGTTTTCAAAAGGGAAATAGAAAATTGTAGAATGAGAAAATAAAATTTAGAATTGCACAGGAAAGATCATAAAAAAAAACAGGTAGATCAGCTTATAAAGGGCAATTTATTTAAAGATTTTTGCTCCAATTTCACACCACTTATTGATGATTATATTATATTATATTATATTCCAAAAATGATATAATTATATTATATTATAAAAATATAATATATAATATAATATATTTATAATATAATTATATTATATTATAAAAATATAATATTTTTATAATATATTATATTATAAAAATATAATATAATTATATTATATTATATTATAAAAATATAATATAATTATATTATATTATATTATATTCCAAAAATGATACATTGCATCCAATAAAACTTTTATATCCTTAAAAAAAAAGATTGCCCAACAATAGTATGGAGTGGGCTGTGGGGCCAGGGTGGAAGTAAGGAGATCAAATGAAAAACCATGAAGGCTGGACCCACAGGAGCAGTTAGGCATGCACACTGTGGAAGGACTTAAGAGGCAAACCTGTGAGTGCTTGGTTCTTCTGCATAAGGGAGGGCAGAGGAGAGTAAAGATGCCTCTAGTTTTCTACCCCAGCCAACAGGGTATATGATGACATGGTACATGTAGGAGGATGAGCAAGTATGGAAAGTGGGGAGGGTGGCTTCAGTTTGGTCTCTGTGAGGTGGAGAGACCTAAGGAAACTCCAGGTGGGGCAATGCATTCCCAAGGCTCAGGAGAGAGGTCCAGACAAGAAAAATGAATGTGATACTCACTAGCAAAAAGGTGAGAGTTCAAACCGCCACATGTGATGATAAGATCTGTCAAGGAGGACACTTACGCTGTGTAAGAAGATCAAACTCAGGATATACCATAGGTGGAGGCAAAATTCTTGAGGAAGAGGCTGAGACAGAATACCCATATATACGAGAAGAATAAAAATATCCCTTTGCAACTGCACACTGGGGACATTGGAGGGGACAGTGATCGGCAGAGTCAAATCTTGCAAAGTAAACAAAGAAAAAGCCTGGAAAATATTCATCTGTGCTCAATTTTTGCAGCCTTTTTTAGCCTGTGAATACAGATGAGATCATGCTAATAGTAATAGCACATGTTTCCCATAGATCACTAACTCACTGCCAACCATCTGCATAGCAGAACTGCCTCTCCCTAAAAATCACCCTCATTTTCTAATAAGTATTTCTAGAAGGGGCTGGGGTATCTCACTCGAGCCCCCGGGAGAGCCCACAGGTGCTTCTACACCACACACACACACACACACACACACACACACACACACACTGTTGTCTACAGCTCTTGAGGTTGAGCCTATCTGCAGCACCCCCACTCCTCACCCCTGCCACCAGCTGCAATTCCCACTGAAATTCTCCTGAGGTCTCAGCAGCTCTGCTGCTGCACCAAAGGATCCTATGCTTGAATTTCCAACTGAGCACAAGCCACAGGATTTTCTGAGAAATGGAGACTACAACCCCTTCTTTTCTGTCTCATCTGTTTGTCTCCTGGCCTCACATAGTGTCTCAGGAAAACACCTTTTCAGCTTGAACCTGTCCTATGTCATGTGTCCTAGGGCTTCAGACATCTGTCCCTGGGGCTAAGCTGTGGAGCAGACAATAGAGTCTCCCTTATCCAGCCTCTGCCCCAGTTACCCCAGCCCCTAGCTGGCTCAGACCAGTCCTTTGTGAGTTTGCTCCACCAGTTCCCCCAAAAGCTTAATACCTAGACTTCTGGGTTAAGCTCAATCAGGATACCTAGCTACAAGGTAATTTAGCAATGCAGAGGAGTTTCAGCAGAGATAAGGTCAGATTGCAATGAAATGAGTAAAGAAGAGGAGGTAAGTAAATGACAGATGCAAATTTAACAGCAAGTTTCCTGAAAGAGCAGAGACAGGAAAGCAAGAAATATAAGTGGTGGTAGAGTGGTGGTTTTTAACAAGGCAGAGAACTGAACAGTCTCATGCAGAGGAGAAAGAGGTGTCAGGAAGGGAGAGACCCACACAGACACTGAAGAGGGAAAGGCTCCAAAGGTATAGCCAGGTACAAGGCTGATATAGAACCATGAGCCCCATGAACACAGAAGCCCCAAGGACTCTGAAAACCCTGCAGGCAAGCCTGGGTGAGGTGAAGAAAGGAGGGAGACACAGACTCCTCCACCCAACTTATTCTGAAGGGAAGAGAAGCTGTAGTTGGGAAGTCTCAGCCCTACCACACTTCTGTATTGACAGAGCTCTCTATGAGCTCCCTCTCTGGGGCACAGAATCTCATTTTCTTTTTTTTTCTTTTTTTTTTTTTTTAAAGAGAGAGTGAGAGAGAGATTTTTTTTTTTTAAAGAGAGAGAGGGAGAGAGAGAGAGAGAGAGAGAGAGAGAGAGAGAATTTCTTTAATATTTATTTTCTAGTTATCGTCGGACACAACATTTTGTTTTGTATGTGGTGCTGAGGATCGAACCCGGGCCGCACGCATGCCAGGCGAGCGCGCTACCACTTGAGCCACACCCCCAGCCCCAGAATCTCATTTTCCATTTAAATTTTAGTAACAATTAGAGCAACAGAAGAGAACTGCTTCTGGGAATCAATTTTCTCTCCTTCTATCATAAAATGCTTGGAATTTGATTCTGTGACAATGGCGACGCCAGCTGTGGACGTCCTGACTCTGTGGTCCTGGTCCTGACTCTTTTAAGGTATTCTGGTTTCAACATAAAATGTTGTTGTTTTTCTAATTAGTTATAAATGGCAGTAGAATGCATTTTGATACATCATACATAAATGGAGTTTAACCTTTCATTCTTCTGGTTGTACATGATGTACAGTTACATCAACCGTGTAATCATATATGCACATTGGATAATAACATCTGACTCATTTTACTATCATTCCTACACCCATAGCCAACCAAAGTACCTCTGTTCTTCTCCAACCACCCCTATTATTGTGAGTCAGCATTTGCATATCAGAGAGAACATTCAGCCTTTGGTTCTTTGGGATTGGTTTATTTCATTTAGCATGATATTCTCCAGTTCCATCTATTTACTGGTAAATGGCATAATTTCATTCTTTTTAAAGGCTGAATAATATTCCATTGTGTATTTATATCACATTTCTTTATCCATTCATCTGTTGAGGGGCATCTAGGTTGGTTCCACAGCTTAGCTACTGTGAATTGAGCTGCTATAAACATTTATGTGGCTGCATCACTGTAGTATGCTGAGGAGTCCTTTGGGTATAAACTGAGGAGTAGGATAACTGGGTCAAATGGTAGTTCCATTCCAAGTTTTCTGAGGAATCTCAATACTGCTTCCCATAGTGATTGCACCAATCTTCAGTTCCACCAACAATGTATGAGTTTACTTTTTTTCCCCACATCTTCGCCAACATTTAATGATGCTTGTATTCTTGGTAATTGCCATTCAGACTGGAGTAACATGGAATCTCATTGTAGTTTTGATTTGCATTTCTCTAATTGCTAGAGATGTCAATCAATTGTATTTCTTGGCTGGGGATGTGGCTCAAGCGGTAGCCCGCTCGCTTGGCATGCGTGCGGCCCGGGTTCGATCCTCAGCACCACATACCAACAAAGATGTTGTGTCCGCTGAGAACTAAAAAATAAATATTAAAAATTCTCTCTCTCTCTCTCTCCTCTCTCACTCTCTCTTTAAAAAAAAAAATTGTATTTCTTCTGTAAAATGTCTATTCAGTTCCTTAGCCCATTCATTGATTGGGTTATTTTTTAAAAATTTATTGTGTGTGTGTGTGTGGAGGGAAGTGTTAAGTTTTTTTGAGTTCTTTATGTTTACTGGAGATTAATGCTCAACATAAAACTTTTTTGGGAAAAGGATGATTCAATTTTAAAGGTGCTATTTTTTCTTTGATAGTTTACCCCACACTGGAGGGGGTCTGAAAGAAACCTAAGAGAAGATTTTGCTCTGCCCAAATGGAAATACTGGGAAGAGCAAAAAATCTTCTAGTCCTGCAGGCCCTGCCTCCTGTCTTGCATAACAGGTGGATGTGACAGCTGAGTCATTACACCACACCTACTCACAAACAGCACAGAAGGTCACAGAAAAGGCCAAACAGAAAAGACCCTCGTTTGATCTAGAGTTTGAAGTCAGGAATTATGATGGAATTTGCCCTTACTGAACTGCTGTTCGAGGACGACCAACTCAAAAGCTGATGGGGGTGAATCTGATGTCTCAAAGGCCGTCCTGCTAGGTGAGACCTGTGACAAACTGGAGCCAAGATGCACAACAGCTACTCAGCTACAGCTGCTGCCACTGAAGAAAGCCAGCTCAATTTTATCCAACCTGATTTTAGAGAAGCTGCAAGTCCAGATTCTTTAGCAAAATCTCTGGTTTTTATTTACTTATTTCTGTGTGTGTGTGTGGTTCGGGGGTAAAACCAGAGGCCTCATGCATGCTAGGCAGGCATTCTACAACTGAGCCACATCCCCACCCCTGCTGTCCAGATTTTTAAATGCCGAAAACAGATTCCATTAAAGCAGTCACAACAAACATCTGAAATTTAAGCCAAGTGAAACACTCCACAAGCAATTTCCACAGAGTGCAAAGTCACTGTTTCAATTCAGCTTCCTGTAAATGATGTTAAAGCTTTCAGTTCCTTGAATGACTTCATTTCCATTTTAAAAACCAATCATAGCTCCAAGAGGGGAAAAAAAAATTGCTCTAAGAGGTCACTGCCTCCTCAGCCCTCTGTGAGGCTGGGCTGTTCGCTTTCTGTTCCCCCAGAGAGTGACTTAATTCTGATCCCTGGTAAAGAACAGACACTCATGATGGATCTCAGAGGAGAACAAAGACACCCTGGTCACAGCTACTAATGCCTGAAAAGCAAGCATGCATTCATGGGCACACTAACCAGTGAATCCTACCGGGCTGAAATGACTTTAGGACTGTCCCTTTAAAACTCAAGCTCACAATCAGGCAAACTCCTCCTCCAGGGAGGTTCCTTATTAAAAGGGAGCCAGCTGGCCGGGCCTCGGCTTAACACCCCGAGCAATACCTGCAACCGAGGATTCCTCCTGGGAGACTACAACCTGTCCACATGGCTCAGGAGTTTGTGGACGGCAAAATCCAGCCGGGGAAGGTCGTTGTGTTCATCAAGCCCACCTGCCCCTTCTGCAGAAAGACCCAAGAGATCCTCAGTCAACTGCCCTTCAAACAAGGGCTTCTGGAATTTGTCGATATCACAGCCACGGGTGACACAAATGAGATACAAGATTATTTGCAACAGCTCACAGGCGCGAGAACGGTGAGTGTGGGATTCAGTTTTAAAAGACTCCGGGGTTGCTCTCTCTTGTCAGGGCTATGAACTTACATACGCCTGTGCCTTTTCTAGGACACCGCCAGCCAGGGCTCTGTCCTTCAAGGCAACCAGAGGGCTTTGTGGGGTGTGGGGGAGGGAGCCTGAGGGAAGACGCTGGTCACTTGAATTGGCAGCTGGACAGCAGCCGAGGGTCCTCTCAGTAGAGGAGGGAGCCCAGCAGAGTGTGCTGTCAGGTCTGTGGGCCCAACTGCTGGGTGGGAGGAGTCGCAAGGACTTAGGGGCATGAGGCTTTGTTTTTAGCACTGCCTTGAACTGACAGTTTTCTCTAATGGCTAGATGGGCTGGGGCTGGAGGTGGGGGGAAGAAGCGGGTGCAATTTGCACATTTCTGTTATCAGACGTGGAATCATGTGCACTCTTCCTTCTGTTTACACGTGGCTGAGTGGGATTTGCTGTCCTATGACCTTTTTTCTAGGCTTTAACTATAACCTAATTTGCTCATTCTTCCTTATCAAACTCCTCCTACTAGGGAAAAAAAAATCATCGAATGCACCATTATCCCCCTCGCTCTAACTTAATTATGGAATATTTTTAGGCCTGCCAGAGTTCTGGCCCGGCTCTCACAATGGCTTGCTTTGTGATCCTCAGCAAGTCACCACATCTCAGATCCTCAAGGACCCCAGCTGCAAGACTAGAGTGGCTGACCTCGTAGAGTGGGTGACCTCCAAACAAATAAACCGGGGGACCCTGTGAAAACTGCTCGCCTCTGAAAGGCCTCCCCTTCCTTAGCACTTGGCCAAACAATTTTTTATTCTGGGAGGGGTGAGATGCCCCACCAGCTCATCCAAATTCCCTTTCAGGAGGCACGTTCTGAAACAGTATTGGCAGAAAGCACATATCCTATTTCAGTTTAGTTTAACTGACAGAGTTTTCTCTGGGCTGTAGTATAAAGTATGGGAGGTGGTTTTCCCCCTTCTCTCCAATCAGAAATCAGCATTGTAGTATAGAAAAGGCTAAATAAGTTACCTTACTGCTCTCAGCTGAGGTTCTGGAGCAGACTTCATGACAGGAGAATCCCTGTGGCTTAGAAGCACAGAGTCAGGTCCTGAAAAGAAAGGGACACTGCAAACAACCATGTGTTCCCACAGGGTCTCCTGCCCTGGATCCCTCTCAGCCTGTGGTTCCTGAACTTTGCTGGCCAGTAGAATCACCTGGGGAACTTTTGAAAGGATCCTTATGCCCAAGTCACTCCAGACCAAATACATGCCAATGTGGGGAGGCAGCAAGAGCAGGCATCAATAGTTTGAAAGATCCTTAGGTGATTCTAATTTGCAACATAGTTTGGAAACTACCCTTTTAAGTGGCAGCATCTGTTCTTTAGCAGAAAAAGCTGACTTCTTCATGTTCTCATTTAACAATTTTTTTCATCTCTTTGTAAAGCAACAATGTTTTTTGTAGTTGTCTTTAAGGTTTAACATTTAGAAAATAGTTTTCACGGGTTCTTGAGTCCAGAATGCCATCCTTAAGGGGAAGAACAAATCCTTCGAAGCTATTTGTTTCCTGATCCCCAATAATGAAGTGTTAATATTCAAAGAGATTGAACACTTGAGAGTAGTTGCTGTCTTGGTTATCCTGTAATGACCTGTGTTGCTGTGTCTGTAGTAGAAACTCAGCAGGACTTTACTGATTACAGAACCGGGCCTTCAATCGGGCTGCATGATTTGATTTTGTTATGGACACAGTCCCTAGATCAGAGCCTTCTTTGGGCCTTCTCTAATGCTTCTCTTTTCTTCATTAGGATTAAATTCTGGTCCATCTCATTTTTCTTCTCCCTGAAGAACTTCTTTGGACACATCTTGCAAGGCTGGGTTATTGGCAACAAATTCCCTCAATTTTCATTTGTCTGAGGAAAGCTTGTTTTCCTTCATATTTGAAGAATGCTTTTGCTGGATATAAGAAATTATTTTAAGCATCTATTAAGTATCAGGGCCTTTTCTTGACATTGGAAATATAGCCATGGGGGTGGGTTTTTGCCTTTTTGAACTTGCATTCAAGTGGGGAAGACAATAAATACAATAAAATCACTGGGAGGTAAGTGAATGGCTACAAAGAAAAATCAAGTAGAAGGAAGTAGGTAGCAGAGTTTTAAATAGAGCCATTAGAGCCTAAGAGGTAAACATTTGAGTATATCTCTATAGACAGTAAAGAGAAAGGAATTTAGGGGTAGAATGTGGCAGGCAGGAGAATGCAAATACTAAGGTCCTATGCCTCTCAGGTTCATGGAATAGAAAGAAAGCCAGTATGGCTAGAGCACTATGAGTTAAGAGAGCCAGGGGAGATAATGGGAGATAGGCTAGGAAGGCCTTTAAGCCACATCATATGGACCATGGTTTGTATTGGATGGGATAAGATGCCACTAGTGGGTTTCAAACAGATGGGTCACTGGGAAACAGATGTGAATAGCTACATCTGAGTTAACTCTCAAGTGTAGACAGTGCTACCTAACTAAGGTTGGGAAAGGCTACTCCAGCAGTACAGGGCCCCATATCACCAAAGTTGCTGTTTTAGTGACAGTTTCCTTTTTCTCTCTAGGACAGTAACAAGTTCCTCCAAGGAGGGGGAAGGGCGGGAGGGAGGGTAGAGGAGGTAGAAGAGGGTGTTTCCTCCTCTTTCAACTGAATCAACTGTGCCTCTGTGTTTCCTGTTTTACCACCCTGTGTCCCTTCCTGTTCACCAATGTGATTGAAGATGGTTTTACTGTTGCCTAGGCTGGAGAGTGGGGGGAGGGCCTAGGGGCCTTTCCGCTCTCAGGCAAACCAGCTACTTTGCCAGATAGTGTGAACAAAACTCCACCCGGGAGACAGACAGCCTGCTCGAGTTTCAGGGCCTGTCTCAAGCAACTGGAGGCAGCTGTAGTGCTGTGGGTTTTAAAGTCCAGGTTACCCTGGGAGGAATAAATGGCTGCTCAATGTAAAACAATGGTTTGCAAATCACTGGAACAGCAGCAGCATCTGGGAACTTGTTAGAAATGAAAATTCTCTGGGCCCCAACACTGATCTCCTGAATCAGAAATTGGTAGGGGTGAGGGGAGTACAAATCTGCATTTTTAACAAGCCCTTGCATGATTGTGATGCAAGGTCAAGTGGGAGAACCCACTTCCTGGAGAGAACTCCTGGTACCTGGGGCCTTCCTGACTGCTGCCTTAACTCCAATCCCGAAGTCAACGGTGGAGATGGGGCAATCTGTAGGATTGCTCAATCCTTCTCGAAAATACAGAAGTTCATACAGATGGTTTTTATTTAACTAATGCTTTCAACAGAAGAAATTCTGCAGCAGAGTGACCTCAGGATTACATTTGAATTCTACAACTGACCACAGCCACATAATTCTAAGAAGAAAGAAGCTAAACGGGGCCCCAGAAATGTTGGTTGGAAGCAGTGTTCAGGATTAAGGGGAAATCCTAGGTTTCCTACCTCATCTTTCCTGCTTTCAATTGAAAAAAAACAGGTTATGTTGCTGGTGCTTCCACTGTAAGGCCTTCCATGCATCCCATCGCATGGTGGATCTTCTAAGACTAAGCAGGGAGGTTACCAGGCAAGCCAAGGCCAAAATGAGTCCTCTGGGTTTTCCCTCATTCTTGGACCACTGTAAACAGTGGTAATTTTTAAATTTGTGGTACTGGGTATTGAACCCAGGGCCTCTTGCATGCTAGGCAAATCTCTACCATTGAGATATACTTCCATATATATACATATATTTATATTTATATATTATATATATTTATCATTATTATTATTATTTTGAGACTGAGTCTCATCAAGTTGCTCAGACTGGTCTTGAACTTGAGTTCTTCCAGCCTCCGCCTCCCAACTCTGGGATTACAGGCAGGCGCTACCATGCCCAGCTGTACAGAATTTATTTTTAGTTTTTAGCCATTATTTTAAAAGCCCACTTCCACTTAGATCCACTTTTCAATAAGAATACTATAAAAACTTATCCACAGTAATTCTACCCTTTTTTTTTTTGTTGCTCTTGCTTTTTAAGCAATTTACTCTAATTATGCTTTCTGGGGAAGATGAAATGCTTTGAAAATATTCTCACTGCCTTCCGCCTAACCCCTCTCCCATCCTTCCATCTAGTACATTCTTGTGTTGGGTGTGGGGGGGGGGGACTTCCAATCACTTAGGCAACCTATATGGTGCTTGTGTCTTCGTTGGCAGTTAGCCTTGGTGTGACACTCTGGGACTGGAAGCTGCTTAGGTGCAATGAGGGAACTTCCTTCTCCCTCAGGATTCTAAAACCTTCCTGGAATTCTGGAATGTGCTTATATCTATTGGCAGGGAGGGAGTGGGAGTGACTAGAGAGAAACCTATTCAGCAGGTATAATGTCTGGCTTACCTTGGGCCACCCACCTATACCAGATGTGAAGCCAAACCAGATGAATGTCCTTGGTCCCAGAACTGCAGCATTTAAATATCTTATGATGGACCAGGGATTAAAGAGATTCAGACACCATTACACTGTCCCCTAGTTGAGGACAGAGCTCACCTGTTTTAATAACACAAAGAGATGACTATGTGTAAACCCAAACCCATAAACCCAAAAATGAGAGAGACCAAATGTAAGTACTTTCCAGCTCTGTTTAGAAATGGAAGGCCTCCTGGTTGCCCTGGCCCAGCTTAAGGTCTCAGGTGTGGTCCCAGATACAAAGAAATAGATTGCAGTCAGGGTGGTCCAGCTACAGCCAGTTAAAATTTTTTCCCTGAAACATGTTTCTGTAGAGCAAAAATTTTAAATCCGTTTAACAAGCTGAACAATCACATAAACAGCATACTCTGTTTGAAAAATATTCTGACTTAAAAACATTCTTTAATGAATGAATTTGCCCTCATAAGAGTTCCTAAAAGAAGGGGGCTGGGGATGTGGCTCAAGCGGTAGCGCGCTTGCCTGGCATCTGTGCGGCCCGGGTTTGATCCTCAACACGTCTGCTGAAAAACTAAAATAAAATAAATATTAAAAAAAGGAAAAAGTGCTTTTAAAAAAGAGTTCCTAAAAGAATATTGAGGAAGAGGTTTTAAAGTCATTTGAAAACCTTTGGATCAGGGGAAGAATTTGAAAGGATAAAATATCACTTGTTCTCATTAATAACTTTCCTGGATGGCTTTTTTTGTTTTGTTTTTGTTTTGTAGGTACCTCGGGTCTTTATTGGTAAAGATTGTATAGGTGGATGCAGTGATCTAATAACTATGCAAGAGAACGGGGAACTGCTGACACGGCTGAAGCAGATCGGAGCTCTGAAGTAATTACAGGTGAATGGCAGACTAGACACTGGGACATTAGGAGACTGGAATTCTACTGCCATATCTCATGCTATAGGAAGGATTCACACTAAGGAAGAATGTCTTAGTGATTTGAGGAACTGCAACATCAATTATTTATGAATTTCACATTTTACAAAGGCATGAATTGTATCAATGGGAGAAATTATTTCACTCAAACTTCATTTAACAAATGAAGGTTATTGAGGGTTTACCATGTGCCAGACACTGTACTAAACACAGACATACATAAGAAAGATAACATGAAAACTGTATTCTAGAGAGGGAGGCAGATCACAAAAAAACAAGTGAATAATTCCTGAAACAAATAGAATGATGTGATAGAACATGCCTGGAGGAGGGGAACGACAGCCCTGATGAAGCAGAGCTTGCTAGGTGGAGGGATTAGCACACGAGATAGGATCTGAGCCAACCTGTAAGCATATTCAAGGAACTGAAAGAAACAAAGAGCAGGCTGAGGAAAGGGCAGTGAGGAGGAAGAGTAAGACCTGTGGGTAGGAACTGAGCACATAGGCCATGGTAAGCAGTATGGATTTCTTCTACGCGCTGTGTGAATGGAGATAATTTTTGCTTATCTGGGTTCACATGGCAAACTGACCCAGTCTGATTGGCTTCTCCAACACCAAAGTAAATTTTATAAAATCAGTCACCTAAAGGAGATCTTTGGCTTGATGGAAAACTGGGGGATGAAGAGCAGCTTGGAAAGAAATCAGGCTGCTCTTGAGGTCTAATAAGCAACTGCCAGCACTGCCCCAGCATTTCAGGGCTGCCAAACTTCTACATAGTCAGTTCCACTGACTCATAAACAGGAATGACTTCAATTTTTTTTTCTTGTCATGAGAGAAATTTATCGTTCTTTAACCAAAGGTTCTTAGAAGGGATCTATTGCTCACCAATTAATAACTTTATCCCTTGGTCAATGAGTATGTATGATTTGTGATGGTTACATAGAATAGTAACAGAAGTGGGGGAGGAATAAGCCTGAAATTCAACTGAATCCCCTGAAATAAAATAATCAACATGAGGGGCTGGGGATGTGGCTCAAGTGGTAGTGCGCTCGCCTGGCATGCGTGCGGCCCGGGTTCGATCCTCAGCACCACATACCAACAAAGATGTTGTGTCCGCCGAGAACTAAAAAATAAATATTAAAAATTCTCTCTCTCTCTCTCTCTCTCTCTCTCTCTCTCTCTCTCTCTCTCTCTCTCTAAAAAAAAAAAAAATCAACATGATACATCTTCCAATCACACCATATGACATTGTCACAGCAGATGAGTGCTATTCATCTAGGTTAATTTTCTGGTTTTATGTGAGGTTCTAAAGCACTAAAAGCCCCATTAGTGGTTGCAAATGTTTGCTCTTCTGGAGCACGTTCACCAGTTAGGCTTAGATGAAGAATGGAAGTAACATTTCCCCAATTCCCTCTATCTTGGAGTAGGATTAGAATCTTCATATTCAGAAGTCTCTTTGTATCGTCCTTCCCTCAGCATTCTATGCTATCCCTATTTTGCTGCCAATTCCATCCCAAGGCTATCCACAGTAGTGTGTTTATTTTTTTATTTTTATTTTGTTTTTTAAAGAGAGAGTGAGAGGGGGAGAGAGAATTTTTTTAACATTTATTTTTCAGTTTTTCGGCAGACACAACACAACATCTTTGATTGTATGTGGTGCTGAGGATCGAACCTGGGCTGCACGCAGCCAGGCGAGCGCGCGACCGCTTGAGCCACATCCCAGCCCCCACAGTAGTGTGTTTAAACAGCAAGAGAAAGTGGTTTGGTCATGAGAAGGGAAATGAGGGAAACTGAACTTCCAAGAAGATCTAATTCATTGTTTATTTCCTAGTGGAGCAGACGGCCACACCAATGTCCTCCTACAGAGCTGGATGGCAGCACAGAAGATGACAGTATTTCCTGGTGGATGGAATTTTTTAGCACAAACGGCTTTTTCTTCATTTGCCTCCATATTAAAAAGTGGACCAACTTGTCCCTAACCACAGGGCCAAGAAGGTTGATGGATCTTCCCGGTTTTCTTCTAGATTGGTCCTTTGGGTTCCAGAAAACCATGACAAGTTCTGGTTTAGTATTCACTTATCCAAAAGATATATATTTTTTCTCCTTAGCTTGTGTTTCTTATTAACCATTCTGTGTGTGCCAGCATGCCTCTACCTCCAAGCCAGTGTTTCTCAATCATATTTATCCAGATGCTCCAAGGATGAATCTACAGTTGGTTTCCTGCCATTTCCCATCAGCTGAAATTATTTTGCTGAACATGACTTTATGCAATTTGTATCATGAAACCCCTGGATATTTTGAGTCTGTTTTTTCAAACCTACCCCACCCCATCTAACCTTGAGGGTCACTGCTTGGAGCCATTGTTCTCACCTTGCCATCTCACACATCTCATTGGAAACATTCCACAATTCTGAAAGGGCATGAGCACCCAATTTGAGAACCTGTGAGAAAAATTTGAGCACAGGGTTGGTCTTCACCAGGGTCATGTGGATAGAGGCAGCAGGGCAAGAGGCAAACATGTGGCAACACTTAGATAAGATGGTTCCAGATCACCCTGAATAGCTGTGTATCATTGGATTTAGATTCCAGCAAAATTAAAATATAAGATGTAAAACATTAGCATAGAAAACTTATATCCCAAATTTGTCCCAAGAAATCCCAAGAGTATGTCTGAAAGGAGCTAAATTTTGAGAAACACTGTCCTAAATAACACACACACACGCACGCACACACAAGTTGGAAATTTAAGGCTCCCTTACTGTGAAGTTTGTCTCTAGAATTGTAAGATTGTTAATTTCCTTCTGTGGTAACTAGTGGTAATGGTTAATTTCTTTTCTAATAAAGATGTACATACAGCTATCTCATGGTTTTTATACAGTTCTCTATGTTCTCAAGACTTTAAGGAATAGAATTAATATGAAATATATTCAAAGTTTTATTCATGTTTGTCCCTGCCCTTATAAAGACATGTACTGCTATCACACATTAAGTACAAGTGGTTGGTATGATTTTTAAATTTCATACTGAAATGACAATTTAGATATGTCAACACTAGCTCTGTGAATTATTTTTGGGGTTCAATAACCATCTTTTTCATTTCATATGTTGTTTTTCCACTTCCTACTTAATACCCTGTATTTTTTAATTTTCCAACATGGGCTCTAGACACTCAATTCAGCCAAGATTGCTATGGATGACTATGCAAGTCACATTGCACAACACTACAAATGCCACCCTGGAGGTTAGGTATCATCCCTGATCCTGTACTAATCTATACTTTCATTCACACTCCTGTGTCCTTGCTCCTTGTGTGAAGAAATGCCCTTTCTACTTTGTTCTATGTTCACACTCCTCCTCTTCCCTCAAGGCTTGATTTACAAACTGTCTCCCTATACTCACCTCTCCGTGACTTAACAAAAATATATCATTGCTTCCTCTTCTTCAGAAGTACTGGCACTTGGGTTCTTTATAACTCTTACTGGGCTGTATTGTAGTCAGTCATCTCTATTGGTCTCTTGACAGATTCAGAAATGCACAAAGGCAAGAAGTTGACTTCCATCTCTATAAACTAATTTTCTAGGAAAGAAGCTCTATTTTATCAAGGCAATACATGTACATGGTTTAAAATGCAAAACGGTACTAAAAGACTTTCCTGGTGTAATCCTTGCAAACCCCATTCCTTATCAGTTTTGTGGGTATTTAAGCCTATTTAAAATTATTATAAAATGAACTGGGAGTGATGGCACTTGCCTGTAATCCCAGCTACTCAGGAAATTGAGCAGAAGGATCACAAATTTGAGGCCAGCCTGGGCAATTCAGTGAGACCCTGTCTCAAAAAAATAAAAAAGGTTGAGAATGTAGCTACTGGTAGAGTGCCCCCGGGTTCAATCCCCAATGCCACAAAAATACAAAAAAATAAAAAATAAAATGTAGTAGACATATACAAGAGTGAATAGAATGTATGGTTCTATTTAGCACCTATAGAAAGAGTGTTTCTAAGATACTGAGAGGCCCACATCCCCCTCCCAAAGCATACCTTCTCTCCCCACATAGAGATAATCACTGGTTCATTTTGTTGTAATTTTTCTAATATTTATATTTTTACTTCCTATAACATCCCTCGTAATACATTTTACATCTGAACAGCAACACCACCCTGCAATGTAAAGAAAGGGCACTATTATGACAGCCATGATGAACGATGCCAAGAAAAGATATGCCAAAGACTGAGTCATAGGCCAGCATCTGTCTCCCTGGAAGTTGATCAGAACTGCATTTGAGGAAGCCAGAGAGGCCCTGAGCAAGTCCTTGGAAACACAGAGCACCCCAGGGTCTGGAGGCTATGGTGTGAACCAGATAGTGGTGTCCCCAAAAAATATGGTCAATGGCAGTGGACAGCTCTATGTTTTCTGTTCCTAAGCTCAGCAATGGCCCACTTCCAATTTTCAGAAGTTGATTAAAGAATACCTGCACCTCCTTCAACTGGCCAGGTGTGTGATAAATGCAAGGCAAGCAGAGAATAAATATGGAAAAAAATAGCATGTTGGTTTTTCCTCTCTTTTAGTCTTTTCCCTGTTTCTACATTTGAAAGCCTTCCTCAAATGTCTGGAGATATGGTTATCTATAAATATTTGAGAATAAGGCACTAAGCCCAGTGTGGAAGCACAACACTTATAGTTTCCAGCTAGTCAGTGAACTGGAGCAAGAGAATTGCCTGAACCCAGAAGTTCAAAGCCAGACTGTAAACCCCATATTGTTATTAAAACAAAAAAAAAGTGGGTGGGGGGGAGCACTAAGAAACTGGTTGGAAGATTTGTGTGCCTCAATTTGGCTTGTCAACCAATGGACTTCACCATGGTTAGAGTCTTTGTTCAAATGTCACCATCTTAGCAAGAGCTCCCAGATCACCCCATCTAAAATAAACACCCTGCCTTCCTCTCTCCCTAGCATTCCTACCCCTCTTATTTGTTTTCACATTTATCACCTAAATGCCATAGTTTACTTACTTGTTTATTGTCCTTCATTAGACTGTAAGTCCCTTGGAGTCAAAGAACAAATCCTGTTTTAATCAACGCTGTATCCATGGCATGGGGAGGACTGTGGCAGAGAGTAGGCACTTGATAAATACCTGTTAGGTGTCTGAATGGATGAATTAATGAGTGGATGATCAGGCATGGATCTGGTCATATCATTGGGAGGTTCCCCCATCTGTTCATTCCTGAATCTCTTTCTTTTAAGCTACTCAGTTTCTGCAGTGTCAGAGCTGGACTTCCTCAGCAGGGTACTGTCTGACAAGCAGGGGAAAGGTACTTGGCAACGTCCTAGGCAGAGTACAGGGTCTCTAATCACCTTCTGTTTTCTGCTGAGTAATTCTGTGAAATAAATACACAAGGATAGAAAAGACTGTCTTCCAAAGGACAACGAAAGGTTGGCACAAAGGCTGGGCAGAGGCAAAGCAACAAGAATGGCCAAGAAAAAATATATAGCCAAAGCTCTCTTCTTGCTATATACTTTGGAAAGCAAGTGATTTGATCTCCTATGAATGTCTCACTCTAATAGTTACTTTCTCTCCACTGCTTCCAGTCTGGCTCCTTGTGTTGGATTCTTCACGGCCATTCCTCCCAGTTCAAGGCTGTCTGAAGATGGCCCTTCTGGGAAACAACAGCAAGGATGATAAATGTGTCTGTATGGCCCAGACCACAATGTTTAAATTCCAGTGAGTATCACTAGGGCATTATCTTGACATTGGCTTGTAAGAGAAACCCATGCTCCCTAATTTACTACTCCATAAAAATCATTCTCCAGTCTTGGGAAATATTTTCTAGAACTAGGCTCTTAAGATATTTTACTTAAAAGTCCTTTATTACATAAATATCATTGTTTTTTTTAAAATTAAGTACACTGAATGTTTAAAGGATCAGAATTCAATCTTGCTCATCAGTGGAAGAGAATTTTGGCCTCATCCCTTGAAGTACAACTGATACTTAAATGTGGGTCTATATTTATGTGCAGGTTTATATTTCCTGTCCCCAGGCAACTTTTCTGGTGAGCTATACAGAGCTGAAGGAGGGGAATGGAGAATAGAGGGGACAAGGGAACCAAGGAAGGTGCCAAGGGAACCAGGGAAGGTGCCAAGTTTGGGGCATTTGGTTTTATCCCTGGCGGACCTTCCCACCCACACAGGATCCTCCCTCCAGGTCAGCTGGTCGGTAGCCTCTGGACAGATGCAGCTGAGCCTTCTGGAAGAGAGCAGATCATAGCCTTCTTATTTCTCTTCCCTGTGCCTTTTGAAACCTGGAACACTTCATAACTTAAAATTGCAAGTCATTTATAAGGGGGGGATTTCGAACTGCCTCTCATTGTTGTTCCTCCAGATCATCCGAGAGAACTGGGTATGATGATCTTTAATGCAATCCAACCTAGGTTCTAACCAGAGGTCTCAAATGGGGATCAAAAGATCCACTCTGGGAATGGGGACCAGCAACACCTGGAAAGGCAGAAGCAAAGAACTCAGCTGGATCCTGTGGCACATTTAGAATTAACCAGTGTGAGGCCAGAGTGGGTATCCTTTTCCAGAGAATCTCTGTTAACCTTGCCAGGCAGGTGCTGTATGATTGGAGAGCACCAGAGAGAAGGAGATGATAACAATGGGCCACAGGCTGCCTCCAGAACAGGAAGACGGTGGGCATTCCCAAATGGATCAGGAATAGCAAGCATGGGCACAGGTCTTCCTCTCCATCCAGGAGAGTTGTAGCAGGCAGCCCCAGGGAAGGGATAGGGAACTTTATGCCACTTGGAAGCTGTGTCACCTGCCTCTTGGTTAAGATGTGGCCCAATAGCTGATAGACTGTATATCTAACCAGAAAAATCCCCCTCTTCCTCCTCCAAAGAAAGGAAGGAGCAGAGGATGCAAAGCCTTCCCTTAAACACTCCCTGCCCTGCCCCCAGTTGGCAGAAGAGAAATCCCACTTTATAAGAATTTGAGGAGTGAAGGATAAGTGCTTCCCACTAATGAGCATGATCTTTGAGAATATGAGGATTCTTTTTGCTTCTGGTTATTCTGTGACTACAGAAGATTAAGTCCCTGAAAGCTGCAGAACCCAAGGGTAGAGGCAGTGGGCAGAGTTCTTGGGGATTTGGAAGAGGTCCAAGAATATACAAATACATCCCTACTTTTCATAATTATATATTAAAGGTGCCATTCTATATTACACTGCATGGGTTTTTTCCCCCCAATATTTTAATACAAGTAAGTAATAAATTTACCTAAGTAGTGTTTCCTGGATTATTTTCTGTATGGAGACAGCAGCAAGGAATAAAATATAAACTCATTTATAGGATCATTACCATGTACATATAATAAATTATTGAAAATATTTACTTTTTTTAAAAAAAAGCATCCCAACCTTCATGGTAACTTCTAACCATTGCTGTTTTCTCAGTTGATAGCTAATTTATAGCCAATACACCTGGAAAGCTGTGCCCCATCTACCTTTTTTCCAATTTTTTTGGCACATTACAGTTGTACGTAATGGATTTGTTGTTACATATTAAACACACACACACACTATATATATATTTGGCTAATAGCACTCCTTAGTACTTCCTGCCTCCCTCCCATCCTCCCACTCCCTGGTCCCTTTCCTCTGCTTTACTGATCTCCCTTTGATTTTCATGTCATCCTAGCTTTTTTTTTCCTTTTTCCTAGCTTCCATATATGAGAGAAAACTACTTGATGTTCTGAGTTTGGGTTAATATAATGTTAAGAAATTTTGCTTAACATAATGTTCTCAAGTTCCATCCATTTCCCTACAAATGACATTATTTTATTTTTCTTTATGGCTAAATAAAACTCCAGCGTGGATATATACAATATTTTCTTTATCCATTCATCCATTGATGGACAGACACCTAGGCTGGTTCCATAGTTCGGCTATTGTGAATTGTGCTCCTATAAACATGGGTATGCATGTATGATGACTCTAATTTTTCAGGATAAATGCCCAGGAGTGGTTCAGCTGGGTCATATGGTGGTTCTAAGCCTAGACTTTCATGAAACCTCCACACTAATTTGCATAGTATTTGTACTAATTTACACCAACAGTGTAAAAGTGTGCTCCACTCCATCTTAATCCTGGAGACTCCATCTGTGTACCAAAGAAGTGACTTAACATTGGGATTCACAGATCTATTTCTGCAGATCAGAACCTAGCAAACAACTGTAGTGCCAAGTCATTTAAAATAATGATTAACTCTTACCAAAATCAATGTTAATGAGTCTTAAGCAGTGTTTCCAAAACGTTTTAAAGAGGCTATTTAATTTCTCTGTTGGTTGAAATACAATGAATGTTCACACTATGCTTAGGCATCAGGTACTCACCAGCTGCCAAGCAATTCTAAGTTTTGTATATGTTTCCATGTGATCTCATAGAAACTCTAGACGAGACAATTGTTACTATCATCTCCATTTTACAAATGGGATAAATGAGGCATAGAGAGACTAAAATTGCAAGTTCTATTAGCAGAGTCAAGATTTGAGCCCAGAAGGCTTCTGGGATCATGCACTCAAAACCACACTGCCTTTCGTTCAGGCTTTTACTGCAAGGGGTCGATGCTTCTGGGCCAATAAGGCAATTAACAGGCTTCCCTAGGCCTCTGAGCACTGAACCACAATCTCAAAAAATGATTAGATACTTTTCCAGAGTGAACTATCTCTTAGCTCAGTGTTCCGTGTTTCTCAGAGTAGGTTTCTTACAACACTGCTTCCATGGCACGTTAATACATGTTAGATGAAAACAGAGGTTCCATGTTTAAATGAGGTTGGGAAATGCTGGACTATACAATGTACTGGCCTGCAGGTTTTGCACTCATTTTTATGCCATGTCTTCTTTGTTGTTGTTGTTGTACCAGGTATTGAACCCAGGGATGCTTAACTACTGAGCCACTCCCTGGCCCTTTTTTATATTTATATTTTATTTAGAGATAGGGTCTTGCTGAGCTGCTTAAGGCCTTGCTAAGTTGCTAAGGCTAGCTTTGAACTCATGATCCTCCATCCTCAGCCTCCTGAGACACTGGGATTATAGGCATGAGCCACCGCTCTGGCAATGGTCCATGTCTTTAACCCAATAAACTTTATAGGATTAAAGTTTGCCTCACCAAAACCCATAAACCAATAATCTTTCACTCCCACCCCACCCCACCCCCATTTGCTGATACTGGAAGAGAACAACAAAGGATAGAGGGTGGGAAAACTGCAAGAGCCTCCTGCTTAGAGAGAAGTGGGGATGGGTCACACAGGGGGAGCTCACCTTTGGCCTTAATCCCAGTCTTATCCATTAGTCCATTTTGTTCTGTTCTAAGAGAATACCACAGTCTGGGCAATTTATTAAAAAGCAAGTCTATTTCTAAAGAGCTCTGGAGGCTGGGAATTCTAAAGTCAAGGGCCCTACATCTGGTGAGAGGCCTTTGTACTGTGCATTTCCATAGTAAAATGTGGAAGGGCGAGAGAATGCTAAAGAGCAAGAGATCAAACTTCAGATGTTAGTCCTTCTAGAATTGGCATTGATCCATCACAAGGGTGGAGCCTCCCCAGGCCCTGCCTCCCAACACTGTTGTTTCATAGTGTTTGCACACACTTTGGGGGACACTTCAAACCACAGCATTCAGCCCCTGACCCCCCAAATTCTTGTACTTCTCACACACAAAATAGTTTTTCTATTCCAATGAAGCCAGATAGGCAAGGGTCCCATCCAGAGAATGGAGAAATTGAAATGTTAATGCCTTCAGGACCCTTCCACCACCCTTATCAAGAACTTGCCTCAGCTCCAACCTGTTGCTAAATTAAACAGTTCTTCCCTATAGGGAGTTATAAAGATGTTAATGTCTCCAGCGCTGCTCCATCCTGCCCTTCCCCCTTCAGCCTACCTAGTTCCCACCTTTTGGCCAGGCCATCTCACTGAGCATCTCCTGGGCCTAGTCACATATGCAGGAAGGAGAGAGATAAAGGGAAGAGAGCAGGAGAACAAAGGAAGCCTAGGACATACATAAAAAAGCAAAACACCCTTGCTTCTTGGGATACCAGGATACCAGCTATGGCCCCCTTCTCGCTCCCAAGAGAAATCTATGTTACACCTTTTTAAAATAAACCCTGCTTTATATGCTTGCCTTGGCGTGCTTCTCTAATGTTCAAACTTCAACATGCAAGGGAGCAGAACTCGTCACTGATAATCGGCAATATCACCAATAGCCCAAAGTTTTAATATAACAGAAAATTAGAAGCTACTTTTGCTACAAATACTGACTCTTCATTCGGACTTTCAGATACCCAACAGGAAAAAGCTTGATATTTCTGCCTTCTTTTTGTATCTGTCTTCAAATTCCTGCTCTGCAGGTAGGCATGTTAATCATTTAAGGAATGTTCATGTAAAAACTGGTAATACAAGGTTTATTAGCCCTAAGTTTACATAACTTATCTCATCCCTTTTTAAGACTGAGGATACCAAGATAAAAATAACTAAGCTACTTTCAAGATTTACAAGAATGTTCAACTGCCGCTTTTACAACATCCTGTTCCAGACCTCTGGAGTGGTGCCTACAAGTCTCCAGTCACTGACTGCCCTATACCTTCTTCCAGGAACAGCAGAGCCTTGCAGATGGATCACCCCATGAGACTGCTCCCCTAAGCAGAAGCAGTCATCTCATGGGAACTGAACTTCCCCAGGATCATAGATCTTCTGGATAAACATCCTGAGCATGGGCTGGGGATGTGGCTCAAGCGGTAGCGCGCTCGCCTGGCATGCGTGCGGCCCGGGTTCGATCCTCAGCACCACATACAAAGATGTTGTGTCCGCCGAAAACTAAAAAAAATAAATATTAAAAAATTCTCTCTCCTCTCTCACTCTCTCCTTAAAAAAAAAAAAAAAAAAAAAAAAAATCCTGAGCAGCAAAGGGAGATTGACCCTCCAGTGATAAGGACCTCTCCAGAGCCACCTGGAAGAACCAAGATGAAATGCGCTAATCAGCTCTGCGTTAATAGATGACCAAAATACCTGACAAGAACTACTAAGAGGTGGAAAAGTTTATTTTGGCCCCTGGTTTCAGAGGTGTAGTCCATAGTCAACTGACTCCATTACTCTGGCCCAAGGTGAGGCAAAACATCATGGTGGAAGGGTGTGGTAGAGAAGTGCTGCTCAGTTCATGGCAGCTAGGAAGCAGAGAGAGAAAGGAAAGGGGCCACAGGAAAGATGAACCAATCCTTCCAGTCACATCCCTAGCGACCCACTTCCTCCACCTGCACACCACTTGTCATTCAAACTCAGTCCATTCAAACCAAGATAGAGTGATTAAATTACAGTCATCGCAATCCAACCACTTCACCTCCAAAGAATCCTGCATTACCACAGACGCTTTTGACACTTCATATTCAAACCATAACAACATGTAGTGCTGAAATAATGATACTCCCATTTGCTCAGGCCTCATTAGTCTTTGGACTTTATACAAATACCTCTGCCTATGAGATCCAGATCCCAAAGACTCCTTAAGCCCCTTCCTGGTATGTCTCCTGTGGCTCTTCTGCTCTCCCACAGTTGCTCCTCACTGAAGACCCTTCCTGAGAAGTTTTTTGAGGGTGGAGCCTCATCTTGCTATTCATATTGGTATCTCCTATTCCCCTATCCTGGGCCTAAACCCTCTGGTCAAGTTGGGTGGGTGCTAAGCAGAAACAGGGCACTGGGCCATAAAGTCAATGCTGTGAATGTGGAGACAAGTAACTGTGCTAGGTTCTCCAGTAGTCACGTTTTGTTACATACAACAGACATTTGTTAAGTAACTATTACGTTTTGGAAAGGATACTAGAATATATATAAACATAAAGGATATAAAGGACATATAAAAGATATAAAAATAATGACATAAGCAACAAGTAGGTCAAAACAGGTTCCCTGTAACAGCGTAGGAACTCCCAGTGCCTACTCAGACTAATCCCCCACAAAACTAGCCTTTCTTAGAAACTGGGAGAGTAAGAAAAGAGAAATTCTTCTTTTTTTTAAAATAGATTTTGATGGGCCTTTATTTTATTTATTTATTTATATGTGGTGCTGAGAATTGAACCCAGTGCCTCATGCATGCTAGGCAAGCACTCTACCACTGAGCCACAACCACAGCCCAGAAATCTTATTCCTGTTGATAATGGTTATGAGCAGCTTAGGAAAACATCCAAGCAATAATTGAAAGCATCTATTTGTTTCCAGAATTAAGGTCTGGGCTACCTTCCACTCAAAAGCCAATATCTAGGAGATAAGAATTGGGAGGAAAGAAGCAGGTTTGTTTGAGGATTGGCAAGCCTGAGAAAATGGATGGGCTATATCCTTAAAGTTCCATCTTAAGGATGTCAGGCACAAAAAGGGCTTTTTTTTTTTTTTTTTTTTTTTTTAAACTGGAGATTGAATCCAGGGTCCTCTAAGCACTCTTATTCTGGAGCTAGAGCAGGGCAGGAAGGCTACATGCTGAGCAGGCTCTTTGTCATCCAGGGTGTATGTCTCCTGTTTTTCTTTTACTCAGCAAAGGCAATGGACTTCAGCCTCCTGGGTTAGTTTTTACTTTCAGTTAGGAAGCAGATTACTTTTCTCCAAGTTAAACTCCACAGCAATATACATGTGTTGCGTTAAGTTGATGTACAGAACATATTTAGAAATTAGAATGCTGAGAAAGGGAGGGGATGTAAACCTTTCAAAAGGCTTAGGAAGGGGCAGAGGGCAGAGGGAGGGGAGGCCACAGGCTACTCCAAAGAAGCAGTCCTGTTACATCCTGACTCATCTAAATGGTCATCTCCACATCTGAATTCCTGCTAAGGAAAACTATTCTAACTTTTGCTTTCCATCTAGTCAAGGAAAGCATTTTAACCTCACCAGGGCATTCTGCCACTGCTATTGGCCTTCCTCCTGGGTAGCAGGGGTCCTAGCAGGTAGCTACTAAGGTGTGTTATTCTAGACCAAAATGTCAGTTGCTTCTGAGGCAATTCATTTCCCAGAGGAAAGCACTGTCAATTTAGAAAACCAACTCCACTTCTCTTCCAACCAATAGGACAAGTCCTAGGAAAAATGGTACATTTCCACATACCATTGCAGGCTCATGTGGCTTCCCTCCTCTCTCACATCTGCCCCTTGATAAAAGGCCCTGTCCATGAAGTCTCTGAGGTCAAGAGCCATTGCCATGTTCCCTAGAAGAACAGTAGATAGACACCCTGCATGACTAGCTTTCAGCCCTGCTTCTCCTTTTCCTCCCTATAAAATCTCCTCCAGAGGGCGCTTTGAGGAGGTAATCCATCTATCTTCTCAGGATTGCTTGCCCTTGAATAAATTTGATCCTTTCCTACCAATTCTCATCTCCCAAATATTGGCTTTATGTGGCAGGCAACCTGGACCTTAATTTTGATAACAAGTAGATGCTATCAATTATTGCCTGGACATTTTCCCAAGATTTATTTACATATTCATGTAAACTGCTGTTACTTCAGTGGCCCAAGCAACAAAGTAGAGAAGATTAAATGAGATTTCTAGAAAAATAAAAATTATCTACATAAATTTTATGAGAACTGAAACTGAACTGAAACTGTATTTTTCTATAGCCTTAAATTTACTAAGACTACTAAGACTGCTTGTGTGAGGGGCAGTTACTTACCAATTCCTTGGCCCCTGTGATAAAAATCTGGTTTAACCAAATTTAGACACATAAGGCTCTTTGCCTTAAAAACATCATTTATAATTGTGCTCTAATATTTCTTTCAACTCTTAGAGGGATAGCTTTTTAAAACTCCAAAACTAATAAAAAGATAACTCAGGGAAATAAATATTTTCTGAAATACTAGCAAATTCTATCCTTATAAACAAAAATATTAAGGAACCTGAAATTCCTTTTAAAATCCTTTAAAAATGCATATAGGACTATTTCTAAGACCATTCAGAAAGCCACATTAATCACAACTTTACATCTCATCTGGGCAAAACGGTTAAGAATCCAGGGCTGGAGATGTGGCTCAAGTACTAGCGCACTTGCCTAGAATGCATGGGGCACTGGGTTTGATCCTCAGCACCACATAAAAAAAAAAAAATAAAGATATTAAAAAAAAAAAAAGAATTCAGCCTAGAGATACACTAAGCACAAGAAGGGACTTTTTTTTTTTTTTTTGGCCGTGCTGGGGCTCAAACCCAGGGCCTTGGGCACGAAAGGCACAAACTCTACCATCTGAGCTATATCCACAGCCCCCACAAGAAGAGTTTTAAGATCAACAAAACAGCACAAGGGGAGGTTTGCAGAAAGTTTAGTATGTGTCCCTCAGAATGTCTGAGCCCATCCCCCACCTCATATCAAAAGGAGAAATTATCCTGGGAGTCTTTGCTTGACTGTTCCACCAGCCTTGATTTCAGGGTACAGCCTAGTCTTTAGGTCAATTCCTTATGAAACAGAGTGAGAAAAATGGGGGTAATGTGATACAGCTAGAAAAACTATTTAAGAGACAGAGGAGGGACTTGGGACGAGAGGTTAAATGTCAAGCCCTGTGGCTGAGACAAAGTGTTGGGTAAGAAATGCCTGAAGAAGTTGGCTGCTATTAGCCCTTTAGCTCCAAGAACTGGAATTTTCATGGGTTCTCAAAGTCTGGTCTTAGGATCACCAGTACCAGCATGGGATCTTGTTATAAATGCAAAATCTCAGGCCCAACCCCAGGCCCACAAAATCACAACTCTGAAACTGAGACCTAGCATCTGTGTTTTAATAACCTCTTCAGTGATCCTGATGACTGTTACAGCTTGAAATCAACTGATTTAACAAAACATTGTTTGACATATTGAGACCTCACACGGCAATTTATTAAACCAGTTAGTATTAGGCTGATTGGGCTGCTGTAGTAGAAAATTTCACATTTGGTGGCTTAAAACAACATAATTCTATTTTCTTACAGTTCTGGAGGCCACAAGTAAAAAATGAGTCTGACCTGGCTCAAGTCCAGGTGTTACCCAGGCTGGCTCTGGAGGATCCCAGGGGACTGTCCATTCCCTTGCTTTTCCCAGCTTCTAGAGGCTGTCCTTATCTCTCGGCTCAGGACCCCTTCCTCTTTCCTCAAAAGGCAGCACCTTCCAAACTCTCACCATACATTGCTTCCTCCCCCAACTCTTTTTATTCCACTGCTTCTTTCTTATAAGGGCCCTTGTGATGACAATGACACACTCAGAATAATCTCCCCATCTCAAGATCTGTAACTTAATCACATCAGCAAAATCCCTTTTGCCATGAAAAGTAATATACTCACAGGTTCTGGGGAATAGGATGTGGACATCTTAAGGAGGCCATGATTCTGTCTACTGTGGGAGGAACATGAGACCATGTGCTTTGAATTGCTTATATCCACATAAATAAAGCCTGTAAGGAAACTAACCAATGTGATTACCTATGAGGTAGGTAGGACACGGGGGAAAGGAAACGTGGATGAGAAAGGACTTTGTTCCCAAAGTTTACTTTTTATATTTTGAGCTTTGAGCCAAGCAAAAATATTACCGATTACACAATGTTAACACACATTCATGAAAATAAAGAGATCAATTTAAGTAATTTCTGGTCATTAGGCTATTCTGTTTGAACATAACACGTCAGAGACTAAGCCTGGGAATTTTGGAGTCCTTGAGGTTATAAGCGTTAAAAGCAAAAGCATTCCAGCGGTGATGCAGGTAGCCAGAGAGGAAGAAGAAATAGGATCTCCCTTAGATCTAAAGGAAAGAAAATAGACACTAAGTCACAGGTGAGGGACTAAGCTGAACTTTTATGGAAAATGTAATGTTTTGGGTTTTGTTAATTTGTTTGGGAGTTCTCCTGTGGGTCCTATGGGATCCAAGTTCCCAATAAAAGAGGGGCTGAGGTCCCCATTCCTTTCCCTTAATTTTTTATAAATAAGTAACATACTGTGTTCATTAAACTGCATGCCATTTTCTTTGCATGCCTTTTCTTAAGTAGGAGTAAATAAGAGAGCTCTTTGTTTTTGAATATGTACAAGAATGTCGTCAGACACTCTCACACTAATGATGATCATTAGCTAGCTGAAGAATTTTAAACTGGAAGAGCAGAGCAGGACAACTGAGAATTTGAGAACATAGCCTGCCTCATGACAGGGAAATCCTTCATGCGGTTAAGGGAGCATCTGTATACTCTGTGTATACACACTTGATAAATGTGCAACACTGAGGGCACCTGCCCCTTCACAACACCCCATAACCACTCTTCCATCTCTCTATCCCAGTTTACTACTGGATGTCTACTGGAGACTCCCAGACAGAAGTATCCCAAGGATCCTTTGTTCATGTTCTACATCCACTTAATGGCTCACTGCTTATCACTTTTCTGTTCTATATATTCAACTCACCAGACAACTGGCCACCCTCAACACCCAGAGCCCCATATGCACCTGACTCTGATACCCCTAACAAAGGGCAAACAAAGCTTAGTATGAGCACATTTTCCATTTTCAAGTTTGTGATTACTTCTCCTGTATAAATGATCTGGCCTTTTCAGTGCCCTTTACTACAACTATGCTGGCCTCTGCTTGACAGAGGGTTAGGAACATAAGTCAAGACATGGTCCCTGCCACAAGTAATGGTCAAGTAGAGACAACTAACACTGCAAAGGCTCTAAGTGCCACAATAAAGGTATGATGAGGAGCTAAGGAAGGACACATGTAGAAGCAATTCATTCTTCCTGGAGAGTCAGAGACAGCAAAATAAAAAGGATGTTTCAGTTGGGTTTTACTGGATATGCAGGATTTTGCAAATTCTGCAAATTGATTTTCCCACAGAACTCAATCCTATGTCAAATAATTATCAAAGTATTTTCAAGAATAAAGACCTTCCTAAAAGAAATTTTTATTCTTTAAACAGTTGCTAAAAATAATACAAATTCTTTTATCATATCATGCATGAGTCATCTATAATATCAACAACATGTAAAATATTTTGTAATGGAAATTATCTATGAAATAATTATGCTTGATAAATGTAAGGTAATATTCCCTAAATCATTTCAGCAATTCAACACTCAAGGTAAAATAAATAACTACAGGACACTCTGTTAAACTTGTTTTAAAAAAAAGGTTTATTTGTTACAAAATGTTAAATACTAAAGCTAAAAACATATAAATTCAGGTCAGGCTATATTAAAATACACACATACCCTTCTTTGCAAAATTGTTAAAGATTGAATTAAACAGATGCTTTAAATAAAATAAAGTACTCTTTGAGGTTATTTTTGTCTAATTAACTATATCAGTGTAGTGTAGAGTTTGTAAAATTATAGTTGAAAAGTTTTGCTCTCTTGGAATCAAATTTATTCAATCTTTAGACTTCTGCTACTACCCAATGTGAAGCTATCATGCTGGCTTGAACAGGGTGAGTCTGTTATGATACTGAAAATTCTCTATCACAAATCTAGTATCTTATATCATGAACATGGAATAGTCAAAGTATATAAAGGATTAAATAGGATGAAAACCTGGCTCTGAAACAAAAGGCCTTAGTTCTACTATATAGTATCTTCTCTAAATAAAATGGTAGGTAAATATACTGAAGCAGACATCAGCACAAAGCATACATCCATCTAGAAATAACTTTTAGTTGGGGGAAAAAAAATCTCAAAAACAACACTCACTTCTCCAAGATAACTGATAGGTAAAATTTCTTATTATTTTAAATTGAGTAAATTCAAAAGTCTTGAGTCTACGCGTTCAATGCATTTAAAAACTAATTTGATTCTACTCTGACTAGCTCTGCAAAATTGTGACATCTGACTGTCTGGGTCACACAGGAGGAAGAATTTTCATAATAAAAACACACTCAATACCAAGGAGTACCAGTTTTCAAATTCAACCCCCACTCAGGTCAAACAGCCTAAACGAAACAGCTATATTCTATTGAAATCTTAAAAAAAAGTGTTTTTGAGAAAAGACTTTGCTTTGTTTTGTACTTATATTTTTCAATTTCCTAAAGGTTTTAGAATTTTAAGTGCTGTAATTAATATGGGGATGAAACTATGCTTATGAAGAACAAAAGGTTATCACTGCATTTTAAAAGTTCATAAATGTGAATGAATTTCTAGAAATCTGCTATAGGTGTACTCTTTTACAATGTTAATCCTAGCCTCATAGGATCTGCCAATCTTTGATTAAACCAAGGGATTAAGCAAAAAGCATAAAATTCCAGCAGTCTTCACTTACACAGTCCAATTAAAATCAGGTTTTTTGGAATATATCTAGAGGAAATTTTTAGTGCTTTCCTCTTTCAGTGATGGCATACATACAAGGGTTAACTGTAAGGAATCCTAATATTATAAGATTATTTAATCAGATCTTTAAGAAGTTGGGAAAAATATACGTATTCTAAAGTCACTGGAGGTTAACAGAAAGATATAGTCCAGTACTAAATTACAGATGACAATAATGTTCACAATAAATAGTAATCGGATTGCCCATCTCCAGGCTTATAGACTTCTGATGTCATCATTTCTATACACGTGTAATATGAGAGAGGTTCTAATCTGTCCTCCATGGAAGTACCCTTCTCTCCACACATGACAAATCTTTGATACATATCCTTTCTTCTAACTTACTGGGTAACCTTAAGGGACAAGATTCATGCTACTCCATATCAAATAGCTTTGCAGTCCTTGGAAAGAATTCAAACAGTTCAAGCCACTGACATCCATGTCCTACTCTTAGCAAAAACACTTACCAAAAAAAAAAAAAAAAAAAAAAAAAAAAATTTCTTGAGCCTTCATAGCAAATTCTCTAGAAAGCACCTTTTCCTGTGAGCATCTCGTAGAATGTATATTAAAATCAGGCAAGTAGGTCACTCTCACCAACATCCTGATGTTACAGAATCATCAAAGTAACTCTTCTTCTGTGATACAGCCTAAATGTGAGTGTTTTAAGACAAAACAACACTCATTTGCCAGCGGAAGTGGCAACAGAGGCCCTTGGTGGTAAGGACTTCCCCAAAGATGGGAATCCATATATGTTCTCTTCCCTTGATATCAGAGCCTCTTTTCTTTCAGAGAGAATGATATTTGAATCAGAAAACTTCATATTTTTTTTTTCTGTCAGGAAAGATCCATAATTTAGGGGACACTGTGCCAGGTGAAAACACAGGGCCCTTCTTCAATCATTATTAAGAATTTTGTGACTGCAACAGCACAACACTGAAAAAATGCCCTGCCCTTCTAAGTGGGAAACCCCTGTGACTGAAGGTCACACACAGACAAAGCTGACCCTGGTTCAGTTTCCTGCCTAATCAAAATCCCAGGGAGGACACTAGGCGATTCAGGTGGATTGTCCAGATGAAAGAATTTTTTTTTTTCATGATGTTGATTCAAACACTGTCACTGCTTTGGAACCAAGTGGCCCATCACTTTCCAAATATCTCAACTTGGACTGTTTCGTCTTCCCCTATATTTCTCATGGAGAAATAACTACACTGGGTCTTTGAAAACCCTGTATTTTAATAATTAATCAGACATGATGAAATTTCTATATTAATCCTAAATGATTTTTTAAAATTTAAACATTTCTTATCGGGGAGGGGTCTTAATATCACTAAAGCAACAGGACATCTTATAGGGGAAAAACAGCTGTACAACAGCTTTATGTTTTAGGGTGAAGCCTGTTTTAGTCGGTAGTATAGTTTGCTCCCTTTTAAGATCACAATAGTTTTTTTTCATGGAGAACTAATAAACACATTAAACTGTATGATAATCTTTGTTTTAACACCCACATTGGTTTCAGTCATACGAGTTTCACTGCAACCCATTCTCCATAATAATAAAAAAGTGTACTTATATAAAAGTTCCAGGTTACATTACTAAGCAACGGCATTTCCGGGAGTGAATATACTTCCTGTATTCTGCAAGCTGCTTCAAGTACATATTTGATGGCCATCTGTGCTTTTCAACAAAACTGCGTTCTTCCACTAAAATTGTAAGAAAGAGAATGTGAATGAATACATTTTATTCTTGATCAAAGTATTAACCACTGACTTCCTATGTAACAGATAAGATCTGAGCTTTCCCTCAAGCCTTCCAAATCATTTAACACCATCCCAGTTAAACCAGTCATCAGAATTTAAGTTATTATGTGTTTTTACAATTATATACATCTCATCCACTGCTTCATCAAATAGTATTTGACTATTTTACTTCTTTTTTTTTTTCTTCAATAAAACTTTTGTTTTTCCTGGAGATAACTGGTTCCTTTTTTCCACCTAATTCTCTTTGTAGCTAACTTGGCCATCCAAACTCTGTGAAGTACTCCTAGTTGTTTCCCACCAGGACGAAGTCATCCAGCAGTTTCTCCACTCCAGTTGTGGCTGGCGCCCAGGGCCCTTCTCATGGAGCCCTCGCCCTCTTGCTTTCCAGGCCTATCCATCCCTTTGTGCTGGATCTCACCATTTCTCAACTCTTGGGCCTTTACTTTGTTTATCCCCTTTGTTTTGGTGAAGTACAACCTGTTATTAGTGTTCTGAAAATGGGGCCTTTGAGAAGTTTTTCTGAGGTCTTGCTTGTGATGAAATGTCTTTAGTCTATGCTCACACATGATAGATTATGTGGTTTGGTATAGAATTCTGGGTTGAAAACTCCCCTTATGAGGTGGAACATGTTTTCCACTGCTTTCTACCTTCTAGAACTCCACCGCCACGCAGACTCACAGTCCTTTGAGGGTGGATCTGTGTTTTTTCAATCTTGGAAACTTAATTTTCTTTTTATACTCTGTTCTTGCACGTACTAATGATGTACTTTGTATGTTCATTTAGCTGAGCCCTTAGTAAACTCTTTTCACTAGTTGATTCAAGTCTTTCAGTACGAAAATAACTTCTTGATTTATTTCTTTGGTAATTTCCTCCCATTGGATTTTTTCCCCCCCTGTATGAACTTCTAATAGACACTGAACTTCTAGAAAGACTCCAATTAAAAATTGGAGTCTCAATCTAGAAAAAGACTCCAATTAAAAAAACTAAAACTTTCTCTCCTATCTGTCCCTGAATTTTTTGTCCTACTTTCCAAGAGATTTCTTTACTTTTGCTTTTTAATTATTTTATTTAGTTGATTTTTCATTTTTATATATTTTATATTTATATTTTTTCTATCATATTTTTAATTTTTAAGACCAACATTTCTACTGTTTTTTAAAATTGTGGTAAATACACATACCATAAAATATGCCATTCTAATTTTAAATATACAGTTCAATAGTGTTAAGTACATTCACACTGTTACACAAGAAAGAAAGAATCTCCAGATTCTTTTCAATTTGCAAAACTAAAACTCTACCCATTAAACAAATCCCTATATCCCCCTTTACCCAGGCCTTGGAAACCATCATTTTATACTTTCTAATTCTATGAATATTATTACTTTTCCTTCCTTCCTTCTTCCCCCTTCACCACCACCACCTCTTTTGTACCAGAGATTGAACCCATGGGAGGTTTACTCCTGAGCTACATCCCTAGTCTTTTTAAATTTTGTTTTGAAATAGGTTCCTGCTAAGTTGTTGAGGCTGGCCTCAAATTTGCAATGTTCTCCTCAGCCTCCCTAGTCACTGGGATTATAGAAGTATGCTTTGCACCCAGCTGAATATTTATTATAGTTCTAGTTCTACTTTATGAATGCGTATCTCTTATTCTTTGAAATTGCAACATCTAAAATCTGTGGGTACCCCTAAAATCTGTGGGTACTCCTGTATCTATGTTCCTTTAAGCACATTCTCTTTTATTTTTGTTTATTTAGTTTTATTTTTGGTATACATTTTTTATATCAGTGATTGCTCCAAATATCTTTATATTTCCTTTCTTTTTTTTTCAATAATGTTTTTTTCCCATCTTTATTTTCATTCATTCATTTAGTTTTATGTGGTGCTGAGAATCCAACCCAGTGACTCACACATGCTAGGCAAATAACTTTTGATCCTCAGTGATATTTTCATATTCAACAGTGAGATACTAGAGAGCTGTCTAGAAACCTCTGGGGCATGGGTAAGACTTGGTGACTGGAAGAATACACACCACATGATAGAGTGAATTTCTCCCAAATGATTGAATTTGTACATTTTCCCACTGCACAGGGCATGGAGGGCAGGGTGGCAAATACCTAAGTGCCAGAATTGTAGAACCTGGATATGGGAAGGAGGGTGGAACCTCATTAAACAATCTATACACTTTCACATAACCCCCTGCTTCAGCCTAGCTCCTCATTCTTTATCCCATCAATACCCAGAGTTCATGATTCTATAACATGTTTTGTTTTAATGCCTCCATAAGTAAACTTCCTATTTCCTGTGAAGAAAAGAAGCAGCTGCCCGAGTAGGAGGTGAGGGTGTGGCAAAAGATTCAACTCATCCCACTGCCTTGGCCCCACGCCTTGTCCTGGTTTCTCAAACACCTGCTACCTCAAGCATGTAAGGCTAGCTTCTGGGATTCTGCTGGGTGAATCAGCTTGTTTCCCCTTCTGTATGCACTGAGGCTTCTTTTTGCTAAACCCGTTTCCACTTCTCCATCTGTTCTATAACCTCAACTACTGGAATCTGGATTAACAAGGTCGGGGGTTTAGGCTGCAGGACCCGAATAAGCAGAAACAAGCTGGACGCTCAGGGAAACTATAGTTCTCTAGGTTCCAGGAGACAAGATATGACAGGCTCAGTTAAGACAAAACACCAGAGAACAATTATCACCCATGAATTCAGGCAGACAGAAAAAAAAAGAAAAAACCCACGATATTAAGCTAAATTAAACTGATAAAAATGAATCTATAGCCGCCAAGGGTCATATATTCCTATGAGGTGCTGTTCGTAATATTTAATGAGCTATTTAACCAGGGTTCTCAGGTATCCATGTCTTGATGAGATTTTTTTTCTAGTCTCACCTACTCATTTCTAAATAAGAAAAATTCTTAGTTAAGAGAAAATAATTTGTAGAATTTCAACAATGGGATAATTCCTAAAAACTGAAAATGGGCAATTCTATAAGGAAACTAGAGAAATTGTGATGAGAACCCTTTTGAACTTCAAGTGACCATGTGAAACAAGCTGGGTATGAGGGAGAGAGGAGAGCTGCCTGCAACACTTGGAAGGACACGCTCCTCTCAGTGGCAGCCACTGCCCTGCTCAGGCTTTTGCCCATGGAAAGATGGGCGCAGAGTAATCACATCTTCCAATTTTCAAAGTAGCCAGAAACACGGAGTTTTAAAATGCCAACATAACATTAAAATGAAAATTTTTAAACACGGTCCACATAAAGCCCTCGACAAACTACAATGAACCTATGGAGGGCCAGTGTGTAACTATTGATTTAGAGAATCAAATCCCAGCCCCCCATCTCCCCCAAGCAGAAGGGCTTTATGCCTCTGCTAAAGAGTACCACACACCATGGCAGGCTGCTGAACCCAAACAGGCACCTTGGAACAAGAGAGCTCAGGATACCCCCACAATTCCCACCCACAAAACAGAGGCAGCCATTGCAGAGCCTTCAGCCCCTTGCTCTGCCCACTCAGATTACACCCTGCAGCCCTGCTTTTCACTATTCCAGTTAGTGATTATATACTTTATAGGCAATTATATAAGTAATAAAATTAACGACATGAAGGATTTATAGAGCACCTTTCTCCCAAGGCTGTAATAGTATGCCATGATAGCATATAGCTATATAAAACAGTAAGCAGAACATAATGTTATTCTTCTTTTATAATGAAGGTGACTTAAGGTGGCATAGTAACCGCAGCTCAGGGAGTACTGACTGCTTAAAGAATGACTATGCAAGAATGTCCCTACCAACTGACAGGAAGTAGAAGCCTGCTTTACCTTTATGAATGAACTTTATTTTTCTTACACAATGTAGACACAAAATAATACTTATTGATTTGCTTTGATTTTATTGTTACTCTACTGTCTTCATAGTTGAGCTCCATGTAAAGGGGGGCGCTCCCAATAAGCACGTAATGTTTTTTGATTGGCTGCACATCTCTGTCAAAAACTGACTGGGTGGGCTGGGGATATAGTTCGTTGGTAGAGTACTTGCCTTGCATGCACAAGGCCCTGGGTTCAATCCCCAGTACCACAAAAAACAAAAAAACAAAAACAAAAACAAAAAACTGGGTGCTCCTTGTTTTCCATAAATGCTTGAGTACTCGCATGAGTACCTGAAGGAAACCCAGAGATTTTCATGTCTTTTACTAATTAAACTTTTAAGCAGAACTCCAAGGTGTAAAACAGAAGTGGGATCAACTAGAAGGAAGAAGGGAAGAGTCCAAGAACCATAGATTTTCCCTTTCCCTTATTCTTCCCCTTTCCCTTATTCTTTCCCGGTTCTTTTCCTCATTCACTCCCTGCTTTCTGCAACTTGCCCCCAGAAGACCTTCAGGCATCTCCATGGAGACCTCTTTAGCCAGAGCTTGAAAGTACTTGACCAGGTGTCCAGTCATTTCCTTGTCTTTTTAGTTCAATTTTCCTCAACTCTATCTGTGATAATATGAGCAAACCATTGTATCTAGCTGTCTAATAGTCTGTCAACTATTCTATTTTCTTTTTCTTTCCTCTTACACAGTACACCCTTAACTGGTTTTACTCTTTGTAATTTAACTTAGAAATCACATTATGTATGCTTTCTGATCAGTAAGTTTCATAACACTTTCAATCAACAACAAAAAAGTTATTTCAAAGTAATATAGGAGGGTCCTGCATATATATATACATAATGAATACAAATATCTAATACAATAAAACTGTTTATTATAAATATTAAGCAATAAATTCCTTTATAAGAAATAAATTTGAATGTATTGTTAAATTTTGCTTCTGACTTACTTAGATAGTTAAAACTAAGATCTCAGGTATCACAGCCAAATGCCACCTGAGGACACATTTCACCACCTTCTCTATTTCAGGGGAAAAAAAAAGTTTTTAAAAATAAATGGGAGTTATGAAATAATCATTAAAAAACTTCTTGTGTAACACAGGTCAAGCTGCTTATATAACACAGGTGACTATGAAATAAGGAGCCCTTAATTACCACCCTGCACAATTTAAAAGGAATGTAGTACATTGACTCTTCTTATTGTGATAAAACTGCTACTTTTACAAAATACGTCTCAAATCTAAGAAAAAAGAACAAAGTTTTCTTTGCAAAGCATAAATTGGAGATCTACCTGAAAGATCCTGAAATTCAGGCTTTTGACTGAAGATGAGGTAGTTAGTCGCAATGAAATGAAGCAGCCAGGTTGAAAGGCAATCAGAGTGGTGGAACTGGAAGAAAAATGAAAAAGAAACAACAATGTACATCACGCCCTTTGATCAGGAAGACGACCAGATAGAGAGAGTGACTTGGGAGGAACCATGGAAGAGTCCATATTCACATGTAAGTGCCCACGCATGATGCAGCCTTGAGGCTGCTGTGACTGCAGAAAGGGAAGTGGACCATCATTAACAAATAACAGTGAAATTAATAGCTAAACTGTGGAGCCAACCTAGATGCTCTTCAGTAGATGAATGGATAAATGTTGCATATATACACAATGGAATTTTACTAGGCAATAAAAGAATAAAATCATGGTACTTGCAGGTAAATGGCATTAGAGAAGATAAAGTGAAGTTAGTCAATCCCAAAAAAACAAACGCCAAATGTTTTCTCTGATATAAGGAGGCTGATTCATAGTGGGGTAGGGAGGAGGAGCATGGGAGGAACAGAGGAACTCTAGATAGAGCAGAGAGGTGGGAGGGAAAGGGAGAAGGCAGGGAGTGAGCAAGGATGGTGAAATGTGATAGACATTATTATCCAAAGTACATGTCTGAAGACACGAATTAGTGTCAACATACTTTATATACAACCAGAGACAATGAAAAAAATGTGCTGTATATGTGTAATAAGAATTGCAATGCATTCTGCTGTCATTTACTTATTTTTTTTTCAAATCAATAAAAAAAGAAAAAAAAAGAACAGTGAAGTGACATCATTCAATGAAGAAGCTGAATCAATAGCGAACAACAAGCTCCTGCTGCCGTAGTGGCCAAATGTCTTTAAGCAGAGGTATGGCTGTGCCTGTGGTTAACCAAGAGTATTAGAGGTTCTTAAGGTTTTTTCTTTTTTGATACTGGGGATTGAACCCAGGGCCTCACCCATGGTAGGTGGTAAACACTCTACCACTGAGTTACATCCCCAGCCCCTTTGCTTTTTTTCAATTTGAGACAGTCTCACTAACTTGCCTAAGCTGGCCTTGAACCTGTGATCCTGCCTCAGCTTCCCAAGTACAGGCTGGGATTAGAGACATGTAGCAACAGGTACAATTAATTTAAACTTTTAACTAAGGTCATGGAGTTCACTAACTACATTTGTGTCTGTGGAGCAGAAGATTATGGTGAGCAACATCCAAATAAGTTCATTTGAAGAACAAACCAAAAATTACTTTGAGGAGGAAACATCAGCCTACGGGCATGGGTTTCCATGTGTAAATATTCTTATGAGAAAGTTATACCTGAATAATTACTTTGATGTGTGTACTGCTATACTGAGAAGGGTTTTCTACACAATTCCCATTTCAACAGCGCAAGTAGACAGAACAATGTGGCTATTGACATCATCATCTCAATGCAAACCAGTAATATTCACTGATCCATCCAATCACCAATTTGGATTATAGTAACTTATTGATAGGCAACTTTATTATTATTATGATTTTGGTAAACTATGCATCAGACTTACCATTTTAACCATCTTTAAGTGAATTGTTCAGTGGCGTTAAGCACCTTTACATGGCTGTGCAACAAGTACCACTATCCATTTCCAGAACTGTTTATCACCCCAAACTGAAACCCTGTACCCACTAAATAATAATTTCTCTTAACCCCATATGCCCAGGCCCTGGTAACCACTATTCTACTTTCTAAATTCTAAATTTGACTATTCTAGGTACCTCACATAAGTACAATCATAGAATATTTGTTCTCTAGAGTCTGGCTTATTTCACTTGCATAATGTCTTCCAAGGTTCATCCATGTTGTACTATATATCAAAATTTAATTTATTTTTACGGCTGAATAATATTCCACTGTATTTTATTTATATGTATATATGTGTGTATATATGTATATAATTATTATATAACATATATAATACACACACACATAACATTTTTTTTTATCCATTTATCCTCAAATGGACATTTAGGTTGTTTCCACCTGTAGGTTAATTATAGCTCTTCTAACAATACTCAAAAATGTTAAATAAGCAATAAGTGATGCTAAATTAAAGAGAGTTATAATGTATCAAATCTTTTTTTTTTTTTTTTTGGTACCAGGAATTGAATTCAGGGGCACTCAACCACTGAACGACATCCCCAACACTTTTTTGTATTTTATTTAGAGACAGGGTCTCACTGAGTTGCTTAGCACCTTGCTGTTGCTGAGGCTGGTTTTGAACTCGCAATCCTCCTGCCTCAGCCTCCCTAGCCACTGGGATTACAGGGCTAGGGAGGCTATGCCTCCATAATATCATAAATCCTTAAGAAGGAAACTCACGGATGAGAACTTTTAAACCTTGCCAGATATGGTGGCACATACCTACAATTCCACCTATTTGGGAGGCTAAGGCAGGATGACTCCAGCTTCTAGGCCAGCCTAGGCAATTTAGACCCTGTCTCAGAATAAAAAAATTTTAAAAAGGGGGTGGGTGGCTGGCAGTGTAACTCTATATATATACACGCACACACACTATATATATAGTGTGTGTGTTTTGATATATAAATTCACAAGTACCTCTTATTTTCAGTACATATAATTAGAATTTTCAATTGGAAGGAAGTTTACAGCTCTTCTAATCAATCCAATTCACATTTCAACAATTTTCTCCCCTATCTTTCAGCAGATGAATGTGACTAATCTCAGGGGAATAGAATAAGAACCTATAAACTACTTAACAGAAGCCACCATTACTGTTAGATGATTAACCCGGAGCAGATAACTTATCACCAGAAGGTCAGGACATTGCCTAAGGGCCGAGACTTTGAAAGAGAAAGGAGATCACAGATATGAACAGCTAACTACAAAGACATGACTTAAAATGCAAAATTTTATTTTTTGACCAAGATATAAGATACCAGCACCATGACAGCTTGACAAGAGATGAAATACACATCATTGTAAAAATTAAGTTTTTGAAAAAAGTATTTGCTAACCTAAGATAATAGGTTCAAGTTGAAATAAGCAAAAGGAAAACAGAGAAAAGCATTAAAAAAAATATATAAACCAAATGCAAGAGTTTAAGAACTATATGAAGAATATGGAGAAGATTCCCAGGAACTCACAAAAAAAGGTCAGAAAGAAAGCTTGTAGACACAGGTGGCCAAATACTAACATACATTATAAGAAAAATAATTTAAATTTTAATATGAGATTAAATACAACTTCATAGGAATCAAAGTACAGACAGATGGGGCTTAAATGAGTGTTAGAGATAAAGAATCTTCACATCAGTCTGGAAAAAGTGATATGGCTGATGGAAATAAGCATCTCTTTGTGTTAAGAGATGGCATATATAATGCAATGTCTTGATGGACATATAGGAACCTGAAGACAGAATCATGGCAGAGAATTAAGAAAGGTTCGGGAAGAGTGGAATCAGAAATGAGAGAATACCCAAACTGCTCATCTATAAAAGACATGAAAGATGCTTTCCTGATATGTGGTCCAAAACTGGCAGGGATGAGAACAAACTGACTGAAGTTTTGATTATTCAGAAAGCTACTAGGGAATCTAATTCTGCTAAAAGTAGCCAGAGAAATGGTGAGAGAAAAAATTTACCATATCAGAATGAGGTGGCTGGTAAAATGGAACATGAAACTAGGAACTTCAAGTGGAAACTTGTGTATTAATCAATTTTCTATACTATCACAAATACACACTTGTGATAATCAACTCATAAAGAGAAAAAGGTTATTTTGGCTCACAGTTTTAGGGGTTTCAGTTCATGATTGGTTGGCCCTATGGCTCCGGGGGCTGTGGCAGCACATCATGGCAGGAGGACCTGGCACAGTAAGACCACTTACCTCATGACCAGGAAGTGAAAGAGAGTAAGAGGAAGGGAATGGGAATCCCACAATCCCCTCTGAGGACACGCAGCCCCCAACCCTGAAGACCTTCTACTAGGCCCCACCTCTTAAATTTTTCACTCTCTCCAATAGTACCAAGCTGGGGACCAATCTTTTAACACCTGGGCCTTTGGGGGACACTCAAGATCCAAAGTATAGCACTTGGGAAGAAATATTTTCTGTTATCTAGTATTCATAATTGCCTGTCGAGGGACTCCAGGAATAGGATAAAGGAAAAGTGGTAAATTTAGGCTTCATCTTAGTAAATAAAAAAGTTTTCAGAAACAAATAATGCAATTCAAAAAGACTTCTTAAATTTGTGGGGGGTAGGGACAGATAAGGATAATAACAGTGAGAAACCACAGGATTGGGGGTGGGGAACAGGTCAAAAAGAATAGCTTGATGAAAACCAAGTGTGTATGGGGTGAGAGGAAACACCTAAAGAAATCAATATGACCACACAGGAAACTCTCTTACACATAAACTATTTAAAGATAAAGGGAAAAAAGCTTGTGTCCATTTTTTTTTTAACATAGACATGACAGAGTTGTTAGAACAATGTGAAAATAATTAATCAAAAATGAACTGAGAGCCAGGCATAGTGGCAAACGCCTGTAATCCCAGCAGCTCAGGAGGCTGAGGCACTCAGTGAGAACCTGTCTCTAAATAAAATACAAAATAGGGCTGGGGATGTGGTTCAGTGGTGGAGTGCCCGAGTTCAATCCCTGGTTACTCACACCCCACCACCAAAAAAAAAAAAAAAAAAAAAAAATGAGGTTGTGAAGGGGAGCTATGTAATTATCTCAAGCTTAATGTAAACAGATTGCAGAGACAGATGAGGGTAAATTTTTTAAATCTGTTTTTATCCCTAATATATGATCCTAAGATTGGATTATGAGACAAATAAAATCCAAAATAGGAAGATAGTAAAAAGACCCCAATGCTTTAAATGAATTCCCTTCCAAGCCCAGAAATACACAGGACAATGAATGAGTACACCTCAGCTTGGAGGCAAGCTTTGAGTGATCAGAGAGTTTTGTCCTTTGTCCTATCAATAGGCTCTATTCTAAGCAGCTTGGATGAAGACAAAGTTGTCATGCTTTTTTTAAACCCTGGATGTCAAAGCTGATAATGATAGGTAATATGTTGTATGCCAGATAACATTTTAAGAAATCCTGACAGTCTGTAGTGATGGATCAAAGATATTCTTTGGAAGACTCCTCAGAAAACTTGGAATGGACCACCATTTGACCCAGCTATCCCACTCCTCAGTTTATAGTTAAAGACCTTAAAATCAGCATACTACAGTGCTGCAGCCACATCAATGTTTACAGCAGCCCAATTTACAATAGCTAAACTATGGAACTAATCTAGATGCCCTTCAACAGACGAATGGGTAAAGAAAGTATGGTACATATACACAATGGAATACTACTCAGCCATGAGAAGAATAAAATTATGGCATTTGCCAGTAAATGTATAGAACTGGAGAACATCATGCTAAGTGAAATAAGCTAATCCCAAAGAACCAAAGTCCAATTGTTTTCTCTGATATGTGGATGTTAGTTCACAATGGTGGGGGGCGGGGGACACTAGAAAAGAATAGAGGTACTTTGGATTAGGCAGAGGGGAGTGAAGGGAAGAGAGGGGTATGGGGTTAGGAAGGATAGTAGAATGAATAGGACATTATTACCCTATGTGCATATATGATTACACAACTGGTGTGATTCTACATCATGTACAACCAGAAGAATGAGAAGTTATACTCCATTTATGCAAGATGTGTCAAAATGCATTCATTCTATTACCATGTATAACTAATTAGAACAAACAAACAAATAAATAAATAATAAAAGACATTCCTTTGAAAAAGACTAGAGGGTTCATACCACTTCAGCCGATCCCAACACCCACAAGTCCTAATTTGCCTTAGGCAGTGGATGGACTGACAGAGTACCATTGGGATAACCTGTCCTTTGCTCTCAGGAATAAAAGAGAGTGGGAATAAGGAGATGGTAGACTTTTGACTGGAACCACATGGGGGACAAGGGGAGACAGATTTCAACATAGCAATTCAAGTTTATTTATAGACCTTGGCCTAGTCCATTGTCAGATTCAGATTCTGAGTTTTTGTTTTTTGGTTTGTTTTTTTAATGACAGTAGAATGCATTACAATTCTTATTACACATATAGAGCAAATTTTTCATATCTCTGGTTGTATACAAAGTATATTCACACCAATTCATGTCTTCATACATGTACTTTGGATAATAATGATCACCACATTTACCATCATTAATTATCCCATGCCCCCTCCCTTCCCCTCCCACCCTTCTGCCCTATCTAGAGTTCTTCTATTCCTCCCAAGCTCCCACTCTCTATCCCACTATGAATCAGTCTCCTTATATCAAAGAAATTATTTGGCATTTGGTTTTTTGAGATTGGCTAACTTCACTTAGCATTATCTTCTCTATCTCCATCAGATTCTGAGATTTTATAACTACAGTTACCCACAGTTATTTTAATTGTGTAAAGTCCATCTGTTCCCTAGAATTAGGAGCGATACAGTTCTTAAAATAAAGAAGTCCTAATCGGGTACAATAGTAAATGCCTCTAATCCCAGCAATTTAGGAGACTGAGGCAGAAAGATTGCAAGTTCAAGGCCAGCCTGAGCAACTCAGTCAGACCCTGTCTCAAAAATTAAAAGCGGTGGGGATATAGCTCAGTGGTGAAGTGCCCCTGAGTTAAATCCCCAGTGCTACCAAAAATAAATAAATAAATAATAAAAATAAAGAAGTCTTGAGCTTAAAAGAGGCCCAGAAGAAGTATGGTATACCAAAGTAATTTTCAATCTCAAACTGTTTTTTTTTTTTTTAATTATATTCCTAATACAGTAAGCCATACCAACAAAAGGCATTTTATAAGAATTAATGAAGTACACCAATATTCCTACATGCAACTGAACTTCAAAATATCTTAATGATAAGAATGAATGAATGAATGAATGAATGAATAGAGAATTAAACCAGTTAGGCTAACCATGTACATATGGACCAATACTGTCAATTGTCCTTTCAGAAACTCTAAGATGTGATCCATTTTTGGAAAATACAATGAAAATTCTACCTCCTACAATGCCAATGTGACACAGTATAGCACCATACTCAAATGACTCTGCTAAGGGCCATCATTGAGAAAGAATTGCATACCCATAAATTCCACCATCTTAGAAAGGGATTGAGCAAAACCTAAATTATTTGAAGTTACTTAGCTACAGAAACTGTTGTGGAGGCACTTTAGCCGCATTTAGCCAAACTTCCAAATTAAGACTAGTATTAATATCACCCTTAAAAACAAAGCTTAAAAGAGCAGCCATATCAATGTATATATAGCAGCTCAATTCACAATAGCTAAACTATGGAACCAACCTAGGTGTCCCTCAATAGATGAATGGATAAATAAAATGTGATATATATATATATATATTCAATGGAGATGAAGGAAATTATGGCATTTGCCAGTAAATGGATGGAGTTGGAGAATATCATGCTAAGTGAAATACACGAACCCAAAAAAACCAAAGGCTGAATGTTTTTCTGATATACAGATGCTAATTCACAATAAGGGGATCATCAGGGAAGAATTAGGTAGAGGTGAGTAAAGGGAAGAGAAGGGAGGATATATGGGGATAGGAAGGACAGTAGAATAAAACAGACATTATTACCTTATGTATATATATGACTGCATGACTGATGTGATTCTACAACATGTACGATCAGAAAAATGAGAAATGATATCCCATCTATGTATGATATATCAAAGTGCATAAACACATTCTACTGTTATGAATAACTAATTAAAACAAACTTAAAATTAAAAAAAGAGTAGTATAGTTTTTTATAATTAAAAAAAAAATCAAAAGAACCAGACATACAGGACCAATTACCTTAGCCTTTTTGAGCAGATCGACTATATCAAGATTCATGGAGGCCAATTCCCTGCTTGGCATGCTCTGTAGCTGTGTGATGATGAACAGCTCACAGATGTGCTGCAGCCTGGAGACTTGGTACATCTCAGCACAGATCAGGAGACACATGGCCTGGAAAATGCCAGCTAACAGAGAATAAGAGGAAACAGGTGATAAAACCTCTGCTTTCACAATCTAAAACACACACAGAGAGAGAGAGAAAAAGAAAAAAAAAAACATACTGGTGGTATCATCCAATGTGGACAAGAACGCCTAGGAAGAGCCTTGAGTATCAGCATTCTAAACCATTATGCATATTAAGAATTCCTCAGAGAGGAATCCAGAGTAGGCAACTCCTAACTGCCCTTAAGTATCAACCCAGAGGTCAATTGATCCATTAGGTCAATCTTTTTTTTTATTTTTTAATTTATTCTAAATTGTTATATATGACAGCAGAATGCATTTCAATTCATAGTACACACATATTGCACAATTTTTCATATCTCTGGTTGTACACAATGTAAAGTCACACCATTTGTGTCTTTATACATGTACTTAGAGTAATGATGTTCAACTCATTCCACAGTCTTTCCTACCCCCAGGCCCCCTCCTTTACCTCCCTCCCCTTTGCTCTATCTAAAGTTCCTCCCATGCTCCGCCCCCCAACCACATTATGAATCAGCATCCTTATATCAGAGAAAACATTCGGCCTTTGGTTTTTTGGGAGTGGCTAACTTCCCTTAGCATTATATTCTCCAACTAAATCCATTTTTCCTGCAAGTGCCATGATTTTATTCTCTTTTAATGCTGAGTAATATGTCATTGTGTGTGTGTGTGTGTGTGTGTGTGTGTGTGTATGTATATATATAATGTTAGGGCAGTTTCAATTACTCTAAAGAGTAATTGAAACACCAAATTTTACTATTATTTCAAATCTGGTCAACTTTTTAATTTAATATACAAAATTACCATTATTGAAATAATAAACAATCACATTTATTTCCAATAAGAACCAGTGTTTTGGGGCTGGAGATGTGGCTCAAGCGGTGGGGCGCTCGCCTGGCATGTGTGCTGCCCAGGTTCGATCCTCAGCACCACATACAAACAAAGATGTTGTGTCCGCCAAAAACTAAAAAATAAATATTAAAAAAAAAAATTCTCATTCTCTCTCTCTCTCTCTCTCTCTCTCTCTCTCTCCTCACACTCTCTCTTAAAAAAAAAAAAAAGAACCAGTGTTTTAACTTTTATTAGGCAAAAGGATAAGCTGATCTTTAATAGCTGATCTGTTAATAAGCAAGTATCTCCAAAATACTCCATGGCTAGCTGCAAGATCAAACCCAATTTAAAAAAAGAAAAATTGTTTTTCTTTTCTGGAATTTCTAAAATATTCCAGTAGAGGGCTCATTACATTTAAAATATTTCAATAATAAAAGCAGGAAATTTTCCTATTCTAAAAATTAAAGGAGGGAACCTTAAGGAGAAATGTGGTCTGAGACATGTTTTCTTTTTGTATTTGCTAGGATGCCTGCCCAGGTTTTGAAATAAAGGTCTCAGTCTCTTGGACTATATGGGGCTCTAGCTGTGTTTGTGGCGGGAGCCACCTGGTGGCCAAAGGATAAAGAGTAATCAAAGGGGCTCTAGGCCTTTTAAAGGATTTTGCTTTCTCCAAACTGCCTCCAGTGTGCAAGATGTGTCCCAACCTACAGTTGCCACAGATGGTTAGTTCCTGGTCAAAACAGTCCTTGGTCAGTGAATTTGTAAATAAATTCTATAGTTCACTGGATATCCTAAACATCTTGGGAAAAGTTTTCAGGGGGAGTCAGTTTTATGACAGTCTGACTCTAGTAGAAGTTGGAAGGAGCTTTTTTAGAGAGAGAGAGAAATTTTTTTCATATTTATTTTTTAGTTTTCGGGGAAAAACAACATCTTTATTTTTTATTTTATGTGGTGCTGAGGATGGGACCTAGCGCCCCGCGCATGCCAGGCAAGCGCGTTACCGCTTGAGCCACATCCCCAGCCCCGAAGGAGCTTTTTTTAAAAAAAATCCCACATCCTCTGGGCCAGACTCCATGGCATCTCAGAATATCAGAAGTCCTCAAAAATACCTCATTCAGAAGTCAGAATCATAAAAGCAGTCTCCCAACCCTCTTCTTTGTGTGGAAGAGATAGTGTTCCAATCTCTAGAATTAGAATGGCCATTGGATCCCCAAACCCCTCCGTTTCTGGGTGCCTAGAGGGGTCACAACACAGTTAGAAGTGGCTGGGACCTGTGAATTTATGCCAGAGGCTTAAAGCCCATAAAAGGCTTCCAATCATAGTTTTCCCACTTGAACTAATTGAAGATTCATTGTTGTCCTATCACCATCTTCAACTGTTCAGTGCATGCCATGATGCCAATTGTGGTAGACCTTAACCAAAACCAGATTTCACAGAACACAATTTATCAAAATGGGTAACACAGAAAGTATATTGTGAGTTATTATTTAGCATGTATATTGCTCACCTGGGCAACAGGAGTCGGTATATAGGTATTCTAAAAATGACAAGAAAGTCTCTTTGGAAACACCATAAACTGGAATCAGGACACTCTTTGCTTCCATGTAATTACCATTAAACATGGCCGCCATCACTTCACAACGGGCCACCAGGATGGCCCTATGGGCTGGCACTGTTGTACCTGGAAGGTGCAAAAGAAAGACAAAGTCAAGTAGGATAAATCTGCTGAGTTACCACACTAGCAATTTCTTTCCAGAGTGACACTGCATATCATCAGCTAAACTGATATGCAAAAGCCAAATCGATGGCAACCATTTATTACTCCAGTGATTTTAGTTTGAAGTTGAATGATAAAGAGAGCTCAAATACTGACTTTGAAAGCAACAATTTTCAAATCAGGTAACCATTTATTTAATTTATATTTCCTAAACACAGTAACATTGAAAAGGGTTCTTGCTTTGTTTTTATAATGAAATTTCTATCCTTTCTGACTGACTCAAAGTAACACCTCCCCTGGACAGAGGAGGAACATGATGTGGACACCTTCCTTCAAGAAAACTACCCTATGATCCTTTCTGGCCAAACTCACAGAATAGTCTTGGCCAGGCTTCCCCATATTAGAAATAAAAAACTGTAACAAGCACACCAGGAACAGTCCATACCTCACAGTAGGAATGACAAGAGAATCTCTGTGACCCTGCCTCTCCCAAGCATGCTACCTCCCCAGGCAACAATTCTTTTCCACATGAACAATGCCTTCTTCTGGAGGAAACAGGACTTTAATTTAAAGGCCTCCTTGGCCCATACTCCACACTGAAGATCCACTAAATTAAACTGACTCTCCTGGGAGAGCTTGCTAAGTTCTCCAACACCACACAAAGGCAGTTCCACATGGGGCATAGGTGGCCTGGGAATCATGAGATGATGGAGCAGTTCTCAGCACTCCTACAGCCTCAGGAGACCATAAGTCCACACTGCCAGCCTTCAATCTGACCTAGACAAGTTCCACAGATCACTGCTGGGCACCCTCCATATGCCAATCTTTGTGTTTGGAACTGAAGATACAAAGGTGAGGAAGTTGAAGCTATCATGCTTTGGAGTAGGAGTTTTAATGGGGAATACCATGGCCAGAGGGCATGACAAAGCAGCCCCCTCCAGAAAGTAACTCTCTGTGCCAAACTACTCTGCCCAAGAATTTATACACATCTCTAAAATCTCATACTTATCAGGGGTATATATTCTTCTCGAAAATATTTACAACTATTGGGTTATCTCCTTTACATCCACGCCAAACCTCTTCTGACTCAGAGAAGAAGAATTCCGCCTAAGCCCAGTGTCTCTCTCCAAAGGCAGTAATTCCTTGGGATCCACATGCAGCCCCTGATGTTGCCAGCTGAGCCCAGTGTTTGGCACTGCAGTCTACACCATATCTCCCCCACCAGGAGCAAGGAAGGAGCCCCAAAAGCTACACCGAATAAACACTTCTCACTCCTCCTTCTCTGTCATGACTTTCCCAGCCTCAATGTGACAGTGTCCCTCTACCAAGTGGATCAGTTCCATAATTAAAGGATGTTAGATATATATGTAGGCAGCAGTTAACAACAGACCAAACAGGTAATGCAATTCAAACAGGTAATGCAATCAGACTTGCAATTTAAAGGTTTAAAAATGTTCAAGATAAATAGGGCATCATTTAAAGAAAAAGAAGGAAAATTAGAAGCATAGTTAAACAAACTGAATGACCCATAATTTGAGTTAAGCAGAGTGATTTAAGATTGACTAAAAAATACCAAGTGGATAGTAGATGGGGGTGGAATTTTAACAGAAATTTGTGTTGAGGCCAGATGCAGTGGCATACCACATAATCCCAGCTACTCCAAGGATCACAAATTCTAGACCAGCCTCAAAATCCTGTCTCAAAATAAAAAATAAAAATGTCTGGGGATGTAGCTCAGTGTTAGAACATCCCTGGGTCTAACCCTCAGCTCAGTAGGGGAAAAGAGAGAAGAAAAGAAAAAAAAAAAAAAAAGAAAGAAAGAAAGAAATTTCTGTTGATCATGTTACAACAGAATTACAAAACCAACAGCAAAACACTTTCAAGACCATTTCAAGCTTGAAATTCAGTTTGGAAAGCCATCAGACTTCCAGTAAAGAAAACATCAACTTCTGTTTCTCAGCTCTTTAAACCACTGTTCTGGTACTATAAATTGTTGTGTTAACATAATACCCCAGGAGAGCTATGTTTTTTTTTTTAACACTGTATATAAAAATATTTGCTAAAAGAACATTATGCAGTGTTTATATACTAACCAGTAATAGGATACAGGTGAAGAATTACTTAAAGAACAACAACAACAACAAAACCAAACAATTTTCTAGCTAAAAGATAAACATGCTCTTAGAAAATGTCAAGGCCAAACTATCTTTTCTTTGTATTATTCATTTGATGTCGCAGTTTTAAGAAACTTTTTCTAAGGAAAAAAATAATCTTAAGAATGAAACAAAATATAAAAGCTCAGCTCTCCTACTAGCTTTGATGGATTATCAAAGGCCTTGTTTCCATTGCATACAAAATAATATACTACATTTGTTACACCATTTTTGTACTACTTTTCAGGTTTCAAAAGTGAAATTTTTAGAATTGTGTTTGATCTCATTCTGGAAAAAAAGGATATCCGTCTTGCTGAAGAGAGATTTAAAGTATGTACTACATAGCTAAACAGGGAAGGAATAATTTTGTAAAAGAACTTTTCATGTGACACAGATTCAAATGTCAAAGGAAACCCCTATTTTTCTATACACATCTAAATATTTACCAAGACTAACTTTAGAGTGGCTAGAGTAACTTCTTTTTTTAAATAAACCCAAACAAGGAATTACAGGTGGTAGTGAAAACACATATTTGATGATCACCTATTACAGGGACAGTATCCCATGTCAGGTTTTTACATCCCACTTTGACTTCAGCCAATTGTTGGTAACAGTCTGAATCCTTCTAAAAGAAGGGTTTTCTGTGGAGCCTGGGTTCAACATGAATGGCACAGTGACCCGCCAGAGATGGCTGCCATGCACAGAAAAAGGGTGGCATCTATGAGTCAGGCCTGCACTGGTCCTGCACATCCACTCTCGGTTCTTGTAACTACCACCTCACAAGGCAGAAATTAGAATCTCCTCCCACAGATGAAGAAACAAAGGTGCTTCATCTTATGAATGAAAAATTTCTGTTAAAATTTAAAGGTGACATCAAATTTCACCCACATCTACTATCCACTTGGTACTTTTTTTTTTTTTAAGAGAGAGTGAGAGAGGGAGAGAGAGAGGAGAGAGAGAGAATTTTAATATTTATTTTTCAGTTATCGGCGGACACAACATCTTTGTATGTGGTGCTGAGGATCGAACCCGGGCCGCACACATGCCAGGCGAGCGCGCTACTGCTTGAGCCACATCCCCAGCCCTCCACTTGGTACTTTTGGTCAGCCTTAAAAATCAATAATGGAAAGTAATACACTCAAATCTGTACAGTAAAAACATGTCCCAGCAAAGACCCCAGCTAGGACTTCCTGGCCCATACTAATTCTACCTCATCAAGGTACATTGGTTTATTAGTTCTGGGCTGAGACCCCAGACATTTCATCCTCACTTAGGTTTCCCTAAGCCTCCCATGAGGTTCAGTGATGTTCATGCTCAAAACTGGAGTAAAGAAGCCAAAGAGTTACTACTTGTGACTTCAAATTTACTATTATTGCATGAAGAGTAAACCTTACACTTAAATAACTACTTAGTTTTAAAATGGTCTTTCCTGCTGTGTCACATAAATTTATACTTAGGATACCAAAGTTATATCCAAATGTGAATTATTTCACAAATATGAATCTTTCAGAACACATACTTCGCATTACAAATATTTTAGGTCAAGTGTATAGAAGAAAAACTGCACATGTATCTAAGACTTCACTATAACTTTTAAAAATTCTATAATTAATATTTGAGATGGTTTATTATCAACCATTACTCTGAGGGTTTGTATCAATTCCAGTATAAGTCAACTTGAAATATTTTGAAATATAAGAATGCTTTCCTTCCCTATTTTTGGTATAAAATACTTTAATTATCAATTAAAAAGTTAGAGATACATTCACACTTCAAACAGCTATTTCCATTAATACCAGAAACAAAACCCAAAAAAAGACATTGGGGTTTTTTTTAGAGTGACATTGGGTGAGGGAGCCTGGCCCTCAACTTCAAGATGTGAAACACGGGGATGTCTGAAAAGTCCACAGGAAGGGTAAACAAAATGACCAAGCCTGAGTGGAACAGAGGCATTGCCCCTGGAGGCCAAATACTCTGCAAAGGTTTGAAAAGTGTTTATGTTGTACATATCAATTCTCAACTTCAGAACCATCAATCTCATTATCAAGTGTCATTTATTAAAGGTTGGTTGATGTTGTGGGACACAGTGATGCAACAAAGCATGTGTAATGTGATTACTCATTTGCAGAATAACCCAACAGTCCATCTATAAGAGGATTACTGAGGTGTTTGGAAAATAAACTTCCAACCAAGGAAATATAGGTTACAAAAAAATAAATGAATGACTAAAGACAACCAAAGGACTAGAACTTGATCATCAATGAAGAATTAAATACTGAGTCCATTATATTTTACCTGATTTGTCTCAAATACTGTGTGAGTGGTAAGAGATTGGTCAGCCTGGTCATAGGACCAGTACCAGAGCATCCGAGAAAGTCCAAAATATTGGATATGATTAATAAACATACTATTATAGGGTAAAAAACATTCATCAGATTCATTAAGGTCCAGATGAAACAGCACTACAAACTATTCTTATGTTCACCACATAACCTTCAGTTTACCACTTCTTTTTTCCCTTACGAAAAACATGCCCTAGATTGTCATATGGTCCCTGGAGTACTTTGTTCCCACCTCATCCTAAACTGCTCAGTATGAATTCAATCAACCCTAAAACACATATGGCTAAACAGATCTCAGTGCCCCACAGGAAATCATTTGGAAAAGAGTAGTTGGACATCTCCTACCATCAGCCACCTTCTTTTAGAATACAGAAACTGTTATTCCATCTTTCTAAAATGGACTTTAAAAAAATTAATCTTGGAAAAACAAAAATACTTTTTATTTACAAATCGTATTTCTTCTCAACAATGGATACAGTCCTTCCTGTTGACGTGTAACACTTCTTAGATGATTTGTTAAAAAAAAAAAATCTCTATGCCTTTTGTATAGAAATAATGCATCAACCATTTTCCATGAATACTTTCATCAACAAAGATTTTTCTTCTAGAAGCTAGAGAGAATTCTATAAATCACAGGGAGCTTTATCCCCAAAAGGCTTGCTCCACCTATAATGAATAATCAATGAACGTTGGCTTCACTTTGGGTTTTATTTTGGCAAGTAATAAATCAAGGCATGATAATATTAGAGTCAGTTTTAGGTTTCTTAAAATGATGAAAGGGTTACAGAAAATCTGTGGCCTCTTGTTGGCTTCCCCCCCCACCCCATCACTTTTTATATGTCTCAAGGTTACTCTTATTGTCTCATTTTCAATGTCCTAGGCTCATACTGCCTACAGTGCTGACAGCAGCTTTGGAAGGTACTTTTGGAAAGCTTCCAATTAACTGTTTGTCTTGGAAGGTGACCAAAGTTAAAAGTAAAATGAATCTTTCTGGGCAAATAGTTTTTAAAGTAAATGACCATGTTAGCTGTCACATATTTCCACCATAAAATTAGAATTATATCTTACTCTTCACAATAGCCCACATAAAGTTCTAGTTAATTCATCTGGAAACATCTCCTTCTACCCTTCTTGCATAACTAAATATATATGAGAATTCATTTTCAAAATTCTGCTTTTAACATGCTAATCTGACAAAATTATTCATGCAAGTAATTAATAATGGGCATTAAAACAGCTCATATTTATTACAATTAGGTGGCATTACTTTCCCACAGAGATAAGAAGCAGCTTTCAGTTGCTCTGGAAAACACTTGTGAGCACTGTGAGAAATCAACGCAGCAATATCTGTGGGTGTCTAATATAGGCCAGGCATGACCCTCAATTCAAAATTAGATCCTTTCACTCAAATAAAGACAGAGAGAGAGAGAGAGAGAGAGAGAGAGAGAGAGAGAGAGAGAGAGAAATGAACAAAATAAACAAAAGGTAACGTAATTTTAGGGGAGCTGACCTCACTTGAATCAAAAACCAGTGTATTACCCAGGCCTTTAATCCCAGTGACCTGGGAGACTGAGGCAGTGGATGGCAAGTTTAAAGCCAACCTGTGCAACTTAGTAAGACCCTATCTTGAAATAAAAGGGCTAGGGATCTGGGAGAGCACTCCTGTGTTCAATCCTCTGCACAAACACACACCCAAAAAACACTTGCCCCCAAAACTAAGCAAACAAACCACTCAGGATCTTAAAGAAATTCACAAACAAAAATACATAATAATGTATTACAGATTATCTCATCCTTGCTGATTTCTATAAGTTAATGAAGCAGACAGTAAAGGGGAAAATACTATAGAAAACAGCTGGGTGTTGAGGCACACGCCTATAATCCCAGCAATTCTGGAGGCTGAGGCAGAAGGATTGCAAGTTCTAAGCGCCCCTCCCCCCTTTCTCTCATGTGCGCGCAGACACACACACACACACACACACATTTATCAGAAGCTGAAACAAATCGAGGAAAGCAAATAAAAAAATGAAAATGCATAATGAACTTTGCAAATTTGAGCCATACCTTGTATTTCAAAGACAACATCAGCAAGCATCGGTTTATTAAGGAAAAACTTGAGGGAAGTGTTATAAAACCACAGAGGTTTTCTGGCTTGGTAGGTTTTGCAATTCCTTAGACAATTAATCTATAAGAAAAAACACAAATACAAGAAGAGAGATTGTTCAATATGCTTTGGCAATATTTAAGTACTGGTTTGAGAATTTGGAAAACTGTCTGTGTCTGAAGAAATAATGATTACTTACTCCATGGCATTTCTTTCTTTCTTTTTTTTTAAATATTTATTTTTTAGTTGTAGTTGGACAATACCTTATTTTATTTATTCATTTCTATGTGGTGCTGATGATTGAACCCAGGGCCCTGCACGTGCTAGGTGAATGCTTCACCACTAAGCCACAAACCCACCCCCTCTCTATGGCATTTCTGATCACAGTATTGGAGGAAACTCACCCTCAAGTACTACTTCTGCTCCCTGTTTATAGTACTACACTCAACACACAACAAAGGACAGGCACTGGCTAAGTGAAAACGCAACTCTATAGCCAAGAAGCTGTAGGAACCTGAACTGCTATGGGTTTTCATTGAGAAACAGCAGCAGCACAAACACATATGAATGCCTAACAAAATAAGTTTACCCATTCTATCTGATTTGTTCATTAAGAAAGTAAGAAGATAAAAATTTAATTGGCAATTTAGGAAAATACATTTTCCCCTTATCATACCATGTTCTTTTATTGCCTATTAGCTCAATATTTTCTCCTAAAGAAATAAATACACACACACCTTAGAGTGATTAACTGGCTCATGTCCATCTTAATCGTCAGTCTTATAATCCTAATATCTTTTCTATACACTGCACAGACTACTCATTCGCCTGGGTCTCTGATCTGGAGCTCCAATTGCTCTTCCCTTGACAACACATCCCTTGTCCCATCACACCTGCCTGCTGCAGCTGGCAGCCTCAAGGGGAAGTGCCTCCGTCTCACTCAGCCTTCAGACATCCCCTTGTTCCAAACCTAGAAGTTGAGGGCCAGCCCCACTTTCCTCAACCTCCATCCATTTTCTTTTCCTTTCTTGCTTACTCTGGTTTATTTATAATGAATAAACTAAACAAATCTGAACATTTTCAGGTACAATTGCCCAAAAGATGAAGAAATGTAACTAATTTGAAATACTAGGATTCATTAGGACTACAAGCTTATATTGCATTATTATACCCCTCATTTGGGATGATTTAATGATGATTTTTATTGAAACATCATATCTTACTCATTCCTGACAGATTCACCCATTTCCCTGGTTGAATCGCAGCCCTGGTCAGAATTTTAAACCTCTACTTGGCTAGCTAGGGAAATCAAAACACTCTATCCCCTAGAAATAATCACACATGTAACATTAAGAATAATAAGAATAAATGACACATATTCTCCACTCCAGATTAATCTACTGTGGTGAAAATTTTAAATCTTTAGTGAGTGGGGAAAATAACAGTATCCTTCCTCACAAAGAAAAAGGAAACACACTGCTGAATGGCATCCAAGAGGAAGCAGAGAGGTAAAACAGACCGCATGAACGGGGGTCCTTTAACCACATTCTCACCTATTCACAATGTGCCACAATACACCGTGAAGGAGCCAGGGATAGAAGCTAGTGGATGCTTCACAAAAAGGAGACTATCAGCCAGATTTGGAAGTTAGTAGAAGCCTCCAGGAGCACAGTGCCTCCATTTAAAGAAAGCCCTGACTTGCTCTAAGTTGTAGAGATAATTTGTGGCAGGCTCACAATTTAAATCCACATTCCCCAAGTTCTAATTCAGTGCTACTTGTTTTCTGTTTTGTTTTGTTTGTTTCCATTTTTCAGTACTGAGGATGGAACCCTGGGCCTCGAGCATGCTAGGCAAGCACTCTGAGCAGCATCCCCAACACAGTGTTACTTTCCTGTAATGTGTTCAGTCAGTGAGATGGACTTTTATCCCAGGAAAGCACAGAAGATGGGTGGAAGAACTTTCCCCTCTTGTGCAAGCAAGGGATTTTAGTTCAATAGCATGGAATTCCCTTCACAAGAGGAATTCAGTTTATTCTCAGTACCCAAAGGGATGTATGCAGAATGAGACCCATGAAAAAGTGTAGGTTCAGAACAAAAGCAACACTCTTCCCTTACCTGTATATAAAGGTATGAATTTGTACACTGTGAACATTATGTGTGTGTGTGTGTGTGTGTGTGTATATATATATATATATATATAAAATGTATGAATGTATGTGTCATTTCTGCTTTGAATTTGAAAGAAAAAAGTGAGAGGGCAGAAGTTTAGTGAGAACACAGATGTATATGATGTGCATTTTCATTGGTCAATACATGTTATGGTCCATAACATAAGTTAACTAGACCAATTGCTTTGAAAAACAAAATGTAGGTGTATTACATATTTTTACAAAATAATTATTTACTTGAATTAGTTGCAAGAGAGCTACCATCCTGCTAAACACCTGTAAAACTAGACAGCTTCAGTATCTGCTTCAATAAGTTACTGAAGTAAAAGAAAGATCTGGCCCCTTAATTCCATGCTACTTTGCTAAAAAATCTTTCTTCTCAATTAAAGAACAGTCAGGAATCTTCATTATAATTATAGTTTACATTTTTAAACTATAAATTTAGGGTTGTAGAAGTGACAAAGTCAATTGTAGAAAATAAATAAAGAAATAATATTCTTTTTTTACATTAAATATAAATCTGTATTCTGCTAGGCATTATATACAATGTACCTTTTTATTTACTATAGTCAACTTGTTTATCACAGAATCTGAAATAAGAGTACACTGGTTTGGGGCTAGGGATGTGGCTCAAGCAGTAGCGCGCTCGCCTGGCGTGCGTGCGGCCTGGGTTCGATCCTCAGCACCACATACAAACAAAGATGTTGTGTCTGCCGAAAACTAAAAAGTAAATGAATAAATATTTTTTAAAAAAAGAGTACACTGGTTTAATTACATAATGTGGTTGTTTTAAAATTTAACAAATCTACTTTTAAAAGTTCTTATAGAGTCTACAATTTAAGTTACTGGAGTTTTAATGTACACATGTTTATGGCCATATATAAATTCTATATTTTTATAACCCCAAACTTAGTTATAGTTTTGAACTTAAACTAGGTAGAATCCTTAATTGCCCACCTGGTTATATAAATTTCTCAGAACCCTCAAAAAAGGCACACACAGGAACTGCCCTCCTCCTACAAACTACTTTGATTGTGAGCCATAAGAAAGCATCCTCTCCAAGAAGTTGAACTGCAGCTGGAAAAATCAAACAACCCTTCCTTCCTGACATGGATCATGTATTTCCAGAGCTCTAGTGAAGTATTCCAGAAGTTGGAACTCACAAATGAGTATTTTGAAGATATGACTCACACATATTTTAATTCTTACATAAATTTAAATCTAAGTAACAAATAGCATGTGTTTCTACTTAAGATATTACATGGAAGAAATATATTCAGGGGAAACACTCATTTATATATTACTTAATTCTTCTAATGACTCGATATTACATACATCATTTTATGTCAGAGAGAGTCAAATAAATTAACTTACCTTTCCCGGTGTTTTTAAAATGCATTTAACTTTCTCAATCACATTAGAAACATCCCCAGAATCTTTCAACTTCTTCCTGATATCTTCTTCCAATTCTTCCCACTGAAAAGCACCTGTAGCAAATTAGTACATGTTATAATTTTCTGTTACAGCAGAAGGTAAGAAAAATTAATCTCACACTAGATATCATTATTCATTTTGTTTTGTTTTTTAGCATTTTCTTCTAGTTTTTCTTTACCAAACATAGTCTTACAATTATGGAATACATTTAATAGCTCTTATATTTTTAACAAATCAGTTTTGGGCTTCCCCTACATTTCTTGAAACCAGAAGTACTCTTGCCTGAACAGCTGCTACCTCTCTGTGACTCGTGATAATAGCACTGGCCAGAATATGAGCTACCACGACAAGGGTTCCAATATCCAAGTTATTTGTCTGCCCTGGGGAAGAAGGTAGATGCACTCTTTCCCATACTGATCATGGAGAGCAGTGACCATCAGGTAGAGGAATATGCAGCAGACACAGAAAACGTTCTAAAGGTGTCATGAATGGGAGCATCGCTCCAGAAAATCCCCTATGCATACACAAAGTCTGCAAGAGTTTAAGGACCCAGTGGAAAAGCCAATGGAAATTGAACAAAGAAATTTTGTTCAGTTGGGTACTATGGCACACACTTGAGATCCCAGAGACTTAAGAGGCTGAGATAGAAGGATCACAAATTTGAGGACAGCCTGGGCAACTCAGCAAGACCCTGTCTAAAAAACAAAAAAAAATAAAATAAAATAAAAAGGGCTGGGGATGTAGCTCAGGTTCAATACTAATTAAAAGGAAAGAAGGAAGATATTTAAATTTATCCTATACCAGCTATTCACAGTCCTATCTGTGCATATTTACCTGAAGATGTACCTGTTATAAAATGCTATCAGAAGAGGTCTCGTACCAATTAAATTATAATTTTTGGAGCTGAGGCCCTGACACCAATGTGCTTTTAAGACCTCCTAGGTGACTGATATGTATGGAGTACCTTTAGAAATCTCATCCTTTATCATAACCCAGGGTAAGCGGTACACAGCAAGTAGTAGGTGTAGGTATTTTTGATTGTCTACACTCACCCAAGCTGAAGGAGAACACAGATACTGTCTCTGTAGTCACCTTTAATATGATGAGTAAAAGTTACACTAAGTTAACATGTTAACATAAGTAAAGTTACATTAACTAAAGAGCATCTATATCTCCAGTCAGATTATTATCTGAAAGTAAACAAGTATCGAATAATCTAAATACATGGATTAGCATCAGGTAACCCTCCCCCAGCCCCACACACACACACTCGGGTCACTGGGCTATTGGTTTGTGAAAACACACACAAAAAGAACCAATAACTAAGAATGAAAGAAAGATAATTTTTTTAAATTATTTTTTTAGTTGTTGAGGGACATGATACTTTATTTTTATTTATTTATTTTTATGTGGAGCTGAGGATTGAACACAGTGCCTCATAAGTGCTAGGCCAGTACTCTACCACTGAGCTACAACCCCAGCCTGAAAGGAAGACTAATTTTTAAGTGCACATTAATTGAGTGGGCTGTTTTCACAATCAGAAATGCTAATGGAATCATCTTTGATGCCTTTAGGTCCAAATAAATCCATAATCATTGCATTAGGAATTTTGTTTTGTAATAAAGACATTTAACATGAGATATAAAAGATCTACCCTCCTCCTTTTACATTTATTTATCTACCTACCTACCTATTTATTTATTTATTTTTGTATTAGGGATTAAATCTAGGGGTACTCTATCACCGAGCTACACCCAGCCTTTTTATTTTGAGACAGAGTCTCCCTTAGTTGCTATGGCTGGCCTTGAATTTGTGATCCTCCTGACTCAGCCTCCCTAGTCACTGGAATTATAGGCATGTGCCACCACACACAGCCCAACCTCCTAAATTTTTTAAGTTTATAGTCCAGTATTGTTAACAATAAGCATGAAGCCATATGGCAAGATCTCTAGAGTTTATTCACCTTGCATTATTCAGTGGGATTTTTCTTTTGGTGCTGAGACCGGGGAGTGAACTCAGTGGGATTTTTTAAAGGATAGCTTTTCAAAGCACTTATCTAGCCTCTTAGCACATTATACTCAGGTATAACCTCAGGTATAACAGGCTGCTTTTATGCAATGCAGAAAAGAGCATGCCAAGAATAATTCTAAGCATAGGAGTATATAATGCAAACTAAAGATGAACACTCATTTCCACCTATTTATCTACCCTGCAGCTTTTCAGTAAGTGCTATGAAATGCTAGGGTCCTTCTGTGACAGGAAGAGATCAAAGCTACATTTTTGAGGCTCTTACAAATATTTAAATTCTTAACCATCTGAGATCAGGTGACAGAAATTTGCAAGCCTAAGACTGTGTCAAGTATTGTAAGAATGTTACAATTGTATGCCATTTAAGGATTACTCCCTGAAGACCAAGAAACCATGGGCCTCATTGTGCCACTAGTTCTTTTCCTCCAAGGAGCAGTCATGAGATACTGACACATTATGCAGTGTTCTTTATCATCCAATGGAAAATTAACACATACAAAACAGACATACCTGGACTGTTATCTATTTATTTAAAAATCTGAATGGGAAAATAAACAGAAGCCTTAAATTTAGGTATAAAATGTTAGCCATACTACAAAATAGGACCCTCTTAAATAAAGGACCAGATGACCAAGGTGACACAATATAAACAAAATTTCAAATTCCTACAGGTTAAAATAAAAAGCATGCTATTAAAAAAATCAAAATATTCTTTGTAATCTGCTTAATTTAACAAAAAAAAAAAAAAAAACCTGAACAACAAAATAAAGGGCAGGAGATAGGTTTCTTTTGACCTTTCAGCCCATGTTTTCTCAGGGCAAATATCCATAGCATGCCATGCCCTAGTGTTCTACCTCTGTGTGAGCAGAAGAACTGACATGAATACCAACAGTCCCGTTGGCCATGATATCCTAACAACAACAACAACAACAACAACAAAAACAGACCTGGCTCCTTTATTGAAGACTCGAAGAAAAATGTATGTTATATTCAAAATTTTTGTTTTGATTTGATAAAAGACATTTTTTTTAAAAGCAGTCACAAACAAGGACTAGAAAAAAGTAATAATGTTCAAACATTTTCTCCTGACAGTGGGATCTATGTGATTTTTTTGTTTCTCTTACAAATTTTCTACATTTTTCAAAATTTTCTCTATTTGAGAATATATTTTATTCCTTTTCTTTTTTCCCCCTAGGTGCTGGGGATTGAACATGGGGCCTTGCACATCTAAGCAAGCATCTACTACTAAACCACATCCCCAGTCTTGTTTTACTATTTTTTAAACATAGCTTTTGCCAAAGTCACAGGTTATTATCTGTAAAAAATTAAAGAAGGGGCTGGAGTTGTGGCTCAATGGTAGAGTGCTTGCCTGGCATGTGTGAGGCACTGGGTTCAATTCTCAACACCATATAGAAAAATAAATAAATATATTGTGCCTATCTACAACTAAAAGTTTTTTTAAAAAAAATAAATAATAAAAGTAAGTTACATAATGAAGAATAATTAACTGTAGAACCAGTTACTTTTCCTTCTCCTCAACTAGCACCAGGGTCTCCTATAGCCTCAGGTCACGGGCCTGTACCCCTATTCATAGCTAACACCACCTCCTGCCTCATTGAGATGTACAGGAAGTGATCACTGAAGAAATGGGCTAGTTCAGTGTCAGGTTAGAAAGTGGAGCTATGAAGTTAAGGTAGCTCAGGAAGCTCTCCATACTCCATTCACTCCACTGGCCTCTGCCCTCTAATCCCTGTTTCCTGGCTCATTTACTTTCTAATCAAGAGCTAAGCATCCACTTCCCCCCACTTCAGGCAGAGGACACAATAGGATGCTGAGCACCCCAACTCCAAAAAGTTCAGCACCAACCTTGCAGCTCACCCCATTTTGACTTTGTGACCTAAGTTGGTATAGGGTTCGTTCTTCAGTTTCTGAACGAAATTTGAAGCCAAATTTTAACTGGTACCCATTCTTCCAAGAGCATCAAGCATTTGGGAGGCTGTTGGAAATGCAGAATCTTATGGCCTGTCCCAAAATTGGAATCTGCTCATTAACAAGAATGCCAGGTGACTTGAGTGCACTTGAAGATTTGAGAGCACTAGTCTAGATGATGAAGGGCCAAGAGTAACACAGTCACTGCCCAAATGTTGTTCACCAGAATGAAATAATGGGCCTCCTAACTGGATTCCTGTCTTACCTTCTCTATTCCAACCTCACACAATCACCAGAAATGAGTTTTCTAAAGTCCAGTCTGATGATGCTTAAAACACTCTAGCATAGCTTCTAGGAAAGGCAGGAACTGTTTCCACAGGCCTTGCCTCATCTCCCATCAGCCTTCAACTTCCACAGTATGCTCCAGCCTCAGGAAACTATCTATGGTCCCTGGAAAACAGTAGTTACTGAAGACTACGTTTTTACTAAAGCATATTTAATAGTTCATTATTCTTCACTTTCAAATAGCATCAGAAAGAATACAAAAAGAAATTGTTTTTATAGGTAATTGAGTCTGGAGAATGGGTATGGGCTACAAAGAGAACTTTTTATTTTACCCCTCTTTCTCCATCTGCCTGTATAAATTTGGAATTTAAAAAAATCTCTCCCTAGGAGAAAGCCAGGCAGGTTTAACCACTGGAGGTACATGTAGCCGTTTAATGCTGCCATATTAAAGATGTAACTAACTTCAGAATGTTTGTGTGTCTTTGAAAGGATTGAATGGATATTGTGGGAAACTTGCTGAATAATTCATAGAATTTCAACAGTAATATCACTGAGAAGTAAAACACATCCTTCACATTTCCTTAAACTTGCCATTAAAAACTTTTTTTTTTCATTTAACATGCAAACATTTTGGCTTTCCAAAATTAGTCTCAAATTCTGAACTCAATGTGAAATTCTAGGTTTAAACATTAAAATCTGTAGTACTAAAAGAAGTCCTTAACTACTCTTGTCTTATTCATATGATGATTCCCAGCTACTAGAAAATACTCTGTAATGGAAGTGGATCGTGCAGTGAACTCGCTATGCTGAAGGCAGAGTACTGGGTGTGTGCTGTACAGGGTTCTTACGTTTGCCTTTTCCAAGCCAGTGTTCACTGACCTTCCACCACATTCTAGTCCAATACATATATATTTTACACACATAAACCTGCATGCTGTAACTATACTTTTCAAAATCATAACATTTTAATTTATAAAATTATATGACTACAACACAAATGAAAATAGTGTCATCTTATTTTTAACATCAACCATTTAAATGAGGACTATCCAAATACATGATTTCAAGTAGAAAAAGAAAATTATTAAGAAAAGAAAGTTTTCCTCAGAAAACTTATATTCAGATGCTTACTTGAAAGATCATTGTATATGCAGTCTTTTCTACCCATACATAGGACACTTGGACATGAGACCAATGATTCTTTTGCTAAAGTGATGCAAATTCTATTTAAAACTCCTATTCTTTAGAATATAGTTACCCTGAGTTTTTAAAATGACAAAAAGAAAAGTAACTGAAAATATGAAACTTAGAAAGTAAGGAAAAAAATTCTAAGGAAATCATCACCAAACTTAATCATGTCTCAACTAATTTTAGATTTATGACTCCCAGTTTCTAAATTGCAATGTCTTCAATTCTCTCCAAAATCTAAGAGTCAAACCCAAGAGTGAATATCTAGGTTTTAAAACACCTGATTTCATATACCATTGGAAAATTTTATTTCTTTAAACTGGCAGTAAAGACTTATATTTCATATTTGTAATTCAAAGAAAGAATCTTAACACACATGCTTAGGAGGAGACTATTGTTTTTACAAATAGATGTGAAACTAAAGCAAGTACGATAAGGGTAAAAACAGATGCTCAACACCACTAGTCATTAAAGAACTGCAAATCAAAACTACAAAGAGATACCCTGATAATCCATTAAGACGGCTACCATGAGAAAAACAGAAAATCACAAGTGTTGAGGATGTGGAGAAACTGGAATCCCTAAATACCATTGACAGGAATAAAAAATGGTGGGGCTGGGGTTTTGGCTCAGTGGTAGAGCACTGGCCTAGCACGTGCAAGACCCTGGATTCGATCCTCAGCACCACATATAAATAAATGTGTCCAACTAAAAAAATAAACAAACTTTTTTTTTTTTTTTTTTTTTTTTTTTTAAGAGAGAGAGAAAGGGACTGGGGATGTGGCTCAAGCGGTAGCACGCTCGCCTGGCATGCGTGCGGCCCGAGTTCCATCCTCAGCACCACATACAAACAAAGATGTTGTGTCTGCTGAAAACTAAAAAAATTAATATTAAAAAAATTCTCTCTCTCTCTAAAAAAAAAAATAATAATAAATTATTTTTATGTGGTGCTGAGGATCGAACCCAGTGCCCCGCACATGCCAGGCGAGCACGTTACCACTTGAGTCACATCCCTCGCCCCTATAGATAAACATTTTTTTTTAAATGGTATAGCTAATGTGGAAAATAATATGCAATCTCTTTAAAAATCAAAAATAAAATTTAAAAAAAATTACATATGATCTAGAAATTCTACTTCTGGATAGATACCCAAAAGATCTGAAAGCTCAGTCCTCAAAAGAAATACCTGTACAACCATGCCCAGAGCAGCATTATTCACAACACCTGAAGCAATGCAGCAACCCAAATGCTCATCAATAGATGAATGGATAAACAAAATGTGGTATATACACACAACAGAATACTATTCAGCCTTAAAAATGAATGAAATCTGACAGATGCGGCAACTTGGATGAACCCTGAAGACACTGTGCTAAGAAATAAGACTGAAATAAGCCTAGAGAGACAAGTACCATTGTACTTACATGAGGCACTTAGAATAGTCAAAAATCATAGAGACAGAAATTAGAATGGTGGTTTCTGGGGGCTTGAAGAAGAGGAGAATGGGGAGCTATTGTTTAATGGGCACAGAATTTCAGTTTTACAAGACAAAATAGGTTGCAGAGATGGATGGTGGTGATGGTTGCACAACATTATGAATGTATTTAATACAAATGAACTGCACAATTAAAAGTGGTTAAGAGTTAATTTTATGTTTCATGCATTTTGCCACAATTTAAAAAACTGGTGGGGGGAAACAGGTAAACAAATTTGTAAGGATGTCAGAAATCCTGGACCAATTCTTATAAATAAAGCAAATATTATATCATGTATAAATTTCACCTCAGATGTTATAAAGAATAAATGTAACACTAACCAATACTCTTGAGGACTATAGGCATACTTCATTCAAAGAGTTTAAGGAACCAGAACCTTTTGACAGAATACCTGAATAAATGAAGCGCAGAATGTCTGGTAAACAAGAACAGAAGAGGGCGTCTTTAACAATGACTCGCAATGGTGGGTTGCCAGAAGATTCCTGGCTAGCACCTGGAAAGGTGGTATCTCTGTTTATAGCAAAGAGATCCTGGGTAGTTCGGATGATACTGGAATCTTGAATTTCGGTGGGACTCTTCACATTGAAAAGCAGCATGAAAACATGGCTTACTGCACAGAGAACGATCTTGTGGGCCTCTATGACCTCTTTTAAATCTGGGTGGTAAAACACCACGTCCACACATTGGCAGCAGAACAGCAAGTTATTTAAGTCAGAGTTATAATGCGATGCTTCAGCCTTTAAAACAGGCATTTTTTCTGTTTCAAAAAAGAAAATAAGAATAATAAGCTACATTTTTAAGTCTACAGATCCAATAATTTCAGGTTTACTTTAAATGCAGTACACTATTTTAAAATAATAATCAGGTCAAACAGTAAGAAAGGGCCAATATTTGATCATTTTTCACCATCATCATAAAAATATGAAATAAATTTTACAGGAGAATTGTACAACACAGACACACATACATTTACATTTCAACATGCAAATGAAAAATATATTGATGACAAAAGGAGCAATAAAGCAACACTTATCACTATTTGTATGTCCCAAAATAAAACATCCCCCCAAACACTGAATGTCAGTATTTTGGTAGTTATCATTCTTTACTTTTTTTTTTTTTTTTAACATTTATTTATTTTTTAGTTGTAGTTGTACACAATACCTTTTTTTATATGTGATGCTGAGGATCGAACCCAGGGTCTCACACATGCTAGGTGAGTGTTCTACCACTCGAGCCACAACTCCAGCCCCTCATTCTTTACTTTTATGTGTTTTTTTAAAAAATAATAATAAAAAAAACTGAAACAAAGTACTAAGTTCTGAAGAACCCAAGCACACATCTGAAGTCCTTTTCCACCCAGAACCAGGAGTGGGGGTCAAGGGAAACCTGTGAAAATTCTGCAACTTCTCAGTGTCAGGGTTCAGAATCCTGGACTCTACTGTTTGAAACCACCTTGACCATCTTATTTTGAGCCTCGTCTTTTTTCCTCCTAGTAAAGCAACAGGCTTCCCAGAACAACTCTTTATTCAGCACACCTCGGCAAAAGTGCCAACTAAACACTCTAGTTTCCAAAAGAGGATACAACCTTCCACTTACTAGCTGGATTACCAACAAAGTGAGACTAGCCCTCTATGGGCTCAAAATATCCATGCTCCCCATGCCCTATCACAGACCCTACTATAAAATGTCTGCCATCTCCCTTTTATCCACAGCCAAGCTGAGGAAAGGAATCTTTGTGAAGTGTTGATGGAAGGATATGAGCTCTTCATAACCTGTGGAATTCAAATTCTTTAGCAATGAAAATCCTTCAAAGCAAAGCCCAGTTCATAAAGTAGATGACAAGGCACTTTGGGGGGTGAGGCTTGCCCTACACTGTACCCCATTCCACCCTCTTTGCCACTGCCTGTGGCACCTTCACAGTACCTTAAATGCTGAGATATGTCTGAAAGCCACATGCTCCAGAGCCCAGGATTGGTCCTTAGAAAATGTCACCTACAGAGTCATACCCTGACTGTAGGCATAGCCCGATGGTTATGATTAGAGCTATGCTCACAGCTCTCTTAACTAAAGGGTTCAGGAAGCAGCCCTATGAAAGTGGAGACTGCATTTGCTGAAGGGATGCTTTTGAAGACCCTGTCTATTATACCACCTAGTACACCCAAATGAAGATGCACACAGGGAGTTTCTTTTAGTGCTAAAGGATGTGGGATGTTTTGCTTTCTCAGAGAAACTGATATGTTTCTGGATCAATAAGAACTAATAACTTGCTAGCTACATTATCTATTCGGCCTTTACACCCCTCCCCCATCTTCCAATTCAGAAAGTATTTAAGAACCCAGGGTTTGTCATATAACAGACCAGGTCTCCCCTTACACTGAGCAAACCAGAAAGTTCAAAGTCAAAAGTGTATATTTTATGGTCTATTTATATGAATTTTTTATAACTGAAAATGTCCTTCCATTCTACTTTTTATTTTTCTGGTTTTTTTTTAAGTTAAATTCATTCATTCAACAAATATTTATCAAATGCCTACTTTAAAAATTTTTTTAACTGAGCTGGGGTTATAGCTCAGTGGTAGAGTGCTTGCCTTGAATGTGTGAGGCACTGGGTTCAACTCTCAGCACCACATATAAATAAAAAAGGTCCATCAACAACTAAAATAAATAATATGAAAAAAAATTTTTTAACTGACACATAATAATCCCACATATGCATGGGGTACAGTGTGATCATCAAACACATGCATACAATGTGTGATGATCAAACCAAGTCAGAGTTATAATGCGATTTTTATCTCCTTATTTCTTTATATTTGGGAATCTTTAATTCCTCTTCTTTAAGTTCTTCCTAAATATATAATTACATTGTAAACTATAATCACCATCTGTGCTATCAAATGCCTGCTCTTTAAAACAATATCAAAAAAAAAATTGACCCAAGAGTACTTGTCCACTTCACAGAATTATGTAAAAGTTCTGATTATAATTAATGCAATTTTATTTATTTTTACCTCTATTTCCTCCAGCTTTTTATTAAGAACATTTTCAAACATTTAAAAAGTTGAAAGAATGATATAGTGAACAAACATATATCCTCCACCTAGGTCTTGCAATTACTAACCTCATTATTTTTGCCTAATCTCTAGACAGATGAACACATAGACACACATGGCTGAACCACGTAAGAGTAAGTTGCAGTCACTAGGACAGTTTAGCTCTAACATACTTTTACATTCACCGTACAAAAATAAGAACATTCTTTTATTAGTCACAATACCATAAACATAGACAAGAAAATTAACAATTTATAATATCGTCTAATTTCCAGGCCACTATAAAATTTCTCCCAAATGTCCAAAGTACATTTTTTAGATTTTTTTAAATTGAGATAGTATTCACTCAAGATTCATGCACAGTGCTGAAAGTTATTTCACATAAGTCTTTAATCTAGAATAGCTCCCCTCTAACACATGCTATTTTTAAGAATGTACAGGCTCAGATTCTAAAACGGTATTCTCAAACTGTGATTTAAGTACCACATGCTTAAGTATCACCTGAGAAGTTTTTGGCCTTGTTCTAAGTTCACTGAATTAGAATGTTGGGTAGGCCTTTGGGATGCTCAAATTTGAGAACAACAGCTCTAACACCTGTGAGGAATGATTTGTTTTTTTTTTTGTTTTTGTTTTTTTTTTTTAATTTTTAATATTTATTTTTTAGTTCTCGGCAGACACAACATCTTTGTTTGTATGTGGTGCTGAGGATCGAACCCGGGCCGCACGCATGCCAGGCGAGCGCGCTACCGCTTGAGCCACATCTCCAGCCCCAGGAATGATTTGTAATAAATGTCTACCAAAGTCTACACACCTGGTTGTTCAAGCTGGGGTGGTCTAATTCCATGAAATGAGCTGTTCATTTTTCTTTTCTTCATTTTTTCACTTGTCTTCTGATTTAAGGCTTGAATCATGAAATATTCCAACTAAAATATAAAAAAAAATCTAAATTAAAGGTCCAAAAATTATATCTGACATAATTATTTGTACCCCAAATCATATTTGCCAAATGTTCTTAATGTCAGTGCATTAGCAAACACTTGTAAACAATTTATTTTATCTGTAAAAATGTGTCTAGAAGAACAGATTGTGCCCTGATTAAACATAAGAAAACTTATTTATTCAAGAAGAAATTGTATCTTGAATGATCAAGAAGCCAGGCACTAACTATGGGGCTTTCAATAATTTTCTCAGAGGGCAAGTTTTGCAGCTAAAACTAGTGAGATTCAAGGCAAGAACAGATCTGGCTCTATGTCTACAGATGTTCAAATCAGCTAGGAAACTTCACTTTTTTTTCTTAAACAAATTTCTTTTTTTTTTTTTTTTTTTTTTTTTAAATGAGCCCTAGGAGACTCCCATGGTGAGGAGACCAGGGTACTCTCTTTTTTTTTTTTTTAAATTTTTTTTTTTTTAGAGAGAGTGAGAGAGAAATTTTTTTAATATTTATTTCTTAGTTGGCGGACACAACATCTTTGTTGGTATGTGGTGCTGAGGATCGAACCCGGGCCGCACGCATGCCAGGCGAGCGCGCTACCGCTTGAGCCACATCCCCAGCCCCTTAAACAAATTTCTTTGAAACCTGTCCTTTATTTTACAAATTGAAAAATCTCATCCACATGCACTTATATAATCCCGGGCCTGTGATCTACCTTATAAGGCCTAGGGCAAAAGCTCAAATGGATGTCCACTCATAGCAAAATATTTCAATGCTATAAAATCAAGAAAACAAACTGTTATATTAATATATATATTTGACAAATACATCATTATAAAGGCCTATCCAGCTAGATGCAGATTTAAATTCTCAGACTCCTCAATAGTTCATGAAGTATAGGAAACTAGCCCCTAACTCCTGAGCTCTAAGACAACTTCTCTCTTCTCACCCCAGCTCCATCCCATGTCTTGAGGAGTTTTATACACACAAGTAGACATTGGGACTCCATCCATTCTCCCCTCCCCAACCCTCAGGAAGTCATCCCTCAGTTACTCTCCCACCACCAGGCCTAGAGGTACACAAATCAGTAATGCAGTCCACTTAAGAACAGATCCAAGAAAAAGAGGCTTGCACAGGACCAGGAAACAGGCTCTGGGTCAGCAGGCACAGAATTCAGGAGTCCTAGTCATAACACTGAATAAAACTTTCTGTGCTAGTGGAAATGCTCTTTACTATCTTTATAATCCAATACAGCAGTTCTGTCTACATGTTGCTACAGAACACCTGAAACGAAACTAGAATGCCTGAGAAAATGAATTCCGTTTTGTTTTATTTCACTTAATTTCAGTACAAGTAGACACACATGGAACTATTATATAGATGGTGCAGGTATGGAAGGGAGATGGTACCAGCTCCAGGTGGCACGTCCTGTTGGCTCCACCAATGTGTGGTCGGGGGTGGTGGTGCAACAGGACAAAAGGCAGATGCCCCTGTTGCCCGGGTTTGAAAGGAGTACTACACAGCTCTTTATCCCATCCCTGACTTAAACACAGGATTTTTTAAAAAATATTTTTTTAGTTGTAGATGGATACAATACCTTTATTTATTTTTATGTGGTGCTGAGGATTAAACCCAGTGCCTCACATGTGCAAGGCACATGCTCTATCACTGAGCCACAACCCTAGCCCCTTAAACACAGGATTTCAAATGCCCCTTTTATTCCATCATCTCCTTCATACTCTTATAAATGCCATTATTTCTTACATCCAAGATCTCAATTGCACAATACTATCCACAAATTTAAAAAGAAATCATTCTGTTCTTATTTAATACTCTTATCAAGTCTTGAGTTTAAAAGAAACCACTATATCTTTCTAGCAACCTTGGCCAATATTCAGTCCTTCTCTGACCCTCACTGCAACATTAGGTATGAGGGAGAGAGAGAAGAAAAGAGGAGAAAGAAGAGAAACAGAAAAGAAATAGTGGGAGTCAGACAGGAGAAGAGTGATCTTGAGTATTCTAGGCCCATGGGAAGGCAGGAGATCTGCAGCTTCCCACAGAACCAGCCTCCTCCTCCACCAATGAAACCAAATCCAGCCAAGGGAACCTCCAACAAATGAAACAAAACCATCTTCCCCACCCCCACAGTTCCCTGGTATTTATTCCACAGACATACATAATTCTTTGACCAAATTAATACTTTTTTGGGAGGGGGTGCGGGGTGGGGGGTTACTGGGGATTGAATCCAGGGGCACTCAAACACTGAGCCATATCCCCAGCCCTATTTTATATTTTATTTAGAGACAGGGTCTCACTGAGTTGCTTAGCACCTTATTTTTGCTGAGGCTGACTTTGAACTTGAGCTCCCCCTGCCTCAGCCTCCCAAGCCACTGGGATTATAGGCATGCACCACCGCGCCTGGCTAATCATGCTTTTAAAACTAAAACTCTAATTGATGTTCCAGAAAACAGCTAAAAAGATAGCCTGACAAATAATTTCATATATAATGGGAATTTCCACTTACCACTCCTCCAAAATACTTCCCTATGTAGAAGTCATCAAGGCTATGTAGTTCAAGATAGGTAGCTCCCAGCTCTTTAGCAAGGTGGATCCCTTCTGTTGTACTGACACAGCTCCCTCTGTCGGAGGTGCACAGTGGGCAGGTGCAAGGCAATTCTTCTGGAAAAAAAAAATTAATTTGACAACTTTGAAAGTACACAGGGGGAAAAAAAGTACACAGACAATCTGATCATTACACGATATACCAGAACCACTATCCACTAGACTCCAAATAAAATGTGTCAAGGATATTCATAAATAAATAAGCATTAGCTACAAAGAGAATAAGTAGCATTTTAGAAAATAGAATTTTAAAAATAGGTGAATGGATATTACCAGAGCTAGTATAGTAATTAGACTAACCAGCAGTAATGGCAGATTTGTTGCTTGTTCAACCTTGACATTCAGAACATCAATATTTCTAGGACAGTAGGAAAAAATCAAAAATTTACAAGGAGACTGCCCACAGAAACCATGAAAAGCAATGAGGTGGACTTTCTTTCTTTCTAATGAACTTGAAATATAAATATAGTCAACAAATTTGAATAAACCTTATACTTTTATTTGATATAATTTTTAAAGCTGCAACCTGTTACTGTCTTTGTGAATTCCACATAAAGTATATTTTTGGTGGGGAAGGGGATACCGGGGGTTGAACTCAGAGACACTTGAACATGAGCCACATCCCCAGCCGTATTTTGTATTTTATTTAGAGACAGGGTCTCACTGAGTTACTCAGTGCCTTGCTTTTGCTTGAGGCTGGCTTCAAACTTGAGAACCTCCTGCCTCAGTCTCCAGAGCTGCTTGGATTACAGGCGTGTGCCACTGCACCCAGCTTGAAGTACATTTTATTCAAATATTTCATTTCAATCACTTGGTTCTAAAGCAGTCAACTTTAGAGACCAAATTCAACCAATTTCTATCTTTTTCTTTAAGATTTAAAAATTAAAAGCTGAAGAAATCTTTCAAATGTAAAAAAAAAATTGTCCCAATATTCACAGTTGTAGCGAATACAGATTTATGGCTTGGAAAGTACAGAGCAATCTATTTATAAGAACATTCCCTACTAAGGCTAAAAATATATATTCAACTCCATATTCATCAGCTTGAATTGTTTTGTTTCAGGACTAAAATATGGGTCACTGTTCAAAAGTTAGTCAGGTCAAAAGAATGAAAAGTTATTTGTAGAAATGCCTGTTGTTGCAGATTGGCCTTTCTGGGAAAAAGGCTGTAAGATGGAGATGGGTGTGCAGGAGGTCAACTGGGAGGTGATCTGGGGAACAACTATTCTCAGGAGTGAGGGATGTGGATTTGGGTAGAAGAAAAACTTGGAAGAACAATGCAGTAGCACCAGAGATCAAGCTATCCTGCAGGGGCTCTGGAGCTCCTCTGACCTGTCAGAGTGCTCCACATTTGAGAAAAGACAGCTGGGCCTTTGCATCCTATTCCCTAAATCAGTCAGTAGGTAAGTGTCATATCCCTGGAGCAGGCACAGCCTTGGGCAAGGGAGCTCCCACTGGTGAAGAGTAAAATTGCCATTACTTGTTCTACCCTCTAAATAAGAATGATATCAAAAAAGGAAAAAAAAAAAAAAAAAAAACTAAGTTTAACTAAAGAATTAGTGATTCCAAAGACTAAGTAATTTAAAAATTAAGCTTGTTTTCTTCATTTATGTGATATATTCTAATCTGAAGGATATGCTTCACTTTTTCTAAGATCATTTTAGGTTTGGAGCAAAGTTATCAAGCAGAATTTAGTCTCTTCTGAAAAATAATGCATTGGTATTTCACATTCTTTATGAAGCCTTTCTAAACAGTGCCTTTGGTTTTCTGAAGACAGAGGCCTTGTTGTGCCTACAAAGGTCTCCTTATGTTGATGGAATGTGGTGGGTAGGCAGATCATTTCATTAAACTCCATTTCTGGACAAAAATCAAACCAAGCCAGTAGTGTTTCCAGGGAAAAAATGAAGTTAATTTAATATGAATTAAGTTTTAACAAATAATCTTGATTTAAGGGGAAAACACAGCTAATTTTAGGTTTGAGCTAGCTGTGTGTAGCTATAAGCATCTTTCTGACATACTCTCTGAGAAAGCTTGTCCGATTATAGCTAATCCTATCTCCTATATGTCACTGAAGATATTTCTTTTTTGTTCACTCGCAAAAAGAAAAATGCCTAGTCACTACAACATATTATACTGTAACAAGTTGCCACTTAGTCATCTAAAATTCTAAAATATCATTCCCATTTTTTTTAATATTTATTTTTTTAGTTGTAGTTGGACATAATACCTCAATTTTATTTATTTATTTTTATGTGGTGCTGAGGATTGAACCCAGGGCCTCACATGTGCTAGGTGAGTGCTCTGCCACTGAACCACAACCCCAGCCCAAATATCATTCCCATTTTATTCATTTGTTTTTGCAGTGCTGGAGATTGAACCCAGGGCCATGAATATAGGCAAGAGCTCCATCACTGTTATATTCTCCAGTATAAAACCCAGAGAGTTTTATTTCTTAAAACCTTCATAAGTTTTTTTTTTCTCCAATTAACTATTTTGTGATTCACTTCTGAATTTCTCTGACATTTTTCCATATCAATCACCTGTGGGATTTTAAATAAAAGTCTGATTTGGGTTGGTTAGAGAATGGAGAACCAACAAGATATTTCAGGATTAAATAACTTTACCTTAAGCAATTTATCAGAAACAATCAGAGGACCCAAAATAATTTTAAATTGTGGATTCTTGCAGTCATAGTGGCTCTGGGAATCAGTCCTATGCTTCTTGTTAACTTTGTAGGGTTTTTTATTGTTGCTGTTGCTGATACATGTTATCTTTTAAGATGTTACCAAGATATTTTTCAAAGGCAAATACAATGTAACTCTAGCATTCAAATGAATGGTATCTCTTTCAAAGTAGTGTGGCTTTGGGAACCTATAGGGTGATTGTTACAATGTTGCCACTGCCTGAAAGTTTTAGAGATTCTTTTTCAAAAATTCTAGCTCAGCAATGTATCAGACTAGGTCAGGGTTTCAAAAATAATAGAGACAGTGTTCCCATGTTCAGAAGTTTGAGGCTATGAAGACAATCAGGTACACTCTGATTAAAAAAATAAAAAGAGATTATCCCTTAAACATAGGTTTAATATTTAGTAAAAGCCAAAATGTATTCAGAGCCAAATATCATGAAGACATCCACATAGTCAAGCTTGTCAAATACATATGTAACAAAAGAAAGACTGGTTATATTTACAGAACAAGTTCTTTAAGAGTTTCCAAGAAAATTAACAGGAGAGTACCCAGCAGTTGCATATACTGAAAGAGATGGGTAAGGGGATGGCAATAAAGGTCCCTGAGCTGAAGAGCCATATTAGCCCTGCAGTTATTTTGTAATCACATCTTATACGGTAAATTAGCTCTATCTTGTTAGTGAAATTGATTTTTTTTCACTTAGATTATTCATGAAGCCATCCATTCACTCACTGAACAAATGTTTATTGCATACCTACCACACATCAAGTGTTACTGATAAAAAGATAGGAAGATAAAAGCATAGTCAACTGAACCAAGATAGACATGCCTGCAAACAAATACAACATTAATAAGTACTAAAATGAAGGCATACAAAGTTACCATGGGAACAGAACCGAGGAAATTAACTGCCTGGGGAGACTGTGGAAGGCTTCACAGAAAGATAATGATTGAAAGGATGAGTATGAAATTGCAAAGCAGATATGAGAGGTCTGTGTGAAGGGGCACTCCAGTCACAGGGTACAGCATATGTAGAGGTCTGCATGTGGGAAAAGGAAAACGTATTCATTTCCAGGTTCAAGATAACAAGCTAAGCCCACATTGTGATCTCTCCTCCTGCCAAACTATGAAAATATTAAATAAAGCGGGTGGGGGTGGGGAAGCAAAGAGAAATGAAGAAAGGAGAAAAGAAAGAGGGAGGGAGGGACATATGGAGAGAATATTTGAATATATAGCAACTAAAAAATTAGAGGGGAAATATCAGCTCAAAACACTAGGAGTCCCTTCAAGAATGAAGGCAGATGGCACAGGAATGAAGCAGAGTGCATTGTGGGGGTCCTAGATGCTGCAACAAGCTGGAATGCTCACTGCTAACAATGGGGGAGGCAAGAACCAGAAGGCCCAAAGGCAACTCACTGGAAACTAGCGAAGTACGCCAAGAGAAGCAAATAGGCCTAATGATTCTTGACCTACTCACTTCTGTCCCAATCCCCAGACAGCTATTGAGGAGGAAAAAAGGAAGGCATCAATCCAATAGGGAAAGTACATTTCAAAAGTAGGAAAGTAAAGAATTAATTTTTGAGAAACATCCACATCATGAAACAAAATCTCAGCAGATGGAAAGACTTAGGGTGCATATTCAAAACTAGACAATATTCTAATCAAAACAGAACTACTAAGTCTAATTAATTATTCTAAGATTTTAAAATAAACTTTTGCAACCTTAAGACAGGAACAAGAAATTATGAAAGACCCAATTAGAGATCTTGGGAATGAAAGTTGTTGAAATTAAGAATTTAATCAAGCAGAATAGCAAAACAGACCCAGGAGACTAATGCATGAGCTGGGAGGGGGTGGGGGAAGGGCCAAGAAAAAATGCAACACAAAAAAATAAAGGGATCAGAAAGATAACAGCAGCCAAGACACAGAAGCATCACCAACAGCCTGAGAAGGCTCCTGAAAGAAACAGAATAAAGATCATGAGACCCAGTGATACCCAAAGAAATGAGAAAGTCAATACTTTCCCAGACCTGAAGAAATGCATTAAGTTCTTCAGGCAGTTCAGGGGGAATGGCACATAAGACAAAGGGGATTGTTCCTAATGGTTCTAGAAGTAGTTGGAGGTTTGATCATGAACAATCTTGTATCTCAGGTAAGATTTTACAATAGAAAGTCATCAACGTGAGATACAAAATACTGGACAGAAATAAGGGTTATCAATGGGAACCTGGGATTTAAAAATATAAGTATGAAAACTAACAATAAATATTGGCAAGGATGTGGGGATAAAGATGCATACACCATACATTGCTGGTGGGACTGCAAATTGGTGCAACTACTATGGAAAGCAGTATGGAGATACCATTTATCCCACTCCTTGGCATATACGCAAAAGACTTAAAATCAGCATACTATAGTGACACAGCCACATTAATGTTTATAGCAGCTCAATTCACAATAGCTAAGCTATGGAATCAATCTCCATGCCCTTCAACAGATGAATGGATAAAGAAAATGTGGTACACATACATAATGAAATATTACTCAGCTATGAGAAGAATGAATTATGGCATTTGCCAGTAAATGGATGCAACTGAAAACTATCATGCTGAGTGAAATAAACCAATCCCCAAAAACCAAAGGCTGAATGTTCTCTCGGTTATGCAGAGTCTGAATCATAGTAGCACAATGGGGGGCGGTGCCACAGAATTGGACAGGGTGGAGTAGGGGAAGCGGGGTTGATGGGAATGGGAAAGACAGAAGAATGAATACGACATAACTTTCCCATGTTCATATGTGAATATGAATACACAACCAGTGTTAACTCCACATCATGTACAACCACAAAAATGAAAAGTTATACTCCATGTATATATGATATGTAAAAATACATTCTACTGTGACGTATAACTGAAAAGAACAAACAAAAAAATATGCTTGAATATATATATTATTATATATATTGATATTATTGATATTATTATTATATATAATATCAATCCCTGGCTCTGACCAATGTGCAAGGATTAGAAGCAAAGACACTGAAGTCATGGGTACCCTAGAGCCTGAATTGTGGTTTCTAAATATCATTACCTACCAAGAGGATGCAGAGCTCCTTGAGAACACCTATTTCCAGGGCAGGGACAGCAAAAGTCTAAGGGAATAAAGAAGTGATTCAAAACTGATGAGAGATAGCCTGAAAACCCCCTCTAGACAAACATAGGGTAAAGTAAAAATCAGAAGGAATAATCAGAACAACAGACTATAAAATGATGAATTGAAAGAACAAATTCATGAATCATAATGATTCCAAAAGAAAGGTATAGGAGCAGAGAGAATAGAAAGCTCTATTTACAAAAGAATACCAATAAATAAATGTAGAATGTACCATAGAAAATTATAATTTCTAAGCACATGTATGACAACTGAAAGAATAAGGCAAAAATGCTGATCCAGCCCAAATTCTTTAATAACATCAATGTCATGAAAGACATCCCCCCTCAAAACAAACAAAAAGACAAACAAAAATACTATATATATACCCCAAATTATGGGGAACCATCTGAATTAAAAGAGACCAGAGAGATAAGACCAATAAACGCAATGCATAATTTATACTCTGGATTGGAAAAAAAAACCACACACACACACACACACACACACACACACACACACACAAACTATAAAGCACATTACTGGAATAACTGAAAAAATGTAAATACAAATTATATTTTAAATAACAGCATAATAGATAACAGCATGTTAAACTTCTTGCATGGTGATTACATTATGGCTAATAGGAGAAGGGCCTTGTTCTTGGATGATAAATGCTGAAGTAATTAGGAGTGAAGAAATCACATGTTTACAATTCAGTCTCAAATGGCTCAGAAAAAAATGTGTGCATGTGCATGTGTGTTTATAAATTCTGGGGTTCAGTGTCCTAGTCCTGTCAACCTTCTTAGGTTTGAAATTTTACAAAATACAAGTTAATGAAGAAGGAAGTTCCTAAACAATTCAAAGCACTGAATGTCATGATCTGACTTGTATTCTAGCATAATTATTCTGAAAGAATTATTTCAGAGGCAATCCAAGAATAGGAGGTCAGAGGCCAATTTATCATGAGACTGATAAAGCTTCAACAGAAAGCCTTCTTTTTGTGCTTCCTTTCCAAAGCCTTGGGAGGAACCTGAATAACATATTCTTTCACATGTTGGGTCATATGCTTTTGTCAAATTTGAAAAATAAGATATTTTAACTATGTTTGGCTAAGACCACTGTCTTTTTCTATTCTAATTCAACTTATCTTGTATGAGGCAGTTCTGAAGTAATCATAGGCATTTTGGGGATGCTACTAAGGGGAAATTTAGCCTTAGGTTCAGTGTGCTTTTACTTTTGGTTATCCCACTCCTTGGCATATACCCCCAAAGACTTAAAATTGGCATACTATAGTGACACAGCCACATTAATGTTTATAGCAGCTCAATTCACAATAGCTAAACTATGGAACCAACCTAGATGCCCTTCAACAGATGAATGGATAAAGAAAATGTGGTACATACACACAATGGAATATTACTCAGCCATGAGAAGAATGAAATTATGGCATTTGCCAGTAAATGGATGGAACTAGAAACTATCATGCTGAGTGAAATAAACTTCCTCAACACTGGGAATAAGCCCAGGGGTACTCTACCACTGAGTTACACCCCCAGCCCTTTTTCCTTTTTTTCAGACAGGGTTTTTCTAAGTGCCCAGGTGGCCTTGAACTTGTGATCCTGCTCTCTCCTAAGTAGCTGGGATTACAGGTGTGCATTATACTTTACTATTCCATAACTGTCCTAGAATAGGAATGACTTTGAGGAATGCTTCTGACACCCACAGTGCTAACTTATTTGGAATCAGATACTAGAATGCTGAACTGAAATATGTACACAATACAAACTGGTGCCTGGAGCCAGAAAGATGTACAGAGTGAAGAAACATGCTGTTAGAAAAACTGATAATCATTCTCCTCTCTCCAAAGAAAATATCTCAAAGTGATTCATATGAAGGGGTGATCAAAGACTTCACAGCCCAAAAATATGTAAGAAAATTTACAGAAGTGTTGGGCTGTTAAATAGAAATATTTCTAAATGTGGTACTTGACAGACCCTTTGAGATTTGTGAGTTGTCATTCTTTCTTTTCTTATTCATTGTGGGGTTCCCTACCCCAGTCACAAAATTATGTAAGTCTGAGGTCCTATAAAACCTGAACTATCCTTTTAGGAGATAAAGAAGTCCCTATGAAAGATAATTAAATAACAAGCATTTGAAATCCAGCAGAGATTAAAAAAAGAAAACAATAGGTTTATGTGTTGGAGTTATTTAAAATGTAAAATTAAAAAAAAAAAGCTTCTTAATCAACTGGTGTAGGGGACAGGACAGGAGAGAAAGGGGGATCTAGGATGATTCTGGTTTTGGTTGAATTAAAAGATTTTGCATCATTCACCAAGACAAGGAACTCAGCAGTAAGAGGATGCTATCTATGAAATATGGGTCAGGAGAAAGACTAGAGCAAGAGAAACAGACTAGACAATCACTGTACATAGAAAGGAAGCCAGGGCAACCGACTGGCTAGTTTATGTTCTTGGTTAAAGAGCAAGAGGTGAAGCCAAAGGATGGAAACCTGGGAAACAATTCTATGATGTGTTGCTGCTCGTGGAGAGGAGCTCAGGAGAATGCAAGGGGACCAGTAAAAAAAGACAGAGAATTAGAAGAAACAGAAAAGAAAGAGTAGCTTTATTAAGCAGAGGGATGTACAAATAAATTCAAAGACAGAATTGTTACTAACATATTAAATTTGGCAATAAAAACTGGCAACCCCAGTGAGAACTTGGTGTGACTATGGAAGTCAAAATGAGACTGTAGTAGTCTGAAGAATGAAAAGGAAGTGGACTCAGGAAGTGTGAATGGTTCTTTCAAGAACCATGGGGTAGGGAGGGGGGATTGGGAAGTAGGATGTGGGGTCAAGAGTGGGTCAAGCTTGCTTTATTTGTATTTACTAATGCTCAACACTTACCTACCCTATGACCCAGCAATCCTACTCCCAGGGAACAAACTAAGTATCATCCAAAGGAGAATGGATACATAAATTATGGCATATCCATACAATAGAATAATGTAAAGCAATAAAAACAGCAAACTATAGATAAGCACAACATACCCTATAATTTCATTTGTATAAAGTTCAAGAATAAGTAAAAACTAGTCTCTGTAGTTAGAAGTCAGAATAGCAGTTTCCTCTGAGGAAAGGTGTTATTATCTAGGAAAGAGGCCTGAGAGAACCTTCTAAAGTACTACAGGTGTTCTGCCCCCTGATCTGTGCAATGGTTGTGTAGACATACACACAGGTACGACTGCATTAAGCTACACTCTATGTACACTAATGAACTTTATATTATTTTCTTTGCTACACCTTAATTAAAAGGTTAAAAAATTTTAATAAATAAAAAGTAACAATTTAATAACAGCTTTACTGAGTAAATATTATAAAGAAGATATGTAAAATACCACCTAATCAAAGTGAATCTTGAGTTGGCCTTAAGAAAAATGACAATAATATACATAGCAGCAGTGACTACAACTGCCCCAACCAACCCAGTCCCTTAGCCACAGAGTAAACTGCCTTTCCTTAGGCAGCAGTGTCAGCGTTTTTAGCTCTCTCATTGTTATCCACCTAAAAATTCTGCTCCCACACTCACATTCAGGAGGGTAAGCCATTCTTTCCAATTGGGTAAATCATTAGACTGTCAAAAAAAAAAAAAAAGCTTTCTAGGGCTCAATTTCAGGTTAGTACCTTTCATATGTCAAAAGAACACAACCACTGAATCCTTTATTACTGGGAAGAGCAAGTTAAAAGACAGATTTGTACCCATCAGAATCACAGCAGAAGCTTTCAATCCTCTCCTTTGATGTGTTCTTATCATCAGATGATGAAGAGATAACAACTGGCATTTGAACCCATAGTCATTTGGGTAAAAATAAAAAAAAAAACTATACTAATCATTAGTAAACTTAACTCTATTCAAACTTAATGTGGTACCTGCAAGCTAATTATAAAAAGAAAATTAAATACTTACCATTTTGTCTGGTACCAACAGCAGCAATGATTACTGGAACTGAATTTAATGCTCTTTTTATCACTGGAATATAATTGTCCTTTACTTCATGGAATGAAAACTTGTCATTAACGTTGTATTTGATCACAATGATGTCAGCACTCCCAATTAGGTTTCGAGAAGTGTACCAATCACTGTCAAAAATGTCCTAAACCAAAATGTAGACAGTAAACTTCAGTCTACTTATCTTCAAATCCATCATGAAATTAAATGTAACATATTAGTCTAAATTTATTTGCTATACTTTAATTTTTGGAATTTACATAAATTTATTTTTAAACACATAGCTATATAAAATTTAAAATGTTTAATTTTTTAAAAAAGTTTTCTTTGTTTAGCCTAGAATATCTAGATGATAACTAAGAGTTTGATGAAAGAAGCAACCCCTTTCAGTATCTATGCTTTAAGAATAAGCACTTCTAAAAATAATACTGTTTCTAATCACCTAACATTCTGGAATGTTACATTTTTATTATAAATGAAAAAGCAACAACAGTGTGAGTAATGATGCTTCAAAGGATTTTCTGTGACCCAGTTTGTTTTGCTTGTATAAATTAAAAATTCAAAATAAGTCTTTCTAGTTCTGAAATTCTTACTTTTTGTATGCTAATGAATAATATTTAAGTTTAGAATTGAGACCATAAATAATTTATTATGGACCCTACACCTTAAAATTTAGTGCTCTGATATGTTAAAAACAATTTTTCGAAGTTTTTATACAAACAATAGTATGTGGAAAATATCTTTATGGATCTTAATTCTACTGCCAAATATATACCAATAACTTTCTTCTCATATTCTAATTAACCATTAATCATAATTCATCCTTACATTTGGCCTTTGGTATAGTTTTCTGGGATATAATACAGTCAGTCTAAGGAAATAAGACAGCTGGTTGACCAACTGTTTGGCTATGAAAGTTTGCAGTATGAGTTTGAAATATGAGTTCAAAATAGGGTTAACAGTATTTGAATCAATCAATTAAGATCTATGTGACAGAACTTTTATTCTGTGATAGAAAAATTTTGGAGTGTTACACAGAGTTGCCCTTGTGCAGAGAGAGCTGACCAGTGGCCCCCCTTACCTATACCCTGCCAACTGACCCATCTCTCAAGAGGGCACTCCAAGTAATGAGAACTGCAGAATATCTAGACATGAATACCCCATTGAAAGTGGAATAGAGCCAGCATTTTTGATGGAAGTTTAAATGAATCAAAAGACAAAGAAAGAAAAAAGCAAAGAAGAAAGACAATCAATACCAAAGACAAAGGAATGAACTTGGTAGAGAGTATAATGGGGTGAGTTGTGGGGAGTGATGTGGGACACAGCCCAAGAAAATGTGAACACTTCCCAGCAGAACACTTCACTAATTTCCAAATCCCAAACCACAAACCCCATACAATTCCAACTATATCTGTTAAACAGTATTCAAGTTCAAAGTACACGAGTATACCAGAGTATGTAAGAATAACAAAAAAGGGTAAATTCATATAAATAGGATTCATAACTAAATATAAGTGGAACCAATATTAAGCATTCATCTAACTCAGAGAATCTGGGGGGGTGGGGGCGGAAGCATCTGCTTTCAACATTACAAATAGGTCAAAATTCCAGAGCTACTAGAGAGGTATACAGGAAAAGGAGACATTTAAGGAAAATGTCATGGGAAAAAAAAAAAAATGGGTTTGGGCATCATTAACTCTGTAGTATTGTTTATAAAGACCACAATACTTTCATTTGTTAATAGAAATCAGAACTTCAGATCCTGCACAAGAAAACTGTGAATGTATTAGCTCATTGCTTTTTATAAAATTTTTTTGGTAAACAGGAAAAGATGTAGAATTGTGAAATGAAGTAATAACATAACTGCACAAAAAAAGGGAGTGGATGAGAGAAATACTAAATAATGAGCTGTTATTTGAAACACATTTATTTAAAAAGTGCCAAGTACATATGGCCAAGGAGACAGAACAAGGCTAAGGATTTACAGAAAGTAACTAGGGAATAGAAGCACAACCATCTGATCCCAACTCCAAGGAGCAACAACACATTTCTTCTCAAGCTATGTCAAAGAGAAAACACTCCACTGGTTTCTAGAATTATGAAGGAAATAAAGACTCTTCCATCTCTTGTAAATCAATTCCAGGATTTCCTCTAGGGGATCATGCAAGTCTTGGAACCACATTCAGAGAATGGAACTCATCTTTTAAAAAAAATAATAATTTTTTTAAAAAAATCTGAATTTCTATAATGAAACAAAAAATTTATTCTACTTGATTGTGGTAGTAGATAATATATTGTGTGATAACTAATATCACTGTTCCAATCTGGTGTATTGGTTTAAATCTTGAAGGACATGAGGAAACTTTACCTTTGCTTAGCATAAGTGATACATGACTATACTAGAGTTACAATAAACATTTTATTATTATAGCAGATACCACTTATGGAGCACAGTCTCTACACTTAGAACTTTACATTTACTATCTCATTTACTCCTTAGCATAGCTGTAGGAGGCAGAGATTATTATGATTAGTCTATAGTCAGGTAAGACTGAGAAAAGGTAAATGATTTACCAAAGACAGAAAGGCACTAAGGGGCAATGTGGGGTTCTGAAGTCAGTTCCTCTTGATATCAAAACTTGTGTTCTATCTGCTCTGCTACATTTAACATTCTGATTCAGTACATATGTCAATAACACCTGATTAATACCTTTAACATCTCTGATGGGCTTTACTTAATACGTAGAGAAGAAAAGCACCTTAGAATGAGAAACTCTGCAAATGTAATCTACTATGTTTGAAGATCCACTATAACCTAGAAAATTACACCTAGTTACAAACTTGGTTCCACCAGACTCTTAACTAAATGAAGTGATTAGCATAATAAACCATAATAATCAGTATATGACAAGAATCCAGACTACAGAGGCTTACTTTATCCATTTGGAAGATTTCATCCTACTACACACAATACATGGGATCACAAGCATTGTTTACTAAATTAACAACATAAACAGGAAAGGGTTAACGGCTCAAATTAAAAACAGAAAAAGTAATACTAACATCCTAATTCTGCTTATTTTGTTTTATGTACATTTATTTGTTCACTAAACATTTGTTCAACTGCACATTGATCCAATAAGTCTTAGAGGCTATAAGATCTTTCATAATAAAAGGCCAAAAGTAAAAGACATGCTTCATTTGCTTGCAAAGACTCCATTCTTCTTACGAACAGCAGCATCACTGTCAAAGCTAGGGGCTTACTAGCATCCCACATTTAAATAAATTTATTTAAATAAATAAATTTATTTCAGCACACTAACAAAACTTTCCTTTATCTGAATATTTATATGAGCAAGCAGTCTTTTCTTTCCATAATATGGAAATTTGCATAAGAATTTTTCTAAGTTCATTCTATACATTTCTTTAAAGGTATGCTAGTATAGTTTCATTAAAATTGCTGTTTAACTGTAAAATCTCACAGAGTAGTTTATATTCTGTGACACTAAAATTTATATATATATATATATATATGTGTGTGTGTGTGTGTGTATGTATATATTCTTAGACACTGAAGTTTCTTCTGCATAAAAGTTTTTTCTGTACTCTTTAGCTGAAAAATATTTAACAATATTAGTAAAAAAATCAGACATTCTTGAATAAAACTAAATGAAAACATTTAAATATAATGTTATAGTGTACTGAAAATATTTATGTGTGTCAAGAAGTAGATTCCTTTGTCCTTTATGATACATACAAGAATCAGGCTGAATTTTATCTATTTCACTACAACTTCATTTAATTATCACAATCATAAAGATTTTTTTAAACTTCAAACATCATTAGTTACATTATTTCTACTTATGAGTCATTAAAATCAAAGAACTGCATAGAAAAAGTATTTGTATTATTAAAATTTTTAAAAACTTTCAGAGGTTATCAGTGCTATAAATGAGTCTTTAAAATTAATTCTCAGTCCCTGTCTTTCCCCACCTTTACATACTATTTTTGAACTGTCTAGTGAAAAGTATTTTTGCCTACACTGAGCTATAAGAGGGCTGTATTTATAGAACACTAGTATTACCCTATCCTCAACAGGGTAGGCATGAAAAAACATTGCTCTTTGCTAGTGGAACCTGGTGACCCTGTCCTTTGGGGCTGGCACATTCAACTGTCAGTTGTCTACCAAGGAACATCCCACAGTCGTGAAGTGTACGACTGACTAAGTGCTCCACGCTCCACTTGGGCTTTTTACCTTATAGCCAAGTTCTTTGACTGGGCTGCCCCGTGCCCCACTAAACAAAGACTACATATGTCCCCCCAAATGTTTTAAAACTCTACCCAAACACTCCGCGTTCGTGGAACTGGGAAAAGTAGGGAGAAGAAAATTTTTTAAAAGCTCCTTCAGCCTCAGCACGGAGCAGCTGGTGTCCCTTACCCACACGGGACAGTCGTGAACCACGAGCTTGACGTTCCCAAACGCACTGGCCTGATACTCGGTGAACACTGGACGCGCGACCGTGCTGGTCGCGTTCAGCAACAAGCTGCTTTCGTCCCCTGAGACCAGAGGGCTTCTCCCCAGGTAAGTGCGGATGAGCCCCGACGGCCGATTGTCCTGGTGGAACGCGTCGCCTTCGTTCCCCAGCGCCACGATGTGAATAGACCTGCACCGACAGAGAGGGGGACGAGGGGAGAAAAGCAGCACGGTCAGCGCGCCTGTCCCTTTCATCCGAACAGGAAGTGGCGGGGGCAGCGCGCAGCGAGGGTGGGCGCGAGCCCCAAGCCCCAGGGCGCACCGCACGCGTTCCGGCTACAGACAATGGCAGGACTTCGACGCGTACGTACATGATCTCAAATTCAAGGGCAGGGCGGCGATACGGAGAAAACCAGCTCCTCACGGCCTCTCGGGGCCAGTCGGTGGCGTGTTTACCCGCAAGCCGCTCATCCCCAGCCGCGACCCCCTCTCGCGCCTCCACCACTGCGCGGCCGACGCAGAGCGGGGCCGCGTGAGCCACTCAGCCAGCTAGCGAGCGAGCCGGGGGCCCCAGGGCTGGGGGCGTGTGAGCGCAGCCGAGTGCACGGTGCCAGTCAGGAAGTGCTGGGGAACATCGCCGGCGGCCGCCGCCGCAGTGAGTCGCCGAGCGCGGGGCAGGTCTGCAGCCCCGAGAGGATTCAGCTGACCGCAGCCCGTGCTCCGCCGCGCCTCCCTGGCGGGGCAGCTGTCGCCTCCTACTGCTGCTGCTGCTGCTGCTCCTCCTCCTCCTGGCAAAGAGGGGGTAGGAAAAAAAAAAAAAAAGGGCCTCCGCCCCCTCGGCCGGCTGGGCCCAGCACGTGCCGGCCGTGGGAGTCCGGTGGACGTGGGGGACGCGCTGCCCGCTGAGGCCTTGGACCCGGGCGGTGGCGGCCGGATACAAAGGAGCGGCCCGCGCGGGGCGCCGTGGAATATAAATTAATAAATACAACGCCTGAGTCGGAGAGCTCCCGGCCGCCAATCCGCCAGCAGCAAGTTTGCTCAACTCGAAAGGCTGTAACCAGAGCCAGGAAAGGGGGTGGGGCGAGGAGGCCCCCTCTCACTCCGGACTGGGAAAAAAAAAAAAAAGAGGTTAGCGAAACTAGGGACTCCAGCCAGTTTGCCGTTCCAGCAATCCCGCCCCCCCACGCTTTGGCCTTGGCGGAAAGTGTTTTACCACGTCTGCCGCTTTGTCATTTGTCAACATGCGCTACAGCTGTTTTCTAAAATCATACTTGTGGGAACAAAAATAAAGGCAACATTCATGCTGCTGCTGCGAAAAAGGGTTCTTTGTTCACACACCAATTAATTTGCAAATGTTGCTTTGGGGGATTATTTACTATTTCAAGCTATATTTGACATACTTTTGCCAACATGCAGATTTTAAATACTGGGATTTTTAGTGTAATATTTTTTGAAGGAAGTTTGTTAATTTACTTGGAGATTTTTCAGTACACACTATGGCTACATATTTAATAATAGTTCACAAACCAACTGAAAAAATAAGCATCGCGTTAATGCAAGGATACTTTAGATTCTTTCACGATGACACACTGTACTAAAGATGGTGCCTGTCCAGTCCCTAAAGGGCTTCAAACTTCTTCGGTGCAAATGAACACAAGGACTACTGCTAATACCAAGGGGACAGGGGTTACTCTGCAGCTTCTCCATAAATACTAAAATTCGCACAAATACTCTTGTGCTAAAAGAGTTCATTGATCCTTTTATTTATATTTATTTTGCCCTACTTTAAAACTGGGCTGTTTCTTTTCTCACCGGAGCAATGTTTTGAGTGTATGACGAATAAAAAGAAAAGGTCGGGGAGGCCTTTGGAATGTCAACAGATTTTTATTATGGGCCCTTATTTCAGTTGAAAATAGTTTAATAGTTTCTTCTTACCGCTAAGTGGTCAAAGAGATTTTTTTAAATTAATTTCCCTTTGCACCTAAGTATAATTTCTTTTAATCTCTAGAACCTTAATCATCTTAAAAAGTTCAAGCATATACTGTCATCTTTTCTCTCCAGTAAATAAAAAATGTTTTCATCAATCCCCTCCAGTTACCTACAAGGCAAACAAAAAGACAATAGAATGGCCAGAGGATGTGGCCTATGTCTGTAATCCCGGTGACTCAAGGCTGAGGCAGGAGGATCACAAATTCAAGGCCAGCAAGACCCGGTCTCAGAGCACCACCAAGTCCAATCCCCAGTACTGTTAAGGCTGTTTACCGGTGAGGAGTCCTTGCTTCCCCGATGCTGAAGTATAACACCAGAGAAGCATGCAGAGGCAAGTTTAGAGTGGAAAGTGAAAGCTTTATTAAAGGACCCCAGAAAAGACTTCTCTGACCCAAGAGGTGGAATCCATGGAAGAGGGAGCTTTTCCCTTTTTTTTTTTTTTTAATATTTATTTTTTAGTTTTCGGTGGACACAACATCTTTATTTTATTTTTATGTGGTGCTGAGGATCAAACCCAGCGCTCTACGCATGCCAGGCGAGCACGCTACCCCTTGAGCCACATCCCCAGCCCCAGGTCTTCCCTTTTTGTATAGCTAAGGTTTACTTTCAGATTTCTTCCATTCCTGTCGCTTGCATTTTTGTCCTTTGTTCTGTTTTCTTGCAGTGATGGAATGTAGGTGGGGAAGGTCCAAAGGGTGGGAGACAGGTGGGCCAGAAGGACTTCTGATTAGCATCTCTGGGTTTGCTGGGAGCTGCTTCATTAACATTTCCTTGGGAAGGGCTCTGGGCCTTGGGGACATTTTCAATTCCCCTTTTCCTGGACTCCATTCTCAATATAGCCTTCATTACTCGATATTAGATCCGATTTACCTAACTACACTATCTATCTTTAAATCTGTCTTCAGTACCACAAAGGAAAAAAAAAAAAAACAGAATGTGTAAATGGATAAGGAAAACAAGTATATAAATTAAATAAATAAATATATTAAATTTATAAATTTCTCCTTCCTTCTTTTTTTTTTTTTTTTTTTTTTTAAGACACATTCTCACTTTGTTATCCAAGCTACTCTCAGACTCCTGGACTTAAGCAATCCTCTCTCCATGATAGCTGGGTCTACAAGTGCTGGCCAATTCATTGGCCTGGCTCAATGAATTGTTAATGAGCCTTTAAAAGTGAAGGCAATACTATCATACCCTACAACATGGATAAATCTTGAAAACATTGTGCTAAGTGAAATAAGCAGTCATAAAAAGACAAATGCTGAATCATTCCACTTACATTGAGTATTTAAAGTAGTATTTAAAGTAGTCAAGCTCTCAGAAACAGAAAGTAGAACAGTGTTTACCAGGGCTGGGGGAGGGGCAAAAAGGGAGTTGTTCAGTGGGTGGAGATTTCCTTTTTTTTTTAAGGTTTTTATTTATTTTTTATCATAATTTATTATATATAACAGAAGAATGATTTGCAATTCATATTACACATATAGAGCACAATTTATCATATCTCTGGTTGTATACGAAATATATTCCCACCATTTATGTCTTCATATATTTACTTAGGGTAATGATATCCATTTCATTCCACCACCTTTTTTTTTACCCCAATGCCCCTCCCTTCCCCTCCCACCTCTTTGCCCTATCTAGAGTTCATCTAATCCTCCCATGCTCCCCCTCCCAACCCCACCGTGAATCACGGAGTTTCCCTTTCACAAAATGAAAAGTTATAGAAATCAGTTACACAACAAAGTGCATATTGTTAATATTATTATACCACTAAAACCTAGTTAAAATGGTAAATTTTGTGGGTTTTTTGTTGTTTGTTTTTGTTTTCTTTACCACAATGAAAAACCTATAAGAACAAACAAAAAAAGACACAGATGTGTGATAACTAGTAAGTGGCAGGAGGGAGAAAACATTAATTTTTCCTTCAGTTAGAGAGAGAGAGAGAGAGAGAATATATATATATATATATATATATATATATATAGAGAGAGAGAGAGAGAGAGAGAGAGAGAGAGAGAGAGAGACAGAGAGAGAGAGAGAGACAGAGACCGGGCCTCTTCTGGGTAGGTATAGAAGATACTAAGATATATCTCAGTCTTTGCCCTTAAGAAGCTAAGTCTATTAATGGTCACTAGATCATGAATATTAAGATACTCAATCCTTTGGAAAATATGCTGTTTCCCTTAATAATTATGTTACAGGCTAATGCATTCAGTAATAGGGTATGTAGGAAGTACAAGAATAAATTTCAGTTACTGTAAAGAGATCTGTGCTGTTTGTGTCATCAGAGAGAAGTTCATAGGGGAAGTAAACATTGTCTAGGGTCTTAAAAGATGAGGAAGAGTTTCTAGATTTGGAAGAGAAAGAGGTTGGAAGAGAAGGAATATTAAAAAGAACTGGACAGCTGGGTACAGGGCTCATGCCTATAATCCCAACTACTTGAGAGGCAAAGACAGGAGGATCCCAAATTCAAAGTCAGTCTCAAAATGAAATAAAAAGGGCTGCCAGTGTATCTCAGCAGTAAAGCACTTGCATAGCATGTGGGAGTCCCTGAGTTCAATACCCAGTACCACAAAAAGAAAAAAGACAAAAAAAGAAAAAAGAACTGGAGAGATATCTCATGCCAAATGCCAATCACATGCAAAGGTATTGGGTCTTACATGATCACAGTTTATTCACAGAACAACAAGAAGTGAAATTAGTGCTTGCATGCACAGTTCTATTTTAAGGCAAGTAGAAAAAAGAGTATCGGAGTCTTCCCAGGGTGTTTTCAAAGTCAAACCCCTTGATGCTCAAGTTATAGTTTGGGAATCCCTGATCTAGATTCTCTCCCCTCCCGTATACATAACAAACCCTGGCTAGTTGCTCACCAAATCCATTTTCTCTTCCAAAATAGCTAACCTACATTTCCTAAACTTTTGGAATCATGGTAAGTTCTCACTAATTGGATGTGATCCTACTACACAATTAAGAGAAGGCATTTCTTCTCTACTTTCTTATGTCCTTCTATCTCCCAACCAAATGGAGCTAGGTCAGCCTTGAATCATATTGGAGGACACTGGCACTGCAGTGTGGAACCAGTCCCTGAATGGCTTGTTACAGCAGAGCCTCCTCACAGCATGCGTTGCACTGTGACATTAGTAAGATTTAGATCTTTGTTGAGTTCTGTCAGACATTTTCAGGTCCATTTTTATAGGAGCTTGTATTACTCGTCAGCTGATTGCATAGCACAGATGGTCCATTTCCTGAGTCTTAAAGATACTTTTCATAATTATCTTGAGATCACTTTTTAAGAGTTATTTTCCTTTTATTTTAAATTTTGTTTGATTTATATTTTTGTAGTTTCCCTTATTAGCAGCATTTTTTAAATTATTATTTTTATTGAAACAAATTGTAACGAATTAGATTATCATGTCTTCAACCTCAAGGCCACTGGGGAACACACAGAAAAGGATTCTAGACCAAACAAGTTTCTCCTATTTTAGATGCTAAAATACCTCCACCATTTCACATTCACTCTGTTAGACCTCTTTATCCCAGAATAGATGCAGTGAATAGTATAGTACATATGAGGTAACTAGTGAGTTATTACTGGTCCCCAGATTTTGAACATGAACATATCAGCCTTTGAAAGCATAACTGGTTCCTTAATGACTAGAGGAAACAAGTGTTGGTGAGGGCAGCCCTAGAGAGGTAGACTTGGCACAATTTTTTTCTGTTTTTCAAGGAAACTAGGTTTTCACAGAGTAATCTTCAAGTCTTCCCTGAGAAGGGGGCAGAAAAAGGTAAATAAGCAGAGGTCTGAACTCTTCTGCCCTATCACATTAAAGTTGACAAGAGCAGTTTTATTGTCATTGTTTCCTTTAAAGATTACAGTTTCATGTTCATTTTTATTCAAAGAAGGGGTTTCTCGGGTTTAAAACAAACAAAATTTTATGACTGAGCAAGTGACTTTGAAGTGGGGTACAGAAGATGCCCACTGAAATTCCAAAATAAATATTCAATTTCTATTCACAAATACTTATTTTTTTTTCCAAAAAGAAAGTTTACTAATGTTTAATGTAGAATTGTCACTGACACCCTTCACTTAATTAGGACAAACTGCACAGTAGCAAGGGGGAGGTGGGCAGGGAGCAGACAGGGAGGGTGCTGTTCTGTGTGATCTTTCAGCGTATTGTCATATGTTGCAGTTTCTGTGTCTAGCTAAGGGGATTATGGATTATAAGTAAGCTCTGCAACATAGACCAATAGAAATAGTATTAAAAAAGGAAGAACAACAGCTAACCTGGCTGACTCCTGTCACTTCAGGAGCCACATTAAGGTCAAAACCAAATAGCTTTTAGAGCTGAGAAACTGACCATAATAATTGATATTAATGAACACTGTTTTTTTTTTCCATATCTTTATGGGTACATTATAATTTACTGCATTATAATGGTGGAAGTTGTTGTTACGTATCTGTGCATGCACACGATATGACAATATAATTCAGCCAATATCACTCCCCCATATTTCCCCATTTTCTCCCCTTTTCCCTCTCCCTGGTCTGTTTCCTCCACTCTACTGATCTCCCTTTGATTAAGAACACTGTTTAAAGTGTGAATTCACATCTACTTTTGGGAACATTGACTTCTCCCCAAGTACATATTGTAGTTAATAGGTAATGATCTTCTGAAACAATCACAATTGGCTACCCTTTAAAACCTAAACATCCACATATGAGGTGAAACTCAAGAATGCTCCCAGCATGCCTAAGTATTGTACTAGCCAAATCAATACTTTTAAGAAAAATCACCAATACTAAATGCTGAAAAGCTTCTGAGTTTTCTTAAAAATGAAAGTCAAAAAGCAACAAACCATTGGGAAAGTAGCTGTCTTCATGCCAAGTTAAAATGTCTGAGATAATACATGGAACACAAATGGAAAAAAACAACTGCATTCCTTTGTCAGCAAATACCTTGTGACTATGCATGTAAAGCTTTGCTAAAACCCAAAGATACAATGTTAGAACAAATGACACTGTGTGGGAAGCATATTGTAAGGTTGAACTGAAAGCACAGATGTCTTTAATATATTCTACTTTATGGTATTTGATGAATTCTGTTTTGATGTGGTATTTACTAGATTATGTTTCAATAATGAAATACAATTTCAAAATGATTTTTTTTTCTGAGCTAAAAAAGAAATACCTCAGTAAAGAAGATGTACCTACTCTTCTGCATCTTACAATAATACTATAAATAATAACCAACTTTTAAAAAATAAAAGGTATGTTTTATGCAAAACTTTTGTGTGACCACTGATGGGTCAGTTGCTTTTGCTAAAAACGAAGGGAAGGGATGGTTGGAGTGAGATAAGATTCCAAATGAAGGTTAATCTGTGACCAAGCACATGAAATTCATCACATCATCTCTCAGAGACAGTCATATCTAGCAAAAAAGATAAGGCGAGAGCACAAAATACTATAGAATTTCTAGTTATCAACATGGTTAATTTTGTGAAAGCAAGAATTTTATAGCAGGTTTTAAACTTTTTTTTTCTGTTGTGAAATATAACATACATATAGAAAAATATGCTCATAATTTAGTAAATAATTATAAAATAAACATTCCTAAAATTTTCCAGGCTAAAAAATATGGAGTGCTATCAATGTGTATGTGCATGTGTGAACACACACACACACACACACACACACACACACACACACACACCAGCAGTGCCCCTCCTCAGTTATAGCCCTTATTTCCTCAGAGAGAGTAAGACTCACTTTTATGGTGATTTGTTTATTTTTCCTTATAGTTTTACTACATATATGTACTTTCTTCAATATTTTGGCTTTGCTTCCTTTTGAACATTCTGTACATGGTTTCATGCTGTATATACTTTTGTGCCTCAATTGTTTTGTTCATCATTTATAAGATTCAACCTTGTTGATGTAGCTATAGTCCATTCCTTTCATTCCATTTTGTTACTAAATAGCATCCAATAGAAATATAAATATAATTAAATATAATGACAGACATTATATTAAGTGATTTATAAATATTGACTTATTTAATTCTCACAATAACCCCATGAGTAGATTCTATTACTATCCTAATTTACAGAAGAGAATATTGGGGAATAGTGAGAATAAGTAACCAATCCATAGCTACTCAGGCAGTGGGTAGAGGAGCTAGGATTCCAACTTAGGCTCTTGGCCTCAGGGTCTGTGCCCTTACCCACTGTGGTATGTGGATGTATGAAAATACTTCCTTTATCATGCAATTTTTCTGACTAAGAACAGTGCATGTAACCTATAAAAACTCTTATACAACTTTCTACCTTCCCTAAACATTTTATAAATTCCAGTGGATTTTGAAGTCATGTGTTAAAAATGTTAATATACACAACACCTTCTGATTAGTTTGCTGGAACAAATGAGCAATATTAAGCAAAATGGAAATACATTTATCAGATTTCAAGTAAAACCTTTGCATATTGGGTGATGGGACTAAAAAATAAGTATTATCATTTAGTAACCCACCTAATGAAGCAGTTCTTCCATTTAGCTACACAATTTTTGTAAGCTTTCAGAGTGTATTTAAATAAACTGGACATAAAATCAGACATCTTGCTTTGCTGTATCACAGAATAAACCAAGATTTAAAAAATAATGATATGTATTCAATTACAATTCTTCAAAAAAAAAGCTTTACTAATAATTGCATCACAGATAAAAATGTTTTTGTATTATTATTAATGCATTTTTAATTAGTATCATTTACTCGATAATAGCTCATCTATTAAAAATGTCAATTTCAGTATGTTTTATTGTATTCACAATGTCTTAACTGTAATATATGCAAAACTCTCAAAACTCTTGAGACCATGCTTAAAATTCTTTCTGATGAAAGTTTGGAACTATAAAGCATGGTAGTGCATGTCTATAATCCTAGCAACTGGAGAAACAAAGGCAGAAGGATGGCAAGTTCAAAGCCAGCCTCAGCAATTTAGTAATACCCTAAGCAACTTAGCAAGACTCTGTCTCAAAAATAAAAAACGGCTGGGGGGCTGGGGATGTGGCTCAAGGGGTGGCGCGCTCGCCTGGCATGCGTGCGGCCCGGGTTCAATCCTCAGCACCACATACAAACAAAGATGTTGTGTCTGCTGAAAACTAAAAAAATAAATACTAAAAAAAAATTCTCTCTCTCTCTCTCTCTCTCTCTCTCTCTCTCTCTCTCTCTCTCTCTTTAAAAAAAAAAAAAAAAAAAAAAAAGGCTGGGGATGCACCTTGGTTATAAAATGCCTTGGGCTTAATCCCAAATACAAAAAAAAGAAAGAAAAATGGAACTTACCAAATTTGGTGTCTAAAATTCTGCTCTGGAAAGCATGCTTAGAACACCAAAGTGAAGCTGGGGCTGCCAGAAAGGAGAACAGGGCATGGGGGCTGGCTACTGAGGTGAGAGAGACTGCAAGACAGGAAGTAAAAAAGAGGGGGAAACAATACAAACTATGTAAGTGCTGATTTTTTTTTTCTTCATTGGCTATGGATCTATCTTCCCTGTCTTTTTTGATTTTAAATTATATTTGTATTTTGACCAGAAGTGCAATAAATCACTGGTGGAATTTAAAAAAAAATACAATCTATAGACCAACTTGCCTAGAAATCATTTCAGTGAAAAAAAAATGTATTAGTACTTGTTATGGTTTATATATGAGATATCCCTCAAAAGTTCATTTGTGAGATAATCTGAAAAAATTAAATTGGAGATAAAATGGTTGAATTATGAGAGCTTTAACCTAATCAGTACATTAATCCACTTGAATGGATTAACTGGGTGATAATTGTATGTAGGTAGGAGTTGGCTGAAGGAGATAAATCACGGGGGCATGACTTTGGGGTTTATATTTTGTCACTGATGACAGATCTCTCTCTCTCTCTCTCTTGATTGCCAAGTCCTGAGGGCTCTCTCTGCCACCTTCTTCCATCATGATGTTCTTCCTTACCTCAGGCCCATTGGAGTTGGCCAACTATGGACTGACAGCTCTGAAATTGTGAGCCCCAAATAACTTTTTCCTCCTCTTAAAGTTGTTCTTGTCAGTCTTTTGGGCACAGGAGTGAAAAAGCTGATTGAAACAGTATGGTTTTAGCTAATTTCATGAGAGATAAAGTTTGCAAATTTATACAAAAATCATAAAATTTAAGATTAGCTTCCCTGTACAATCCACAGAGAATAACCTAAAAAGAATCATTTACCAGGGTCAGTAATCATTCAGTTAGTCAGTCACAAGGTAAGTTGATCTGCTCATTCTATTATTTGGGTGATTCTTCCCAGGGAAGTAGCCTACATTTTTTTCCCCCTAATCTTCCAAATTTCAAGGTTGCAATATAAATTGTTGAAAAAGCCAAAAAGAGAATGCAGAATATTATGCATGTACAAATTGCAACTACCCTAAGCTCTTTCAGGAAAGATCTAACATGTTTGTTTCTTTGTTTGAACTTCTCTTATCCACCCACATCTATCACTGTGGCCAGTGGTGTTTTTCAAATAACCATTTTGTTTTCCAGTAAAAAAAAATATTACATAAAAATACCAGAACATATGTTCCTTTGAATCAGGACTACCAGCACTCTTCAAAGTGTTGAACTTCAAAGAAGTCTGGTTGTTTGGCCTTTAATATGCTTCTCTGTTATTGAGCCCTTGAAAAGCTTCAATACTATTTTGAATTCTAAAATATGACTCCCAGGGAAGTACATAAAATGTCATTATCAAGCACAATTGGTTATGTGTCATTTATTTATACATATTTTTGTAAAGTTTTCATTCATAGCTATGCAGAATTATAGAATGCTACATTTAAATGGTAAATGGTAAATTACTTTGTTGATAAACTTTTTTTTAGAGCTCTAATACACTAAAATAGATTTTTTCAGTATTGCTATAATCTGGCTCTTGTTTTATCTGTACTAGAAGCTGTTCTGTTTTCAAAGGAAAATTCCTCTTAAAGTTCTCCCCATATGTCACACTCCTTTAATTTGCTATGTTGGGGTGTTTGCATCTCTGCTGTCTATGGCCATCCGTTGAGCATTATTCCAATTGGAACATTTCACCAGCATGATTAGAAATGTTCTCTTTTCTCATTCAAAGGTCATTGCAGGAGCCTCTTCACCAGACCTCCTCTGCCCTCACGTGATAATTCCTTATTTTTCTCAACTTGCTTTTTATGTTTCACTTTTGAGACTACAATTCTGTCTACACTTACACACTCTTTTTTACATTGAACAGCAACTGACATTTTCTTAGAGATCTTTCTTTCCGAGGAAAGCCCAACTGATACCATTAAGTTGGCAGCTTGCATTTTTTTCGAATAGTACCTTGGACAGTCTAACAGACTACCGATAAGAGTCATTTAAAATGTTCAACATGGGGCTGGGGATGTGGCTCAAGTAGGAGAGCCCTCACCTGGTAAGCGTGAAGCACTGGGTTCAATTCTTAGCACCACATAATAATAAAATAAAGATACTGTGTCCACCTAAAGCTTAAAAAACAAACAACAACAACAAAAAAAAACATTTAAAAAATAAAAATAAAAGATAATATATTCAACTTACCTTGAGGAATTTATTTTAACTTTGTTTTTTTTTTCTGCTTGTCACCTTCTCCAGTGATCTTCTTGTACAATCTCTTTCTGACAATGGTTTTCATGTTCCTCTTCAGAGCTGCATTAAATTTTTAAATATTAAGCTAGAATTTCAGCTTTTGATTGATATACTTGCCTCTCTTATCTTAACATTAAAACATCAGGATTTAGGTAACCACCATCCTTATCATCTCTCTGGCTATACTACAAGTTTCTTTCCACAGTGTAAAAAGATCCCAACCCCCTTCCCAACCAGTAACTGGCACAGCTTCTATAGGACTAATATTGTTTCTACTAATGAAGGGGCTTGTTCATTGTTCTGCTTCAAGATGTTCTAGTGTTAAAATATCCTGTCAGCCGTTTTAGGTCTTGGATAGAACAAAGACAATCTGATTCCATTTTAAGACATTCAGTCCCATCTCAGTGAAGTAAGTACAGACAGCCAAGCAAAGGTGCTTCTGGACTAATACCAGGGACAGGAAGAGCTTTTCAAACTTTTCCTCTGAAATATCTCCTGATACCTGAATAAACCCTGCAATATATTCTCATTTCTAAACTCCCACCAGGTTGCAGCATAAGTAGTGTGCTAAAAGTCCAGATTTCTTCAGCCTTCTCAAGTTTTGCCTTTAAGTCACAGTATATCTTCATTAATTTAATATAAAAACAAGAACTAAATTACCAAGAGACAAAATTAAAGAAGTGCTATGTTATCATTATGAATTTTCTTTCATATATTTTGATTTCTACAATGTAAATTGGCAAATCATAAGGAGAATTAAAACCTAAGAATCCAGAAAACTTTTCTTCAGGTGAAATCTAGCAAAGTGGCATTTTGTTGAAATAGTGAGAAATTATCTTTTTGTAGGTGAACAGAAACAAAACAAAATCAGTAATTATTATTGAACTGTTCATTATGTTGAGAAAATTCTGTTTTTATGGATCGTTATGTCTATCTCTTCAGAATTGAGGAGAAAGTCTATGTCTGTGAAGAAAAAAGAACAAGACACCCAGAAATGTGTAACTTTAGTCAAAGACAAGATTCAGTGAAGCAAACAACACACACACAGACACACAAACGGAGTGTACTTTGTTTTATTTTGTTTCTGTGGAAGCATTTTAGTACTTACTAACTGTAACCTTAAAATGGAACAGTTGATTACTGGACCACTACCCACTGCCTACCAATAGCCACAAACCGTATCCTATTAGGAACTCTCCATGCTAGACTACAGAATTGGAAGGCATTTCCTGCCAGCATATTTTGTTAACACACTATGATCTAATAAACTACTCAGTTCTCTTATATTATCTCTGATTACAACAATGTTTTTCTAACAATTCCCATCATAGTCTCAAAGATTGTTATTGCAGAAAGTCAAATTGATCTAAATAGGGTTGCTGTTCTGAAAAATCAAGCTAGAAATGTCATGGGGAGAGGCCAGCTGGACTGCTCAATTTGGCCTCAGGATGACATTGCCTCAGTTAGGTCACATTTTCCAAGACTTGTTCCTCAGTTTTGCAAGTTCAGAAACTTTTATTTTGCCAAGGTGCCCATGATTGATCACTCTCAGGGGAGTAGGCTTATGTGAAACCAATGCACAAGAGGCCAGTGTATAAACAGGAAAACCAATTTGCTAATGTTAAATGAGAAGGAAAACTATCAAAGAGACTAGAAATTATGGTATGTAGCCAGCACTTTATTTCCCCTGTAGAATATTTACATGGGAAGCCCATTAATATCTTTTGGTTCAACAAATATTTACTAAGCAACTAAATGTTATTAAACATTTATCAAGCACAGGTAATTTTGATACCCAAAATGTTTTATGTATATAATCATTTTAATTAGAATTATGTCAATACTGACTTGTCATAGAAAGACATTATGACCAATTTTCTAAAGCTTTCTCCTCTGATTGGCAGGTCCAACAATTTAGGAAAGATTTGTGAACTATTGGTATGATGGCTTCAGGCATAAAGATCATCCAATAGTCACAATCACAGAGCCACCCTCTGAATATGGTTCTTTCAAGGAATTATAACTCTCTGGACAGGAATGCAAATGACTGCATATAAGAGTTTTGTTTATTTAACTACTAGATTCTCACATCAAGAAGTGACTTAAATATTGAAAATTTTCAGAACCAACCCGTCACCTAGGCCATCAATATTGCCCATTACTCAGTATCAGGGTGTTTATAGGGTAAATTCTTCTTGGAAACTTTATAGCTGGTTTACCCTAACATGCCCCATTCTTTGATTTTTTTTTTTTTTTTTTTTTTTTTTTTGGTACTGGGGATTGAACTCAGGAGCACTCAACCTCTGAGCCATATCCCCAGCCCTATTTTGTATTTTATTTAGAGTTGCTTAGCGCCATGCTTTGGATAAAGCTGGCTTTGAACTCACCATCCTCCTGCCTCAGCCTCCCTAGCCACTGGGATTACAGGCTTGCATCATCAAGATATTCTTATTATAGACCCAGCCCACAACTTATCCTAATCACTGAACTTTACTTTTTGTTTGCCACCTGCCAATCCTCTCTAGTCCACAGCCTGGAATTCAAACTTAGACCATTATTTTTCCATGATTCTAAAACAATTCTGTTTTTCTGAGATCCAAGAGAGATATTTACTTTATATGACCCTTTTTTTTTTTTTAGAGAGAGTGAGAGAGAGAGAGAGACAGAGAGAGAGAATTTTTAATATTTTATTTTTTTTTAGTTCTCGGCGGACACAACATCTTTGTTGGCATGTGGTGCTGAGGATCGAACCCGGGCCGCACGCATGCCAGGCGAACGCGCTACCGCTTGAGCCACATCCCCAGCCCTATATGACCCTTCTTTCTCCTCTTACTCTCATTAAGCAACCTCCCAGTCACCTGCCCGGCCTCATCGCTGCACCCCACATATGGTTCATCAAATTCTGGTATCTGTCTTTCCCTTGACCCCAAAGGTGCTCTTGGTCCTCCATGGTCTCACCATCAGCATGAACTCACTTTAAATGCTTTAGCTTCTTCATCTTTGGTGACCATCACATCCACTCCCCTTCCTCCCTCCTCACCCATGGCCAGGCCTGATATTACCATTATCTGCAGCTTCTCCACCTTTAAAACAATGCATTCAAATATCTGACCTCTGTCCTGTTTTCATCACTAAGCTGCTCCCTCTCATTCTCTCATAGGATCTCCTAATTCTTGATGTTCTCATTTTCTCCCTCTCTGCTAGTCCTCTTCTGTTTTCATCCCCTTCCCTATCCAACTGAAATTTCCTGGTACTTCTCTTATCTCTATGCTCACATCCTTTGCTTTATTGTTTTTCCATTCAAAACCCCAACTCTGGATAAACCCAAGTGTCTGATTTTCCTCTAATCAAATCTAAGTTGTAAAAATATCACTGTAGAAAATCACAACATTGTGCAGATTGACTGTACTTTAAATTCATGCTTTGAACTTCAACCCAGCATTCAGTATTGCTCTTGTTCTCCAGTTAATGTTCTTGTTCTCAAAAGTGGTACAAGTCTTTACCCTTTCTTCCACTTCTCATGTTGACATCTCTTCCTTCAGTTACAGGTTCCACGTCACAGAGAAAATTGAAACATCAGCTGGGGAAATCCCCTCAGCTACCCACAACTAAGCCCACAAATGTATTCACAGTCCTTTGCTTCCTCTTCCAATCATAGAGCAATAATAATGCTGCTAACTTTCAATAAAGGTCTCCCCCAAAAGTACACATGTAAAAGATTGGCCCTGTTGGGTGCTGTGGCACTCCCCTGTAATCACAGCTCCTCAGAAGGCTGAGGCAAGAGATTTGCAAGTTTGAGGTTAGCCTAGGCAACTTAGGGAGACCCTGTATCAAAATATAACAAGGGTTGGGGACATAGCTAGCTCAGTGGTGAAGTTACCCTGAGTTCAATCCCCAGTTATGAAGTGAGTCAGTAGAGCTTGGCCCCCAGGGTGGCAGCATTGGGAGATGCTGTGGACCTGTAAAAGCTGAGACCTAAGGAGAGGTCCATAGGTCATTAGAAGCATGACCTCAAGGAGATTGTTGGACCCCAGTCTCTCAATTTGTCTCTGATTCCTGGTTTGTGATATGACTTCTTGCTTTGAAACGTACTCCTGCCGTTGCCATCTGCTGCTCTCATCCAAGGCCAAACCACTGGTGCCCACTGATCCTGGACTTTGAATCTCCAGAACTCTGAACTAAGTAAACCTTTCTTTGCTTTCTAAGTAGCCTGTCTCAGGTATTTCATTGTAGTAATATAGAGCTAGTTAATATAAATCCCTTATCTAATTTAAGGCCAATCATTCTCAGAGAGCTATGTGTGCCTCTTCTTCTGACTTTGAAAGAACTGTACTCTCTTTCCTCTTCTTCTGTGTCTTCAGCATTTATTGGTTTACTACTTTTTTGTTTTGTTTTCTTACTTGTGGTTGAACTCAGGAGTTTACTACTGAGCTACATGCCCAGTTATTTTAATGTTTTATTTCAAGACAGAGACTTGCTAAGTTGCTTAGGGCCTCTCTTGGTTGTTAAGGCTGGCCTTGAACTTGTAATCCTCCTGCCTCAGACTCCAAATATCTGGGATTACAGGTGCATGCCACTGTTCCCAACTTCTACTGCTCTTTGGTGTTGGCATTTAAATATATTCAAGTACTATTATTTGAATGTTTAAGTGTGTTCCTCCAAAGGTTCATGTGTTGAGGGCTTGGTCCCAGGGTGGCAGGACAGGGTGGTGGTGAGACTTTTAAGAGGTGAGGCCTACTAGAAGATCCTTGGGTCAATGGGGGGCATTTCCTGGGAAGGGATTTTGGAAACCTAGTCTCTCTTTTTGGCTTCCTGTTTTGAAAGGTGATCCTTTTTTCCTATACATACTCCTGCCATTATGACACCATTGCCATCCACCAGGAGATCCTCCCAAAACTGAGACAAAGCTGGTAACTTGCCCTTCAGAACTAAACACTAAATAAACCAGCCTACCTGTGTATTCTGTTATACTAACAAAAAACAAATACACCAAGGATCTAGCTATTATTATTTTTTCTTTGGCTAGAAACAAATTTTAAAACAAATTTTATATATATAAATACATATACATATACACACATATATTTTAGTTCAGAGTTATTTAATTTTTCACTTGTAATGACTTGAATACTTGTTTAAAATGTATTTTCTACTGTTTTAAACAGATTTGCTCATCTGAAAGTTATGACTTTTAGAATTCAAAGATATAAGTTCTTATTCTCAACATTGTTTTTTTTCCCTTAAATTTATGAAGAAGTATATAAAAAGCATGACATGTAAATGTGTAGTTTGATGAATAATTAATATAATTATTATTCAGATCAATCCTATCACATATGTCCCTCCTAAATGGACCATCTCACTCTTCCAGAAGTGACCACTACACTGAATATTATAATTTCCCAGCTTTTCTTTATGGGTTTAAATCTTCCTTTGCCCTTTGAGGCCCACCCTGTCTAAATACTGGGAAGCTAGTCTGTATGCACTGTATCAACCGGCCTCTTTGGCTTCTGGCTTCCAGTGGGTTCTGTCAATAAGGAGATCAGAGGGAGCAGAAAGTGACAGGAACTTTTCCTCCCTGACTCCCCTGCAGAGTCTCCAAAGGTTAACTTTGCCACCAACTGTGTCAGTATAAAACTGTATTAGGGATATAAATTTCATAAGCATTATTACCAGCTGACCTTTATTGGACTTTTAAAGAAAAAATTTAATTATTTTGCTCTATACATAGTTATATAACTGAAAAATTTGAGCACCAGAGATCTTTTCATTGTGACTAAACCACTAATTTGTTATCTCCTTAGACAAGAAGCTGCTGCAGTCATGTATCTTCACTTTTCCCAAGACAGTTTAGTACACAGACCTAGTAGAGAGAACAGAGGATTTAGTCACATAAGTATATGTTAAAGTACACAAGCATAAAAACCATTACATTCAGGGATTGAAATGAAAACTAGAGAAATTTAGAGAATAATGAAAGCTATTTAGAAGATTAAAACCACCAGTCACTGCCAAATTCTCATTATGCCCAACTTTAAGACTCTGTATGTTTCTCTATTTCTGTGATGTGTGTGTGTGTGTGTGTGTGTGTGTGTGTGTGTGTGTGTGTCTGTTGTGTGGAAATCTATCTTTAGTCCATATATTTGTGTCTTTATATTCATGTCTTAGGTGTAGGATATAAGAAATAGGATTATAGTGGTATAAAAAGAAGAAATTTATTTCTATTGAAAACCATCTTCCAGTAGATTAAAAAAAAAGCAAAATGTACTTTTGTTATTAAAAAACCTGGACAAGGGGCTGTGGATATAGCTCAGTTGGTAGAGTGCTTGCCTTGCATTCACAAGGTCCTGGGTTCAATACCCAGCACACACACACACACACACAAAAAAAAAAAAAAACCTGGACAATAAGTAAAACAGTTTAAATGATTTCATGTTTATAGTTATAAAGATTTTTTTTTAAATATTTTTTTAGTTGTTATTGGACACAATACCTATATTTCATTTATTTTTTTTATATGTGTTACTGAGGATGGAACCCAGGACCCCATATGTGCTAGGCAAGCTCTCTACCACTGAGCCACAACCCCAGCCCCTATAGTTATAAAGTTTTTAATGAAACTTTTTAAAAAATATTTTTAGTTGTTGATGGACCTTTATTTTATTTATTTGTATGTGCTACTAAGAATTGAACCCAGTGCCTCGCACATTCTAGGCAAGCACACTCCCACTGAGCCACAACCCCAGCCCCTTAATGAACCTTTTTAATTATAAGACATACATATTAATTACTTTATAAGTTTTATATAAACCAATTCAACCACCCATTGGTAACCACTTGATATGTATCCTACCAGATATGATTATATATACATATGTATATAATATATATATATATATAATATATATATATAATAATATATATATATATTATTTTTAAACAAAAAGCTGGGCACAGTGAAACATACATGTAATCCCAGAAACTTGGAGGCTGACGCAAGGGGATTGCAAGTTCAAGCCAGCCTCAGCAACTTAGTGAGACTCTGTCCCAAAATAAAAACAAAAAGGGCTGGGTATGTAGTTCAGTGAGAAAATGCCCCTGAGTTTAATCCCCAGTGCCCAAACAAAATAATAACAAATTAATAATAAGAGGGTTGGAGATGCAGTCCAGTGGTATAGCACCCCTGGGTTCAATCCCCAGTGCCAACAAACAAACAAACAAATTTTTAAAATGTGCTATTTACAAAATGAAACTATATTAAATAAATCATTTTTAACAATATAGCCTGAAGTCCATAAATACTTCCTCATTCTATATCTAACGGCACTGTGTAGACTACATGGTAGACCTTCAGAAAATATCCATTGAAAAGATGGAGGAGTCCTTTGTCATTGTCTCTCTGTGTTCTTTCCCACTTTCCCCCTTTGGCATGTTTTTATTTTTAATTATGAATTCCATATGATGTGAGGGGTTATATTTTATGTCAGAAATTCTGTTTCTCCCATTTATACTTAAATTTAACTGTTTTTTTTACCAAAAGAGCACAGAACATAATTCCTGAACATCTAGTGTGATTTAACTGAATAAAAAAGTTATTCTATTTAACACAAATGGTGCTTTATAATGAAGAAATAAATGAATTAAATGCACTAAATAGGAATAATGTGCTAAATGTTCCTTGGTAGAGTTCTGCTCTATTTACATAAAGATGTAGCAATGACTCATGGATAGACTATGTCTAAGAACAATAAATTTTTGAGTCAATTAACCTTGGTTCTTATCTCATTTCTGCCTCTGAGATTGGGTGAGGGCACTGGGGGAAAGTCACAAGATGCACCTGAGTGTTAGTAATCCAGGATACTCAGGCCTCTCTCCCAAAATTAGTGCCTAGAGTGCTCAGCAAGTGCTCTCTGTGGCTTTCCAGCCCTTAATGGGAATTTCCAAATAAGATGCTTATCCTGAAATATGGGGAGCTGAATTTCTCTGCTAAAAATCTGAAGATAACTTGAAAATAAAATTGTTTTGGTTTTACTGTATTTTTTTTTAATAGCCAAGTTTTATTGTGTCATGTTTTAGGCTTCTTGGAAAGAAGGTATTTGTTTTTGTTTCTCTACCAACTCTGTTGACCAAAAGCAAGTACTATGTGTTCTTAAGATTTTCCTTGAGAGAATCTTGATATTCTGATATGGAATTATTAGTACAGCTTAAAATGGAACAAGCTCCTGAAAAATCCTTCAAGCATTGAAATAGACTCCATTAAATTTAGTTCAGTAAAAAAACGGTATCATGAAGTGCTTTAATCTACTATTATTTTTCTAGAACAGAACTGAATTAGAAAGCTAATGCCAGCAATATGTAAAGCATATGAAGCCTTTCAAGTTTTTAATATAACTATTGTCCAAAGTCTAAATATTCAGGCAACTTTTAGAAAGCGGCATTTTCTGTACCCCAAAATATTTATTCTCACACAGATCTGACTCACCCGGATCGTCTAACATTTTGTCCAAGTACAAAAGCTTTTATTATTTTCATGAAATTAATGGCAGACCTTTGGGGAGGGGGGTTTTAGTTTACAAATAATTTTCTTGGCAACTATTCTAACATTATTTTCTCTCAAAACAGAGAATGCTTCTTCCTTGTTAAGTCCAAATTCAGGTATTACAGAATTTGATTTGAGTAGGAATGTAGCTTAATGCTAACATGTTGAATGCCAACAGAATGAAATGGTTCACGATGTTTTGAATCTAATGTTATTAAAATAATGGGATAAATATATTTTCATTAAAAAAATGAAATTGCTAGGCTGGGTGGCACATGCTGATAATTGCAGTGACTTGGAAGGGTGAGCGGGGAGGATCCCAAGTTCAAGGTTAGCCTCAGCAGCTTAGTGAGCCCCTGTCTCAAAATAAAAAAGTGAAAAAGTATGGAGGTGTGTAGCTCAGTGGCAGAGAGCCCCTGGGTTTAATCCCAGGTATCCAAAATTTAAAAAGGAGTTATTTTTGTTAAAATAATTACTAACTAATTTACTCTCCTATTACCCAATATATGCAAGTTTTTTTGAGGAAGCAGCCACTCTTCCAAGCTAGCAGGGTGTTAATTGCTGCAATAAGACAGTGCATCTGTACCCCACTGGCCACAGGCCTGATAAAGAGAATAATCTGACTCAGAAGAATTATTGCAGTTGCCACAAGTTTCTGTTTTTTTTTTCTCAAGAAACTATGTGACCTAGGAATTAGTGTTCTAGAATTATAGATCCTCAGGGTTATGAAGAGTTTTAGAAATCGCAGGTCTCATTTTACTGATAAAGAACTTTGAGAACAGTAAATGACTGGCTAAAGATCTCAGAAGAATCTGGCTCAATATACCCAATTGTGTAAAATATATACAAGCTCCTTGTTAATTAAATATTTAAAAAATCTTTATTATTGGGCTGGGGTTGTGGCTCAGTGGTCGAACGCTCGCCTAGCATGCTTGAGGCACTGAGTTTGATCCTTGGCACCAAATAAATGTAAAACAAAGATATTGTGTCCACTTAAAATTAAAAAATAAATATTAAAAAAAATTCCATGCAGTTAAAAAAAATCTTTATTATCTTTGGATAATAAGGAAGTATTGTTAAACTACTAAAATTATTTTTTTAATTCCTGTGGTACAGATTCTTCATATCATGTAAGTAACAGGAGTAAAGAAAGAGAAAAACACTTAATAAATAAGTATGGTAGAGTACATGAATTCATACATACGATAACATAGCTTAGAACTATATAGACACATATATACAAATAAGTGCAAGTAGAATGGGTGAAATCTGAATTAAGCCAGGGGATTAGAAGATGTAGATGTTGGGGGAAACTGAGCAAAGGGTAAATGAAACCTAATATTTTTGCAACTACCTGTGAATCTGTAATTGTTCTAAAATCAAAAGCTTTAAGAATATGAATGGTTACTATGAGACTGCTTCATTGTTCTAATTAAGTGTTCATAAACTATGGGTGGCTAGAATTTAATGTAAAATAATTACAACATGTGATTCTAAAGTAGTTTTCTCCCGTGTGATCATTCCTTTATACTCCCTATGACTATTTCCAGTTTTCTTTTTGACATTCTCCATAGAAAACTGATTAACATGCAGGGGTTAGATCTATGTTTTGAGAACCCCAAATTTTCTGTAGGACTCTGTTCAGACTCCAATTCTTTACTAGATTGAGATATATAACATTAAGTGGCTATTGAAAAATATTCGATGAATGAATGAGTAAATAAATGACTTTCCAAATGTCTACAAGATATTTACCCTTGGAAGTCTCACAGTCACCTAAATTCAAAATATAACAAAATAAAATGAATATTTCTTTCCACTATTCTCACCCACCCAACCTGCTTACCCTGCCAATTTCTATATTTCTTACATTTCTGCAATTCTCCATCCAACCAAGCTTTAGAAATGTAAACTGCATTTGACTCTTCTTTCTCCTTTATGTACCATATCTCTAAGCAGTTACCACTTCTGTTCATTTTCCTCTAAAATACTCCTTATATTTGTTCCTACCATTTTGTACTCAAGAACTACCTCATTTTTTACTCCAAGTATCAATTTTTCTCCTTGTTCTTCCTCTTGATTCACCTTTACTCTATTGTGCATGCTAACGCTTGGCAAATTTTTCGAAAGTACTATTTTTGCCAGGTCACTACACTTAGATCTTTATGATCATAATCATTCATCCAGTGCACATTACATACCAGGTATTGTTACTATACCTTGTTTACTCTTTACAACAACCCTGTGAAGTAGGCATTGTTTATCATCATTTTATAGATGAAGAAACTGAGACTCCAAGGTATTGACAATGTGTTATTTATTTTGAGACAGTCTTGCTAAGTTGACCAGGCTGATCTGGAACCTATGATTCTCCTGCCTCATTCTCCCAAGTAGCAAGGATTATTGGTCTGCACCATTGCACTCAGCTCCTCCCTTTATTCTTGAGCATAACATGATTATTTCTCTCCAGCCCTGCGGTTTTGGTCTAGTTTCCCCTCCTACCTTTCCTCCTTTCTGCCAAACTTAATACAATCCCTAGCCAATCTCAATGCACATATTTTCCATGAAGCTTTTCCTGATTTAGTTCTTCCCACAGTGATTTTTCCCAGTTTGAAGAAATTCCAATTAGTCTAGTCTATACCAAAAAATAAAAATAAAGAAAAAAGAAGTCACTTTTATTTAAGAAAGTTAAATGCATATATTAAAGATTGGCCTTTGAGTATTCATAATTTTAATACTCCATGTAATTAAATACAAAGTACACATAAAGCCTTTCTGCTGCCTACTGAAATACATGACTGCCTCAAGGAAAAATACTTGTATAATTGAGCTGTGAGCTGCTTTTTTTTCCACTTGAAAGAGACACTGACAGAAAAAATATGGTTATACAGAGTTTCATACTTGGCAGATATTTTCTGAAAAATAAAAGAAGTCTGTCATTTCAAGAAAAATGACTGACAGTGTTGATTGTCAATGATACATGTGACCTTTAAAACAAAAATTGTAATTTGGGAAAACTTGGATCCAGCAGTAAGAGTGACATTATGTGGTTTTGCAGATATGTTGCACATTCACTGATGCAGAGCCACTCAAGAAGTAGATGCTATTTTCCCTCCCCTTGAATGTGGTCTTAACTGTTACCAGTGACTAGAATATGGCTGAAGACATGAGCTGTCGTATTGAGCTTAGGTTATAAAATGACTATCTCTTAAGTAGGCTTTCTTCTTTTTCTTTCTTCTTTTTCTTTCTCTTTTTCTTCATTCACTGTAAGACAGGCTGCCATGTCGTGAGGCAACCTGGGAGATGGAAGGCAGCTGAGGACACACTTAAACAGCCTAAGAAAAGGCCCAGTGTCAAGGAACTGAGGCTTGCTGACAACCATGTGAAGGAACTTGGAAGTGGATCTTCTGAAGGCTGCCACAAGGCACGTGAGTGAATTGGGAGTGAACCATCTCAGTTGAGCCTTAAGATGACTAGAACCAAATTAACAGCTTGACTGCAAATTCTTGAAAGGCCTGGAGCAGGAACCAAGCTAAATCATTCCTGAATTGCTGACCTAAAGAATTGTGAGATAATAAAAGGTCATTGCTTTAAGTTGTTGGGTTTGAGGTAATTTACTATTTGCTCATAGAATAACTCATACAGTGTGCTCCCCAGTCTTAAAGACTTTCTGATAAGAACAGTGGTGATATTAACAATGGTATGCTTTTTGTTGTTTTAGGGAGATTATTGTATAATGTGTCAATGGAAGATCTGGTAAGTCAGAGAACCAATATTATCCGAATAATCAACGCATGATGTTACAAAATCATGCATTCAACCTCCAAGATAGGCCAACACATTTTAATGTAAAATAATTTTAAAACTTCATTGATATGGTTTCCACATTGCAACTAACATTTCAGAAACTACCCCTTGTTGAGCTGAAGTTGTGGCTCAGTGGTAGAGCACTTGCCTTGCATGTGTGAGGCCCTGGGTTTGATCTTCAGCACCACATAAAGATAAATAAATAAAGGTATTGTGTGTCCATCTACAACTAAAAAAAGAAGAAAGAAACTACCCCTTGTTAAATACTGATATAGAGTAAAAGAATATCCATACTTATCCGGAGAGACTATAAATTACTGTTCTCTTTGCAACTATCTGTATGAGACAAGATTTTCTTTAAATACTGCAAGCAAAACAATGCATAGCAACAGATACATTCAGAAGCAGATATGAAAAAAAAAAGCAAATGTCTTTCATGAAACTAGACATTAAACAGATTTGTGAAACTGATAACAATTATCACTCAGCTTGCTATATTTTTTAATTTTGGAACATGCAGTTATTTTCATAGAAAATGCTATTATTTTAAAATAAATTATATTATATACATATTGCTATATAACAAGTTACCCCAAAACTTAGCAGCTTAAGGCAATAAAATTTACCTAACAGTTTCTATAGATCAAGAATTCAGGTGCAGCTTAGTTAGGTACATTTATTTTAACTCAGGGTCCCCAAAGCTATAATGGAGGTGTCAGCAGAGCTGCTATCATCTTGAGGTTCGACTAAGGGAGGATGGGTTCCTAAGTTCATTTATATGGCTACTAACAAGGAACCAGTTCTTCACTGTTATCAGGCAGAAACGGTGGTTCTTTGCCTCATTGGCTTCTCCAAAGAGTAATTCACAACGTGGCAGCTGGCTTTCTCGGGAGGTGGAGGGGGGCGGGACGCAAGACAGTCTTTTGAAATCTAATCTCAGAAATGACATCCCATCATTTTATCTGGCTTTCCTCAAGGTATAGATGGCAGGTATTATTTAGGCATTGATAAAGTATGTCTATTTTTATCATTATTCATATTATAAACTCTTTTCCCAAACAATAGTATTTATAATAGCATTATAAGAGAAATGCATACTGAAATACAGTAGCCTCTGTCACATCTATGTATAAAGTTTGGCATCAAAATTTATAAATACTTTATATACTATATATCACATATTGAGAGTACTTCATTTAAAAAAATGTTGCTGGGTGTAGTATCACGTACTTGTAATCCCAGCAACTCAGGAGACTGAAGTAGTAGATCCCAAGTTTGAGGCCAGCCTTGGCAACTTAGCAAGACCCTGTTTCAAAATTAAAAAAAAATAATAAAATAAAATTTAAAAGGGCTGGGTGTTTAGTTCAGTGGCAGTACTCCTGGATTTGATCCTAATTAAAACACACATACACACGTACACACAAATAAAATAAATTTAAAAATTAAAAAATGTTAATTCCTATTCATATAACAAATAATTAGATCCTTATATTCAATAACTGATGATTTGAGCAAGCACAGTAACAAATGCCTATAATCCTCGTGACTTTGGAGGTGAGGAATGAGGAACCACAGTCTGAGGACCATTTGGGCTACTTAGCAAGACCCGGTTTCAATAAATAAAAAGGGATGGTGATGTGGCTCAGAGACAGAATGCTCCTGGGTTTTGCTCCTCAGTACAACAAATTAATTTTTTGTGTGTTGATTTGCTTTTTATGTTTGCTGGATTGGTTTGATATGTAGCATTCTTAGGTGCCATCTCCAGCTTGATAAAGGTATAGAATTGTTTCTAATGGTTTAAGAATTGTCCTGCTCTTCCTGTCAGAAAAGAGGAGGGCTGAAAGTTTTTCTTAACATCTTTTTAGCTGTCCTTGGCTCAAAATGATTCTCATAAATTCTGAACGCTGATTGTGCCCCTGGAACTCCAGTTCAAAATAATTTTTATGTCGGGCTGGGGTTGTGGCTCAGGAGTAGAGCACTCACCTAGCAAGTGCGGGATCCTGGGTTCGATCTTCAGCACGACATAAAAATAAATTAAAAAATAAAGGTATTGTGTCCAACTACAACTAAAAAATAAGGATAAAAAATAATTTTCACATCAAAGTGGCATATTTTGGGGTGGCATCTTCTGCTACCTTTCATGTGTAATAATTATTTGTATACAAAGTAACTTAGACATATTTAACAGGATCAATTGATATTCCCTGAGAATAAATATAGCCTCATAGCATATTGAGATTAATTCACACATGATAACTTACATTTCATCTGGACTAGTTCTAAAGAGGTATTAGATCAAAATAAAGGGCAATGTGCATCTCTAGCATTTTCATTTTTAGCACAGTTGAGTGAACCTAATAGTCTTTGCATCATTATGTGGAATTACATGGAACAATCAGTTTCCTTATGCATTATGTTTGAACATTGTTGGGCCCAGGAAGATTTGCTCCAGTGCATAGGTAATTAGGTTATACACTCTAGGATCATAAGTGAAAGGACTAAAACACAAAATTAACATTTGTAGTCATGCTCTGCAGAGATTACAGTATAAGTAGATGAATTTAAGACTTCTAACAAAAGGCTACAGCACTGTGTGGATTATAACTATCTAAATGTATTTAATATGCATTCACTTGCTTTTCTTGAAATGCTTCAATTAGATATCGCCTGTTTTCAAGGTGGAGGGTTCTTTCAGAATATATTGAGCTGCTCAAAAACCTTTATTGAACAGTGATGAATTTGATGAGTAAGATGTAAAAAAGATTTCAGAGTAAAACATAGATTTCAGTTGAAAACATTACAGCAGAATTTTGTAAAGCTAAAATGAGATCTATTTTTCAACCCAAGGAATGTTTTATATCATATATAATCTTTTCAAATGTTATAGAATGCAGATGTGAAATATTCACCTCAAAATACTAATGAAATAATTGTTTTTCTAAGTTTATAGAAATTAGCAAATAAGTAGTTTGATTTCACTATTCCATACTGAATATAAACTGCATCAGTACAGAGATTATGTCTGGATTTTTTGTTTTTGTTTCATTTTCATACTGGGGATTAAACCCAAGGGCATTTTACCACTGACCTCCATCCAAATCCCTTCATGGTTTTCTTTTTTGATACAGGGTTTTGCTAAGTTGCTGAGGACCTCACTGAATTGCTGAGGCTAACCTCAAACGTGTGATCCTTCTGCCTCAGGCTCTTGGGTGCTGGAATTATAGGTTTGTGCACTGTGCCTACCTTCTGGATTTTGTCTGTTTTGTTCACTGTTGTTATCTCCAATGCTGAAAATGTGATGTCATGATAGGTCCTCAATAAATACTGAATGTTTGAAACACATCATTCCTTGCAGTGTTAAAGGAGAAGTTGTTCAGTGACTCTTGTCAAAATTCAGTAAGGCAGATTTCATTCAGGATCATAATGAAGGATATGAGGATCAGATGTCAAGGATGTTAAGATATTGAGAGTGGGGAATTTTTTGCTCAAAGGACTTGGTAATGTTCTTGCTAAAACTGGATTTCCAGTGAAATGCACTGATGAACCTGGGAGAAGGTTGGGGAGCATGACTGAAGTATGGTCAAGCAGGGAACCTTTGTCAACCATCATTACTAGGATAACCTCTAATGATAATTTTTCACCAAAGTTGTTATAACAATTGACTCATCAGCCTATTTAATTCAAATGTTTTCTTAAATATCAAATAGGCACATATATTTTTAACATAATACAAGATATAAAGAATGATGGTACATTAACATTGTACATGATTACGTTTGAGAAGTATATTACAATTTCCTTCAGAATCTTCAGTAAGCCATTGTCTGAACTCATCATCATCCCTTCCTCAGAGCTGGTGACCACTATCCTGAATGTTATGTTTTTTTTTTTCTCGTTCAAAATTGTTATTACACTCTTTTTTTTTGTAAATTATTATTTACATTCTATTTCTTAAATTTGTTTATGTGCATAGATTGTAAAAAGCCCACATCTTATCAACATCATGAACAAAAGCTTTTCTGTAGTCTTCCATCATTTGATGAATGTTGATATTTGAATTGTTTTCAGTTTATGCTATCTAGAAAAGCCCCAACTACCATTTTTGTACAAGTTATTACTGAATATTTTTTCACTGGAATAGATTTCTAGGTTGATCATTTGTACTCTTAATACCAATTGTACCAGTATTATTTGGTATTTTCAGGTTGCTTTCAAAATATTCCTACATCAGAGTGTATTAAAAGAGATAAATGGCGAGACCTGGACCCTAGCACAGTTACTAGCATTTGATGGGCCTTTCATAAGTGTTAGTTTCCTTTCTCAGGATATGGAGTTTTAAAATCATCTTGATAAGAAATGTGTCTTCTCCAACAGCTGCTGTTCAAGCTCTCCACACACCTCAGGGAAGGACCTGAAGGCCAGGAAAGGGATGCCTTTTGGCCAAAGCAATCAGTTCAAATGGAATCAAATCTCTACTGGCTCAAGGGGAGAATCATTGTCTACACTGGGTCAAGGGGAGTGAGTCTTCATCTACAGTGCTCAAGACATGTGAGTTCCCATCTACACTGGCTCAAAGTGAGCAATTCTTTATCTACACTGAACAGGAGAGGGAGGCACAGCAGTCCAGGACTTGAACAGGACAGCTTCTGGGCTCCTGCCCTTGCCCTGAGGCCTTCCTCTTTTTCTCCTTCTTCTTCTTTTAAACTTTTTTTTTTTAATTCTTTGGAACATCAACCTTATTATACAATTTGTGAGAGACGAATTTATTAAGTACCATCTCTGCTATCCCAGAAGCATAAGAGAAAAGACAAAGGGCAGGCCAGGGAGTCTCTGATGTCTCTGGAAGGTGGGGGAAGAGGAGACTCCTGATGGACCCAGATGTGTTCCTGGCTGGAGTCCATGCAGAGAAGCTTGAACCAGTTTACACTCCTCACTCCTGCAGCTGTTTGAGTCTATACCTGACCCATGCCCCCCGCCATGATGTCAGGATCCTCAGAGCTCAGGTTCTCTGGCTGTCCATTAGTTTGTCTGTCTCAGCTCTGCATTTTCATTGGAGCCACTCTATTTCTGAATGCCAGCCTGCAGAAAAAGCATGCAACAACACAGTTGTTGAATGAGGTGATAACTCTTCCAGTCACCCCCTTCCAGCCTTGCTGCTATAGGGATTGCCATGTAGAGGTACTTTGAGAAGACATGCTGTCATCTGCTGCAACCCACCTACTGAGGATTGTCCAGGGCCTGCTGGGAGGCTATACTGGGAGTGGAAGTCTTCACATGCAGAAAGAGGAGACAAATGGTAGGCATCTTGGTATTTCCACTGCCCTTCTGCAGGAATTGCTTGGCCTCCTGAGGCAGCTGCTGCTCACAGGGCAAGGAAAGGGCAGGCACACTCCTTTTTGGGGTGGTCATTAGAAGGAACTGCTGGCCCTGCGAGAGACCCCACTCCCACCCCAAGCACAGGCTTTTCTAAATATGCTAGTTTATATTCTTAATAAAAGTATATGAGGACAAATGTGTTTGTCTTGTTGTTTTGTTTTGGTTTTTGATTTCTGCTGTTTTCTTCCAGGGAGAGGTTCATTAAGAAAGAAAGACAAAAAGGACTTTGTTAGCACAACACACAGAGTCTGTTATGCTTTAGGGATGGTAAATAGTAGCCTGAGAAATGTCTTTCTTTTGCACTTGTTAATTCTATGGTATACCTAATTCTATGGGTGAAACCAATTGGGAGCTAATGATACTGGAGTGCGCAGGTGGATAAAAGGAACTGGGGGTAGGTAGGAGTGGAGGTCAAGCAAGATGAGAGAGATAAGACACTACCGGTGTATCTCTGAGGTAGACTCTGATGGCCAAGGGTCCTGATTGGACAAAGAAAGTGTTTTATTATCTTAGAGACTCCCAATATGTGTGTTCCTCGTCATTGTCTTGAGATTTCCTTTCTGACACTGGATTACTTTCCAAATGTTAATAATGACATAGTTATCTCAAGCACTAGGGTCATGATGGAGGAAAGCAAAGTCTATTTGGTGAGGAGAGGTGAGTGTGGTATGGTGGAGTGTTTTCAAGAAGTTTGAGGACGGAAACAATGTGAAAGCCAGGAATCTGGCATGCTAGAAGAATCCCTTGATGAAGATTTTATTCTAAAACTGTTCCCATGAAGAGACCTCCAGAGTCACAGCTTGATGCTTACTGAAGAAAATGATCAAATTACAGTTAAGAATAAAAGTTTCAAATTAAAATGAGGTTTTTAGTTCAACTTTTACCTCATCCACACTAAAATATAACTAGGTGATCAATCAAATCTACCTGATATCAAGTTCTTCTAGGTTTGGTCAGAGGAAAATAATGATCAGTGGAAGTGAGTCTTGAGTAAAAGATGAAGAAGAAAAAAAAAAGGTTGTGTTTATAAAGAAGACATCAAAGACTCCACAGCTTTGCTTGGCTTTGACCTAGTGGTCCTCACTTAAGTGAAGGAAAAACAATCTGTCTAGAAGCTTTTCTGAATTAACTGCTTGTGTTTCTTTTCCACTTGGCATCTTAAAGCTCATGCCAACTGTTTTCAAAAGGAGCTTTGTTCTCAGATGATCCATTAATTGAAGTATCACTGAAGAATTTGGGAAAAAATTCAACTTCAGTTATAGAACTTCTTAGTGTGTGTTTTTTTGTTTGTTTGTTTGTTTTTTGATTCCTTCACTCCTCCCCTCATGCCTCCAAACACATTCTTCCTCTTCTCACTGCCAGGGTGACTTCAGAAGATTCTGTAACAAGTTCTCAGATGCCCATTGTGTAGTAACAATGGATTCCAACAAGGACCTGCGGATTCTGTCCTCCCCTGCTTTCCTGAGTGGAAGGCTATCCCCTGCCCAGGCCTGCAAGCTTGCTAGGCACTAGAAACCCCAGCAAGAACTCTTCATGCCAGTCAAACCCATTGGGTGGATATGTGGACATGTGTTGAAGAACTGTTCTGGAAAAAGTACACACAATCTTGTTTTAAAGGGAATATGGGTGTGGGAACAACAGAGAATAAGATCCCCTATGGTTCTCTTCTTTTCAGTCACTTAGGAGGTAAACCCAGTGTTCCAAGTTCTTTTGAATCATTTAGGGGATAGTTTTAAAACTTTTTTTCCTAATCTCTTTTTTTCTTAGTGGAGGGGATCCAGAAAGTAATTATGGACCTTATAGATGAGTTTAAAGATGAACTTCCTACCATCCTAAGATTATCAGAATCTAATCAGGTAATGTGATTTCATAATTTTCAAAATGAATTTTTAAAAATATATTGTATTTTTACTGTCATATGGATTATTTAATGCTTTGATTTTGATATAAGTGCTTGGAGCTTAAGAAGATATTAATTTTACCTAAAAAAAGAAAATTCAATCTTCCTCAATGGGAGGATGATCTGGAAAAAAGAGGGGTTGTAGATCAGGAAATGAGATAAATTAAGTTTAAAGACAATCCTTGGATTAGAAATCTGGAAATCTAATAGCCACAATTGCAATGCAGTTCACTTAAAATTATGGGCTTGGGATATAGCTCAGTTGGTAGAGTGCTTGCCTTTCATGAACAAGGCCACAAAAATAAACAAAGATTTGCTTAAGGTAAAGTGAAAAAAAAAGCCAGATATACTTTTGCTAAAATCTGAGGCAATTAAATCAGTGCAAACACTCAATTGTAGCAATGGAAAGATAAATATAGTAAAAGTGCATGTGTTTTAATGTGGAAAAAATACTGATATCAATTTAAACAAAGTATATATGTGCTGTATTTTAAAAATCTCTGTTCCAAAAAAGATTTGAAATAGATAAAATATTGGAAATGGAGAGTAGAGCAACAAAGAATTTTGAAGAGATATATAATCAGGAAAAAGTAACACCTTGTTAAGGGGACATATATAACCTAATTTACTCAAAGGTACACAGTTGTTAATGGAAAAATATGTTTCAGCCATTTTGACCACAGTTGAAATAGAATATGCCTTAAAGTTACAGTAACAATCCCCACTTATGATACAGTAACAATCCACTTATGATGCAGTAACAATCTATTCAGAAATCAAAATCTTGGCAATGTCAAAGGTGAGGCACATAGCCCCAAACAGGAAATAAACAGTAAAGCACTCCAAGCAACACAATAATCACTCTGTACATCTCATTCCAAGGGTAAGAACTATCTGACCATTCATTGAGAAAACCAGCCAGTATATGTTTACTAAATACTCCCTACTGGTTGGTGCTGGGCAGAGGGAATACAGAGATAATATGCAAGACACCATCCCATCCATCAATCAGCTTAACTGAATAAAGACAGAATTGTAAACAAATAATTGCCTTAGAATATGCTAAGTGTTTCAGAGGTAAATTCAATTTAGAGAAGTGAACGATTCTGCCTAGGATGGTTAGAGAAAGCTTCATGGAAGGATACTTAAGAGGACTCTCAAAGGATGAATAGGAGGTTTTTTTTTTTGTTTTTTTTTTTTTTGTTTTTTTTTTTTAGGTAAAGAAAAGGGTAAGGTAAGTAGTTAAGGGCAAAGAATAATAACCCAGAGAAAACAGTGTGAATTTGGCTGAAAAGTATGAAATAGCATAGCATACTCCCTAAATGCCAAGTAAATATGAATAAATAGCATGTATGATAGAAGGACTGAGGCAGGAAAATAGTAGAAAATCAGAAAATGTAACCAGGAGTCAGAATATGGTGGTCTTTGTATTCCATGTTAAAAAAAAGACCTTGTGGGCTGGGAATGTGGCTCAAGCGGTAGTGCGTTCGCCTGGCATGCGTGCGGCCCGGGTTCGATCCTCAGCACCACATACAAAGATGTTGTGTCCCCCGAAAATAAAAAAAATTAATAATAATTAATAATAATAATTAATAAGATTTTTAAAAAGACCTTGCTTCATCCTAATTATAACATAGATATTCACAGAAAGATTCTGAGCATGGAAATGACATCCAGTTTGCACTATGAAACTATTTCTTCAGTGGTAATGTGTTTTGAATGGAGGCAGAGCTTCTAGTACAATTCTTTTACAAATGATAGTAAAAAACAAAGACAGGACATATACACTGGAGTTAGAAAGAATGGGTTGGGTACAAGATATTTAGGGTATCTGGAAACTGACAATGTGGTGTGAGAGGGATATGTAGGGATGGGGGAAACTCTGGATTGCTTGAGTGGGTAGAACAATAGTGGTCCTACTAACTAGGATAGAGGACTCTATGAGGAGGAGAGGGTTTGGAGATAATGAAATGAATTTAATTGGATCATTTAAGGGATTCTGTCACATCCCTTCTGAGCCATGGAGATTAGCTGTAAAATGGAGACATAGATTGGAAGCTCAAGTGAAGTCTGGACTAAAAATATACATTATTACATCATCATTATATAATGCATAAAATCAAGCATATAATGATGCCTATAGCTAAACCAAGACGGTAAATGTCATTACTTTAAGGAGAGAATGTAGTAATATGAGGGCTTGGGATTGAGCCCCAAGAAATGCCAGTGTTTAAAGGGATCAGCAGAGAGTCAGAAGTAAAAAAGGGAATTCTTGCAGAGGGAAGAATGAAATTCTATGAAGGTCAAAGGAGGAAAAAAAGAGGGAGGGATTAGCAGCCATAAGAATCCCCAAAGAAGTCAAGTATAGGTTACACTTTTGAAAGTTTTAAAAACTGAATCAATGCTTAGTGGGTAAAATTGAATTTACCCCCAAAATTTACTTCTACAAACCCATATTCACCAATAATGCTTGCAGTATACTTAAACTCTATTTTTAGCAAAAATAATTTTCTTTTTTTTAATCTGAATTGAAGATTATGGCTGTGTATTTATGTAAATGATTCAAATTTCTAAGCTTGTATGTTTCTAAAAATAAACAAAGTGATAGACATTCTTGTTTACCATCAAATCACACATGAGTTTCAACTGTTAAGACCTACCGGACTTTCTTAATTATGGTAGAGTTCTGAGACTTATAGAACTGACTTTCAGAAGATGTTAGAGACTCCAGCAGTCTCTCTAGTGTTATCGTCAGTAATATTGTATGGCACTATACAAATCCATTTCTTGTATGGTGTAGTCTTTACTGCAAAAAGTGTGGGTCCTTGATGCACCCTGCTGAGGTGGCAACCAGAGAGTGGACTGTTAAGCAAATAGAATAAGGCTTAAAAGCTCCAGAGGGCAAACCAAATTCTGTAATTCTATATCTTAGACTTGCAATCTAGTTGCTTCCTCTTCTGCATTCTTCTAGCATTAGTATAAAGTCTTTTGAAACACTGGAATCTTTTCTTGGCAATGCTCTTAATACTTGGTGGTATAAAGGGAAAAGATGGACAGGTGTTTGTGGTTGATCCTGGATATCAAATGATTAAAGCAGCACAATGGTGACAGTAATTATTGAGAAAGCCTCAAGGTGAATCCCAGAAGCCAGAGACAGGCCAAGAAATCCCTGTTATCCCTTCCAAATTGTGATTCTCCCATTGCCTAAATTAGAGAAATTTGGATTTTACTTAAATAAAGAAGTTGCAACTTTATAATTCCCTTCATCTTTTCCTCCCATCTGAATGGCCTCATTATCCTACTTGAGCCAAAAGCATGGTTTATATAGAAATAGATTGATATTCTGATCCCTAAAGAAAGAATTCTGTGTTCCCATTTTCATCTTCTTGAAGCTATTTACTTTTAAGAACTTTAATCCACTTAGAGAGGAACATAATTATAGTTAACATTATTTTATCATTTTTGAAATACTTACATTGTTCTTTTTCTTACTTTGAAGAATGTGTTGCTGAGATTGGCAAGAAATCTAATCTGAGTAGTTAAGGAGCATTATAGCACTTTTGAAGCTATTTTTTCTTCAAAAATAAATTATCCAGAGAATATTGCTAATTAGATTATTTTTAAAAGGTCAGATTGTAAATGCTTTTTTTTTTTTTTTAAATTTCTAGGATGATTCCTAGTTCCCAAATGCACTGAAAGAAATGGTTTTAAGAATGCTTAGAGGACTTTATTAATTGGGTTATATTTTAAATCTCTAAATTCTGTGGTTGTATTTAAATCCTCCTCTACCCCAGGCTATTTATTCAGGAAAAGGCCTTATTGTTCACCTACAGTTAAAACAAAACAAAAAGATTTGATGGGAGTGGTGGTATAATTTTTATAGAAGATATACCCAGAATAATGGTTATCAAGTAGTACTTCATGGCTAAATATTTTAAATGAAATTTTCTTTCTGGGGCTGAGTAAGCTCATTTTAGAACCTTGGCTTGAGGTAGTGTTTTCTGAGGTCTAGTACCCTCCACACTCTGTGTCCCAACCAGCCCAATACCTTCAGTATCTACTTTCTTGGTAAGGTAATTTTTAAAGCTTTACAGAGGCAAATTGTAAATGATTTCCATATGAGGAATTTAAAATTGCCAACCTTTACATTTGAATGAAGAAATGTTTACTATAATTGGGGAACTAAAAAAAATTAGTTAAAATTACATTTAACCATATACTACAAGATTGGGAATTACAAATAGAACATATGCCATAATGCTGTAACCCATGCCAAAAATTTTGAATGTTACATTTGTAAATGTACTTCTCTGAATTCTCTCTTTTTTTTTTTAATGTGAGAAAAAAACTTCTGAGGATGCACCGTTAGTATCTGGAAATTACTTTTAATGGTGTTGAAGTTTTGAAATGTAATGAGAATAGGACTATAACTAGAATATTCTATAATTCAATTGTATTTTTATCTTTGGTGAATTGTTTCTTGTGAAGCAGTATCATTATTGTGAAAGTTGCAAAGTAGATTGTGCATGAAAAACTTTCTAGGTGGTTTCTAAATTTGGCATATTTCTTTGATATTTCTCATTATTAATTTGTTACATTTTCTGATGCTCTTCATTCATTCATTCATTCATTCATTCATTCATTCATTCTTATAAGTATTTGTGAAGTATCTATCTACTACATGCCAGGCACTAATCTTGGCCTTGCAGGGGGACAGAGAGCCCCCAAATAGCTATAAAACACTGCTGTAATACAAATTGCATTCTTGTCAAACAGAAATAAGAAGCAAGGGAAATAAACTGTATATTTAAAAAAAATTTGTTGTTGTTGATGGACCTTTTTATTTTATATGTGGTGCTGAGGATTGAGCCTGTTGCTTTACACATGCTAGTGCTCTGCCATTGAGCCACAACTCCAGGCCCTTAAACTGTATACTATATATTGGTAAATGTAGGGAGAAGAAAAATATAGCAGAGAAGGGATATAAAGTAGGGGAGTAGGTATCCAATGAGCAATTGATTGTTGAGGTAGCGTAACCAAGAAGGGTCTAGTGAGAAAGTGATTTTTAAGATTTAAAGGCAGTGAGGGAGTAAATCCAGGACACTTGAGAAATCAAATGGCATAGCTAGTGCAAAGTCCCTGAGATAGAAATTATCAAACTAAACAACAATCAGAGAGCTTCTCCAAAGAATAATGACATTTATTTGGGAATAGCAGAGTAGGCAATGGGAGTACCTGTGCCATAGAGAACCATATAGGTATTCAAGGAGATCCAGGCAAGAGGAAGACTTTAAAGGCACTTAAAAGGAGAGATTTGTGCAAGCTACTTGAATACAGTGTTCTTCGGTAGTGGAGACCAGAGGCAGGAGTTGGTGTAAATTTATTGTCAGAGCCATAACTGATGGGTGAGTGTCCTGTCAACAGCATCTTTCTGAATTATTGCAGTCCTAATGTTAAACTTAGTTACACAAATCTCTTCATATGTGTAAGGCATACAAAGCATGGGATATGTGTATATTGAGAAGAAATCTCTCTTGGGCCTTTGTCCTTGAGAAAGTTCTTATCTCAGACAGAAAATTATGAACCGTTCCCCTTCATAACTTCCTGGCTCTAATTTTGTCTGGTATCTGAGAAGAAATATTTCCACTTGGTATCTTCATTTCACGAAGTCTACCTGACAAGTTCAACAAATAGTGAGGAAGGAAAGGAAGAGGAAAAGAGGATAAGGCCATAGAGGTAAAGAAGTAACAGACTTTGTGGGGTTTGAATGTACTTTGACTTTTACACTGAGTTCAAGAAGTAGCCATCAACACAGTTGAGCAGTATGATCTGATATGAGTTTTAATTGGATCTCTTTGGCTGATACATTGTTGAAAGAATGAAAACAGGCAAGGCTGCAAGCAGGGAAACTATTTAGGAGTCTAATTCACTAATTTGGAGAAGAGATGATGGTGGTATCTAAGTATAGCAGACTTGGTGTAGTACTCTGAGTGGTAAGTGGTCGAATTCCAGGACTATTCAGAGAAAGAATTGAATAAGATTTGCTGACAGGCTGGTTTTATAGATGGAGGACAGTAAAACGCTGAGATAATAGAAATTGGAGTTCAGCATTAAAACTGCTGATGACAAAGAAATGGGCCTGGCTCTAGAAAAAAAGAAGAGAAAAAGGAAAAGCAGGGTTTATATTTAAATAGGGGAGGTCAAATGGAGAGATCTGGAGCAAGATTCTAAAGCCAATCTTATGAACTGAGGCTAGGTTAATTTTGGTATGTTACCTGTAAGTACCTTTGTGCATGCATCTCTGAGGTGTGATGGAGAGTTTGAATTTCTTTTCTGGCCTTTGGTGATGTGCTCAGATGATGATGATGACAGAAAGAATCATCTAAACTTTCACACTTTGTAATCAACTTCAGGATGATTAGGGTGATAGAAAACAAAAAAGAGGGAAAAGAAATTTAATTTTTGATTAACATTTACATTTAAACAATTTCCTGGGCTGGAGTTGTAGCCCAGTGGTAGAGGGCCTGCCTCACATGTGTGAGGCACTGGGTTGGATCCTCAGCACTACATAAAAATAAATAAATAAAATAAAGATATTTGTCCATCTACAACTAAAAAATTTTTTAAAAAAAAAACAATTTCCTAATAGAACTAATTGAGTAACTCACTCAACCTAAGAGTGAATTGAAATCATCATCATAAATTAGTGACTTTTTAAGAATAAATTTTTTAATGGTTCTATGAATAATTGTATACATTAATGGAGTAATATGATATTTGGATATATATATATATATTATGGAATGTTTAAAGCAGATTTAATATATCTACCTCCTCAAATATTTATCATTTGTTTGTGGTAAAACTTTCAAAATTCGTTCTATTAGCTTTTTGAAATACCCAATAACTTTTTGTTATCTATAGTCACCCAAAAATACTCGAGCATGCCAAAACCTCCTGCTCCTATTTATTAGTACTCATTTTCAACTTTCCCCATCCCTTCTCCCTCATTTATTCCTCAACCTCTAGTAACTATTCTACTCTCAACTTCTAAAAGATCAACCTTGTAATAATTGATGTATGATCGAGACCATGTGGTACTTGTCTTTTTGTGTCTTGCTTATTTCACAAAATATAATGATCTCCGGTTTCATTCCTATTGAATTGGTTACTGTTTTATATATAGGGAATCTCATTCTGCATCTAAAGGATATAAGTAGCTGTTCCTCTGTAGTGTCCTTCCATGTCTCCAGAGACAAGAAGAACTACCAAACATGCTTCATCAATGGAAGTCTTCTTGGGAAATTCAATTCCATATTTTGTGGCAAGGAAAATAAAGATGGTCAGGAAGATTTTATTTTCAAAAGTAACAGTTGTTTCTTAAAAAAAAAAAAATCTAGGAACACATCAAAAAAAGGAAAGTATTTTTAAAAAACCTGAAGATAAGCACAGTGTTCACACTAAACAAATGAGCATGTAAGGGAACCAATGATGATAGTCATTAGAATCAGCTTGAGACTGTCAGAGACAATCAGGAATTTATGGCACCAAATGGGGAAGATAACACAAAGTATGGCACTAACATAATGTTCATCTGCATTAAAATAATATTTATAACGAGTCAGTTAACCTGAATCCTACATGAGATGTTGGATTAACAGATTATCAATTACAAATAACTTAATTTTTATACAAAGATAAAAAATTAAAGAGAAACTGTAAAAAAAGTGAAGATTGAAGGGTCATTCTAGAGTACTGTTTGGGGGAATGAATCAAGATTGGCTAATACAAATAAATGTGTGAAATCAGTTAATCCAGACCAACACATACAGATCACAAGATTTTGTAAATAAACTTATGAAAATACGGATGGGGAAGCTGCAGAGTGTTTAACATTTTGCAACTGCAAAAATGAGTGGACCTAGCTGGGCACAGCAGTGCATGCCTGTAATCCCAGCAATATGGGAGACAGACTCAGGAGGATCACAAGTTCACTGAGCAACTTAGTGAAACCCTGTCTTAAAATAAAAAATAAAAAGAACTGGGGATGCAGCTCAATGGTAAAGTACCCCTGGGTTAAATCCTTGTATCAAAAAAAAGGGGGTCCTCCAACACTGCATGATGCTTGGACAAGTAGACAAAGTTATTTAGTAAAAGTAGACCTGCATATATTCCATCACATACGGACTTCTTTGCGTGATAGTAAATTATAATGAGAAAAAAACACAAGTAAATTATAATCAGACCAAACTAATTCCAGCTGCTCCACCTTGAGAAGAAGTTGGAAGAGGTCAGTGCAGCAAAGTACAAAGTCACAAGAGAAATGGAATCTGTATGTGCTAGAGCTTTGGATACTGCAGACAATTTGGGTTCTCTCCCAGGAGTGCTCACAACCACAATCAGGGTAGAAAATATTGTCAAATGATTGTACTTACATGTTACTTTTCTTGCTCTACCTACCATATAACTGCTTTTTTGGCTTGCTTTCCTTTGAAATGGCTTGGGATTGTAGCAATTTCTGCAGTCTGCAATTTAGATGACACTCTCTGTTATTGGTTTTGACTAGGACGGCTGAGGCCACTGGTGGGCTAATAGACTTTTTTAGTAAAGTTAACTTATCAGATCACAATAGAACACCAAATGCTACAGCAATACATCCTCATTGAGAAGCTAGAACAGCTTTTGTTTACCTCCATTGACAAATGCTGAGCAGTAGTAGAAGTACTGAACTTCAGTGACAAAATAACAAAAATACATTTATTTCAGGATAAAAGAAGGGGCATTGAAAATGGTGTTTGTTATGGGCAAAAAAATCTATTTAAAATATTTTGCATTTCTATATTTAGGCGGAACAAATATTTAGAGGTCCAGAGTTACTTGTTTTTAACCAGTACTTATTAACCAGTACTTTCCCTCCAGTTATATCCTAAAATGCCAAAATAACCCACAAAATTACTTACATGAATAATGGAAACTATATTTGTTTGTTGCCTGGAATGTAGTCTAACCACATTGTAAGTAATTGCCCCATGGTTCACTTACTGGTAGAGCAGAGAAAGAACTATATTATGTAATGCTACAGTTTTTTTCTATCAGAATACTGATAAAATTTTCACAGTATTGAGAGGTAAAATTTTATTAAACTTGCTGATTAGCATGCAGAAATTTATTTTATTTTTCTTTAAATTATACATGTACATATATATTGTATGTATGCTGCATTTCATAATTTAAAAAATTTAAGTGGACTCAAAATATTTATAACTGTTTTGAATAAGTATTATTGTTTGAATAATTCAAATATTGATGTTTGGATAAGGATTCTTGTTTACTTTTGAAATTAATGCAAAAAAGAAAGATATAAACCCAGAGAAAAATGAAAAATATCGATCTTTTAGCTAGTTACTTCATTTCTGGATAGTTTTCCTAAGGAAAAAATATATACATATTGAAGTGTGGGGATATATGTATTGTATGTGAGTATACAATTATTGGATACTAAATATATATACAATATTATGTGTAATGTAGCTATATATTCAGTCTCTGCCAGAAGTGGATTTTAATAATGCATTAGAAAATCACATATCAGTTACTTTTTAAAGGCTTATTTTTCAGAAAAGAGAACCTGTGCAGAAAAAATCCAGAATGGCTATCACTTTAGCCAAGATCAATCGGAGAGCATTAATTCAAGGATTAAACAACATATCCAGATCTTCCCAGTCAGTGGCCAAACTTCTGCATCCTAAGCTTACATGTAGAATTTTGGAGTTAAGGGACATATCTTGTCGTCTGCTGAGAGAAGTTAATGCACCAAGTCAACCAGTATATAACATTCAGGTAAGCACCTACTGCTTTGGCACAAGATTTGGACCTTTGTTAAAGAAACTTCTAAGATCTACAAGCTGTATTTCTGTATCCTCAGGTCATTAAAAAGAAAGATAGCTAAACTTCTTTAAATGTGGAATATTTTAAAAATGAGAATGTAGAGCATTTTGTTGTCTTCCATGTAAAACAGATGTACTTGGATAAGAGAAATAAATGGTTGCTTTTTTTTCAATATAGTGTATTTTCTGGTTTAAATAAGTCTGAAAAGGAGGGGAAGCAATATGGACTTTAAAAAAATTCTTTTTTAGTTGCTGATAGGCCTTTATTTCATTTATTTACTTATATGGGGTGCTGAGAATTGAACTCAGTGCCCCACACATTCTAGGCAAGTGCTTTACCACTGAGCCACAACCCCAGCCCAGCAATGTAGACTTTTTTTCCAAGCTTATTATTTAACTCTATTAAATGGTCCATTTCAATCGATTTCAACCAAATATAAGGATGCAAATTACAATTTCTGTCAAACCTAAAAGAAATTCTACAACAAATCTTTAAAATGGCTGTTTTGTTCTTTCCCCCATGATTTTGTTGTATTTTCAATATAATCTTTACATATATAATATATTGAGTATAACTATAATTTGGATAAGCCCATCAATATTTAAGTAGATTTTGAATTACCCTTTCTACATTGTTTTATTGGGGCTCTGTTTTGTTTTGTTAAGGAAAACAGTTCATAAAACTTTTAAGGAACTATTTCTTTTTTCCTAAACTTTATAGTACAGAACTCTGGGTTTTTCAGTCTGGGCATTGTTCAAAGCATCCTAAATTTTCACTACAAAGGATTAGAATCTTGCAAGTCTGGCCTCTAAACCCCAGGATGAATCATTTGGAACTCTTGTGTTGAAGGGAGAGAAAACAAGGTTCAATAGAGGTTCTCAAATGATGCCTTTGGATCCTGTTTGTCTCTTTCTCTCCATTTCTTGGGTCTACTTGCTCTATGCTGACTGCATTCTTAGAGTGGCATTTTCCTCCATGATTTGCAGCTGTTCCTGGGGTTACGTCCTTCTAGATTTCTTCACAGCAGAAAAGAGAGTCATTAATCCAATGTTCCCAGTAAAGTCCTCAGGTTCATTCTTTGAGAATGACTTATATAGGAGAAATGACTTAGGTCTCAGTGCTCATCTCTAAGCCATAAAATGGGATGCCCTAATTAGTCTATGACCAGATTACCAACTTCATCCCTATATTTGGGATTGGCATCCCATTTCCAGATCATATGATCTGAGATTGATATGGAAAGAATAAATCCACAAATAAAAATCTGGGTTGTTTCAAAAAAAGATGATAAAATGAATGCTGAGTGGTCCAAATCAACAAATAATAATAAAAACATTTTACTTTGTAGGAATCTCTCTTTAATCAAAGAATTTGACATTTCCAAAAATTATCAGATATGTGAGCTATGAACTGCCTGAGGGCAGCATTTATAAAAAAATTCATTTATAATACCTGATATCTAATAAAGTAAAAAAAATGTTTTGTTTTAACCATATGAGTCACTAAGATCTATAAGCTGTATTTCTGTATCCTCAGGTCATCAAAAAGAAAGATAGCTAAACTGTATTATCTTAAATTCTCATTGAAATCACCTTCATATTGAATGTTTTGCTTTGCTGTTTCTTTTCTTGCATTGTCAAACCTATAGATTTTCTAGAGGTTTGATATAAGAAATGTCTTTGGAAAAATATTTCTGTATTTAGTATATGAAATCATATTTTAAAACACTGTCCATTTCGCTGTTCAGAGTCTTCCTTTTTGCTTCTCTGCTAATTCAGAACCATCAAGGATCTGAGATTTTCCATTACTTGCTAATCAATTATCTTGCTACACACACACACACACACACACACACACACACACCAGGCTTAGGTCAGGGACATAGATTGATATTCATGGTAAAAGGATCAGAGCAGTATTTTTTGTTGGTTCCCTATACTCAGTTCCCATAAGGCAGGTTATTTCAAAAGAAAGGAACCTTGAAATCAAGAGACTGTGCACTTTTTAAATTTTTTCTCAGTACTAGGAGTTGAACCCAGGGGTGCTCTATCTACTGAACTAGATCCTCACCTCTTTTCATTTTTTATTTTGAGACAGGGTCTCACTAAGTTGTCCATCCTGGCCTTAAATTGGCTATCCTCCTGCCTCAGCCACCCAAGTCACTGGGATTACAGGCATGTGCCACCATGCCAGGGAACACTCTGAGCTTTTCATGACACATCTGCCCAGCCTTCTCTTTATCTCTCTGTCTCTCTCTCTCCCCTACCCCGAGTGTGATTTTTTATCACCCTAGAATGTAAATGTCTAGGAGAGAAGAAGAGGACTTTGTCTTTAGTGCCAGGTGATGTGTTTGGAGAGAACTTCTCTAGGTCTCTGTACACTTTCTCTAGCTTCCAAGGTTGTTTGCTACTTGAACATGTCCTTTGCTTGGAAGATCAATCTGTACAGGAATGAAACAAATCCATGAGAATATTCTCTCAAAACTCATGAATATTCAGTGGCAAGAAAAAATTATATCTATTGCAGCTGAACTTATGTGCTTCCTTTTATCCGGTGATAAGAACTGAAAAACAACACAATGGGTTTACCTTTTTGTCTTGATTGACAATCAGTTTCTGAGGTAAATTTAAATCTAACTTATTCCTGGAGGCTGAGATGAAAGAGACAGGTTTAGGGACCAACTGGCTTGTCCAAGGTCCATATACTGACTGTGACTATCTCTTGACATCAAAATCAATAACCTATGAGATTTCTTCTCCTTTGCTCTTGTTCTAATCAATCTAGCTTTAATCCCCAAAATTATTATCAATGAAGTATTTCAAAACACACAGAAAGTAATATATCATAAGTCTAACCCAAATTTAAATTGCTGTGGTAATATTTGTCATATTGCCTTTAGATCTCCCCTTAATAAAAATGAATATAACTAACTATAGCTTACTCTCTTCTCTTTGCTTCTCACCAAAGACAATCATTACACTGAAGTTGATGTGAATATGTCCTTACTTCTATATTTTTACTATATATATATATATATATATATATATTCACATTAGATGCATATAGTTTTATTCTATGTATATTTTAAGTTTATATAAATTATACTGTGTCTATCCTTCTGAGACTGTTCTTACTTGACATTGATAAATATGTAGCTAGGGTTTATTTTTAGCTTCTCTCTCTGGTAAGAAAAAAAAAAAGATCCATAGTTCATCTGATACTGGGTTGATGGACAGTTTAGTTTCTAATTTTTTTTCTGTTGAAGACAGTGCTTCAGTGAATATGCTTGCAAATACATGCAAATAAATGTGTGAGACATTCTTCAGGTATATATCTGAAGAGGGATTGCTCCAGGTTTCATTAGCTATTACCAAACTGTATTCAGGGAGGGTGTTCTTTATTGGGAATCCTTCTGATTCCTAATTAGAGGATAATTTCTTCAGTTTTGGAAAATTCTTAGTCATTATTTCTTCAAGTATTGCTTCTTTAGTTTTTTCTTTAATCTCTTCTTATAGAATGGTTATTAAAACATATTTTGGATCTTCTCATTTTATTCTTTATGTGTATTTGCCTTCCTTATGTTTTCCTCTCTCTCTTTTTTAGTTGTAGATGAACAAAATACCTTAATTTTATTTATTTATTTTATGTGATGCTGAGGATCAAACCTAGTACCTTACATATGCTAGGCAAGTGCTGTTCCACTGAGCCACAACCCCAGCCTTCTTTGTCTCTTTTTGATACATCCTTAGTAATTATGCCTAAAATGCTCTTTCATTTAGTGTATTTTTAAAGTTTTTATTTGTTCTTTTTAGTAATCATGAAAATATAATATATTTGACACATCCTACATACATGGAGTATAATTTCCCATTTTTGTGGTTGTACATGTTGTGGAGTTACACTGGTCATGTATTCATATAAGAACATAGGAAAATTACATTGACTCACTCTACCGTCTTCCCTATTTAGTCAGTGTATTTTAATTTTAAAACATTACAATTATCATTTCTACAAGTTCTATTTGGTGTTGCACCTAAAATTTCTGCTTCTTTTATCTTTTTAATGAGTCCTTTACAAGTTTATTCATTTTTTTAAAAAAAGTCTTTAATCATTCTGAACATATTTATTTAGGAATGGTCTTTTACATGGTTTTTCTTTGAAATATTAGGGGTAATGCTAATTTTTCTAACTATGGTGATTTATATTATATCATATATTAGATAATTTACTTATGTTTTATAACTTTTAACTGAACCATCTTCTCCAACAGAGGTTTTTTGTTTTGTCTTTAATAAAAATCCCTTCTGTATTTACTGGTGGAACCAACCATCCCTTTAGAGGAATTTTGCTTTGTTTCCAAGGGTATCAGCAATCTGGGAGCAAGCTTTATTCTTTTTTTCAGCTTAGATTTTCCTGCTGAAAGGGTAAATTCAGATCCCTTTGTAAGGTCAGTCTTAGGGTTTTAATCTCTCATAGGAGAATTCCAGTCCCAGGTGGAGAACTTTGCTTTGAGTCTCAATTTCACTGAAATTGAAGCTCCGCAAAGGCCCAATTTTCACTTCATCTCCAGTCTTTGTATTAGAACTCAGGCATCCAATCATTATCTCAGGGTCCAATAACATCCCAGAGTTTCTGAAGTATAAACTCATACACTTGCTTCTCTGGCTTTTAGTTCCATCTTTGTTCCTGGCACAGGGAACTTCTCTTTCTTTTTTTGTAAAATCATTCTTATGCTAAATATTTTGAGTTTCATTTTATATGGAATTTCTCAGTGTTTTTGTGCAAGTGGTTCTCAGTCTGCCATGTTGATGGAATCAGCTGGCCTTTAGCTTTACTTAATATTTTCCTTCACAAGTTTTAATATAAGATGGTTAATTTCTTTGGGGAAGTAAGAGAAATATAACTTAACTTTTTATTCATTCAACAATATTTGTTGAAAACATGACATGTAAAATCACTAGTTTTGTTTCTAGGGATTCAGAGACCTCTCTTGCTTGCTCTGTGGACTGTGGGGCTGGTAGGTAAAATAGAAAACAATGTCAGTCAGGTTTAGTAATAAGCATATGATTAAAGGGTGCCAAGTATACAAAGGAAGCATAAAGAAGAGGCCTATGAATCCAAAGTGGTCAGTGTAGGCTTTCTAGAAGATTTGGTATTCTGAAACTTGAAGGAAGAAGAATTTGCAAGTGAAGAAGTAAGTGAATCATTCCAAGAAGAAAATAGTATATATTAAGGTACTGAGGTAACTGAGAGTATGACTTATTTGGAAAACAAATAATTCTATATGGCTGGAGTAAGACAACAAAAGACAATCCCTGGTCAGAGGTTTCAGAGTCCTTGAGGGCTGGGAATGGGGAAGAAGCTTCACTTGAATGATATGTGGTAGTTTGGGTAGAGAAGCAGAATTTCCATTAAGAGGAAACTAAGTTGTAGCAAGGAAGAAAATAACATGTCAAATTTGAAAGGCTCCGTGAGGATAAAAATAGAAGTATGAATATGAATAGAGTGGCCCAGAGAGTCAAAGATACAACAGAGAAACATATGAGATATGAGAAGTGGCAGAAATCAACGGATTGCTCTGTGGATGAAGTGTCTCCATGTTACCAGACTATGCTGTGAGGTGAATGTCACAGTGTGAAGAAGCTACATGACATAGAGTTCAACTCATCCAGAGTAGGTTCCAGCATGAATTCCTTTAAGAATTCCTAGGTTGCCTGTATCAAGGTGGAGCTTGGTGTTATAGGAAATTAAAAAGAAGAAAGAGCTGGAATTGCTTTCTATGCAAAGGGTGGTATTTGTGAATGCATGGGGGATAACATTTTATGAAAACTTGCTTGTAGGAAGGTACATGGCCTAATAACCCATCTGAAAGTATATTCTAAAGATCTTCTTCAAGTGATCTGTCTGGTCACTGGTCTGAGGGTGATGCATTCACACCTAGAACAACTTAAATGGTTCTACCAGTACTGTCTTATAGATCACTTTCCTTAAGAACATGGAAATAAAGAGGCATTTTTATTAGAATACTGACAATAACCAGAATAGTGTTTTAGCCTTTTGACATAGGGAAATCTGAGATGATGCATATAGTAATGGTCTCCTCAAGATAATCAGAGAATGGATTCTGTCCCAAGACTCCCTCAACAATCTACCTGGGCCTTTCTGCTTGGATGTTCAGATCTAGACCATGTCCCATATTTCTTAGCATATTGAAGTATGTGCCAAACATGAGCTCCCCCCAAATTTAATTGACACAAGTGACCTAAAGAGATTCCAATGACCTGTTATAACATGAGCACAGAGAATTTGGGTCAGGCTTCTCCTCTGACCATCCAGTTGAAAGAGGCTTTCCTTTGTGGATGCTGAGTCAGGTTGCTTCTCAAACCTCTTCAGGTTCTGCAGTAATAGAACAGCAGCTAGCCTGTGAGGCCTCAGAAATGGAAAAAACTGAGCAGAGAATTCCCTGGAGGTTTCCGACATCCCCAGCACCTATATTTACAGAATGGTGCATCTGCCCAGCTTTAAAAACTGCCTGGCTGAGTGAAGCCTGCAGCTGCTCTCCCTGCAGTGACCTAGATAATCAGCTTTAATGCTGACTTTAGCCAAGACACGTCAGCTCCCAGACATAGTTGTTGATTCTGGCAGACCAATGCCCGGCCACAGGACCAGGAGCTCTTCCTGTGACAGAGTTATCTCTATAAAGCCATCTGAGATGACTGTTTTTATTTTGTGTAGGCATTGTGGAGTGGTATAAGGTATGATATGGGCAAATGTGAAGCAAACCCTCAGCCTTCACAATGCCTGGCAGTTCATTTCATCCCAGTGAACTGGTGATCTCTTTTCAGGAAGGAGGTTAGAAGTTTATATATGAAAGAAAAATAAACCTCTTAAATGGTTCTACTAGTACTGTCTCATAGATCACTTTCCTAAAGAACATGAAGATAAATAAGTACTTTAATTAGGATGCTGACAATAACTAAAGTAGTCTTTCTCATTACTGACATTCCAAGGTAGATTCCAGTTTGGGATATTTCTAAATCATACAAATATTAGGAACTTCTGTGCATCCTTAATGGGACTGCCATGAGTCTAACTTGGCTAGTATGATTCAGACCTGGGAAAAAAGATATTTCCTAGAAAGTAGGACCTCTCCAAGTGTACCAAGAAGTTGGGACATTTGACCTTTACAGGACCACCTGATTAAAAGCATGCTCAAAAACAAGGTTCTACAGGGTGTTAATACTGAGCTAAACAAAGTCAAACAGCTTTCTTCACTGTGAACTGCTAGGAATCTTGCCTCTGGTCTTGGGTGTTCTGAGGTCGCTAAACAAAGACATGATCATGAAGCTTTTGCAACTTAATAGGAAACATCCGTGCCCCCATACTTTATCTATTAACAGCAGTCAGTGTTCTTGCAATGTTTGTTGGTAAATAATCAAGCTAGAGTTTCTCTAAACCTCTCCTTGTATAGCTCATCAAGGTGATTTTGGACACAATCTAAGTCAGGCCTGGTAATTCTCTAACCTTTAGATCATGTATATGTGGATCTTTATTTTCTTTATTTTTTCAACTTTCTTGTAATTTATGTCATTATTAGTAAAAAACCAAAAACGAACACAGATACTTTTTTTATGAAATGAGGCAGTCAAAATTATATGGAAGAAGTTTATAGGTTGAAAAAATTTTAATATATACATTTTTTTAACATATATGCCTATTGTATATGTTAATGTTCCCAAATAAGAAGAAGAAAAGAAGAGGAGGAGGAGGAGGACCACAACAATGACATATGTACATAACATTGATACTAAGATATTTTTAACTCACATATGCAAATAAAATGAAATTAATATAACACGGTTAAGAGGAAAAAAATTTAAATAAGCCAAGACAATTTAAATAAAGATTCCCATTTACCAAAATTCTCCTGTTTATTTATCTCAGTTTTGACCATATACTATTCCTACTAAAAGCAAGCCAAAATGAAACAGGATGGTTTATAATATGAAAAATATGTACTGCAAGTCATAAAATTGAAAAATGGCTACTTGCCAGTAGACACATAAATTTTGGAGGAAATACATTTTCTACAAGAATGATTTGTTGCAGAAATAGAAAGTATTTGTTAAAAGCAATAAAATAGTGGAAAAAAATGACCCTTAGGCAATATACAGATAAATTGTTCAGAAGCATAACATATATTGTTTTCATAATTTATTTTGAAACTAATCAATTTTAATTACTTATAAAGACTGAATCTGAGAAAGATGTAGCAAAACAGAGAGAAAGAGTAATTTCTCATGCAGACCCACTTTTACTTAATTGCATATGGCCTACTGTCAAATATGGACAGCATTCATATGAATCTTCACACTGTGAAGAAGCCTTTTGTAGGGGTGTGTCTGTTTTTCTTTCTCCTGAAAAGTCTGCTCTCTACTTGTATGCTTGTCTCCTTGTACAGTCTTACTGTTAGATTCAGAGGCATTCTGTCATTTTGGTTCTTCCAGCAAGAAGGAAAAAGCAACTCCTACTTCATTTCCTGGAAACTTTGCTGAAGCTAGGAACTCTGGGAAATTTTCCAAGTTGACTTATACAGGGAGTCATACCTACCCCTATATCTAGGAGTTAGTATGGCCTGAAGAGAAAGGAAGAAGAAAGGAAACAGGCTCTCTGTAACACTCTCCGCTAATAGGCAGGTGGTATTCTTGGTTTCAGCATTCCATAAACCACATAAGAGGGAGGCAAGAAGACTGTGATAAACAATTTTATTCTTCATTTAATAATGGTAGCAGTAAGCAAAAACTTACTATATAAACACTATAACAGGATGCAAAGTTCACTTATATTTTAATTGTTTCATTTGTAAAAAAATACCATATGCTCTTTCAATTTAACTAAAAAAAAAAAAAACAGAAAACAAAGAATTTAATCTCTGAACCTGTGTTACCCTTTCATAGATTTGTTGATAAAATGAGGCAGTGCAAGTAAAGCTGTAGGATAGAACCTGGTGTATGAGTGTTCTGTAAATGTTAAGACTACAAAGCTATATGACTAAATCATAAAAGCTATCAAAATTTTGTTACACTTCTGTCCAGATTTTTTCTATGCAAAGTTGTTTATTTTATCATAAAAATACTAGACATGATTCTTGAACTTTTAAATTGAAATATGGAGAATAAATGCAAATCACTATGCATACAGCTCAATGCATTTTCATAAACTAAACACAATCTACAGTTCAAGTCACCCATAACAACCTCCCACCAAAATCTCATACTGCCTTCCAGTCACTAATCTCACTCTTGATGGGAATACCCATTTTCTTGACATCGTACAGATTAATTTGACTTATTTTTGTTTGGAATTGAATAATTTCTTAGGCTTATGATTTTGAACTTAACTCTTTCCCATCTCTTAAGGTACTAATAATATTAATCATGTCTACCAAGCTCCTTATTGCTACTCATACATAGGTATCCTGCTAAGCACTTTATAAGCATTTTCTTATTTAACAGCAAACCCATGAGATAAATATTAGCTATTACAATACAGTCCCTTTCCATTCTTCATAAGCAGTAAATTCCAAGGCAATACAACTGTGTTGGCAACACAACTTAATGATCAGATGAAGGGTTCAGACCCTGGAATGGGATTCCTGGCTTAAATCTAACTTTACTACTTGCCAACTATATTACCTATTTCTCTTTTTTCTTTTTGTGGAATAATAATAATAATAACAACAACAACTTTGTAGGATTGTTTCAAGAATTAAAGAGAACATTTATGAAGCACATAGTTCATTTTTTTAAAGACCTACTTGCTTTCGTGTTTTTTATTAATTATTTTAATCGGGTATATTTGACAGCAGAATGCATTTTGATTCATTGTACACCATTGCAGCAAAACTTTTCATTTCTATGGTTGTACACAAAAGTGTCACATCATAGGTGCAGTCTTACATGTACCTAGAGTAATAATGTCCATCTCATTCCACCATCTTTCCTGCCCCCATACCCTTTCCCTTCCCCTCCTTCCCCTTTGCCCAATCAGAGTTCCTCCATTTTTCCCATGCCCCTCCCTTCCCCCATTTTGCATCAGCATCCACTAATCACAGAGAACATTCCATCTTTGGCTTTTTGGGATTGGCTTACTTCACTTTCAATGCTATAAATAACTTTTTAACAAACATGGTACACACTGTTCTTTCGAGTTTGTGTGCATTTTCTACTGTGAATTTACATGATTTTATTAGCCACAGTCTGTACCTTTTGGGAGTTCATCGAAACCACTGAGTGGCTTGGCTCTTGCTTCGGAGGAACATGGCTAACTGCCACCTCACTGCTGAGCGGGAAGGGAATGTTTTCCTAATGTTTTCATTTCATAGCCTGCTCAAGAACACAGAGGTGGCCTGTAAGATAATATAGTTCCCATAAACTGAATATGTTATACTGATATGTTTAAAGTAGGGACATCTAGTACCAGAAACTAGAAAAAACTGAGAGGCAAATTCATTACTGGCTGGCATAACCTTCGAAATAGCAAGCTGGATATAACAGAGGGTTTCCTGAAGCTTAATGACCATCTAAAGTCAGTGCTGGCCTTTAGCAGTCTCATGATTAACATATCCAAGCAGATCATTAATCTCCGGGAAATGCTTAGTATTTTGATTGCTGTTTGCTTCACTGAGGTTGTGAATAATTTAGTAAGGACTGATTATATAAATTTGAACAAAGAAAAGACTGTTTTTTTCAAATATGCACAGCAGCACCTCCTAGTGAGCACAGTTTATAATCATAAAAGGTTTAAAGAATTTCAAAAAATGCAAGATTATAGATTTGTCATAGGTCTTGATTAGTAGAAAGTATTTTCTTGTTAAAAGTTAAAAAAAACTATATATTTTCAAAATGTGGAAATAAGTCCAGATAGTTGCAATGTAGATGACTTTTTTAAAAATAAAAATTTAAATTCTCATTTTGTAATAACATAGTAAAATAGAACACTGAAACATTGGAAATTTTTGTTTTAATAAGAATATCTTTTCTATTTTTGCAGGTCAGAAAGGGTTCTTTGTGTGATATCGTTTCCTTTCCAGCAAAGACTGCTTTAACTAGCATAATATATGCTTCATATGCAGCACTAATTTATTTGGTAAGTTCTATTGGAATCTAGAAATAAATATAACTTATTTTAAGCAATGTTAAAGATAATACTATACAATTGTGTGCTATATGATGTTATCTTTTATGATACTATTCACAAACTAAGGTACCATTCTCTTGTAACACAAAAAATAATTTCATGTTTGATACTTTCTGAGGAGCCAAATGATCCAACAAAAATCAATTTTCTTTAATAACTAAAATTATTGTCAGAAAGTTTATTACTGTTGGAAGGCTTTTGGTCAAGACATTTTAGTTTTTGCTTTCATTTAGCTACATTTGTTCCATTTATTATATCCTATGATAGCTGCGTTCAGCATTCATCATTTTTGAGTCTATGAATTTGGAGAATACAAATATTAGCATATAATATTTTGATGACAAGTGCTGTACATGACAAAAATATTGAAGATTTTATCCATTATAAGGGCTTTATTTTCTGTTAATCAATAGCCATTTATATTTTACTTTAAAAATACTTCTAACAGAGAAAAGTGCACAGCTTGATGAATTATCACAAAATCTATTAATCTATGCAGTAATCAGGTAAAGAAGCAAAACATTACCATCATTCTAGAAATCTCTTTCTTTTACACTTAAAATCATTACCCTTTTTAAAATTTTTCTTTTTACTTGTAGATGAATACAATACCTTTATTTTATTTATTTTTATGTGGTGCTGAGGATGGAACCCAGTGCCTCACACATGCTAGGCAAGCACATTACCACTGAGCCATAACTCCAGCCCCTTCATTACCCTTTTCTATAAAGGCAGCCACTACCATGATAGTTCAGCTTTTAAACTGTAGGTAAATGAAATAATATAGCTTATAATCTTTTGTGTTTGTCTTCTTTTGCTCAGCATCATTGTGAGACTCATTTGTTGTCTGTAGCAATAGTTTGTTCATTGACATTGCCATGTAGTATTCCCTCTATCATCATTATTTTACCACTTCAACTGCTGATGAGCATTTGGAGTATTTCCACTTTGGACTATTATGAATAAGATTACCTTAAATATTATTGTACATATCTTTTGGTGAAATTTTTAGGTCATTGAGTATGCATGTGTTTATCTCTAGTAGGTATTACAAAACAGTTTTCCAAAATAGTTTGTAGCAATTTACACTAATCCTAGCACATTATAAAAATCGTAATTACTTTAGATTACCACAGACACTTGGTATTGTCAATATTTTCCATTTCAGCCATTTCTGTGGGTATGTAGTATTATGTTCATTGTGATTTTAATTTTCATTTCAATGATTTGCATTCATTAAATGGATATTTAGATATCCTCCTTTGTGCATTTCTGTTAAAGTCTCTTTTTCTGTTGAGAGATCAAATTTTTTAAATTATTGATTTGTACTTTAAAAATATATTATAGGAGAAAGTCCTCTTGAGATTATATATGGGCAAATTTCTGTTTTTATCCTGTGACTTGCTTTTTCACTCTCTTACCACTCATTTTCTTCATTTTAATATAGTTCAATTTATTAATGTTTTCCTTTTTGCTAAGACTTTGTATCCTAATTAGAGAATCTCAACTTATACCCAAGGCCACAAAAATATTCTCCTATTGTAGTCTAGAAAATATATTATTTTGCCTTCCACTTTTAGATTTAAAATCCATGTGAAATTGGTTTGAGAAAAGGGCCAAATATTTTTCCCCATGAGTATCCAACTGATTTACCTCAATTTCTCAGAAAACAAAAGTCTTTTTTCTATTGTCCTAGAAGAACCCCCACCCCTTTTTTAAAAATTATAAATCAAGTGTCTTTTTATGTAGGTCTTTTTATAGTTGGCCTGTTTGTCTATTTTTGCACCAATTTAGCACTATATTACAGAGCCTTATATGATGTCTTGATAACCGAATAAGTCCTTCTCCTAATACAGGAACATATGTATCTATTTATTTTGATCTTTAATTTCTCATAATCAATTTATGTTTTGCTGGAATTCTTACATATTTTTATATCAAAACAAATGATATTAATCTTTCCCCCACAATCTATAAATTTATACCTGTCCCAATTAAAATCCAAGCAGTTGTGTGTGTATAAGTTGATTCTAAAATACTTAGGGAAATGCAAAAGGCTAAGAATATCTAAACCTGCACACCCAGCTGCACCCTAGTGGTACATGACAGTAATCCCAGCTACTAGGGAGGCTAATGTAGGAAGATTGCAAATCCAAGGCCAACCTGGGCAACTTTGTGAGACCCTTAAAAAAAAAAAAGTGTTTAAAGGCTGGCAAGGATAGCTCAGTGGTAAAGCACTTACCTAGCAGGCATGAGGTTCAATTCCCAGCACCAAAAAGAAAAAAAAAAAAAAAAACCCCAAGACATTCTTGAAAAACTACAACTTACTTTTAAACATGTTATTTCATGTTTTAAAAAAATCTTGAATGTATCAAATATTTTGCAAATGTTTTATGTTTTTGAGAAGTTCTCAATATCTTAAATATGAATCTTGTATAAAATTGGCATCAATTGAATTAAGATGTAAGTACTCTACAAATATAGTAGGATGGATGAGTATAGGAAAATAACAACTAAACTAAAACCAAAATTAAACTTCAGATTCTCAAAGCCTGTTTGAAACCATCCCAGTTTGTAACACTATAAATTTTACAAGCAAATAATAAAAACCTCTTAGTGAACTGTTAATTGATCAGATAAGCATCCAAGGCCTGAAAGAGGCCAAGGTTGGAATTATGGTTTTAAAAATAAATAACACATGTATTGGAGATTAATACCACATGAGTGGAACCATGCCAAGTGCAAAGAATGCAGTCAATAGAAATGTGGAAAATAGCAACATTTAAGGTGAACTAAGAAGGAATTTATCTATGAAGGAGACAAAAAAGCAACACTCAGAAAAGCAGGAAGAGAATCAGGAAAAAATGGTGTCAAGGAAATAAAGAGACTCAGGAAGGTGTGAATTGTTATCAAATACAAGCAGAAAAGATCAAGTAAAAGAAAGATTTGAAAAGTATATCAGGTCTAGTATTTAAGATGCTAAGCTTAATCATTTTGAGAACTAGTTCAGTGACATTCTGGGATAAGAAAGACAGAAATAAACAGGTTTTAGAGTGAATAGGAGATGATAAAATGGAAACCAAGAACATCAACTGGTTTGACTTAGAGGAGAAAGTTATATAGAAGTCAAGAGAGAGACAGGGCTGCAGGGAATTCCAATTTTAGGATGGAAGATTATTCATGAGTATTGTAGGGGAAGAGCCAGTCAAGAGTGACAGGTTGCACATAAAATCCCAGCAGCTCAGGAGGCTGAAGCAGGAGGATCATGAGTTCAAAACAGGCCTCAGCAACTTCAAGGCACTAAGCAACCCAGTGAGAACCCATCTCTAAATAAAATACAAAATAGGGCTGGAGAGGTGGCTGAGTGGTCTAGTGCCCCTGAGTGCAATCCCGGTACTAGGAAAAAAAAGAGTGACAGGTTGAAGAGAAAAGGAACAACCGACAGAGAAATTGGTAGGGTACAGGTTAAAACAAAGAAAGGCATACTGACCTCAATCAAAACTCGTTTTCTGAGACTGGAGTAAAGTTCCTTAAAATGGGCATAGATATAATTTTGTAGATGATGAAAGAGGGAATATCAAATAAGAGAGAACTTTACAATTTTTTTTTTCACAATACAGCATAGTAAATGATCATATTGGGTTATGTGGATGAGATTATGTGTTGTTAGAAGTGATAGATTTGAAAGTTTCTAGCTCTGGGTTTGGGCACATTCAAAATGCAAGTACCAAAAAATATAAAAATATGTTACTGACATTTAATCATCTTAATTAGAAGTCCGTAGTTAGTTAGGCAGTTCCTAATTTTGTATAGTGGGATCTACAATGCCATCAAGAAACCAGGTGCTCTGGTCTGAATGTGTCCTCTGCAAATCTGTATGTTAACCCCCAAGGTTTGATATTAGTAGGTGGGATCTTTGTGAAATTATTAGGCATCATGAATGGGATTAGTGCCCTTATATTATAAAAAGTCCCTGAGAGTTGTCTTTTTCTCTTCTACCATATATACACAGTTAAAAGACACCATCTATGAACAAAGCAGGCCCTCACCAGACAGAATCTGCCTGCCATCACCTTGACCTTGGGCTTTCTAATCTCCAGAACTGATAAATAATCCTATTGTTTATAAGATACTCAGTTTATAATATTTTTGTGATAGCAATATGAACAGATTAAGACATCTAAGTCTTTCTACCTTTTTCTCTAAAAACTGTTTTTAGTCCTTAGGTTTGTTACCTCATGCTCAGGCATCACCTCAATATCAGTGTCTAAAGCTGGAAGGGGAAGATAGAGGCAAAAGACAAAGATCTTTCTCTTTAGGTAGGAGGAAAAACTTCCAAATACCCTTCCTGACCTCTTTCCCAGCAGACATATCATTTTATTTCATTGGCCACACGCTAACTGGAGAAGTGTGGAAAAGCTGTGCTCCTGTGTTCTATAAGAGGCAGGCAGGCAAGTGGGCAGGATCCAGCTGAACTTCTTCAAAGCCTGAGTCTCTCAGCCTTTTTTGCTACTACCTTTTTTTTAATTAGTTGCTCAAAACATTACAATGATCTTGACATATCATACATTTGATTCAAATGGGGTATGAATTCTTATTTTTCCACGTGTACAGATTGCAGTATGACATTGGTTATACAGCCATACTAGTGTCTGTTGTATTCTGCTCCCCTCCCCTCCCATCACCTCTCTCTACCCAATCTACTGTGACACGTTTCTCTCTCTGCTACTGCTACTACCTCTTCAAGAAAACCTTTTGTGTTTATGCTCCGTTATTCCATCTTGAAGCATTTCTTTTGTATAATAAACTAGTTTAAGTTCATGTTTCATAGAAATTTCTATTCTCTTTGCTTGCCTTAACTACTTGACATCATCATCATCATCATTTTCATTGTTAGAAAACTCACAGGGGAAATTTAGTGAATATCCTTCTTAGAGACTCTAATTTTTAAAATTGTTTGAGACATTTCTCCTTGAAGCACTGAATGCCATTTTTTTTTTTAGGTGGAAATTGGGTCATGTGTTTGCTTAGAAATCACTGATTTGCAAGCTTACTAAATTCTTACCAAAATGTTTATGTCCTTCCCATTGTACACACAGGTACAAGCAAAGTCTGGGAGGAAGAAATTAAAACAAAAAGCCAACTTTGAAATGTTTGGGAACAAATTCCATCTCTCAAAAAATGTTTCATTATATTTAGTCAGAAGAATAAAGAAGGGAAACAGCTAATGAATTGAGGGGAAAAAAGATGTAAAGCACATTTTAACTGAAGCATACTAGGTTTTAAATACTCTTTAGAATTTGGTGTTATGTACTTAGAACAGGGAACCAATCTCCCAATACTTACCATATACCAAGTGCTTTCTGAAAGGAAGTTCTGTTTTATTAGAATATGTAGATTATTTATGCTAAATATTTTATTGCCTTTTTTAATCTGTGGTTGTTAGTAGTTTAAAAAGAGACTTCACTTTTCAAAATTTTTGAAAATTATATAGGCAGTCTGCATTAATGCTGTGCTGGAGAAGGTAAAGCACATTTTCCAAGAAGAAGAATCCATAAGGCAAAACACAGAGAGTGAAAATTTTAGAAAAGCCTTTTCAGAGCCTGTGATTTTGGAGCCTGCATTTCCTGAAGGTGAAATCAAAGCAAAACCTTACAGGTCATTGTCGGAGAAGCCAGACAACATTTCAGATCTCCCCAAGCTTCCTGCTAATAAGCAGAGTAATAAGATCCAGGTTTTACATTCGGTGTTTGACCAATCAGCTGAAATAAATGAATGAAGAAATCTAAACACAAACATCACTGCAGAGACCTTGAATTATCTATGAAATGGCACATTTCATCTGACAAAACTAGGAAGCTAGTTTACATATACCAAATGCTCTGCTCTTAAAAAAAAAAAAAAGCTCCAGGGTGAGGATGGGGGATACTACTATGCAACTGTCATTCTCTAGTATTTATATGGTAGAGAAAATAAAATGAATCTTGATGTATAATAAACATATGATTATCAGTATTTTTAATAAACAAAAAATTCTCCTTTTGGTGGGTTATACTTTATACCAAGGTTTATAATATCAGCATATATATAATACTTTTATTAAAGATTTGTTTTTGGTGTCTGAGAGGAAAAAAATTCCCTTTTCAGGGATAATAAAAGGATATTTATTTTCTATCTGAAAGCTTCACAGTTTGAGTCTACCTACCAATTTTTTAATAAACTTACTTGTAAAGTTATGAAAGACTTCCAATTTACAAATGCCATAAAATATTATTTACAAATCTGATAAGATTTCTGTATATGAAGACCCCCTACACACCTTTTTTTGTTTTTTCTTTTTTTAAGAGATTAGGTCTCATAATGTTGCCTAGGCTGGCCACAGACTCCTGCGTCCAGGAATCCTTTTGTCTCAGCCTCTCAAGTAGCTGGGACTATGGGTGCCAGCCATACTGTACCAGGCAATGTTACCTTTTTTTCTGACATAAATTTAGAACCAGAAACCATTATTGCCATTGGCTCCTAAGAACAAATCCTTTTGAAACTGGCCCTGCAAACAAGGCTGATAGTGTTTGCTTGCAGGAGACATTTTGGTTTCTTCTGTGCACTCTTCCCTTACCCCAATGGGGACTGAATCCATGGGTACTCTACCACTGAGCTATATCTTCAGTTCCCCCATCTTTTATATTTTGAGACAGGGTCTCACTAGATTGTCCAGGCTAGCCTCAGACTTGCCATCCTCCTGGCTCAGTCTTCTAAGCAGCTGGGATTACAGGCATGTGCCACCATGCCTGGCTCTTCTGTACATTTTAAATTGTGAACTTGTGATAAGACCTTAGTGGTCATTCAAGGATTTGCACCTGATATAATAGGCTCGGATGAACCCACCTCAGAGATGGTACATTTTCTATACCTGGTGAGTAGCTGCTGTTATAAACAATATATTATATAAACAATATTCATAAAAGCCCCAAACTCTCTTGTTAATAACCTGAGAAGTCAATAACAAATGTATTACTTCGTGGTACCCAGATTTCAACAGGAAACATAATAATATATAGCAAAGGCTATATAATATATATACATACATACATATATACATATATTACTATATATAGTAAGAAGTCTTTTTTACATACCACATTCACTATTTTTACAAATAACCAAGAGGCCAAGTAGGCCCCTTAGAATGTTAAGCATTATATTTGAACTCTTAATTTGATCTTAAATCATGAAGACTACCATGAGACTACCATTGAGACTACCATTGAGACTATTCTACTACTCATTGAGACATTCTTAACAGTACTGAATTCATAAGATACCCATTACATTCTACAATGTGTTGCTGAGTTTTGCATAATTGGCATCCAGAGTGTTATTTTTAATACTTATGCTCTGTTATTCCATCTTGAAGCATAATTGGCATGATTGGCATCCAGAGCGTTATTCTTAATAGAATAGCACTGGACATAAATAATGTAGTTAAATCAGGGTGAACCACCTGTTGTGCACACATGCACAAAGTTTTCTAAAATAAAAAACAAAACAAAACAAAAAAACTTTTATTTAATCTGAGCACAGTGGTGAATGCCTGTAATCCTAGTGGCTAGGGAGGTTGAGGCAGGATCACAAGTTCAAAGCAAGCCTTAGCAATGTAGTGAGGCCCTAAACAACTAATGGTGACCTTGTCTCAAAAAATAAAAAAAGGGATGGAAATATGACTCAGTGTCCCTAGGTTCAATTCACAATACAAAAAAAAAAAATTTTTTTGGATGTATTCTGTTGGTAATACTTAAATCATACAAAATACATGAACTTTTAAACTCTCATAGATATGTGATTTTTAAAGATAAGTAATAATTGTACCTGTGTTGAAAAAAATCATCTTTGGTATGGAAGCAAAGTTATTATAAAAATATTTCCACACATACACAACACTTTTCATTGTCATATATTTTTATCAGGAAGAACTCCGAATTACTTTGAAGTCTCCAGTGGCATAAAAATCAGAGTCACACTTAAAGGGTTCCTTAGAAAGAGTCACATAAATATTCCCATTATCCACTGTCACTCTATGAATCCTTTGCTTTATTCCTTTGGAGCACCACTTGGGTTTTGCTGATGGATCTTTAGGGTTTTTAGACTGGTATAATCCTTCTCCTGTTGCCAAAGTAATTTTGTATTTATGCCAGGGGCAAACTATACATGGTCGTCCATCAAAATCCTGGGGAAAGAAATAACTGATTTAATAGTCTGGACATTTCAAATGTTCATGATAACCTCGGACTTAGTACAGAATATATGCAGAAAAGCTAAGTTAAAGAACAGGTCAGCTTTTATTCCCCCTCCATTTACAAATTTTTCAGCATAAAGCATAACCTAACTGGAGAAGAGTCATTAAGTCCTTTTTGCAGTTGATTAGAAACCCAGTGTGTTAGAGCTCTATCAGAAGATGACTTGCTCAGGCAAATTATACCAAGACTGCAGCATTGTTATCTGTCAATGTCATCTCTACAGAAGTGGGGGAAAGGCTTCCAGCACTTCTGAAGGAACTTTCAGTAGCTGCAGGAAGAACTGTAAGTTCCAGATATGAATTCAGGAGGAGTTATTAAAAGCAGGAGTGCAAATGTTAATTGAAAAGCAATTTGTGATTCCAACTTTGTAACTGTGTCTTAGTGAGGTTCTTCTCAAACTTGAAGGAGAATGGGAATCATCTGGGTCTTGTTTAAATGCAGTGCTGTTTAAGTTCAGAAAGCTTACAGCATTGGTGCAATATTCTCCATGCCAATATGCTCCAAGAATCTGGGCTGTGGATCACACTTTGGATAGCAAGGTCTTAAAGCTCTCATTATGAACTGAACTGGGGGAAATTCTGACATTATGATAAGTAGGTGCTTACATTTTTCCTCTACACAAAATTTAGAAATACTGATTTTTTCCCCCTCATAGCACCGTCAGCAGACACATTTTCATAATTTAAACATACATATGTCCTTTAACATGAGGACAGGTATAAACCAGGGTGGATATCAAGTTAAATTCTGTTTTGTTTGTATTTTTTTCCTCATGGTACTGAGGATTGAACTGAGGACCTCATGCATGGTAGGCAAGCTCTCTCTCTACCACTGGGCTACATTGCCAGCCACCAGGTGGACATCAAGTGTAGAGACAGTGAAATGCTAAGTTCAGGTTTGTATTTTGTGCCAGTTATAGATAGAGAAGTAGAGAGACAGGGATAGAAGAAATAAAGTGATTAGTTTGGAATACAAGGAAGCAAAGGTAATTCCTCCATTATTCTTTAGTTAAGACTTCAAAGTGTAATTTCTTTAAAATTTTTAAGAAATATTATTTTATAAAATATATGCTCATTATAAAAACATACAAAGTATAAAGTAAAAAGAGTATATTCTTTTTAATATAAAAATGAAATATCATTAGAAGTACTATTCTAGGACTTGTTTTATCACTCACAAATACACTGTTAACATTCCTCAATACCAGCACATGTAGTTCTGCCTCATTAATTTAATGGTCATATGGTATTCCACAGCATGACTGTACTACAATTTATTTAATCAGCTTTCTATTGTTAAAATGTTTAGGTTGACCTCGATGTTTTGTTATAATAAACAATGCTAAAATGAACCTTTCCTATAAAGAGACAAACAATGTGCAATTATATTCATAGGATAGATATCTCAGAGTATAATTGTTAGGTCAAAGACATGCATAGTTCTTATATTATCTGCAAAATGGTTTTCCTTACATTGTAGGGTTATGAATACCAAAAATATCTGCAATTACATTAAAGGCCCTGAAATATAATTAAATCCAAATATACATTATTTTTGAATAAAGAATGAAATGCAAGAATGTAAATAGGAAACATCTGAGTTTGTTGAGAATAAATTCTACATACCTCTATTTCTCCCAAATGTAAAGGTCCTCCTGAATCTGAAAAGTAATTGAATATTACATGTAGTCATTTAAAATCCTGAAATTTGATAGTTTTATGACTCATAAACACAATTTGTATAGAAAAAATAAAAATAAAATCTTACGATAACAGCGAATATCCATAGCATGATATTCTCCTCTATGGTAGAAAATGACCACTTCTCTGTCATGGACAACAGCTGTCATTCTTTCAGATTTTTTAATGTCATCTTCTCTGCCAACACAGACAGAAGAATATTCCTTATCTTCAGGATCTTGTACAGACCCATCAGGATCCATGCTAGTTGGGGTGGAGGAGGAAAGAAAGAAAATTGCAAATGGTCTATTTGACTACAACTCACAGAAATATTATAATAAGAGTCTGGATTTCTTGACTAATGGGTGCATTTTCCTGTAACTATATGAAAGAAAACACTTAAAAAAAATCTTGATTATAGTTAGTCATTACTTGAGTTAGAGACTCCTTGTGTCTGCCAAACTTAGAGAGGGCTCCCCCATTCTAAGGCTAGAATTGTATTAAGATTAATTTTAATGCTTAAGATGGAAATTTCAGAACTACTAAGGCATGGATTAAAGATTTACGACTTCTTCACTCCCTATTAATTTCAATTCTAAACAACATCTGGTTACAATCTGCATTGTCTCCAGCCTTCTGCTGAAGGTAGTCTGAAGAGTCTTGAGCCCTTTGACTATGAAGGCTCACTTATTTTTGTCTACAGCACATAGCCACCTCTTACAGGCACAACCAGATAACTACTCTAAAATGAACAGATAGGTATGAATGGAATTCTTTCATTTTCTTACCTTATATAAAAATTGTCATTACTACTTTGGCCTTATTTTGGGCATTCAAAGAGATTCTCCTCAAGTAACTTACAGAAGGGAATTTGCAGGTGTCATGTATTTTTTTCCTCAGTACAGATATTCAGTCTATTTATTTGAAAGTGATCCAAAAACCCTTTTAAATACTTTGAGAATAATATATTCACAGATTATTAATTCCATGTTAGAAGGAAACATCAAGATACATCAGCGTCAGTGGTTAGGCACCTGAATAGATCTGGCATAGAGCAGCTCACTCCACAATGCGGGCAACAGAAAAGGGGTTGCCTATCACATTATGATATAAGACCCTGCAGAACCTGGACCGTTTTCTTGGAACAGACCTACTTCAATTCCTTTATTATGTGACAGAAATTAAAAGTTTATGACAGATGAAAGAAATTAAAGTTTCATATAGCATCTAATCACAACCTACTTTTATCTTTGGAACACTGACAGACAAATTTTTCAGTCTATTTAGGAGGAATGTAAGTTTGGAAACACAAAGCAGGTAAAATTCTCAACGAGTGGCTATCAATAATAATCTTTATCACAGAAGATTTTTAAAACAAAAAACTTGCAACAGAAGTTCTTCAACTTCTCTTATATAGTTCTTCCTTGTTAGAGATAGTCATTCATGATAAATAGTAGAATGTTAGATATTTATCAGTCATGACAAATATTTTCTGAACATCCACTATGTGATTGGCACTTCAGGAAATAAGACATAAAAGTTTCTGCCCTCCAAGTTAAGTAGAAAGTGCCCCAAGATAGTCACTAATAGAACTTAGTAGTATCAGTGACCAAACTAGTTGGAATTGTTTTATTAAACAAAATTATCTAACTCATGAATTTTACTGTTTAAAAGTCTTACTAAACAGTAAAATTCATGAATTTTATTCTGAACTGTAATGACTTTCAAATAAACTTTATGGGTTCTTGCTATCACCTATTATACATGCCTGCACATGCATGATTTTTTTGTGTATTTGTGTGTGTGCATCTGGGAGCTGAAGAAAGGTAGTTTATTTTTCCTTTCACTATAGTTTTCCAAGAATTTTATATTATCACACAACTAGCTACATTAATATTTTTGATAGATGGTGAGACTGATAATAAGTAAATGCATAAACAACTATACATCATAAAAGCCAAGAAGAAAATGAGTAATATAAGAAAGTAACAGGAAGGTGATTTTGCTAAGAATAGGCAAGAAATATAACCGAGATAATAAATGGTTGAAACCAAATGCAAATGAGTTGACATGCTAAGAGCTGGTAGAAGAAAATTCCAAACAGAAGGAATGGCAAATACAAAAACCTGAAGAAAAGAAAGGGCATGGTTAATCTGAGGAACAGAAAGGATTCTGGAACATAATGAGCAAGATTGGCATAAAAACACAAGCCAGGTTGTGCAGTGCTGTGTGGGGGCTTTATTCTAAGAGCAATGGGAAGCTACTAAAGGATGTAAAGCATGATCTATTTTTAGACATGATCTATCTTTTTAAAAAAATGCCCTGGATTCTATGGAGAATGAATTATAGCAGAACAAGAATAAAAGCATGGGGATATGGGGGTGGACAGAAATTCAGTAGATAAAGGAGAATGGAAGGAAGGAAGGGGGAATAAGAAAGAGAGTGGAATCAATATATTATAACTTTCCTATGTACATATATGAATACACCACAGTGAATCCCACCATCGTGTACACTCACAAGAATGGAATCCTAATTAGAATAGATATATTCCATACTTGTATAATTATATCAAAATGGATTCTACTGTCATGTGTAACTTAAAAAGAAACAATAATAATAATTTTAAAAAAGAACTAAAGCATGGAAATCAGAAAGTTACCTTAGTGTGGACCATGGGAGAGATGGTGGCTTAGACTAGGGTGTTTCCTTTGTGGGGGAGAAAAAAGTAACAACAACAATGGCATAATGAATTACACTAAATGCCAGACTCTATTTTAAGACTTCATTGATTTACTTCTTCAATCCCCCAACATATTACTTTTTTGGTGGTGCTGGGGATTGAACCCAGGGACTTGTGCATGCGAGGCCCGCACTGTACCAACCCCCAACATATTACTTAAAAGGTATTATTTAATTTTACAGTGAGAAAACTGAGGCACAAAGAAGTTGGGCTGATGGAGTGAAGGCACTAAAGAAAAATAAATAGAGATGGTTTCCAAGTTTTAGGTTTATGCAGTGAGGTGAACTCCAGTGCCGGTGACTCTGACTGTGATGGGAAAGACTGAGAAAGAATGGTAATTTTACAGCAAAGGAAAATCAAGCACTTGCTGTTTTTTGTACATACTGAATTTGAGGTGCCTAAGAGACATCTGAGTGGAGATATCTAGGCAGCAGTCAAACATAGGAGACTAAAATTGAGGATGACTAAAGAAAGAGAATCTTAGTAGTTTTCTAGTTATAGAGTTCAATGCAATCACTTAGGGAGCACAGATGGGGAGAAGAAGGTCTAAGAAAATTCTTAAAGCACTTTAACATTTGAACATTTAGAGGTTAAGTGGATAAGAAGCTAAATAGAGGCAGACTACTACTAAGTGTGTATAATTTATTGCTAATCAAATTAAATTCCTTCACTGCTTTCTCATCTTTTCTGTATTCTCTTCAAATTGCAAGTAGGTGATAACATGCAGGGGTCAGGGAAAGGCAGTTAAGGAGGTAAAAATCTGCTCAATGCTGGCTACCTCTGTGTGTTAAACAATAAATGATACATGAAGAAAACATGGGTTTCCTAGGAAATTTACTCCCAAAACTTTGGTTTTCATTAAGAGCTGGGTCTACCCTTTTTTCTTTGTAAATTCACTTAATCCTTATACCACTACTTGCCTAGAAATTAAATACTGGTTAGTATTCAAGTAAGAGCTTACATTTAGAATAGAAACACTATAACTCCTTTTCCCAATATTTCTAAAGTTTATCTTCTATTTCACTCTATAATGTCCTTTTGGCCAAATATAGAAATTAAAAGGTCAGGGAAAAAAAATAACCAAGTTCAAGAAATCTCTCAATAGTATTCATAGGGACAGACTCAGGGTTCTGGTTTGATCCAATCCTTAAATCAAAATGATGATTCAGTTTCAGTTCCATTTTAACAATTTAATCATTTTTTTAAAGATTGATATGATTTTTTTATACCCTGTATAACATTTAGCAGCCATTTTTCAAAATTCAAAGTTAGAGACATATTCAGCCTTAAAAATGGTATATGTGGGCTGGGGTTGTGGCTCAGTGGTGGAACACTTACCTAGCATGTACAAGGCCCTGAGTTTGATCCTCAGCACCACATAAAAATAAATAAAATATAAAGATATTGTGTCCAACTACAACTAAAAACTAAATATTTTTTTAAAAAAATGATGTATGTGTACATTTCCAATCCCCAAATAACTCTTTGGTCATCTTACAAAACCTCACTAGATGTTCATGATAGATATAAACCTTCTCAAACAAAATGTAACTACAATTCTAAAGGTTGTGACAAGTCTAGGTTTTTATTTAATACTTTCATTTTTGGTTCCATTTTAACAATTTAATCATTTTTTAAAGATTGATATGATTTTTTATACCTTTATTTTATTTTTATGTGGTGGTGGGGATGAATCCAGTGCCTCACACATGCTAGGTGAGCGCTCTACTTCTAAGCCACAGTCCCAGCTCCAATAATGTAATCATTTAATGGATTCATTTAACCAAAATGGGAAACTACAGAAAGGCCTAGACAACTTGAGAGGAATCCAACCCTGCCTACTACAAGATAAGAAATTACATATGGAAAAGGAAAGGAAGTAAATAAAATGATGTCCCTTGTTATCTGTAGAGACTCAGGTGCTGTTAAACACTAAGATGTTTGCTATGAAATGCTCATAGTAAACATAATATACTTGGAGCTGGGGTTGTGGCTCAGTGCTAGAGCACTTGCCAAGCTTGTGTGAGGCACTGGGTTCAATTCTCAGCACCACATATAAATATATGAATACAATAAAGGTCCATCAACGTCTAAAAAACTTTTTTAAAAACATAATATACTTGTCTATAATTTAATGTTTTTATCAAAATTATGGACCTCAAATCAACTTTAAATAAATACCGCAATTTTAAGAAGCTCGTCCTTTATAATCAATAGTCTCTTCAAATACAGCAATTTGTCATAACTCACAGAAGTAGGTACAATGTACTTTTTTCCTTGATCAACAGGCCATTTAAATTTTATTTAAGTCCAAGGTTAACATTTGACCTATAAACACATATATCCAACTCTTTTAAAGGGGGCACTTGGACCTAGCTTAGAATGGTTCTGAACTATAGATCCAATCCTCTCCCAACAAGAAGTTTATGGAAGTGTCAAGGGGCTGCAGGCTTTTTGCAGAGGATTTTCATGATGGCTTCTCTGTTATTTAAATCTATACAATGTATTAAAAACTTTACAATGTTAGAAGGAAATGAGCATAAGTCACTTTAAAAGCAAGTTTATAAAACAGAAATTATTACAAGTAAAGTCTCTATGTGAGTGTGTTAGGAGTAAAGTTTAGAAAAAGGGCATAGACCATTGTTTTGAGAGGGGTAGGGTAGTTCTGAGCCCTGTGGAAGACAGATATCCGATATCATCATTAACTGGGCTCCAAACTGAGGTGGAGAGAGGAGCAGGGGAGGGAGGGCATTTGAGGAAGGGAGAAGAGAGGGAAGAGAGGTGACGGGAAGGGGGAAGAGGAAAGGGAGAAGAGGAGAAAAAGTGCAAGCATATCAGCATGGAGAGGAATAGGCATGAGTTTAATTCAATGTATAAAGGAAAGTATTACACAAATTAAGTTTAGGAAATTACAGGAGTATCACATATGTATTCTGGAGTTTGCCCTGTTAATGCCTGTTTTAAGTAACCTAGTTGGTCTGGAGGTATATAGCTCAGTGGTTGAGGATATGCTTAGCATGAATAAGACCCTGGGATCAATCCCAACATGGCAAAAATAAAACAAACCTATAATTAATCTAATTATTGAAAAAAGAATAGAAAAATAATACAAACATTATTCTAAGAATTTATCTCACAATAAAAAAATATTGTTCTTTAGAAAAGATATTGAGTACCACAAGCATGATTTTCTATATTACTTATGACCATCAGGAGGCTAGAATATTATCTTTCTAAACAGTCACCTGGTTTTACTTGATTTTGGCAGGTACCCAAAATATACAAATTGCTAGGTGGTAGTATTTACCTTCAGAGTTGGGCGTGCAGCCTTTATTATATTTTGTTACAGAACACACAGAGGGGCAGCTATCATAAGAAAAATGAAAAAAGAGACAAATGAAATGAATGAGGAAAAGAGGCTTAGGGAAAAAAAAGGCAAAGCAATATGAATTTGCAACACATACAACCAATAAAGGATTAAGATGCAGAATATAAACCGGGCACAGTGGCACATGCCATTCAGTGAGACCCTGTCTCTTAATACAAAAAAGGACTGGGGGCTGTGGCTTAGGGATTGAGTGTCCTTGAGTTTTCCCAGTACCAAAAAAAAACAAAACAAAACAAAAAAAACCCCAAAAAAGGATCTAGAATATATAAAAAACTCTTATAGACCAGTAAGAAAATGCCAAACAACCACAGAAAAATGGGCAAAAGCATAAACATTTCACAGATGAGGAAATCTGAATGGCCACTAATCACCTGTAAAGATGCTCAAACTCAGGAGGAAAATGCAAAGGAAATGCAAAGCAAAGACACAAATGGGACATTATTTTCCATCCCCCAGAATGGTAAAAATTACACCAAGTATAAGCAAAAATATTGAGCAACCACTAGTGATGACAAAAATTAATGCTCAGTTTGATACTACCCAGTAAAGCTGAACATATACCTAACCCAATAACCCCACTATAAGTATATGCCAGAGAAATGTGCACAGGCACACCAGGCACAAGAACAACTATAATAGTCAGAGACAAGGAACTCAAAACCCATCAGAAGTAGAAGGAGTAATTTTTATGTTTACTCAATAGAATGCTATAAAGCAGTAAAAATGTATTGCTACATTAATTTAGATTTTTTCAAAAACAACTGCAAATGAAAAAAAATTCTTAAATATTTCTAGGTAGACTTCCATTTTTATCAAGTGCAAAAGCAAGCAAAACCAAACAATATATTATTCATAAGTAAATGCTTATAGGGCAAATTTGTAAAGAAAAGTAAGGGAGATGACAAACAAAATTTCTTAAATGTTTCAAAATATCTAGTCAGTTCTTATATTTGAAATTACTTTTGGGGACTGGGGCTATAGCTCAACGACAGAGCACTTGCCTGACACATGTGAGGCGCGAGGTTCAATCCTTAGCACCACATAAAATAAAATAAAATAAAGGCATGCTGTCCATCTACAACTACAAAAAGAAAAAAAATCAAAGAGAAAATGTTAAAAAAATTACTTTTCAATATTTAAATTGTATCCTACTTTATGTCTATGTTGCAAATGACCTAAAACCCAAGCAAAAAGAAGAAAAAGTTGTACTTTATACCCTCATAGAATGTGCTTACACATAGATCATGAATGAATTATTTAAATTTTGTACAGCTTGTGTCAAAACTTATCACTAGAGGAAGAGTAGATGAAGTGTCCAGCCCACCCTCCCCCCATGGTGGGGGAAAAACAAGTATAGAAATACTAGTATTTAATAATACCAAAATACAAGAGATGTAAACTAACACCAAAAGTTAATTAAGCTTGTCCAAATAAAGTCCTTCCCTAAATTTCAGTTTCTTCAGTCTTTGCAAGGTTTGCCTCCAACCAATAAAAATTGTGGTGAACTTTAAAGGGACTAATAAGAAATGAACAGAGAAGGCTGGGGCTAAATGATAAAGGTTTCAGAGAATTACCATTACAGCCTTGCATTATGCTTAGGAAAGTATTATCTCATCCTTCAAATAATAGTTTCCTTTATGTATCATAAGTGGTAGTCTTTATATCTGATGACTATTTATAACTAATACCATATTATTCTTAATTGAATACTGTGAATATCATGGTCCATTCAAACAATAGTGAGTCCATGTGTTCACTTTAATTACAGTTACTTTGATGAATTATTCATGTATTCCTACACATTGTCTCTATTTTAGTTTAAGATCTTTTTAAAACTCATTTTTTAGTTTTACATTGACAGACAAAATTGTATTTATTTATTGTGTACAATATGATGTTCTGAAGTATATATTTTCTGTGGAATGACTACATATAGTTAATAAATGCATTACCTCACATAATAATCACTTTGTGGTGCAAACACTTTACATCCATTCCTAGATTTTTTTCAATACAGTATTTTATTAACTATAGTCACCATGTTGTGCAATGAATAAAAAGACAGCAGATTCTTAAATGAATGCACTTACACATAGAATGTGCTTTCACATAGAGTAAATTAGTCAATTTAGACAGTTTGTGGGATAGGTGAAATTTTCCTTCTGAAAAATTTAACTCTTCTATTCCACAACTGTCTTCAAAAAACATTTTTTGGTCTGTCCCTAAAATTAAGTTTCTAAAGGTGCTAACTCCATATAAAGTTACAAACTAGTTAAATGGATCCTCGGTCACTATTAGGTTTTATTACAAAATAGATAATACATTCAGATTAAATTGAAAGAAAAAAGGGCCTGGGGATATAGCTCATTTGGTAGAGTGCTTGCCTCACATGCACAAGGCCCTGGTTCAATCCCCACCACCAAAAAAAAAAAAAAAAAAAAAAAAAAGATAAATTTAAAGAAAAATACTTTAACTCCATTAAGTTTCCATAAGACAAAAGAGACATGAAATTAAAGGTACTTACTTGATATTCCTCTTGAGCAAGGACAAAGGTGCTTTTACTAAGTCTGGGGACTTGGCCCATACATTATCAAAATGCTTATCACCAGGGTGACACCCTTGCTTTTAGGTTCAGGCAAGAGAAATGCCTTGGAAAGTAGTTTTGTATCTCTTTGGATGACAGAATAACAATAGATTAAAAAAAAAAAAAACAGCTATCCTCCAGTGAGTGCCTACTGCTTGGCCTCTTTTCATATAGTAGGCTCACTGACTCTCACTAAATTGATGATTAATGACCGAAGATATGAGTAAGTACTAATTAGGTAGATCTACATTTCTTATAAAGCATGCAGTCTGCAAGTAAGCCATCCTTTTAGCAATGCAAAGATTTACATCAGTTATGTATATAATGGTTATCTTTATATTGGTGGTATATACATGTATAGGAAAAAAAGATGGTTCTGATTTTTTTCCTTTTTAATTTAGAAACGCTAATGTGTAAGAGCTGTAGCCACAAATGTTTAAAATGGAATACAAGCCTAATAAAGTCCTGTAGCTATTCCATTTTGGAAACGGCCACCATCGGCTGGCATTAGAGCTCCATGATCACAGCTGAGCTCGACTTAAATCCAGGCTTTGCGTGATTTGGGGCGAATTGCTTCATTCTGCTGTGCTGCATAAGAAAGGGGCTGCCACATAGAGCATGGTGAGGGTTAAGTGCTTGAATTCACTTGAAATGATTAGAACAGGGCCTAACCTCAGGAAATGCTTAAACTAAGTTGGTTCCTACCTCTAAGTTCTTTACAGCTCTGCCAGTTTGTCTTGAGTGACTTCAAACTGTATTTAACGTTTCAGTAAAGATGATCTGTAGTTATTAAGATCAAGCAGCAGGGCTGGGGCTGCGGCTCAGCAGTGGAGCGCTCGTCTAGGACGTGCGAGGCCCTAGGTTCAATCCTCAGCACAACATAAAAATAAAAGTATTGTGTCCAACTACTTCTAAAAAATAAATATTAAAAAAAGTAAGAAAGAAAGAAAGAAGAAGTACGAGCAGCGCCTTGGATAGTCTGCTGGTTCAGATGCAATCCCATAGGCAGACTCCAGGAGACAAATATCTGGGAGGGACAGGGCTGCAGAAACCCTAATGTAGTTATTATTTTAGAGCGCACAAATGCCCAGAAAAATGTTTGAAATCACTAGGGCCGCAGGTCAGGGGTGAGGCCCAATTCCCAAGGTGAACAATGTCAGCGGGCCTCTGGTGCCTGCGCAAAAGCCTGCCCTGGAGGTTAACGGTTAACCAATGCTGAACCCCTGGCCAACGCGTTCGGAGCAATAAAGAGCAGAGAGGGCAAGGCACAGCACAACCGCCAGCCGCCGCCGCCGGAAGTCCGGGCCGCCGCGGGCCGGAAGCAGCTGGCCCCGCGAGCCCCGCCCCGTGCCCGGCCGCCCAGCCACGCATGGCGAGAAGAGAACTCACCGTTACGTCCTCGCTCCGCCTCGGCGAGACCCACCCGCAGTGTCCTCCGCGGGTTGCGACTGCGCGAGCCAGAGCTCTAGCCCTCGCGTGGCGCCTCCGCCGGGAGGGCGTAGTCGTCCACGTGACCTAGGAGTGCCCGCCCCGGGTATGACGACCCCGCCTGACATCCGCAAGGCAAAACTCTGCCAGCACCTCAGAACTAACGGGCAGCCTTAATCATGTGTTTGACAAATGTGATCGGTTTACTTATTTGGTGCTTATTAACTCACTATATTTATCCAAATTTTAAATGCACCCAGCAATCGCTGTCTTAGGAATTTACCTATACAATATTTATAAAAGTTCTTCACGATGCATATAATCCGTGTATAAGGATGTTTATTGCAACGAGAGAATAAGTATAGCTAAGTGATAATCAACCCAAGGAAAGGGTTAAATAAAGCACAGTAAGTCCTTAAAGTCCTTAAAGTAATTATTCTCGGATATATCCACTGTTAAAAGGCACAACACAGAATATTATGTGTAGAGTGCACGCCTTAGTGTAAAATTATTTATTGAGATTCAAATATGCTAGTGTGTACACAAACTTTTCTTTAAAAGGCAAAATAAATGTAATGGCTATTTGCGGGAGAGATGGAGGGTGTAGTTTTCCTATTTTGAACTTTGCATTTTTTTCTCTTTATACTTACCTGAATTGAAATGAAATGAAAATAAACAAATAATCCTCATATTTGTATTTAGGACTGGAAGCTAGATGACCCCGGTAGATTTTTATTTTAAGTTTCCTGGATTATCTTCGTGCAGTGGTTCTTGCCTATGCCTTATAGTTACCTGTGAGTTTTTAAAGTCATGATACCCAATCTGCCCCAGAGCACTGAAATAAAAATTTTAGTGGGGAGGGAGATGCAATATATATCTTTTAAGTTTACTAGCGATTCTAGTGTGAACCCAAGGTTGAATGCCACAGCCTGTATTTGGTATACTTAGTACAAGGATCTCTCTTAGGGATCTTTGACCCTAGGTGTCCCAATGGTCTTAGGGTAGCTGAAATCTTGTCCATTTACCCCAGGGTGCTTTATAATGCCATCTTAAAAATAAGCCTTTACATGTAAAAAGTTAAGAAGTTCAGAATAATGGTTTTGCCTCCAGTGCTGGTTTCTTCTGATTCTGTTATGTTCAATATACTTTAAGGGTGATCAGTAATATTTTGTGGGATAATTTCCCTTTTGATCATTTGTTTCACTGATTGAAACACAAATGAACCATCTAGTTTTATAATTACCAAAGTGATAAGATATATTTATTATAATTTCCATTATCTGTTGGCTGTCCCAAATTATTTTATTTACACACGGAGAGTGTTATTAGTACCTAGCTTGTGTTATTGAAGGACTAAATAAGGTTTCCCATTTTTAATGAAAAGTTCTTTTTTGTTTTGGCATAATATGAGCATTAAAAAGTCCAGACCTTACATCCATTGACCTAAAATCTGACTTTGAATAAACTCAGCTCTTCAGTATATATACTCACATATACACACAAGAAGAATGAGAGAGGAAGGGAAACTTTCTGTCAAAAACATTAATGTAGTTAGTTATGTGATAATATAATATTCTTGGAAATCTATAGTGAAGGACAGAATAAACTACTTTTTTTTCAGTTCCCAGGATGCACATGCAAAAACACACAAAATCGGCATGTGCAGTAATGCACATTAGGTGACAGCAAAAACCCATAAAGTTCATGTGAAAGTCATTAAAGTTCAGAATAAAATTCATGACTCTTACTGTTTAGTAAGTCTTTTAAACAGTAAGATTCATGAGTTAGTTAATTTCGTGCAATAGAATAGTTCTAACCAGTTTGGTCACTGATACTACTAAGTTCTATCAGGCACTGTCTTGTCTTTCTAACTTATCTCATTGAAACCAGTTTGTTTCTTCCTTCTTTTTTTTTTAAATCTATTTATTTGTTCTAATTAGGTGTAATAACAAAAGAATGCATTTTGATTCATCGTACACAATTGCAGCACAACTTTTCATTTCTCTGGTTGTACGCAATGTAGCGTCCCACCATACGTGCAGTTCATACATGTACCTAGGGTAATGATGTTCATCTCATCCCACCATCTTTCTTGCTCCCATACCTCCTCCTCTCCCTCCCCTTTGCCCAATCAAAGTTTTTCCATTTTTCCCATGCCTTCCCCATCCCCCACCCCCATATTTTTCTTTATTCTTACATTCTTTGCTTTCTGGTGTTTCTTACTTTGGCCTCCTAGTGCCACCTAGTGGTACATTGGGCATGAAGAAACTTTAGGTTGTCCTCTGAGATCTTGGCTTTTAGTATCTCCATGGATTAATAGGGATAGTTTCAAGTGTTCCTTCTCAACTTTGTGAGCCCAGCCCCTCTATACTGAGCATCAGGCTTTTATAGGTAGGGTTTTTAGGTACCATGCTCTTTTTTTTTTTTTTTTTTGGTAGTGCTGGGGACTGAATCCAGGGCCTTGTGCATGTGAGGCAAGCACTCTACCAACTGAGCTATATCCCCAGCCCCCATGCTCTTTTCTACTTAGAGAAGTTAAAACATTGTCTTCACTAGTTTTGGGAAGGCACCTATGTGCTGCTATTTTCACTAAAGAAGTTTGAAGGGTATACACACCCATGTATATTTCCTACTCCTTTAAATCAGAAAACATAAATAATGTTGCTTTCATTAGGCCACTGTGATTCAAGTCATAAGAGGGTGGCTTTAAATGTCGTCTATCTTCTATGATTCCTAAACCAATGTGTCTACAGTCTACATTTGTTGTGAATGCCTACTTGACATTTTCATGTGGATATTGTGGCAAAGACAGTGGTGTTCCCTAAATAGCCCATCTACTTCCAGCTCCATGTGCAGTTTGTTGAGGCCCTGAGTTCTGGTCAGTTGGGCTATGAGTGAAAATGTATTATGCATTCCTGGGCTGAACACAGAAGAGCTGATATGATATCTGTCCATTTGCCTCTTTTCTTTTTTTCCTGATTTAATAAGGACTTGTTTTTGATTAAAAAAAAAAAAAAGGTCTCAAACATCAGGCTGTTCACAAAAGTGACCCACAGTATCAACTTTAGAAAACAAAGACTACTACACTAACTATTCTTCTAAAGAAGCACTTAACATGCCAGCTCTCATTCACAAAAATACATTGTTGTATTTGTGTTGAACAGCTCTACACAGGACTATTATGTGGGGGATAAAACACATACCTCTAACTCAATGGTGCTCTCAGGTGCTACAACTAAATGAGATTGCCTTTGCAGTTAGTTAGGGAAGCAACTACTGAAATCATGTATCAATGGAAAGAATTGTACTCCCTGCATAACAAGAGATTATTTTGGAGACAATTGATAAAAGCATATATTCTTTTTATTGTAAAGTCATGAAGAGGTATCAAAATTAAAAGCAAAAATTACAGAGTAAGACTTAACAAAACTGCTAGGAGCATCAAAGGAAGTGAAAATGGTTCTAGACATAGGGCCAAATGAATTAATGAACATGGGAAGGACAAAAATAGAACAGTGAGCATGTGCTGAAGATACTAGGGAGAGGATCTGGTGAAATTTTGATCTTAGACAAGAACCTCGGTAAAGAAATAATGGGATAAGATTTCTAAACCCCACTATGTGTTTAAGAGTCATGCAGTTCTTCCTCTGCCTCTATTTGATCATTCTTGATCAACTCCAGCTGGTCATCCCCCATCTTCATTATCGTCATCATCCAGTAGGTCCCCCTCCTCAGCAGAGTCATCTGTACCCGCCTCAGACTCCATCTTCACATTAGTCTCATTGTTCTTTAGGGAGCTGCTTGTTTGCTCTGCTCCTTTTCAATTTTTTTTTCCAGGCTTTCCAAAAGAGAATCCACTTTTTGTTTTATTTGGGTCAGCTCCTTCTTTATGGCCTGAAGGTCATCTCCTTTCAACTTTCCAGACTTCAAAGAAGATCCCTGCAGTCTGCCCTTTGAATTGAAGCCACTTTTACCCCTTCAGGAGTTGTATCCTGATACACGCTGGCATTTAGAGGGTACCACAGCCCTAACAATAATAGTAGGAGGAGGAATTCATGCTGGATAACTATAAATCCTGTTATAATAATCCTGTTGAAAGTCATAGTCCAAGTTAAAAGAGGAGATTAATAGAGGAGACAGAGAAGGGTGTTCTGGTATTGACCCGTACATCTCCACTGCAGATCATTTCACACCTGCTTTTCCTCTGTTCACTTTTGGTTCTGCAGCCATTAGTATCCAAAACCTGCCAGCAATCATTCTGCCATCCTCTCTTGCTACACAACCCCAAGCATTTCTCTCATTTATATACTGGATGATGGCAAAAGCCCTTATGGACAGAACAACCCACAATTTTGCCTTACTTTGAGAAGATTGCCTCCACATTAGACTTCTTGACCACCAGAGTGTTGAGATTCCCAATGAATACATGGGAGTTCATGGATGGAGGATCTGTCTCGTTCGGTAATGTGGCTAGCCATCATGGTTGATAAAGTTCCTCACAAAGGCGAAAGAACATCACCCAGGAAGGGTGTGCATCTGTTCTGAAGGCCCCTCTGGTTAATGCTGCTCTGGGCTTGGCATCCATGTTGCTACCAGTGGCCTCTTTTTCTATCACAAAAATTAACACCATCCTTTGTGGGAGAATCTCTACCAGCCCGAGGCTTTGAGTGATTATGTGGAACAAAGACCACATGCTTTTCCCCCTGATACACTTCCCCAGTTTCCACCAAGATGTGAAAGACATATAACTTAAGTGAAAAATAAAATTTTGTTGGTAAGGCATTGAAATTTTGAGGTTGTTATTATAACATAGCGTAGTTTAACCTGGTATCTCATTATAATATCCAATTTCACTGTATTCAAATTAAAATGTTAGTTTTCAAAGCAAGGAAGTATTTATCAGCCAAGTTCCCAGATGCCCAGTCAAGGGCCAACCTTGCAAGCCAAAGTTTTTAAGGATGTTGGTCTCAGATCAGCTTGGTGAACTCATTACTGCACAGGGGGAATAATGAAAAAGGAAATGCCAAGTCTCTGAATTAAACATATGCACACAATCTACTGCCTTCTCCTTTAGTGCTGTCCTTTTGAGAAAACAAACCACGTTGTGTACTCTCTTCAGGCATACAAAGGAGAAAGAAGAACAAAGAAGAAGCTGAGCTAAGCACATGAGGCGGAGTGAGTAAAGGTTAGAGATTTTAAGAGGCGAAACATTTTTTGTTCCCTCCTGACTTTTACGTTCCAGGTGAAACTCTTGAGCCCTGGGCATTAAGCAATCATACATACCTGTTAATTAAGGGTGGAAAAGGACATGTAAGCACTGAACACCAGGTAGGCTGCATTGAGCTGGAAGCAAGCCTTGGCTATTTGTTTCAGGCCAGGCTTAGCAAATATACACTGAGTTACTTGGGTCCAGTAGCAGACCCAAAGAGCTTTTGGTGATATGAATCATAGGATTCAGGCTCCTGCTTCTTGACCTTGAACGATGTTCAGGAAATTCACATTGGTCACATTTGGTCTCAGCAGAGTAAGAGAGACCTAGAGTCAATGGAGAGCAGACACAGATAAGGTAAGGACTAAATTATAGAACAAATATCTTTTGGTACTTTGGCCTTTTAACTTAAAGCAGTAGATAGAGTAATGTTTGCTGCAATTAGAGATATTGATAGAAGTAAAACTAAAACTTCATATGTCCCCCACATGGGCCCTTTCCAGGATCCTGAGGTCCTAAGAGACACTAGTAATGTGCTCACATGGTTATCCTTTATACTCACACAGAATATATAGAGAATATATGTAAGCTGGATGCAGTGATGCATGCCTATAATCCCAGCAGTTTGGGGGGCTGAGGCAGGAGGATTGCAAGTTCAAAGCCAGCCTCAGCAACTAACTGAGGTCCCAAGCAACCCAGCATAACCCTCTCTAAATTAAATATAAAAAAGGGCTGGGAATGTGGCTCAGTGGTTAAGTGCCCCTGGGTTCAATCCCTGGTACCAAACCAAAACAAAACAAAACAAAAACAAAAACACCTGAAAATGTATTTATATATACTGTGTGTGTGTGTGCGTGTATGTGTATGTGTGTGTGTGTGTGTGTAAATAATTTAAGAACAAACTAAAAAATGTGGAAAAGTTGTACAGGGTCACTCTATATCACAACAACCATTTCAGTGTATATTTCCAATCTGATGTCCATCAGCCTCTAATGCTTTAGTGTATATTCCTGCAAACAAGGACTTTCTTCTCATAATCATAATTGTAGTCATGAAATCAGAAAGTTTCTGATGGCATATTACCATCATTTAAAAATTTTTTTAGTTGTAGATGGATACGATACCTCTATTTTATTTATTTAAGGTTTCTTTCTTTTTTTTTTTAATGTTGTACAAACAGTCAAACTCAGTGCTTCACACATACTAGGCAAGCGCTCTACCACTGAGCTATGACTGCAGCTCCAACATTATCAGCCAGCCTGGGAAAGTTGACCCCCAGATTCTGTCCTCTTTAATTCCTCTTTTTTGTCTTTTTTAGTTACACATGACAGTAGAATATATTTTGACATATCATATATAATGGAGTATAACTTCCCATTCTTGTGGTTTCACTGGTCATGTATTCATATATGAATATAGGAAAGTTATGTCCAATTCATTTTACTGTCCCATTCCCATCCCCACTGTTCAATTAAGTGAACACCCCCACCCCTAGCCTATTGTAAGTTAGCATACGCACATCAGAGAGAACATTCGGCCTTTGGTTTTCTGGGATTGGCTTGTTTCACTTAGCGTGATAGCCTCCAGTTCCATCCATTTACTGGCAAGTGTCATAAGTTCATACTTCTTTGTGGCTGAGTAACATTCCATTGTATATATGTACCATATTTTCTTTATCTATTCATCTATTGAAGGGCACCTAGGTTGGTTCCATAGCTGAGCTATTGTGAATTGAGTTGCTATGAACATTGACCATCATTTAATTTTTAAATCCAGTTCTGAATCAAGGTTACATTTAGTTGTCAGGAATATTTAGCCTCTGTCAATCTGAAATAGTTATTTGGTCTTTCCTTAACATTTAAAAACTTGACATTTTTGAGATGATATGCCATCCATTTTGTGGAATGTCTCTCAATTTGAGTTGTCCAATGTTTCCTCTTAGTTAGTTTCAGTTTATACAAAAAGTAGAGACTAAACTTTGAGTACTGGTGGGCTGTAGAGCTACCTTTCTGTTCCTTTCTCCCTGGCCAGAGCTTGCCTTACTCTATGACCTTGCCATCTACCCCACTAGGAACACTTTGAACTACTGTGCTCCGTATCTCCCACTAAAGTCCCCCCACTTCAGGACTGAAGTGTTTATGGAAAAAAGAGAAGAAGGAGAGAAATTGTTATAGTAATATGTTTGGGGAAAATGTATACAAATAACAATTTAACTTCAACTTGAGACCATTGTCTCTTTTCCTTCTGTTGCAGGCACTTTTGGGGTTCTGGCTAAGGATATGTTGAGTTGGAAATGAGTTTAGTTTTAGTTTAGTGGTATATACTTATATGGTTTATAGCTTCCAAGAGTATTCCTGCTGCCTACTGAGATGACTTTCTGTGTACACCAACGTGAGGGCCAGGCGTCTATCAAAATGTGAATATGGACTGAAGCATCTGGCATGAGAATGATCTCTGAGTAATGGAGGAGAAGCCTGATTTGAAATGGATAGAGCCAGAAGTTAGTTTGTGGAAATTTCTCTTATCATATTTTTATTATATTTATAAAAATTATAAGTATGAGGACCTTTCCTCATTGATAGTATACTTGAGGGTATATAATGTAAACTATAAATCCACCATGTGTCTTTCTTGATAGGAATTTCATGAAATAAAAAACACCAGAATTCCCATGTCTAAAGTACATAAACCTGTACCAGGACTATAAACAGTGAGTTTGTTAATTTTGAAAAAGTAATGGTATAAGAAATATTGTCATTATAAAAATCATAAAGTGCACTACCAAGGAATACAGAGTGTCTAACTGGAAATTGTCCATGACAGGTTTGGGTAAGCAGTACTCTCTAGGTTGCTCCAAATTCCATTCTGCACTCTGGGTCAGAGAGGGAATGATGGAGGGACAAATCTTGTATTCATGTAACATATCCTCATTCTCAAAGTTATTCCATACAATAGTGCTTGAGAAAGTGCACCTCAAGGCTAATGCTTAGCCAGTGTCACTGAAAATAGCCACTGAGGCACAAGATTAGAAATACGTGCTCCTGAGAGAACTCTAAGTCAGTAGAGACTCTGCTTAGTCAGATACAAAAACTCAGAATTGAAATAGCAATGAGGAGATTTTAATCAACAAGAGAAAGACATCTGGAGACTGAGGCCTCTACTTTCTCAAATTTTGAAACTTACAAGAAAGCATGATGATCCAGTTGCCTCTGTCTGAAATAAATACATAGGTGCTTCTCTTCCTACCCCTGAGATTGGTGAAACATGATGTCCAAATTTACCTCTCATGAAAAGATTTTTCCAAAATGAATTTGTACTTTCATAGGTCATATATTGGGCTGTCTGCCCTGACTGACAGCCAGCCTGGGAAAGTTGACCCCCAGATTCTGTCCTCTTAGATCCAAAGCCTATGTACTGAACTCTGGGAATACATCTTTTCTTGGCAGTTGCTCCAGAATACAAACAGTTTGTTTCCTAACTTGGGTAGGTAGGTGAGAGGCCAATACTGTAATAATGTTCTGGTTCCTTCTAACACTTCGAATTCTTTGATGAATGAAATTCATCATGGGAGATGAATGATTAGCACCTCAGAGATCCTAACAGAGTGACCTATTCTAGGGGAGAGACAGGCTACAATAGGACCCCCTGCAGCAGAGACTGCTTAGAATCAGCAATTTGGAAGGACTTCATTTTTTTTTTTCATACAAGGGCAGAAAAATTGAGTTTTGAACTTTGAACTTTTGATTTTTTGAACTTTGATTTTTGGATTTTGATACCTTTGGACTTTCTCTTGCAATGGAATTTAATCTCTGAACATCAGTTTCTAATAGACCTTGTTTTATAATCCAGATATGGAAAAGTTGGTTTTTGATTTTCATTGTTTGTTTTATTTTTGATTAAGTCCCCCTCATCCTAACAGGGGATAGAGTCTAGGAGTAGTAGTTTAATTGAGGTCTCTCCACATGAAACCCCCCAGGGGTAAGGGATATACCTTCCTGCCTACCATTCTGCTGAGCCTGGTATTTCTGGCAGTGTGTGCTGCACTGAGTGTGTGCTCTATTTTTTTAATGTCAAGGTCTCCACATCTCTTGTGGGCACGCCTCAGCCCAGTGATCGACTTCACACCCTCTTGTTATGGAATTGCTTAAGTTCACACAACTATTCCTAGGGAAGATTCCCAGTGTTTCTCACATATGTTCCTGGAGGTTTTTCCTGTGGCCATTCAAGATGTGGCTTCTGATGCTTCTTCATCTGGTTTCCTCAGGTCTTGGTGAGCAACAGTGCTCCTGCCACATGCCCTTTAAGACACTGTTTCCAGATTGTAAATATTGGAATATGTTTTGAGTGCTTCAGTCCCCTCTGCTCTGCTACTGTCCTTTCTAGACTCAGCTGAGTTCCCAAAGGTTTAACTTGCTTCTTAAGTTGGTGCCTTCCTTTCTTTGTACATGCATTGTCAAAATGGAATGTCTGTGCAGACAGGATTTTCCTTAGCTGGGTAATCCTAGGAGGAGGTGAATTGCCATTAGATCAATATCTAAGGCAGGCCTGAATTTGCTCTGCTATTGTCCACCTGGATTTACTTTAATATATGTCATCTGGTTAGCCCTAACTCAACACTTTTCTCTTGCCTGTTCCCTCAAGGTATAGGCCTCAACAATATGCATTATCTACAAAAGAGCTGTATCATTTTATAACTCATCTGTAATCTCTGAGCATTTAATCCTGATTATCCCTTCACTATCTGTCCAACTTTTCATAACCACTGTCATATCTGCCCTAGTCTTTAAAGGGATGATTCTAATGAATTTAGCCAGAAAGGTGGGATTACAAACTCCATATGTGACTTCTGAGGGCCTGCATATATATATATATATATATATATATATGTGTGTGTATGTGTGTGTGTGTGTGTGTGTGTGTGTGTGTGTGTTGGAGGTGGGGACAATTTTCAAAGAAAGGTTATTGGGAAGATGGCAGAAGCTCCCAAAAGGTGTCTACTTTGGGATTTGTTTTGCGTGTTGATTTGTGAAAAGCTCTGAGAAATACTGCTGCAAAGAGACCTGGTTGAGAATAAAGGAATAAACTAGATGATATCATAAGGAAATACTCAGAAAGATCCAGAATGTGGGATATTTTATAAGACAACTGGATTAGTTTCTTTAAAAACCCAATATTGGGGCTGTAGATACAGGTCAGTGGTAAAGTAATCGCCCAGTATGCTCAAAGTCCTAGCACTACAAAACAAACCACCACCATGACCATCAAAAACCCACAATATAATTTTAACAGGTCAGAAATACCTTTTTAGAATTAAAAAAAAAAACCCTAAAGAAACATCACAGTCAAATGAAATGTGTGAATTTTAATAAGATTTTTGTTCAAAAGAAAAAAGTCTATATGAGTTATGTTGAGAACAGAAGGGAAATTTTAATGTGGAGTTGGTATTAAAGGATATTAGAGAAAATTATTGTTGATTTTCTTAAGAGTAGTAATAATGCTTTTGTGTTTATGTAAGACTGTCTTAAGCGATGAATGCCAAAGTATTTAGAGGTGAGATACAAAGAGGTCAAGATGTTTGCAACTGATTTTTAAGTCATTTACCACCAACAACAGTAATTTATAAAAGCAAATATGACAAAATGTTAACAAGTGTTGAATTTTAGTGGTGAATATGTGGGCGTTCTTTTGTGTTATTCTTTCAGCTTTTCTGTATGTTTTTTAATAAAACGTTTTAAAAGGAGAGAAACCTATTTAACCTAGTGTTCTAAACGTTTGGCTATGAAACTTTTTTCCCCTTATAATAATATACCGAAGCATCTGCTGCTTCACAGAGTACATTCTGGAACATATTTGCCTAGGGCAAGCTCTTAGTAGCTACATTAAAAATATAATGGGCATGGTGGCACACACCTGTAATACCAGCAGCTCAGCAGGCTGAGGCAGGAAGATCACAAGTTCAAAGCCAGCCTCAGCAACTCAGTGAAACCCTGTCTCAAAATAAAATATATAAAAGGGCTGAGTTTGTGGCTCAGGGGTTAAACACCCTGGGTTCAATTCCAGTACAAAACAACAACAACAAAACAAAACCCTATATACAATAATGATAAATGATCAGTGAAAAATAAAAATCTAAAAGATAAAATACACTTCACAAACCCATCTCACTAGCTGAGAGAGAGAGCAAGTATAATGCTCTTAACGCAGTGATATAAATTCATTGGTCAGAGGGATGAAAGGTCAAAGCTTACATAGTGATTCTGAAGGTAATATCAATTACCCAAATTCTTACTTTAATACAGCATTCAGTTAGATGGTACTGCCCAAATTCACCACCCAAGAAACACTACCTCTTCTGCCTCCAAAAGAAAGATCTTGGTAAAATCGGGAGGATTCATATGTGTCTGTTTGACACCATGTCTGTTGTCTAATCCCTGTCAGCTATGCAGTTGTCTTGGGGTTTCATGTTTACTAAAACATTCAAGGACTGGAACAATTTATGTGACAGACATTGAATTGATTTGGGCTTACTCACTGCTGTAACTGGGTCATCCTCTTCTCTGTCTCTATTTCCTCTTCTCTTAGGATGAACTCTTACAAATGAGTCCTGGAAGATTGTTTCTCACCAGTCCCACTGTTCCTGCCCATTACATCTATGGTAAAAATTACTCACAGCCTCCAGGTTAGATGAAATAGTTAGGACCTAATATTTTATCTCTATTTTTATGGGAGATGAGCTTAAGACCTAAGGCACTAGGACCTGAGATGGCCTCCCTATGTAAGGGATGAGGTAATAAAGAGAACTCCATCATTCCTTATATTTATTTGGATGCCTTTAGAGAAAACAATAGCTCAAACTGATGAAACAATAACAAAATTTACTATTTCAATGATAAGAAGATCTGGGGTTGGATGGCTCAACCTTTGGTTAATTCAGCAACTCATCTACATCATCAAGAACTTGGGATCCTTTCACCTTTCTATAGTTCTAGGCTCTAGGTGTTGGCCTTATCTTATGTTTAATTCCCTTTTATGTAAGAAGACCAGGGGGAAGAATGGTATTTACATGGTGGTTGTTGTATTGGTCAATTTTCTGTTGCTAATAGTTTTAACAAAAAGAGGTTCACTTTGACTTACAGTTTTAGAGGTCCAAGACCAGTCCACACATGGTGATGGCCTTCTTGCTTGCAGTCTAGAGGAGGCACAGGGAATCACATGGCAGGAGACAAAGACCACATTGTACATTTACCTCTTCTGGTTCCTCTCCCTTTTGTAAAGCCACCAAGATTCAATCATGACCCCAATGACCTTTTATAATCCTATAATGATATCATCCTACATGTTATAGTTGGATTAAATTTCCAACTTCTTAAGGGCTGGGGATGTGGCTCAAGTGGTAGTGTGCTTGCCTGGCATGTGTGCAGCCAGGGTTCGATCCTCAGCACCACATATAAACAAAGATGTTGTGTCCACTGAAAACTAAAAAATAAGTATTAAAAACTTCTCTCTCTCTCTTTAAAAAAAAATTTTCCAACCTCTTAATACCTCACAATGGAAATTAAATTTCAATGCAGGAGGTCTTAGGGGACACACTCAAACCATATCCAAGGCACAGCAATTGTCTTAGATTTATTGCTGAAACACGTTCATCCTGAATAAACCAGAGTTCTGCTAGCAAGGCAGGAGGGTAATGCAGGGTAACTCAGAGCCTGCTGCGTTTCTCACAGCTGCTCCTGCATTGATGTTTGTGGGCATGAGGTTTCTCTAACATTTTCAACTTTTAAATGAAAAAAAGGCGGTTTCCTCAAGTTAAATGACATGCTTTAGGGAAATATAAGACATATCCCAAAAACATGATGTCTGTAGCCACATCTTGAACATCAGGTCACTCCCCAGGACTAAGAAGTTCCATCCTCTAGCCTTGCATCATGTAAATTCACCCTAGCCTGCCCTGGAAACACAGAAAGCCCCCACAACCAGATTTAGGAATAAAACCTTGTTGTCATCTAATTTAGTACCACCTGAGAATATTATTTGAAGTGAAGATTCATGTCTTGTAGCAAAATGACCCACAGAATGTAGTGGTTTAAGGAAGAAAGAAATGTATTTCTCTCATGCATAATCTGACTGGTTTGGACTGTCTCTGCCCCCATGAATTCAGATTGCTTTCATTTGATGTTCTGACACTCCCTAGCATTGTGTCCTCATCTGCATGGTGGAACCCAAGTCCTTGCTACATGATATAATGGTCATGTCATTTGTTCTGTGAAGGAGTCTATATCTAGAAGGCATGAGAATGAGTCTCTTGCTATAGTCAAAAACTAAGCAGGATAGGAAATGCAGTCTCTGGTTGAGAAGAAGGAAAAATGGATTTTGGTGAACTGGCTGGTAGTCTCCTCCTTTCCCAACAAACTAGTTCTTTATTTGAATTATTTGGAGACTGAGATGATGAAAAATCCTGACACAATCATATCTCCCCTCACCCCCAATGCAGCCATTTTGTTTTTCAGGCAGCCATTTTCTAATCCAACACTGTTCTTCCTGACTCCTATTTGTTCATGTCCTGGCTGGGGTTCTAACAAACATGTAAGCTTATAAAGCAAGACCTGTTTCTTAAGCTGAACTTTTTGCTATTTTTAGATTACAAAAACAAAACAAATAAACTAACAAAAACAAAACAAAACAACAACAACAACAACAAAAAACCACAGCTCTGCCGGTTATAAGCTGTAAGCTCTTTAGACCAGGAAATGTATTTTTAGCCCCAATTCCATAACTGTGAATGATTATGATACATGCCTTTGAGGTTGTTGTGAGGATTAAATTAGTTAATGCTTGTAGAGTACCAAGTACACCATGCCTTCTTCATAGAAATATTATGTAAATTAATAAGTTAACAACTTTAGCTATTATGATTATGATGACATTAAATTGAGCACACAATGATTCATGAATGGAGAAGTTCCAAACTGGAAATGGTTCAGGGATCTGCTAATGGGGCACAAGGGGAAAGCTTTCATATGGTGAATGCTATCCTGGTAGAATGTTAAAGTATGTGGTTCAAGATACTATACCTAATGCCCAATTGTCTCTTGTAATTGGCTGAGCTTAAGTTATGTTTTTTTTTTCAATTCTGAGTTAAGTTTAAGTTTGTTTAAGTAGAAACCCAGGATTTTAGAGCCATATCAGCCTAAAGGCCTCCCATTTCATTATTGTAACAATTATGAATATGTTTTCCAGTGTTCCTCTTACAATATACCTTCTGGTAAAGCTGACAATAGTATCTTACTTACTTGCAATAATAAAATAATATTCAGCACTGCCCAAGTTTGGCAAGAAGAGTTTTACCACATGAAAAAATGACTCATAGTTGGAGCCTGACTCTATCCCCTTAATTTGACTTTCCTCTGTGGTTCTCTCATTTCAATGTTGGTATGAAATCTCATTAAATCATATGATAAACACTTAAACATTCCAATTCAATGTGTCATTGGAGACTACAATCCAGGTCTTCTGAATCCTGGATTTTCTGACCTACATTTTTAATGCATCTAATACCATTTTACTACTCTACCCATTATTAAGATGTATGTTGTTGTAAAATGAACCACCCCAAAAACTTAAGGGTTTCAGGAGCGGTGATTTGAATCACTGTCTCTCTGACTGTCTAGCAACAGGAATGTTCCTGCACTGGGAACTCCTTGTGCAAAGACATGAGTTGAGACTGCCCAGTTGCTATGGTGACGCCCTGTTTAAAGGCGGTTCTGTGCATGGCATGGCACTATCAGTCTTGACCCTGAATTCAGACACCAGCTGCCAGGGGTAAAGAATTATGAATGCAAGTTGATTATTATAATTGGGCTGCACAGGACTTTGTCCTTTAACCTGCTTGCTTTGAAGAAACTTTCTCACCAAAAAACCCTTTGATGTTAAAACCTATATAATAAATGTGCTGAGTTAGCTCTATGTCATTACTCTCCATCAGAGAGTAATATCCCACCTGGTCTCTATGTGTGTCTGTTTATCTTTTCTACCCCCCCATGGCCCCTCATGGGTTTTCTGAATTAACAGCTGTCCAGGTCCTGGTATAAGGAATTAAAATAACAATGTTTTTCTTTTAATTGAATGGATTATTATTATTTTAGTACTGGGGTTTGAACCCAGGTCCTTAAGTATGCTAGGCAAGTGCTCTACCACTGAGTTATATCCCTATTCCTGATTTATTAATTTCTCATAGTTCTGTGGATTAGTTCAGCAGTTCTTCTACTGATCACTCCTCTGCTTACTTATATGGGTCATCTGAAAGCTATACTCAGCTGGGATAATTGGGTGGCTGGACCTCTGTTTCCATATTGTATTTTATTCTGGGTTTTTTCATAGCATGGAAATCTTGGGACAACTTTATTGAAAGAACAAGATGCCATGTATTAATGTTCATGAAGACGCTGCTTATAAACTGGCCACTGTGATATACACCTGTAGTCCCAGCTACTCAGGAGACTGAGGCAGAGGATTACAAGTTCAAGACCAGTCTTGAAAACTTAGGAAAACCCTGTCTCAAATAAAAAGGGTAGGGTATGTAACTCATTGGTAAAATGTTTGCCTAGCAAGCATAAGGCCCGGGTTTAATCCACTTGACGAAGTCTAGACTCTACGTGGAAAAGGTTACATAAGGGTGATTATCAGGAGGTGTGATTCTTTGGGGGCCATTTCTGTAATAATCTACACCATCACATTTTCTCATTATTACTCCCTGACTTATCCCAGGAAAAGGACAACAGAATAACAATAACTATTCATAGGTACCCATCCAAAAGCTAAATTTAAAGTGGAATATATATCTGGGATAAACAGTAGACATCTATGTATATGCTAATGTCATGTAATGCTCTGCCTATGATGGATCATTAAATAATATCTAACTAATTCAACTACCAATGAAAGAGTTTGCAAATTCTGTCCTCTGACATTAATAACTATAGGTTGATGTTTTTCAAAAAAGTACTTGCCATACAAATTATACATCTTCCATAGAATATGTATATTTTCAAATTCAAGAATTACAACTTTGATTTTCTCTCATTTTCCCTACTGTATCCAATACAATATCCAATACAGTCCCTCAGTACATGTTAGCTAATGGATTACAAAAAAGTATATTTGCAATTGTTCTATTTCTTTGATAAAAAACATAAGTTATTATGCAATAGGCTAAAATGGTACTCTGTTTTTCTTGCCAAGCTTTTACTTCAGTTAGAGACCATTTGCTGTTACAAATATCAGAAAATTCATCTCAGCTGCTTTAGGCTATAGAAAATATATTGGCTTAATTACCAGGATATCCAATAACCTGACCTTGGTGGTGGTTGGCCTGACATTTCAATGAGGTCATTAAGCACCTGAGTTCATTTCATCTCCTCACTCTGCCATATCTATCATGCTGGCTTCTTTTTATGGCTTCCTCCCTTTGTGGTCAGAGGTTCCTGCCAGTAGCTATTGGGACTACAACTACATGCTCATTTATTTACCTTTAGTGTGTGTGTGTGTGTGTGTGTGTGTGTGTGTGTGAGAGAGAGAGAGAGAGAGAGAGAGAGAGAGAGAGAGAGAGAGAGAGAGAGAGAGAGCGCACATGCTAGCTGTCATAGCTCCCTCAGAAGAGTTAAGAGGTTCCTTCCTGAATACCCCTCACAAACCTCCCTCATTCTCATTTACCTTTATTGGATTGTATAACCATTCCTGAGCAAGATGTGATGGCGATGGGGATGGAATTTTACTTTGAGGAACTTAGACTAATCAAGTTCCAATCTTGGAATGGGAGAGGATTCAGTTTTCTGATTCTCTCAGAGCTCTTGACTGTTTCTGAGGGATAAACATCCCAATAGAAAACTGAGAACTGTTAGAAAAGGGGTATGGAGGCTACGAAGGCCATCAACAATGCTCACTACCCCTTCAACAAGACTCAACTGTGTATTATTAAGTACTACTATTGATGAATTAATCTTAATTAATTATGATGATGCCCCAAAGTCTTTTGCATCCTTTCATGTGATATTATCCAATTGGATTTTTATCCCCCTGCCCAGTGTAACAGAAAATAACAATAGCTATTATGTATCGAGGGAATCTGAAGAGATAATCACGACTTCTCCACCCCCACTCAATCAAGTATTTTACATACATTAATCCTATGAAGAAGATTTATTGATGAGAAAACCAACACCCAAATATATTCAGTAGGAGTCAGTGTTATAGCTGAGTCATAGAGTGCTTGCTTAGCATATGCAAGGAAGGGCCTGGGTTGGATCCACAGCACCAAAGATGGGGGAATCAGAAAACTGTCCAAAGGCACACAACTACTAAGTATAAAAATGAAATTGAAGTTTGGGTCTTTAGATATTGTGTCCATCTACAACTTAAAAAAATTTTAAAAAGAGAATTAGTAGAAAACATATCATTTCAATAACATACCATGTAGAATGTTTTTAGGATTAAAGCCATTTAATACTTGAAATATTTGATCAACTAGAGAGGTAGGATCTAAAAGATCAATTTTACCTTTTTGAACACCCTGGATATGGTGAAGTAACTCCAGGTTATTATTATTGCTTTGCCAAATACCCATCAGAAGATTTTTAATCTTTTCCCAATCTTATTGGTAAGCATTGTATTTGGCTGCAGTAACACAGACATATTTATAATCAACATGGCATTCAAGCCTTTCCTTAAACTTGAGAGCAGAAAGCTCATGTGCAATATTTATTACAGCAGCTTCTAGAGCATTCAACTTAGTTTCAATCCTTCCATCAATATTTATCTGATTATGGAACACTTTAAGTAATTTAAGCCAAATTATTAAGAAAATTTACATGTTGTAAGTTTTAAGACATAGCTGCAGAGGCTGTAATCGTAGAAACAATGAATAAAAGTAAAGTAGTCACTGCAAAGATCATGAGACCAAGAGCTTGCTTAGGTCTGGTTAACTGGGCATGTATCTGTTGCAAAGCCTGAACACCAACTTCAAAATACCACAGTTCTGAAATGTTAGCTGGCACTAAGACAACAGAGGGTTGATGAAGAATCAAAGTTACCTTCCTCTATTATAACTAGTGATATAGTTAGTTAAATTGCATTTTTTACAGGCTACAAGATATTTATTATCTTTTCTGTTAATTCTCACATTTCCAATAATTAGAGCATAAGGAGATTGAATGTAGGCCCACAGGCCATAGCAGGAACCTTCCTTACAGTTTCTGTCTACAAAATCAGCATAGATCTGTCAGTAATGCAAAAATTCTGGGGCAGCAATTAAGCACCAAACATCCTTCTGGATGCCGTCTCGCCAAGGGTTAAGGTATAACCAATAAAACCTCCAGGGGTCATGGCATCCTTGTGTAATTGTCTTTGTCAATTTTAGGAGACCAGTCTAAAATATATCCACTATTTCTAGACACTTTATGTTGTAATGGAAAGACATTTGCACAATCCATCCATTTAGGAAAGGTGCCAAATTCTATTGTAGAGTGATTAGAGCAATCATACATCGGTGGATATTCTACGTAAATAACTGGCTTTTAAGGGGAAATTCTATTTCAATAATCTTTCTATTTTGACAAATGTCCAGATGGTATAGTCCTACATTCTAAGGACCAGCAAGATTGGCTGGTTTAGGTTCCCATATGCTGTCTTTTCCTCAAAAAATACCCTTAGACAGCCATCATTCTTCTCATGGAATCAACATATAGCTAGCTGACCATTATAGCCAGTATAATTAATCTAGTCACATGGATGTATTTTCCAGTCCACATTGTAAAGTACATTCAAAGTGGACTTGGGGAATTGGGTCCACAGAAGTCTCTTCATAGGTTTTTCTTACCTGGCAGCTCGGGAAGCTTGTATGGTTGTAAACTCTGTGGCTGGAGATTTACCTTCTTATGTCAGGCTTTTCAGCCATTTCCATGATGACAGATTTAGATACTATCCTTTGAAATCTGATTTAATTTGCTGAACCATATTCAGCAGTAGTAAGACTTTTAGTATTACAATTTAAGTATAATTTTTTGAAATATCCCGTAAAATTTAGTGCGTGTATGAAGGGTCCTGTTTTTTCCCTTTTTATTTATTTAAATTGAATAAAAGGCTGGCATAAGACATAATATTGTTAGTTTTAAGTTGCAGACAATAGTTTAGTATAGTACAAGTATTTTAATAATAAGGAGAGACTTATTATGTTTAGTTGGCTATGATGCTTGACAAGAGTCATTTATTAGCTACGTTAAGACCAACATTATTAAGTTGGAAAGGGACCATGTAAATAGAAACTTGAATTTTATCAAATACATGATTTGATTTTGATTTTAGCAGAATTACAAAATGAAAAATATAATAAGTTGTATATAAAAATTTGTATTTAAATTAGCTCTACTAAAACTCCTCAAATTTTCTAAATTTTTCCATGCTTCCTAGGAAATGGCTTAGAAAAAAATGTTTAAAATCTATCTTTTCTTTCACAGATGAGCTAGATTATTCTATTTTTAGTATCTGACTTATAGCTAGTCACTAGTTGTGGTTTACATAGTTATACTGCTAAGTATATTAAACATTTCAAAATACATCTGATGTTTACTTATTTTACAACTCTGTGTTACTGTGTGGCTAATTCTTATATATATATATATGTATATATATATATATATATATATATATATATATATATATATATATAATCCCTTGCATTTAGTGTTCAAAGTTGTATTAGGATTTCCACATTGCTCAAATCTGATGGTGATATTCACATATTAATCTATATGAATAGTGTCCCCTGGAGTCCTACAGCCCAGGTCTGTATCAGAGGCTTCATTAAAATTTAAGAGTGAGTAGAGGGATAGATTTCTCTATTTTTTTTTTTTTTTGGTCAACTTGATTTGTTAACATACTTCAAGTATGTGGACCTGGTTTCACATCTAGACATTTTCTATTTGGGTGATACTTTGAGAAATTTGGCAAATATCTTGAAATTGTCAATTTCAAGGCCAATCCACTTATTTACCTTTGTTGTGTGATGGGAATAGTTTGTCTTATTGTAGTAAGAATCTAAGTCTAAATAGCAAGTAAAGTCCCTGACTGAGACACAACTAAAATGGGTTGTATTAAAGAATATGGATTCCTAGATCAACACTGAATGATCATTCCAAGGGGAGGCTTCAACTTTGTTAACCTACAAATGCTTCCTTCAAATTTCAGAGTAAGTTAAAATTAGTGGAAGTTCCTTACTTAGAAGAGAAGCATTTCAGTATGAATTGGGCTAACTAAATCTTCCACAAAATATTCCTAGACCATCAATTCAACAGAACTTCAAATTAATATCTGAAGTTGCTATTCTATATTTCCAACCCAGCTGGAAAATTCTCAAAATTTCTAGCAGGCAATCATCTGGAAAAACAACACCTACTAGATTGTAAAAATCAAATTCTTAAACATTTTTACAATTATTTAAAGGTTTTAGTTTGCCTTCCCAAACATATATCTTCTTTTCCTATAGAGTCTTATTTTTTCACCCCACTCCCACCCTAAGGTAATTCATATCCTCAGTTCCATGTCCAGTCCAATCATGGTGTCCCTTCCCCTTGCAATGATAGCTCTAGACATGAATATATGATATATTTCTGCAAATGAACCATGTAGGAGAGTCTGCTGGAGTCTTTTGAGAAATGTTTCTTCATTCTCATGAAGAGGAAAGAAAGAGAGAGAGAGAGAGAGGAGGGGTGGGGAGAGGGAAAGAGAAAGAGAAAGTTTTCTTCTGGACATTGTTAGGTTTCAATGTGATGACTGTAACTTCAGAATGCATTTTATGACCTCAATTAGCCTCCAGGTCTTCCACTCATGATGGCAGAATGTAAAGGAAAAAAAAAATGGTCTGAGTCAAGGTATTGGTCAGGATTCTCCAGAGGAAAAAAACAACATTATATATATATAAAAATTTATTATAGCAATTGGCTCATGTGATTATGAAGGCTGAGAAGTCCCACAATATGCTGTGTGAAAGCTGGAGACCCAGGGAAGCTTATAGTGTAATTCAGTGCAAGTGCATAGGATTGAGAACCAGGTGTGTGAGGCAGGGATGGGGGGAATGCTAGGAAAATAAGTCCTAAGGTTTGAAGGCCTCAAAACAGGAACTCCACTCAAGGGCAGGAAAAGATGGATGTCCCAGTTCCAGAAAAGATAGTGAATTTGCCCTTCCTCTGCCTTTTTGTTCTATTTGGTGGTCCCTCAGTAGACTGGATGATGTCTACCAACATTGGTAAAGAAGGACCTTTTTTGCTCAGTCTGTTGATTAAAATGTTGACCTCTTCTGGAAACACTGCACAGGCCCACCCCAAAATGTTTTATCTGGGATCTGTTAGTCAAGTTGACATATAAAATTAACCATCACAGTCTTTGATTATGAAGTTGTTACTCAATTAGTCAACTCTAGTGCAGCCTACCACTAGACTTCTTATTATATGAGATGAAAATTTAAGCCACTTGAATCAGCTTTGTTAGGGTTCTGTCAACCACAGGCAGCAGAAAACCCAATTCAGCTAGATGAAATTTATTATCTCAGTTGAGATCATTGTAAGTAGCATAATACTACAAGTCATAGTTTGAATAGTCTCTGAATTTCTGCCTTGATCTTGCTTCTAGGAAGGACTGCTCTTCCAATTGGTCCATTGTGCCATCATTGAAATGACATTTCCAGAATTCAAGCATGATCATGTTACAACTCTGATTAAGTTCTTCAAAGGCTATTTCTTACTTTCTTGGTCTGGCCCACAGATCTTTCTTCATTGGGTCTAGGCCGATCTTGTTGGCATCGTATTCCATCAGTTCAAGCCCCACAGGAGCCCTAATGCTAAACATTTCACTATTGTCATTGCTTGCCCATGTTGTATTATGTCTCCTTTATGCGTTACAGAGATTCTTCCCATTGTGTAGGACATCCTTCCCTATCTGATAGATCACCCAGGTCAGCCTTCAAGACTCAGCCTTTCCTAATTGGCCTCTGATGTCTCCTAAGATTACTAGATGCTCCTCTTCAGGGCTCCTAACACCCCCTGAGCATGTGATCCTGCAGTATTATTGTCAGATTATATCTGAGTATACAGTCTTTGATGGAAAAAAGGTGTCTTATTTTGTGTCAGGTAATACGCCGCATTTCCAATTTCTAGTAATTATCTGTCACAAAATAAGTAGGTAATAAATGTTAACTAATGAGCAAAAATTCTATAGTCCCAACTTGGGTTCATGAAGATCACCATACAGTTTCTGAAGAAAACAATTGTCCATTTTGAATGACATATTTCTGATATTTTTCAGACCATAATATGCTCAACAGGATAGGAGAGGCAAAAAAGAAGAAGGAAAATTTATTTAATTCTGTAACATTTGTTGTCAAAATTCTGGAGGAAGGTAAACCACACTAAGTAAATATTTTCTTTTGTTTAACATGTATCTGTTCTATCCATGCCGAAATCATGTGATAAATTAGACAACAAATGTGTATTGAATGCCTACTCTGTGTGGAATGTTGAAAGCATTTAAGATACAGCAGTGAACAAAACAGCTCTCATAGAGTATTGGATCTACAAATAAGCTTTAACCAGTCATTTCCACTTTGTGCATCTTAGTCTTGTATTTGTTTATGAACAAGAAACACAACCATAGAAAGCTGCAGATTCTTGGGTGAAAGTCACTGGTAAGGATGTGGATATATTGTTCATAAGTGCTGCCACTTCTTTCTAGAATGAAGGACAGTTGAGAGGAAAAGGTCTTGGATCAAATCTGTTGACTTTGTTTTCAGCAATCCACATCAATAGGTTTTGAATTTATTTATTTACTTTTTTTTTTTTTAAATTTTGAGACAGGTTTTTCGAAGTTTCCCAGGCTAGTCTTGAACTTTCCATTCTCCTGGCTTAGCTTCTTAAGTAGTTGGCATTACATAAATGTGTGTCACTGACCTGGTATTGGATTTGTTTTTCTAAATGGGAGTTTTATATACATGAAGTATTTAGAGGTCTCAACTTCCTTTCTTGCTGCATATTTCATTAAGGATACATTTGGGACAATGAGCCCCATCCCTGTACACATCTTAGCACTTTTTTTCTCTGGTTAGCTGGGACTTTGCACTAAGAGTCTCCACCTGGGCACATCACAGCTTTAGAAGCTGATCTGGGTATAGGGACTATTTCCTACAAAAACCAGGCATGTTTAAAAGGGACTAAGGGAAACTTTTGTTTCCTTCCTACAATCTTAGCTTCAGTGAAAGCAAGACTGGAAAGAAAAACCACATTTATTTTTCTTCTGAGAAAAGACATTACCATGTTAAAAAAAAAAAAGACCTAATTGCTCTGTGGGAAATGTTTTTATTTTACAAATACTCTGTGTCTTTGAAGTGGCAGCATGATTACATTTCTGACAGTATTACTGGTACAACTCCTTGTCTCCCCAGAGAGAGTAATATGGGGACTTCCCTTCTTTTGGAAGGAATGGTAAACTCCCTAGTACTCAAGGTACACTTGATTCGAAATAACGAAAACCAGATGATATCACAACAAATAATGAAAGTTTGGTAGTTTAGCTAAAATAAACTGTCTTATCCAGAACACAATGGGAGAATGAAAGAAAACTGCAAAAATAACTCCGAAATCCATTTTTTTTTCCCACAACTTTCCAAAGGCTCTCTCCTCTCCAAGTGAGGAAATGTGAGAGGAATTGAAGGGAAGAAAATAAGTGCAAAGTGTAGGAAAACGTAAACATTACAAAAAAAAAAACAAAACATAATAGGGGCGTGGAGGAAGGGGACAGCTTCAGGGTCTCACCCCACCTGGAGGCAAAGCTGCGGCAACAGGTGACCTGCCTCCGCCCAAATGTGCCCCTAGAAGGCGCTTTCGCAGGAGCAGGGCAGCGGTCTGGGGCGCGGCGGGGGTGGGCGCATGCAGCCCTGGTCCCGCTGTTCCCGCCGAGCGTGGTGGTAGTGCGGGTGGGGCCACCGGTGGCGGTGGAGCGCCTGGTGGTCCCCGGCCCACTCGTTGTCTTCCGAGACTCCCTCCCGCGCGCAGCACACAGCGCCCAGGCGCCTCCGTAGCCGCCGCCAAAGCCAGCCATCGCCCGCCTGGAAGAAGAGGTAGACGAAAGGGTTGAGAGCACTACTGGCCACTCCCACGGCGCGCAAAACGGCCGCCTGGCCTCCCTCCCAGTCTCCCGCAGGCCTGGACGACCACGCGGCCGCCAACCGGGCGGCGAAGTAGGGCAGCTCACAGCCCACAAATAGCAGCGCCAGTACCAGGCTCATCTTCAGGCTCTGAACCTTGGCACGGGGCAGCGCACTGGGTTCGGGGCCTCCGGCCGGACTAGCCGACCAGGGAGCCGCAATGGCTTGGGCCTGTGGCCGGCGCTGCCACCAGACGCTGAGCAGGTGGCTGCAAGCGACGCCCATGACCGCGACTGGCGCCCCGAAGCCCGCGACAGCCTCGTAGAGCGCGTAGATCTGCAGATGCCAGCGCGGGAGGAGGGCGAAGATGCCGCGGCAGCGACGCTCCCCAGGCCAAGAGCGGGCGGCAGGGGAGGCGGCGGAAGGCGGCGGCTGCGGAATGCCCCCGCGCACCACGAAAGTCGGGGGCAGTGCCAGGAGTAGCGCCAGCAGCCAGCCCAAGGCGGCGAGGGAGCGTGCGGGCAGCGGCGGGCCCTGGGGACGTCGCACAGCGCGCTGGCGCTCGAGAGCGATGAGTGCCACGAAATGGGCAGAGGCACCCCGGCCAGACGCCTGTAGCAGCTGCATGAAACGGCACGCCAGGTCGCCCGCAGCCGGACGCGGCCCTTTCAGCATCTCCCAGCCCAGCTGGGACAGTGCAGTACCCCCGCACGCGTACAGGTCCGCCACGGCCAGCTGCATCAGCAGAAAGTCCATCTTGCGACGCTTGGGACCTGCCCACGGCCCGCCGCCGCACAAGCGACATAACACCGTGGCGTTGCCGGCCACTGCCGCCACCAAGAAGACCCCCAGTAAGACCAGGCTGACCCGGGGGATGCGTGGTCCGGGTGGCGGCGACTGCGGACCCGGGACGCTGGCTCCCTTCCCAGAAGTCAGGTTGAAACCCCAGTTCGGCAAGATGGGTACGGAGAGATTGGGCGCAGGTGGCAGAGTTGAGGGGCTGAAAGACTCTTCCATCCTTAGGCAGGAGGAAGGGGAGGCACCGAAGAAGGCAGGCAGAGCGCGGGAAACCAAAGTGGAGGCGAGGTGGCGCAGAAAGAGACGCTGGTCTACACGAATTCCCAAAGTTAGTTGGAAAAGCACACGCATCGAGAGGGAGATGGATTTGGGTGGATTTGCACTTAGTTGTTTTTATAGGTTGTCCTCGTCATTTGTCACTCAAATGTGGGTTGTACACTCAAGGAACACACATGATTCCTATTCTCCACCTTCTCCTCATCTCGCCCCCCAATCCTAGCATATTCTTTTATAATCTCTGTGGCAGCCCTCCAAGCTACCCATGCGGGAGCTGCGGATAAGTGCTTTGGGAGCTTCACACTTTCAATATTTACTGGTAGCGCACAGCTGGTCGCTTTGCTTGGCCATTTGTAAAGGCTAATGTTAACCAGGGCCCAACACAGGAGATAGGAAGCTCTAGACCGAGATTGTACCAACTCCCCCACACGCCCACATGGTTTCGTGATTGCCTGTAAGAAGAAAGGAAAACCAAAAAGACGGATTTGAAATGCTGTGGGTCTGTGCTACAATGAGGAACACAGGAGCGCCAGAAACCTGCCTTCCTTTGCCCAGCAATGGGAGTGTGTCAGTTGGAGAGAACTAAGCGCAGTGCTGTTGCCTGGCAATTAGGAGTGGCAGTGGTTTGCAGATAGTTTCAGATACTCCTCATTATTAGCAGCAGTGGATTACAGCTGCCCTCTCTGTGATGTAAAACTCATTTCATTTGGCTGAAGAGGGCATTAAGAGGTTTTATGCAAATGACATATGTGTTTTGCTTTTTCCTAGTATTTTCATCCACTGAGGATTGTGTCACCACGGCTCTCCTTCTCTTGATCCTGTTTTCCAGCAGATGGGAGGTTGCTAGGAGGGACTACGCCTCCAATAATCCTAGAGAAATGGTGACTAAGAAAATGATAAGGCGGCCAATTTTTTAAAAGGAAATCCAAATCACAGGAAATGGTTTAGATTAAATGCTGCCTCTTTTATTTTAGTCCTACTTCACAAACAAATTTTAGTTTTCCTGTTAGAAGCATCAATTTGTCCTTTGTGCATCCTTCACGTTAATCACCGCAAAAGTAGAAGTTCCTGTACTTATTGGTCTGTAGGCCAGGGAGGTGTGGGTGTCTGCTGGGGTTCACATTCCCAGGCTGATGAAAGGTTTGGAACTTGAAGATGCACAGAATAGAAAGGTTTGGTTTGGTACATGTGACAGTCCTTCCAGTTGTTGTATGAATCTCATTTTTTAAGGTCTTTTTAAGTCAGAGACCTTTGCCATTTTCATTGTCATATCAGTGCTGGGCCTGATACAAAATAGATATCAGTGAATATATGTTCAGTTGATGAAATAATGAATATAATGTATTTCAGGTAATCTGGAGTGAAAGTTCCTGCCTTGACTATAAATCCACCACCTAAGGAAAAAAAAAATGCCTGTCCTACCCATCCCAATATCGTCTAGAGAAGACCAAGGAAGCTTTGTGGAGATGTATGGATGGAGTTGTCTTGGATGGGACATTTAAGAAAGAGGTAGAATGATAGCTCTGAAAAACTCCAAAGTCCAGTTTTGATTTTCACATTCTTCAGGGTCTTGTCCGAGGCCCTTTTCTATGTAACATTATCCAGTTTATGATCCACTCTTAGCAGTACTCATCATTCAATCATTCTCCTATCCAATGTTAGTTCAGTATTCCTCAAGATAGTTCTATAATTGGTCTCAGATTTGTTGAAATGCTCATGCATATTACAAAACAATACTCTAGCAGTGAAATTACATTTCATAGAACTTAACATTTCATAAGACCTGTTAAAACATTGATTTAAAAACTAATTCTTATCAAAATAGCACATGTACATAGTTTTAAAGTCAAATAGAACTAGAAAGCTGATAACATAAATGACTCTCTGTCCTAACATTTCTGTTTTTACATCTTCTCTTCTAGATACTCTTTGCTGTTTCTTTTGGTATTTACATAATTCCATTATTTTAAGTAATAAATGTGTAATGCTTTTTATTGATGCAACAGTTTTAGATATTTTCTGTTAACTTCTTACTAGAAAAGGATGAAGATTTACTTTTCACATCTCTGTTCCCACTGTTTTCCTTTCTCATAGTATCAAAATAGTAATATTACAATTTGGGTATATACCTGTATTCAGTGTTTGCATTATTATAAAATGAAACTATTTTCACTGAGTATTGTAGTATATTATAAAGATCATTATTTTCTGTTTTGGAAATTAATAATTGCCTTCTCTTACTTTTCATTGTAATCACAGGTAATGCCTTTTTTTGGGGGGCTAGTACTAGGGATTGAACACAGGGCTGCTCTACCACTGAGCTACATTCCCAGCCCCTTTTTTTTTTCATTTTAAGACAGAGTCTTAGTTAATTGCCTAGGCTGGCCTGCAGCTTGAGATCCTCCTGTCTCAGCTTCTGGAGTAGCTGATATTACAGGAATAGATAATAATTAATAATAATAATAATTATTATTATTTAGTTGTTGATGGACCTTTGTTTTTAATTTTTTTATATTCGATGCTGAGAATTGAACCCAGTGCCTCACACATGTCAGACAAGGGCTGGCATATAGTCCCTCTGTACAATTTCTACAAGGTCTGTTTCATAACAAAATATGGCAATTCCATTTTTTCCTCCCTGGAAACCTCCTTTTTAGAGACTTTCATTTCCCTTTAGTTTGGGCTGATTTCTCTAGGTGTGACACATTACTATCACTCAGGGACTTCTACTTGTTGTCACTGAAATTGTCTCTCTTTTGGTTTGCAGTTCCTGTTTCTTGAATCTTTGGGCTGTTTGTTTGTTTGATTTATTCTCTTGGTAGAACACATCCATTATTTCAAAAGGCTAAAAAGTTTGTATAAGGTTTGAGGACTAAACAGTGAGAGACCTCCTTGTGTCCATTACTTGAGTCATGAAGACAGTCTGCCTGGACAGGTGGACTTCTAGGTCACTCATTCTGGCATCTTTCTTCATCTTCATCATCCTAGAGATTCCTTCCACTTAGACTGGTTCTCCAATTTTCTGATTTCATGATTTTTTTTTTCTTTCTTGATTTAATTTCCTTGCTTGGGAAGAAGGCATCCTTCAGTGACTTCTTGAGAAAGGGGAATTTTTTGAGACTGCATATCTGAAAATTTCTTTAGTCTAACTTCATGTTTAACTAATGATTTAGCAAGGTTTAGAATTCTATTTAGGAAAACATTTTCCTGCTAAATTTTGGAGGCATTGCTTCCTGGCTTCTAAGTGTTTGTGTTGAAAAGCTATAAGTCATTCTCATTCATGATTTGTTTTGATGTGATCATTATTTTTTCCCTTCTAGAAAGAAGCTTATTTTTCTTCTCTGTTTCTAACAAATTTCACAAAGATGTGTTTTGTTGTGGGTTTATTTTTATCCACTGTGTTGGGAACAAAAAAGCATGGTGAATTATATTCAATTGTAATATTTCTTTAGTGGCCTTTAATCTAGAACAGTCCCTCAGGCTTTCTTTTTCCTTTCATGATATTGACATTTGAAAAGACCAAGACATACATATACAGGATGTTCTTAAAATTTTCTTTATTTCCACATAATTATAATTGGATTAGACTTTTTTTGGGGGGGCAGGAATATTACATAGTTAATACTGTGTATCATTTCAGGGGCACCTAATCTCAATTTGTCTCAATAGAAGCAACATTAAGGTTGATAAATATATTTTGAAAAGTCAGTATTTATTTTATTAATAGCACATATTAATTGTGGAAAAGTAGATAATTCATATTCACAACAACCAAAATATCACTTAACATCTGCCCAGGCAACAATTGTTAATAGTTACATGTCCTTCTGTTATGATTTGGATCTAAAATGTCCCCCAAAGGCCATGTACTGAAAGCTTGGCTGCCAACCTGTGATGCTATGGTGCAACCTTTGGGAGGTGGGGCCTAGTTTCAGGAAGTAGATCCCCAGGCTTGACCTTTGAAGGGTATATTTTCTCTCCAACCCTTCCTTCCTTCCTTCCTTCTCTCTCTCTCTCTCTCTCTCTCTCTCTCTCTCTCTCTCTCTCTCTCTCAGTTTCCTGGCTGCCTTGAGGGGAGCAGCTGTGCCTCACCACTGCACTCCCCACCACCTTGATCTGCCTCAACAAAGGCCAGAAGTGATGGAGCCAACTGACCATAAACTGAGACCTCTTAAACTGTGAACCAAAATAAATCTTTCCTCCTGGAAGTTGATTTCCTCACGTCCTAAGCCAGAGCAAGATAAAGCTAACACACCTTCAGACTATAATGACTTGATCTATATACTTACAAAAATTATAAGTCATACTATATATTCATTTTGTATCCCACTTTTATTCCATTTGAGATATTTGAATAGCTTTCCATATTAAATAAATAAAAACATACCTTTTAATATTAAATGGATTAATTATTTAAGTTGCTCCTTATTTCTGGACAAGGATTTAAAGTATTTTTATAAATAATTCTGTAAAGAACATATCGTCACATACATCCTTGCGCTTACATTAAATTATTCTCTTAAGATAAAATACTGGAATTGGAATTGCAAGGGAAAAGCACATGGATTCTTGAAACCTTTTAATTCCTGGTGCTGAATTGCTCTTAATAAGGCACACAAGTAATGTGTCTTTTTCTCCATGGTCCCAACAATATCAGCATCATCATTTTATTGTCATTCTCACAGATGAAAAACATTTAGATATAATTAACATAAAATGAACCTTTGAAGTACACAATTCATTGCTTTTTAGCATTTTCACAAGTTTGTGTAGCTGTCACCACTAATTTGAAAATGTTTTCAGTATCTCTAAAGGAACCCTATACTCATTCGCTGCTTCTCCCAGCCCCTGGAAACTACCAATTTATCTACTTTTTCTCTATAGATTGCCTGTTTCTTAGACAATTCATAAATATGTGATTGCATAGTAACATGGCCTTTTGTGTCTACCTTCTTTCACTTAGGATAATGTTTTTAAGGTTCATCTATGTCATAGCACATAACAATATAGTATTCCTCTGAATGGATAAATAACGCTCCTTTGTGTGGCTATATCATGTTTTGTTTATCCATTGCTCAATTGATGGATATTTGGGGTTTTTCTACTTTTTGGCTATTGTGAATAATGCTATTGTGAACATTTGTGTACATGTGTTTCTGTGAACATCTCTTTTCAGTTCTCTAGGTTATATACCTATGAAAGCAGTTGATGGGTTATATGATAATTCTATGTTTAACTTTCAGAGTAATTGCCAAGCTGTGTTTTACATAGATGATACCACTTTACATTACCATCAGCAATGTATGAGTTTTCCAATTTCTGTCTTTGTGTAGATCTGGATTCCAACTTGGCAACATATTCCTTCTTTAAATTTCTAATAGTTCAGGTCTACTGGCAGCAAATTATCCTTTTCTTTTCTGTTTTGGTCTTGTAAATTTTTGTTTTACCTTCATTTTTGAAAACAATTTTGCTGGGTATGTAGTATTCAAGGACAATAGTTTTTCTTACAGTACTTTAAAGAAACTGCACCACTGTCTTCTGATTTACATAATCCTTGATGGGTTTTGCTCATCTTTGTAATGATGTAATTCTTTTACTTTTGTTCATTTTTTTTTTTTTTTGGAAGAGGGGTATCAGGGCACTCTATTCACTGAGCCACATCCACAGCCCTTTTTTGTATTTTATTTAGAGACAGGATCTCACTTAGTTGCTTAGTGGCTCACCTGTGTTGAGGCTGGCTTTGAACTCTTGATTCTTCTGCCTCAACCTTCAGAGTCCCTGAGATTACAGTCATGCACTACTGCACCTGGCTAACTTTTGTTCATTTATATGGAATGTTTCTTTACTTCTGTGGTTGACTTCTAGATCTTCTCCCTTATTTGTGTTTTCCACCAGTTTGATTTGGATGTTCTTAGGTTCCTTCTCTTGGTATATTTTGCTTGGGCTTCTCTAAACATTTAGGTTGGTAATTTGTTGCAGTGGCAGTGCTTTGTAACTTCCAAGAGTAAGTTTCCTGTCACTATCCCTTTTTGGAGGAACCTTTGGTTTATAATGGGAAGACTCTGGACATGACTGGGTTTCTTCTTCCTCCTTACTAGCCTAAAGCTTTTGCTGTAATCTAACCCTTCCCAGTGATTTGTTGGCCTTTTGAAAAGGTTCCAGATTTTATGCTTGAACTCCAGAGGCAGTCACTCTCTCTGTGTACATCTGTCCCCTGGAAAGGGTACCAATTAGATCTCCTGCCCTGCCCCATGTCTTTGTCTTGAGTATGGATTGAGGTCCAAGAATGAAAGCTGGTTTGTCCATATAACTCCCTTGGGTGTGGGGTTCCCAGAGTTTCTGCTATTATTTTCATATACATTTGGTCTTTAGAAATTTGTTAAAACATCAGTTTCTTATTCACTTTTTTTTTTGTTGTTTGCAGGGGAGGCTAATTTTTTTTCCCTTGCTGTCAAAGGTGAGAGAGTTTTATGTATGCCATTGCTTCTGGAAGGGGCTTGCTACCTTTTGGAATTTGTATTATCTGTTCCCTTGTAATTGCTGTCTTCTGATAGGTTCAAGAAAAGTTTTGTTTTGTAGATTATTTTTTAATTTTGGTGATTGATAACATGGGACCAGTATCCCTTTGTGGCTTTCTTTACCCTAAGTGGAAGTAGAATTTATACAACTGTATTTAAGGAGATCAGTCCTTCACCATAAATATAAAATTTATGCATATTTTGTTTTCTAACTTTTTATAATTAGTTTATTTTAATATTTTATTCATAATGAGTTTAAGGCTAAGAATATTTTTTTAGTATAGCTTTGGTTGTGTCATATATTATTTCAAAATAGCATTTTAGGGCTGGGGTTGTGGCTCATCAGTAGAGTGCTTGCCCAGTATATGCGGTGCCCTGGGTTCGATCCTCAGCACCACATAAAAATAAACAAGTAAAATAAAGGTATTGTGTCCAACTATAACTAAAAAAATAAATACATATTAAAATAGCATTTTAAATTATAATTTCAACCCAAGAATTATTTAAGATTATGGTTTTTTTAGTGTTAAAATTTGTGGAGGTGTTTAAAATTGTATCTAATGAGAGTTTAATATACACAATTGTAAGCAACACACACACACACACACACACACACACACACACACACCTATTATGTATGACCCACATATAAAGATACAATAATTCTAGCACAGGTCTAGATCTCTTCTGTTGTCCACATTGAGTTTCTTTTACCTAGGTCGCATTCTCTTTCTTGCTTCATGGCAAGAAAGGTTTGTTTGATTCAGTGATTTTACAGTACATTTTAATGATCAATAAGATTAGTCCCACCTTAGTATTCTTTCCATAATTTTATAATAGTAATTTCAGATATTAATTTTTCTATAAACCTCTAAGAGCGTTTATCCAAATAAATTTTTAAAATCCTTACTAGGAATAAAATCAGGATTGAATGAAACATACATTTTTTGCTAAAGTGATATTTTAAGATTAAATCCTTCCATCTAAGAACTATTATTTCACGTGTATATATCTTGTTTATATACTTTAAAAGAATCTTATAACTTTAAAAAAATGTAGGTTTGTACCTCTCTTTAAAATTTAAAGCATTTTATGTCATAATATGATAGAATATTTTCCCTAATGTTCATTTTTACCAAATTATTGTTTTTACAGCTATATACTAATTTTTTTCTGTTTAGCTATTTAACAGATTTTATCAATTCTTGTAGTTTTAATCAAATCTCTTGGGTTTAATGGAATAGAAAACTACAAAGAGCAGAGAGAATATAGTATCTTTCCTCTTTTTTTCTTTTTAAAATTTAAATCAAAGACAAAAACACATAAGGTTCTCAGCTGAGTGGATGCTTCTGAATCTGAGCACCATGGTTAGAATAGCACAATCCCTGACCAGTGGTTCTCAAATTTTGCTACACATTAGAATCACTTGGGAAACTTTAACCAATCCTGATGGTTAGGGAGAAGCCAGGCAGTAATATTTTAATCATCATGGGATTCCAAATTATAGCAAAGTTGTGAATCATTGTTCTAGACCAGCAATTAGCAGACTATGGCTCACAGGTCAGAATCCTGTATTTTTGGAAAAAACAAACTTTTTTAGAGCACAGTCATGCTGATTTATTTACTATTGTCTGTTATGCTTTCATGCTACAACTCTAGAACTGAGCAGTTGTGAAAAAGGCCATATGGCTCATAAAGCCTAAACATATTTAGTATCTGGCCTTTTTCATAGAAAAAGATAAGGCACAGAGGAGTCCCTTTTGTCAGCTCTATTTGTGCAGGATTCTGCTAGAATTTCCTGCTTCTAGAAGGCTACTACCCTTTACTCCCTGCCCTGCCCTGGCCTGTTGGTATTCTATATCAGTTTGAATTCTGAACAGCTATAACTCCCAGTATATTCATTTGATTTACTAAGCTTCCCGTAAGTATTAGGCACTTGAGATACTTTTGGGCTCAAATAAGACAAAAAGCCAGGTGTGTGTAGAACTTTTCTTCCTTTGAAGTGGGATGGTATGAGAGATAGTATAAATAAATAAACCTGTAATATAAATATAAATAAATATGTAAAACTAAGCTGATGATAATGACTTCTGTGGAAAAAAAATAGAGCAGGGGATACTGGTGATGAGAATCAGGGCTGCGTCTCATTTCCCCAATTAAAACAAACATATTGTGTACACAAGAGAGCTAGCTGGCCAGAGGCGGTCTCACCCAAAGCTGGGCTAGAGAATAGCAGCCCAGCTCTCCAGGGAAAAGGTTTCATAGCACAAAAAGTTACAAAGGGAACTTAAGCTAACAGGATTCTGGCAAGCATAATACAAAGGCAGATAGCAGGTTAATGATGTCAGGTCAGTAGCGGTGATATAGGAAAAGCAGCCCGCATGGGAAAGAAACATCAATCAGGCACCGATGGAAATGCCTATCAATCAGTGGGGTCTCCTGACTAATGCCTATCAATCAGCAGGACCCCCTGGCCAATCCTGCAGTTCAGCAAGCTCCCCTGACCAACTCCAACAGGACAAGGGACTCTAAAAACACCTTTTCCTGTCCCAAGCCCTTCCCTTCTTCTGTAAGCCCCATAAAAGTCCAGTCTGGTCAAGCTTCCACATGGTTTCTCCTCAGACCCTTTTCCTGTCCACTCTGTTGGTCTGATCGAGTTCTGCCTCGGAGTGATATCTCAAATAAAGCCTCGTTGGGTGGCCTTTTTAAATCTGCCTCCTTTGGTAGCTGCCTGCCTCGCCTGATCTTACAAATAATCTACATGGCTCAACATTTCAAGATAGAGACTAAATTGCATTCCAACATCAGAATTTATGAGAAGCTGCTAAGGTTTTAGGGAGGATTGTTATCTGGTCAAGGAGAGCCAGGCATGGGTGGGTTTAGAGCATGGGCAGTAATTCCAAACAAGATTAGCCCTCAGAGTATGGTCAGGCCAAATAGATACCTTAGTAAAACAGAAATGAACTTTTTATAACTTTGTGATGAGAAGGTTCCCAATCCTAGGATAGAATTAGGTTGGGTTCATCAGAACTACCAAGGCAAGTGTAGAAAGCAAGTTTTATTTAAAGGATAGAACAGAGACAGACTTCTCCAAAGAGAAGGAGCCCCAGAGCTGGGTGTCTGAGGAAGTGGGGGTGTCTTGCCCTTTTTATATATTTTAGATTTCCTTTGTTCTCATGCTTTCTCTTCCCCTTGTCCTGCCTGGATGATTAGTGACCAAAATATGGGCCAAATAAGGTGGAGTGATCAAGGGCAGGAACAAGCCACCCAGGGGTACATGCTGGAAGGGAGCAGCCCAGGGGGCATTCATTCATTAATTCCTTTTAGGGAGGAACAATTTCTTGGAGGCAGGTAACCTCAACAACCAGTGGAAGAACGAGAAGGGTTCTGGAATTATTAGCATTTTATTTCCTCTTGAATCAGCCCCCATCTTTATGACCCAATCATTGGTTACCTATACTGCCTGTCCTTGCCCCTGCCCCCAACCCAGTAACACATATAAGAAGATAACATTTGATCAGTGACCTGAAGGGGCTAGTAAGTGAACCACATGGAAATGTGAGGGAAGCACTGCATTCTAAGAAGCTAGAATTGACAAGTATAAAGGTCTTAAGATGTGGTGTGCCCAGGGAGGGTAGTGTGGCCACAGCAGAGTGAACTAGGTGGAAATGTGGGAGGTGATGTGGTCCCATGGGCCACTGTAATGACTCTAGCTTTTATAGAAAAACTGAGTTAGGAAACCCTGGCAGGGGGTGGGGGGTTGAGTATCATATGATATAATATGATTCTTAACAGAATCCCTTTGGCTATTACATTGACAATAGATTGGAAAAAAACAAGGTCAGACTCAGGGAGAAACTTCTAGGAGTCTATTGCAAAATTCCAATAATAGATAATGGTAGATTGGAATAGGTTGTAACAGTGGTAGTTGTAAATTGTGAAGCCCAAAATGTCTCAATCCAGCTTCTAGTTAGTGTTGATTCTTGGATTTTGATATTAAATGGTTTTGATTTTGTAGTTTTTCTCTATTTTCTGTTTTCATGTTTTGATACCATTTTAAATCAGATACTGTAATGAAAACTCAGTTGTGCCTAATTATTATCCTAGAGGGAAATCAAGGAACAAGAGATGGGTAAGCGAGAAATGAAAGACGGAGACCAGGCAGAGATATCCACAAGAGTTTATTTGTCAGAGCTAACAAATCAAGGCCATCTCTCTATAAGAGAGAGAAGCAAAACAGGCTTGAGTTCTGGGACTTTTATGGTGGAGGCTCAAGAATCAGAGCTGGGCAGGTCCTAATGTGGGTGATTAAGGGTTGGGTTGGTATGAGGGAATGGTGTGCCTTTCTCAGAAAGGCCCATGGGTGGGAAAGCAAAACCTTTTCCTTAAAATGGTGGTTGTCGCTTAAGATAAGACCTTAAAAATCCTATATTTAATATGCTTAAACATTGTGGATGCTCAGTAAATTCTTAATAATGAAATGCATCTTAAAGGGTCTGGGTAGAATGAGATGAATTACATGTGTCTTTCAGAACCATGTTTCAATTATAACCCCCTCCCCCCCACACACACAAAAGTAGCATGTACCCTCACATATTAGCTATTTTGTGCTCTTTAGGTTTAATTAGGAGTCACTGGGAGGTACTGTGAGGATGGCCTTGGGCCTTAGCCTAAGCAACTCCATTTAAAAAACTCCAGTTTGAAACCTGCAGTCTCACCAGGCATGCTTAATGGAGCCCTCCAGTGTGGCCCTCAAACACAAACAAGTCACTTCCCAGCACCCTGATAAACTCAGAATGAAGCCTCTGACAGGCCGCCCTTGCCTGAGAAGATGGAAAGGCAAAAAAGATCAGGGTGGGGACCACCAGACCAGATGGTTTAATCCCAGGATAAATGATGTCACTCATAAATCCAGTGGTAGCTGATAAGGATTGAAAGGGGGGGTTAAAAGCTCCAAAATTTAGTATAATAGAGCAAATGAGCAGACATTCAGCCAGCTGATACTGATGCACACAAGCCTGGAAGCCTGCTGAGGACCTGGACTGATATCCCATCACTTGTCATTGTTTGCCTGATTCTCTGCGTGGTCCTTACCGCTCTCAAACTCTACAGCCACATTTTGACCCTAGTGAGAGCCGCAACTTCTCCCTATGACCCTCTCCTCAACAGCCATCATCTCCATCCTAGGAGAAGCCTGCCTCAGCTGCTGAACTGATTACTGCAGTCTGAGTGATTGTGCATCTGCTGGACTTAAAACCTAAGGCTTGAGACTTTTGATCTGACATTTGAACTTAGCATGCTGAGAGAATGTCTGTCATTAGCCTGTCTATAAGTGTGTTTGCAGTGCTTAGAATTAACTAATCTAGGATTGTTTGCTGTGAATTAATTAATCTAGAACTGTTTTGCTGTGAATTGATTATGTCTATTGCAGTGCCTAGCATTAAGGATTGTTGTTTTCTTGATTAAGAAACTTTAGAGTGAAATTGTATTGAGTGATTTGAGTGAATAAAGTATTGAAAAGGGTAGAAGCATGTGGACTTCTTTATTTCTCCCCCTTGACTGCATAAGTTGCACCTTTTGCCCATCACGACAGGTACACTCATATATTTCAATCTTAAACTAAATCTAATATTGAGAGCTTTCTTTTAAGGGTTTCACTTCAGAGTTAATGAATATAAATACTGTCACGAGGGGGCAAAACTCGAAGAGGAAAAAATAAAGAATGTCCAAGTGCTTCTGTCCCTGTTCAATGCTTTATTCACTCAACTCACTCAATACAATTTCACTCTATAGGTTCTTAATCAAGAAAATGACAGTCCTTAATGTTAGGAACTACAATAGACATAATCAATTCACAGCAAACAGTTCTAGATTAATTAATTTGCAGCAAACAATTCTAGATTAATTCTAAGCATTGCAAACACACTTAATCATGACAGGCTAATGACAGACATTCCCTCTGCATGCTAAGTTCAAAAGTCAGATCAAAAGTTTTAAGTCTTAGGCTTTAAGTCCAGCAGATGCACACTCACTCAGATTGTGGTGACCAGGTCCGGAACCAAGGCAGGCTTTTCCTGGTGGAGTGGACGACTGGTTGAAGAAAGGGTTGTAGGGAGAAGTTGCGGCTCTCACCTGGGTCCAGACGAGTTTGAGAGCGGTGAGGATCATGCAGAGGATCAGGAAAATGATGACAAATGATGGGATGTCAGTCCAGGTCCTCATCAGGCTCTCCAGCTCGAGTGCATCCTTGTTTTGCTGGCTGAATTCCTATTCATTAGCTCTATTATTTATACTAAATTTGGGGGCTTTTGATCCTCATTTCAATCCTTAACAGCTACCACCAGATTTCTTCATGACATCATTTACCCTGGGATCAGAAACATCTGGTCTGGTGGTCTCCACCCTAATTTTCTCGCCTTCCTCATATCAGGTGAGGACAGCCTGCCAGAGGCTTCACTCTGTTTATTAGGGTGATGGGAAGTGACTTGTTTGAAGCCATACTGGAGGGCTCTGTTAGGCGTGCCTGGTGAGACTGCAGGTTTCAAACTGGAGTTTTTAAAATGGAGTTGCTTAGGCTCAGGCCTAAGGCCATCCTCACATATACATATAAAACCTATATAATGTTCTGAAGTGGAATTTATTTCCACTTATTTCTCAGAACTTTATAAATAACTACAAAGATGAACTCATAAAGTCACTAAAGAATAAATAAAAGAAAGGAGATGGATTGGCTCATGAGGAAAACTTTAAAGACAGTTTGAAAAAGTGTAAAATTATTATTTGCAGATAAGCATTTTACATGGAAAATAAAAGATATTAATTGAAAAGCTGTTACAAACAATAAAGTGTTTCAATGCACAATACATATATAGAGCAGTTTGTATATGTAAACAACTGATTAAAAGATATAATGGAAGATTCACTTAAAATAGCAGCAACAATAAATGATAAAACATAAGGAATAAATTCACTTCTGGCTACACATTAGGATCATTAGCTACAAGGCTTAACTAACAAAACAGTAACCAGGCTTCCTCCTATAGTTCTAATTCAAATGGTATGGGGTGGGGCCTGGGTGGTATTCCTTAAAGGTCCCAAGAGGATGTGGAGAAAAAGAAACATTTTTACACTGTTGGTAAGATTGTAAATTAGTACAACCACTATGGAAATCAGTATGGTTTTTCCTCAAAAGATAGGAATGGAACCACCTGTAAGAATGGCCTTAACTTAAGAAGAGCCTTAGTCTAAGTAACTCCATTTTAAAATAAACCTGCAGTCTCACAAGGCAAGCTGTGGAGCCCTCCAATATGTCAATCAGGCATGGTGATAAAAGCAAGTCACTTTCCATAACCCAGGTAAGAGTCAGGGTGAAGTCACATGTCATTTCTCATAACCCTGATGAGAGTCGGAAGTGTAATGTCAGGGCGGAAATCATCAAACCACATGTCCTAAGTCTAAGAATAAAAGATGTCACTAAGAAACCTGGTAACGGCTGATAGGGACCCAAAGGGTGGGCAGAAGCTCCCAAAATTTAATATAAATATTGGAGCAAATGAACAGACATTCAACCTGCCGACACTGATGTACACAAGCCTGAGAGCCTGATGAGGACCTAGACTGCCTTCCCAACTCTTCCCATCTGCCTGATCCTCTGCATCATCCTCACTATTCTCAAACTCTACAGCAATCTCTTGACTCTAGTGAGAAAAGGACTTCTCCTTATGATTGTCTCCTCAGCCAGCCATCAACTCCACTCCAGGAGAAGCTTCTATTGGTTCCTGACCTGGTCATTGCACTCTGAGTGAATGTGCATCCACTGGACTTAAGATCTAAAACTTAAAGACTTTGAATATAGCACTTAAGCTTACCATGTAGAGGGAATGTCTGTAATAAGTCTGTCATGATTAAGTGTGTTTGCAGTGCTTAGAAGTTAACCCTGAATTGTTTGCTTTGAATGGATTATGTCTGTTGCAATGCCCAGTGTTAAGGATTGTCATTTTCTTGATTAAGAACCTATAGAGTGAAATTATATTAAGTGATTTGAGTGAATAAAACACTGAAAAGGGCAGAAATGCATGGACATTCTTCATCACTCCCCTCAACTGCAAATGTCGCACTTTTGCCCATCGTGACACCACCAATGATATTACTCAGTATTTATCCTGAAGAATTAAAGTCATCATACTACAGTGATACATGTATTCCCAAACTATGGAACCAGAGTAGGTGTCCATCAGTGGATGAATGGATAAAGAAAATGTGGTATATATACACACAACTGAGTTTTATGCATCCAAAAAGGAAGCGTGAAATGTCACTTGCAGGAAAATGAATGGAACTTGAAAACATTATGTTAAGCAAAATAAGCCAAACACAGAAAGCTGAGATGGTATATTTTCTCTCATATGTGGAAGCTAGAGAGCAAAAGGGAAAAGAAAAGTGGTAAGGGGAATCTCATGAAAATTGAAGTGAGATCTGTAAAGGAGAGGAAAGGGACCAGGGGGAGGAAGGAGAGGAGGGAAAGGGGAAATACCAGGTAATGATATTGGCCAAATTACACTGTTATGGTGTGGGCATATATGATTATGTAACAACAAATCCCACCATTATATACAACTATAATGTACCAATAAAAATATGGGGAAAAACAAGTAAAAAAAATCCTAATAGCAATATAATGAATAGTCACTCTTCCAATGTATAAAAGACACATTTAAAGGGAAATATAGGCATACTGCTATATGGAATAATACACCTGAAATAATAATTACCTTTAATATTAGATCATAATAAATCAGTTTTTTCTTAAAAACAAATAAAAATCCCTCCAGAGAAACTTATCTATTTGAACAAAATTTAGAATACTGCTGAGGGTTATAAAAAGAGACATGAACAAAGGGAAAATAAGACAGTAATGATATAATAAATAGTTCATTTCTGTCTAGGGCTATAAATTTAATTACTTCACAAAAGACTAACAAGATTTTTCATTTTTACAATTAGACAGAAATTCTAAATTTATATGGAAAAATCAAGTAAGCAAGAATATTTAGGACAGTTTTGAAAAAAGGAAAGGGTTGCAAAGGGACCAGATATTGGCTACCAGATTAATAAATAGAAGAGTTCTTTGCAAAAAAAAAATGTTCAGAAAGGATATAAGTGTAAGTGGGATTTTGGTATATGATAAAATGGCATTTGAAATCAGCAGGGATAAGATAATTTATTCATTCCAGGGTAAAATGTAATGAATAACATTTTAACCAATGAAACAAGTGATAATTTACTTAATAAAAGGTCCATTGGGTAGTCGTTAAAAAATAGTGGGGGCAACAACTAAAGTTAGTATGTAATACGTTAGATATGTAATACAAATCAGATGGGTCAGAGATTTAAATATTTAAAACACTAAACTCTAAACATGACATAAAATTTCAAAGATACAAAAGCAGATTCATAAATTTTAAAATTAATATTATTTTAATTGACAGATTATAATTGCATATACTTACAGGGTATAAAGATTCATAAAATTGGTTACATGAAAGTACAAATTTCTACATGTTAAGAAAACATTAGAAGAATCCTAATATTCTCATTAAATCTAAATGATCCCATCAAATACAAATAACTCAAGACACTGTCAAATACATATTATTTTATGATTTTCAAGTTAATAATAGTTATTAAAATATTTTATATTCTGTATTTAATCAGAGTAACAACTGTATAGAATAGTAGTTGCTGTCATCCTTTTGATATTTCCATTAAATCTTTAGTAGTCTGCAAGAATAGCCAGGCATGGTGGTACAGGCTTGTAATCCCAGTGGCAAGGGAAGTTGAGGCAGTAGTGTCACAAATTCAAAACCAGCCTCAGCAACATAGCAATGGCGTAAGCAACTTAGTCATTTCTGAAAATACGTAATTCTATAATCACTGTCATTTTAAGATATAATACATTCTTTAAAAGTAAAAATAATTACTAAATTGTTTCATTTAAAATACATATGAACATATTTATAAGTAGCTCTAGAACATTATTTTCTTATTTTTATTCAAATTGTGAAGCAGTGTGGGTTTTAAGCCACTGATCAATGGCATTTTCATACTTCTCTGGATTTTTCAGCCACTCCTGATGCCACCTAAGGTTTGCTATAACATTTGAATAATTTTGTCCTATACTTTGTTTCCACATGATAAACTGTTCTTTATTATATTTGTGGACAGAAGCAGAAACTTTGGGGTAGTTTATAATGGAACGAAGCTTCTGATCTAAAGAATAAGTAATTTCTGGAAATTTTGCAGCAATGTTATTTAATTCATCTGGGTCCAAGGAAAGATCTGAAAGAAAAAAAAGTAAAACTGTCAAAATGGTTACCTATTAAAAGTTTTTCTAGAATGTTGTTATAATAGATAATATATTAGATTTTATTTTCAGATCCTTTCAGTTAATAAAATGAAGGGCAGTATATAATCATGTGCTGCATAACACTCCACATATATGTAGTGGTCCTATAAAATTATATTGCCTAGTGATATCTTAATCTTCTTTTTTGTATAAGTATGCTGTCTGAAGTTAGCACATTGATGAAATAGCAGAATGACACATTTCCTAGAACACATTCCCATCATTAAGCAATATATACCAAAAATTAAACACTCCTGTAACATACCCAAATTATCTTCTTTCCTGCTATCCCATTTTTCTTCTTATCTACTTTTAGATGCCAGAAACAGTAAGACCCTTATCATTAGTAAGTTGGTTTAAAATGAATTCTTCCTGTTTCTGATGCCTTTTCTCCTTTGACATGAAGAGAAAAAAACCCTGTATTTGTATTGTTTCATTTCAACAGCCCTAAACTTTGCAGCTATAAGATTTTTTTATATAGACAAGTCATATTCCTGCAATTTCATTCAGTCTTAGTTTTATTTATATATTAGCATCTTATACTTGGATTTCTGAAAGTTAGATTCATAAATACTCCCATTTTATCTAAGAATTATGGAAATGAAAAATTTCTCTCAGTCACTACCAGTAAGAAAATAAAGATAAATGTTCAGATCCATAAATGCTTTTTATATATGATGTGGGAAGACAGGGGATATAAGATACCAATCTGATTTAAAAAAAAAAAGATCTTACGACAACTTCAAAATAGTAAATGAACACTGTATGTTCAAAGAAAAATCACTATGTGAGCTATTTAAATGCATTAGGCAGGAGATCCCTGAACACATATATGACTTTGATAGAAGTCTTCACATGATAACTCTTTAGGAAAGGGAGGTCTGTGAATAAACCCTAGAAAAGAATGGCTTCTCCACTGGTCCTTTAATAATCACATCTGAACTTTGCAGAACACGGTGTTAAAAAAACAAAATTACAACAAATTTGTTTAAAAATCTAATTGATGTTTACTTCATGATTCATGAATTGGGCAGCATCCCATCTAAAGAATTAGAAAAGGTGCTTCAATGAACTGAACAGAGGGGTGAGCTTTGTAAGCTGAAAAAGCATGAAGGAAGGATAAACAAGGAGCAAAAACCATTGGTGGTTAAAAAGTTACTTTTCATATAGGTTTAAAACAGAAGGAACTTCTTTATCATTTGGATCAGGTAAAATGGGCCCTTTCGGATTGGTTTCTGTGAATCTCTCTTTAGGAATCTGGCCTGTTTTAAAGTTCAGTTTGATTATGTGGCACTTAGCATTAGTGACTCCAATCTGTTTTGGTTTATGTTTTTGAATCTAATGCAGGAGGTCAGCCTAAATAATGGGTTCCCATAAATTTTATTTAACAATGACCAGTGAACAAGCAAGAGGCCATTATTTGTCATGATGAAAATTTAAGGACTGTTTGAAGCCAAGAATCCCCTGTTTTTAGAGTTAAGGAAGTTACTCAGGTTTGGCCAGTGAAGAATTATTTTGAGTTAATAATTTTGACATTTGTAAGTAGGAAGGAAACTTAGGCAGAAATAAATATAAATAATGGCTAAAATGGGACAGAGTATAAGTAAAATCCTAAATCTAAAAATGTTGTTTAAAAATTAATTCATAGACTAGGGAAGCTAGCAGCCATTTTTATAATGTGGCAGGAAAATGGATTTTAGAATCAGACTGGGGTTGACCTTTCAGTTTTGCTGCTTTTTTTTTTTTTATATTTTCAAGCTTAAACTTTTATTTTTTAAAATTAAGTTTTAAAGAAAGAGTGAGAGAGAGAGAATTTTTTAATATTTATTTTTTAGTTTTCAGTGGACACAACATCTTTGTTTGTATGTGGTGCTGAGGATCGAACCTAGTCTGCACGCATGCCAGGCGAGCGAGTTACCGCTTGAGCCACATCCCCAGCCCTTCTGCTGCTTCTTAGTTGTGAGATCTTATACAGGTGTCTGAACTTCTTTGACCCCCCTAGACTCCTCCTCTGTAAAATGAAGAGAATGGTACTATATTGTAGGGTTGGGATGCACGTTACATAATATATGTAGAATGTCTAGTCCATAAGAGATAAGTGTTGATCCTTCAGAACAGATAATGAAAAGGTGGTGACTGCTGATTGGGAAATGGAACAATGAGCATTAAAAGATCCCTGATTGGGGAAAGTGATGGTTTCAATCATAAGTCCCACATTCAAAGACTTAGAGCACTTTCTCTAACATTCACATGCTGACTGGCAAGGAAGCTGCTCCTTCCTTGGGCAACCTCTGTAGCCTGTCTCATCAGGAGAAGCAGCAGATTTTCATTTATTTAACAATAATTATTGAAGCTCTTGAGCAGTGCTATGTAGGTCAGCTCATGCATAAAATTACACTTAAAAACACATCAATTAATTTACCAAAGAGTTGAGGCAATACTGAAACACCATCAGAATAGGTTATGTACTTCCATTGGTTAGTTCGAAGCATATAGGTGGAAGCATTCACATTGCATCCGTGGAATTCACTCAGAATCCATTGAGGACGTAGGTTTTTGACTTTACGTTTATTCTTAGATGGTTCTGATGATAATGGCAACAAAGAGTATCCACTAAGGTTTTGAGGCAGAGGAATTCCAGCAATATCTTTGCAACAAAAATAATAAAGTATTAAAACATAATGCATCCTTTCATTAGTTGAACATTCATAAATGACATAATTTACATTTTCCCCCATTAAAGATCACAGACTAGAGACTGTATATAGGTTTTGTAAATGGACTACCTAGATTCAGATGCTTGCTTACTGCTTTAGCCATGTAACCTTGTGTAAGTTATTAAATTCTCTGAACCCCAGTTTCTTTACTTGTAAAAGAAGGATAATAATAATACTTGTTGGACATCATTACCTTAAGTACATGTATAAAGACACAAATGTTGTGACCCTACTTTGTGTACAACCAGAGATGTGAAAAATTGTGTTCTGTTATGTGTGATATGAATTGTAATGCATTGTAATAAATAACAAATTAAAATAAAAACACCCCCCCAAAAAACAATAATACTTGTATCTTATAAGTTCATTTCAGATTTAAATAAGATAATTTATGAAAAATTCTGAGAACAATACTTGGTCAATAAGAGCCCTACCAAAGTTATTTGATGATAAAGATTCTTTTTTTCACTCTTAAGGAACATCTTAAGGACTAATATTTTGTAAAAACATTCCTTGTGGAATCCTGGATTATACTGATTTAGGGAAAAGTAAATTTTTACCTATCAAATATATACATATAGACCAATAGCATGAGAAATATCCAATTTGAAAAGAGTTTTTTTTTTTAAGAGAGAGTGAGAGAGGAGAGAGAGAGAGAGAGAGAGAGAGAGAGAATTTTTTTTTAATATTTATTTTTTAGTTCTCGGCGGACACAACATCTTTGTTGGTATGTGGTGCTGGGAATCGAACCCGGGCCGCATGCATGCCAGGCGAGCGCGCTACCGCTTGAGCCACATCCCCAGCCCTAAAAAGAGTTTTTTTAAAATTGGTTTTAACATATACCTTTTCCCTGTAGAAAATTAGTTAATGATTGCTGCATACTCAAGATAGTTTAAAAATGAGTCTATTTGCTCCACACCCCTTTCTGATTTCAGTGGCTCAGGTTTCTATGTAAATTTAAATATTCCCTATGAAAAATAGCATTATATCTCTAATGTTAGAAACTAAACAATATTGAGTAAGAAAATTATTTTAATGAGAATAAGGAAGCAAAGTCCTCTATGTTAGGTGCAGGGCAGGCTGAACGAATGTTAACTGCAGGATTACCTGGACACTCAAACCCCCATCTGTCTGGTTCTTTATCACCTGTTTGCCTCAAGTTAACCGCTCAAACCCCCCCACTCAAGGCTGAACGTTTCACCCCCCTGCTCAAGCCTGAACACTTCCCCACTCCCCACTCCCCCTCTCAAGGCTGAACACTTAATCCCCCTTATGCCAACAAGGCAGCTTGCAAACCCATAGACCCTATTAGATTTAGGCAGCACAGCAGAAGGGCTATAAAAACCTTCTCCTGCCGGGCTCTCTCTCTCTCTTCCCTTTCTCACTGCTGCAATAAAGATCTCTTGGTTGCTTTGAGTGTCTTGATAACTTTCCTTTCACTCTATAAATCTTCTTCAGATACTTGCTTTACAAATGACCATTTAAAAATTTGTATCTTTCATTTCCCTTGAAAGAGGCATAATTTTAGTGATCTTCCACCAATCAATCACAATTAGGAATTTTTTTGATTCCTAAAGAAAGAGGAGAGAAGTATTTCAGAGATAACTGGTTAAAAACTATCAGGAGAGAAGACTTTAAAGAGGATGTACATGAGAGAAAGGGACGGCCTAAGATGAAATTGAGCTCCAAGACAGTGGTCTGTTCACTGTAAGGAGAGGAAGTAAGCAGCAAGGAAGAAGGCTGTGTAAGGGTATCCGTGTGTCACCAACACTAGTGAGCTGCAGAAAAGAAGCCTTTGAGGATCATGGGAAGCAGGGGCCAACTGGCATATGCTCATGACTATGGGAAGTTCGTACATGTGGAATTTTTGAAAAGAATGTTGACCATACAGTGAAGATGGTAAGAAACCATGAGCAGAACATTCAAGAATTATGGGATAAAATAAAAAGAACCAAATTTAAGAATTATTGGGATAGAGGAAGGCATAGCGTTACAAACCAAAGGAATGAACAATCTATTTAATGAACTAATATCAGAAAATTTTCCAAGCATGAAGAATGAATTGGAAAATCAAATACAAGAGGCTCACAGGACACCAAAAGTACAAAATCGCAACAGATCCACGCCAAGGCACATTATAATGCAAATGCCTAGCATACAGAATAGGGAGAGAATTTTAAAAGCCACAAGAGAAAGGAATCAGATTACATATAGGGGAAAACCAATTAAGATGTCTGCAGATTTTTCAACCCAGACTCTGAAAGCTAGAAGATACTGGAACAACATATACCAAACTCTGAAAGGAAATAGATGCCAACGAAGAATCTTATATCCAGCAAAGTTAAGTTTTAGATTTGATGACAAAATAAGAACCTTCCATGATAAAGAAAAGTTAAAAGAAATTACAACTAGAAAGCCTGCACTATAGAACATCCTCGGCAAAATATTCCAGGAGGAGGAAATTAAAAATAACAATGAAAATCAGCAAAGGGAGGTATTAAACTAAAAGGAAAACCAATCAAATGAGAAACCAAGTCAAGTTAAATACCAAAAATAAACAAAAATTACTGATAATACAAATCATGTTTCAATAATAACCCTGAATATTAATGGCCTCAACTTACCAATCAAAACACATAGACTAGCAGTTTGGATTACAAAAAAAAAAAAAAAAAGACCCAACAATATGCTGACTGCCAGAGACTCATCTCATAGGAAAAGACATCCACAGGCTGACGATGAAGGTTGGGAAAAAAAAATACCACTCACATGGACTGCAGAAACAAGCAGGGGTTTCCTTTCTCATATCAAATAAAATAGACTTCAAGCCAAAGTTAATCAAAAGGGATTAACTGCTTAAGGGAACCATACATCAACAAGACATAACAATTATAAATATATATGCCCCAAACAATAGAGCATGTACATTCATCAAGCAAACTCTTCTCAAGTTCAAGAGTCAAACAGACCACAACACAATAATTATGGGTGATCTGAACACACCTCTTTCACCACTGGATAGATCTCCCAAACAAAAGCTAAAAAAAGAAACTATAAAACTCAATAATACAATCAATAACTTAGACTTAACAGACATATATAAAATATTTTATCTATCAACAAGTTAATTTACTTTCTTCTCAACAGCACATGGATCCTTCTCTAAAATAGAACATATATTATGTCACAAAGCAACTCCTTATCAAATACAAAAAAGTAGGGATACTACCCTGCATTACATCAGATCAAAATGGAATAAAATTAGAAATCAATGATAAAATAAAAAACAGAAGCTACTCCAACACCTAGAGACTAAATAATATGTTATTGGTTGAATAATGGGTTGTAAAAGACATCAAAGAGGAGATTAAAAAAATTTTAGAGGTAAATGAGAACACTGTTACAACATATTAAAATCTCTGGGACACTATGAAGGCAGTACTAAGAGGAAAGTTCATTGCATGGAGTTAATTCCTTAAAAGAAGAAAAAGTCAACAAATAAACGACCTAACATTACATCTCAAAGCCTTAGAAAAAGAAGAACAAATCTACACCAAAAGCAGGAGAAGACAGGAAATAATTAAAATCAGAACTGAAATCAATGAAATTGAAACAATTGAAAAAAATGACAAAACAAAAAGTTGGTTCTTTGAAAAGATAAATAAAACTGATAAACCCTTAGCCATGCTAATGAAAAGAAGGAGAGAGAAAAATCAAATTACTAACAACCATGATGAAAAAGGAAATATCACAACAGACACTAGAGAAACACAGAAGATAATTATTTTGAAAATTTGTACTCCAATAAGATGGTAAATATCAAAGGCATCGACAAATTTCTAGAGTCATATGATTTGCCCATACTGAATCAGGATGATATACACAAATTAAACAGATCAATTTCAAGCAAAGAAATAGAAGATGTCATCAGAAGCCTACCAAACAAGAAAAACCCAGTACCAGATGGATACACAGCTGAGTTCTACAAGACATTCAAAGAACAACTAATACCAATACTTCCCAAATTATTTATAAAACAGACAAAGAGAGAGGACTTCCAAACTCATCCTATGAGGCCAATATTACCCTGATTCCAAAACCAGGCAAAGACGCATCAAAGAAAGAAAACTTCAGACCAATATCTCCAATGAACACATATGCAAAAATTCTCAACAAAATTCTGGCAAATTATATATAAAAACATATCAAAAAGACAGTGTACCATGATCAAGTGGAGTTCATCCCAGGGATGCAAGGTTTGTTCAACACATGGAAATCAATAACTCTAATTTATCACATCAATAGACTTAGAATCATACGATCATTTCAATAGATGAAGAAAAAGCATTCTACAAAATACAGCACCCCTTCATGTTCAAAACACTAGAAAAACTAGGGATAACAAGAATATATCTCAACATTATAAAAGTAACCTATGCTAAGCCCCAGGCCAACATCATTCTCAATGGAGAAAAATTGAAAGCATTCCCTTTAAAAACTGGAACAAGACAAGGATGCCCTCTTTCACCACTTCTATACAACATGGTTCTTCAGATTCTAGCCAGAGCAACTAGATAGAAATTAAAGGAATAAGAATAAGAAAAGAAGAACTTAAAACTATCACTATTTGCCGATGATATGATTCTATACCTAGAGGATTCAAAAAATTCCACCAGAAAACTGAGAACTAATAAATGAATTCAGCAAAGCCGCAGGATATAAAATCAATATGCATAAATCCAAGGTATTTCTGTACATCAGTGACAAATCCTCTGAAAGAGAAACTAGGAAAACAACCTCATTTACAATAGCTTAAAACAAAACAAAACAAACAAAAAAACCCCAACCAATCAACCAAACAAACAAACAAAAACTTGGGTATCAACATAATGAAAGAGGTGAAAGACCTCTACAATGAAAACTATAGAACGCTAAAGAAAGAAATTTAAAAAGACCTTAGAAGATGGAAAGATCTCCCTTGTTCTTGGATAGGCAGAATTAATATTGTCAAAATAACCATACTACCAAAAGCACTATACAGATTTAATGCAATTCCAATAAAAATCCCAATGACATTCCTCATAAAAATAGAAAAAGCAATCATGAAATTCATCCAGAAAAATAAGAGACCCAGAATAGCCAAAGCAATCCTTAGCAAGAAGAGTGAAGCAGGTGACATCACTATACAAGACTTTAAACTATACTATTGAGCAATAATAACAAAAACGGCATGGTATTGGCACCAAAATAGACCTGTAGACCAATTCTACATAATAGAGGACACAGAGAAAACCCCACATAAATACAGTCATCTCATATTACACAAAGGTGACAAAAAATACATTAGAGAAAAGATAGCCTCTTCAACAAATGGTGCTGGGAAAACTGGAAATCCATATGCAGCAAAATGAAATTAAGCCCCTATCTCTCACCATGCACAAAACTTAACTCAAAGTGGATCAAGGACCTAGGAATTTAATGAGAGATCCTGTGCTCAATAGAAGAAAACGTAGGCCCAAATCTTCATTATGTTGGATTAGGCCCCAACTTCCTTAATAATACTATATCAAAACATGTATATCGCAAGAGATAAAATAAAAAATCAATAAATGAGATGGATTCAAAGTGAAACAATTAGTGAGATGAATAGAGATAGCTTACAGAATGGAAGGAAATTTTTACCCCACACACATCAGATAGAGGACTAATATCTAAGATATATAAAGAAATAAAAAATATTAACACCAAAAAAACCCAAACAACTCAATCAATAAATGGGCCAGGGAACTGAACACACACTTCTCAGAAGATGATATACAATCAATCAACAAATATATGAAAAAATGTTCAACATCTCTAGCAAGTAGAGAAATGCATATCAAAACTAAGATTTCATCTCACTCCAGTCAGAATGTCAGCTGTTAAGAATATAAATAACAGGGGCTCGGGTTGTGGATCAGTGGTAGCGTTTTTGCCCAGCGTGTGAGGTACTGGGTTTGATTATCAGCACCTCATATAAATAAATAAAATAAAGGTCTATCAACAACTAAAAGAAATATTAAAAAAAGAATACAAACAACAATAAGTGCTGGAGAGGATGTGGGAAAAAGGCATACTCATTCATTGCTGGTGGGACTGCAAATTGGTGCAACCAATCTGGATTCCTTGGAAAACTTGGAATGGAACCACCATTTGACCCAGGTATTCCACTCCTCAGTTTATACCCAAAGGACTTAAAAATAGCATACTACAGTGACTCAGCCCATCAATGTTTATAGCAGCACAATTCACAACAGGTAAACTGTGGAACCAACCTAGATGCCCTTCAGTAGATAAATGGATAAAGAAAATGTGGTATAAATACACAATGGAAAATAACTAAGCATTAAAAGAGAATAAAATCATGGTATTTGCAAGTAAATGGATGGAGTTGGAGAATATTATGCTAAGTGAAGCAAGCCACCCCCTCAAATCAAATGCAGAATGTTTTCTCTGATATGTGGATGCTGATCCATAATGGGAAAGGGTGGGGAGCATGGGAGGAATGGAGGAACTTTAGATAGGGCAAAGGGGAGGGAGAGAAAGGGAGGAGGAATGGGGGTAGGAAAGATGGTGGAATGAGATGGACATCATTATCTTAAGTACATGTATGAAGACAGGAATGGTGTGACTCTGATTTGTGTAGAACCAGAGACATGAAAAATTGTGCTCTATATGTGTACTATGAATTGAAATGCATTCTGCTGTCATGTATAACAAATCAGAATAAATAATTTTTTTCTTTGTTTTAATTAGTTACACATGACAGTACAATGATCTTGACATATCATACATTTGAATCAGATGGGGAATAAATAAATTTAATAAAAAAATTCAGGGGGCTGCAATTGTGGCTCAGTGATAGAGTGCTTGCCTAGCACTTGTGAGGCACTGAATTTGATCCTCAACACCACATAAAAAGAAATAAATATAATAAAGGCATTTTATCCATTTACAACAAAAAAATTCATAGGAAGTTAAGTTTAAAAGGGAAAATCAAAACAATTTTAATTTCAAAATGAGACTGTCTTTATTTTTCACTGAGCTAAAGGATGCTAATAGTAGGCATTCAAGAAGAAAATATTTTGGTGAGAAATTTTATAGAATAACTTCTGAAGTATGAACTTTAATACTATAAAGAATTCCTACTCATGAAAATGGCATTTTCTGCTAATATTAGTAAATATTACTATGAAACTATAAAGGACCTACAAAGATAAATAAACTAAGAATATGTTTTATGTGTTTTCTATTTTATCATAAAATATTCTATAGAAAAAGAACACTTAAAAATATCATATAAAAGCTATCTATAAATTCAGACTTTTATTTTTTTTTATTTTTATTTTTTTTTTAAAGAGAGAGTGAGAGAGGCAGAGAGAGAAAGAGAGAGAATTTTTTAATATTTATTTTTTAGTTATCGGCGGACACAACATCTTTGTATGTGGTGCTGAGAATCGAACCCGGTCCGCACGCATGCCAGGCGAGCGAGCTACCGCTTGAGCCACATCCCCAGCCCAAATTCAGACTTTTAAATAGAAGCACTGAAATTTCAACAGACTCTTGAAACTAAGGTAGGTGTATTAGAACAGAAATTCCAGTTGAGTTTTCCTAACCAGTTTCTTCCTTTTGAAGGTTTTTGAATCACCATCTCTTATAAGAATCTTCTTAGGTACATAGAATGGAAGCGAACAGGAAGGCTGGCTGGGAGCTTTAATTTGAGAAGTTCAATCCCATATTCTTCACATGTAAACATAATTGATAAAAATAATACAGGTACACTTAAACTAATAAAGAACTTAAATTTAGAATTCTAAGAATAGATTACTCATAACTATTTTAAGCTTCTAATGGATTAGAAGAATCACAAAATAAGATCTTTGCAGATACCATATCAAAACACGTATTAAGCAGAGGTAAGTAGAACATCCTATCTTACAGGTATGCTTTTAGAATTAATCACTACTTTTTAAAGTAGTTTTAAATTCTTTCAACTCTGAAGAATTTTGCTTTAAAAGGTTGAATTAAACACTAGGTTAAATATAGGACCATCAGTATTATCTTTGCTTTGTTGACTATTATGGCTTTTAAACAAGGGAACAGACTCAGTGTATACCTGTAAATCCTGGTATAATTATTAATAATACCCTCTATTCTAAAAAGTATGCTGATCTGAACAGTAAATTAGATGGATACTCTACTGCAACAAAAAAATCTGTTTATACAACTTGAAAGCCTATAGTTTATTTTTAATAAAATATCACTTTTACATCATTTCATTTTTAAAATAGAACCAACTATTTCCATTTTTTAAAACCTAATCCATTACTTCTAGACATTCACACTGTTTGATAATTCTTAATATTTTAATAAATATGCATGGAGATAAAATAGGTACATATATGGGTACATATATACCGCCCACGTCCAGCGCAGGCGGTGGAATTTGGGTTTCTGCTGCATGGAGTGAGCTGGCTGTGACATAAAGCTAAGAAAAGAAGGCAGCAAAAAAACTACACTACACAGAAAGTAATTTCAGAAAGCGAGGATCAGAAAGCTCTTCCACTTTAGGGGTCGAGCTTCCACACTGGGAAGAGAAAGAGCAGGAGAGCCCACGTTTGGTTTATTTATGTGGGGGAAACATCAAAGGTTTTTCTGAAAAAACATCAAAGTTTTTTAGAATTTTCTGCACCATTTAAGGTAGAAGGTGGGCTGTCCAGGCCCAATGGGTCACGCCAACTCTGGAGCTATGACAGGTAAGACTGAGGTCACATGCAGTGTGTAATCCATTAAGTGCGAGGAGCCACAAAATGACTTGCAATGCCAAACCAAAATATCTTTGGCTCAAGGCCAGTGAAGATGCTAAAATAGCTCAGGGGTGGCTTCCCACATATAGGTTGTTTCTTAAAATGGAAATTCCTAGGTCAAAAGGTATGCATATTTCCAAGAAATGTGAAACATAATGCCACATTTGTCTCCAAACACTTTGTGCCATTTTATATTCCCAGCAACAGCATATGAGAAAGCCTATTTCTAATATAAGATTTTGCAATTTTTCTTAACCTTTGTAAACTCCATATGTGAAAGAAAAATGATATGTTCTTGTTTTAATAGTTTTATGACTACTGAATCTGAATCTAAAAATATCTTGTATATCTCTTATTATGAACTGCCTGTTTATATCTTTTGGTTAATTTAACAGGGAAGTTTTCTTTTTCTTGCACAAAAAGAAAAGAACTTTATAGATGTCAAACCTTTATCATTTTACTTTTAAAAAGTAACACTGTTAACATTTTTTTTCCTGGCTCCAACACAGGTTTTTGTTTTACCCCCTTGTCCTTTTCTCTTTCCACCTTATCTCTAGGCATCTTCTTCTATTCCCTTTTCCCACCCCCCCCCCAAAAAAAAATAATATAAACGTAGCTTTTCCCCTTCTGATGACAAAAGAATATTTATTATGAAGCACATTTTAAATTGTGCTAAGCCTTGAAGACATTAATATAATTTCCAGTTTATATAGAACTGGAGTGGGACTTATTTTTGGCATCCTTTATTTTTTGTGGGTGTCTAATCACCATCTGATCTAAATGCTGCTAATAAAATATATTATTTTTTTTCTGGGAAATGTAACTTAGAAGGACTCTATTACCAAGAATCTTATGAAAGAGAAAAATAAATAAAAATCGATATAAATCTTCAGATTTTAGAAAATTATAATAGACAAGTTATAGAAAAAACCCAGATAATTGTAGAGAACCATTTCCAGGAGAGCAGGGATGGAAAGACAAAGGTGATTCTGGGAATGTTTTCTCTTAGCTAAAGAAATTTTTATTGTTAAGTATCATAAACTAGGCAGGTGCCCCCTCTAAAATTCCCTCATGCCAATCAGTATTTTCTTACATCATCTGTTAGATAAATATATTAGGAAATAATTACAATGATGTATTTATCTAAATAATATATCTAATGTTATTATCTAATAAATACATATGTCATCTACTAGTCTACAAATGACCCTTAATTTTTATGCTATATAAAATGACAAGTTAGCCAGGTGTGGTGGGTCATGCCTGTAATTCCAGCAACTCAGGAGGCTGAGGCAGGAGTTTGAGGCCAGCCTCAGCAACTTAGTCTCTATGCAGCTTAGCAAGACCCTGTCTCAAAATAAAAAATAAAAAGGACTAGGGATGTGACTCAGTGGTTAAGTTCCCCTGGGTTCAGTACCCAGTTTCTTCCCCCACCAAAAAAAAAAAAAAAAAAAAAAGAAATGACAAGTAGTGATAATAGTAACTCAAGATTATAGAGTACAAAATTTGCATTGTAAGCAAATATAAAACAATGTTTAAATGAAAGTTAAAGCATGCATCTTAATCAACTAATATACATAAGGTGACATTCTGTAATTCTATGAAGGGAAAAGGACACCTCACTTTGGACAGCTCCCCAAAGTTACTGGACTATTAAGCTGTCAGAGTTAAAAAAAAAAAAGCCGAATATCACTAGAAAGTATATTGAGGGACACACTGAGAAAGGGACACACTGAGAAAGGATCACCCCAGCTTTCTATAACCTTTTAGTAAACTTTTTATAGTTCTAGTCACTGTACCTCAAGGAAAGAGAACAAAGTTAAAAAGTCAAGCAAAATGATGACCCCCAAATGAATGAGAGTTCTACATAAAGAAAAACTAGGGGAGGAAAGTATAAAAAAAGGTCAATATCAGCATATATTTACAAGATTCAATAGATGATAAGATAGACACATAGAAACATACATAGATGGGCTGGGGATGTAACTCAGTGATAAGTGCTTCCCTAACGTGCACAAAACTCTGGGTTTGATCCCCAGCACCACAAATCACTTAATTATATATATGCTTAAAAAAACAAGTGAGGGAAATAGAGGTCTGGGAATTGATGGAGTGAGAAAGTGGCAGAGTTATGGATAAGTGAGATGACTGCTTTGGGATAGAAGGAAACCAGTACATGATGACTAAGCAACTGAAGAGATTAAAGATTCAAGGAACTAGAAAGATATTCAAACATACAACAAATGATATGAAATAAAGAGAAAAAGAAAGGGCACTGAGTTAAATTAACTCTAAAGAATCTTATTTAAGTAAAGGGAAAGACTGTACTAGAAGGAAGAAGATAAAATGAACTTTTATTTCTTTGATTTTTATTTATTATTATGCTTTTTTGTAGCTGTAGACGGACAGCATGCCTTTATTTTATTTATTTTTAGGTGGTGCTAAGGATCAAACCCAGTGCCTCACACATGCTAGGCAAGCGCTCTGCCACTAAGCTACAGTGCCAGGCCCTATTTCTTTGATTTTTAAGATGGATGTTTCTTCTATATTTTAACATTTCTCAAATTAGAGAAATGTGTTATCTTTTTGTCTTACCAAAATTTATGAATTGATGATACTTTTGCAACTGATGGATTCCAAAAATCCAAAGTCAGTTTTTAAATGTTAATGAATTAAAATTACTTTGTTAAATTACAGTTTTACATAATTTTCTTTGAATTTGATGATGTCATTATTCTAGTATCTTCAAGGAAAACTGCTAATTATCTCACTCCAAATATTGTTATTCTAGACCTACGGCTATGCCTATAGATGTTAAGAAGCTATTAAAGCAAATAATACAAAACTATCTAAAGGGTTTGGGAGAGAGATGTTTACAGTATCGGATTAAAAGACTTTTCTAACATTGAAAAAAGGTAATGTTTCAAAGTGGAAAATGCTCATATTTAAGGATGTGAGAGAGAATCAAATGATGTACAAGTCATCTGTAAAGACCTGAACCTGAATATATATTTATTACTTTAGAGTCATATCCTGATTGTGAATCTTTTGGAAAAGACTAGAGTGAGTGATGACCACAGGAAATGGAGGAATATTATCCTCATTTTTTCAGAGTATGAATTTGACTCATAGTTAAATGAGTTGCTCAAGGTTAAAATAAGTTAGTGGAACCTCTAACTACTTGGTCTATTTATTCTCCAACATTAATACAGGTAAACATTGAACATACTACTTACCAAGCATAGTAGGGTAAATATCCACCAGAGAAACTACATTTGATACTTGTTGGTTGGCCTTAATTCCTGGTCCCATTATCAACAGTGGAACATGGGCACTAGCTTCATACATACTCATTTTATAAAACTGTCTATGTTCCATGGCCAGCTCTCCATGGTCTGAAGTATATATGACAATAGTTTTCTGAAGAAGATCTAATTGGTGAAGAGTTAAAATAATTTCACCTACAATAAAATTAAGATTAAATTTAGTAATTAGCTTTTAGTTCATGTTGTATTCTATCACATTACATGTATAACCACTTTACCCTAGTAAAGCTTCTATCAAAGGATACTTCTTAACATCTCAATATTATCCAAAGTTTCATGTGCTTGATCCTCAGTTGACAGACTACAGAAGAAAAGAAAAAATATATCCATAGGAAATCTCCCTCAAAACTATTTTATCTGGAGATCACGTGGGCCTGCTTTCTATGTTTCTGTCAGAGAATTGGGGGTGGAAGTCTTCCCCTTAGTGCCTCAAATAAGAAAAGTAAGGTAAGTCTGGACATTGGCACTGTACATGTCTCAGATGACACAAAGATTGGTATTGCCACTGACCCACAGCCTCTATACAATAGAAAGGGATAAGAGCAATTAGAACTCCTCTCCCCTGTTATTTTTAATCCTAAACCTCTGGGCAACATCAGTTCATGCTCATGAAGTTGGGAGGTTATGGAAATGCGACCTTTGAAGAAGGCAGTACAGATGGTATATGAGAATGATTTAGCATATTCTTAGATAGGGAATAGCTAGATGGATAGTAAAACTGTGACCAGTCCCATCTCTTAATGTCCTCATTATAATTAAGAGAATCACAATAAGGTACAGTCCAGATAGAAAAGTCATCTGTTTTGGCAGTTCCTGAATCTGGGTCTATATAATTTAAAACCCCATAGATTTTGAGATTCAGTCAGAATTGAGACTTACTGTTCTGTGGAGTTATTCATGGAGACCCTCATCTGTCAACTGGGCAACCGGAATTGCTTCCTAGTTGGTCTTCTTGTATTCACTCTTCTTTCCCCTCTAGTATCCCTTGGCATCACTCTGGTGGCTATTTTTCTAAAACACCTAATCATCTAATCATGTTATATCCCCACTTAAAACTTTTTCACAGCTTTCTACTGTCTATCCTTCCTGTGATGTACAAGGCTCCTGTCTACCCTCCAGCCTCAGCATCCTCAGCTACCTGCTGAAACTTTATCTTTCAGCAACTCTAAATTGCTTAGAATTCCTCAAACATACCATATTAGTTTACACTATGTTGCCTCTGTCCATACTCTGCTTTTGTGTAGAATGCCCTTTCTCCCACCATTCACTTGGAAAGTTTCCATTCCTCCTATACAGAGGTGACAACCACACTTCACTAATGAAATTATGCTTCACTCCCAAATGAAGTAAAATAAATGACACGGTGATATGAAAATAACTTTTAATATAGAAATAGCTATTAAAAACAAACAGTGTTTCTTCACATAAGGACCAGAAACTGCCATAACTCTATAGTGAATAGCAGAACTCTCTTGACAGCCATCTTATGGAGACAGGTTTGATTTTTAGCCAGCCTTAAATCTGAATGAGAGCAGGAAATTCAATGTAAATCTGGTCCAGAATACACACAGGGAAATTGATTTCAGCCTTAGTTAAGCCTTGTACTCAAGGGCCTAGGGAGAATGGATTTGTTTTGCAGGTGTTACACAAGTCCTTCTCATCTCTTAGAACCTAAGCTATCTTATAATTAATTATCTGTCATGTGCATACCTGAGTTCAGCTAAATGCCAATTTCTGTTTAAAGTAGGTAAAAAAATATGGTTTCTAGCAGATGATAGTTTTCTGTGACCTTTCATGTATGAACAAATCTGAGCATTTATGAATCTGAGAGTTTATGACTAATTAGAACTTCTTATTCACTATGAACACGTTATCCCACTTTTATGTGTCAAGATTCCTATAGTTTTAAGTCTGAAGTATCTAAGTAACTGTTCTAAGAAATATCTGAATATGTTTATGTAAGTTCCAACCAGCATGGTCACAGTTTGTTGGAAAAATATACTTTTCCATGTAATTGCTTATTAATTTTTCCACTTACCAAGCATGGCATCTGTCTCAGCACACATAGCATAATAAAACGCCCTAATATTCTTAATTTCTTTGTCTGTAAACTTTCCTGTGCAGTTTTTTGTATAAGAAGAGTAATAATCTACAGGGTGCATTTCTGACAGAGGCAACCACTTGGGGATTTTGATGACATCATGAGATACCTAAAAAGGGGAGAAAAAACTTAGTTAAGCTAGCAAAGTTCTCTCTTTTAACAAGTGTGGTGAATTACACAATGCTAATTACTTAGAACAGTAGAAAAGAATAGTGACAAAGTGGAACGAATTATTAATAAAGGTTGAGTATCCCTTATCTGAAATATTTGGGACCAAAAATGTTTGAGATCTCACATATCTTTCAGATTGTGAAGTACCTGCATGTACATAATGGTATCTTAGAGATGGGATCCAACTCAAAAAACACAGAGTTCATTTATGTTTCATAATACCTTATAAACACAGCCTAAGGTAACTTTTTATATAAGATATTTAGTTCACCTGAGGTTTGATTATGACCCATCACATGAGATCAGGTGTGGAATTTTCCATTTGTGGTGTTATGCTGGCATTCAAAAAAGTTTGAGAGTTTTTCAGATTTTGGATTTTTGAATTAGCACAGTTCAACCTATATTCCCAGTAACATAAAAAGGTACATATCAATATGTGGATATATAGTGAGATAGTTGTGAAAAATTACTTTTGAAGTATACAAGTTAATGAAGAATATTAGGCAGTATTCTAACCCAGAAAAGTGTTGAACCACTTTAATATGTAGTTGTGTGACCAATTCAAAACTTCAGAATCAATAACTTAAGAATCTAGATTCTTTCTCCCCATAATTCACTGGTGAATTTTGAACTAAACAGTCCAAATCTAATGAGATAGCTAAATGTTTGTTAAAAACAAATACAACTTTTTAATATAGATAACATGTGTTGGCAAAAGCAATTAAGATTAAATCTTTAATTCACACGCATCTTTTAGTTAAGTAACTTTTAAAAAGTTCAAACATCTACTATTTAGTTGAATTTTAACTCATTTTCCTAATTCTGGACATATTTTTGAAAATGGAGCTGCTTAGAATTTTTTAAGAAGATATGAATATCTGAAACTACATTATTTCTTTTAAAACAAGGTGAAAGCTGGGTATAGTGGTGCAAGCCTATAATCCCAGCGACTTGGGAGGCTGGGGCAGAAGAGACACAAGTATAAGGCTAGCCTCAGCAACTTAGTGAGTTCCGATTCAACTTAGGAAGAGCCTATTTCAAAATAAAAAATAAAAAGGGCTGGGGATAGAGCTCAGTGGTAAAGCACCACTGGGTTCAATCCCCAGTACCAAAAAGTAAAAAACAAAAACAACAGCAAAAAAAAAAAAAAAAAAAAAAAAAAAAAAAAAAAAAAAGAAAACAGTAAATAGTGTTTCTGTTTAGAGCTTTTAAAGTAACTTACATTTAAGTCTATACATTTCAAAATACAGGTAGTTGTTGCTTCACATGGTTCTAAAATGCATAAATTTCAACTATCATGGTTTAGTTAACATGTCCCTGACAACAGGGTTCAAATTTTAGTTGCCAATGTATATTAACTGAATAACTACATAAATTACAAACTTCACAACAATATGCTGCTAACTCTTTAGTCTACAATTCACGATGTGATAACAGATGTACATCACATTCAGTGACTAATCATATATTTTCTTTCCAAGTATGTCAGGAGTTGGTTATTCAGAACATGCATTGTAAGCTAAGTGTCTACTTGGCCTGCCTCCTTGTTTCCCAGTGATAAATCCATGTAAGACACTTTACAAAAATGGATAATCAAAGAGGAATTGGTCAACAAATACGAATCTGCAGTAAAGAAATGAAAAGTAATAAGGCTAGCAGTGAAATTCAAAGTAAATGTAAATGAAGTTATAGAAGAAATGGCTGATCGGGGAATGTGGACACTGCTACCATTCCAAAGACTAGATATGTAACTAGAGGAAGGGAAGGCATACTTATTGACATAAGTGAGGAATATCATTGTGAAAAGGATAAACATGTTCAAGAGAAAGTGACATTGATAAAAATGTCATTTAAAGGTACTTAAAGTATACCATGACATTCTAAGTACAGAAGATAAAATGTTGGAAGATGTTCCAAATTTAGATAACAACATGATAATTTGCCAAGTCATAAAGAGGACTCTTGCTCTATATTATGTAATACTATGAGAAGACAAGCACTATTCTAACTCTCTCAATATTTTTTTTAAACAAAAAAACCCAAATTAAAAATACTTTATTAATGTTTCTATTATTTTTATTACATTGCACTGAGTAATTTTACTATTTACCTATTTCCAATTATAACCAAAAAAAAGAGCATTTTACATGTTGTGGCAAATGTTTTTAAAATATCAAAAAAAAAAAAAAAGCTCCTTTCTGGTATTGAAAGTTAAGATCATTGTACACAATGAGACCACACGGTCATTTTTCCTATCCTGAACTGTGCAAAGTAAGGATTACCCGCACTCCTAAGACAATGTCCTTTAGTTTCTCTTTTTATAGAAATATCATATACAAATATTTTCAACTTAGAAGTAGGTTTCTGAGTTTTAACACATTTTGTTTTTGTAAAACTGCTTCTATGGTTTTTATTAAACCAGTCAATTTTAAATATGTGATTTTCTTTCTTTAAGAGTGAAGTAGAAACAATGAGCTAATACTAATAAGTTACAAACATAATGTTATTTCTGCTTTTGAACACATAAGACACTTACTTTTTTAAGCCAAAAAAGAGATGTATGAAATGTTGAAGATCCGAAGTTTTCTCCTGAAGATGGTGAAGGGTAAGGGTGTGGTAAATTTAATCCCAAGTACAGAACAAATGGTTTAGTGTAATTAATTGCTTCCTTTCTTAACCAATTTATTGCTCTGTCTGTATTCCTCCAGTCTGCTTCCATCACTCTTTCTTTAGCCTTGTTGGGAATAAGATTAACCATAGGCCTGCCTTCTTGCCTGAGTAAGAAAGCAACATCTCTTGTCCATGCTTCCACACGATTACTGAGGGAATAAAAAGACAGGTACGCTGAAAGGTATTTTAAAAAGTTTGAAAAACTACTAAGCATACATATAGGAAAACAACATGGAAAACAGTCTTTGAACTCAGCCGTGTAAATAACTACATTAAATCTCAATCAAAAAGTTATTGAGAAGTGGGTTATATAGCTCAGTGCTAGAGCACTTGCTAGCATGTGCAAGGCCCTGGGTTTGATCCTTGGCACCACACACACACAAACAAAAACAACAAATGAAAAACAGTTACCAAGCATAAAAAAACAGGAATTGAATATTTGCTTATGTGTTCTTTAAAACTATGACAATTACTTTGAACTTTTTCCTATAGCAAGATATTTTGTCAAACAAAAAATTTTTCAGAGTCTTAGTATTTTTTTATGCATTGAATTTTCCAGCATTTTTCCTTTTTTTTTAAAATCAGAAGATAGAATTTCTAATCAAAGTTAGTATAATTTCTTTCTTTCTTTGTTTTCTACTAGTGATTGAACCCTGTGGTGCTTAACTACCGAGCCATATCCCCAGCCCTTTTTATTTTTTATTTTGAGACAGGGTCTCACTAAGTTGCTGAGGCTGGCTTTGAACTTGAGATCCTCCTGCCTCAGCCTCCCAAACCACTGGGTTTACAGACATGTGCCATGAAACCTAGCCAGCATAATTTCTTTTCATCACTAAATCTTTACATTAAAAAAATCCTATCTACCATGTATGCTTCATGTTTCTGAAGTTCACATTTTAAATTGTTCCCATTCTATCTTTTCTCATTGAAAGCACAATTTTAACCATGACCTGAGCTATCTAAGCTAATAGTGAAACAGAATCCTTATCCATTATAGAGATGTTTTCTTTATTAGCTGAATTACAAGTTAATGATTGAATCAATTTGATACCTGTAAGACTTTCAGTTTGTTTTATCTTACTACTTGATTCTTATCAGTGTCTAAATTTTTCAGTTGGCATAACTGTTTAGGAAGCAGTCCTGGGCATTTCTAAGAAGTATGTTTCTATCAGTTTGAGCTCTGGTTTAAAAAAAGAATTTAAAAAATTCAGATCCCAATACACAAAGAATATTTTATATTAATACATAATACTCCACTAAACAGAAATTTCAGTTCATACAAAATGATTAATGGTACATCAATGATGAACCAAATGTATGATTTTCTTTTTTTTCTATCTGCTACTAAAGGCAGGTAAAACAGCCATAATGAAAATATATTGACAAAATAATGAAAACTTGATTTTTAGCAGAATCACATCTAACAGATTCTAGTTAATTCTAACAGATGGCAAGTCCTAAAATAGTAAGTTTTGCAAAACTCACCATGCTATCAAAACAAAGTGACATTACTTTCTCAGTCTTTTGCTGAAATATCACTCTATACAACTATTAATGTTGGGATTTTTAGGGGCTTATTACACTAGCAGTACTCTACTTGCAGTAGAACTCAAGGAGTTTGAGAGAACATGACACTGAGGTTCACACAGGATGTGTAGAAACCAAAGTGATTTCTTTTCAACGTAGGTGTATAAGATAGAAAAACAAGGCTGAGAAATCATTACAAGAAGTAAGCTTGTACTACAGTTAAACTAGCCCCCACTTTGGATTAACCCACGAATAGACTGTTGTATTGAATGTGATGACTGACTTAACCAGTTGACCTTATGATGTAGTCAAGAGTGAAACTAGTCCATGTCAAAGGAAGATAATGCACTAATTAAAAAGCAAAAAAACAAAAAAACAACTATGAATAAACAGAAGATCACTAGAGTAGAGGAAAAGGAACAGGGAGAGGAAGGAGGGAAAGGAAAGGGGAAGTACTGGGGATTGAATTAAAGCAAATAACACTCCATTCTTGTATAATTATGTCAAAATGAATCCTAATATTATATATAACTAAAATGAACTAATAAAAAATGGCTCTATTGAACCCAGCTGGCTGTATCTTTTGCCCCTGTAATGAATAAGTGTGATTTCATTTAACCTTTCTTGTAATAAATTTATGCCTTCTCGCTATGTTTTTTCACTTTATGTGGTGCTGAGATTCTTTTAACCCAGGCTCCTTGAAGGGTAATAGGCTGAAATTAAGCTAATTTTGGCCTAGTTTTATCATTATGGATAGATCTAAAAGTTGGCTTTATTTCTGTCTTCTTACTAAATAATTGGTGATGAACTTCTCAATAATAAAAATGGAAAATAACACTACCTAACACATTACCAATTAATTGTTGTATGAATTTGTATATATGTAATTGTTGTGTGGTTCTTCTGTGCCAGTGTGCCAAATTCTGCTGTAATACTGGATACAGTCAAGCCACAGCTAGCACAGGATTAATTTATACTGTAGTAATCACATCTGAAAAAAGTATCACACATAAAAATTGATTCTGAGAACATGACAGCTTTCTTTTAACATGAAGTAGTAGCCTAGACAAATCTTCAGGTTCCTAAGACTCTACTGAAGATAATTAATAATTAACCATCTCAGACTTAGTTCTGTGAAGATTTGTCTTTTTGTTATTGTTCAAACTGTAGTAGTAATGTGTCTCCATTAAGTCTCTTGCATGGAAAAACAATTCTGAAACATGTCTTTGCAAAATTCTGTATCAGCCTAATAAATTCTGCAGGGGAAAAAGTGTCCAGACTCATTCTTGTTGAATGGTCTTTCCTTAAAGTTGTGGGGAACACACATACCATTTAAAAAAGTATTCACAAGGCTGCCATCTATTTTCTTTATATTTACCACTCAAATAGTCTTTTAATTGAATGAGTCACATCAACCCTGATAAATTCTAGATGGAACACCATTTTTCAATATGCAATATTTAAATGTTCATTATAGCAGGCTGCGAGTGTGACTCAGCAGTAGAGTGCTTGCCCAGCATGCATCAAGCCCTGGATTCAATCTCTAACACCATAATAAATACATGTTTTTCCATTAATTAATTTTTATTAATTCTAATCATTTTATTTTTTGATGAAATTACAGTTAGTAGTGCTCCTTAATCTTATTTATTCATGGATTTCTTCATGAAATAGTAATAATAATTATATATCCATCACATAATTATTACCATTGTTATAATAATTTTTTTAATATTTATTTTTTAGTTGTAGTTGGACACATATCTTTATTTTGTTTATTTATTTTTATGTGGTGCTGAGGATCGAACCCAGGGCCTTGCACGTGCTATGCGAGCACTCTACTGCTGAGCCACAACACCAGCCCCATTTAATAATATTGTTTTTAATAATTGTATTTAAAATGAAAGTTTTATTTTTGTGTATTTAGGAGTGGGCAGGTTTTCATGGTCTTGGATTTCATGGTCTTCAAGTTGTGAAATCCCACTTAGTCATTTTCTAGTCGCTGGTCAATTCATCACTGTGGGAGCAATGATATTTACAACTTGAATACTAGGTAACAATGATTGTAGCCCTTGACAGATTATGCATTTTTGCTACAGTTTGAGCTTACTTATGTAAAGGCAGACTTCTCCATTTGATTCAAGAAATAACTAATGAATATCTGATATATACAATCCATTGCGGCAGGCAGGTGCTTGATGTGACTTGCTAAGTTATCAAAATGGTGTTACCACCTAATATCCACTCAGACATAAAATTTTTCTATTACTGTACTTTTAAAAATAAATAGCCAAATGTCATGTTGTGGAAAAGGCAACTGTGATAAAATAGGTTAGCTATGACTATGAAACTGTTTAGCTCATATTCACTCCTTTTATATCAAGAGGAGGGAAGATTTTTTTCTTATACTTTAAAGTGTAAAAAAAAAAATCAACCTGAGGAACTATAATATTTTATATTTGTGTTTTTAAATCTTAGATAGAAAATATTACCTGGGAAAAATACCATCAAATCTGAAAGGACAAAAATGGGTGAATTATTCCCAGGTAAGAGAATTTACACAAGTAGTCACTGAGGAGTCATGTCAGTGTGTCCCTAGCTCTTGCTGAAGGGGTGATCTAGATGGCCCTGTTGTGTAGCCTGTCAATTGGTGAGGTATAGGTACCTAACCTAAGGAATAGATCACTTATGTCTTTAACCTGGACATCAATTATGATGGGTTTGACATGAAATTTGAGTTGAACCTATTATTCTTATTTGCAGGATCTTAATTTAGAAAGAAAAATATACTTCAGTAAAGGGTTCCAGAATGCAGCTATGAGGTAGAGTCACAAAGGAGATGAAATTTGAGCGCAAATGCTGGTCAGTTATGGGTAAAAGTGATATAGTAGTTAAAAGACCCAGAGTAAACTGATAATTCATTAAAATTAAAGTCAATCACCTATATATAAGCCAAAAAATAAAGTAATAATAATAATAATAATAAAGACCCAGAGTAGAGGAGTAAGTCATGAGTCATGTTTCTCACAGAACTAGTACAAAGTTTCCCTACTGTCTGCTACTGAGGTCGTTAAAGCCATACTGGGTTTCAGAATTATTCCCTAGTTCCATCACTTGACATTAGTGTTAATGACTGCCCTTGTTCTTAGACTGATAATCCAAATCTCCTCTTAATGCATGAAAATCCTTATATTATGATCACATCTTCTCTACCCTGCATAAACCCCAGTCTTATGTAGGTGGGCTCCCAATTGAAAGAACAGAATGAGGGGGACAGAGTTGTAGCTCAGTGGTACAGCAATTGCCTAGAAAGCATGAGATACTGGGTTTGATTCCCACCATTGCAGTAAGTAAATAAATAAAAGTAATGAAAATAATCACCATGTACAGAGTACTACAATGAGTAAATATCTCATTCAATTTCAGTCTCAGAAGACTTAGAAAAAGGTCCAACTTTATGTCTATCATAGCTGAAAGTAGTTTAAAAAATTTCACTGCTAAGAAATATAATTAGTTTAGCTGTTAGGAATGCTAATTTACATATGCATTTTTATATTTTTTAACATTCTTTTGAAATTATAAGAGAAATGTGAAAATTCTTATAGATTCCTTATATAGTAAATGCCTGTTTTTGAAATTCTATACTCTCTCCTTATAAGAGAAAAAGAGGTGCTAAAGGAAGACTAGATTTTTCACTGCTAACTGCAATATGATACAGTCAAGAAAAGAGCCAACTGGAAGGATGGAAGGATTACTTAGAGGAAAAAAGGGTAACTATAACTTTATTGCAATAATAGCAATAAGAGATTACAAGGGCTCAAAAACTCATTGAAAATAATTATGATACTTGATCAGAGAGCAAAACGGATGTTCAAGGATGACAATAGTATGGCAGAACCAGTCCATAGTTGTTACTCTTTTTAGAGAACAAAAACTATGGAGATTCTCAAATCTAGCTTATTCGATGAAACTTGCAGGTTACTCTGACAGCTTTCTCAGCCTGTTAATCAAGTCCTTCTTGCATAATCTTTAAAGACTTACTTCTAATTGCTGCCTTACAGGAATTTTGGTTCATCTAATGCCCTCCAAAAGGTTTGTGCTTTCCTACTTGAATAGCCTTGTTTAGAAATTTTTCCTTCCTGTTTTAATTTGGGCCTACTGATGTTCAACTTCTGTGAAGTTCATCAACTCCAAAATGCTACTAATTGTGGGTCACATATTAAAAAAAATACTGTTGAGGAAAAAAAGTTGCAAATAAAACTATGCTTAATAAATTTTAAGTTGCAAAGGTAGGAGATAAACTTCATTTCTCACAGCTGAACTCAATGTATTAGATTTTAGTAATTAAATAAAAAAAATTCGGGCTGGGGATGTGACTCAAGCGGTAGCGCGCTTGCCTAGCATGCGTGCGGCCCGGGTTCGATCCTCAGCACCACATACAAACAAAGATGTTGTGTCTGCCAATAACTAAAAAATAAATATTAAAATTCTTTCTCTCTCTCTCTCTCACTCTCTTTTTAAAAAAATCAAGAATTGTAATGAGATTGTAGGCTCAAAGGAATCATTTGTGGATTTTAAGAATCTGTATAAGTTACAGCAGAAAGCAATCTGAAGATAGTCCCAGGAGCTGCTTCAGTTAAGAATTTGCCAGTCAACAGAAGTGAGGGTTCTGGAAAACAAAATAAAACAAAAAGCACTGCAAGGTCTTCCACTGTTGCTAAAAAAAAAAAAAAAAAAAAAAAAAAAGTATGCTGAGCTGTAAAAATATATGCTGTTCCAGAAACTAAATTTCAACAAAGATAATAAGGTGGGAAATTCTAAAACTAAGCTATCAACATGACCAAAGTAATGGATATCTTTCTTCATTATTAGGAAAGGAATAAAATAAACTCCTTATGGTGGAGAAAACTGATCTAAAAGTATACATAATCTTAGATTACAAAATAATAGTGGATAAGCATGAGATAGACACAGACTTATTTATTAGGCTGTAGAATTGAGAGGGTTGAGGAGGGCTCTATGGTCTGTGTTCTAGGTTCATTAGTTCCCTCTTCATCTCTCTGATTTTACTTGGAGAGCTTTCACTAATAGTCAGGGGCCTGAGAAGGAACAGGAAGAGCAGTGTGAGCAGTCCATGATTTATTTCCCTTTGTTGTTTGCCAAGGGGCTCAAGCTTAAGAGTCTGCCCATAGCAATTCTCTTATTTTGGAAGGAGGACTTTATTTTTCATTTGTCTCAAAGGATTAAAAATTGTCTATCGTGACGTGGCTTAGAAAAACATCAAGCTACATGAGCAGAGAACATATATAATTATAATGATAAAACGAAATGACAGAGGACTTGATTTTAGGTTTTAAAATTTTAGCTAGAAAAAACAAGACAGTAGTTTGCTTAGTTTCTCTTTTGATAGCATTAGAATATGAGTTCTGAGAATTGGAGAATTTTGCATTTTGAGTACTATTATATTCATGTCATCTAAAAATAGTGTCTGGTACATAGCAGATAGCTCAATAAATATTACCTGAATGAATATTGCAAATACCTGATTATACTTCTGTAATTTAAATAAGAATCACCTTTTAGTTTAAGCATTTTAAGGAAGACTACTTAATGTTAAGTTTATTTATTAAAAAATTTCTTAATTAAATTATATTGATAGAAGTCTAGTTTTAAATGCATTCGATGTGAAATCAACTACTTCCTAATTATATACATTTCTAAATTAATATTTTATTCTTTGGCTTTGTTAATTCTCAAAAATTGACACACTAGTGTCAAAGGGGTCTGATGAATTAGAATATGGAAGAATAAATGCAAGATTTAAAATGTTGATAATTACTTTAAATGTGACATTCCTAAAGTTGTGATGGTAAATATAAAATACCTGTTTTAGACAAAGGTTCTCAATCTTTGCAATTTTGACATTTTATAGGATTGGTAATTCTTTGTGAAGGAAAGGCTGTCCTGTGCACTGTAGACCCTGGTCTCTATCCACCAGATGTCAGTAATAGCCCCTAGTGGTGTCAAACAAAAATAGCTCCAGTCATTATCAAATATCCCTGGGAGGGCAAAACTGTGCTTGATTAAGAACTGCCATTTCAGATACTGGGAATACATTGGTAAAATAATTTCACTTAGAGCAAAAATGATCAGAATACCCCATAAATGAAATACAAATGTTTTCTTTCAATTGAGAAGAAGATACAGCAAAAAAAATTTTTTTTCCCTTCTATCTTGGGGATTAAACACAGGGGTGTCCTACCACTGAGATATATTCTCAGCCCTTTTTTAAACTTCGAGACAGGATCTTGCTAAGTTGCCCAGGGTGGTCTTGAACCTGCAGTCCTCCTGCTTCAGCCTCCCAAGGAACTAAACCTGGCTTGCTAATTTGAACTTAAACCTATTATAAGTACAATATATGTAATGTGAAATGGGTAGATACTTATCAGTAATTTATAAACTGGTACTTCATTGAAATTACAGAATTTCAGAATGAAAGAGCTTTCAAGGTTATATAGTATAAGCTCATGTGATGAAACTGAAATTCTAAGTAGAAAAATAATTTGCTTAGGGTCTTATAGTCAGTAGTTGGATTTTTATGAGTAGTATTTCCAGTACCTTTTTAACCACTGTCCAGAAGAAACAAATATAGCGTGGGTTTGACCTTCAAGACCACCACATAAAACAAAACAAAACATGAGAAACAAGTGTATTGCTCACAGAGTTCCCAATATGCTGTAGTGTATTATACATAACAAGGGACACACAGCTGGGTTAATGTTACCAAACAAGTACAAGAGGAAAGCAATACTTGATGCCTACAAAGGCAGATTAGAGTTCTGTAGTGATTAATGAAAAAAACCTTATAATTCTGGCTGAAAATATAAGCAGGTACAAAAATAGCTAATTTTAATGGCAAGAATGATAAAAACTTGAGTTTTGATTTGGAACATTCAATTGTATTGAATACCCCAATTTGTGAAATTTGATATTGAACTTTCTTCCTGAAACGTATTTTTAAACTTATACAGAAAAATCTGAAAGATAATATGTCATAATTCATATAACCTTTTAGGCATGTTATTAATAGAGACCTTGATCTATTTGTTAAACCAAATGGCTGTGTGAGTACATACAGCACTTGTACAAATAGTATTGTAGTTTACTTTAATTTCCTAAGATGTGATGTAAGACTGAGTAAGTAAAAATATTCTGCAAGCTATCATTATGCTGAAAACCATCACTGACATCCCAAATATTAACATCTAAGTAGCTCTTTCCCTCTACTGATTTTAGAATTCTACAGGACAAAGAAAGAACTTCTGAAAATCAAGGATATTTAAAAACCATAAAAACAGGATATGCTCTTAGTTGAGAGTATATACACACACAATGCCTATATATTACATCACATTAATAATGAACAAGTGCTATGATCCTGGATTAAAACATCAATGTTTATCAAATAATATGTAAACTATGTAAGTAGATCAATATAACTTTATCATTCATTCATTAGACCTTTAATTGTGCACCTACAATGTTTTGGAACTATGCTGGCAGGTGTGAATGAAGCAGTGTATTGTTCTGCTGAGGAATAAAAGTTATAATTTAACAATTCCACACATAAGAATGAAAGTTACAAGGAGTAGAAGGCATTTCAATCTTATATTCTTTTTATTACTGGATGGATTGAGTAAACAAAGAAAGGAAATAATTTCAAATAGGATAATATGAATAGTTGTATCCCACTTTGGATTAACTTTACTTTCTAAAAAAAGGAAAGATTTTACAACTCAAAATTGATTAAAGACTTAACTATAAGACCTGAACCTGTGAAACTAGGAGAAGAAAACATGGGGGAAATACTTCAGGACATTAGCAAAGACTTTTTTGGATGAGACCCTGAAAGCACAGGGAACAAAAGCAAAATAGATACATCAAACTAAAAAGCTTCTGCACAATAAATGAAACAACAGAGTAAAGAGATAACCTACAGGATGGAATAAAATATTTGCAAACTATGTATAGGCAAGGGGTTAATATCCGAATATATAAGGAACTCAATAAAAGAAAACAAATAATCTAATTAAAACATGGACAATAGATATAGATATAAATAGACATTTCTCAATAGAAGATGTACAAATGGCCAACAAGTGTATAAAAAAAGGTTCAACAACACTAATAATCAGGGAAATATAAATCAAAACCACAATGAAATAGCACTTCACCCCAGTTAAAATGGTTATTATCAAAAAGCCACAAGATAACAAGTGCTGGTGAGAATGTGGAGAAAACTGTTGGTGAGAATGTAAATTAGTACAGCCACTATGGAAAACAGTACGGAAGTTCGTCCCAAAATTAAAAACAGAACTACCATACGATCCAGAAATTCCATATTGGGTATCTATTCAAAGGAAATGAGATCAGCATGTTGAAAAGACATCTGCAGTCCCCCGTTCACGGCAGCACTATTTGCAATAGTCAAGAAACGGAAACAACCCAGGTATCTAACAACTGATGATTAGGTAAAGAAAATGTGGTGTATATATATAATGGAATAATATTTGGCCATAAAAAGGATGAAATTCTGTCATTTGTGACAACATGGATGGAAATGGAGAACACTAAGTAAAATAAGCCAGACACAGAAGACAAATAACAAATGCATGGTATCATTCATATTGGAATCTAAAAAAGTTGACTTTTGTGAAGTTGAGAGTAGAGTATGGTTACCAGAGGCTGGGGAGAGTAGGAGGAGGATGAAATGGTGAAAAGTGACCAAGGGTTACTTAGTTGGACAGAAGGATGAAGTTCTGGTGTTTAATTGCACAATAAATTGACTATAGATAACAATAATATATGTTTCAGAAGCTAGAAGGAAGGATTTTGAATGTTTTCACCACAAGGAAAGGATAAATGTCTGAGGAGATTTATGCTTACCCTTATTTGAACATTATATAATGTGTATATATGCACAGAAACATCTCACGGTGCTCTATAAATATGCACAATTTTTATGTTTAAAATAAATACAATTTAAAAAGAAGAAATATTTTGAAGATAAATTTTTGAGACTCCATGAAATATTTAGAAATGCAAAGCACTTCAGAAAAACTAGAGTTACCTAAATGTTAAACTTTAATTCTGGTTAAGCCATTTTATAGTAATAATCTTTCAACTGAATAAATATGTACTCTGTGCCAAACACTACTATGTGCTTCCTATGATCTTATTTAATCCTTTTATAATATATTTTATTAACTCAGATAAAACTTAGTTATCCAATGGTGTTAATTCCAATTTATAGATAAGAGCATTGACACTTGGGTCAAGAGAAGGCAAGTAATTTGCTCAAGATTACTAGAATGGTAATCAGGGAAGCTGGACAGCTAGCTCTGTGCTGCTGAGCCTGTGCTCCTCACACTATATGTATTACCTCTTCTCTTCTCTTCTGCTACATTCCAAAGGCAGAGTTCAGGAAAAGGATTTTGCACAAAGGGACTAGCTTGTAAAATAGTCCAGAGATAGCAAAAAGCATATTAAGGGAATTTTAAAAAGATCAGGTGCCTACTAAAGGAGTGAGTGTAGTACAAAAATCAGACTGGATAGAGGCAGGCAGGGGCTAGATCATGTAGGGTCTCTGTTGTGGATTTGGGATTTTATTAAATCTGAAGAGAAGAACTGTTGAAGGATTTCAGGCAGGTAAATCATATGATTGATGGTATGTATTTTAATAAGACCATTGTGGCTGTCTAGAGAAAATAGGTCAGACAGAGTCAAAAGAGTCCAGCTAGAAGGTCATTTTAGTAGCTTTGTGAAGGCAGTAAGAAATGAAACAACTAGAGAAATATTTAGAAGTAGAACTATTAATATTTGGTGATAGATTAGAAAACAGAGTGGGGAATGGGGATATCTGCATCAGTTCTGAATTTCCATTATTGCCATCTTAGATTCTGGAAGGCAGAAGAGGAAAGAAATTTAACATTAACTTGAAGAGAAAGATGCCTGTTCAAATCATTCTAGATTGTATTAGTATATTACGCCAAAACATGCTGCATTGTTTCCTAGGGCTGTCAGAACAAATGATCACAATCTGGGTGGCTTAAAACATCAGCAATGTATTTTTTTTACAACCCTGTGGGCTAGAAGTCTGCAGGGACACACTCTTTCTTCAGGTTCTCTGGAAGAACCCTTTGTCTCCTCCTACTTTATAGTGACTCTCAAGACTCTCTCACATACTTTGTCTTGCACCTGCCTCATGCCAGTCTCTCCTTGTCCTCACGCTGTCATCTCTCAGAATCTACATCCCTTTTCCTCTTCAAATAAGAATAGCAGTCATTGGATTTAGGGCTCACCATAAATCTAGGGTGATGGCACCTTGAGATGCTTAACTAATTACATCTATAAAAAGGGTCTATTTGCAAATAAGGTCATATTCTCAAGTTCCAGATGGTCATGATGTTTTGGGGAGCACTATTCAGCTTACTACACTATTATTTTTATTAATTTATTCTTGTTCTTTTTTTTTTACCATCATCATTAGTATAATCAGCACCTTCAATTAACACACGTTAGGTAGGCAAGAGGTACTAATTTAATGTCTTAATTGTACTTGTGTTGGGAGTCACAGAGGCTGGGGGGACTCCAAGATTATACCAAGTTTGCTAGGAGAAATTGCAGAACTCAGAGTTTAGTTGCACTCATTACTACAATTCATTACAAAAGGACACACAGGAAAATCAGCAAAAGGAAAATGTGTTTGGGAGAAGTCCAGTGGAAACTAATCACAAGATTTTAATCAGAGTCACAAAAGACTCTTGCTTAATTCTACCAGCATCGAAAATCACATAACAATATGTGATATGTGTCTACTTAACACATGTGAAATTCTATCTCTACTCACTAGAGATGGGCTACTCAAGTTTTTATTGAGGGCTGATAATGTAGGCAACCCTCTGCTAGGTTCGTGCCAAAATTCCAGACTCCCAGACAAAAAAGCAGTTTGTTCAGCAAAAATAACACTATACAAACATTCCAAGTTGTTCTCACCAGTTAGGGAATAATGGGAACACTCCAGAAATCCAAGTTCCCAGGTGCCAGCCAAGAGCAAAGCTTGCAAGCAGGCATTTCTAAGGATTATAGTTTCAGTGCTATAATACTAGCTCTTATCTGCACAAATTATTTTGTTTTATCTTCACATCAAAAAAACTAAAGTTCAGTTAGCTAATGTGTCCAAGATTATACCAATACAAGTTTAGTAGTAAATAGAGAAACTGGAAATCAAAAGTAAGCAATATAATTCTAGACCTACACTCTAATTTTAAAAAGAACATGGTTTCATTTATTTATTGTACTGGGACTGAACTGAGGAGTGCTTTACCACTGAGCTACATCCCCAGTCCTTTTTATTTTTAACTCTGAAGCAGGGCTTTGCTAAATTGCTGAGGCTGGTCTGGAACTTGGAATCCTTCTGCTCAGGCTCCCAAGTCACTGGTGTCACAGAAATATGCCACTGTGCCCAGCTATTTGACTTATTTATTTAGATTGGCTATGTTGCCCCAACTTGTCTTGAATTCCTAGGCTCAACTGTTCCTCCCCTACCTAAGCTTCCTGAGCGCTAGGACAACAGGTATGCACCACCACTCCTGGCCTTTAGATCTCTACTTTTTTTCTTTTTTTGGTACCAGGGACTGAATCCAGGCACACTTAACCACTTAGCCACATCCCCAGTCCTTTTCATTTTTTTATTTTGAGACAGGGTCTCACTAAGGTGTTTAGGGCCTTGCTAAGTTGCTAAGGCTGGCTTTGAACTTGTGATTCTCCTGTTTCAGCCTCTTGAACTTCTCGGATTATAGGCGTGTGCCACCACACTCAGTTTAGACCTTCTACTCTTAACCATTATACTTGGAGCCTGATTTACGTTTTTTGGGGTGATAGACAGTGACCCAACATGCTAAGCTCTACCAATGAGCTATACCCCAACCAAGCTGGTTGCCTGATTTTTGAAAGGCTTACTAAAATGAAAGGAAAAAAAGAGTTACAATAGACTCAAATTGGAGAGAACCAATAAAGTCCACTAGCAAGGTGGCCATGGTTTTTACAACATGAATAACAAAGGGGCCATTATATAACAAAAACATTATCAAAATAAATTATGGGCTAAACAATATAAAAATACTATTTAGAGACCTTCAGTGTTTAGGAAAAACAAAATTACCAGCATATTAGCAATTTTAACATTTTAAGAAGATTAAAGAAAGCTAATGGTTTAGCCAAATTAACAATTGAGGGATTAAGAGATTTAGTTTCACCTTTGTGGAAAATAAAAAATATTAAAGTCAAAATGAGTCCACGTGTATACTGTAGCACAGTGCAGCCTATCAGGATTATGTTTTACCTAATGGAGTGATGTCCTGAAGTATAGTCCAGTTTTCCAAATTTTTGTGTTTGGTAGCCATGCTCTTCCATGACATCCATCCATGTTGTATAATTTGGATCTAGACCCTTAAAATTGTTCCAAGATTCTGTTAAGTGAGTGAATAGGCCACTCCACATTGCTGAGGTTAAAAAAAAAAAAGACACTGGGATTAAACTAAAGCTTAACAATTTGTTTTAACTATTAAGGTAATTATTCTGAGAGCATTGCTCTCTAGGTTAGACTGCACATTGTGGAATAAGGCATAGCTTCATTAGATGCTAAATTTAGTAGACATTTTTGATTGTTCTCTCTTTTTAACAGTGGGAAAACTACAAAGAATCAATGTTTCCATTTTACAAATGAGTTGGCCAAGACTAAGAGGTTAAGCTGCATAAGGTAAATATAGTTAGAAATAATATAAAGCTTATGTGGTTTTAGTCTCATAAAAAAGCAATCTCTAGGTATTTTTTTTGTTAATTTTTAAATCATACATCAGTCAGTTTAAGTATAGACCGAATTTCCCTAATATTCTTACGGATTCTTACTATTCCTTGTCTTTTTTCTGGCTTTTAACAAAAAAGTTAAGTATACTATGTCTTTCCTCTCATTTTCTATGACTGTTTATTCAATAAAGTTTTCTTTTCCTTTTCCAGTTTCTGTTTACTTATACAGTAGATTGGAATAATCATTATAGTCTCATCTAACAAAATGCTTTCTGAGAGGTACCTTAGGGAAATACCTGGGTTTGAATTATAGTTATACCATTACTGAGTGGCCCTTGATAAGTTACTTAAATTTTATGTACTTTAGTTTTCATCTTCAAAATGGGGTAATAAAAGTCTCTACCTTATGGAAACAATATGAGGATTATATAAATTAATATATGTAAGGCACTTAGAATATTGCCAGATATAGTAAAAATGCAATACATATTCATTTTTATGATTATTATTACTTTTCTTTGTTCAAACTCCTCTAAATTATTTCTTCCAGGAAAAACATCATATAAATGCTTTGAGACCTTTAGAGTTCATTGACCTCTTTCTCATTTCATTATTTCTACTGGTCCTCTGCATGTTATGAGGGGCACAGTACATACAGTGTCTTTTTGAGAAGGAAACTTAGTGATTTACTTGATGGCCTACTGAGGGTCAGGATCCAGGTCATCACTTTGCCCTAGCCCAGTGCTCATTTCACTTAACACACAATATAAATTAGCAAAAAATTTTTTAATATACTTGGTTCTTCATCATTGAAATATCAATTTTAATATAGTTTAGGTTTACTTTAACTACTGATGATTATATAGCTTAGAGTGCTTAAAATATAGGTAGAATTTGTACTGAAATCACAGAATATCATCTCATGAGGTTATCTCTGAAACTGAATTGCTGAATACTACTTGAGTCCCAAGGCAGACAATCATAGACCAGAAAGAGGACAAGGAAAGTGACTGTCACACAACAGATTTATAAAAATGACAGTTTTCCCCTTTTCCCTTATTATTCATGGCCTAAGATCACTATCATTTTTGCCATTAAAACTATGCCTGCTAAATTATTATGATAGAAGTGAACAATTAGATATGAGGTAGAAGAGAATTAAGACAAGAGAAAGATAATATGGAATTACAGGGAAAATTTCAAATAAACTTGAATATGAGAAGTTCTAATTACTTGGTGGTAATTTTTTAAAGTCCACAGAAGTCCTCCCTTATCCACTTACTGGAAAATTTCCTTGGAAACAGTTATCTTCTAGGAAGTATGAATATTTCCTCTTTTGCTTTCATAGTCAAAAGATTTGTAGTCACCAATCATGAGGAAATGAAACAGTAACACATGAACTAAACAGTATTTTAGATAGCAAAAATTCCTATTCTCAGAAATAGAAATTCTAATAACTCCAATACCAATACATACCTTAGAACCGACTTTTCTTATTTAAACATTTTTATATGACTTTACTATTCTACTTTTGGGTATAATATTTTAAACTTTTGGATATAAATATTTTCAGTGTGTAATCACTTTCTTTCATTATATCAAACATGTTTATACCTGCACGTGATGGACAACAGATTGGAGAGTTTGTGTAGGCATTCAGAAATGAAGTGCCATGTGTTTTCATGAAGTTGATAAAAGGAAGTTTCACTACCTGATTTCCTGGATGAAATGTTAGCCTTCCATCCTGGAAAAAAATAAATTTAATCAACATTGACTGCATTAAAAAAAGAAAATTATTTCCTTTAATTTCACATGAAATTCACAATAGCAGAAGACTTCAACATGACTGTATTAAACCTCAAAATATAAAACAAGTACATAGAATGCTACAGGAAATCTATGGCATAAACATCTCAACTTTAGCATTACACTTTAATTCATATGAATATAATAAATAAACTAAAGGACTTCTGGGAAAGTTCTTTTGTGGGATGATGGGCTAATTGAAAGTATTTATTAATACTAATAACAGTAATAGTATTAATACTATTGATACTAATGTAAGTATTTATTGAGTATGTAACTATGTGCCAAGCACTGTGCAAGATTTGAGGATACCATAATGAATAGAATAGAATTCTGCTGTGGCTGGGGTTGTAACTCAGTGGTAGAGTGTTTGTGTAATATGTGTGAGGCACTGGGTTCAGGCACCACATATAAATAAATAAAGGTCGATCAACAACTAAAAAACATTAAAAAAATAGAGTCCTGCTCTCATGAAGAGTTAAAATAGAGTCCTGCCATTATGAGCTAGTTGGAGAGACAAAATATATCTAAACAAAACATGAATATTTACAAATTGAAGGGCTTTGAAAAAATCCTGAGATACAGTGATTTTGATTGCTCCTGAATACTTTTGAATCAAGATTGAACCATAGCTTGGTACTCAGTTCCTCAAGATTCTAGACTAGAGAAAACCTGAGAAGTTTAGATTTCAGTGCATCATCCTAATGAAAGAATCTAACAGTACCCAACTACTTGCAAGATTGTTTATAGTGTTCTTCCCAGTAATGTCCATCACACTAAAAGACATTTTCACCAGACTCTAGTATATGCTCCTGTCCCCAATCCCCACTCCTGAAACTCTCCACCCCAAACTAAAATCAATATAAGTGCAGTGCTGAGGAGATGAAGGGAAGAGGAAGTTGGGGTTTACAGATGCCTATGTCCTTCAATACCCAGGCAGAGGTGTTTATTTTCTTTTCAAGAAATGGGTTTTTAAAGATATAGTTCACATATCCATACAACTCACCCATTTAAATTGTACGATTCAATGGTTTTAGTATATTCAGGAAGCTCAGCAAGCATCATTGCATTGCTTTTAGAATATGCTCATCATCTCCAAAAGAAACCCCATACTCTTTAGCCATTATCCTCGATTCTCTCAAATCTCAGGTAATCATCAATCTACTTTCCATCTCTCCATATTTGTTTTCTCTGGACATTTCATATAACTAGCACTTATAAAATGTGGAACTTTCTTATTTCTTTTACTTAGCATAACATCTTCCAGATTTCAACCATATTTTAGTATGTATCAGTACTGCATTTCTTTTTTATTGTTGAATATATTACCAAATTTTATCTATTTAACAATTATGGACCTTAATTAAGGTTGTTTCCATTTTTCAGTATTAGTATAATATTGCCAAAAAAATCCATGTACAAGTTTTTGTATAGACATTTGTTCTCATTTCTCTTGGGCATATGCCAGAGTAGAATTGTGAGATTATGACAGTCCTGTGTTTAACCATTCTAAGAACTACCAAACCGTTTTCCAAGATGACTGCACCATTTTATATTCTCACTAGCAGTGTCTGTGGGTTCTAATTCCTTCATATTCTTGCCAACTCTATTTATCTTTTTGATCACAGCCATGCTCATGGGTGTGAATTAATGTCTCACTGTGGTTTTGATCTGTAGTTCCCTATTGTTTAATGATGTTGAGGATTAGCCATCTATATAACTTCTATGGAGAAATGCCTTTTTGGCCCTTTTCTTTCTTCTTCTTCTTCTTCTTTTTTTTTTTTGTGTGTGTGTGTGTGTGTGCGCGAGGGGATGAATCCAGATCCTCACACATGCTAGGCAAGCACTCTACCACTGAGCCACATCCCTGGCTGTTTGGCCCATTTTATAATTGCTTAATCCAAGATTATGAAGATTTATACCTACGTTTGCTTGTAGGAGTTTTATAGTTTTAGCTTTTACATTTGAGTCGTTGATTCATTTCAAGCTAATTTTTGTATATGATTGAAGGCAGGATCCAACTTTTTTCTTTCTTTTCACATAGATACTCAGTTTCCTCAGCACCATTTGTTTAAAAGCTCATTTTTTCCTACTAAGTGATCTTTTTTTTTCTTATTAGCTACACATGACATTACAATGATCTTGGCAATTCATACCTTTGAATCCATCGGGGTATAATTTCTCATTTTTCTGATTGTATAGATTGCAGAATCACATTGGTCACACAGTCATCTATATACATACGGCAATCATAATGTCTATTCTATTCTGCTGCCCTTCCTATCCCCCCTTCCCCTCCCCTCCCCTCCCATCCCTACTAAGTGATCTTAACTCCATTGTTAAAAATCACTTTACCATAAAAGGAGGGTTTTTTCCCCTAAACTTTTTAATCTATTTCATTGATCTGCATATTTATGTACCTTTATGCCAAGAATACATTATATTGATTACTGTAGCCATGGAGAAATTAATAAGGATAGCATTGAATTTGTAGACCAACTTGGTATTACTATATTAACAATATTAAATCTTCTACTCCATGAACATGAGATGCCTTATAATTTATTGAGGTGTTCTTTAACTTCTTACAACAATGTTTTTTTAGTTTTCAGAGCATAAGAATTGTACTTCTTTGGCAGATTTATCCTATTTCATTCCTTTCATTGCCACTTTATTTATTTATTTTTCTTTTTTTATTAGTTACACATGACAGTACTACGATCTTGACAATTCATACATTTGAATCAAATGGGGTCATTGCCACTTTAAATGAAATTTCTTAATTTTTTTTTTAGTTGTACATGGACAGCATGACTTTACTTTCTTTCTTTATTTTTATGTGGTAGTGATGATTGAACCCAGTGCCTCACACGTGTTAGGCGTATGCTCTGAGCCACTGAGCCACAAACCCAGCCCTGTTTTCTAAGTTTTTGATCAATTACATGTATAGAAATTCAACTGATTATTGTATATTGATCTTGTATTCTACAATCTTACTAATTTATTAGGTTAATAGTTTTGTGTTTTTCCTGACTAGAACAGGTGAGAACACAATACTTGTCTTCTTTCTGATTTTAGGCAGAAAATATTCAGTCTCTTACTACTACATACAACGTGAGCTCTGACTTTTTTGTAGATGCTTTTTACCATGTTAAGAAAGTTCCCTTGGGCTGGGGATGTGGCTCAAGTGGTAGCGCGCTTGCCTGGCAAGCGTGTGGCCCGAGTTCGATCCTCAGCACCACATACAAACAAAGATGCTGTGTCCGCCGAAAACTGAAAAAAAATATTTAAAAAACTCTCTCTCTCTCTCAAAAAAAAAAAAATCTTAAAAAAAAGAAAGTTCCCTCTTATTTCTAGTTGGTCGAATGCTTTTAGCATGAAGGACTACTAAATTTTGTCAAATGCTTTTTCTGCATCTATTGAGATGATCACATGGGCTTTGTCCTTTACTCAGTTAACATGATATATTACATCAGTTGATTTTCATTAAATCAATCAAGCATTTGGGGATAAATTCATTTGCTTATGATGTTTAATACTTTTCATATTCAGATAAATTTGATTTGCTAAGTTTTAAAGGATCTTTGTTTCCATATTCCTAAGAGATAGTGGTCTATAGTTTTCTTGTGATGTATTTGGGTGGCTTGCAAATCAAACACATACTGATTTGTTAAGAACAAATTCTTAATTCCCCACCTTCTCGTGTTTCACAAGAGTTTATGAAGAATTGGTGTTAATTGTTTTTTAAATATCCTTTAAATGTTTAGTAAAATTTACCAGTGAAGCCATCTGGACCAGGATTTTTGGGCATGGGTGAGTTTTAAAATTACCAATTCAATCTTTTTGTCATGGGTCTCTCCAGGTTGTCTTATTTCTTGTTAGTAGTTTGTGTATTTGTAACAATCTGTCCATGTCATCTAAGTTTTCTGATTTGTTGACATATTTTGTTACACATTACATAAGGAAATATAAGTAAATATAAGTACTCCCTTACAATTCTTTTATTTGTGTAAGTTAATGTCCCTTCTTTCTTCCTGATTTTGGTAATTCAGGCTTTTTTTTTTTTTTTTCCTTCCTTGGCCATGCAGACAAAGATTTGTCAATTTTCTTGATCTTTTAAAAAATTAATTTTTGGTTTCATTGATTTTTCTCTTTTGTTTTTCCATTATCTATTTCCTTAATTTCTGCTATGATCCTTATTATTATTTTCTCCTTGCAGGAGCTTGACTTGTCTTTTTGGCTTATCTCTCCTGTATGGATACTTTACAATATTAGTGAGCTTCAGCAAGGGTCAATGGGGATTTAGTATTCTCAGCCTCCTGCACCTGGCATAGTGTCTCTGTCCTATAATAATGTGGACTAGAGGAGGGGAACCCTTAACACCTCGGCTGCAAGTACCTGGAATTGAACCCATTCACATTGGATTTGGAGGAGATGAAAAATGCTGACGGCTACCTCTTCTGGTGAGATACTGTAATCTGTGATAAGAGAGTTGAGAGGAAAGGGAGCCCTGTCTTCTTGGTCACATTTGCCTAGAGGAAAACTTCTGTCAAGCCATGGTTCACTGCCATGGACTCATGCTCTTTCCAAGTTTTAGCAGATTTTGTTGAATAAATGTTTACTCATTTGGTACTTGCTCTTAGGATGATTTCCAGATACTTAAATGCTATTTAATCATTTTTAAAAGTAGTTTTATTTCTACTTTTTTTTTTTAAAGTAAGTTTTACTAGTTCTGCTGGGTAGTGGTCCTTTTGTTGCCATGCAGAAAGTAAAAACCAAAGTACTGTTTTCTTACCCCAATTATTATTAGTTCAACTGCCCTATGATAAATCATATTGTCAAGAATATGACCGCATATCATCAAACTGATATAGTATAACCATAGACAGAATTATTATTTCAAATTGGCTTAAAGAATAGTGTTAAATACACCTAAAACAAAAATTGCAAAAAAACTCTAAGTTGCATTCAGGACTACCATTATTTGGAATAATATTACCATATCATTTTCATATATATATATTCATATATATCTCTTCATAATTTAAGATATGAGTTGAAACTATCAGTATGTTATCAGATTTTTGTTGCTGTAACCAAATATCTGATAAGAACTTGGCTTAAGGTTTCAGATGTATCAGTTCATAGTGGACTGGATCCATTGCTTTGGCCCTAAGGTGAGGCAGAACATCATCAGGAAGGGTATAGCAGAGAGAACTGGGAGCAACATATAGTCCCCAACAGCATGCCCTCAAGGGATCACTCCCTTCAACTCCTTTTAGTTTCCACTAATTCATTGATATGATTTACAGCCCTGAAGATCCAGTCATTTCCTAAAAGCCCCACCTCTGAACATTTCTGAATTGGGGACCATGCCTACAACACAGGAATCACAGGGGGAAACTTCATATCCAAACCATAACAGGGTTTTTCTTACTTCTAGACCTTTCTGGTGTACTGATCTAGAAACTACATATATTTTAGAAAAAGAATAATAAATTGTGAGATCGCACTGATACTTTCAATTGAAATTTAAGTTTATAAGAGGCTGAGGCAGGAGGATCTCAGTTCAAAGCCAGCCTCAGCAACTTAGCGATACCACGTTTCTAAATAAAATATAAAAAAAGAGCTGGGGATATGGCTCAGGATTAAGTGCCACCGGGTTTAATCCCTAGTACTCTTCCCTCACAAAATGATGATGATGATGGTATTATTATTATTATTATTATTTTACATAAACACACAATTTCTCTGGAACATAAAGGAATGGATCAAATTATATCAACACATTTAAATTAGCATTAACAGGATTATTAGATACCTGGGTGATAAAGTTGACTTCCTTCATTTCTCATCCAAACATTAATTCCTGCGAAGAGGAAAGCTAACATTCTTTTATGGATTTGCAGAATGTTATTTCCCCCAAATGAATCAAACGGTATGGACGAAAAATTCATTAATAGTGGTGAAATAATTTAGTGTTTAGAGGTCAGCATTAAAAATAAAAATTTTAAAGATGCTATTAGAGTGCATTTCACTTACTATTGTTTTAAATACATGCATATGTATGTGATGTAGGTGCGTACATATATACGTGGCCTCACAATAAAATGTACTTAACTGTGCAACGGGATAAAACATACTCGAAAGCGTCTCAAACTGCTCCCCAAAGCCTTCAAGGCTGGAGCAGGTCGCAGATCTGGAGCGGCGCGTCACCCGGCCCTCACGGTACTTACGAAGGAATCGCTCACAACTAGCACCACGTTAGGAGCTGGGGCTGCTCGCCGCCTCTGCCCGTCGGTCCTGGGGGCTGGCAGCGCCAGCGCAGAGACTGCGACCACAGACACCCACAGCAGCAGCATGGGCATAGCGGTTCCAAGAGCCGGCTGCTGGGCCAGCCTCTCCTGGAACTCCCTGCAGGTGTGAGAGGGTGGAGACGTCCAACAGCTCCCAGAACTTGCAATTTGGTTTCCACATACTACACAGTAAAGCAAAACTCCACCCGCTGAACTACTACTTCCATCAGGCTCAAAGCGGGCACATGCGCAAAGAAGGAACACCCCGCCTTTCCTTAACCCACGTTAAGTCCTTTTAATCAAATGCCGAGCACACTAACCCCAGCCCCTCCCAGTCACGTGACCGATGCCTGGGAAAGGCGCATGCGCCTTCACTTCAGACTTGGCGTTTGTGTAGGAGCCGGATCTGTCCCAGGTGGGTTTGGTTCGTGGTTCGTTTATGCATAAATTGGAGCCTAAAGGCAGTTGAAATGGTACTTTGAGAAAGGATCGGGACCAGTGCTGTTCGATTTGCGCCGAACATGCGTGGCTTAGTGTTCCGCGAGAGCGTGAACCGGGCGTTGATGAGGTGGCGGCGCGTCTGTCACTTAAGTTGGGTGGGGCGGTTCCTTATGGGGCTTTGGCTGGACCTGTTCAGATGCGGTGCGGATACTTTAGGGCACCTGAATTCCCTTTTCAAGGAAATTTCTAGCCTACCTCATCTGGTTGCCTCTCTTTGCCTATGCAGTAGGATTTATTGTGAAAAGTGGGGCCTGGTAAGAAGTTTCAGGTTCTAGGCGGGGAAAAGCTTAGTTTGTTCCTTGCCTTCTGAGTGCAAAGGAGAAAAACAAGCAGAAGCTCAAAGGAACAAATGTTGGGCTGTGTGACGTGTTCCGTTGATTGACGTAGGTTCCAGATACTGTTTTGCTGCAGAGTAATCAGCTATTCTCTTAATTGTTTAGATCTTTTGGAGAATTCTGGAAGAAGCAGATTTCTGATTCAAAGCCAGATTCTTCATTTCATTATCATAGTTTCAGGTATATAATTGCACATCACACCTATTGTTTTTAATATTTTTCATGAAAAGGAGGAATTGTACAGCTTATTTTTTTAAAAAACCAACACAATTTTAAAATCCTGCAAATTTTTTTTGCATAGAATAATTGTAACAGGAGTCAGACCTTAAATATTTAATAACTCACATAGCATTTTGTGCTGAGTATTATACTAAGCATTTACTTAATATCTACTGTGTGCCAGGTGCTTTTACAAGGAACGTTTTCTTACTTTGACCATTTTGCTGATAGGAAAGCAGATTCAGAGAGGTTAAATGAATGGATTTAAGATCACACTGGGAGTCAGCCTGAGCAGGACTGGAAATTGTGCCTTAACTCACTACTCTGTCACCATTAATTACAAATTTTCCTGTCAACCTACTAAGATTGTTTTGTATTACGAAGCAGAATTGTTAAGCATCATGCTAACAAGATCTGGGAACATGCAGAAATTCAAACTTTAGATTTTTCCACAAGGAGCTTACACTCTTAGCAAACCTAACATACCTAAAATAATAGTACATTATGGAAGTTAATACAAGTAGACTCCCTCAAGAACAGAATATGTTTCCAAAATTGTTTTGGGCTAATTTGGAATGTAGAAAATTATCATAGAAACAGTATCTGCTGAAATTTAAGATTTATAAAATTTTTGTTTAACTTCTTTTCATGGCATAGTAATGGTTCTGTGAGGTATATTTACTTTCTATGGCTTTGTATCTACAGGCCTTTATTCTGATGACAGGATTACAAGAACACATCTTCCTCTTTCTTCTCTTGGCAGTGTGAGTGAAAGCAGATGCTGCAGTGGGTTCAAACAAGATAGATATTTCAGGGCTCTAGAGACATAGTGCTGGAAAAAATCTTTTTTAAGATTTATAGTCTTGATTTATACTCCTTTGTTTTCTCACCAGTAACACCCTTTACTGCTGAACTGACCATTCAGCTTGCTCTTCAACATTCTTGATGATTGGATTATCCAGCTTGTGCTTTGTCATCTCCAGTCATGGGAAGCATACTTCCTTTGAGCAGTCCATTCCACATTTATGTAGGTCTAAGTATTAAAAGTTATTATTTTGAGGGGCTGGAGTTGTAGTTCAGTGATAGAGTGCTTGCCTAGCACTTGTGAGGCACCGCATTCGATCCTCAGCACCACATTAAAAAAAAAAAATAAAGATATTATGTCCATCTACAACTAAAATTTTTTTTAAAGTTATTCTTTTGCACTGCAGTCAGTCTGCCTCTACTTTTAACCACTCATTCATTACTCTCCACTTTTACATGGGTAATCTCTCCCTTTGAACTGTCTTTACCTCCACTCCACTAATTTTCTTTTCTTAGTCTTATCACTAACTTACACTGTCAGAAAATTTACTTTGTAGGTGCACATGTGTGTATATTTATGTTGCAGTGAGGATAGGGGTTCTTTTTAGTTTGCAAGGGCTGTCATAATAAAACATTAGATTGGTTGGTTTAAACAACAGAAATTAAGTTTCTCATAATTGTGGAGTTTAGAAGTCAAATATCAACGAGTTGGGAGGTTTAGTTACTTTTGAGGTTGCTTTTCTTAATTTGCAGATGGCCAGCTTTTTTTCTGTGTCTTTATGTAGTCTTTCCTTCTATACATTTGTATCACTGGTGTGTCCAGATTTTTTCAAAAGATGATAGTCTGGATTAGGGTTCACCTTTATGAGTTCACTTAGCCTTCATTACCTTTGTTATCTCTAAGTACTTTCACATCTGAAGTACTGGTGTTAGGGCTTCAAGATATGAATTTTGGGTATATTTCAGCCCATAATAGTCTCTGTTATATGTATATATCTTAAAATCATCAATTAAAGGTTACTAGGTTAGGGATTGCTTGCTTTAGTAAACTACTCTCCTTTTCAGAAAAGTCTTCAATTGAAGAGTCTTGGTCTAATTTTTGATTCTCTGTACTTCTTTTTAATGTCCAAATTCTCATTAGTACTGTGTGTGCTGCCTATAGCAGTTATCCAAGGAACTTCTGGTATAGTTTTGGGAGACACATTTATACACACATAAATTTAATAATAACATAAAGTTATCAAATTAATTGCAAAATAAAAAATGAAAACCAAGACATTCCAAATGCTTTTGGAGAATGCTAACATTTTTAAAATGTCATCTGGTTTTCACTGGAAAATAAGTCCCATGATCACAGAAGTTTCAGAATTGCTTGATTAAACTATTTTTGGGTATTTAGGACATCTCAGAAACTTTAAAAGTGCTAATATACATTGTGGCTTTGAAAGAGTGAGATATATTATGTATGGTAGTCACAAAGTTCCTCGGCCATTTATTGATACCTTTAAGCATGCTAATGTTTCTTAGAATACATTTTTGGAAATGCTCCTATAGGTAATGAATATACAAGTTCAAACTAGTGTGTGATTGGTCTGGGAAGGTTGTGCTTAGCTCGTGAACTTGAATTCTGTGTAGCATGAAAATATAAACAGTGGACAGGCTGAATGGGAGGAGCAAAGATGTACAGTATAAAACTCTGGGGGGTGATTAAAAAAAGTAATGTGAGATAATATTGAAACATTACCATGTGATTTGATGGTAGGGTTTTTTTTTATTGGTTGTTCAAAACATTACAAAACTCTTGACATATTTCATACATTAGATTCAAGTGGGTTATGAACTCCCATTTTTACCCCAATTACAGATTGCAGAATCACATCGGTTACACATCCACATTTTTACATGACGCCACATCAGTGACTGCTGTATTCTGCTACCTTTCCTATCCTCTATTATCCCCCCTCCCCTCCCGTCCCATCTTCTCTCTCTATCCCATCTACTACAATTCATTTCTCTCCTTGTTTTTTTCCCCATTCCCCTCACAACCTCTTATGTGTAATTTTGTATAACAATGAGGGTCTCCTTCCATTTCCATGCAATTTCCCTTTTCTCTCCCTTTCCCTCCCACCTCATGTCTCTGTTTAATGTTAGTCTTTTCCTCCTGCTCTTCCTCCCTGCTCTGTTCTTAGTTGCTCTCTTTATATCAAAGAAGACATTTGGTATTTGTTTTTTAGGGATTGGCTAGCTTCACTTAGCATAATCTGCTCTAATGCCATCCATTTCCCTGCAAATTCCATGATTTTGTCATTTTTTAGTGCTGTGTAATACTCCATTGTGTATAAATGCCACATTTTTTTTTATCCATTCATCTATTGAAGGGCATCTGGGTTGGTTGCACAGTCTAGCTATTGTGAATTGTGCTGCTATGAATATCCATGTGGCAGTATCCCTGTAGTACGCTCTTTGTAGCTAGATCATCACCTATTTGTTGTGTATGTATTGTATTGCTCAATAGGTATTGAATATTAAGAGACTCCAAAGATTTATGAACTGCATTTATGGATTTATTGAATTGAAACACAGGCCATATATATGTAGGATAATTTAAAATATCTTTTAAATTCCAGGCTCAGCTAAGTGTGGTTCAGAGGAGGGAGTGATCCCGGTGGCAGGCTTTGGCCTAGTATTTGTGTAGTAACTTAATTTGAAGAGGATACTCATGTTTGGGGATAGCTGTCTTTTAAATAAGATAAACAAGAAGATTACTTCTTGAACTAGGTATAGGAAAGTGGCAGAAGGTTTGGGAATTTTGAACATATAGAGAAAAATTTATAATAACTACTGGGTTACCATCATACTAGTCATTTTAGGAATGGCAGGAAAGTAGTGAAATTACTTGAGAGGATAACAGATCAGGTGAACAGAATTAATATACTTGCGTTTGGGCATTCCATCTTTGTGCATATCAGGTAAGTGATATCCTCACTTTACCAGCAAGGAAATGGTAAGGTTGAACAAGGTCAAAGGGGTTGATTTCTTAAGCTCCTTCTCAACCGGGTTAAGTCATGGTAGGTAAACATGACAGAGTCGTAGGATTGACAGAATCTGTGGTACTTCATAAGAACTGAGTCGAAGTGACTGAGTAACACATTAAAATCAAGGGTGGGGTGGCTAGTCAGTTGTTGGATGGAGGCTAAAGGAATCAGTGAAATAAACCCAGGATTTTACTTTGATTTGTCAAATAAACTTTTATCTTAGTTTCTTAAACATGAAAAATAATAACATAAATAAAAAACATATGAAATAACAAATAAAAACATGAAAAAAATGTTCAGCATCTCTTGTGTGGAATACCATACTTTGTTTTCTTACCAGTAAGACCGTTTACTGCTGAACTCACCATTCTATTAGATAAATTTTAATACATGTTTTGGTCTTGTAAACTTACTTTCTGGTCCTTGTTCATCTGTATCTGTGTCTCCTAATATTTTGCACTTCCTAATTCTGAAGTAGCATGTTTATTTTCCACTTCATTCAGCTTTTCAAACCACTTTCATTCTCTCCATGAAGTATTTTAGGTAGTTTTGTTTGACATAAGCTATTTCAGAATGTCATCACAATATCTTTAGAATTTGTAGTTGTGTATTTGTAGTAATATTTTGATAGCTATTTAAATATTTCTGATGACATGTTCACATGAGGTAATGTTTTCCTTAGTTTTCAAACTAATATAGTTGCATGATGTGGTAGCTTTTTACATACTTATAACCCTTTATATAGCTTAGAACGAGGTTTACTTTAGCATGGTTAGGCTGAAAGTTTGTAGTAAATAAGTGCCCTCAGTTTCCCTAGATTCAAAACAAAATAGCATAGAAATAGTTAATACTCTTTTTTGGCTTAAGTCTTTATTTTGACTTGGTGTTTATTGAGTTTCTGATTTTTTTTTTCAGAATCTTTCTGATCTCTTATAGACTTTTGTTTTCATTACCTGAGACTTGTAGGAATGCAGTTTATGCCAATTCAGACATTTGAAGATTAAGATTAGTGTCTCACTGAAAAAGAAGATTAAAAATTGTACATGATTACTTCTCATGTTTTAAATTATTAATTGAATGTGAATATTATATTTAAAAAATTCATATTTGGGGTTATGGATGTTATCTCTTTTATATTACTATTTCTTATTTGTTTTTATTTAATTCAGATGAAAAACAGGTAAAGAACAATCTGCAATTCAAGAAGAAGAAAGAGGTGGTGATAATACATAAAAGGTAAGTGTCTAAAATGCTTATTGATAAGCATCTAGAGTCTATATTTACTTAATGATTGTTATTACTGGTTCTTTTCAGAAGAAAGGTTTAATGGCATAGATTTTGTAAATCATAATACAGCGAGGAAATGGTAAGGTTGAACAAGGTCAACGTAATTTTTGTTACTAGATTTCAGAGTATTATGTCAACTCAGGAACTGACTTCCTTAACAAGACTCCAAAAACACAAGAAGTAAAATCAAAATCAATAAATGGAATAGCATCAAATTAAAAAGCTTCTTCACAGCAAAGTAAACAATTAAGAGCATGAAAAGAGAGCCAATAGAATGGGAGAAAATCTTTTCCACCTGCTCCTCAAAGTGGGCATATACAAGGAACTGAAAAAACTTAAAACACACACACACACACAAAACAAAAAAAAAAATCAAAAACAAATAATAATGGGCAAAGGAACAAAATAGGCAGTTTTCAAAAGAAGAATGAATGGTCAACAAATATATGAAAAAAATGTTCAACATCTCTAGTAATTAGAGAAATGCAAATTAAAACTACATTGAGATTTCGTCTAACTCCAGTCAGAATGGCAGTTATCAAGAATACAGGTAACAATAAGTGTTGGTGAAGTTGTGGGGGAAAAGATACACTCATACATTGTTGGTGGGACTGCAAATTGTTGTATCACTCTGGAAAGCAATATGGAGATTCCTCAAAAATCTAGGAATGGAACCACCATATGACCTAGCTGTTCGTCTCCTATATATATTCGAAAGATAATCAGCATACTACAGTGAAACAGCCACATCAATACTTATAGCAGTATAGTTCACAATAGTCAACCTATGGAGGAAACTGAGGTGCCCTTCAACAGATGAATGGATAAAGAAAATGTGGTATATATACAGAATAGAATATTACTCAGCCATAAAGAAGAATGACTTTATGGCATTTGCTGGTAAATGAATGGAACTGGAGACTATCATCTAAGTGAAATAATCCAGCCCCTCAGCTGGGGACTTTAGGACATATCAATCAATTTATCTATGGCTGATAGTTTTGAGGATATTTATATCATTGCCTTTTTGGCATGACTATCACTAATTCTTCTTAAATATAGTTGCTACTTTTTAATCTTGATTTATATTGGATAAAAATGTTATAGGTTGGTCGTAGAAAAATTCTTGGTCTGTACACAAAGGACTTAAAAACAGCATACTACAGGGACACAGCCACATCAATGTTTATAGCAGCACAGTTCACAATAGCTGAACTGTTAAACCAACCTAGATGTTCTTCAGTAGATGAATGGATAAAGAAAATGTGGTATATATACACAATGGAATATTACTCAGCAACAAAAGAGAATAAAATCATGGCATTCATAGGATGGAGTCGGAGAACATAATGCTAAGTGAAGTTAGCCAATCCCAAAAAACCAAATGCTGAATATTTTCTCTGATATAAGGAGGCTGATTCATAATGGGATTGGGAGGGGGAGCATGGGAGGAGTAGATGAACTCTAGATAGGGCAAAGGGGTGGGAGGGAAAGGGAGGAGGCGGTAAAAAAGATGGTGGAATGAGATGGATAGCATTACCTTAAGTATATGTATGAAGACACAAATGTGTGAATATACTTTGTGTACAACCAGAGATACGAAAAATTGTGCTCTATATGTGTAATATGAATTGTAATGCATTCTGCTGTCATATATAACAAATTAGAATTTAAAAAAAAAAAGGAATGGGTTTGAATAGTACCCAGTGAATGGTTAGTCCTCAATAAAGGTTTGCTTGAAAACTTAGTGAATGATCTGCTTCCTTTCTCCTCAAAAGGAGAGAAGTAGTTTTTAGGTGATTAAGGTTCCAATATTTTGTTTCTTTAGAAATTAATCTCCTGAAATTTAAATAAGCATGCATGCATGTGCACACGCACACTCATACATATACGCACTAAATGAAGAGAGAGGGCCTCAGTGCTAGCAATGAGAAATGTCATTTCAAATGCAGAAGGAATGGGAATAGACTACTAGAGAATTGCACTGCAGCATAAGGAATTGTAATTAAATATGGAGATACATGAATATGGAAAGACTTGAATGGGTTACCAAGAGAAAGTGAAGTTTGATTCTAGTGATCTTTAGAAACAATCTACTTAAGTTTTTAATGATTTCCTATTTGTTACTGTGTTTAAGTCCAGATTTGTCTGTGTGACTTTTAAAAGTTGTAATCTTAGACTCTATCTAATCTTGTTTTCTTCTATTCTTTTGTGAGTCATTTCTGTTCCATTCAGCCTGATTTTCTTATTGTTTCTTAAGCTTGCCACAGTCATTTCTGTCTCTTTGCTAATACAGTTTTTTTCTGACTGGAGTAATTTTCTTTCTTTTTTTAAATTTAATTTTTTATTGGTGCATTATAGTTGTGTATAATGATGGGATTTGTTATTGCATATGTGTACATGCACATGTGGAGTGATATTCTTTCTTTATTCCATTTTTAAAAATATTGTTTTAGGGCGGGTGGACCAATGGTATAGAATAGAGGACACAGAGACTAATTCACAAAGTTACAACTATCTTATATTTGATAAAGGGGCTAAAAGCATGCAATGGAGGAAGGATAGCATCTTCAACAAATGGTGTTGGGAAAACTGGAAATCCATATGCAACAAAATGAAACTGAATCCCTTTCTCTCGCCATGCACAAAAGTTAACTCAAAATGCATCAAGGAGCTTGATATCACATCAGAGACTCTGCGTCTGATAGAAGAAAAAGTTGGCTCCGATCTACATATTGTGGGGTCAGGCTCCAAATTCCTTAATAGGACACCCATAGCACAAGAGTTAATAACAAGAATCAACAAATGGGACTTACTTAAACTAAAAAGTTTTTTCTCAGCAAGAGAAACAATAAGAGAGGTAAATAGGGAGCCTACATCCTGGGAACAAATTTTTACTCCTCACACTTCAGATAGAGCCCTAATATCCAGAGTATACAAAGAACTCAAAAAATTAGACAATAAGATAACAAATAACCCAATCAACAAATGGGCCAAAGACCTGAACAGACACTTCTCAGAGGAGGATATACAATCAATCAACAAGTACATGAAAAAATGCTCACCATCTCTAGCAGTCAGAGAAATGCAAATCAAAACCACCCTAAGATACCATCTCACGCCAGTAAGATTGGCAGCCACTATGAAGTCAAACAACAACAAGTGCTGGCGAGGATGTGGAGAAAAGGGTACTCTTGTACATTGCTGGTGGGACTGCAAATTGGTGTGGCCAATTTGGAAAGCAGTTTGGAGATTCCTGGGAAAGCTGGGAATGGAACCACCATTTGACCCTGCTATTGCCCTTCTCGGACTATTCCCTGAAGACCTTAAAAGAGCATGCTACAGGGATGCTGCCACATCGATGTTCATAGCAGCACAATTCACAATAGCTAGATTGTGGAACCAACCCAGATGCCCTTCAATAGATGAATGGATAAAAAAATTGTGGCATCTATGCACAATGGAGTACTATGCAGCAATAAAAAATGACAAAATCATAGAATTTGCAGGGAAATGGATGGCACTAGAGCAGATTATGCTTAGTGAAGCTAGTCAATCCCTAAAAAACAAATACCAAATGTCTTCTTTGATATAATGAGAGCAACTCTGAACAGAGCAGGGAGGAAGAGCAGGAAGAAAAGATTAACATTAAACAGAGACATGAGATGGGAGGGAAAGGGAGAGAAAAGGGAAATTGCATGGAAATGAAGGGAGACCCTCATTGCTATACAAAATTACATATAAGAGGTTGTGAGGGGAATGGGAAAATAAACAAGGAGAGAAATGAATTACAGTAGATGGGGTAGAGAGAGAAGATGGGAGGGGAGGGGAGGGGGGATAGTAGGGGATAGGAAAGGTAGCAGAATACAGCAGTCACTGATGTGGCGTCATGTAAAAATGTGGATGTGTAACCGACGTGATTCTGCAATCTGCATTTGGGGTAAAATTGGGAGTTCATAACCCACTTCAATCTAATGTATGAAATATGTCAAGAGCTTTGTAATGTTGTGAACAACCAATAAAAAAAATAAAATTAAAAAAAAAGAAAAAAATATTGTTTTAGTTATACATAGACACAATATCTTTATTTTGTTTATGTATTTTTATGTGGTGCCAAGGATCGAGCCCAATGCCTCACATGTGCAAGGCAACTGCTCTGCCACTGAGCCACAACCCCAGCCCTCTTTCTTCAATTCTTAAGTCCTGTCTTCTTTTAGTAGCCATCAATTACATCACAAGCCTTTTTTTTCCTCTGAATTCCTTCTGCACTTCTACTTAATCTTATCTGTGGTTTAGTATTTGGTTTTCTAGTAATTCATATGTCTTAGGTCTTTCTCTTGAAGTATATTGTATTCTTTAGAACAGGGACCTTTTTTTATATCATATGCAGTGAATAGCTTGGGGACTGCATGTAGTTTTAATGCCAGTTGGTTCTGCTGTTTATGTATATGTTCCCACTTAAATAGTAGGTTGTAGAAGAGATGGTGATCTTCATCCTGAAAAGGTGGTGGGCTTCTGTTTTTTTTTTTTTTTTTTGTTTGGTTTTATTTTGAGGCTGCTTTTGTTCTTGATTTTTTTACTTGAAAGTTTCTTTTCATTGATCTAGATTGGTTATCATCATTGATGTTCTCTCTCTCTCTTTTTTAGTCTGTGGGTTATTTTACCAAAGGAAACAGGTTTATGAAAATCTGTGAAATCAGCATTGAACTCTGTTACCTAATCATTGAGATTTGTAAACTACAAAAGAATCCTTGTCAAGTTTTCACCCATAAATTAATACCGAGATAATTTCAGGTGAGGCAGTAGTTTCCAAAATGAGAGCATATGAAATACTTTGCTTTAAATTATGTAATTATTATAATTAGGTGTAAGATTTCTTTTTTGCCTATTTGAAGAATCTGGTTCTGGCTATAAAGAAGTTGCTTTTATGGCATCTTAATTTTTATATTATTTTATGTATTATTTATATTATTTTCTTTAAGTCAAAAATATATTTTTTTAACGTCTAACTTCACAAATTTCTTTGGATTTGGGCTTGTACATCACCCTCCTTGTATATAAAGTATTATTAGTGTAATTTATGTTTTTGATTCATTTTGTTGATTAAAACATCTAGAGTCTATTACTACTTAATATTTATTCAATTTTGTTTTGCCTTTCTGATGAAATTTGAAATAAATGAAGTTGGCAGAACATGCAAATATTTCTTTTGTTTTCAATATTGAATTGTGATTGATTTGATTGCCTCCTGGTAAGCCAGAATAGTTATAAAACTTAAAATAGGCTAATTTACTTAAAATCAAATTAATTTACTAGGCATGGTGGTTTATGCATGTAATCCCAGCTATTGGGAAGCTGAGATGGAAGGATTGTAACTTCTAGGCTGGCCTGGACTATTAGGCAACACTCTCAGCAACTGAGTGAGACACTGTCTTAAAAGTAACTCAGTGGTAAAGTACCCTTGGTACCTTAAGTAACCTGAGTTACTTAAAAGTAACTCAGTGGTAAAGTACCCTTTCATTTAACATTAAATGAAGAAATACTTTGTCTACCAATTGAAGTATCTTCTTATGGCTGAAGTTATTGTATAATCCTTTTTCATATTCATTATGCTACCATTCATGTATAAACATTGTGTTTATTTCTCTTTAGAGAAAATAATCTTATAGTAATCCTTATGTGAAGGCAGTTGATATTCTGATTTATATTTTTCAGAAACTAATATTAAAACAGAATGCTCTCTTAAACTTCCTTAAACTTTCCCATCATATTTACTGAATATTACTCTGTGTAATTTACTAAATCTTATTCTGTATAAGACCAAATTTTACTCTGTTTGGGCTTATTCTTTTGGATCTTGCTTATAAAATTGGATTGAGAACCGTATGTATTTTGGGTGCTGACTTACAAGATCATCTTTATTTTAGCCAAAAAATATGGAAAGTGAGTATAATTTAAGTATAGCTCAATTTCAACATATTTACCAACCATCTATAATTTGTCAAAGACTAGGTTCTGGGAATGAGGCAGTAAAAAAAGCAAACAAAAAAAGCCCCAAACCAGACAAAAATCTGGCCTATATAGAACTTACATTCTGGAAGAGTTGGGGGTTCAGATAATAAGTAAGATAAAAAAATAGAATATATAGTGTATTAGAAATATGTTTTGAAGAAAAAATAAGGGGAGGGCTAATGGGAATATAATGTGAATAGGGAGATAGAAGATTTAAAATTGTAAATTATATATCTTGGGAAGATTTCAGTGAGAAAGTGACATTTGAATAAAAATCTGAAGAGGTGAGAGAATAAGCTATATGGTAGTAGAGAGAAAACACAGGTGCCTTTTTCATATGGTTAAGTTTGTTGAGACTCTTACAGTTAGGTAGATTTCTTGTGGATTCAACTGGGTTTTTTGTCTTGACAGATGTCCAGCAAAGAAGTGAAGACTGCTCTAAAAAGTGCAAGAGATGCAATTAGAAACAAAGAATATAAAGAAGCTTTGAAACATTGCAAGGTATCTGATGTTTGTTTCTTCCACAATAAAAGTATGTTACTCATTTACAAGTGTTGTATGGTGTGAATCATTTACTGTCTACATGCAACAAATGTGTTAAGACCATTTAGCAGGACAAGTGGAGTGGTTGAATTAGTAACTCCTTAGTAGGAAAAATTAACCCACACTTCATTTTGTCTTTTTCTTTATTGGTAAATTATTGAAGGCATATACCTGAATACCTGAATGTTTCATAAATATCTTTTGATGGGTTATTTTATATCTTAAAGTTTTTATTCTTTAATGGTATATTGACGTTCTAATTATATTTTGTTTGTGGATGGGAGAATCAGGATTCTAAGCTCTTTTGTATGCTGATGGGAATGTCCCTGCGAAAAGGAGAAATTGAATGTGAGGGAGAAATAGAAGGTGCTAGCATAGTGAAGTCCTTGGGAAGGTTAGGATGGGATCTAGAGCTTGAGAGGAGGGCTCTTGAAGATAAGAGCATTCCCCTCTGCAGGCCTCTGTTTTCTTGATGAAGTATAAACTAATAGTGAGAAAGGATTTTTATAGAAGGTTTGAGCAAAAGAAGCCTTGAAGCAGCTTGACAAAACAAGCTACTAGTAATATTTGTAAGGATTACAAGGCTCTAATAAGAGTCTATTTGAAGTTACATGTTATTAAAAGTGAACAGTGAACTTAAATGTGTTTTTCTTACTTCATATGAGGTCCTCGGAATACCTCTAATACACTATATATTCTATTTTTAAATCTTACTTATTATCTGCACCCCAACTCTGCCAGAATGTAAGTTCTACATAGGCCAATTTTTGTCTGGCTTGGAGCTTTTTTTGTTTCTTAGTCTTATTTATTTATTTTTTACTGTCCTCACCTTTGGAGATGGGATTGGGGTTCAGCTATGGATGGTGAGAAAGAAGAGGGGAAACAGAGTTAGAGGAGTTGAGGGAGTTGTGAACGGGAGTGATGACACTGATGGATTATGGAGTCCAGGCTAGGTAAGGAGGGATGAGAAATTAAAAGTGGGGTAATAAGTAGTAGAAAAGGGGGTGGTGTAAAAAAATTAGAGTTATCAGAATTTTGTTACCATGAGTCCATTATAGTAATTGAACTGGAAAGACAGGAGAAGGGGAGAATAGTAGCATGTTGGAAATCTTATTTTTAGATGGTGGGGAAAAGTGGGAAAGTTAAGTAACTGAGAGGCTACAGTTCAATGGGACATCAACATGAATGTTAGAATGAATATGGGAATTGAGGAGGAGAAGATGGATAGAAAATTTTTGCTTAAATATTTGAGAACAGAGTGGTTCCTACGAGTTTGTTGATGGTAATAGAAACAAGAAGAGTATTTTTTGCAGTATAGTTGGATGAGTTGAGCCTCAAAGATAGTGGTGTTTTTGAAGAAGGAGAAACAGAAGAGGAATGTTGGTAGGGCAAGGAGAACTTCTTTCTCATTCTGGCACTGTGGTATTAAGTATATAAGAGATACGAAGTTAGCTGCAGCATATGAGATTGATAAGGGAATAGCCAAGTTTCAGTCCAGGCAGAACTTACTACAGTTAAAAAAAAAGGTTGAAAATATGGAGGGAACTTGGCTGATCCAGATTGGGCATTCCAAAGGGCACACTGATGAATTTAGGAGAGTGGTAGAGAGAGAATTGGGCAAAATTAGGAGAAATATATAGCAATGTGTGGATAAGAATATCTTTGTGAAGTTCACATTTTCAGTGGTGACTGTGAGGCCAGCAGGGATACGAGGCCATGATAGTACTAATCTTAATACAGAAGAAGGTGGGCAGTCTGTTTATACTGGGTTAGTGTGGTAGATTGAATGAAAGAAGGGGAGAAGGACTATTTCCTTAAGCAGTAGTCTTATTGAACTAATAAAGCACATATGAACCTATTTCTACTGTTACGTACAGCAGCATCTTAACATTCTTCAGTATGTTTCATGCAAAATTCAGATATGAATTCTACCTACTAGTTCATTATTTATACTGAAGGTACTCAACTAGAAAACACAAATGGAGACTAAAATCAGTGACAGATGTTTGATTACTTATTAAGTAACCTAGAATGTTGGTTGACAATAAATGAATTTTTAAAAAAGAAATGTTGCTTCTTAGTGTATTTGCTGTGGCTTTGTCTGATCATCACCTTGTCTACCTGTGGGGCTTTATAATATTGTGTGATCATCCCTTTAGAGAAGGCTTTTCCAGTTTGTGCAGATGGAGTTAGGTATTTTTTCCTCTATGTTCTCTCAGAATCTTATACCTGCTTTTATCACGTTGTTGTAATTATCTGTTTAAAAATCTGTTTCAGATTTGAAAACCAGTAGTTGCTGATTGCTAGATGACTATGCCATTTATCATTTATTTGACAGTTATGTGTGAGCCTTTGGACCTGATGTTGGGGACATAAACATTAATAAGGGCCCAGAGTTTAGAACTGAACTTTGGTAGTTATCTCATTGTTATGGTTTTTTAGGAGGCAGCATTATTAGATAGAATGGGACTTGTGCAGCACATTGATGATAGATTGCTGGAAATGTTAGGTGGATACGCATAAACCTAAGTTGGTTCAACTCATAGTAAAGTTCTTATTTTCTCTAGAATATATAAAACCTTAAGAAGCTAATTTCATTTTAGGAACTAGTTTTGTTTTTCTTTCCCTGCTTTCTACTTTAAGCTGTTTTATACTTACCCAGTATTCTCAAAGAGTAGGAGGGGGCATTTGATGGAGGCATCAGGATCACTTGGGCAGCTTTAAAAAGATATACTTCAGCTGGGCATGTTGGCGCATACTTGTAATCTTAGCATTTTGGGAGGCTGAAGGTGGGAGATGTGAGTTCAAAGCCAGCCTAAGCAACTTAGTGAGGCCCTAAGCAACTCAGTGAGAGCCTTATCTTAAAGTAAATACAAAAGGGGCTGGAGATGTGGCTATGTGGTTAAGCGCCTCTGAGTTCAATCTCTGGTATCACCTCACCCCCCCAAATTTTCTCTGTCTGTCTATCTATCTATACCTCATATTCCAAACCCTTTACAATCACTAATGCAGTTCAGTTCCCTGAGGAAACTGAAACTAGAGAGATTAAATAGCATTCCAGGCCACTCTGTTAGTGATAGATGCAGATTTCCTGATTTTTAATAGACTGTTACTTTGTTGTTGTTTGTTCAATAGTTTCAAAAATAAAATGACTTTCTCTTAATTTTGTTTTTAATCAGACAGTCTTAAAACAAGAGAAAAATAACTATAATGCCTGGGTTTTTATTGGTGTTGCTGCAGCGGAGCTAGAACAACCTGATCAGGCCCAAGGTGCCTATAAGAAAGCTGCTGAACTAGAACCAAATCAATTACTAGCTTGGCAGGTATGTAGACATGTTTTTTCCCCTATAACATGGAAAATAATTTGTTTTTGTATTTTTCAAAGTATAAATAACAATATTAAACATTTAAACGTCTATTTGCCCCATATAAGAAAAAAAATTAAATTTACTGGTCTTTTAAGCCTATAATTAGTTTTTTAAAAAAAGTGTTGCTAAAGAATAATATGTATCACTATTTAACATTCTACCTAATGGACTATTTCTGAAAGTAAGGACCCAAGTTGATCAACTATATAAATCTTTAACATAATTATAGGTACATTAAAAAGATATCTAGAATATTCTTTATGCTTACCAGGGGGAAAAGAATTGTATATAAATGTTTTCTAAAAAATAAAATAATGTCAAATTCCCATTTCCCTCTCTTAAAGTCCAAGTTAAATTCTTTATTCGTGTCAATCTTAATGTTTTTTAGTTGGATTCTCTAACTTTTTCATATTTAATGAATTTGTTTCATGTGTCAATTACATCTTTGAAGCTAATTAATAGGAAGTAGTAGGCTCTGGTAAGTATGAACTTCTTTCAGGTTCAGATGAATAAGAACTTGGGTGAGGGTACCTGGTATACCCTTAGAGAAATGGCTGCATTTGAAGCAAAAATGAAAAATTTCACAAACTACTTGAATATTTTTTCAATTTGTATCATAAAAGTAGTGTCATTCAAAACACATCTAAAATTAAATCTTCTCACCTGTACATATATACCTGTACATAAATACACAAAAGGGTAACTACATAGTTAATGAATACATTAATTAGCTTGATTGTGGTGGAGCTTATTTTACAATGTGTACATATATCAAAAACATCAGACTGTATATCTTAAATTATTTTTCTGTATAAATGATATCTCAATAAAGCTTTTTCCAAACATACTGAATCATTTTTAAAAAGTAGTGCCATGTTTTTTACCACATTGAAATTTTTTTTTATTGTGAAACACTTCAAATACATTTTGAAAAGTGAAGAGAATGGAATAATGAACCTCTTTATGCCCATCATTCAGATTCAGTAAAAATCTACCCATATCAGTATTTTTTCACCTGTCCCTTCATCTGCTTTCTCCCACTCCCAGTTATTTGGAGGCAAATTCCACACATATCATTTCATGTGTAAAATATGGTAATATTTTATTGTAAATAATATTTAAAGGTTATCACGTTATTTAGCAAAATAAATGAATGTAGGAATATCAGATGGTTAGATAAAAATAATTGCTACTATTTCTTTTTTTAGGGGTTAGCAAGCTTGTATGAGAAGTGTAATCACATAAATGCTAAGGATGACTTACCGGGTGTTTACCAAAAACTCCTGGATCTTTATGAAAGGTAATGTATATATAGGGAATGACTATTTTTTTTATAAGCTTGAATTAGAGTAAACTGATTAAAAATTATATAGAAGTATGCCAAGCATTTACTGGGATTTGGGAAGCATTTTTCTTTCAAATGTTTATCATAGAATCTCTTGATTATAATTAAAATAGGATCAAAACATTCCTAGTAAGAAGATTGACTAATTTGGGAATTTTGGTATTACTTTTAGTCAATATAATGAAAAATGACATTTCTTAAATTTTTTATTTTTTAATTTTTTTAACAAAAGGCTCTTTTTACAAAATTTTATTGTGGTATTTTTCAATAAAATAGTACCTGATAATATTATTGAGATATTTTAATTTTTAGTGCTTTAAGTTCTTGATTATTTTCATTATCAGATTAAAAAGTCATTTTTTGTTGTTTTTGATCTAAGTGTTGACAAACAGAAGTGGTGTGATGTCTGTAAGAAACTTGTGGATCTCTATTACCAAGAAAAGAAACACCTAGAGGTTGGTTAATGGTTTTCTAATGTCTTAGACATCTTTTAATAAAAACTATTGTTAGAAGAAAGCTATCATTTTGCCTAAGTGAAAATTAAAAATTAATATGTGGTATGATATCATAAGACTTTAAGAGGTAAATTACAATGCTTTGGCAATTATAAACAATTCAAATTTAAGGTATCATAACTTCTAGATCTTTTTGAAACAGGGTGAGTTATAAATTAAATAACTAAAAGTGTCATCTGTGGAACTTGGTGACCAAGGTGGTAGCTGATGATTTAAGCTATAGGTGTTGGGAACTGTGGTCATCAGTTTTGTATCTGCTCTGGTATCTCACATCATATTTCTGATGGAAGTACTCTGTGGATTTGCCCAATCAGCAAATATTTTATAGGTTTCATAATAGATGGAATTCTTTGCTTACGCTGTTTTTATATATTAGTGGATATAAGAAGTATTTTTTATTTCCAGATTTTACATTTTCTATTGTCATTTATATATATTTTTTATTATATTTAAGATAACAGTCATTTTAAATCTCCTTTTTAATAGGTGGCTCGAACATGGCATAGATTGATAAAGACACGGCAAGAAGAAGGTGCAGACAACCAGGAGCTTCATCAGCTATGGAGGAAATTGACTCAGTTGCTGGCTGAGAGTATGGAAGATCAGAATAATGAAACCCAGCAATTGGTATTAACTTATTTATTCTTGTTTGTATCATGAAAATTAATCCTTTAATTTAATTTAGAAAATGGAAACCTAATGAATATATAGGATAATACTGTCTGTCAGACGAGGTATTTTGGAAGTGTAATTTTACATTCATAGGGGCTCTTCCTGATAAAGTTAGAATTATTGGCCTGCAGTCTCATGAAGTCTGGAGGGAGTGGAATTGGTACTCAATAGCATTAGAATTTCCTTCCCTTGTATTAATAAGAATTCACAATAAATCAGTAACTTTATGCCCTAGAGGAAAAACTGTAAAAATTGTTTTTTTTTAATTTTTAAAAATTATACTTTGAAGGTGTGAACTTATGAACTGAGTACTGAATTACTTTGAGAATTAACAACTAGTTAGAGAATCTATACCTGAATAATCCTCCTTTTTAGGGAGCAGATTTTCAAGTAATTAAAAAAAAAACAATTTTTTTTTCTGTAAAAACATTGATTATTGCACCATACTTGGAAAATATCTCTGTAATACTTTTTTTGTTTGTGAGTCTAAAAGTCAGCCTAATTTCTTATTATAATAAATAGCTACTCAATTTATTCATGTATTTGAATGGAATTTTTAAACCTTAATAGTTACAGACTCTGTATGGAATAGAAAATTCATTTCCTTGTGTTTGCTTATTTGTTCACTCATTAATTTATTTCTTTATTCAGAAAATATTTATTGAGTATGTGTGTTAGGTAGTGTCCTAAGATCTAAGGATAAAATGTAAGAATAAGATCTTTCTCTATTTTTGTGTGGTTTGTTAGCTCTCCATTACTAGGACAAAATATAATAGAAAATCAAGTTAAAAGGAGAAAAGTCTTATTTATTTATTTATTTTTGGGTTACTCTTTTAGATATTTCTGTTCATGGTCAGCTGGCTGCATTGCTTTGGGCCTATGGCAAGACAGAACATCATGGTGGGGAGCACATGGTGGAGCAAAACTGCTTACTCCATGGTGGCCAGGAAGAAAAGAGGGAAAAGAAGGGACCATGGTCCTGATATACCCTTTGAGGGCATCCCATTGACCTAACCTTTTTGTACTAGGTCCAGTTTCCTAAATTTTCCTCCATCTTCCAAAAGTGCCATAAGTTGGCAAATAATATTTTAATACATGGCCTTTGGGATCATTTAAGATCCACACCCTACGTGATAATGGTGGTTAATCTGTGCATAGGTGCAGTTGTAGAAGAAATTGAGTAGTGACAAAAGAAAGAAGTAGCTTACCAGCTTCTCTTAAATCACACCTTTATAATATGGCTTTAATATTTTTCCTAGAATAATATAAGGTAACAGAATATCCAAGCACATATCAAAACAAAATGTCTTTTTGATTTGTATGTACTGTACTCTTCCATAAAAGATAATTAATTGTTATGCTATGTTGACCAGACTGTCTCTGAACTCCTGGGATCAAGTGATCTCACTTCCTTAACCCTTCCAAGTAGCTGAGATTATTGGCATTTACCACTGTGCCCAGCTATTGCCTGCCTGCCAGTCTGTCTGTTTGGTTGTTTGTTTCTTTTTTTTGTGTGTGCCAGGGAAGAAACCTAGTGCTTTGTGCATGTTAGGAACAGCCTCTACATCTCTAGCTTCAATTATACTTGTACTTTTTATACATTAACACATATAACTTGTGTTCAGTGTGATCTTTTCATATATATTCATAGCATGCAGTGATCATATCCAATCACTGTTCTTCCAACTTTTCCTCCTTCCCTGTTCTTTTCCTAATCTCTAATAATTTTAATAATTAATTTCTGAGGTGGGAGGGAAAGGGAGAGAGAAGGGGAATTGCATGGAAGAGGGAAGGAGACCCCCTTCGTTATATAGAATTCAGGTATGACGATGTGAGGGAAAAAAAAAAAGTAGGTCACATTAGATTGGGTAGAGAGAAGTGATGGGAGGGGAGGGGAGGGGAAAGGGGGAATAGAAGGACAGCAGAATAAAATAGACGTTATTATTGCTGTGGGTATATACGTGACTGCATGACCAATGTAATTCTGCAACCTGTACACTCAGAAAAATGAGAAATTATATTCCATCTGATTCAAATGTATGATATGTCAAGATCATTGTATTGTCATGTGTAACTAGGGAAGAAACTTAGTGTTTTGTACATGTTAGGAGCAGCCTCTACATCTCCAGCTTCAATTATACTTGTACTTTTTATATATTAACACATATATCTTGTGTTCAGTGTGATCTTTTCATATATGTGCATAGCATGCAGTGATCATATCCAATCCAATCATATCCAATTAAAACAAATAAAAATAAATAAATAAAAAAGAATTTCTGGCTGTTAAAAATAGATTCAAAGGTTGGGAGAGGGGTTATTTTCCCCTTGAGTTAAGAGTGTTTACAAAAAAGTCATCATTTTCTATTTAGAATAATTTCATTATTTTTTTTTGAAAAACCATTAGCTTTAACTTTTAGTTAATCTTAATTTTTGTTAAGATCATTAACTTTTTCAGAACATTGAAATTTTACTTATTCATGAAGACTTTGTATCATTTTTACCAAAGAAAATTTGAGGTGGTAAACTTCATTAGTAAATTAAGTCATAAAATATTTATTAAAAAATGTAGAACTTATATTAACCAATATAAATGATTATAAAGTGTTTTAAAGTGCTTGCCTTGGGTTTTAGTGTTGCTGTTCTTGAGCAAGACTTATTTAAAAGGCCTCTTGGAATTTTCTTCAAAGTCAGATAATACTGTATAAGAAATTATTTCATTACAGTTCAGTCTTATCTCTTTTGCCAGAAGCAAAGTGCTATATACAGTTTTTAAAAATTTTTAAAAGTTTTCTAGTTGTAGATGGATAAAATACCTTCATTTTATTTATTTATTCTTATATGGTGCTGAGGATCAAACCCAGTGCCTCACATGTGCCAGGTAAGTGCTCTTATCACTGAGCCATAACCCCAGCCCCACAATTTCTATTTTTTTTTTTTTTTTTTGTGATGCTGGGGATTAAATCCAGGGTCTTGTGCATTCAAGGCAAGAACTCTGTCAACTGAGGTATATCCCCTGCCCACCTCCCCACAATTGTTTTTTAAAGGTTGAAGATTTGCTACTATTGGAGATGTTCCAAAGAATATGTTAATGATTTCAGAAGAGATGGTTTCAAAATGATGTGAACAATAACAGCTATACTAGCATATAAGACTGCTCTGGTTGATTTCTTTGTAGGAGACAGCAAAGAAGGGAAGAATGTTTAATTTAATTTAATTAAAAATGTTATTAACTTATAGTTATCATTTATTAGTTTAGTGTAGTCTGCTGGCCAGTTAGAGTTAAAATATATTCTAAAATTTGTATGTACTTTTGTTTTTCCCCTCTTATTGTCTGGCTGACAATAAGACATTTGCAGCTACTTGAAGTTTGTATACAGAAGTCTTATACATTCAACTGTTTATCACATTTGTCATTTAAGTTTATACATGAATACCTTTTTTGTTTGTTTCAGCTTTTAACTGCATTCGAGAATGCCCTGGGCTTATCAGATAAGATTCCTAGTGAAGATCATCAAGTACTATATAGGCATTTCATTCAGTGTTTATTGAAAGTAAGTAGATTCTTAAAAAATCTTTTTTTTTTTCCACTGGATTAACTTTCAATATTATTATTATTATTATTATTATTATTATTTATTGTTGGTCGTTCAAAACATTACATAGTTCTTAATACATCATATTTCACAATTTGATTCAAGTGGGTTATGAACTCCCAATTATACCCCATATACAGATTGCTGAATCACATCAGTTACCCTTCCATTGATTGACAAATTGCCTTTCTAGTGTCTGATGTATTCTGCTGTCTGTCCTATTCTCTACTATCCCCCCTCCCCTCCCCTCCCCTCCCCTCCCCTTTTCTCTCTCTACCCCTTCTACTGTAAATCATTTCTTCGATTTGTATTATCTTGTCTTACCCCTCCTTTCCTCTTATATGTCCTTATGTATAACCCTGAAGAGCTTGAGAAGAAGATGTACATTAAACAGGGATGAGAGGTGGGAGGGAAAGGGAGTGAGAAGGGAAATCGCATGGAAATGGAAGGCGATCCTCAGGGTTAAAAAATCTTTAAAGTGAGTTTTATTTCTAATCAGGAAAGTGTTCACAAATGCATTTTACTACGATTGGAGTTTAGTTTATTTTGCTTTTGTATTTTCAAGTTTCCTCATGAGACTGCTAGGTTGAAGAAGGCTTGTGAAGGAATGATAAGCATCTATCCCACCATACAGTATCCATTAGAAGTGCTCTGTTTGCATTTAATTGAATCAGGTAATTTCTTCCTTATTATCTTGTGTGTCCTAGAGCTATGTGATTGTGTGGGAGTGATGTTTGTATCAATCAACAAATATTTTAGTGCTTACAATGTGTAAGATACAGTTTCTGTATTTCTGGACATAAAAGGAAGGAAATAATAGTAGTAGACTTGCGAGAGTACTTTGTAGTACCTTGAGAAAACAGTATCATCGTGAGTTAATTGATGAAGTATAAGGTCTTAAACTAACATGGTGTACAGAATAGGTTGTATAGAAGATAAACTCGAGTAAGTAGATTGATAATAGCAATGAATGAACTCAGCACAAAATGGAGTCATAGAAAGGAACCCATGAATGAAAAAAAAGAAAGAAAGTGATTCTTAGAGGTAAAAGAAGGGAAAAATCAATTTTAACTTTCAATTTTCCTGAAAAGTTGACTCACTATGGAATGATGGTTTGTATGAAAGGTAAGTTAGTGAGAGATGTGAGATCAATAACAAAGCTAGACACATAGGTTGGAAAATGGAAACATCTTTTGTGTAAGTAAAAGTGAATTGGAGTAGATGACATCAGAGAAACCTAAGGGAAAAAGGCTGATCCTGGGCAATGCCAGCTGATTTGAAGAGAAAGGAAAAGGACAGAGAAAGGGAGAAGGGAACAGAGGGGAAGGTGGGAGACCAAGATGGGAAGCAAAATAGAAGGAAGGAGCAGTTGAAAAAGGAGATTACTAAGGTCTATCATGACAGACTAAGCAACTAATTTTATAATTGAGACCTAATTATTAAGACTGTCTTTAGGGCTGGCATGCGTGCGGCCCGGGTTGGATCCTCAGCACCACATACAAACAATGATGTTGTGTCTGCCGATAACTAAAAAATAAATATTAAAAATTCTCTCTCTCTCTCTCTCTCCCTCTATCACTCTCTCTTAAAAAAATAAAAGACTGTCTTTAAATCAAAGTAATTGAAGTGGAACTTAGATTATAATGATGGAGAAAAATAGGAACAAGTGGTTAGTTAGCAGGTATAAGAAGAAAAATAACTCAGAAATTTAACTTGCTGCATTTAAGGCCAGGAGGAAGAATTGTGAGAAGGGGATAATAAATTTTTAGAGGGGTAGGAGAATAATTGTTGTAGTGTCACCTGCAGGAGCATTTCAAGAGGAAAGGGCTTCTGGACATTATAAATGCTGTATTGAGGCCAAAGAAGATGAGGTGTGCTAAGAGATTATCAGCATAAGGGTCATGTGTGTGGATTTTTGTGTGTATTTTTCCTCTGTTAGGAAACGTAATTCCAAAATCACCCAGTTTTTTTCATATTTAAACATAAGATCCAATGTGTTCTAAAGATAAGTGGAATGATTTTCCTTATTATATGACCTTTGGAACCCATCCCTCCATTCCTTTTTCTTCTGGTATAGTTGCTAAGGAGAAATTAATGACTGGTGATCACTCTTTTTCTCTCCAATCTCATTAAGCTATTAATGGTTTATACTGTTCCCATATTCTTGGACTGCTTACATGCCAAATGGTGCCAGTGAGTCTTTTGAAATTTCTGTTTTGAAAACTGATGGAATGCTTTCTTAATAATCATGAATGTGCCTTTAACGTGTATTTGTTAGGTAAACATGGCCCTTATAGTCCAGAAAGCCTGAAAAATAGTAGAAGAAATAAAATTAACAAATACCCTAAAGTTTTACTTATGAATGTAGTAGCTGACAAAGTGCTCCATGAGGGGTGGGGGAGGCAGGCGGTGTGGGGGGAGAGAGAGAGAGAAAGGGATTATTCTAATTTATTAGAAATTGTATTGGTTTAAGTGAAAAAAAATCATTGTTAAAGAGGATTTGGGAATGGGTATTTTGCAGAATTGAAAGAAAGTAGATCTATATCATGGCAGAGAAGAGTGACTAGGTAAATATTTACACATATGGCAAAATCAAGGGAGAATTCTTTTCCTACTGAATTGTTAGTTGCAAGAATTTTTGGAATGGTACAGTTCAAGTTTATTCTAAGATAAAGCATTATTCTGGGGATGAAAGTTTGTTAATTCAGGGCTGTAGGAAGGCATGGTTTTCTTTTTATTGTTACTCTAAGTCAAACTTTATGTATTCTGAAAATTAAGAACTTTTGAAAATCTCTTAACTCTCCAAATTTCTGGCTCTTCCTCCCCCAGAGTATTTCAATATCTACAGAATTTTTTGCATCACTGCAGTTAATCATTAGGTTCTCTTCCACTGGAAACAAATATATTTCATTATCCTTTGTCTTGCTTGAGTCAGTTTGTAAAGCTTCATAAAACAAGTGGTGAATAGCTTTCACAGTTGTCATCTATTGAAATGTTCTTTCATGCTAAATGACCTTTTTGATTAATTTTGCTTTCTTGCTGAAATGAGAAAGCATAAGAAACTTTGGTTCTTCAAATTCAAATATAAGCAGAAAAGAGCTTCTTTAAGATTTTGTGCTCTAGAAATATTAGAAAATGCAGATGAAATGTACATACGTACTTTAAAAATTTTTCCTCTCTCAAGCCAGGTTTATTTAAAAGAAAAATTCTGTAATAGTGATCAATTTCTTCGTTATGTCAGAAATTAATTAGTTTTTTAAGAAATTCTACCTTTTTTTTTTTAAGTAAAATTCAGGAAACAGAATTCTGTAGGTATTACCATACCATCCAAACTTCAGAACATCCTTTATATACCCTTGGTGTTTAGTATTCATCAACTTCAAGTCTGGCTTGCCTTTTGGAGAAATAAAAATAATATTGCTAAACTATTTTTTGAAATGTTTTTATTAGTGCATTGTAGTTATATATAAAATTGGAGTACATTTTGACGTAATTTTACATGCATGGAATATAATTTGCTCCTCTTCAGTCCCTAGTACTTTCTTTTTCTCTCCCTCCTTCCTCTATTCCCCTTCCTCAATTTTACTGATCTTTCATTTGTTTATAATTTTTAAAAAATCAATGTTTTATGGATACACATAAAACCTTCAAATCCTCTAAATGTTAAAAAGAGTACGTATGTTAAATACATTTTTGCTATTTAAAAACAATGATGTCTATTTTCTCTCTTTTCTTTCTCCCCAAAACATATTTATTTAGCTAGAATTCTCAACAAGAATTAGTATGGAGAAGAGGAGGATCTAGGATTGAAGCTGGAATAGCTGAATATTCCTCATCTCTTCAAACAGACTCATTATTGTTATTACTGTTGCCAGTTTTTGAGATCATTATGGATAATTTCTGTCAATGCCACTTGGTCATATATAGAGAATATGTTACCAGAGTTAAGCATGAATATAGTTTCCTGAAATCTCATTTTGTTTCTATAATTGTGCTTCTAGGCATTAGCAAAGGAATATCTTAAGAAGGTGTAGGAAACCGTCACGTCATGTGACCAGTGTTTTTCCTCTCCTGATAGGTTGAGGCACTGATGGTCATTCCCCCGACCCCCCCCCCCTCCCCAATGATCTGGCTACTCTTTAAGTTGCTGAAGACGGTAGCCCCCGCTCTTGAGGGTAGAAATAATGCAACCACATGTGTCTTCAGGCGAAGGCATGCCTTCCTACAGCCCCATGGGTCCAGTTGCATCTCATCTGTTCCTTTGTGATATTACCCTTTGCCCTATTTAGGATAAAATGTTCCATGGAAATGCCCTTTGTGTGTCCCCTTCTCTTATCTGCCCTTGGGTGTGGCCTTCCTAGATGTCAGTCAATCTGCTGACAGCAGACATCATGAAGCTAGACTCAGCCCCTTGAAATCTGACCCCTTGCCTCATTTGAATGGCTTTTCCTCAATAAAAGGGGCCAGCATGTGCTGTGGACCCTTAAGGTCAGAGGAGCCGTCATAGCATCCCTGAAGAAAAAGGTATTTCTGTTTCTTGTGTGGTTATTTCGTGCAGCCCAGTTCCCCTGGAGTGACTCCTGAGTGTTTTTGTCGTGAGCAATGTGCGGCAAGAAGATTTACCCTGTTCTAAAAGTGGCACCTGTTCATTTCACCTTTTGGAAACTACCTACCCACATGTGCAGTTTTGGGTATCTTAGATGATCACAGGAAAGATGCATGATTGACTTTTCCTCTTTTCATCCCTTGTGTTTTCTGTAATATTGTTTATGTTGCAAAGGTAGTGTATCATAAATTATGTTTCTATGGAGTAAGAGTTTTGACTCAGAACTTGAATCAAAGGTAAAATTTTTATAGCTATTTGTTTTTCTTTTTAAGAATGGTTTCTCTAATAATTCTCAGTACCTATTAAATCTTTTTGAACATCAATTCATGATGATATTTTTAAAGGATCATCGTATTTAATGGTACAGTACCTACAACATGTAAGAAACTATGCTAGTCTCTACTCTCTAGAAGTTCCCATTTAGTTACAGATGTGCAACAGAGGCAGGGCATATCTGTTTTAAAACTAGTAGTCAAGGTGTTATGTGATATTAAAATATTCTAGACTCATTGCTCTTATTAAAGTATGCTCTCTGGGTCAGTAGCACTTAAGAAAATGTTAGAAATGCAAATTCTCATGTCTTTCACCAGACCAACTGAATAAGAAGCTATAAGAGTGGAGCTCAGCATATTGTATTTTTAACAAGTCTTTCATGTAATTCTGATGCTTGGTATAAACAGTATCTAGTTTAGGCAAAATCACTGGATAGAAAGCAAAAAGCCACTGCCTTATATAGAAGGTATGGAGCTAGGCATATCTGTCCCTGAAGTTCATGTTTATGGAAGCAATAAGAGGAACATACTGACAGGAGGAAATTCATGTCTGGAAGCATAATAATAAGTGTTTTTTTTTTAAACTGGCTTTGTGATCAAACTACTCATTCTTCCATTTGTCTTCTTTCCTTTCTTTTCTTTTCTTTTCTTTCTTTTCTGTTGGACCCAAGGTGCTTAACCACTGAGCTACATCACCAGCCCCTTTTTTATATTTTATTACAGACAGGGTCTTGCTGAGTTGCTAAGAACCTCGCTAAGTTGCTGAGACTAGCTTTGAACTTGAAATCCTCCTGCCTCAGCCTCCTGGGCCACTGGGATTATAGACTGTACACCACTGTGCCCGGCTCTAATTTGTTTTCTTATTTTTCCAAACAGTACTAAAATGTCAATTCTTCAGCCATTATGAATTCTATTTTTGGTGCTAATTTGGACTTAAAAATCATTATGTTACCTATTCCAGATTATACATTGGTGTGCATCTGGTTTTGAAAAATTTGAAATATATAAACTAAATGGTATTATGCAAATAATTTACCTTTAACATCTGTGACTGAAACAGTGGTTCCATATATGATTTAAGGGCATATATTTTATGTAGATATTAAAGCATCATATATTTTTTTCAGATAAATTGTTTCTATTTGTTCCCATATTTATTGCTTTTATAGTCTATCTTAATTATTTTAAGAACTTCCATATGTGATAGAACAATTTGTTGAAGTGGTGAATGCTATTTACCATTAATTCTAAAGACAAATCACTTTGTGTGTGTGTGTGTGTGTGTGTGTATGTGTGTGTATGTGTGTGTGTGTGTGTGCGCGCGCGCACGCGTGCTGTTCTGGAAATGGCAGTCAAAATTTTCTAAATTGTTTTACCAAAATAAATTTTAAAGTAAATGTAGGCATCGGATGATTATTACATAAGCTTAATTATTACATAGAAAAAAGATAATTTTAGAAAAATGTGGAAATGTTCTGCTGAGTTTGTATACTTAGGAATATTATGTCTTTGTTCCAAGTTTTTGTTCAATGTTCAGAGGAGTAGCCCACTGTCTTTTGATTTTAGGATGCTAGAAAATTCCATTGGATCTGGCTGTCATGTTTTTGTCAGTTCATTATTGCCCACAGGGAGGTAACTGATGAAGATATCCTCCTTTGACAGGGGTTCCTTCATTTAACAACTAAAATTGTTACTGCTGAATAGGAAAGAGAGACTTGGCAAACTATATGCTCTGTAATTTAACATACTAGCAAGTAGCAATAGGTGTTTTGTCTGAAACCCTTTAGTATGACTTCAGATTCAGTGTCTGTGGATAAAGTGGTTTCTACTATTTAAGAAGAAAGTATAGTTTTTTAATGAAATATTAATATTTTTGTATTTCCCAGTTTAAGTTTCGAATTCCTAGAATCATGATATGGTAAAGGACGTGTTAGATAACTTTTGAGATTTAAGTATATAGGATTTGGTACTTAAATACTTGGTATATGTACGCTAATAACTTTTTTCTTTTAATTCTAGGAAATCTTACTGATGAGGGACAGCAGTATTGTTGTAAGCTAGTGGAAATGAATTCAAAAAGTGGTCCAGGCCTCATTGGCTTAGGCATTAGAGCATTACAAGACAAAAAATATGAAGATGCTGTTAGGAATCTAACAGAAGGTAAATTTATAATGTGTGTCATGTGACATGAGTTGTAATTGTTAGTCAGTAGGCATTAATCTTGTAGCCTTGCTTTAAAGAAATATCTAAGATGGATGGGGAAAAAAAGGTACTGATATATCCTAGAGTCTTCTTAGGTTTGAATTCCAACTCTTCCACTCAGTAAATTCAAGACCTTGGAAAAGTTAGTTAAACTTTTAGTGTCTCAGTGTTTGCATTATAAAATGGGCATTGTTTTAAGAAAGCTTTAGCTTAGATTTATCATGTATGATGATTCTGGATGAGCTTATATTCAAGCTGAGGTCTGACTGACAAATAAACAAGATGAATGGATGAAGGGAATAGGAGGAACATTTTAGGTCAAGAGATGTATCTGTGACATAGCCTGAGGTAAGAGGGAAAACTCATTCTTGAAACTGCTAATAGTTTAGCAAGGTTTGAGAATGAAGTATGGGTGCAGAAAAGGGAAGAAAGTAAGGTTGGAGAGGGAATTTCAAACCTTGTTAAAGAGTTTGCACATTATCCTGAGGGCATTAGGGAAGCAGAGAAAGGCTTTAATGAGGTAAATTTTATTTTCTGATTTTTTTTAGAAATATTGTGACTAATGTACATACATAGGAGTGAATGTCCTATATTTTCAGTGACCTGGGATAAAGATGGAGATGTGAACTGAAGTGGTGGTAGTAGAGATGGAGGAATATGTGGAGAAAAATGATTGGGGACATTGAAAGTGTGGCTTTGTGATTGATTAGATGAGAAGAGAAAGAAGAGGGGAGGAGTCTGATTTAGATAGTAGATAGTGGTGCCATTCATTTGAGTAGTCATGGAAACATGGGTTTTGTTATTTATTGTTTTTAATCCTTTTAGGGCTAAAGGAAAGCCCTCTCTGCACAGCTGGATGGTATCATCTCTCCGAAGTTCAAATCAAAATGCATAGACCCAAGGAAGCTGTTCTTTCATGCAATCAAGGTATTCTTGACATCTTTTGGGTTTTCACATAAGGGTAGCCAATGCTGTTTGTGTTTTTCATCTTAAAGGAGAAAGATAGTGGTTTTAAAAAAATCTGGATGCTTTTTAAGTTGCTAATTTCAGTTTCCCTAAGGAGATTAAATAAATGCCAAATCTGCATGCATACCTACTAGTTTTATTTATTTTTAAACTGGCAATGAATACTTACTAAGGTTTCTCATATTTGGAATTTGACTTAGTCAGTTTAGGGATTTGAGTGGAGGTGCTCTGTCTTTATAATATGGAAATTTCTAGTATTATATGTGTTCAGGACCTTCATGAATTCTTAATTTCCCTGGTATAAATAAGAAGTCTTGGGCATCTTGGAGACTTTCTGAATTTTGAGGTGAGGTATGGAGCTAGGAAATCATAAAAGGTGATTCTCTATTCCTGACTAGGCTAGAAGCCTTGCTTCTGTAGTTGAAAAACAAATCACCCAGCTCCACTCTAATTCATTTTTCTCTGTCCAGTATTCTTAATTTGTTGTGTGTTACAGATGCTTTGGCTAAGTGCTAACCTTTATTATGTAATAAATATAGATAGCCATTGTTGTGTCTCAGGATCTTTGGCTTTATCATATGTTTTGTGAAGATAGAGGTTTTTAGTTTATATGTGTTCTGTTTTAAAGTCAGATCTTTCTATAAAGAGTTCAAGTAAGAACTTATATTTACCTTTGAATCATTCCTCATGTATATTGCTTTAGAAAGTTAGATTTATTTTATCTGTAATTTGTTTTATAAAAGCAAAAAAAAAAAAAGTGAACTGATGTAGTTATCTTCATCCAGATGTCCTTCATTTTGTCAGCTCTGAAGAACATAGAAAATCATGGTGTGTCTGGAGACAGTCTTTATCAGAAGAACCTTTGTCTTCGTTTGAAAGCAGAAGTTTTGATTAAACTCTCAGATTATGAATCTTCAGAGGAGGCAATTTGTTCTCTCAATCAGGTAATCTTATCAATTTTTCCCTTAAACTTTAATTAGTCCCAAGCAACCAACTATCTCTCCTTACTAAATATTTACTAACACACATTTTGAGTTAGAGCTATGACTTCACCATATCTATACTTTGACAAATCATTCACATACTTGGAAACTCCTGAAGTTATTTGCTTCTTCGTTAAATTCTTACCAGTGCTTTGACTGTGAGGCACTTTCTTTAGTTTTAACTGGTATTCTCTCTTCTTTTTGTTCTCTAAGGTCATCACTACTTGATTATTATTAATTTGTGATTCTAAATTGTTTTCATAATGGTTTTATAGGTCATTACAAGATTAATTGAGGACTTTAATATTAAATTTAAGGAATGTTGTTAGTTTCATTCAAAAAAAGATTAATTTTTTAAGAAGGAAACTGATTTTTTAATGTTTTTGGTTTAAACAATTTGAAATTCCCTAGCAAAAAAGACAACAGGTAAATTATGAATTATCACAACATTGCACCTTATAGAGTTTGTCAGATAACAGCTATTTTTTTGTCTAAAATTAAAATTATAAATTATATCACTTACTATATTGAAGGGTTTTAATTTTTCTATTTTTAAAATTTTTTTCTAGTTGCCTATGGACCTTTATTTCATTTATTTATGTATGATGCTGAGAATCGAACCCAGTGCCTCACACATGCTAGACATGTGCTGTACCACTGAGCTATAGGCCCAAAGTGGTTTTAATTTTTTAAAAAAATTATCGCTTTGTATATTTCAAGGAGCTTTGCATTTCATTAGAACTATAAAATTTCTTTAAAATTATAGCAGTTATCAGTATCCTTTAAGAACTAATACCTTAGTTGGGTTATCGTGAGGCATGCCTATAATCCCAGTGATTTGGGAGGCTGAGGCAGGTTGATTGCAAGTTGGAGGCCAGCATTGGTCATTTAGGAAGACCCTATCTCAAAATGAGAAATGAAAAGGCAGAGGGTATAGATCGATGGTAGAGTGCCCGTGGGTTTATTCCCTAGTAATGCAAAAAAAAAAAAAAAAAAAGGAACTAGTATCTTATTTTCTACTTGCCTTAATCTGTTTTGTGTGAATGTGTTATAAAATAGATCTTTCCAAAATTTTTTCACAAAAAAAAAAAAAAAAATGAAAAGGGCACTAGTAACTTCGGTAGATTGAAATACATCAAATATATTTAAATTCGTTTGTTCATGTTGATACAAAAAAAAAAAATCAACAGAACAACTTCAAGAAATATTGTCTTGGGAGGAAGCTAAAGACCACACTGGAAAGAAAACATTTATCTTGCTTTTCCTATCTGAACTTTTCTTTAGGATAAGTAGTTAATGAGAGGAGGAGAAATTCTTCTTAAAGTATTATGTAATAAAGGAAGAAGGAATGATGGAAAAGAAAGTCACCATTTTGCAATCCCTAATGAATGAATGGATCTAGGCATTAAGGATCAATGGCTGTTAACATCACAGAAAGACAGCTAGCCAGACAGCCAAATGCAAGTACACACGAAGTATTCTTGCAGGATATCATCCCAGAATCAGATCAAGTTTCTTCTAGATCTAACTACTAAAATACAGGGACAAAGAGCATATTAAACAACATAAGAATACATTCAGCAAACTTCAGATCTGTGAGAACTGTGACTAATAGTCCATATTTTCAGCAGTTAAATTGTAAGGGAGAAAGAAAAAAGATGGAGGGTAGCCCCATAAATAAAAGAGACTTAAGAGAGCTATCAGTAAATTGAAATATATGTATGCTTATTTGATTAAAACAGGAAAATTGCTCAAATATTTTATAAGGCAACTGGGAAATTTGATAATATTAAGGATACATGTTTAGTTTTGTTTAGGCATAATAATGTGGTTGTGTCACTTAAAAATGAGTATATCTTTTAGATAAGTTATATCTTGTTCAGTTAGTGAAGTGTCACAGATGAAAAGTTATCTGAGATTTGTTGTAGAATCATCTGAGTAGGTAAAGTGTGTGGATGTGTAGATGAAAAAAGGTGGCTTTTGTAGCTGGGTGAAGTGGGTTTATTAACTAGTCTTTGTTATGTATTTGAAAATTTCCCTCATAAAGTTATTACAAATAATTAAAGTGTTAATAGTGATAGAAAGTAGGGCTTCTATGTCTTTATTCTACTATGGTCTTTCTTTAATTAAAGCAAATATTGCTGCAGTTATGTTGAGGAGATTTTAGCAGTTATTTACAATTATTTTCTAGGTTTCTGATGCAAATAATATCCCAGGACTTTTGGTTCTCAAAAGCTTGGCTTATCTGAACAAAGGCTTATTAGATGAAGCTACAAAGGTTAGTTTTTTTGTTTTGTTTTTAAATTTAAACTAAACAGTTTTTAGAAGTTAAAAGTCATTTTTATGTGGATATGAAATTGACAGGTATCTGCTTTATAGATTATGGAAGACCTTCTCTCTTCTTACCCTGACCTAGCTGAAGTTCATGCCCTTGAGGCTTTGATTCATTTTACCAAAAAGGACTATCTACAAGCAGAAAAATGGTAAGAATATATATTTGCTCATAGATCCAGTCTATTTCTCAAAAGATCCAGTCTATTGTATTTCTCAAAAATTCAAATTGGGGGCTGGGGTTGTGGCTCAGCAGCAGAGCGCTTGCCTAGCATGTGTGAGACAGAGTTCAGTCCTCTGCACCACATAAAAATAAAATAAAGGTTATTGTGTCCACCTACAATTAAAAAACAAATATTAAAAAGAAATCCAAGTGGGCTTAAAGGTCAAAGTTTGTATAATTTGGACCTTTGAAGGTTTAAATCATAGTATTTTTAAAGAAATATAGTTCAGTTATAGCATAGTAGCTATAAAATTCTTCAGTAGATTTGGATAGTTGATCATAATGTTCAGTAAGTAAATATAGTGTTTGGTATATGTTCTGAACACTTAGCATGTGATAGTGGTAAAAGGACACTGCTCCTTTTCAAGCACAAATAATTTTTTCTCATTATCTAAATTCTAAAGTACTAACATTTCTGATTTGGTATCTTTGAATCACTCAAACTTTGATTTTTCTACCCAAGAAAAAGTCTCCTTTATTTTATATATTTATCTACAAAGTTTTTAAATTTTATTTTAATATTTCTTTTCATTCTCCTTTGGTGCTTAGTTTTCAGAGAGCACTTGAGAGAGATGCTGAAGTTGCTGAATATCATTACCAGCTTGGGTTAACATATTGGTTCATAGGTGAAGAAACAAGAAGAGATAAAACAAAGGCTCTTACCCACTTTCTGAAGGTAAAACAGGTGTTACTATTCGATTCTTAGTTGAAGTGGATTTTTTTTCTAAAATCATTAATAGGAATCACGTAAGTTAGGTATTTAAAACTATTCTTAACTACTTTTTGTATATCATTTCTCACAATAAGGTTTTGTGAGAATGTTTTGTGGGTTTTTAAGGAGAAAACTAAAAGGTATAAATGTTATTTTCAGAAATATGTGTTATAGAAAATGAGACAGAATTATCTTTGAGAAACAATACTGTTTTGGGATAATTTCCACTGTAATTTTATTGGTACTTAAGTCCAGATTTTTAACTTCTTGTTTTTTTCTTTTTTAAGCATTTAACATCTATAAGTCTTACATTCTTAACTTGACCTGTAAGAGCTGATTAATTTAACAGTGGTTCTAATTTCACATTTCTTTTGTCAAAGAAATAATAGTTTACACTTCTGTTTAATTTCTGTAATCAGTGAGGGCCACCTTTCATGTCTCTTTTAAATCTTACATTAAAAGATGTTTTGGCATAGTTTTAAATAATAAAATTGTGTATTAATCATTTTTTTTAACCTATATACTCTATTTTTTCTTTGTGTTTTAAAGATAGTCATGCAAAATAACTTTTAACATTTTGTTGTCTATATTTATTTAAAAGGCTGCAAGACTGGATCCATACATGGGCAAAGTTTTCTGCTATTTAGGTCATTATTACAAAGATATAGTGGGAGATAAAAACAGAGCACGAGGATGTTACAGGAAAGCTTTTGAATTAGATGACACTGATGCTGAATCTGGAGCTGCAGCAGTTGACTTAAGTGTGGAGCTTGAAGATATGGTACGTCTAATAACCACTTTTGCTTTTTTTTTTCCTGAGTATATGAATAAAAATAATTTTATACATATTTGAAAGTTATCATTAGTTTTTATTATTCTTTGTAGAAATAATAGATTTGTTCCTCCATTTATAAATTGGCTAAATATTCTTGTCATTGGCAGATATTAAGTCCCTCACAACTTATTATTGAAACTAGTTTGATATATACCAATGTAAGTTTAAAAAAAATAAATGGGAAATGAAAATATATTTGTGTACTTTACATAGGTATTCTTTATCCTTACGATATTCAGCATGGCTAATAGTAACATTTTCTTATTAGGAAGCTGCCTTAGCTATCCTAACAACAGTAACTCAGAGGGCAAGTGCTGGAACGGCAAAATGGGCCTGGCTTCGGCGAGGACTATACTATTTGAAAGCTGGTCAACATTCACAAGCAGTGGCTGAGTAAGGCACCTTACTGTGTTAATGTTTAGATAGCATAATGGTTCCATGAAATAAATTTCATTTGTACCCAAATGACCTTACCAGGTTGTATTTTGAGAGAAGAAAAAGAAAAATTGATTTATGGTTGATTGATGCTTATTGTCCATATGACAGTAGAATTGAAAAAATTATGATTATATCCAGTTGTTGAGGTAGCCAGACTAGTGAAGTTAGGTTTTAATAGTGACATTTATAAGTAGAGTCTCAATGGAAATATCAGTAGTGATAAAAAACTAAGGTAAAGATCTTTGTTGTTTTGTTCTTCCACTGATAGTCACTGTTTTTGGCAAAGGAGTCATTTGGCAGCTTGAAGGGCATTTTGAACAGCTCATATATGTTTAATTTAGTCATTTGGTTTGAACTGTACTTCAGGGTAAATCAAATATAATTGAATCAAAATATAGTTGTTTCTGATTTATATTAATATCTAGAACATAGCATTTTGAAACTTTCCATAAAAATGTAATTTGATCAGAAATATATAGGATGCCTCTTGTTCCTATATTTTGGTTGTGATATTTCTATTTGGTAGAAGGACAAGGCAAACTGAGATGTCCACCCATCCTGTTATAATAGAAAACTGGAAGTCTTCTAGTTCATCAAGAAAAAGAAATTCTGAACTGCATATTTCAAAAAGACTACTTTGTTCTTATTCATTCTAAATTGTAATAAAGTTTCTTAGTATTAAGAAATTCAAATTGTAAAAGGAACAGGTATACCTGCTTTCAGTATCACTTTTATAAGTAGAAGGAGCAATGGATATATGTAATTCATTTGAATTATTTATCTCACATTTTCCTTTCATATGTGAAAATGGTTCTATTATTTTTAGTTCTCTTACTGTTTCTTAAAATTCTAGTTTACAGGCAGCATTAAGGGCAGACCCAAAGGACTTCAATTGTTGGGAGTCATTAGGAGAGGCATACTTAAGCAGAGGTGGCTATACAACAGCCTTGAAGTCCTTCACAAAAGCCAGTGAGATCAACCCAGAATCCACATACAGTGTGTTTAAGGTTGCAGCAATACAACAAATCCTAGGCAAGTACAAGGAGGCCATAGCTCAATACCAGCTGATTATTAAAAAGAAAGAAGATTACGTACCTGCTTTGAAAGGTAATTTATTTTTAAAAGATCCTTTAAGTTTTATGATACTATAGTATAGAATTCTGAGTAAATTTCCTATGTGAATGTATTAAATAACTTCAAAAGAACTTCTGTAGTCAATAGCACACATCTGATATGAATTTCTTATAGTAAAATTTATGTGGATTTGAATACAAAAAGATCAAAATATCTTTCAAAATAGTAAATAATAATATGATAGAGATGAAACTTTTAGATAGCATAATAGCTTTTAGATCTAAAAATGGATCTCTAAAACAGATTTTCATATTCTTACATTTTGATAATTAATTTCTTGCATCCTGAGGATTTCTTAATACCTTTTAATTATTTTGTAAGTTATAGAAGCTCATTTAAAATTTTTTTAAACCTAAAGAGACATTGCATTATTTTATTATTATCTAAGTTGATTTTAGTTCCTCCATAGACATCTATTCCTTCTTAAAGAATTTTTTTTGGTCATATAAGGAAAAACACTACCATCTCTATACATAAATTTTTTGTGATTATATCTTACCATTAAAAAAAAGTCTGGAGCTCATTATATATACTTACCTCCATTTTCTTTCCTTTATAAATAAACAATTGAAGTTTAAATCTCTAGTAGTGTTAGTTTTGAGCAACATACAAATTAGGGCTGAAAATCTACCTAAAAATTAAAAAGAAATTTATAAAACTTCTCAAGAGAAAGAGAGCTCACAGTTTTGAAATGTGTTCTAGACATGTTAGGAAATCACTATTTCATTTAATTCTTAGTTTTGCTGTATGAATTTTAATATTGAAAGAACATACAACAGTTAAACAGTCATATGATAGGGAATAAGATTTAGATAATATCTCCATTTTTGAAGCTGAGGTTTTTGAGAGGAAAGTAATTATTCAAAGTCAACAAATTAATAAGTTTTATAGGTAATTTTTATAATTTTTTAGTGCATGTTTACTCCAGTAGAACCCTGACATTTGAATTCCTCATTGTATGTATGCAAGATCATGCTTGAAGATAATTTTATAAAATACAATTAAGTTTTGTTTGGAAACTGACTTTAAAAGAACAACAGTACATTTGTTTGAAGTTCATTTTAAGTGTTTGTATTATGTATTTTAATGACAACTATAGACTTACCTGATTTTAGGTTTGGGCGAATGCTATCTCATGATGGCAAAAGCTGCTCTAGTTGATTATCTTGATGGGAAAGCCGTAGACTACATAGAAAAATCCCTGGAATATTTTACTTGGTTAGTATTATTATTTATTGTATTTATTTTCTAAATATTAAAATAAAGCCAAATTTGTAAAATAATTTGTCTTCTATTAGATATAGCAATTATTCAGAATATAAAACATAAAGAAAACTAGACAGTTAAGTCTATAGCATGTATATTGTATTAATTTTGCACTTGGAGAAACAATTTCTTATGGTTTTCATAGTGGCTAGCATGCTGGATACTCAGGAAATAATAGAAAGGAGCAAAGAGCACCACACCACGAGTTAGTATTCTTTCATGAGATGTGGAAATGGGGTATCTCTAATTGAAACTGATTGGGAAATGGGACTTCAGGTGCACAATGCGCTAAAGCACATTGTGGAGCCTGGAGCCCATTATATGTGCTTTTCCATATTTCCTTCTCCTTTTTAAAGAAAACAGTGAGATTTAAATCCCTAAAAGGCCTTCACTCAGTGGTAAGGGCCTCTTTTAGTCTTCTTGGTGGATCTGAAAGTAAAGAGAAAATAAACAATCTGATTATTCCTGAAAACAAACAAAGAAAATAGTATTGTGTCTAATAATAAAGTATTTTATAGAAGTGTAAATTCAGTAGTTCATTATTTAAACTCACTAGAATTATAGTAGATGACTTTTAAAAAATCTACAAGTTATGCTGGATTTGGTGGTGTGCACCTGCAGTCCCAGGTACTAAGGAGGCTAATTCAGGAGAATAGTGAGTTCTATGCTAGATCAGTGTGGGCAACACAGGGAAACCCTATGTCAAAAAAAAAAAAAAAGTTCATAGACTGTTGAAATTTAAATTTTTTTGGGGGGGGTTTATAGATGGACACAATACTTTTATTTTATTTTATTTTTATGTTGTGCTGAGGATCAAACCCAGTGCCTTACACATGCCTGGCAAGCGCTCTGCCACTGAGCCACAACCCCAACCCTCAAATTAGAATTTTTTTCAATATATAAACTGAAATTTTTATACACTTAAAGCATCTTTCTTTTGCTTATCTTCCTTTTTTCAGACTTGCTTTTTCTTGTTTCCTGCTAATTTGATACCCAACCTTTTTTTCCTCTCACAAATTTATATTGCTGTTTTTCAAGTCTCAACATAATATAGTTTTTCTCAAAGAAAAATTTAAAGTGAAGTGGACAGACTTTGTTTGAACTGGTATTAAAAGTAAATGTGAATCTTTGGGTGACAGTATTTTAGCTACAAATATTGCCTTACTGAACCTCCTTGAGAAGTTTTATTCTGGATAACATGTAGTACTCCCCTAATTATAAAGTGTTTACAATGTTTAAAATCATGGACCCAAATCTGTACTAAACAGGAGTTAATATTACCACAATTATTGTGTAAGAGTGGTAGGAGTTATTGTATTTTACAGATGTGTTGTTTTCATTAAACTTAAAAGGACATAAGAATTCAGGCAGTTAAAATTGCCTGTTATAATTTTTCTTTTTTTTTTTCTAGTTTTCTCTTTTAATGCTGTAAATTTTAGAAATTTGGCTAAGAAGATATATAAGTCACTTGAAATAGTGTCCTTCCTTTGATTCTCACCATGGGTTTTCAGTCATGACTGCAATAATTAATATTTCTCAGGAAGACATTGGAAAATGATTTTTGGCTGCACTTATTTAGTAGAAAAGACTGTGAAAAATGTTCCATCTGTTTGTCCATCTGTCTGTGATATAGCAGTTTGTGATAGCTGATTATGGAGACTTGGCTTAAATGAAATTGCAGTGTTTTAGTTATCCAATCTTGAGAAAAATGGAGAGAAGTATATAGCTCTGATTTTTCTCATTTGAAATGAAGCACCCTCAATCTCTGTAATTAATATTTTTATTTACATTTTGAGCTTGTCTATTTAGTCTGCTCTTTCTTGCTTCTATTAATGTGGATCTTCACATTTTTGTTTTTAGATTTTTGTTATTTTTGTTCTCAGGATGAAAATCTTTTCGATCACCAAATATATTTGATACATTTACTTTTTTTATTCTTTTGGGGGATGGTCTAAAAGCAAACACATGAGATTATAATAGGCAACTGTTAGGTAGTTACTTTATTGCTTTGGTCGTTGCTTAAATTTTAAAAATACATATTTTTAAAAATTTAATATTAAAAGTAAATTGTTCCTGAAAAAATTTTTTGATAATTTATTTGATTCTTGCTATTTCTAACAAAAATAAAGAAGAGTACTAATTAAGTATCTGCATAATTTTTAGCACTTAAAATAATAAATTGCTCCTTCCTTTCCCCCTTTCTCTCTTCTCACAAATGGGAGGAGGTTAGTCAAGTATTCACAGAGCTTAACTAAGGATTAATCAGGATTACATATATAGTTTTTCTGTTTTAATTATAAGGAATAATGAGAGAGATAAACTCCAAACTTTTTGGAAATAATTTTTTAGAATCACACTGTTTCTTCTTTTAGGGCCCTGCAGCATCGAGCTGATGTATCCTGCCTTTGGAAGCTGGTTGGGGATGCTTGTACCAGTCTGTATGCGGTTTCATCATCTAAAGTGAATGTTAATATTTTAGGGGTCCTTCTAGGCCAGAAAGAAGGAAAGCAAGCATTAAAGAAAACTGAGCTCCTCCATCTTGGAGGAAGGTATTTATCAAAGATTACCCATTAATGATTTTCAAATGAAGTAGGATAGTATAACAAACCATAACATTCACTTTTATTCTTCCATAGGTGTTACGGTCGTGCATTAAAACTGATGTCTACATCTAATACATGGTGCGATCTTGGAATTAATTATTATCGCCAAGCACAACATCTAGCAGAAATGGGCAGCAGCATGAATGATCTTAAAGAGTTGCTAGAGAAATCTTTACATGTATGGTTTTAAGAAAATTTTTTTATAAATTAAAAAAAACTAAGTGCTTCTTTTGAAAGATATTTTTGATAAATACTATCATGTTTTCACTTAAAATCACATTTTATTTTGATGTAAATGCTTACATTCCAAGAAATAAAAATTAATCTCATTTAACTTCTTTTCAGTGTCTGAAAAAGGCAGTGAGACTCGACAGTAATAATCACTTATACTGGAATGCTCTTGGTGTAGTTGCATGTTATAGAGGTGAGAACTAAGTAATACTTCAATATTTTTTGAGGATTATTTTTTCAAATATAAAGTTCAGTTACTTCAGACTCTGTTTGTTTCAGGTGTTGGAAATTATGCCCTTGCTCAGCACTGTTTCATCAAATCAATCCAGTCAGAACAAATTGTAAGTGTTCTATGTGTCTATTTATGAGAAAGAATTTCAAGATTTAATGTTAACTAATTTTCTGAGAGTTCCACATAGATAAAAGGCCTAATTTTTTTAATATATATATTTTTAGAATGCTGTCGCGTGGACCAATTTGGGAGTGTTATACCTTGCAAATGAAAACATTGAGGTAAACATGTTGTCAGGTTTGTCACATTAAAAATAAGAAATAGCTGGGTACAGTGGTGCACATCTGTAATTCCAGCAACTTGAGAGGATGAGGCAAGAGGATTACAAATTGGAAGCCAGCCTTGGCAACATAGTGAGATCCTTTCTCAAAAAATAAAAAGGGCTAGGAATATAGTACAGTAGTAGAGCCCTTCTGGGTTCAATCTCAAGTACCACAATAAATAAATAAGCACAATTCTGATCATTTTCTTTGTATAATCACTTCATAATAGCTCAATTTCTTGTGGAGAAATAACTTTACACATTGTTATATATTTAGTCAGCTGATGATATTAAGTTTATCATGTAGGGTAATGAATTTGTAAGATTTATTTTTCCTTACATGTCTCATAAGAAACTTCTGGTTTTGTACTCAATATAGTTTTTAAAGATTAAAGCAATTTTATCATGAATTAACTGAGTAATTTTCTCTTTTTTAAAAATATTCTTTTAGTTGTTGATAGACCTTTATTTTATTTATTTATATGCGGTGCTGAGAATTGAACCCAGTGCCTCACACATGCCAGGCAAGAGTGCTACCGCTGAGCCACAGCCCCAGCCCTGAGTAATTTTCTTTTTATCTGAACATGTATTAAGAGAAGTCCTTTGAGGCTGTAGCTTAATGGTGAAGAGCTTGCCAAGCATGTCTGAGGACCTGCTTTTGATCCCAGTACCAAAACAAAACAAAGAAACAAAAATCCTTTACACGCTGTGTATGGAGGTGGGATGGGTAAAGGTAAGGGAGATGAATAGTATTCCCTACTAGTTGATATTTACCTTTGCTTGTGTGATTTAGATTTTTGACTTCAGTGATATTAATCCCTTTTAAATGACTGTAATTCATCATAGTTGAGCAATTATACATTATAGAATGGGAATTGAAGTACCAGAAACATGTTCCTGAATCTTGTTTGGAAAGTTTGCACAAATCTATGGAAAATACCACATCTATGCTGTTTTAACCAGTGTGTCAAATCTCATTCTTTAAAATAAGCTGTAATATTCTTAGGAATACATTAACTAATTCACTGCAAAGAAGACTGGCTTTAGAAGATTATAAATAGATTGAAAGAAAATACTAGTTTGGATCTTAAACATGTGAAGGGCTGTGACTATAGCTTATCATTAGAGCATGTGCTTAGCATGCATGAGGCTTGAGATTTAATCCCCAGCACCATAAAAAAATAAGTGAACATATTTTAAAAACTTTAGGTCAAACAACTTCTTAGTAAGCTACAAATGTTTTATTACAGAATGGCACAGTTATAGCTCCTGATCTTACTTTTTATGGAAAAAAAGTCTCTCTTTTGCTATACTTAGATTATCAAGAAAATAATATAAGTCAGTATGGAATAATAATTTGTTTTGTAGCAGAAAAAAAATGCATGTTGAAAATGTTAAAAAAAATGTAAGTTAATGGTCCAAGTGAGGTATCTTCAAAGTTTCTTGAGTGCCTATTGCAGAATTATGTTGTTGACTACTCTTTGCCTAGTAGCAGGTTCATGTCTCAGATTTTACTCCTTGGGAGTTCTTATCCTCTTAGTTAAGCTCAAAGAGAAGGGAATACAGCCTTATATAATCATTTCTTTCAAAGTGATAGCTAGCAAGTGGTTGTTTGATTGGTTAAAAGTTCTGTTAAAAGCATTGTCATTTTGCTGGGAACCAGAACTAATCTCTAGAGAAATTTGTTATACCCAGGGTTGTTCTGAGACTATGTAGTTGAAGCACTGCATTAAGCATTGCTAGCTGTGCTTAAACTGTGAAGTTTTAGGCTCTTATCTATTTATTATGACAGGTTTGACTTTTCTAATTCCCTTATTTTATATTTTTTAAACATAATTTGATACCAAATTTGTAAAATTATTTAAGTGATATTTTCTCGTTTCTTTTTCCTAGCAAGCTCATGAAGCTTTCAAAATGGCTCAGTCTCTTGATCCATCTTATTTAATGTGCTGGATTGGACAAGTAAGATATACAACAGAATTATTAATAAACTTATTGATATAAAATAAACTATTCACATAAGAACTGTGGTAATAATGATAATAGATAACATTTGAGGATTTGCTCTGTACCATTCATTGTGCTTAGCTTTTTGTATACATTATTTTAGTTATTCCATCATCAATCCTTTGAGATATGACTTTTATATATATATATGTATTTCAAATATAGGTGGAAATTAAAGCTCAGAGATCCTAAATATTGTACTTAAGTTCACAAGAGCTTGTAATGATTAAACTTTAACTTCATCAGTCTGCTATTGCTATGCCTAGAAAAATAAACCCAGAATTTTTCTGTTTAACTCACATTTATAAAGATAATGCACATTTATAAAGATCATTTGATGATTGTTTTCTTAAAAACTTTGAGTTAGTTTTGCACTTGCTTCTGAGTGTTCCCTTTTCTCAGATGTAGATTTTTGTATTGCCAGATAGGAATCAGGTAATTACTAGTCTGAGTAGGTCGCTGACAGGCTATTTTACCTTAACATATCACAACTCTGGATTTTAATTTTCTCACCTGAAAATAAAGGGAATTGACTGAGTGGTCTTCAGTGTCTTTCTGGTTGAGTGGTGTATTGTTTTGATTCAGGGAATAGAAACATCACCTGTTATCAGAAAATCATTAATCAAGGATTGGACATCTTTTATTGTTCTTTGGTTTGTTGAGTCTAATTTTAGTTAATTGGTGAAGCAAAAAAGGATATAAAGGGAAACATTTGTATCCATTAAGTGTGGTAGCCTAGGGGAGCAGTGGAATTAGTGTACCAACCTTTGTGTCAGATATTGAACCCAGAGAGCCTAAGAATTTGCATTTTTGCCTGCTCCCAGGTTATGCTGATGAGGCTGGTCCAAGGAACTCACTTTAGTGGTACTATAGGTCAGTAGATCTTAGATGCTTATCAGAATCACCTAAGCTTTTTTATTTCTTTATTTTGTAAGTAATTTTGTTCTTACAAAGTAATTTATTTTAGGAGGTAACTGATATAATTAAAATGGTAGCAGTATAAGTAAACTTCTTATTTAAGCAGAACTGGTAAACTTTTGGTTCTAGATCCATTTGTCATTATTATTATTATTTTATTTTCAACACATTAAGACCATTTTTTCCCCTTTTGTAAGGCTCTTATTGCAGAGACAGTTGGAAGTTATGATACCATGGATCTCTTCAGGCACACTACAGAACTCAATATGCATGTAAGAATGTGAACATTCTTTTTGATGATTCATTAATGAATAAAGTATTATACTTTCTGTTTGAAGTATTATCTTTGTTAAGGAAATGAGTAGAAAGTGATAGAAGATGTTACTAGCAGTTGTTTTCTGGTTTTTATTTTTTTAAAGATAGATAAAGTATCTTTACAGAACTAGTTCTCATGTTTCTAACAGCTTTCAAAAGTTCATGAAGAAATGGCATTAGAATTTAAGAGTTATAGTAATAGTTATAGAATAGAAACTGAGACACTAGAAAAAGTAGACATAAGGATTAGACTTGGTTGACATTTCTGGAATATTTATGAAAATATTTTAGAATTTGTTAGTTTGGTTTGACCTGTGGAAGCAGTACTGAAAAGGGGAAAATCAATCCATCTGACAAGGCTCTGTTTTCTGCCCTTATTCCATTTGATTTTCTATTTAGGATTGGAGAAACTAATTTAAATGTGTTCTTATATTTAATCACAATGGTTCTTCATTTAAAGACACTTAAGAGTTTCAAAGAAGACTAAGATGTGATATTTATTGAAGTGCATTAATGTATTTCTTAATTTTTATTAGCATATTTTTTACCCTATGCCCACTTGTTAACTTTGGCTTTTTTATAGACTGAGGGAGCAATAGGTTATGCATACTGGGTCTGCACAACATTGCAAGATAAAAGTAACAGAGAAACAGAGCTATACCAATACAACATTCTCCAGATGAATGCTATTCCAGCAGCACAAGTTGTTTTGTGTAAATATGTGGGTAAGTTACCTGTTATTTAATGGCAAAATATTTGAAGAAATATTAAAATAAAGAGTTTTTTAAACTAATTCATTCCATATTAAATATTTGTGTTAAGACTTGAATTTGCCTTTTTATTTTATCGCCAAGTGGTCTCCTTTTTAAACTATAGCACTTTTGAAGAGTGATGAGATCAGAGGTACTGTGAAAAACAGGATAGAAAACAACATCATAGATATTAGGGGCATTATAATCTTCTTTATTCGTTTAGACTGGGATACTTGTGTAGAAGAAAGTAAGTAGATTTCAAACATGAGCACTTTGGTACATTATCATGTTAGGCAGTGTGCCAGAATAAATGACAATAAATACTTAGAGCTGAGGAAGTGCTTCAGAAATTTAATTGATGTGTTTCCTTGCCAAGGATTTACAAAAAGAGATAAATCTTTAGCTTTCAGCAAAATTCACATACAAAAAACAATGAACAAATCATTTTAACAAATATGTGTAGCTGTTTGGTTTTTTTTTAAATTTTAAAATTAATTAATTAATTAATTTGGTACCAGGGATTAAACCCAGGGCCACTTAACCACTGAGCCACATTCCCAGTCCTTTTTTGTATTTTATTTAAAGACAGGGTTTTGCTCAGTTGCCCAGGGTCTTGCCAAATTGCTGAGGACAGTTTTGAACCTGTGATCCTCTTGCCTCAGCTTCCCAAGCCGCTGGGATTATAGGTGTGTGTCACTGTGCCCAGCATGAGTTTTAAATTCTGTAGTAGAGTCCTATCATGTGCTTATTTAGCAAATTTAATTTGATGTACTTGGCCAAAAAAAAAAAAAAAATAACATAAGCAGAAAAGAGAGGGTAATGAGAGAAAGAATACAGACCATTTGCTGCTTTCCTTTGAGTTTTGTGGCATGTGAAGGGAAAGATTTCATACTTGTTTTGACTCAGTTTTGTGACCCTTGTTTGAAGATGTCAGGGATTTTTAAAGAATAACTTTGACTATGTATTTTTCACCTTATGCTTTTTGACGTTAGAACCTAACTATCACATACGATATGATTTATGTTGTACTTTGTTAAACAATTGATAGGATTTAAAGTCTTGCATCCAAGTACTGCTTTTTAAAATGTATTTTTATTTTATGGGGGATGGAACCTAGGGCCTTATGCATGCTAGGCAAACACTTACCACTGAGCCACGTCTCCAGAGCCCCAGTATCACTTTGAAGTTATATTAGATGTGTTTCTTCTTCTCTAATCTGCATGATATAGGGTAATACATGATGTTTTTGACATTAAAATTTCAAAATACTAGCTGGGCATGGGGCACTTAGGAGGCTGAGGTCAGAGAATTGAAAGTTCAAGGACAGCCTGGGCAACTTACTAAGACCCTGTTCAAAATTAAAAGGGTTGGAGATGTATCTCAGTGGTAGCATGCCCTGGGTTAAATCCCCAGTGCCAAAAAAAACCCCCAAAAAACAAAAACAAAAAAAACCCCAAAATACTGCTTTGAAAGTTCCCAGATCATTTTCTGTTTTTAAGGTGCAATACTGCATTATTATTTTTTAAACATATAGAGATTGGAACAGAACCACCAAGAGAAATCATTGCTAAATTTAATCACAGGAAGGCTTAAATGATAACCCCAAACTGGATTTAAATATCATGACTAGCTTTAACATGAGTTAAAATTTAAAATTATACTTTAGGAATAAAACTATTTGAAATTCTAAAACAGAATAGAAACCATATGTAACTATGAAATATTATTCAGTGATTTAAAAGAGTTATAAAAAGATTAATGATATTTTCAAGATAAAATTAAACCATCACTCTTAATAATATCAGCGATCTCAGTAGATAATCTGATGTTTAAGATACAGGAAAAAATGAAAATTAAACTAATATTTTTTGTGAACATAACCAGTATGGACATATAAAGTAAAGATATTTCTGAATTTCTAGAAAGAATTCAGAATTATGCTCCAGCTTTCACAATGTTGGGTTACTTAAATGAACATCTACAACTGAAAAAGGAAGCAGCAGATGCGTACCAAAGGTAAGATATATTTAATAATATAGTCATTGTTTTATCAGTTAGTCTTTCAAATTTAGTCCTATTCTCCTGAAGTCTGTACTAAATGTTTTGACTCCTTGTATTTTATTATTGCATCTTAGAAAGTGAAAAGATATGGTCCCAAATTTTCAGCTGAATTTTGGTTTCTGTGGCAGGGAGGTGAGTGAGAAGAGTAAGAGAAGGAGTTGTACAAAACAGAATCTTCTCAGATGTTGTTTTAGAGAAACCTGTCCTCTAAAAACTTGTATAGCTTTATCAGATACATGTATATACTTGAATCACTTTAGTATCTACAATATATTTATTAGTTCAATAAATATTTATTTATTTTTTTTTGGCACTGGGATTTAACCCAGGGTGTGCTACCACTGAGGTACATCCTCAGCCCTTTTAATTTTGAACAGGGTCTCAAACAGTATCCTTAGCACTAGCAATTTAGTATTGAATTCTAATGGAGAGAGACCCTATTCTTCTGGAGCTCATTTTCTGGTGATAGGGGAGAGACTTGATAAGGTAATGAACATCTGATAATAATAATTGTGATAATAATAGTAAAAAAGAATTAAAGTATGGTAAAGGGCCGGAGAATGCAGGGCAGGAAGTGACATTTTAGATGGGTTTAAGAGGAGTAGGTATACTGAGAAAGAGTTGAAGTCTGACCTGAATAAGTTGAGGCCACAAACCGGCTGAGGTTATCTACAAGAGCATCCAGGCAGAAGGAATAGCAAGAGCAAGTGCTCTCAATGGAGGTGACTTGGCATATGGAAGAAACAAGAAAGCCAGTGTGTTGGAGTTGAATGACTGGCCTGGAGAGTGGTGGGAAGTTATGTCTTAAAGTTTTGTTCTCTGCAAATTAATGGTTAGGTGAATAAGGAAGCAATTGTTGATCTCATGAATTACTAGATGAAAAGTTAAAAAGACCTGATTGCCTAGAATGTAAGTACATATTTAGAAGAAGCCTTGTCAGGTGGGATTCAGGTGTCCCAAATACTTCATCGTATTGTTTCATGGATATATGTGTATTTAAAGTAGTGATCACTCGATGGTACTGGAGGCGGTGTAATCAAGGACTTGTTTTCCAGGTATATATGGAGAGAGATTTATGAAAAACACAGTTTTCTTTTAGTATAATAAACAAATTATAGATATGAAAGAGTGCAACAGTGAACATGATTTTTGAACAGAAAACTAGAGAGCTATAGGGCATCTGCAATTTTTGTTTTGTTGTTAATGCAGATATGGTGAACTAACATTGCCTACACAGCAATTCCATAGTTGGAGTTGTCCTACTCTTTCTTAACTGATCTCCTCTACTGTTTTCTGCCTCAAAGAAGCATTTGAGGCTTGAAACTATAAATTTGATATAAATTTAACCAAAAGTACCATTATTGATCTCTGTAATACTTTTAGGCTTATCTGGAAAATTTTTGTTTTTCATGTAACTAACATTAGGGAAATACAAACTTTTCTTGGATATTTCTCCCTGACATATCTTCTTACTAATTTTTAAAATTAAAACTTAATTAAATTAATGTTAATTTAATTAAATTTTAATACAATTTTTTAAATTGTTGATGGACCTTATTTTATTCATTTATTTATATGCAGTGCTGAGAATCAAACCCAGTGCCTCATATATGTGCTTTACCACTGAACTGCATCCCCAGCCCTTAAAAAAATTTTAAGAGCATTATAATTATACACAGTATTTGGGTTCATTTTGACAAAATCATACTTGCAAGGAATTTGATTTCAATCCCTATTTCCCTTTCCCACTTTTCCTTCCCCCCTCCCTCCCTCTATTCTTCCAGTTTTACTCTACTAAACTTTCTTTCTTCTACATGTACCTAAAGGTGAAATTCCCGTAGGTACCTTTATGTATAACTATAAGATGATTTTGTTTAATTTATTCCATATTTCTTCCCCTTTCCTTTCTTTGTTTCTTGTTCTCCTTCTTTATTCCACTGATCTTCTCTATATCTGTATGATATCCAATCCCACTGCTTTCTTTCCCTTATCTTGCTCTAGCTTCCATACATGAGAGAAAACATTCAACCCTTGATTTTCTAACTAACTTATTTCACTAACTTATTTCACTTAGCATGATGTTCTCCATCTCCATCTATTTACTGGTAAATGCCATTATTTTATTCTTATTTATGACTGAGTAAAACTCCATTGTAATACTACATTTTCTTAATCCAGTCATCTATTGATGGGCATCTGGGTTGATTCCATAATTTGACTGCTGTGAATTGTGCTGCTATAAACATTGAAGTGGCTGTGTCACCATAGTTTGCTGATTTTAAATCTTTTGAATAAATACTGAGAAGTGGAATAGCTGGGTCATATGGTGGTTCCATTCCTAGTTTTTTTGAGGAATCCCATGCTGTTTCCCAGAGTGGTTTTACTAGTTTATAGTCCTACCAACAATGTAAGAATATACCTTTTCTTCTACATTCTTACCAGCATTTATTGTTATTTGTGTTCTTGATAATTGCCATTCTGGCTGGAGAGAGATGAAATTTTAGTGCAGTTTTTTTTTTTTTTTTTTAATTTCTTGGCCATTTGTGTTTCTTCTTTTGTGTTTTTTCTGTGCAGTTGTTTTGCCCATTTATTGGTTAGGCTATTTTTTTTTTTTTGTCATTTAGTTTTTGAGTTCTTTATATATTCTGATATATATTACATTTTATTAATCCTATCAGAGTAGTAGCTGGCAAAGATTTTCTCCCATTCTGCAGGCTCTCTCTTCACTCTCTTATTTCCTTTGCTGCATAGAAACTTCTTAATTTGATGCCATTCTACTTATTGATTCTTGGTTTTACTTTTTGAGCTTTAGGAGTCTTGTTGAGGAAGTAGGTGCCTACACCTATATGTTGGAGTGTTAGCTATGTTTTCTTATAGAAGTTGCAAGGTTTCTGGTCTAGGTTTTAAGTCTTTAATCCATTTGATTTGACTTTTGTAGAGATTGAAAGATAGGGATCTTAATTTATTCTTCTACATATGGATGTCTACATGTAGATATCTAGGTCTTCCAGCACCATTTGTTAAAAATGCTGTCTTTTCTCCAACATATATTTTTTGGAACCTTTGTCAAGTATCAGATGACTGGAAAAAGTTGGGTTTGTCTCTGTGTCTTCTGTTCTACTGGGCTTTATTTTTCTTTTGATGCCAATACTATGCTGTTTTTGCTACTCTATCTCTGTAGTAAAATTGTAGATTAAGTATTGTGATGCCTCTTGTATCACTTTTTTTGTTCAGAATTGCTTTAGCCATTCTGGCTCTCTTATTCTTCCAGATGTATTTTAGGATTTTTTTGTAGTCTGTGAAGAATGTCATTGTATTTTAATGGGGACTGCATTGAATGTGTAAATTGTTTTTGGTAGTATGGCCATTTTGACATTATTAATTCTGCCTATTAAGAACTTGGGCGGTCTTTCCATTTCTGAGGTCCTTTTCAATTTCTTTCTTAAGTGTTCTATAGTTTTCACAGTAGAGATCTTTCACCTTCTGATTAGATTAATTCTCAGGTTTTTTTTTTTTTTTTTTTTTTTTGGTTAAAGGTTATTGTAAAGGGGATGGTTTTCTTGATTTCTTTCTCAGCTGAACCACTATTGGAGTACAGAAAAGCTGTTGATTTATGAGTGTTAATCTTGTGTTCTGCTACTTTAATAAATTTATTTGTCAGCTCTTGAAGTCTTCTGGTAGAATTTGTTGTTCTTCTAGATGAAGGATGATGTCATCAGCAATGATAGTTTGACTTCTTTTTTAATTTAGACATATCCTTTCAATACAGAAAAGAGAAAACAAAAATCTTACTAATTTTAGTTGTGAGGCATCTTCCTACTTGCCTGTAGAGGACTGTATGAAAAAAAAAAACCATGGGCTGTCAGCATTCTGAAGCATCGAGGGACTTCTAATGTCCTGCCATTCTCTTCCCTTAACTCAATGTGTTTTAGTTTTTTGAATGTATAGGCAAAAGTAATGAAAACACTCAACTTCCTGTCTTCCAAATTCAGACTACTAGTTTTTTTTTGTTTATATTTCTTTAGTTGTTGATGGAACTTTAATTTATTTATATACAGTGCTGAGAATCGAATCCAGTGCCTCACACATGCTAGAAAGTGCTCTGCCACTGAGCCATAACCCCAAGCCCAGACTACTTGTTTTAAGAGTATCTTCTATAAACTCAAATATGTAAAAAATGTAATCCTGTTACATACTCATTTCTCAGAGTTACATTAGAATTTTTGGAATATTTAGAACTCGAATGTGAATAATAATTTCACTAAGAATGATCTAAAAGGGAAAATATTGGGGATTGAAATGGAACAAGTTATGTTATATGCATTTATGATTGTCAAAACGAATGCTATTATTTAGTATGATTATGATACACTAATAAAAAGTGAAAGAATTAAGTGCTTATTTTATTAAAGTTAATTTCCTGACAAACTAAAACATAAATATATTTAAGTGTTTTTGTGGTATGAAATATGAATAAGTTGCTTTTGCTGGCATTAAACAAGTAGTAGAATTAAATGAAATAATAGCAATCTGTGATCATCCAAGACAGGAAGGGTAAAACAATGCTGTTGCACAGAGATAGTTAAAATACCTTGTCCTTTTTTAAGGGCAATGTTGTTACTACAGACTGAAGAAGATCAAGATACTTATAATGTTACAGTAAGAAATTATGGCAGATTGTTGAGGTAAGCATATTTTTCTCATTAATTCTGTGAATCCGTTGGAATTTTCTGGTAAAGCTATGGAATTGGTAAGGTGATGATCAATGTCCAGAGCAGGGTCATGTTGGATACAGTGGTCCATAGTACCAGGCTATCTTTACACTTTCTGTACCTATAATAATGCTAAATCCTAATGTGCCTTACTCAGAGTAGAATTAAAACTAATGGTTTGTAGACTGGATAAGAGACATTTTTGAGGAGAAGTAGTTGTTGTCTCTAATAGTAGAAACCTATTTAACTGAAAAGTTAACTGAAAGAAGAACTGGATTTATTCTGATTTGTTAATGTATTCTTAAACTAGTGAGAGACATTAGCAGTTGAGGAATTCCTCTGAAACAATAGAAAAGAATTTGTTGGGCTATGAAGAGGAAACTACAGAACTATCCTCAGGTTGCAAAGACTTTTAATGATTATTTTTTAAAAAAGATTAAAAACCTTCTAGATCTAGTAAATGAATTCAGCAAAGTAGCAGGATACAAAATCAACACCCATAAATCAAATGCATTTTTGTATATCAGTGACAAATCCTCAGAAAGGGAAACAAAATAACTACCCCATTTACAATAGTCTCAAAAAAAAAAGTAAAATACTTGGGAATAAAATTAATGAAACAGGTGAAGAAAGATCTATATAATGAAAATTATGGAACCCTAAAGAAAAAAATCAAAGAAGACCTTAGAAGGTAGAAAGATCTACCTTGCTTTTGGATAGACAGAATTAATATTATATCAAAATGACCATACTACCAAAAGCACTATACAGATTTAATGCAATTTTGATCAAAATCCCAATGACATTCCTCATAGAAAAAGCAGTTGTGAAATTCATCTGGAAAAATATGAGACCCAGAATAGCTAAAGCAATTCTTAGCAGGAAGAGTAAAGCAGGTGGCTTCACTATACTGGACCTTAAACTATACTACAGAACAAAAATAACAAAAATGGCATGGTATTGGCACCGCAACAGACTGGTAGACCAATGGTACAGAATAGAGGACACAGAGACTAACTCACAAAATTACAATTATCTTATATTGGACAAAGGCTCCAAAAACATACATTGGAGAAAAGATAGCCTCTTCAACAAATGGTATTGGGAAAACTGGAAATCTATATACAACAAAATGAAATTAAACCCCTATCTCTTACCATACACAAAACTCAACTCAAAATGGACCAAGGACCTAGGAATAAAACCAGAGACTCTGTATCTAATAAAAGAAAAAGTAGGCTCTAATCTGCATCATGTGGGTTAGGCCCCAATTTTCTTAATAAGATTCCGGTGGCACAAGAATTAAAACCAAGAATCAATAAATGGGATGGACTCAAAAGTTTCTTCTCAGCAAAAGAAACAATCTGTGAGGTGAATAGAGAGCCTACATCTTGAGAGCAAATCTTTACCCCTCACACATCAGATAGAGCACTAATCACTAGGGTACATAAAGAACTCAGAAAGCTACGCACCAAAAACCCCCAAATAACCCAGTCAGTAAATGGGCCAAGGACCTGAAGAGATACTTCTCAGAAGATGATGTACAATCAATCAACAAATGATATTACAATCAATCAACATGAAAAAATGTTCATCAACACTAGCGATTAGAGAAATGCAAATCAAAACTACTCTAAGATTTCATCTCACTCCAGTCAGAGTAGAGTGGCAGCTGTTATGAAGACAAACAATAAGTGTTGGCGAGGATGTGGGGAAAAAGGTACACTCATACACTGCTGGTGGGACTGCAAATTGGTGCAGCCAATATGGAAAACAGTATGGAGATTCCTTGGAAAATTGTCAATGGAACCACCATTTGACCCAGGTATCCCTTTCCTCGGTCTATACCCAAAGGACTTAAAAACAGCATACTACAGGGACACAGCCACATCAATGTTTATAGCAGCACAATTCACAACCAACCTTCAGTAGGTGAATGGATAAAAAAAAAAGTGACATATATATACACAAATGAAATATTATTCAGCAGTAAACGAGAATAAAGTCATGGCATTTGCAGGTAAATGGATGGAGTTAGAGAAGATAATGTTAAGTGAAGTTAGCCAATCTCAAAAAAACGAATGCCAAATGTTTTCTCTGATATAAAGAGGCTGATTCATAGTGGGAGGGGGAGCATGGGAGGAATAGATGAACTCTAGATAGGGCAGAGAGGTGGGAGGGGAAGGAAGGGGGCATGGGGTTATAATGATAGTGGAATGTGATGGAAATTATTATCCAAAGTACATGTATGAAGACATAAATTGGTGTGAATATACTTTGTATACAACCACAGAGATGAAAAATTGTTCTCTATATGTGTAATAAGAATTGTAATGCAGTTCGTTGTCATACAAATAAAAAAAATTAATTAAAAAAAGAAAAAACAAGATTAAAAACCAGTTATAGAACAATGCTCAGAGAATAGAAATATTGTTAGAGGAATGTTTATGCCTCAAGGAGGTATATTTCAAGTTTGTAACTGCTCCAAAATTGAGCAATCCAGTTTAAAGTAGCTAAATAATAGAGACATATATAAAGGAGCTACATAATAGAGACTTGAGGCAGCCACTTCCTTTCCTTTATTACTGTGTAACTGAATCATATCCACAAACAGGAAAATTTTAATCTTCTGATTGTTTGTCCTTTCAGTTCTTTTAACTGTTAACATTTAAGCAGTGGTAGAACTCTATCCAAGATTTTGTTCAAGCAGAGGATGGATATTGTAAAAAATTACATGGAGTAAAGTGTTTGTTCTTTTTAGTTTTGATATTTAATGTAATGGAAATATCTTAGAAGAAAATTTATATCTCCCATTGAAAATAGGACATCTGTTTTCTTTTAAATGTGGTTTTATTATGATATGTTGAATAGGCAAGCATTGTTTAGTAATAAACTAGAGAGAATCAATTAATGAATAGTTACCACTAGTTGTAACATCTTAAAATTCTGTCAAATTTGCTTCAGGTTATAAAGTTATGAAACTGAAACCCTGTATGGCCTTTTCTAATTTCTTTTAAAAAATTGAAAAAAAAATTTTTGGTACCAGGGATTGAACCCAGAGGTGATTGATCACTAAGTCATCTTTTTTTATTTTATTTTTTAAATTTTGAGACAGGATCTTGCTAAGTTGCTTAGAGCCTTGCAAAGTTGCTGAGGAGGGCCTAGAACTTGTGATCCTCCTGCTTTGTCCTCTGGGGTCACTGAGATTATAGGTATGCTCCACCACTCCTAGCTTAATTTTTTTTCTCTCTACAAAAGTAATCACATTTTTAAAAAGACTATTCATTTAAAGAAATACTTTTAATATATATGTATGTATTCATATATAATCTGAGTTAACTATCCTTCCTTTATCAAAATACTTACCAAATTTGAGTTTATTGGTTTTATAAATTCATTGGCTTTTTAAAAACTAATATTAGAAGCAAAGGTTGCCTATGTTTTTAGCTCCTACTCATATCCTTCAAGAGGAAAAATTTTATAAAAAGATTTCCAGTAACACAATAAATAAAAATAGATTTGGATTATGTTGTTTGACCAGAAATAAAAATCTCAGAGATGTTGTTTCTATTCAGATGGTGGCAGCGGAGCTTATGTAAGTAAGTTCTCTTCTTTTTTAAGTAAGCAAAACCGTTATTTTGCTGTTATTAGTAAGCATTGTACTTTAGTACCATATATTAACAATTTATACTTTTCTCTCTATTAAACACAAAAAGATAATGAATACTATTATCTGTAGAATTTTAATGTTTCTGTGTGCCCTCCGAAAAAAAAATTATTTGCAGATAAATAGTTTACACCAAGATTGGGTTTGATTCTGACTTATGATTTATTAAGCTTGTCTGAGATATTATAATCATAGGATGCTATTTAACTAATGTATTAAGCTTAAAAAATTAGAATTCTGTGAAATGGATATCTTACCCTAGGTACATGTATGAAGACACAAATTGTGTGACTCTACTTTGTGTACAACCAGAGATATGAAAAATTGTGCTTCATATGTATAATATGAATTGTAGTGCATACTGCTGTCATATGTAACAAATCATAATAAAAATGAAAAATAATAATTAAAAAAATTAGAATTCTGTATAAACGTCAACCTGAAATTATTCTTATAACTTGGGATTTTAATTAAAGTTTGTTAGAGACAATTCTTTTTCACATGTAATTTTTAAAAAGCAATGTATTGAAGTTAAAATCCCCTTGGTACATTCTATTTGTGATGTGCCTTCTGTTTTCAGTCTTTTCTGCATCTTTAACACAAGTAGATTATATTTTACTGAATTGCCACTATAAAAAGGGAAGGGCAGGTAAAGTTATTAAAAGTACTAGTGTAGATAACTCTCTATTTTGATGCTGCAAGCCAAAATTTTCTTTTATATTAAAAATAAATTGTATTTGTTTCTTAGTTCCATTGGTGAATACGACAAAGCTATCCAGGCTTTTAAGTCAATACCTCTCGAGGAGTTAGAAGACCTCATAGGCTTTGCATTGGCTTTATTTAAGAAGGGGCTATATAAAGAGAGCAGCAAAGGTAAGGCTGTTGCTTAAAGGATATTTCTTTTCCAGTGTTTACTCATAATGAACTTTTTATATAAAGAAAGATGTTATATTGAGATGGGGGTGAGGGTTGTGGTATTTATTAAAATTTGACTAGTAGTCAGGAATCATAATGGTCACTTTTTACATATTACCTCATGTAGTATGTTATAATGGTGACTAGTCTTTTAGTAATACTCAGCAATGAGCTGAGTATTCTACATATGAGGGAACTAAGGGCCAAGATCATTTATGGTAGACATGTGAGTTAGTATTTGAAAGTAGGTGTTTACTATTCTATGCTGCTTAAGTGAAAATTTCTGATACATAAATATAAGTTGGTATAGTAGATACTGGTTTCTCCAAAAATGTTAACTGATAAATTTTTAAATATATGGGCCCCACCTACATGTGTGTAGCTCATTTAAATATCCTCTGCTTAATGGAGGTGGTAGTCTGTACTGGAAACTTTGATGACATTTCATTGGCTACAGGCCTCCACTTCTGGCTTTTAAAGGTGGCTCTTAGAGATAGTGACTCAGACCTCTCCATATATTCTACCATTTAAATACCAGATGGTACTAGAAGATGGGGCTTATCACACAATAATCCCAATCATACCACTGACTCACCTTGGAAATGCTAAACCAAGGTGGATTATTATAAGTTTTTTATTCTGTCTACTTTAAAATAAGGGAACAGTAAGATATGATTTTAGTTGGGTCTTTTTGAAAAATGGGATTGTCAGTCAAAGTTGTTTTAATATTTTGTTTGTTTCTAATTCTCTGTGACAGCATATGAAAGAGCCTTGTCTGTTGCTGAATCAGAGCAAGACAAAGCCTATATCTTGACAGCTCTGGCAATAACAGAATATAAACAAGGAAAAATGGATATAGCCAAGTCACTGCTATTCAAATGGTATGTATAGATGACATCAACACTTAACTGACCTGATACTTAAATATTTAGGTTAAGATTTGGAGCAATGTAAAATGAAGTTCTAAGTGTTTCAGGAACTTTCAGGTGGTTCTGAATTGACAATCACAGGTGGAGCTAGATATCATGGTTTAATTCTCAGATCTGGATTCCTGATCTTTTAAAAATCATCCTCTGCTCTGTGTATGTTTTTTATGATGATGATGATGATGTTGTTATTTTGTTTGTTTTTAAGAGTAATTGATTACATAACGGATGTAGTAGGAGCTTAAACTTTTAATGAAGGCAATTGTAACTCTTTACTTTTTGAACTCTTGGATCCCCAATGAATCTTTTTTCCTCCTTTCCTTCCTTTTAAAGTTAACCTGAAAAAAAGTTCTTTTGAAAGTGAGTCTTTAAAAACAATTATGCCAATGGAACTTGTAACTATTCTTATGTTTTTGAGTCAAGTTAATAAGATAATAGCTCTGATACCTCTGGTTATTTATGTAATATTTTTTGACTTTTTGAGGTTTTTTTTTTTTTTTTTAATTGGCCTAAATTTCTTACAGAGCAGGAGGTGATCAATATATGTCCTTGGACATTGGTTGTCATTGACTACTTTATTGGCATTTTGACTGATACGTATCCTAATAGCACACAAGTTTCCCTCCCCTGCAGAATGCTTATATCTCTGCCTCCCATTCATTAAATGCTGATATCATTCCTCGTTCATTATGACAATCAAAAAAATTGCCTCCATAACTGTTCCCCTCAAATGAGGGGGAAGGGAAATGATTAGATGGTACTAGTTGAGAGCCACTTCTGTAGATCAGCTTTTAACTTAGTTATTCATTGCAATACTTTTATCTAATCCTGCCTAATTAAAGTCATTTCCTTGTATGATAAGTAAGAAATTTTTTCTGTTCTTTGCTTTTTTGAGAAAACTAATCAAATTAAACGACAATCCAGATACTTTACATGGATACATCCTTGTAATGTACGTGAATTTATGGTAAGACTCACAGTTGCTAATGAATATTGGCAGTTATCAGGGATAAAATAAACCCAAATTAGACCCAAAAATTTGTGGTTATTACTTTTAAAAGTAACAAAATCAGGGCTGGGGATGTGACTCAAGCGGTATCGCGCACGCCTAGCGTGCGTGCGGCCCGGGTTCCATCCTCAGCACCACATACAAACGAAGATGTTGTGTCCGCCGAGAACTAAGAAAAAATAAATGTTGAAATTCTCTCTCTCGGGCTGGGGATGTGGCTCAAGCGGTAGCGCGCTTGCCTAGCATGCGTGCGGCCCGGGTTCGATCCTCAGCACCACATACCAACAAAAGATGTTGTGTCCGCCGAGAACTAGAAAATAAATATTAAAAATTCTCTCTCTCTCTCTCTCTCTCTCTCTCTCTCTCTCTCTCTTTCTCTCTCTCTCTCTCACTCTCTCTTTAAAAAAAAAAAAATTCTCTCTCTCTGTCCCCCTCTCTCTCTCACTCTCTCTTTAAAAAAAAAAAAAAAGTAACAAAATCAGTTTGAACATTGGAAATAGAGAAAAAAATAGCAAAATGTAATCTTTCCTTTTTCCTTTCTTCTGAGAAGGAAACTTAAGGTTTTCCTTCTTGTATTATATTGTTGGATCCAGAGCTAGATGTTTTGTTTCTATTTGATTCTTTATATCATCATCCAAGTAGCACTACTGAATGCTCCAGTTCCTACCTTCTTGGCATTCTTTGACTTTCTATGAAGAGATAAGATTTATTGGTGTTGTTTGCCATTCATATGTTGAAAACTGAGCAGTATCCTATATGCTTATATGGGGAGAGTAGGAGTAAATTCATCATATAAGGGGGAAAAATCTAATTGTCAATTTCATAGACTTTACAGTATTGAATAAACACATGTTAATCCCTGGAACATGGTAAAAGGCAACATGCAGGTACTGAGCATTTCAGTACATGTTTGCTTGTTACTGGAATGTATTCATTTTTGTAATGATTTAGATTTACATATTAGTATTAGAGTAGATAGGTTTTATTCCTTTTGAGCGAAGGCAGAAATTGGAATTTCTTTTGTTATTAATATTAAAACATATATTGCTATATACTTTTATGCTTTCTTTGTTGTACCAAATGGCAGTATATATTTATAGTGATAGAAATGACACTGACATCATACTCCACGTTTTTACTTCTACCTTTTAAAATTCTTTATTGTGAAGGGTTACTGTAGGTATTTTAGGTAAGCTACTTACTCCAGAGCTGCTTAGGAAAATTCATGATTTTATACCCGATGATCAAAATTAAGTGCAAAAGAATTAATTCCCCCTTCCAACAAATGGTTCAAAGACCAGTATAAATGCTTTTGCTATATTTTAGTGAACTTTGTTTAAAAAGTTTTTGAAAGCTTCTTCATTTTATTACAGTACACAATTCATAATAATTATTTAAAAGTATCATTTAGTTTGTAGAGAGCTAAGAATTCTTCATTTAAATTAATATTCTTAAAAATTATTTACTTTTTCTTCTTTAAGTCTAAATAAGCCTCACATTTTACAGGTGAAAAAGGAAAAAAATCTACATTTTTTTATTGTATGTTTTACATTCACGATATTTAAATTCTCCTTAAATTATAAAAATGTTTATTTGAAGCCTACTGGATGTAGCTACATTGTGCTTATTATGTAAAGTGCTGGTTTCAGTATCACCAAGCAAATAGGACAAGAGTTCTATCAGAATGATAAAAATCAGATCTTATATTAAACAGATTCTTCTTCTTTTTTTTTTTTTAACTATTCATGCCTTTCAGGATCTTATTGAAACTGAACATTTTAGCAAATTTGTTCTAATTATTTAACTAGAACTGAGACCCGAAGAAGCCGATTTACATTTGCTTCTAAAGAATGGACAGAATGACCAGAGAAGAAATTTGGCTACTATAGGTCTACGAAAAGCCATTAGCACTTTTTATCAGTCAGAGAAATTGCTATCTATAAAAGCCAAGAAAGTTTTCTTATATTACTGTTAAAACTGGCTTATTTGATGAATCTTTAAGTAAATTGCTTTTTGTATCAATTGAGTTTAACTATGATAGATAAAACTACTATACTGATAGCTAACAAGCAGTTATAAAACTGTGTTTACAGCTCTATTTTAAAGGAACCAACCATAGAAAGCCTTCAAACCCTGTGTGCTCTAGGATTGGTAATGCAGGATGCTACACTGTCTAAAGCAGCACTTAATGAGTTACTGAAGCATATCAAACACAAAGACAGTGATTATCACAGGTGCCTTCTTACTTCAGCTATTTATGCACTCCAAGGCCGCAGTGTGGCAGTACAACGGCAAGCGTCTAAAGCTGTTCACAGGTAATGTGGTTATGTTTGTCACTTGGTCTTTAGTAAGATGAGATAACCATGTCTATATTGGAAACCAGACTATGGCTCCTTGAAATTATACATAGGACCAGGCAACTGACTTTACCAGTTATTTTTTCTATAAGAATCTTTTTAATTCAGTTGATAAATTTGGCTCTTACTTGGGTAAAAGCCCAAAACTTGTTTTGATGTAAAAGCTCTTATTTCCTGCAGTTTGTAATATTTTTAGTCCGTTATCTAATACAGGGCAGGTTGATGGCTTTAGGAACTTGGGGCCACTTAAGTATTTATTAATGTCTCAAAATTTGGACAGTAGAAAGCTGTCATTATCAATAGTGTTTATTTTATTTTCAGAATGTTATGTCTGTCATTTCTTTTTCTTCAATAGTTAATTATTAATAATCTTTGCTAATTATATTTTCAAAAACTTAAATTATTTTAATATGAAACTTCTTATGATGTCATTTTGATTAGAGTACATCCTCTTATAATTCTTTTTATCTCTTTGTGTTTTCTTTGAACATAATACATTTCCTTATTCTTGTAAAATACATTTCTTTGAACATAATTACATTTTCTTAATTTTTCTTACTTGTTTTGTGGTTTTGGGATCCTCCTGTTGCTGATTTTTTCTTTGTATTTTTGTAAGAACTCTTAATGCTTAGAGAAGATATGAAATTTGTTTTCTAAAATTTAAGGCATTTCCAGTCATACAAGGATAATTCATATGACCTTGTCCTAGGTGTCAGAAAGGTTTTAAACTTAGTAAAATGTTGGTTGGTTGTAGTTTTTTTGATTGAAGTAACTCCCATTTCTAAGGCCATTACTTTTGATGATCTCTGTAGTAACCCAGCTGATCCTGCTCTTTGGTCTCTATTATCCCGAGTTGTTGCTCAGTGTGCTCAACAAAATGCAAAGGTGAGTAGTGTTCTAAATTCTGGAAAAAACATAACTTATGATATTGTAAACATAATTATAATGTATAGCATTATTTTTCTGAAATATAATAAATACAGTGAAGGGAGTTTTGTCATTTAACAAAATGTTCCATTATTCATACAAGTCCTAGACTGAGTTTTCTCCTTGTACTATTGTACCATTTAGGGTGTTTTGGAAGCTACAAAGAAGTTGGAGGTCTTTTTTGAACACATATGTATTTTGTTAATGCCTATATGTTAAAGTAATGTTCAAAATATAATAAACATTAGCTATTGTGGTTTTAGATTCCAAAAGATAATTTTATTTAAAAACTACTTACTGTGTGTGTGTGTGTGTGTGTGTGTGTGTGTGTGTGTTTTGCTGAGGATTGAACTCTCATGCATGCCAAGTAAGCACTGTACCACTGCGGCACCTCCGCAGCCCTTCAAAAATTTCTTAAAGACTGGATAATGGGAATTTGAACTCTGTTAATGTCCAGAAATATAAATATAAACACAAAAATTTTGATACCCTATAAAGGATTACATGTTGTATTTTAGCTCACAATAGCCAGATATTTTCAAGTGTCTATATTCTTTTAATTTCTATAGTTAATATGTCCCTTTGTAGTTCACCTAGCTAAACATAATAGTAATAGCAAATATGTTTTGAACACTTTATCATGTCTAGTAATTCCAATATCTGAAGTCTTTGTGGATCTGTTTCTGTTGTTTGTTCCCACTGGTTTTTATTCTTGGTGGCCTTGTTTCTTTGTTTACCTGGTTATGTATACTTAAAAATTATTTCTAGGAATAACTTGAGGCCTAAGATCAAGGTACCTTTCTATAGAAAGAATCTGTACCTGCTTTATCAGGTGTTTGATGGCTCTACCAATGTAGAGCCTGAGGTTTCTAGACCAGCCAGGGTACTTTGTATCTGGATTACAAAGTCATTTGAGACTTTATCTCTAATTTATACCTTTGAGTCTCAGCTATTCTATTATAGATCCTTTTCTCTTATCCTTATGTACCACCTTCCTTGTTTGAGCCCTAGGCCTTAACTTCTGTCCCACTAGGACTCATGTCTTTCAAGGTAACAATTAAAATTTGTTAACAGTCTGAAAATGGCAGTTATCAGGATAAAATAAACCCAAATTAGACCCAAAAGTTTGTGGTTATTACTTTTAAAAGTAACAAAATCAGTTTGAACATTGGAAATAGGGAAAAAATGGCAAAATGTAATCTTTCCTTTTTCCTTTCTTCTATGAGAAGGAAACTTAAGGTTTTCCTTCTTGTATTATATTGTTGGACCCAGAGCTAGATGTTTTGTTTCTATTTGATTCACTTGCATCTCTAGATTCCAGTTTTCTCTTTTTCAGTTTTGGCCCAAGTCCTTAATGTCTTGACAGTTATTCAATGCCTTTAAGAAATATGTTTTAAAAATATTTTATCCTAGTACTTCTCAAACTTTAATATGCAATAAAATCACCTAGTAATTTCATTAAAGTACAGATTCTAATTTAGTAGTTTTGAGTAGGGCCCTATATTCTGCATTTCTAACAACCTCCCAGGGAATGTTAATGCTGCTGATATGCATATCATGGTTTCAGTAGCAAGATTTTATCCCATAGTTTTAGTTATTTTTGATAGATGCATAGGTTCATAGAACCCAAGTGGTCATCATTATTAGACACTGGAATGAAGTACTCGTTATCTGTCAGCTACTGTGACTAAGTGTTTTAATATATTGTCATATAATTTCAACCATTATATGAAGTAAATGCAATTATTGTCCACTTTATAGAGTAGGAAACTTGAGATATAGAAGGTAAGTGACTTGTGCAAAATCACAGTTAGTAGTCGTTGTGACAGGCTTTAATTCCCAAATCCTTCTCCTATTGTACTATGGTGACTTTTTTCTTTTTAATTCATCTTTTGTTTTATTTCAAAATATTTTAAAGCTTATGTTTTAGGCATTTTTAATGTACAGAGTCTGATACACTTCTGATATGAAAGGTACAGTATACATCTGATATAAAATGAAACCATTCTTATAATTCACTTTCTTTTCTAAAAGTAAAAGGTTGAATTTTTAAAATTATAGATTTCAAATTGACCTTATGAAAACTTTCATGATGCTGCGTATATGTACATATACATATACATTTATGTATATATATATTATTTTGGATATTGAGTTGATTATTGTAGCAATGGTAAGCTTCATGGTGCTCTCAGACTTAGTTATTCATTTTACTAGGGACTATGGAGTTTTTAAAATACTATGTATTTTTGTGGCATAAAATCATACTAGTTTATCTTTGTATTGTTCTCTGTCTCCCTTTCTTTCTTCTATACTCTCTTATATTATTATACATTTATACATGTGTACATTTGTTTGGTGCCACTGTAAAATCATGTAACTTTTGAACCTTTGATGAGTATTTTAATTGCAGAGTTGAAATGATCACAGTATAAAAGGTTTTCTCCCATAAAAATATTAAACTGTTCTTTTAAAGTAGTAATAATAAATTGATACTTAAGGGATTCAGAAGTTGCAAATGAGATAAAATTGAATCTTTCAAATTATTTAATGAAAAGATTTTATCAGTTTTAATGTTTACTATTTCATAAAAGTTTATGCATTTGTCTAATCAGTATTTTCTCTTACAGGGGGGTGCTGTAGCAGGAAATGTGGCTCATATTCTGGACTCAAATCATGGAAAGGTTAGCTTACGCTAGAACAATGGAAATTTTAACATGTTAATTAATGATGAAATAATAAAATAAAAATTTTCATAGCTTTCTGGTCAGTTTGATCCTTTTCTCTTATCTAGAAGGCATTACTGTACACTGCAATAAATCAGTTGGCAATGGGAAGCAGTTCAGCAGAAGATGAAAAAAATATCGCACTAAAGACTATACAGAAGGCAGCTCTCCTTTCTCCAGGTAAATATATTATAATCCATTTAATTACTTCAGATTCTATCAATCTTGCATTTATGATCTACAAGAGCAAAACTTGTATTTCCATGAAATAAGATAAAAGGGAATTTTAAGACAATGTCTTAGTGCATATTATTTGCTTTTCCATATTTGGTTACTGATAATTAAGAGGATTTAATTATCAAAACAGGCTTAAAGGGAATGTGTGTTTAAAGATACTTTATAACTTTGTAACTGAAAATCAAAATTATGAATTTTTAAGAAATAGTTTTACTTCTATTTTCTGTCTGATTTATATATACACACACACACACACACACACACACACTAAATTATGTAATAATGCTTAGTTATTTTTATGTACAGGTGTGTGTCTTTGTGGTAACTGTTAGAAATGGCAAGGTCATGGCTTACCCAAGCTAGCTGTTATTAGTTCCAATCAGCTGTGTCATATATTGCCATTGACAATAAAGGTAATGAGGAATTGCATATGACTGCTTTTGTGTATTTCCATTACCACTACTGAAAAATGTCTTAGAGGAATGAAATTTATAGCAATGTAAGTCTATAAGGTGAATTACACATAATATTATTTTAAATATGAAATATCACATCAAACAATTTCTTACTCTCAGAACATTTGAAACATTTTTTAGATCAGTATTCTATTGTTTGGCCAGGCACTATTGGGATGCAAATTATATAAAGTAAGTTCAGTGTTTGCAATAAATTGTAATGGTACTAACTAAGCTGCAAGATATCTTAATATTTCAGGGATTATTTTATAAAGCAAGTAAATAGACCAATGCATGTTTTATTTTCTTTCATTTTGACATGATTAGAGGAAAAAAGAGACCTAAACATTTGAATTTTTCTATGATATATATTGACAAGTTTCTCATTGTTAGAGGTGTTCTCAAGTAAATACTAGATAAACTTACTCTCAAGAATTCTTATTATGTCTCCAACATGATAGAAGATCTGTTAGTCTTTGATTATATAAATGACATAAACTTTAGGAAGATGATTGCCCAGATAAGGTCCTTTCTAGTGATCTCTGATATTTCCCCACATTACCTGGAGAAATACATACTCGAAGAAAGCAAAATCATCATGTAAGATGTTTAAAACAGGGACCAAGTAGTAAAGCATGCTTAACTTGTTTTTGGAGACCAATAAAAGTGAATATAATTGTAATTAGTGTAGTGGCTATATATCTAATTCTTGAGATCTTTAGTTAAGCAAAGTACAGATTTTACCATAAGGAATGTTTTCAGGAATTTAAAGATAACTCTTTATAAAATAGAGTTTAGAATTGAATGGAAGAAGATCCAATTTCTGCTAAATTTATGTTTCTAAGAGATATTTTTAACTTTTAGCAATCTGTATTTAAAGAGTTTCAGGTTTATAGCTTATATATTTTTTCTAGTATCACTTTATTTCACAGGGAATTTGGGTTACTGATTATCTATGGAAGAGTTCATGGAACTAGGGCTGGGGATGTCGCTCAGCATTAGAGTGTTTGCTTGGTGTGCGTCAAAATCCCCATCACCACCAAAAAATAAAACTAAAAAAGAGTTCATGGAATTGGCAGTTCTTCTGTATTGTGGCAGAAGAAATTGCTCCCCTCTAATGTCCGTCCCCTAACCAGAAATATTAACTATAGAATACCTTAAGATCCCCATGGACTGGGGCCAGGACTCAATGGTAGTGCACTTGCCTGGCATGAGTGAGGCACTGCATTCTATTCTCAGCACCACATGTAAATAAATAAAATAAAGGTCTATCAACTAACTAAAAAAATATATATTTTAAAAAAGTCTTAAAACAAACAAACAAAGATCCCCAAAAGGTCTGTTGATTTAATCTTAGGAGTTAAGTCAGTATTCAGTCTATGTCAGATGTAATTATAGGATTTTAGACCTAAGGGCGCTTCAGCCAATGGATAGTTCAGTTGCCTTGTTTTACAGAAAAATGAGTCCCAAAGGGAAAGCGCCACACTGTTAATTTGTGACATTGCTAGACTTAAACTCCAGCCCTGAAACTCAGATCATTTTACAGTAATTAGTTGTCATTGTACATTCTAAGGGCTGCTCTTCATTTGTTTATTCTGGAGTTTGATTATGTCTTCTGTTACTTAAAAGAAGATAGTCATTATCTGGGAAGAAATTATTTTGTAATATGGAAGTATACATTTAATTTTTTGTGAAAAATTTTTTTAATCTTGCATAAGATTTTTTAATGATTTTTGTATTATGAGCAATAATACTGATCACCTATTAGTGAAATAGGTATATAGTGCAGACATTTGATAGGAGACTTATTTTGGATGGTCTAGTGAAATAGAAAAAAATAAAAAGAAAGCTAAAAGGTATTGTTAAAAGACTATGTTATTAACTAACACCTCCTGAGATTTAAAAATTATCCTTTTGGTTTTTAATGGTAACAAGACAAAAATATTAACTGATGAAGTAAACTGCAAAATAGGATTTTTAATAGTAAAAGACCAAACAAATTTAAAAAACAAACAAAAAAACCTAAGTTCCAAATCTTCTTTCAACTGTTTCTTTTCACAACTAATTTTCTTAAACAGAGTTTATACATCTAATCTCTTTCTGTTATCACCTCTTCAACTCACTATCAGGTGTCCCCTCTCACCTGAAGCTGCTGTCCAAGTGAGAAGGAAGAAAAGATCAGATGAATGAAGTGATACATAAGTGTATAAATGCTTTATTTGTAATGATGGAGTGTCTGTCATGCCTTCTTGGTAGAGAAGAAATAAAATGTTAGCCTTTGCTTTGTCTCATCCTTTCCTAAGAACTTAAAATCTGGGCTGGGGATGTGGCTCAAGCGGTAGTGCGCTCGCCAGGCATGTGTGCAGCCGAAAACTAAAAATAAATAAATAAATAAACAAATATTAAAATTCCCACCCTCCCTCCCTCTTTCTCTCTCTCTCTCTCCCTCTTTCTCTCTCTCTCTCTCTCTCTCTCTCCCTGTTAAAAAAAAAAGAAAAAAAGAACTTAAAATCTGTGTAATCTTGTTTATCCTGAGTGATAAAAAGGAGCATCTATCTGAGCTTGTCCTTGGTGTCTAGTGAAAGGGAATGAAATTGCCCCTTCCACACACTTCACTCTAGGTATCTGAGTTGACCAGCTTTTGAAGAAGAGCATGATAAGATATTTTTCCTCCTCTAATGTTCTGGGGGGGGGCAGGAATCTTTATTTACTTATTTATTTTTAGTACCAGGGATTGAACCCAGGGGCACTTAACCACTGAGCCACATCCCCAGCCCTTTTTTTATATTTTATTTAGAAATGGGGTCTCGATGAATCGTTGAAGCTGGGTTTGAATTTGTAATCCTCTTGCTTCAGCTTCCCAAGTCACTGGGATTACAGGAGTGTACCACCAGTGTAGTAATCTGTTTTCTGAAAACAATTTAGTTTTTGTTTAAGGAAGTGAATTTTTCTGAGTATATAGTTGATTTTTATTGGGGGGAGGTGCTACTTAGAATTCTTACTCTAAGTTTTGATAGCTTTTTGACATAATGTTATTAACAATCCTTTTAACTATGTTTCCTGTATTTAGGTGACCCTGCTGTCTGGGCTGGACTGATGGCAGCCTGTCATGCTGATGATAAGCTGGCTCTAGTGAACAACACTCAGCCAAAGAGGATGGATTTATACTTGGCACTGTTATCTGCTGTTTCTGCTTCAAGTAAGTTTAAAGAAGCATTTTAAAAATACATGATTTAATTCAGGTTCCTCAAATGATTAAATCAGGAACACAAATAACTGAGCATATATTGTTATAAAATGTGTTCATTAAAGAATTCATGGTTGTTAGGCTGGAACTGTAGCTCAGTGGCAGAGCACTTGCCTAGCATGCATGAGGTACTGGGTTTGATCCTCAGTACCACATAAAAATAAACAAATGAAGTAAAGGCATTCTGTCCAGCAACAACTACAAAAAAAAAAAAAAAAATCACGGTTTTAGCTGTACAGAAATGTGATGAGTGTACTGTACTTTTCTAAATAGCTTTAAAGTCCATTATATCTGGAAGCTGAGTCTTTGTTGTATAGCATTTACCTGTTTTGAGACTTAGCCAGTGTTTGGGGATTCAGGTGACTTGGAAGTCTTTACTGAAACCAGCTCTAAAAGTGTTCTCTGATTCTTCCTGGGGATATTGGCCAGAGTAGCTGTTAATTTCCTCAATATCACTTATAATTCTGCAGATCTGTTCATTGAAAGTGATCTATAATTAGCATCTTATATAATAGCATAACCTACTTTTTTGTCTTGGGACAATAGTTTTTCACTAAATTAATTTTAGATTATCAGTTATTTTTTTGGTAAATGTTAAAGATCATTACTGCCTGTCTCTTAGGGACTACCAGGGCAAATTTTTAAAAAGTAGGTCCTTCTTTAGTGGCATTGTAAGATTGAAGTATTTTAATAAAGTGAACTTAAAGTATAAGTCAAAAATATGATACAGTCTCACTAAGTTGCCCAGGCTGACCTTGAACTTATAATTCTCCTGCATCAGTCTCCTGAGTAGCTAGAATTTACAGGTATGTGCTACCACACCTGGCCTTGTCTTCCACAGTTTTTTTTTTTTTTTTTTCTTTTAGTTTTAATTCTTCACTTTATGTGATTCCATTTTGTCCCCATTTTTAGCTTATCAGTTATACTTCTTTAATTTTTTATTTATATATATTAAGTTATTACCCTGGAGTTTGCAATGTATGCTTAAAACTAATCTAAGACCACTTTCAAATAACACTGTACCACTTCATGGGTAGTATGAGAACCATATAATAAAATATCCTAATTTCTCTCTCCTGTCCCTTATATCCCTGTTGTCACTCATTTTTCTTATACATGAGCATTTATCAGCATTCATACACACATGCACTTAAGCATACATAACTTATGAAATTATTGCTATCTTTTTTTTTTTGGTACCAGGGATTGAACCCAGGAGTGCTTAATCACTTATCCACATGTTTTATTTTGAGACATAGTCTCTCTAAGTTGCTGAAGACCTTACTAAGTTGCTGAGGCTGACTTTGAACTCATAATTCTGCTACCTCAGCTCCTTGAACTATTGGGATTACTGATACTCACTACCATGCTCAGCACTATCATTATTTTGAACAATTATTATCTGCAAAAACTAAGCAAACAAAAAGACTTATGAGCTTGGGAATATCAAACCCGATATTTAAATAATCTTTAATGTAAGCAATACTGTTATTGTGGTATGTAAGTTATTTATTTAGGATTTAACATGTCCTTTTGACTTGGGTTTTCTCAATTAATATTCTGAAAAATTTAGGTTCTGAATGTAAATAACCGAACTAAGAAAATATAAAATTAAGAGTGAAGACTATCACTGTTCCATTGGAACAAACTATAAAAAGAGGTATGGGACTGGGGTCGTAGCTTAGTGGTAGAGTGCTTACCTAGCATGTGTGAGACACTGGGTTCAATCCTCAGCACCACATAAAAATAAATAAGTAAATAATGTATGTAAAAAAAGAAGAGTATAATTGTGTTTCTTTCTCAAACTTTTATCAAAGATGTTCACTACCTACCTTTCTTCTAGGCACCAACTTCTCAGTCATTGGGAAGGAAAAATGACCTATTTTCCTATTTCTCTGAAACACAGAGATTATACCCTAAAACAGAGATACATACATAAATTCATGCATGCGTATGCATCTCCTTCCATATACGTATACATAGAAAGTTTCTTTGTCTTTGAAATTAAAGCTGTTTTTATTTGCAGATATGATTATGTACATAGAAGCAGTTTAGGAAATTACCAAAAAAAAGCCACTAGAATCAAGAATTAAGCTCAGTGTGTTTACAGGATGCAAGTTCAACATAGCAAAATTGATAGTATGATTATATACCAGGAACCAAAAGTTGCCATTAAAATAAGCTACTTAGGGCTGTGGTTGTGGCTCAGTGGTGGGGCACTTGTCTCACATGCGTGAAGCACTGGGTTCGATCCTCAGCACCACATTAAATGAATAAATAAAGATATTGTGTTAATCTACAACTAAAATAAAATATAAAATAAGCTACTTATACTCCTTATAAAAATATATCCTTATAGCATATAAAATATTAAATATGTAGAGATAACTTTAACAAAATATGTGTAAGTCTCATATACTAACAAGTACAAAATACTGCTGAGAGAAATGAAGTACACAAATATTAATGGATCAGAAGATTCAGTATTTTCAAGATGCCAATTCATTCTAATTTTTCTTTATGGGAGATAGTGGTTTAATGTGTTGCCTTTCAGGGTAAGATTTGTATTTTGTTAATTAACAAACTATTTCTAGTCTTCTGTAAACTCTGAAGATTCTTATTCCTCCTTTTGATGTTTTTTCTTTTTTTTTTTCCTGGCCTCAGGTAGTTTCCCCACAGTTGTGCTGATCAGTTGTGAGCTAAATAATTAAGGAGTCCTTTTGTGGATTTCTGGAACTCTTTTTGCAGCTGTCTTCTCCCTAGTACTATGCTCTAGAACTCTTTCCTGGTTTTCCCAGTTCATCTCTTCTATTTAGGGAGTTTTTTGGGCTCTACTGGGGCTCATCTTATTTGTTTCCCCTCTCACAAAGAGCATTGTTTTGCATGGATTGATAACTGAGAAAACAGTTAAACAAAAAATCAGTAAAGAGGTATTAAAGACTTGAAAAACACTGTCAACTAACTTGACCTAACTGACATTATTATTGCACTTTTATTGATCTATTTCTTCTGACAGTTAAATGTACCCTTCAAGTGCACACTGAACATATACCCAAATAAATCATATTATGGACTATAAAACAGGCCTCAATAAATTTAAAAGTGTTCAGATTATATAAAGTATGCTATCTTAATAAACTGGAATTAAATTAGAAATAAACTGGAAAGTTCTCAAATACTTGGAAACTAAATAACATATTTCTACATAATCTAGATCCAAGAACAAGTCAAATGGAAATTAGAAGAATATTTTGAAATGAAAATAAACACAGCATATCAAAATTATGCAGAATTGCAAAGCACTACACAAATGGAAAATTTTAACATTAAGTGTCTATAGTAAAAAAAGGAGAAGCACTTTCTTGACATCAGTGATCTCAGTTTCTACCTTAAAATCTAGTGGATGGTGATCCATAATGGAGGGGGGGAATGGGAAAAATGGAAGAACTTTGGGCAAAGGGGAAGGAGGTATGGGGGCAGGAAAGATGGTGGAATGAGATGGACATTATTACCTTAGGTACACGTACAATTGCACATATGGTGTGACACAACATCATGTACAATCAAAGAAATGAGAAGTTGTGCTGCAGTTGTGTACAATGAATCAAAATGAATTCTGCTGTCATATATACCTAATTAAAATAAATAAACAAACAAACTAAAAATCTAGAAAAAGGAATAGGAAATTAAATCCAAAGTAAACAGGAAAAAATAAAGAGTTGAAATCAAACAGAAAATTAATGAAAAAAATGAATTCTTTGTAAATCACAATAACATCAATAAACCTTTAGCCAGATGGATCAGGAAAAAGAAGATGGACTGTGCCCATGTCACGAATGTGAATAAGATCTAGAAATTGTTAAGATACAAGTAGAATAATAAAAAAGGTGAATAAGCACCTTGAGCATCTTTATGCCATGACATTTGATGACTTAAGGGAAAGTGAACAAATTCCTTAAAAGACATAAAACTTGCTCAAGAATAAATAAATTGAATAGCTATATATCTATTAAGGACATTGAAAATCTCACAAAGAAAATTCTAGGTCCAGATGGATTTCACTTAAAATACTACTAAGCGTTTAAGAAAGAGGCAATACCAATTCCACACAAATTCTTCCAGAAAATCAGAGAGATGGTAACTTTTTATAATACTTTCTATGAGGCTCGCATTATTCTAATACCAAAACCAGACAAAGGCATTACAAGAAAACTACAGAACAACATTACTCACAAATGTAGATGGAGAAGTTCATACTAGAACTTCAACAATTCAAATCCAACAACACATGCAAATGATCAAGTGGGGCTTGTTCTTGAATTTGAAAATGAATGTAATTTACCATATTATCACCTGTGAAAATGCCAAAGTGTATACTATATACTGTGTGATTTCATTTATGTGACATTTTGTAAAAAGCGTATTGTGACAGAAAATAAATGAGGAGTTGCCTGGGGACAGAGAGAAGGTTAAGGTGAAATTGGATGATCTGGAGAAATAAATGATTACAAAAGGGACAGGGGGAAATTTTTGATAATATTGAGTATGTTCATTATCTTAATTTGATAATAGTTCACTAACATATAATTATGTTAGAACTTTCCAAATGGTATAGTTTGAATATATGCACTTTATTTTACTTTAATTATATTGCAGTAAATCTTTAAATATTTTCAGTGAATTCCCTGTTTCTGTGGATACAGTGATTTTTTTGTTTGGATCATAATAATGTGGCCTCAAGTTATTTAGCCATAAATACTTGTGCCATGAAACTTTTCAAAAACTTGTCTCATGTCAGCATAATCTATGGTATTTCACTACTATATGTAAGTTTTAAAAATTTTATATACGTAGTACTTTCTGCAACTATTTATTCCCTTGAGGATGTATTATAAATTACAGAAGAAAGTAACAGTTATATTTTTTGTTTACAGTTAAGGGCAAGGAATTTCTTGAAAATTATAACCAATCTCTTGAAAGGTGGTCTCTCTCACAAGCTGTCACTGGTCTGATAGACACAGGAAGAGTATCTGAAGCTGAAGCTCTCTGCACAAAGGTATTATTATATAATTATGCATTGAACTTGTGGATTCTTATTTTACTCTTTTTTTAAACTTAAAAATAGCTTCAAAAATGGAATGTGTGTTATTTAAAGAGCATATAGTGGTGGTGATTATGATGATAACATTCAGAATTTATTGATTTCTTGCTACAAGTCAATCTCTGCATTTAACATTTTGTATTTGAGTTTTGCAACAATCCTGTGATGTAGGTATTTATATAATAAACATTTTTACAAGTGAGAAAATTAAGGCTTAAAGAAAGTAAGCACAGGGGTTCACAGCTAAAAATAGTGCTGCAGTTTGAACTCATATTTGACTCTAGGACTCCAGCTCTTAAAAAACCTTTTTTATTTTAGTTTTTGGGTACCATTAACAAGGCACTGTTTTCCTTTGATTTTTGATTGTTCCCTTCAGAATGTTGTGTTTTTCAGGATCCCTTCATTTTTCTTCCATTTTTCCAAGTTCTGAGCCACATAGCATGAAAATTGATGAATGGGAACTGGAACTAATCCCTCACAAGTAATGTTTTACATGTCAGGATTATAGGGCTATCAACTTGGAGGCTCTGTGAGTAAATTCTTAGCATTTTGCCTAGCACATAATAGGGATCTGATAAATATTTACTGAATGAATGAATTAATAAATCTACTCAGAAATAAAAATTAGTAGTTCAGAGTTTTAAACATGTTTTTTCTTGGAAACATTGTTTCATGAATGCTTGCCAGGGATATTGTGTTGTTTTTTGAAATGAGGTTTTTGAAAGAATAGTTTTAAATTTTACAGAGAAAGAAAAATGGACTTGCTAACCTTCTGAGAAGCAGAGTAATTACATTTTTCTTCTTCATGTAAGGAATTCCATCTGAGATAAGTTCAGGATGGGCTGTTACACCAGGAGTGTTTATTCAGCATGAACTAAAAGTAGCCTTGTGCTCTCATAGAATCAAGAATGATATATGGTGGCTGGGGTTGTGGCTCAGTGATAGAGAGATTGCCTAGCATATGTGAGGCACTAGGTTCAGTTCCCATCACCGCATATAAATAAAATAAAATAAAGGTCCATTGACAACTAAAAACATACTAAAAAAAGGGATCTATAAAAAAAATGATGTATGAACCTTTTCTTGGCATTTTATCGTTCCCATCTCTTACTTAGAAGAAAGCAATCCAGCTACATTTTATAAATATGTCTGACTATGAACTAATGAATAAAAAAATAGATAAGCATGTTCTTGAAGGCCAGTTCATTCTTTTGTTTGTTGTTTTTTTTTTTTTTTTTAAATAGTAGGTTAATGTTTCACCTTCAGGGTCAGGTTTGCAGTTTCTTAACTAACATAATATTTATATTTATTTACAGAGTACTGTATTATAATTCAAAATATATAAAAATATATATAAATAAAAATAAATAAATATAGTTATAACCAAATCAGGATAACTAATATTCTCATCTCCTCAAATATTATCATTTTTTTGTGCTAGGAACCTTCAAACTCTTATTTCTATATGTTAGTGTATAAATAATAGCTCAGGAAAATATGGAAAGGGGCTATTTCTTTTACTACCAATGATTAAGAAGTCTGTGCCTAGAAGAAAGGAATGTAGTGGTCATTGTAGTTTGAGAAAGAAGCACAATTTTGCCTCTTCTTATATGGTATAGTTTATTCCAGTGGAATGGTGATAGCCTTCGCTCTTAATTTTATATTTACTTAGTTAGGTTATTTTCATTTAGAACTTAAATTTTTCAGGATATTTCCTGAGAAAAATCTAGTCGAAAGGACATATAAAATCTCAAATAAATGGCATATCACGTTACTTAAAGATTATTTAAATGTAAGTTTTGACCAATCAAAAATAAATTAAGAGATAACTGAAAGGAAGTCTAGTAGAGTAGGGGAAGGAGATGGGAAGGACAGAGAGAAGGGAATCGGGGAATCATGAACTGAAAGTGATTTTCATGTATGCATGAGTTTGTCAGGATGAACCCAACTACTATGTATAAGTGTAAAGCTCTGATATTTTAAAAATGCATTAAAAATACAGGGTTTGATATTCCTAAACTAGTTTGTTTATCTATCTATCTATCTATTTATTTATTTATTTTGGTACTGGGAATTGAATGCAGGAGCACCTTACCACTGAGCTACATTTCCAGTCCCTTTTATTTTGAAAGAGTCTCTCTTAAGTTGCTGAGGCTGAACTTGTGATTTTCCTGCCTCCTGAGTTGCTGGGATTACAGGTGTACACCACTGTGTTCAACATATTTATTTAGCTTTTGCAATTGATTATTCTATAAGAAGAGTTTTAAATTAAGAAAAATTCCCCCCAACATGGAGCATAGCTTAATTTCCTTGTACTTACATCACTTAATAGCCTACATGATGTATTGCTATTTGTGGTTTAATTTTTAGAATTTAAAAAATAACCCGGATCAGCCAGCTATTATATTACTTTTGAGACAAGTTCAGTGTAAATCACTCCTGGAGTCACAAAAGCCACTCCCAGATGCAGTACTTGACGAACTTCAAAAAACAGTCATGTCCAACTCAACTTCTGTTCCAGCTTGGCAGGTAAGTTCTCTACTTTCTTACATGAGTTCTAAATTTAAATGCTTCATGAAACTAGTTGAAGTTAGGGATATACCCCTTTTTAATTTAAGTCTTTTAAACATACGTGGTAATCTCAAGATGTAAATAGTATTATGACTAGAAAACCAAGGGACTTAAATACTAATTTAATATCTTGTTACTATAATGCTTCAAAACTTTCTTAATTATGATTATAAATTTTCTCAACTTCAAACAATGGTAAAGACACTATCTTTTACATGGGGCTAATGCAGGAGAGGTAAAGATGTGTTCTAAATATTTCTATAATATTGGTACTTTCTTAACTCTGTCTTTAGAAAGGATATGTGTAGTTTTTCCCCTGGCTACTTTACAGGTAACCCATATCCAATATGTTAATAGGTACTTACTGCTTTTGGAGATAGAAATTTTCAGGATTGATGCTTACATCAATAGATTATTTGCTCTTTCAGCTGTCTCTGATTACCCATGGTCACATACACAATAATCACTATGCCTTTTTTTCTTATTGATAATAATATTCAAAAACATTAATCATTTAGTTTAGTTTTTGTTTCTTTCTGTGCCCCAGAGAAACAGAGACTTTTGGGTACAGATTTATTTTGTTTTGTTTTGGGATTGAACACAGGAGCACTCTACCACTGAGCCATATTCCCAGCCCTATTTTGTATTTTATTTAGAGACGGGGTCTCATTGAGTTGTTTAGCGCCTTGAGTTTGCTGATGCTGGCTTTGAATTTGTAATCCTCTTGCCTCAGCCTCTCAATTTGGGGAGAATTGACACAGTAACACTCTGTTGATTTTTTTTTTCTATTGGTGAATGTGGTATATTTCTCAGTTTAATTGTTTGATATTTCTCTTTGCAGTGATTTAAAACATATAACCTACAGGTTTTTTGCACTTTTTATTGCTTTTCTCGTTCATTATAAGGTGCTTTTTCTTATATGTTAGCTCCACACATTTAGAAATTCAGTAATTTTTTTTTCCTATATTAACTCTAGTACCTTGCTAAATTCACTTATTCTTTGGAATGGTTTTGGATTTTGTACAAACAAAATGAATGTGTTTTGTAAATAATGTTTTACTTTTTTCTTCCCAATATTTACACATTGATTTTTTTCTTGCATTATTGTACTGTCTAGAACCTCTAATACAATATTAAATAAAAGTAGTGATGATATTCTTGTCTTATTCTTACCTTAGGGTAGAAATTATTTACCATTTCATTATTCAGTATGGTGTTTGCTACAGGTTTTTATAGATTTTTTAAAATCAGATTAAAGAAGTTCTCTATTCTGAATTTGTTGAGAGGTTTATTTTTTAATGATATGGAATTTTATTAAATGCTTTTTTGACATTTGATAGAATGACCTTTTCAAAAATCCTATTGATGTGATGGATTACATTGATTTCCAAATGTTAAGCAACCTTACCTTCTTAGAATTAGCCCTATGTGATAATGATGTTATGCTTTTTATACATTGCTGCCATCATTTTGCTAATATCTTGTTTAGAATTTTCATACTTACATTCATAAGAGAAGTGGACCTGTAACTTTTCATTTCCATAAGGTCATTATTATGTATTGGTATCTATGTTTTTATTTTGTGAAAGCATTTATACATGAGTATTATTTGTTTCTTTACAGAATGATTCACCATTGAGGCCATTTAGGCCAGGAATTTGGTTTATGAGAAATTTTTTAATTATAGGCTAAATTTCTTTAATATACATAGGCATCTATATATAGAGATGTCATGTTTCATTAACATTGGTGAGTTGCATAGTTTTTCCGTTGCATTTCAATGTCAAATTTATTGGCATTAATTTGTTCATTGTCCTCTACTGTCCCGTTCCTCATGACTAAACACTCAGGACCACTCCAGATGAACTGGGCTGCATGAAATAACCACACAAGAGAGAGAGATACCTTTTTCTTTGGGGTCCTGGGATGGATCCTCTGACCTTAAGGGTCTGCAGAAACAGACAGAGAGTACTTGCTGAACCCTTTTATTGAGGAAGCGAGAGATATCATTCAAATGAGGCAAGAAGTCAGGTTTCAAGGTGTTGAGTCTAGCCTGGTGATGTCTGCTGTTGACTGACATCTAGGAAGGCCACACCCAAAGGCAGAGCAAGAGAAGGGGACACACAAAGGGAGTTTCCATGAAACAGTCTATCCCAAACAGGGCAAAGGGGTAATATTACAAAGGAATAGGTGAATGTAGCTCATCTTGCGTCTGAAGACATGCCCTCAAACTTACTGGACTGGGGCAATGTCCAGGTTACTACAAGATGTAGTAACTGGTCAAAGCCTCTCTACTTCAGGATGGAAGGCATGAATCATTCAGAGTGGCTCCCCACAGTCTACCACTGAGCTACCTCTCTAACCCTTTTGATTTTATTTTGAGGCAAGGTCTTACTGCGTTACTCAGGCTGGCCTCAAACTTGTGATATTGCTTCAAGATTCCCTAGTGGCTGGGATTACGGGTGTGCACTGCTACACCTGGCTTTTTCATTATATTTTCTACATATTAATATTTTTTCTCTGTTATTTTCTTTGCTGTACTTTCTTTGTGTTTAATTAGTTTTTTCCCCACCTCTAGCTTCTCAAGATATACTTGTTCTCATATGTACCCCATAAGATTTTATATAGTGCTTTCATTGTCATTCATTTCAAATTTTTTCTTAATTTCCACTGGGGTTTCTTTAACTGATATTTTTTATATGAAGTATTTTGAAGAATATCTAACATGGGGGATTTTCTATATATGTTTATGTTACCAATTTCAAGTTCAATTCTACTTAATCAGAATATACTTTGTCTGATTTTTAGTCTTTTGAAATTTGTTGAAGTTTGCTTTATGATCCAGCATTTGATCACTTGATAAATATTGTATGTGCACTTGGAAAGAATGTATCTTCTATAGTCATTGAATGTAGTCTTTTAAATATGTAATTTAAATTTAATTATTTGTTTCAGTCTTCTTTCTCCTTACGGAATCTGTTTATTTATTTATTTATCATTGCTGAGATAATGTGTTAAAAATCTCCTATGATTCTGAATTTGTCTACTTTTCATTTCTGCCAACTTTTGTTTTATGAATTCTGTGTTATTGGATATATACAAATGTAGAAGTGTTTATTTTAAATGGACTTTTCTTGATGCTGGTGATGAGAATCAGGTCCAAGTTCCATTTTCCAGGAATATTGAACATTGAACACCTGAGAAATGCCCAGGCAAGCATAGAAAGCAAGTTTTATTTGAAGGATAAAGCAGATATAGACTTCTCTGCAGAGAAGGGGCCCCAGAGCTGGGTGTCCTGCCCCTTTTATACTTTTTAGATTTCGTTTGTTCTCATGCTCTCCCCTCCTCCTATCCTGTGTCATGATTAGTGGCCAAAAGGTAGACCAAAGGTGGAGTGATCCAAGGGTGGGAACTTAGCTGCCCAGGGGTCCAGACAGGAAGGGAGTGGCCCAGGAGGCATTCATTAACAGTCCTTTTTATGGAGGAACAAATCCCTGGAGCCAGGTGTCCTTGACAGCAGGTGGTGGAAGGGGAAGTGTCCTGAAGGTATTAAAATTTTATTTTCTCCTGAGTCAGCCCCATCTTTGTGACCCAATCTTTACATCCCCTGCCTCATTATCATTATGAAATATTCTACCTTATTTCTTACTATTTTCTGTTGTAAAGTCTATTTTGGTTATTAATTCAGCTGTACAGACTTTCTTTTGGTAGTATTTACATGATAGATCAGTTTTTACATTTTATTTTAATTTTATTCCTGACTTGCCATCTTGGATTTTATACTTTAAAGTAGGTATAGCTAGTAAGCTGTTACTGATAGAATTGGCAGTATATTCCTTTCTTGACCTGTAGTTTTTGTCTTTTGGGCACAGAATTTGCTGATAATAATAATAATAAAAAAGTTTAACTTCATCAATTATTCAGTTTATTGGGAATGGGGAACCAGACAGTGTATTAAACTAAAATTCTCTTCATCCTTCTCCTTTTCTGTTCTTTAGTGGTTGGCACAGGTGTATCAGTCTCAAGGAATGATGGGTGCTGCAGAAATGTGTTACAGAAAGAGTCTACAAGTAGCATCCCAACAGGGAAGCTGGAGTGGGAAACTCTCAAGTCTATTGAAACTAGCATTGCTTGCCTTAGAAATCTGTATGGTAAGATCATGTTATAGTTATGTGATTAAAAACTTGATTCTTTTATCCTTTTTTATTTCATTTTTTATCCTTCTTTAAAGCACTTCAAAAACTTTATATTCATCAAAAAGAAATTTTAAAAATGAAACAAAAATGATATCACCCACATAACTTTTGCTGGGGTTTATTTCATGGAGTTCCTATTGTTTCATTGTCTTCTATTGTGATCTCTTGATAGACTTTGTATTTTCACATCTCTTGAGACAAAACAGTAACATAAATCTATATAGGCTACAATTTGGGAGAAAAACTAAGATGAAAAATTTTGAAGTTGAAACGAATGGATAAAGAACATGTGGCATATATACACAATGGAATATTATTCAGCCATAGATAAGAATGAAAATATGGCATTTGCCAGTAAATGGATGAAACTGGAAGCTATCATGCTAAGTGAAATAAGCCAATCCCCCCAAACCAAAGGCTGAATACCCTCTGATACAGATGCTAACACACTATAAGGGGTGGGGGAGGGGGGAAAAGTACTCTGGTTTAGACAAAGGGGAATGAAGGGAAGAGAGGGGGTGGGAATAGGAAAGACAGTAGAATGAATTGGACATTAGTTTCCTATGTTCACATATGAATACACAGCCATGTAACTCCACATCATGTACAACCACAAGAATGGCAAGTTATATTCCATGTATGTATGTATACTCCATGTATGACAAAGTATATTCTGCTGTCATGTTTAAGTAAAAAAAATAAAAATAAAAAGTTAAAATAACTAAATAATTTTTTGAAAAATTTAAAATTTGAATTAGCAGAATATACATTTTTGTTTCTTGGTTGATCTAAATTGGAATTAAATTCAGCTATTCATCTGTGACAAAAATGACAATAATTTAACATTTTAGGCATTTCTCAATTCTACTCTTTCATTTTAAATATTTTGCTGTTATTTAAAAACTTTACATTCATCAAAGAGAAATTTAAAAAATGAAACAAGAATAGCACCACCCACATAACTTTTGCTGACATTTAAAAAAATAAGAGCAATAGAGATAAGAGAATGAAAAGACAAGGTAGAAACTGGGAGATTTGTAAATGATATATCTGATAAGAGACTTATACCCAGAATACATGAAGAACTCTGAAAACTCAACATTAAGAAATACATATGAATTCTGAAATTTAGTTAATCATGATATGCTAATGTTGATTTCCTAAGTTTTGACTAATATACCATATAATGAAATATGTTAATGCTAGGAGAAACTGGGTAAGAGTTTCACAGCAACTGTCTGTACTATTTCTACAACTTTTCTGTAAATTTTTTTAAATGTTTTTATTTTAGTGCATTATACTGACACATAATATTTGGGTTCATTTTAATGTTATCATATGTGCATGGAATTTAATTTGCTCCATTTCAGTCTCCAATACTCCTCTTTCCCTCCCATCCTCCTCTCCTTATTCCCTTCCTCAACTTTACTAGTCTTCCTATTTATTTTTTTAAATTGGCACTTTATAGATATAAATAAAGGTGGAATACACTGTGGTATAGTTATACATGTACATAGCTTAATTTTGTCAAATCAATTCTGCATTTCCTCCTCTTTTCCATCCTTCCTCCCTCCTCAATCTCCTTTGACTCTACTAATCTTCCTTTTTTTTTTTGAAGTCCACCTTGTTTCCCCTTATTTTGCTCTCTTTACAGTGTGATAGAAAACATTTGACCCTTGATTTTTCTGAGTTTGTCTTGTTTTGTTTAGCATCATGTTCTCCATTTCCATCTATTTATCAGCAAATGTCATTCTTTCATTCTTTGTGACTGAGTAAAACTACATTGTTTATATATGACACATTTTCTTAATCCATTCATCTCTTCAAGGGCACCTGGGCTGGCTCCATAACTTGGCTATTATGAATTATGCTGCTATAAACATTTCTGGATCACTGTAGTAGGCTGATTTTAGTACTTTCAGGTAAATACTGAGGAGTAGGATAGCTGGGTCATATGATAGCTCTATTTCTATTCTTTTGAGGAATTTCCATACCAATTTCTAAAGTGATTGTACTAATTTGTAGTCCCACCAATATTGTATGAGTGTAACTTTTTTCACACATCCTCGCCAGCATTTATTAATATTTGTATTCTTGATGAGTGCCATTCTAACTGGAGTAAGATGGAATCTCAGTATAGTGTTGATTTGCATTTCCCTAATTGCAAGAGATGTTGAACATTTTTTAATATATTTATTTGTTGGCCATTTATATTTCTTCCTTTGAGAAATGTCTGCTTAGTTCCTTTGCCCATTTATTGATTGGATTATTTGGGTGTTATTTTTGTTGTTGTTGTTTGTTTGTTTTGTGTGTGTGTTAAGCTTTTTGAGTTCTTTATGTATTCTGGATATTTAGGCCCTTTATGTATTCTGGATATTTATCAATTCTGTAAGAGGAATTTGTAGCAGCTTATGACTTTATATCCCATTTTCTGATAACAATTTATGTATTAATCTGAAATTCTTATGTGCTGGTAGGGACAGTTCTTCAAGATACATATTTAAGGGTTTAGGGGTAAAGTTGAGCTGCAGAATAATATGGTGATACAATCCTATTTCAGTGTTTGTATCTGTGAGATATATATATATATATATATATATATATATATATATATACCATGTACATTTATGTATATAACAGAAGCACATAGAAAGATATAATTATGTGGAAAGATACATAAAGAAATGTAATTAATGGCAATTACTTTAGATAATAGTACTGGTCATTTTAAAGGATGGCAGAGCATAACTTTCATATCTTTTGAGAGTGTTTGAATTTTTTATTATTAGCACATTACTTTTGTTATTAAAAGATAAACTCTCAGTTTTTCTATTTTAGGTGGTTAGAAGAGATTTTCATAGGCCTGAATTAACTCTTGCTTTTACCTTGGTAATCATATGAATGTGATTTATTTATTTTAGGTATTTTGACAAAGAAATATAAGAAATAGAGAATCGTTTTAGCTTTGGCACCATTACTGTGGACTATATCCAAAAACTCCTTAGGTCAGAGGCCATGTTTTATACTTACCTACTTGCTTTACCACTGCCTTATACATTAGGAAGTCCCCAGTAAATACATTTTGAATGTATGAACAATTAATAACATGGTAAAAAAATTTAATGTTGTTATGTTGTTCTTTATCTTCACCTTAATTTTATCTTGCTTACATTAATATGCAAAAGCTCAACGTATTTAAAGTCTATACATGATACTCCTCTTGTGATTTTATGTAAAACAATCATTTTTCTTTTTTAAATTTTAATTTGTTATATATGATAGAAGAATGCATTATAATTTATATTACATATACAGAGCACAATTTTTCATATCTCTGGTTGTATACAAAGTAGAGTCACGCCATTCGTGTCTTCATACATGTACTTCGAGCAATGATATCTTATTCCACTGTCTTTCCTACCCCCATGTCCCCTCTTATCCCTTTCCTTTTCTTTGCCCTATCTAGAGTTCATCTAATCTTCCCATACCCCCGCCCAACCACATTATGAATCAACATCCTTAAATCAGACAAAACGTTCAGTATTTGTTTTTTTGAGATTAGCTAAATTTACTTAGCATTATATTCTCCAACTCCATCCATTTACCTGCAAATGCCATGATTTTATTTCTATTTTAATGCTGAGTAATATTCCATTGTGTATGTATACCACATTTTCTTTATCCATTCATCTACTGAAGGGCATCTATTTAGCTATTGTGAATTGTGCTGCTATAAACATTGATGGGGCTGTGTCCCTACAGTATGCTGTTTTTAAGTCCCTTGAGTGTAGACTTAGGAGAGGGATAGCTGGGTCAAAAGGTGGTTCCATTCCCAGTTTTCCAAGGATTCTCCATATTGCTTTCCATATTCGATGCACCGATTTGCAGTTGCACCAGCAATGTATAAGTGTGCTTTCCCCCCTACATCCTCATCAACACTTGTTGTTTGTATTCTTAATAGCTGCCATTCTGACTGGAGTGAGATAAATCTTAGAGTAGTTTTGATTTGCATTTATCTAATTGCTAGAGATGTTGAACATTTTTTTGTTAATTGATTGTATATCTTCTGAGAAGTGTCTGTTCAGTTCCTTGGCCCATTTATTAATTGGGTTATTATTATTATTATTTCTTTTTTTTTTTTTTGGTGTTTAGCTCTTTGAGTTCTTTATATATCCTAGAGATTAGTGCTCTATCTGATGTGCATGTGGTAAAAATTTATTCCCAAATTGTAGGCTCTCTATTCACGTTACTGATTGTTTCTTTTGCTGAGAAGAAGCTTTTTAGTTTGAATTCATCCCATTTATTGATTCTTGATATTAATTCTTGCGCTATAGGAGTCTTATTAAGGAAGTTGGGGCCTAACCTGACATGATGGAGATTTGGGAATAATGCAATCAAATTTGAGGAGATTCAAGTCTAAAGGAATAGTAGTGGTAATAGTAATTATAAATCACCCCAAATTTTATTTTTTTGTCCATATTTGTATTTTTAAAAGGATTTTAATACCTTGGAAAACTGATAAACTATGGAAGCCACACATAGTGTCTGTAATATACTGTTTAAAAGAAAAATCCTTATTTATTTTTATGTGGTGCTGAGGATCAAACCCAGTGCCTCACATGTGTGAGGTAAGCGCTCTACCACTGAGCAACAGCCCCAGCCCCTGTAATATGCTTTTGAATGCGTGAACTAGAGAAGTGAACATTCTTTTAGTGTAACAATATTTATAAATATTATTCAGTTATTTTTAAGCCTAAGAAATTAAATCTGACCTGGAATAAAACAAATTAATAATTGTTATAGTAATAACATTGCTGTAATTCATATAGCACTTAGTCTGGGCTAGGCACTATTATAAGTGCTTTCCACACTAATTTTCTGATAGTCAAAATAACCTTATTTTATAGATAAGCAAATTTACTTGGAGTTCAGTAATACCCATTTATACTGACCCCTATCACACTACTGCCACCACAAAAGTGTTTTCTGTAAAAGCCTTTATTCTGTTTCTACCAGTTACTACCTATGAAACCTGCAGCCCATTCAAGAGCTTTTTCATTTGTTTTATTCTACTGGAGATAATATATACTTCATCCCTGTAGGATTGTTGTAAATTTCCAATGAAGTAACATTTACTAATGTCTTTAGAAATGTTAAAGCACTAGCCAAATCTAATTTGTTCTTGTTAAAAGATTTGACACTCAGGAGTTATTATAAAGGAATGAAGGTGATGCCATATTTCTGTGGTCAACAGCTGGCAGTGTAAGGAGAATGAATACTGTTTTATGATCAACTATAGTATATGTGATAATATGTGAACAGTTCTAAACTAAAGGTTATCTAAAATACTGGCTCTGGGATTCCAAAGTGAGATATCAGATCAAGATACCAATTTTTGAAACAAGATTAACCTACAGGAAGATATAAAAGCATTAGAAGAGTGGAATTGAAAAGGATTTATGAAGAAATTTCTTTGGTTAGAGCTATTGCTTCCTGTTTTTTTCCCAGACACACACTAAGGTGAAGAAGGGGTGTAACTAGAGACAGTTGCTTTGGGGTGTGTTCTTTTGAGGCCCTGAGGATTTTTGTTAAAAATCCTTTATTTTTGAACAAAGGACTCTGTAGGCCTCAAACATACATATGGATTGGTAACTATCACAGGTTTCAGAGGCTATGGCCCTCAGTGTAAGGCTAAGAGAGAAGAGAGTTGCCAGAGTTTTGGAAAATGACTGCTAGCTTCTGAGAGAGTGGTCATTGGTGGATGAACTCCCCAGGTAGGTAGGAATAGCTATGTACGGGGAGGAGGGAGTGAAGAATATTGTCAGATGGGATCAGCAGCACTCTGAGTTTGTTAGGTCTAGAAATGAGTGATGCCAGGTGTGAGAGTGGACTGGCACAGGAGTTAGCTTAGTTCCTGTTGGGTAGAGCCACTTTATAGGGTTAAGGGGGTCTCAGCAGAAAGGCAGCTAGAGGTTTTTCCACATTGCTAGAGGATGTGGAATAAGAGGAATATAATACAGATGGCCCTAAACTTAAGATAATCAACTTCGTGATTTCTTACCTTTAATGGCGTGAAAGCTTTGTATGGATATACATACACACACAGCTTTCATAACATTAAAGAAACTTAACTCTGTGTGTGTGTGTGTGTGTGTGTGTGTGTGTGTGTGTGTGTGTAATGGAAACTGTACTCACATTTTTTAATTTTGATCCTTCCTGGGTTAGTGGCATGCAGTGTAATACTTTGTCTTGATACTGAGGAGTAGCAGCAAGCTGCATCTCATTTATATAAGCACTCATGAAGGTAAACAACCAATACTCTACAGTGTACTGGGTTGTTAAGCTGTAATGTTTGGCAGGTTAGGTATTTTTAATGAGTTTTTGGCTTTTGATATTTTCAACTTACAGTGAGTTTATTAGAACATAATTCCATCATTAATCAAGAAACATCTGTACATTTGCCCAGGTTAGTAGAATTATAGATGAGTAGGGTATATGTCCCATGCAGTCACACAGATTTCCACATTTGGTTTAATATTTCGTAGTCACCATTTGAACTCCTTAATTTTTGAACAAAGGACCCTATTCTTCTTTTCCACTGGGCCCCCCAAGTTATGTAGGGGACCTGCAGATGAGCAACTGCCCATTAAGTTTGGAGTGTCTGACAAAGCTAGCATGAAAAAAAGTTCTTTAGATATCCATCAGGCCTGGATAACGTAATACCTTCTTACTATGCTTCTAATCAAATACACTTCTGAAATTTCCATAGGGACCTGAAACTACCATTAGCAAGAAGAGATAGGTGTGTTGAGAGAAAGGGGCAAACTACCTATTGTTGCCGTAACCACACCCTAGCGTTGGAGCTGAGGGGAGTAGGGAGAGGGATGCAGCTGTTACCTTTGCATGAAGATCAAAATGTTGGAAACGGAAAGATATTGTAATTGGAACCATGTTTGTAAATGAATGTAAAAAAATTGCTGATGTAAGAGTTATGGGACCTACTCTAATTTCTATCTAGGCACAGAGAAAATGTCTTCTTCAGATAATAAATTTTAAAGAGATAGGGGAAATGAAAATAAATGTGTACTCTGATCACATTGTTTAGTATGCTTATTATAAATAGTACCTTTTTCCTTTATATAAGGAAATTATAATACAAATTTTTATATAATTACTATTGCCAGCACTGCACTCAGAGAATATTTCTCTAACATTTTTCTTTCTTATGATTTAGTGTTTCAGTGGACTATATGTTGATTCATATATTGACTTTTATTAAAATGTGAAGTGAACTAGATATTGACTCATGATATCAACTTTATTCAAATGTATATAATGAATACCTGTAATTAAATCTTGGTTATAATTTGATATTTTTAATGAAAAAAATTTAGTTTTTTTTCTTATGTAATTTAGTTAGCATTTATTTTCAGTTACTGTTTCTAGGGAGATACTTTGGTATAATATTTTTGAGTCAGTACATATTATAAAACTAGTTTGTAACCCAAGTTATGTACATAAACATTTCTTCCATAGGTGAATTTTTTTTAAGTTTTCAATATTGATAACTTTGGTTTAATTTTTTCTCTCTGATCTGCTTTTTACCTTCTATACTGTGATTTTTATTAAAATATTACAATTCAGGTTTCCTCTCGCGTTAAATAATTTTTGAAATATGTAACTTTATCACTGCTGTTAAAGAATTAATCATGTTATTTATGTTTTTGTTTATTTGGTGGACCAAAGGCTTACTAACTGATAGATTTTACTCACTTTAGTAGTATAATGCTATATTTCCTTTTAACAAATATGTCAGCATTTTTAAATGATGCCTCCTTTATAAGCCCTTTCTCTCACTGAGTCTACTCTGTTTTGTCACTCCTTAAAAGCAGGAATTAGATCTTACATTATTTTTTAATAATTATATTGAATTTTATACTTTATGCCAGAAACGTTAATATTTACTTTATATTTTTACAGGCTAATGTTTCCAGTGATCACTGGCCATCCTTGGTTCAAGAGGCTACAACTGAGGCCTTGAAACTTTGTTTCTGCCCACTAGCTGTTTTTTTACAAGCTTTGTTACAATTCAACCGCAAAATGGGGGCACGGTATGAAGAGATTTTTGTACATTTTTTTTCTTGGCCATGCTTTCTTCACTTTAAAGCCTTCTAAGAAACAATCAAGGAAAGATTTATAATTAGCTTAATGAACTAGTTTAACAAACTTTGGAGTTATTCTCATACCTCTACTCTAAAACAGCTGGTTAGTAATCTGGTAAAGGAAAAAATAAAATTTCATATTTGTTTAAAAATAGTTTGCTAAGTAGCTACAAATATGAGATTTGTAGCATCACAACATTTCAGTGAAGCAGTCCTTGGTTGTTTTTTTTTTTTTTTTCTCTGCTCTTTTAGGATGAGCCAAGAAACAAAACCAGAAAAATTCAAGGTCAAGGCTACATTAATAGAAGTTCTTGCTCATATAGTGAAGTATGGAAAAAGTCATATATATTGTAAAAACTGACATATCATTTGAAAACAGCATGGTTTCATAACTAGAAAATCCAAAAGCTACTCAAATTAAAATATAAAAAGATTAGCAATGTTTTTATTGGAGGTCAGGGGTATTGACAAAATAAACGTGAAGATAATTATTTAGAGGTAATATGGATGAAAAAGTAGTCACGAGTATTTTAAAATTCTTAAAATAACATCTAGCTGTGATAACAAAGCAACCAAAAGTAGACTAGTGATTTTGGAACAAATATACTGAAACATAATAGTTATTGTAGAAGTAGAGTTTAATACATATAAATATGTGGCAAAAAACATCACAAAGTAGAGATGAAGGAAGAATTAAGACCCTATGACTAATTAGCATTTCCAAGACTGTTAATTAATATTTACTTTTGGCCATTTTATGTGTGACTTATTTCACCAAGAAATGTTTTAGGCCATGAGCTTCCTAATGAACTCTTTTCTGCTGGTGCATACTATGGGCAACTTACACCTCCCATAAATATGAATATTTCTAAAACCAGCACAAATAAATGTATAGTCTAAGAAAAAAACTGTGTGTTCATTATATCATCCCTATGTCAAAACTTCTTCGAGACAAGTTCTTTAGTTCCTGTTTCAAACAATTGCTACCTATAATATCCTTCTATCTCATGTTAATGAATTAGTAAAGAAAAAATTAAATTGTAATGGTAAATCAACATGTTATTGTATGAGTTCATATATTGTACATATCCTTGAAAACATCCATTAATACCCAATATTATGTACTTAACCTCTAGTGTAGATATTAAATATTTCTTGTTCTAATATATGTCACCATTGTATTATTGATTTATTTTTCTGCCTACTTTCAGAAAAGATAAGAGGTACCTCACCCAGAAGTATTCATAAAATAAGGATCTTCTCCCCATACCCCTTGGAATGAGCCTTAATTTGCTTATCTGCAGTGGAAATAATAACAGCAACCCACCTAATAAGGTTGTGAATATTAAATTACAACCATTTGTGTAAAACACATACTACATTATAAAATACCTAGTGCATTATAAGCACTTAATAAATATTAGTCATTGTTATTAATTTTTATTATCTGAATAAAAAAATCACAAAGTAATCATGTATGACATCTTCAAAAGAATGAGAAAAATGATATGTTAAGACTATTATATGAAATACCTCCTGTTAATTTACATGCTTTGAACTTAATTATAAATATCTTTTTCCCAGAGAGACTCGGCGACTTTTGGAGAGAGTGGTATATCAACCTGGATATCCGAAATCTATTGTATCAGCTGCACGTTGGTACCTGCTAAGACACTTGTACTTCAAAAATGACTATGAGCTCATTGATGTAAGGCTTTGACTTTATTTAAAATATTTTCATGTTGGACCTAAGAGCTTTAGAGTTGTTTTTCAAAATTAGTCTACTTTATGATGGATTTTAAAAAAATGAACTACATAATTCTTTGGCCAACAAATTACTACAGTATCTGTCATTGCATTCACTGAAAGTAGAGAAACAATTATGCACATCACTTGAAGGTTAAATAAGTAGTTTGCATTTTACCATGGGTTACTTATAAAATTCCCGTTTTAGTATTGTAATATTAAAAGCTGGGGTTTTTGACAAAAATAGCAGGATTTTGAAAGTTGTGTTTAAAAATAGGTTAGTATAAATTCAGCCTGTGTATATGCAAGATGCCTATATGTAGTAAAGCTGTACTAAGCTTTCTTTGAGCTATACCCATTTCAAAACCAAAATCCAAACTAATAGCAAGTATTGCCAGTCTAGGGTATTGGTTTAAAACATTGGAATCATGATCAGTTGTGAAGTATGTTCTAAATAATTGATACTATCTATAGGTGGCAAGAGGTTTCAGTTTTTAATTTCCTATAATAAAATTTAACAGATTCATCACTATCCTCACACCTATCAATGTATTCTTAGAAGCTTTCTTACATGAAAGAGCAGGGTAGAATTTTAGGGAACTGGCCTGATTGTCAGTATTTTATTTGTGAATCAAAACATCACAAGTTTAAAAATCATTCATCAGATGTACTGAGGTTTATAAAAAGTTGAGAGGCGCTCATCTAAAGTCTGTATCAAGTGAAATTTATAGCAGTACATGTGTATGTCCATCTAAACTCAACCTGAGGTGGCACCAAGAAACAGCATTTTTTTTTTCCAGAATGGGATGATTTAGCTATCCTCTCTTTCTTTACTTTTGCTCTATCTTTAGAACTGAATGGATAAAATGTTTTATCAAAAAGCAAGTCTAAATGAAAACTCCAAAGTACTAAGTTAGAGAAAAAAGGATTTGTAAGTTCATATTGATCTCATATTAACATTGTTGTTTGTGTCTGCTTGTTTCTCTTTTCCTGAGGTAGGAGTATGACAAATCCTATACAATCTGTTTAATCCAGAATTTCTCAACCTCAGCACTATTGATAAAGGTTTTGGACTGGATAATTCTTTGCAGTAATGAGTGCCATCCTGAACAAAGCTGGATGTTTAGCAGCACCCCTGGCCTCTAACCTGTAGATGCCATTAGCACTGTCCTCCTCCCTGCTACCCTAATTGCACCAGCCAAAAATGTTTTCTAGACGTTGTCAGATGATCCTTGGGGTATAATTGCCCATGGTTGAGAACCATTGGTTTAAACTATAGTAATCCATTCCCCTAATATGACATGTAGAATAAGAAAAAGGATAAAAGAAGGTACTGGGTGCTAGTTGTTTATTTTTATTAATATTTAAACTTAAGCATATAGGTAGATAGAATAGGGTTAAAGGTAGTAGAATCTAATGGGATGCTCACATGATCTTTAAAAAAATTGTTTTGCTTTTCCTTCCTTTTTTGGTAAAATGTGTGTTACAATATTTGCTCCTCATGGAATGGATCTGGTATCTAAATATATAAACATGTATCTGAAATTCTTTTGAAAAAGGAAGAGCTTATAATAATGGAAAGGGTTAGAATTCTTATAATTTTAGCCAACAATTTCAAAAATAACAGTCAAACTAATGAAAACCCTTTTCAGTTCCAACAGGCAAATATTGTTTACCTTTTGATGAAATATACAGTATTTAAAAAGTTCTAAAGAAAGCAATGCTTGGAGAAAGGTATTATAAACAACACATTACAAACCAAAAAGGTAGACTACATATGAATTTTGGGAGATAGTTTATTTACCATGTGTTTCTAAACATCCTGTGAATAGGGGACCTAACTACTCTGTTCCAGATTATCTTTTTAAGGATGTTTGTACAGTGAACAGCCTTGGGAGACAAAGATAACGTCTCCCTCCAGAGCAAATGGTAGGCACTACTTAATCACATTAAACTCCCATTATAAAAAATCTGAATATCTAGGTTCAGGGCCTCCCTCTTGTAAATGCAACCCATTATGTAGGTGGGAAATTGTGTATATCCATCTACAGGTGTTGGTATAAAATGCTGAAACTAATTCAAGGGAATAGTTGATGCTCATGTCACTTGACATATCATTAGTAATGAAGACCTTTGTCTTTGAGCTAAGAGTCCTTCATCTTCTGGCAGTATCGTGCAATGGTGGCAGGCTATGTTGTTAGCTTCTCAGATCCTTCAGTGTTTGATAGTGAACAACCAAAAAATATTTTAGGAATTAGATTATCAGCTGGAATTGAATCTTCTAGTTTGAGAAATTTGAAAATCATGAAAACATTCTTGATAAAATCTAGAGCCTAGATTCTAAGCTGTGACTTTAACAGGGACCAGTGTCATTTAGACAGTTCTATACATAAAGTAGTCATTTTGGGTAAGGGTTTAGAGGTGACAGGAATGTCAACTAAGCCACGAAAAAAAAAATCTTTAATTTCTTACAGACCAACAATGTAACAATCAAAATATTGACATCTATACTAATAAATTGTGCTTCTCTCTTAAGTTAGCTTTGGTTGAACAGTTTATTTCAGCAAAAATGACTGAAAAATTGCACATAATTACTTTTTCTTGTGTAGTTTAATGTTGTCTTTTTAAGACTGCTGTCCTTGGGATACTGTTAATAAAATCCTAACATTCCTGTACGTGATTTCCCATAGGTGTTGGTAAAAAATGCTGAAACTCACAGAGATACAAGAGCATTGGAACTGAATCAGAAATTGTCCTCACAGTAACAGTGGATTGTCTTATAGTGAGCAAACAAAGAAAAAGCTGTAAGAATGAAGTTGTGAATCAAGACTTTTCCCCAGAGCAACATATTTTAAAACTATAGTTGTAATCATCCATTCTTATTCCTTTTTTTAAGCTAAAGAAGTTAAAGCTCTTAATTTAAGGGTGTAATTTTCCATTAACTCTTAAGATGACTGTAACCAGAAAATTATTTTTGATTTGGGAAGTCCATAACAAAGGAAAACCATGTTTCCCTTATTTGCTCAACAGTTACTTGTAAACCATGATTTTTTGTATCTTGCATGGTATATAATGGGACATCTTTTTTGATAATCCCTTACAATAAAGCCTTTATAGCCATTTTATAAATAATATAAAGAGCAGAACTTTCATTTGATAAAAAATAAATTCTAAGATTTAATTTCTTCCATGAATTCTGGAGTTCATATACCAACTCATCATGAAATCCAAATAATCCTGTAACCTGTTTTGCTAGAGTATCATCTCAAGAGTCCCTTGAATAAGCATAATATAAATGTTAGTCTTTGACTACTATTGATATGTTTATATAATTCAAAATACTCAGGTGTGCGGCTTCAGTTAAAAACGATGGAAAATGTTGGAAAATAGTGCTGACAGTATTTAATGATCATGCAGATTCTTCAATTTTGATGAAAAGACTTAATTTTCTGAAATAAAGTCTTATTTACTCTATAGTATCACTATGAGATAATTTCTAAATTTCAAATCGAGAAACTTAAAAGCAGTTTTCTGTTTTTTTCAAAAAGTCTTTTACATTTTAAATAAGCTGTATGTTGCTTACTTTGAATTTGTAGTTTTAAAAATATTTTCAGACATCTACAGATATTATTTATTGTACAAAGATATGTGGTTATATTTTACGTATGTGGTTTTTCTAAACCAGCCGCTTCACAGTGTTACTTTGTAAGATAATATAAATTGATAATAGTCTATAAATTGTACTTTAGAGGCTAATCTATTAAACTGAACCATAATCTGGTGTTTCCCAAATTTGACTGAACGTTATAATCATTCAGACCTATGCTGTCAGAATATTTAAAGACCGGAGGAGCCTAGAATTTTGCATTTTAAAGGAATGCCCGAAAACTGCTAATGTTTGTTCAGATTTATGAACCACTGGATTAATCTAATGATTCTGCTTTTCTTTGTTTCTGTAACAAAATCAAGCACCTGTCATTTTCTGCTCCTTTGTTCCTTTTTCTCATAACTGTCAAACCTATTCGGTTCTTTTAACAACCTGGCACAAAGCCAGTGAGAGATGCACTGCAGAAGGCTGCCTATGCTACCCGAGTATCCATGTTCTCCTCTTTCCTCAGGAAAATGCTTCAGCTTTTTCATCTTGAGTGGACTTGTTCCATCTGCCTGGATGCTTGGTTCAATTCTTATCCACCATTCACTTTCTTGGGTGTCACTTGCTTCACAAGGTTACTTCCACCTACAGTGTGGTCTTGATTAGCTTTGCTCCAGGCCTGTAATTAAGGGGTAACCTTTTGACTCGCTTGCCAAATTCTGGCTTCCCAGAACCTCAGTCTCAGGTTAGAAAGAAGACTTGAAGCTGGCGTGGTGGCTCCCACCTATAATCCCAGCAACTCAGGAGACTGGAGCAAGAAGATCACAGGTTCCAGGCCAGCCTCAGCGACTTAGTGAGTCCCTAAGCAAATTAGTGAGACCTTGTCTCAAAATTAAAAATAAAAAGAGCTGGATGTAGCTTAGTGGTAAGGCATTTATTGGTTCAAACCTCAGTTCTACAAAAAAATGGAGAGTTGTAACAACCCTTAGTTGATATCATCCCAGGTCATTCTTTTTTTGCATTTACATGTACACATCTTCTTTAAAATTTTGTTTATTACTTTCTCTTAAAATTGCTGCCCATTTTGAGCCTTAAATCATTCTTAATCATGTAATTTTTACAAAGCTTACTTTGTGCTGAACTTAGGCTGAATTCTTAATGTTATCATTTAATTCTAGTTAATAAATGAGAGCAATGTTAAACAGCATACTTAAAACAAAATTTGAAATAAATAGTGTTTTCAGATTCTAGAAACTTTAAAAAGTGGCCAGGATTTCTTTTTGGAGTTTATACATAAGTGTAATTAGACTCAAGATTGTTTCCTAAAGTGCCAACATTTAACATTTATCTTAGTGTTTAATTTTTTTGTTATATCTTATTTGAGAATTATGGTGTATTTGCTTTTATTTTATATCCACCATTTGACTATCATTGATTGTTTTTGTAGTGATGATTGGAGCCAGGGATACTTTACTACTGAGCTATGCTTCCAGTCCTTTTTATTTTTTGAGACAGGGACTTGCTAATTTGCGAACTTAAATCCTTCTGCCTCAGCCTCCCAAGTTGCTGGGATTTTAGGCAGGCACCACCGTACCTGACTTGGATCTTAAAATGTTTTGAAGTAGGTACATTTCTTCTTTAATAAATAGCTATTAGGAAACATTTAAAATAATTTTTTAAAATTAATTTTGAACTCAGAATTGAAAATAGCAATTTGTTTTAGTGAAGAAAAATGGTGCTAGAAGAGAGAGAATTAAAATTGGAGTATCCCTAAGGATTTGGTTCCATATTACACCACTGGACTGTGACATGATTGGCATGTCTTGATCTTTACTGAGTTTGCTTCAGTAAAAGAAAATAATTTAGGCTTCATTCTTTACCACATATATTCTCTGTATGTAATATTTACTATAAGAACATAATTAAATTAATTTTTCTGAAGATAAAGTGGGTAATAAGAAAAAGTATCCTACCGTTTCTGCTTATGGTAGGCTGAATAATGGTGCCTATATATTTTCATGTCCTAATTCCTTGCACTTGTGAAGATAGGGAGAAGGAGACTTTGCAGATCTGGTTGAATGTATAGACCTTGAAATGGGGAGAACCTCCTGTGTTATCCACATGGAACCAATTTAATCAAAAAAGTCCTTAAAAGCAAAGAGCATTTCAGAGAGATGTGACAGTAGAAGCAGGTCAGAGAGAGCCCACATTGCTGATTTTAGAGATGGAGGAAGGGGCCATTGGTCATGGAAGGAGGTGACTTCTAGAAACTAAATGGCAAGGAAGCATTCTTCTGTGGAGCCCCTAGAAAGGAATGCTGCCCTGTTGACGTCTTGCTTATAGCCTGGTGAGTCCCAGGTTGGACCTCTTGACCTACAGAACTGATCTATAGCACTTTAAGATTAGTAATTTAGTAATTTCTGTTGTTTAAGCCATTAAATTTGATGATTTGTCTTAGCAGCAATGGAAAGTTAACTGCTAATTGTGTATACTGTTAAAATGAATACATATATCTTTTACTTCCAGTTTCATAAGATCCCTGAGATTAGAGATCATCTAAATTATTGTTAAAGAGAAGTGATAAGATATAGATGACGAGTTATTAAATAGTTTTACTGTGAAAACAGACTTGACTCTTAAGAATATGGCTGTCGATTTCTCTAATAGTTAATATCTGAACTGTTGTTACCCAATGTGGTATTAACCACATACTATCACCAACACCATTGATAAGTACTTCACTCTAAATTCTCTTAAACCAAAACTACATTAAATTATACTCACAAAAACTAAGAAGTGTGTTCAACCTGTTTTACTGTTAAATGGATACATGACTGGGTAAGTCTTCACTCTTGGCCTTTAGTTTTTTCTGTGTATTTGTAAAATCAGAGCCTTGAACCAGATTTCTAATGACAAACTTCTAGTGTTCAAATAATGTCACCAAAGTTTTCAAGTCAGAAGTGAGCTGAAGCAAAACTGTGGATATAAACTGTATGGTACAGCACATGTGAAACAGTGGCTCTAATTTCCACTGAACACGGTTCCCTTGTGCTTGCAAACCTTAGGGTAGAACCACTCTGCAAAAAGGCTTATGGTAAAGGAAGGGAAAGAGGTTTGGGGGCTGAGACTCTGGGAAGAAAAGTGGTCTTCACTCAGTACTTTGATGGAAGCCAACATTTATACATAGTTGAATGTAATTTTATGTGCCTACTACATGTCCAATAGGTTATACTTCTTATAGAAAGGCCGCCACTTTAAATAAAACATTATTTTAATATCTGACTCACAGGTAGCTTAAATAACTTGAGTTTCTAAGACCCTTTCTTTTTAATACAATTTCCTTCCCTTCTGACATACAAAATATATCATTGCTTAATTAGTATGGAGAAAAATGCTGCATAGTTTAGTATCAGACAATCAAGCATTTCTGGAAACTACAGTGTAGCCTTATTGAAAAGACTAATCTTTTAAAATTTTTTTTAGTTGTAGATGGACACAATACCTTCATTTTATTTATTTTTTATGTTGTGCTGAGGATGGAACTCAGTGCCTCACACATGCTAGGCAAGCGCTCTACCATGAAGACACAACCCCAGCTCGAAAAGACTGATCTTAATCTGTTTGATTTAATAGATCTAGAAAGAAAAAAGTACAAATAGTCTTTATATAAATGGTACCTTCAGAAATTTGGAAATTGACCTGGAAAGTTGAGGGGTGTGGAAAAAAAGACAACTACAGTAGGTTTTAATCTTCACAGACTTAGTTACATGTTTTGTTGCATATGTGCATTCCTGGCAATGCTAATTTGTCTTATGTTTGGGACACAAATGTCTGGGCACAAAAGAAAAGCCAGATGGAGCAGATGGTTTTTTTGTGTGTGTGGAAAGAAGAGGAGGAGGTTAGACAGAAAAAAACATTGCTGACAAGGCAAATTTATATTGTCACAAATAATATAAATTTCCTTCTATAAGAAGGAGATAAGTGTATTTCTGAATTGCCTAAGGTTATCCCTACAGTGCCTTAGAACAAGTACTATGTTTATGGTTGCAAGGCTTTTCTGTCTAAGAAGTAGATTCAGAATGAATTATCTATGCAATGGGCCCTCATAATGAATTATGAGCAATGGTGAATAATTTGTGAATATTAAGAATATGTAAGCTATAATAAGCTTTTGTGCTAGTCAAGTAGCTTCCAGGGAAGCCTAAGTAAGATCTAGCATTGCCAAGGCTCTTTATACTGTACCAGCCAACCACCTGCTTCCAGAGGAGCCTTTTGTGCTTATGAGGTAGTAACCTTGACCCACCAGAACTTCAACATCCACAGACTGACAGGCAGGGATAGACTGAATGCCTACCATGCACCTCCTTCAATTCGCATCATTTTTACAGTAGATGTCTTTATTTTTTAAGGATTTTTTTAGATGTTGATGGACCTTTATTTTATTCATTTATTTATATGCAGTGCTGACAATCTAACTCACTGCCTCACACATGCTAGGCAAGTGCTCTACCACTGGGCCACAACTCCAGTCACTAGATATCCTCATTTTATAGGGGAAAAAAAGGCACAGAATTTAGTTTCTAAAATTTTATATTAGGTAAGTGGAATCTGCCTAAAACATTTTTTTTCTGATATTATTGTCAAATTTTGCTAATTTCTATTAGCTCAAAGAAATGTGAAAAAAATGAGGTATGTATCTTTGAGACATAGTTATCCTAACAAGCTTTATTCAGATGCTACCATTTACCATTTGACACAATCAATTCTAAGGAGGACATTTAGGAAACCCTCCTCCAAAGAAATAACTAAAAATTAAAACCTGTGTAATGACAAGGAATACTCCATACTTAGACTTTGAACTTCATAGAAACTAGGACCAAAGTAAGCTAATGGTTTGATTTAATCATTGATAACATCACCACTTTTGATTTTATTTTATTTATTTATTTACTTACTTACTTATTGGGGTCGGTACTGGGGATGAACTCAGGGGCACTCAACCACTGAGCCACATCCCCACCCCTATTTATGTATTTTATTTAGAGACAGGGTCTCACTGAGTTGCTTAGCGCCATGTTGTTGCTGAGGCTGGCTTTGAACTCAGGATCTTCCTGTCTCAGCATCCCAAACCGCTGGGATTATAGGCGTGTCCTACTGCCCCAGACACATCACCACCTTTGGTTTTCTCTTTAGTGTCCTCTAACCTATTCCCAGAGTCCATCAGCTTCCCCAGCCCCTTTGGCCCTTCCATATCTTAGGTGCCTGACACTTTCTTGATTTTGATGGACCTTGCGCTTCTTTAGTTATAAATTAATCCCTTCAGAGGAAATAGTTGGTTAAAACCTCACAAATGTGTTTGTGTGTGTGTGTGTGTGTTCCTCTTTTCTATTTACTCTTTTACCTACCCACCCATCCATGCCATATTTCTTGAAGATTTTTTGTTGGTGTTACGAAAACTAAGTAATGGAATACAGCATAGACACTAGATAGATTCCTTGGTGAAGCAGTCATTTTGAGTTGCAGGATTATGGGTTTGCCTAGTGCCATGCAGTGCCACCCACTTGAAGTCTAGCCATAAACATTTGCCATGTGAATACAGTGCATTACTTTTGGGGAAGCACCTCCTATGTGGATCCTAACGATTTTTACTTGGTATAAGGGGTATTGGGTTTGGTTTGATCCCTAGTACTTAATGGAAGAAATATGAATTATTGCCCATTAACGACCAATAAAAAAAATAAAATAAAATAAAAATAGATTAAAAAAAATTATTGCCCATTGGCATCAGCATCCCACACAGTTTCCTCTTCAGCTGTTGGCTTCCTTACCCCAAAACAATAGAAAGAATTACTTTTAAAACAGGAATAGTTCATCATTAAAATTTGGGGGCGGGGCACTGGAGATTGAACTCAGGGGCCCTTGACCACTGAGCCACAACCCCATTCCCTATTTTGTATTTTATTTAGAGACAAGATCTCACCGAGTTGCTCAGTGCCTTGCTTTTGCTGAGGCTGACTTTGAACTCATGATATTCCTGCCTAAGACTCCCAAGCTGCTAGAATTACAGGTTTGTGCCACTGTGCCTGGCTTTATCACTAACATTTGATTCAGGAGAAATCTATATTTTGCCCTTCTTTCTACTTTTGTGTATTGCTAGAATTATTGTAAGACATGGTGTTTTTTTCTCATATGTGGTAAAAGCACTTTTTCAAAACTCAAAGTTATTTTTAATTAATGATCTGAATCAGAGTTATGTGAAAAAGTACCATGGGACCTGTTTTTCTTTCCCCACAAAATTGAAAGCTCTGTTTACTTTTGTTAATTTCATATATCAAGTATAGTACCTGCTATGTGTTAGACACCAATATTAGATAATCTACCTACATAGAAGTAGTATAACAATGTTTAATATCAAATTCTCTGGGCTGGTGAGTTCAAATCCTGGCTCCCTTTAGCTGTATGACCATACATAAATTACCTCTCATGTGCCTCAGTGTTAGATATCTGGTAAACTAAAAAATTTAATCCATTTAGATAGCATTAAGCAGTGTTTGATATCTAGTGAAAGCTCAATGTTTATTCTCATTCTTTCAATAATTACAAGGTAGGTATAGTATTATAATCTTCATTTTAAGATGAGAAAGCTAAAACTCCAAAGTTATGCTTTAAAGGTTACTCTTGGTCCTTGAGATATAGTCCAAGTTTCTCAACATGCATTACAAGGCCCTTTGTTATTGGGCCCCCTCCCCCTACCTTCTCCAGCGTTCTCTGTCATTATCCACCTCTTCTGCTCTTCATCTCCCACCTCCCACGACACTTGGACGACATTGAACCTCTGTAGTTCCTGTAGTCCCCATTCTCTCAGGCCTTTGCTCAGGCTGCTTCATCTGCCTGACCCCCACCTCCACCAATCAAGCCTCTCTCCCTTATACTTTTAAGTTCTCAATATAGACATTCTTCCTTCTGGAAAATGCCTCTGCCTGATTCCCCATGTTTGCTAAATACCTTCCCAGATGTTCTCATTATACCCTGTACTTGCCCATATATTTGCAAATTTAATTATTGTTTTTATTCCCTGAACTGTAAGTTCCCTAAGGCCAATGTCCATGTTCTGATTGTTTAGTATTGTCTCCACAGTACCTAGCACATAAGTGTATGAGGGATGGAAAGATATAAAAAGTAATACCTCACTAAAATTTGGTAAGTTAGTAAGGTAACAACACTGCATATATATGTGCATATGTATTATGGATCAAATTCTTCCTTTTGGTGTTTTTGGATGCTGCTTCTATAAAAGATGGAAGGGTTACTGGCATGTGGAACACTCTGGGGATTCTGTTTCTTTGACCTTGGGCCTTGCTCCACTCCTAGCTATTAGAGCAGCATATCCACCTCATAGTGGGGCTGAGAAGGTAATTACATATGCAGTCAGGTGAAGGCCTTGTCTTCATTTTAATGGAGAAGCAAAACATTTAAAACTTACTTAGTCTTGAGTAAGAATATTTAAATTTTTCCACAAAGAGCCAGCTAAAAAATTTCCATTGTTGTATGTATTTAAGCTATAAAATATGGTGTTGTGATATACATATGCATAGTGAAATAATTACCACAATGAGGTTAATTAACATATCCTTCACCTCACAGTTACTATATGTGTGTGTATGTGTGTGTGTGTGTGTGTGTGTGTGTGTGTGTGTGTGTGTGAGAGAGAGAGAGAGAGAGAGAGAGGAGAGAGAGAGAGAGAGATCAAAACACTTAAGATCTACTCTTAGCAAATTCAAGGATACAGTACAATGTTTTTAACTATGCTCACTGCCTATGGCTTGGATGTGTTAGTTTCCCTAATGGTCATGTGCTGTAGGCTTGGTCCTCAATATGGTGGTGCTGAGATAGTGGAACTTTTAAGTGGTGTAGTTTAGTGGGAGGTTATTGGGTTTGTTATGCTCAGAAAAGATTAAGAATATTTTTTGTGGAGCTTTAGAGTTATTGTAAGAGGGTTATTATAAAAGAACAAGCCTGGGTAGGCATGATGGTACACACCTATAATTCCAGCTGCTTTAGAGTCTGAGACAGAAGAATAGCAAGTTTTAGACCAGCCTGGGAGACTTATGGAGAGATAGAGATGTAGCTCAGTGGTAGAGCATCCTTGAGTTTAATCCCCAGTACCATCAAAAGAGAGAGAGAGAGGAAGGAAGGAAGGAAATAAACCACACCTGATCATTTCCCAGTTTCTTTAGTTTCCTGTCTGGTGATGGGATTATTGGCTCTTGCATATGCTTCTTCCATTGTGATGCTATTTACCATGGGTTATCTCCAGAACGGAGCTAATGCCAGCACCATGCCCTTGAATCTCCAGAATTGTAAGCTGAATAAGTTTTTATAAATTTACCTCAGGTATTTTGTTATAATAAGGGGATATGGACTAATATAACTACCATGCTATACATTAGCTCTCTCTTAATAATCTTTTTTTTTTTTTGCATTGAATAGACATTTTATTCTCAAACAGCCATTACCAAAAAAATTATGTAATATATAAGACTCCACCTGACCAGCATAACAAGATCCTATGCCTTTGATCACATGGGATAAAGCATAGACTGCTACACTTATGCCAGCATTTCCTGTTTGGACTCTAGCTTGATGCATGAAATATAGCAATTGTAAATGTACATCAGGGACTTGACAAGCTGATTCGTAAGTTTCATTTTACCCTGGAAGAGAAGAGTCCCTCCAAACAAGAGAACAATCATTCACCTCAAAAGAGGAGAAACATTAAAAGAGGAACCCAAGATGTTTTAACTCCAGTTACTTGGGGGGATATAAAACCATTAACAGCCTCAGCTAAACAGATGTTGGCTCAAATGGGGTTAGAATGTACTCTAGATAATTTTGTTATGCTTTGATTGCTAAACTCACACAAAACTTTGTAAATGCTTTGTTCTTAATAACAATGTTGCTCTGTTTTTGTACACCAGCTGTGGGAAATTCAGTACTGTCAGATCCTGGACTTCTACAACCCATTACAATATCTTGACTCACTTGGATGAAATTATTATATACCTGCAAAAATGTCTCATGGTATTCATTGTTGTCTTAGCAGAATAACTGTGTCCTTACTATCCACGTAGTATTTAATAGGTCACCATGCTGTACTGCCAGGGGCCAGCCCCAGCAGGGTCCAGGGAGTCCCGAAGGAGGAGTGGCGTCGGCGAAATGATGAGACAGGAGTCATTCCCTTTGAGCAATCTTCAGAGAGAGAGCTAAAGCTGCTTTCTCTGGGTCCCCTTTTTATTACAATTTTTCTCATCATTATAGATTCACAATACATCATTGATTATATAACTTAAAACTTTGCCAAGACATGACATTTCCTTAACCATGATTGAGAGCACACCAATCTACATTCTTCCAGGATATGACCCCCAGCCATACAATCATCAAAGTACAGAATCATCAATAAAAACATGTCACCAATTTACATCCTTCAGATTTTCCCAAGATTTACTATTTTTCCCAAGATATGTTATTTCCTTATTAACTAATGCCAAACTACGTAACCAGACTCTAAGTCTCCTAATTAATCATTAACCTAAAGTACACCTGCACTTTATTTTTAATCTAAAATTCCCATCTAAAAAAGTCCCTTTAAATCTTATATTTAAAATATCCTAAAGTTTATGAATCATCCTTAAAGCTTATCAGAAACCTATATAACTAAAGATTTAAGAATTTCTAAACTTAAGAATCTAAATAAAATAATATTTTTAACATTATTCTAAAACTGTGTCTTATAAAGCTATTTTAATTAATTCCTAAATTTATTCTCATAAAACTGGTTGAGCTGCTTTCTCAGGAGAGTTTCTTTTGTTTCTCAGTCAAGGTACACTAGTTCTCAAAGAGTTTGTTTCTCAGTCAAGGTGCACTAGTTCTCAAAGAGTTTGTTTTTCAGAGGATGATTGTTGTCTGTTATTAGGTTTGTCCACAATGTACTAAGATAGAAGAATAGCCTTTTATTTTGTCCTTGATATGCTGAGGGGTGGGTAGCAGAACAGCTTCCAAGGCATGAACTACCTGTTTTGTTCTAGCCATCTGAAATTTAATTTGTTTGGCATTTAACATACTCATGCCTCCTGTGAGAAACATAAGCGTGAAAATGCAAAGTCCCAATTACATAAAAAAGGGTCTCATGGTTTCGGTTACCCACCAACCAGCGTGGCTTTGCCAGCATTTATCCTCACTGTGACCCTGTCAAGACAGTGGGAGAGCGGCTTTGCCAACACTTTTTCTCAACTGTGACCCTGTCAAGACAGTGAGTGGGGGATCGCCTTCACCACTGCACAATTTATTCATAAAAGGTGTATTATTCTTGGGCCTGGGATGTGGCTCAAGTGGTAGCGCGCTTGCCTGGCATGCGTGCAGCCCGGGTTCAATCCTCAGCACCACATACAAACAAAGATGTTGTGTCTGCTGAAAACCAGGAAGGCCATATTTCTATAGTTCTCTAACATCCCATCTCTATATAAGTTTTTCTGAGCAGGCTGAAGGCATTCCCACTCCTCTTCAGTAAAATTAATGGCTATATCCCTGAATGTTAACAGTTCCATTTATTGGTTCTCAGGAGTCGGGCCTGCTTGGGATCCTCAGCTCCTGCACAGCAGAACAACCTCTCTTAATAATCTTATAAAGTTTGTACCCCTTGATTATGTTATGGTTCGGATATTAAGGTGTTTCCTAAAGGCCATGTGCTAAAAAGGATTGGTTACCAGCTTGTGGTGCTATTGTGAGATGGTAGAACCTTTAGAAAGTGGGGCCTAGTGGAAGGAAGTGAGGTCATTGGATGAGTACCTTGGAAGGGTAAATTGGAATCCTGGCCCTTTCTTCTCCCTCTTTGCTTCCCAGATCCCATGAAGTGAACAAACTTTCTTCACCACACACTCTCACCACCATGATGTACTGCAAAGCACATGGACCAAGTGAACATAGATGGAAACTTTCAAAATCATAGACCAAAATAAATCATTCCTCCTTTTATATTGATTTTCTCAGGCATTTTATTCCAGTGACAGTTGACTAACACAGACTGAAATTCTTCCTTCACCCCACTCCCCAGCCCCTGGAAATTACTATTCTTCTCTGTTTCTGTAAGTTTGACTTCATTAGATTTCACATATAGGAGAGATTGTGAAGTATTTGTCTTTCTATGACTGCCTTATTTCATGTAGCATAAGGTCCGTTAAGTTTATCCATTTTGGCAGGATTTCCTTTTTTTTTTTTTTTTTTTTTTTTTGATACCAGGAATTGAACCACTGAGCTACATCCCCAGCCCTTTATTTAATATTTTATTTAGAGACAGTCTCACCAAGTTGCTAAGTGCCTCGCTAAATTGCTGAGACTGGCTTTGAACTTGCAATACTCCTTCCTCAGCCTCCAGAGTCACTGGGATTACAGGCATGCGCCATGGTGCCTGGCTGGATTTCTTTCTTTTTTAAAGACCAAATAAAATTCCACTTTGTATGTATACCATGTTTTCTTTATCCATTCATCTGTCAGTGGACATTTAGGTTGTTTCCATATCTTGACTTGTGTAGTGAACATGCAAGATACCCTTCAAGAGTACCTCTTCAAAAATACGAATTGCATTTCCTTTGGATATATACCCAGTGATGGGGCTGCTGGATCATATAATGCTCTTATTTCTTTTTAATTTTATGAGGAACATTCATACTGTTTTCTATATTGGCTGTACCAATTTATAATCCCACTAACAGTGTGCTAGGGTTTCCTTTTCTCAGCACGCTTACCAATTCTAGTTATCATTTGGCTTTTTTGAGATTACCCCTTTTAACTGATGTGTGGTAATACCACTTTGTGATTTGGATTTTCATTTTTATGATGATTAGTGATGTTGAGGACCTTTCCATGTACCTGTTGGCCTTGTGTATCTTTGGAAAAATGTCTACTTAGGGTCTTTGCTCATTGTACAAATTGGGTTATTTGGGGGAAGGGGGTTGTTGTTTTGCTTTGTTTTTATGTTTTGCCATTAAATTATATAATATTCCTATTTGGGGATATTAATTGCCTATCAAAATATATGTTATAAATACCATCAGCCTTCTATATCTGCAGGTCTTCATCCATGCATTCAACCAACTATGGATCAAAAATATAAAAATGTTTATTGAACATGTAGATATTTTTATTATTCTGTAAAAAATTTGGTGTAATAAAACTTTTACATAGCATTTACATTATATTAAGTATTATAAGTAATATATACATGATTTAAAGTATATGGGAGGTGCTGGGCATGTAGTTCAATAAGCATGTTCCCCACATGTGTGAGGACCTGGGTTTATCCCCAGCACCTCACATACAGGAAGATTGTACATAGATTTCATGTAAGTATGACACCACTTTATATAAAAGACTTGAGCATATATTATGAATTTGGAGAACAGGGGAAGGGGTTGGAGATTATCCCCTGCTTATACATTCCATATGTTACCATTCCATATGTTGTCTTTTCATTTTGTTTATTGCTTCCTTTGCTGTATGGAAAACTGTTAGTTTGATATAGGTCCATTTATTTATTTTTGCTTTTGTTGTCTGTGTTTTTGATATTTTACCAAAACATTGCCACGACCAATGTCAAGGGATTTTCCCCTATGTTTTCCAAGAGTAAGTTTTACTAAGAGGCAGAAAATGCTGGGAGTCAGAAGAACACTTAAGCTGTGCAAAAGGGCTTACGTGGTGTTTGTGCGTAAAGTAAGAGCTACTTGAAATATTTTGATGTAGAGTCTACAGTGTGGGTATGAAGATTCTGTAATGCTGAAACGGAGGGAAGTTTGACATTTCTCACAGGATTCAGAAATGTCATTTGATATAAAATACAATCCCATGCATAGTGAGCTGATAAGAAAGGAGTATTGCTCATGGTTATTAGCTTTTTCCATCCATAGCAAAATAAATGCAAGGGGAGGGAGTCCTATCTTCACTGTCCCCTGAGCATAGATGAATTTACTGTATAACAATCAATGGCTCTTGAGCTTCAGAGCCACTCACTTACATGGGCCCTGGCCACAAATTTACATGGTCATTATAATATGTGTAGATGTTTTAATCATAATTGATTAAGACAATTGATTAAAACCACGGCATTTTTCTTTTTTTAAGATAGAGAGAAGAGATAGAGAATTTTAAAAATATTTTTATTTTTCAGTTTTCGATGGACACAACATCTTTATTTTTCATTTTTTTATGTGGTGCTGAGGATCAAACCCAGTGCCCCACGCATACCAGTCGATCGCGCCACAGGTTGAGCCACATCCCCAGCCCTCACTGCATTTTTCTACTCCTTTGGTTTACATCAGGTGGTGCTAGAGTGACTATGGGCATCTTTGAGATAAATTTGGTTAGAGCAATGTATTCAATGTTGTTCACAATTGTGCATGGAGTTGAATTACTGGTATTATCCCAATGTAGCATTTACTTCCTAAAATATTCTACAGACTACTGTGCAAACTCATCTGGCATCATGACCGGACATCAGCAATATATATATAAGCAATATATATAAAAGCTTTAGACCCTACAGAACTTGGGTCCACCCTTGCCGCAGTCCGGCTGCAGCAAAATAGCCGGGGGGTGACGAATAACTTGTGTACGTTGATACAGCAGGAATGGGAGCCGTTTATTGTAGGGCAACAGAGCTATTTATACATTTTGCACAGCTTATCTTAATTAGCATAAACTAGATACATCAATCAACCAATAAGGAATCTCCACACTTAATGGCTCGCTTTTGTTACTTCTCAAACCACTCCCTCTGACATTTTGCCAGGCACCATCCAGACTTGTTTACGAACTCTAACATTTCTCTGGCAAAATACCAGGTGTTATTTTTGACTTATTTACAGACCTTAACAATTCCCCCTTTTGTTTAATTTAAATAAAGACCATAGTGGTTTTTACAGAAACACCATAAATAACCTGCTACAAACAGAAAGTGAGGATACAAAAATGTAACAATACCAAGCCAACTTATGGCTCCATGCAAGAAGCCCTTGGAAAAATTATACCAGCAATGACACTGTTAGCAAAGATATCAAGTTACAATTTGTTGTAGATTACAGTTTGTTGTCTCAGTCCAAGTAAAGCAGTGTCTCAATAGATTAACTCACAGTCCAGGTCTGCAGGCAGCTAGCTTAAATCACAGTCCAGGTAAGTTCTGCAGGCAGCTAGCTTGATCCGAAGTCTTGTCCGGTTCTCAGCCGAAATCTCCTCCGGTTTTCAGCAACGCTGGAAATTCTTCCACGTTCGTTTTCACTGGCACTGGGACAAAGGCAGGAACTCTGCAACGCTGGCTAAAGAAAATCCTGTAGCATTCCACTAAGAAAACAACTTTTTGAACAATTTAGTACATTATCTCAAGGTTTTTTACATTTGAAATAAGCCTTAATAGTGCTCATTACTCATTAGCTTCCTGGTGTGGGAGAACCATTGTAGCTTAGTTATTGGCATTGAAAATGACCAAACATAGCGTCTTCTGCCGGCTGTAGTGTCCCAGGCATCCCCGGATGGCCCTGGGGAGTGTCCCGGACTCAAACTGCTTCGGGCACAGGGAGCAAGAGCCTGCTAGACTGTGCCTCCAGGTCAGGTCTAGATTTGGGCTCCCGGCAGTGGAAGAGCCGGCTGCGGCCGCTGCTTGGAAGGTACTTGCTGCACCATGACCCGCTTGCGCACATGGCAGCCGCTGCACAGATTCACGCACCCTCCGGTAACGAAAAGCATTTAGTAATAGCCTTTTGCTGCAACTTTTTTTCTGATAATCCTTTTTTTTCTGAACTTTCTTTTTCTTTTTCTTTCTGACTAGAGTTCCTGGGCTTTTATCAACACATGCCCTAACTATTCTTGGTTTCATTGGGGTGTCTTCTTCCCTTAGTAATTTACTTCTCACCCCTTCCATATTTTCATTGCAAAGACAATACAATACACTGAGACAAAACAAGACACAAACATACTGTATCAATCTTCTCCATTTTCTCGAGATGGCCATTTTTCCTCTCGCCCTATCTGCCTAGGGACGAGCAGATTGCTCTCGTCCTATCTATGGACGGGCAGCTTTTTTTCGTCACTTACCCCCGAGTGTCCCGGGGCTCCCCGTAACGGGCCACCATCTGCCGCAGTCCGGCTGCAGCAGAATAGCCGGGGGGTGACGAATAACTTGTGTACGTTGATACAGCAGGAATGGGAGCCGTTTATTGTAGGGCAACAGAGCTATTTATACATTTTGCACAGCTTATCTTAATTAGCATAAACTAGATACATCAATCAACCAATAAGGAATCTCCACACTTAATGGCTTGCTTTTGTTACTTCTCAAACCACTCCCTCTGACATTTTGCCAGGCACCATCCAGACTTGTTTACGAACTCTAACATTTCTCTGGCAAAATATCAGGTGTTATTTTTGACTTATTTATGGACCTTAACACACCCTCTTTCTAGGCATAGTGCTCATGTCACCTAGAGTCTGTGAATTCCCAGGTGACATCCTAAGTAAGAGGATGGTAGCAGAGGATGCTTTGAACCTTTGAGCTCCCACCCTTAAATGGTACTTTCCTGGTCAACACCAGCGAAAGGGATTAATTCTGAGAAAATGTTTGGCCCAATCCTGTGCTAGTCTTTGAATTACAATATGGTTTAGAGCATTTTTATTTACAAGAAAAAAAATACATCCTGTTTTTTTCCCACTTGCTTGGTGTATATCCTCTTTGCTTTTGTAGTCATGTCTGTAGATTAGAAAGTGGGTATGAGTGGGATAATATGCCTTGTTCTATATAATTTCCTAATTTAACCTTTCCAATTCATTTGGTTCATTATAGACTAGTATATTTGTTGGTTTTTAACATATGTAAAAATGTAAAACTATTTATATATACTTATTGTAGAAAACAAAAGTTTTATAACTCAATCATTGCTAAATTTGTTTTAAAAATCCTTTTGCATACTGTACTTCATGTATTGTGTTAAAATTATTAGAAACTAACTTTTGACTTAAGTGGGGCCAGTATTGCTGTGCAACTTGCTTTTTCTTCATCTAACAGTGTATCATGGATAGCTTTACATATAACTTTTTTTGGGGGGAGGTCTGGTAATACCGTTAATTTAGTTAATAGATTCCTCACATTTTTATATACCATAACAAATAATGCTATAATAAGTAAGTATCCTTATTCAAATTTCTTGGTATACTTTGAGAGCATTTCTTTCTATAATATAAATTTCTAGTCATGGAATTGTGGATAAAAGGGTGTGTGTGTGTGTATTCATATACATATGTATGTATATATACTCAAAATATTAACAGATGTTATTATTTTATTATGGATATTTTAAGAGCTTTATATCATCTCTTTATCCTAGAATGGCACTTGATTACAAAATACACTTGTTGTTACTTCTAAATGCTTAATTACTGCTATGAATATTCCCCTGCAATGATAGAGCCAATGATGTTGCATAAGGCTAATGTCAGTAAGTCGAGATGTTTTATATAGTTAAAAATTAGAAAAATGGACACTGGTCAAAAATTTATATGAAAGGTCAATTTGTTCTCTATTTGAGAGAAGTTATGACTCCTTCTGTAAACTAAGGAAGGTGCCTAAATCTGAAGCATAAGTTCCCTTGCCAGCCCTACACACAATCTGTAATTAGACATTAGTCCTTGTTCTGAGCACAGATAACATACTGTGGATAACTTGTTTTATTTTTCACAAATTTGTTGCCTCATTCCAGACTCAGTATTTAATATTTATATCCAGAAAAATTAGATGTATTTTAATTTTATAAGAAATTAATTCATGTTTGAAGTATAGCTACATCAATTATGTGGCATATTTTTCCTGAAAGCTGTTGAATTCCCTTATTTTGGATTAGAACTTACTCATAATTCTGATACATACTGAAAACAATGAAAATATATTTTGAACATTCTAAACTTTCTATGAACATTAGGATTGTTAGACAAGGAAAATCTTTGTGTCAAAAGTTGTGATTGATGGACTTCGGTTATAGCTCAGTGGTATAGCATTTGCCTAGCATGTATAAGGTTCTGTTCTTATCACTGCATATAAATAAAATAAAGGTCCATTAACAACTACAAAAATACTTTTTAAGAAGTTGTGATTGAAAACCCACTAGATGTACCTGTTCCACAAATATTTCCTTCATAAATTAAGAACTATATTGAACTAGATATTAATGCTTTAAACTGGAGAGGTTTGCTGGGCATGGTGGTGCATGCCTATAATCCCAGCAGCTCGGGAGGCTGAGACAGGAGGATCATGGGTTCAAAGCCAGCCTTAGCAATGGCGAGACACTAAGCAACTCAGTGAGACCCTGTCTCTAAATAAAATAAAAAATGGGGCTGAGGATATGGCTCAGTGGTTAAGTGCCCCTGAGTTCAATCCCTAGTACCTACCCCCCTTCCCCCAGAAAAATAAAAAATTGGAGAAGTTTCTCTTAAAAAAATTGAAATATTTTGGCAATAATGGACTGAATTCATATAGGTAGTGAATTATAGCTGTATAGTGGCTATTATTTTCAGACAGGTTTTGCCATAGTTCAATTTGCCATATTCCTGCCATTCTTTGATGTATTACATCTGGCCTTACTTAATTCATCTGTGTACATTAAGAACATTGTTCTTTTTAAATTTGTAGGTAAATAAAAATATAGAAAAGGCATCTGTGTGAAGATTTTCCTTAATTTTTTCACTAATACATTGAAGACATGGAGACATAAAGCTTCTTTATTGTTTTTCCCTGGTACATTCATCTTCTTAAATGGTGGTAAGAGATACAGAGACATTAGAAGCAGTAAGAACCATAGAGATATTAACTTTCTTATTCACAATTATTTCTAACAGATTGCTCCATTAGCATGTGAAAAAGAAAAGGACCGGAAAGTTTTATACCTCCTGGAGTTCCACAATCTTACGCTTTAATTTCTTTATGTCTTTCTGTACTTTATATTTCTCTAGATCCATTTTTGTTTTCTGTATTTGTTGGAGGGAGTTGAGAGAGTCATGAATTGATTTAAATCCTGAAAAAGAAAAAGAGAATACATATATATCAAAGAATGCATTGGAACCTTTTTTTTTTTTTTTTGGTAGAAATTGGCAGATTAGAATTCCTGCCATAATTGATCATTGTTTAATTTAAAGTACATTAAATTCCATTAAAACCCTTTTAAAAACAAACAAAATCCATTTCATCTGAGGATATAATAGGTTCTGTGTTTGAGATTGAGGTCTCTGATAACTTCATGACTGTGGCATGCTTGGTGACTAGGAAGTTTCTGTACAAAGACACAGAATGCCAGGCTGCTGGGAAAACTTCTGTGCAAAGACACAGGATGCCTGGCTGCTATAGCAATGTCCTTCATGAGGAAACTCTGTATTAGAGTCTTAGCAGCCTCCACCTTGATCTCAGGCACACAGGTCCTGGAAATAAAGGAACTCTCTTGTTAGACAACCACAAGAACCTGCCCACATAGCAGTAACTAACTTTATACAATGAACTTTCTTGAGAGCTACGCAAAGCTCCCAACATTGCACATTGCAATGTAGTGTGCAACTGAAGAATAAGCTGCATAATGTTGCTAAGTCTGTAACCTGCCTAATGACACAGTGAACAATATGTACCAATGATGCTAATGACCTAAAGCAACCTATTGATATAAATAAAGCTTGGCAGCTTGGCCCTTCTGCCATTCTGCCATCTTTCTTTCCTGCCTCTGTATCTTGTCTCTGTGTCCCTTTTCACTAAGCCCAGTAAAAGAAAAAGTAGGCCCAAATCTTCACCATGTTGGCTTAGGATCTGACTTCCTTAACAAGACTCCTAAAGGGCAAGAAGTAAAATCAAGAATCAATAAATGGGATAGATTCAAACTAAAAATCTTCCTCTCAGCAAAGGAAACAATAATGTGAAGAGAGAACTTATAGAATGGGAGAAAATCTTTACCAACTACACCTCAGAGCATTAATCTCCAGCACTTGTGTGATTTGTGTGGTATGTGTGTGTGTGTGTTACTAGGGATGGAACCCAGGACCTTGTGCATGTGAGGCAAGCACTCTACCAACTGAGCTATAGCCCAAGCCTTGTGTGATTTTTTTTTCTTTTTTCTTTTTTTTTTTTTAGAGAGAGAATTTTTTAGTATTTTTTAGTTTTCAGCAGACACAACATCTTTGTTGGTATGTGGTGCTGAGGATCGAACCTGGGCCGCACACATGCCAGGCAAGCGCGCTACCGCTTGAGCCACATCCCCAGCCCAAGTCCTATGTGATTTTTAAAAAGAAAAATTCTTGTTACCAAGTCGAAGGTAAATACCACTGATGAGATTTGAGAATTTCTCTGAGAATAGCCGGTTTGAAAGGCATAAAAGAGTGGCTGCCCTCTTCCCTCCTAGCACTTTGTGTCCCTCTTATACATATCTAGTCATTCATGACTACAGACCTACCAGACCTCAAACTTCTTAAAGTGTAGCCCATTTCTTATTCACTGAGGCCTTTCACATAGTTGCTTCTCACATTTTCATTAAAGGCATAAAGGAGCAGACCATTAATTTGGAGTCCTCTTTTGCTAGAACTCCCACTTGGTAAAATGTAGAAACACATAGATTGTAAATTTCTCTTCAGCTAATCCTGATATTGTACCAATGGGATGAGTAAAATTCAATCTTTGAGAGTTAAGGCGAAAGCAAGGCCGTTTTTAAGTACCAGTTAGATTTGGGACATGATTCCTGGCTAGATAATTCATTATTTTGACTTGGTGGTAGAAAGTGGGGGTTGTGAGGGTTATATTTCCACGCAACAAATTCTACTTATATGCCAGAAACAGCTGCTAGAATGAAACAGTGATGTCTTCCCAAGGCGCCTCCACTGCATCTCTTCATGGGACCAAAATTTTGTGGAATTTAAATGTGAATTTTTCTGAGATCTAGAAGATAGAGAATGGGTTGGAGTTTCTCTATACAAGAACCCCTCTGGTTCCTGGTAATTCCTTCAGAATTGTGAGTTGAGGCAGATGGCTGCTCCACAGCACCTATCCCATGTCTTTTCTTTTGAAAAATTAGATGAGCCTTTCAAATTAATCCTCTTTGATGTTAGCTCAGCTTGACACTGCTGCCATTAGCCTCTTAAGAGGAAAAGCAGTCATTATACTGGACTCTGCTAATTCATCTCTTCCTCACTTCTAAAGGTCAAGTTTCCAATCTGACATCTGTCTAGGCTCATTACTTGTAATCCGATGAGAGGGACATTTGATTTAGGCTCCTAATTTTATAATATACCCAACAAGTCAGGTCTTGGTGATCTCTAAGGACTTTCCATGTCTAGGATTTATGATTTAGATTATCTTAAGAGAATCTCAGGGCAGCAACAGGATTGTGACATTATCCAATGTGAATGAAGAAAGTTGACTCATTTATACATGTTTTGATGGTATGCTGGCATCCTATAGGATATTTAGGAAGCCAGATTAAATACATAACGATGTAACTAATGACAAGATTGTTCCATGGCCAGTGGTTTAAAGTAGAAACTTCTGAGCAATTGGACAGGAAAGGACAATAATTCTTTCCTGAATAAAAGGTATCTACTTACCTGATTGATATTCATTCTGCATTTTCTCTAGTTCACCCCAGACGTGCTTTTCCATTTGACTCATCTTTTTGGACAATTTATTTTCTACAAACTTTACTTTGTTCAGTTCTGCTTCCTGTTTCTGTGAGTTAATGAAATTTTCTAATTTGCTTGAAAGCTGCAACATTTTTTCTTCCATTTTGTTTTCAGACTTTTCCTAGAAAAGAGATCATGTGATAAAACTCAGCAGAGAAGAATACTAATGTGGATTTATATTTCATCTTAGAGAAAACATTTTTATCATATTTGTTTTCCCATGTTAAGCCTGAAAATTCAAACCAAGATTCCTTATATCTAAAATTGTGTTCCAGGTGTAAGAGTTAATTCTTTTTGTTTGACCTTGTTTGTAGTTTCTGGATTCTACGTGTTATAGAATAAAATAAGAGGGCTCTCTCTGGTCTTGCTGAAATGCCTTAATGATTTGGAATTTGAGTCTAGTGTTTTAAAGAAGTGTAGCAAATGAAGATGATTTAGTTATGGCTTTCCCTGAGCTCCTTGGCATGTTCCTAAATGCCAGAAGTTCTTATTCCCTAGAACTTCATATCCACATCAACACACTTCAGCAAGAATAGTGACTTTCCATTCCAACTGTTTCTTACAATCTTCTGGATTATACCCCACCTCTAGAAATTTTGATTTAATTGGTTTATGATGGAGCTCAGGAGTTAATACCACTTAGAAACTCTTCAAGTGATTCTATTATGCAGCAGAGTGTGGAATGCAGAAGCAGCCTTAGGCTAATTAGCTTCTCATCTCACTTCCCCACAGAGAATTTGGGAGCAGGAACTGGACAGACTGTCGTGGCCCCTTTGGCCCTCTTCTTTTTGCCCCTGTCTTGCCTCAGGAAGGGTGGATTCATCTCTCTCTTCTTGTAAGAGACTTCTGTCTGCAGGGGAACCCACAAGGTCACTTAGTGCTGCCTGTAACTGGCAGAGGAATTTACCTATCTTGAGGGTAAGAATCTAGGAGGCCCACTTGGCAACTACTGATGTGACTGCACATACTTTGATACCCCTTCTCAGTGATAATGTTGTTATGAATATCTCCTCCTCTTGGACTCCTATCTTATTCAGTTATTTGCAAACTCTGGTAGGGGTGAGAGACATTATTTACTGAGCTGCCCAAAGCTCCTTTACTGAAGTTATCTTTTTTGAATCACCTTCATGGCTGGCAGCCACTGACAGCATTGATGTCCCTTTTCAGCCTTCCCGATGTGCTGGTTGCAATGGGAAAAGGCAACCCTAAAGGAAATATATTTTTCATAAACCTTGGTAACCTCACCTCAAAGTTTGGGGCTTTCTTGACACAATCTAAAAAGAGTTTTGAAAAGTTTTGTTCTACTGACAGATCTCCAGAGATTTTAAATGACTTTGTGAGCAGAAGTTTCCAAGATTTCTTGTGCCTAAGTGCCATCCAATATGATTGTCTAAGATCACGTATTCCAGTGACGGCCCTAGAGAGTTAACTCCCTAGGTCTGGAGTGACAATCTGTATTTTTTAAAAAATCACTTCACTTCAGGTAACTTTGAACAGAGAAATGCAGATTCACAGAGTTAGGGTATAGTAAACAGGACCAGAATAAGGCTTTTGAACCTACAGTGCTAAAATTATAAAGAAGTTACTGATGCTGTAAATGTTGAAGGGTGAACTTCCAGACCTTTACTCATGGCTAACATCCAGACATTTACCATGCAGCGCTACTTCATGAAATAAGAGCTCCTTACCAGTTTCTCCTGCAGGACCATCAGACATTCATTTGTATGGCTCAGGTGGTCTTTTCTGTGTTTGATAAACTCACTTTGTGCCCATTTTTGATTATTCTCAAGTTCTTCGTACAGATTATTTGAAAGTGAATTGAATCTAAGAAAAAATGTTTGATTCTGTTTTAATGAGTGGATTGAAATATAAAACAAAATTTTAGTGTTGAAAAGTCTGCTGTAAGGTGAGGCTCAGTGTATCTAGCCAATATTTATGTTGTGATATGGGAGGTGGGGAAGCAAGGTAAGTGCACTTTGGGGCCACCTGGGCCTAAATTTAGTCCAGCTGCTGGCTGTGCCCCTCTGCATACCCTGAAATGTACACACAGTGACAGGTTCACTGCTGGCTTGAAAAAAAACCTCACCACACCTAAGTGCATATTATCCATGCAAAATTTCCCTCAGGGCCTGGGGCTCATTATGTGTGTTGGAAACACTGATAAATCACTTGGGGTGGGTGTCTCTATGGTAGGGGTAGACAAACTTTTTCTGTTAAAGGGTGGTTTGTAAATATTTTAGGCTTTGTGGGCTTTGTGGTCTTATGTTGCAGCCACTCAATGCTGCCATTGCAGCAAAAGAGCAGCCTTAGATAACACAGAAACAAATGAGCATGGCTACGTTTTGTTCACATTTTATTTACACACACTGAAACTTAGATTTTATATAATACCTTCATGAAATGGAATATAATTCTTTTCTTTTTTAATATATACAATTTATTTAATAAATTAATGTCATTCAAACTACAGTGCCAGAACATTATGCAGTTGAACATGCTAGTAATGTTTGTCATGAAGCACCTGTGCTCATGTTAGATTGGCGGCACCCCACTACTGCTAGTGGTTCCTGGGATTAATGCCAGAGCAGCACTAGTTATCTGCTCTTCTGCACAGCTTGTGCAGAAAATTCCTGAACAGTTCACCTTCCTAATCCTACCCCCCCACACACAACACACACACACATCAGGTTAAAAAAAAACACACCCTGACAGCTAACAGATACCTATACACAATCACTCTACAGTAATGCTTATTATTAAATTAAGATGTAATGAACTGGTTAACCCACTCTAAAACTTTAAGATGGAGAACTACATCAGCAGCAGGTAATTATATGCATGAGCCAATGTTAATGTAATATAGAAATGGAGACATTTAGTGATTAAAGCTCCACACAGACCCACACAATGAGGGGATAGCAATTCATATTGCAAGCCCAGCAACTGAAGTCCACACCTGGCAAATGACCAGCTGAATGGACAACCTGTATTCTAGATAGACAAGTATAAGTTAGTGGAAAGAGTGTAATTCTTAAAGAAATTATTCAGAAGTGCAAAATTCATTCTTAGCTGTAGGTAGATTTGACTAAGAGTGGTAGCTTGCTGATTCGTGCTCTAAAAAGTGCCACTCTAAAGTTGGGGAGGGGATGGTGCAGAAAGAACCTGCATTGTCTTGGGGAGGAGAGGAAAGTCAGAGGAGGAGGGGGAGGACCTTGGAAAGCAGTGTTCAAGCTGGACTTTAGGTTGTCTCCATCTCAGGTGAAATCTTTAGTGCAGTCCCCATTGCCAGCAGTGGATATATGTGAGTGGATTTCGTGTGTGTGTGTGTGTGTGTGTGAGTGTTGTGTTTGCTTAAATGGGAACTGATTTACTCATGTGAAACAAAAAATAGAAGTAACAGACTTTCAGAAAGGGACTGCTGGCATCAGGATGCCATACCATAGGAGTATTAAATAACAGAGAATGAAGGATTTTAAAAAATTATTATAGAGATTAAAAGTTTTGAAAACATGTACCATCAGTCTAAAACATCCCTGTAGAGTGACTGAGGGTTTAGGCAGAAAGAGGACTCCATATCTGAAATGACTTGAGAGATACAGGTCTCTCAAGAGATGAGGGATGAGTACTTGTAATTCATATGTGTGTTTTCTATATGTGATTTGCTCATGGTAAGATGTCAATTTCAATTCCTTTCAGAAGAGGCAAAATGATTTGATTGGTAGAAACAATGCATGTTGTTCATTATTGAAAATATCAGAATACTTTACAAGGTGTGGTACTTACAATAACAGTAATAAACACTCTGATGTGTTCAGGCAAATATATACAGACAATTTAGTATGTGATAATTATCACTGGAAATTGCTTAAGACATGCTGGACACACACTGTATGCACATGCCTCTCTTGCTCTCCTAAAAAAGTGTTTGGACTCATAATTAGAAAAGTGCCATCAAATTATTTTCCCTTTTAATTTAGACCAGTGACTCTGAACTGGAGGCAATTTTGCCTCTTCTCAGGACACTTTGTGATGTCTGGAGACCATTTTGATTTTCATCACTGGGAGGTGATATTGGCACCCAGTGCTTAGAAACCAGGGATGCTGCTAAACATCTGTAATGCATACAGTCCCGCAACAAAGAATTATCCAACTAAAATATAAATTGTAATGAAAAACCTTGACTTAGTTGAGGAAACCCTGACTTAGATGATGAAACCAAGGAATGGGAAAAGTGAGTTAATTTTCCAATAGCTAAATTAGTTATAAGAGCTAAATTCTCATCTTTACTCCTTCTGAATTCTAACATTATTTTTGACCCAAAGAGATATAGAAGGCATATTTTGTTTCAGGTGGGTATCCCAACTTTGAAGATGACATTCATTTCTCTTTTTGTGCTTAATCTAATGATTCCCATTCACCTCTGCTACTGGCCAACAGCTGTTGAATCTCAGACAAATAAGCTCACCAACTGTTAAGTGGACAACTTCACGTGAGCCATCTGTTTCCTCCTATGGAACACTCTTCTTCAGAATTTCCACTGGCGCCTGCCACCTTATCACAGAAGTTATTTTAACCACCCTTAAAAAGGACCCCTTATCATCTGACATCCCCTTTTCCCTTACCCTACTTTTATTTTTATTTAAAATGTCCATTGCCCTCTGATACATACTAATTGGTATGCTATCTCCTCCACTAGAATTGAAGCTCTATGAAAACAGAATTTTGTTTGGTTCATTGCTACAAATAATGCCTGGAATATTGTAAGTGATCAATAAATAGTTGTTGACTAAATGAACAAATGGGTAATTTTTTCAATAAATAATATTAATTAGGGCTGCTAACACATAACATGTAAACCTATTAATCTATTTAGAAATCCAATCTGCTTTGATATTTGCCTTATTTTTCCTGTGTCTGGTGGAAGTATTAATTAATACTTATGATGAAGGGAGACAGTAAGTCCCCAGATAATCAAGAGTTAACCTTTAAATTAAGAATTCAGGCTTCAGTGCCCACCTTTCCTGTGTAATAAATGAGAAAATTTAGTCTCTTATTATTTATATAGTTATAACCAAGGAATCAAGGAACCACTAAATGTTCTCAAGTAATATCTCCAGAAGGGCGTATCAGTAATTGGAATTATGAAATTAAAATCATAAAACTGAGTTACTACTTATGATCTTTTTATTTCAAGGTTTGCTTGCAATTAGAGATTCATGTTTCTGTTAACAATCAGAAGTCATATTCTCTCTGTTGGTAATTTATTAAAATACAAAAGCATTTTAAAAACATTCTCCTTGTAAGATAAAAAGACAAAGGTTTTTTATAAATGGTTTTCTTTTTTTGTCATATATAAATGGTTTTCTTTGCTTAGACTTTTCCCTAACATAATGAACATGATTTTCCCTAATTCTATTGATTATAGAACTTACAGATATCATTGGAAATTGCTTAAGACATGCTGGACACACACTGTATGCACATGCCTCTCTTGCTCTCTTGCAAAAGAATGAGTTTATCTTGGATGACATTCATAATTTAGTTCCCAAATCTTCTATTCTATTAATTTTAGGAATATTTTTATTGGACATAGATAGACAGGTAGGTAGCAAAGACAAGTGTCATCAAAAATTCCCACTTTATTTAGACCATTTCTCGATTGGGGGTAATTTTGCACCACTGAGGGAACATTTGACAATGTATGGTGCAATTTTGGCTGTTTTCAAATGGAGGATGACTTTGTCTTTTATTTTTCCCAAAACAGAAAAATAGGACTTGTGAGTTATGAATTTATGGCCAGAGACCCCACTAAGATGATTTGTAGGCTATCGACAGACTTTTAAAAATTTTTCTTATTGACAAAATCAGGCTAAAATTTACACCAAGGGCAATTATAAGGAAGGGGGTTACAAATGGTAAAGAAAAATTTAATTGGAAATTGTAGACACAGTAGAGGCCACAGCAGGGGTCTAACCATGAAGGCAGAATAAATACCAGTCTTTTGACTGGCATACATAAATAGACATAGCTCCAGTCTATATTAGTTTTACCAGTTCACTTTATGTACCCAAACCAGTGTCCTGTACTCAACAATCTGTTGAATTAACATTTTTAGAAGATGTGAAGATTTTAAATTCTTGAAAATTGTTTTTGCTAGCAGGCTCTTAAGAATTCAGATAGTGGGGCTGGAGTTGTGGCTCAGTGGTTGAGCGCTCAACTAGCACATGTGAGGCCCTGGGTTTGATCCTCAGCACTACATAAAAATAAATAAATAAAATAAAGGTATTGTGACCAACTGCAACTATCTGATGTAAAAGTATGGATTAAAAAAATGGTCTTTGTTGAACTGTTAAACACAGAAGATATTTTCATTTTGGGTAACTATATTTGAAAAAGATCATGTACTATATTTCTCTGGAGATTGAGTCTAAGGTTTTCAATTCATGTGAGAATCAAGAAGTTAATCCTAAGAAATGTTGTTTTTCTACTGAGTTCACCTATATAGTAGAACTCAAACTAATTCCTTCTAAATGTTTTGTGATTTCTAATTAGTGACACTAATTAAAAAGCAATTCCAACTCTACTTTATAGGAAGACTTTTTTCTTGGTCACTCCAAATTGTACTTGAACTTAAATTCCAATACCTTCATAGCCTGTTTCCTGGTTGCCCAAGCAAATGTAATCTGCACAGTTCATTTATTAACAGGTGGGAATTGTGAGATAGAGGCATATGACTTGATAAAAACAACTTGAGCTTTGGAATTAGACTTTTTCTAGCAGTGTGACTTGGACAGACTACTTAATCTCAATGATTGTAAATGTTATCCTTTTCTTTTTTCTTTTTTCTTTTTTTTTTTAACCAGGGATTGAACTTAGGGGCACTCAAATACTGAGCCACATCCCCAGCCATTTTTGTATTTTATTTAGATACAGGGTCTCACTGAGTTGCTTAGCATCTCACCACTACTGATAATGCCTTTGGGAATTCCAAAATACAACTTATGTATTTTAAGTGATCAAAAAATCATTAATCCAGGGCTGGGGTTGTGGCTCAGTGGTGGAGCTCTCTCACCTAGCATGTGTGAGGCACTGGGTTTGAGCCTCAGCACCACATAAATGAATCAATAAAGGTATTGTGTCCATCTACAACTATAAAAAGATCATTCATTCATTAATCAGCTTCTATTTGTGTTTGTATGTGCTTGATGCTAAGAATACAAAGATGAGTGAAGCAGAGTCCTGCCTTGGATAGTTTTTAATTTCTACTGTAGTAATGTTTTCAGAGTTGAGTGATAAGATTTGAGTCTATAGATTTGCTTCATTGACCATTTTCTTTCCTTTTCCTATAAATCATATCTGGTGATGGTGGGATCCAAGATGGCAGGCCAGAGGGAGGCAGCATTCTGTGTCACTCTGTGACCTGGGACTCAAGTAGTGAGAATACTGCTTCTCTACGAGCAATATTCCTGCTTCTGGCCTCAGCCACCATGACAGTCCAGGGCTTCAGGCCTCAGCGTCAGAGTAAGTCTCAATTACTTGCCCATACATGATTACCTGAATGGAACCATCAACACCCTGGCAGAACTTTCAACCACCCACTCGAGCAGAAATCACCAAGGCTGCTTGCATGCAGGACACCTGGCAGCTTCCCCCACACAGGAATTCTGGCCTCCACTTCTGCTTCTGTGTGGACTCCCATCTACAAATGTGGGGCTCCCCTGACCACCGCCATCTTAGGTCTCTGCAGCAGCGGAGATAGTCCCCTAGGTGCAGTAGCCTGCCTGTGCCTGAAAACTTCACACATGCTCTGAAGTCAGCCAACAGCCACACACTGCAAGCCACAGAGTGCATCTCTGAACTCATCATCTAATGCTATCACTTGGCTCCCCCCACTCAACAGGACACCCCACTACTGAAAGCAGGTACCTCCATCTCGGGTCACCTTCATCACCTTCTTCAGTGGGGGGAAACTCCCAGTTTGGAACTCTGGCAGGCCAGGTATCCAGTTTCTTATTAGCAAACATTTGTTTTTAGTGTGTATATTGTTTATATTGGAATCTGATAACACTGTCCTCCACCTCAAAGGATAGGTACTGGATCCCTACAGGGGCACTATAAACCTATCCAGTGAAAACAGTAATGCCTCAGATCCACAGTGCTAGAAGGGAAGACACACAAGTAATATGAACAGACAAGGAAAGAAAGTGTCCCAAACAAATCAAGATACCACATTATTAGAATCCATGGCCAGCACTGCAGAAGAAATTACAGAGAAAGAATATTCAGGATGTACATAACTAAAATGTTCTGCAAATTAAAGGATGATATGAGAGCAAATACAGGGAGCAAAAGATCATTTTGACAAAAAGCTATATAAACAAATATAGGAAGCAAAAGCTTACTTCAATAGGGAGATAGAGGTTTAAAAAACAAACAGAAATCCTTGAAATGAAAAAAAAACAATAAACAAAATTAAAAGTTCAATTGAAAGCATCACAAACAGATTAGACAACTTGGAAGATAGGACCTTAGACAATGAAGACAAAATATATTATCTTGAAAAGAATGTAGACCACACAGTGAAAATGGTAACAGACCATTAGCAGAACATTCACGAATTATGGGATAAAATAAAAAAGACCAAATTTAAGAGTTATTGGGACAGAGGAAGGAAGAGAGTTTCAAACCAAAGGAATGAGCAATCTACTCAATGAAATAATATTAGAAAAATTTTCCAAACATGACGAATGAATTGGAAAAACAAATTCAAGAGGTTTACAGGATTCCAAATGTACAAAATCACAACAGATCATCACCAAGGCACATTATAATGAAAATGCCTAACCTACAGAATAAGAAGAAAATATTAAAAGTCATGAGAGAAAAAAATCAGGTTACATATGGGGGTAACCAAATAGATTATGTGCAGATTTTTTAACCCAGACCCTGAAAGCTAGAAGATCCTGGAACAACATATATCAAGCTCTGAAAGAAAGTAGATGCCAACTAGGAATCTTGTATCCATCAAAATTAAGCTTTACATTTGATGACAAAATAAGAACCTTCCATGATAAACAAAAGTTAAAAGAAATTACAACTAGTAAGCCTGCGCTACAGAACATCCTCAGCAAAATATTACATGAGGAGGACATTAAAAACAACAATGAAAATCAGTAAAGGGAGGTATTACACTAAAGGAAAAACTAATCAAAGGAGAAACCAAGTCAAGTTAAATACCAAAAATAAACAAAAATGGCTGGGATTACAAGTCATGTCTCAACAATAACCCTAAATGTTAATGGTCTAAACTCACCAATCAAAAGACATAGACCAGCAGATTGGATTATAAAAAAGACCCAACAATATGCCACCTCCACGAGACTCATCACATAGGAAAAGACATCCATAGACTGAAGATGAAAGAATGGGAAAAATCATACCAATCACATGGACTGCAGAAGCGAGCAGGGGTTTCCATCCTCATGTCAAATAAAGTAGACTTCGAGTCAAAGTTAATCAAAAGGGATAAATAAGAATATTTTATACTGCTTAAGGGAAACATTCATCAACAAGACATAACAATAATAAATTTATATGCCCCAAACAATGGAGCATCTACATTCATCAAACAAACTCTTGTCAAATTCAAGAGTCAAACAGACCACAACACAATAATTCTGGTTGACTTTGATATATCTCTTTCACCACTGGATAGATTGTCCAAACAAAAGCTGAACAAAGAAACTATAGAACTCAATAATACAATCAATAACTTAGACTTAACTGACATATATAGAATATGTCATCCTTCAATGAACGAATACACTTTCTTCTCAGCAGCACATGGATCCTTCTCTAAAATAGACCACATGTTATGCCACAAAGAAACTCTTAGCAAATATAAAAAAGTAGAGATACTACCCTTTATTCTATTAGATCATAAAGGAATGAAATTAGAAATCAATGATAAAATAAAAAAATAAAAGCTACTCCAACACCTGGAGACTAAATAATACACTACTAAAAGAACAATGGGTTGCAAAATATATCAAGGAGGAAATTAAAAAATTCGTAGAGGTGAATGAGAACACAAAGAATTGAAATCTCTGGGATACTATGAAGGCAGTACTAAGAGAAAAATTCATTGCATGGAGTTCATTCCTTAAAAGAAGAAATAGTCAACAAATAAATGACTTAGCCTTACATCTCAAGGCCCTAGAAAAAGAAGAACAAATCAATACCAAAAGCAGGAGAAGGCAGGAAATAATTAAAATCAGAGCTGAAATTAATGAAATAGAAACAAAAGAAACAATTTTTTAAAAAATTGACAAAACAAAAAGTTGGTTCTTTGAAAGAATAAATAAAATTGACAGACCCTTAGCCATGTTAACAAAGAGAAGGAGAGAGAAAACTCAAATTACTAACATACGTGATGAAAAAGAAAATATCACAACAGACACTACAGAAATACAGAAAATAATTAGAAATCATTTTGAAAACTTGTACTCTAATAAAATAGAAAATATTGAAGGCATTAACAAATTTCTAGAGTCATATGATTTGACTCTAGAAATATGATTTGCCCAAATCAAATCAGGATGATATACACAATTTAAACAAATCAATTTCAAGCAATGAAATAGAAGATGCCATCAGAAGCCTACCAAGTAAAGTCCAGGACCAGATGGATAGACAGCCGAGTTCTACAAGACCTTTGAAGTAGAACTAATATGAATACTCTTCAATTTATTTTAGGAAATAGAAAAAAGGGAGCACTTCCAAATTCATTCTATGAGGCCAATATCATCCTGATTCCAAAATCAGGCACAGACACATCAAAGAAAGAAAACTTCAGACCAATATCTCTAATGAATATAGATGCAAAAATTCTCAATAAAATTCTGGCAAATCGAATACAAAAACATCAAAAAGATCATGCAACACGATCAAGTGGGGTTTATCCCAGGAATGCAAGGTTGGCTCAACATACGGAAATCAATAAATGTAATTCATCACATCAATAAACTTAAAGATAAGAATTATATGATCATCTCAATAGATGCAGAAAAAGCATTCAACAACAGCACCAATTCATGTTCAAAACACTAGAAAAATCAGGGATAACAGGAACATATCTCAACATTGTAAAAGCTATCTATGCTAAGCCCCAGGCCAACATCATTTTATTTTATTTTATTTTATTTTAATTGGTTGTTCACAACATTACAAAGCTCTTGACATATCATATTTCATACATTAGATTGAAGTGGGTTATGAACTCCCAATTTTACCCCAAATGCAGATTGCAGAATCACGTCGGTTACACATCCACAATTTTACATAATGCCCTATTAGTAACTGTTGTATTCTGCTACCTTTCCTATCCCCTACTATCCCCCCTCCCCTCCCCTCCCATCTTCTCTCTCTACCCCATCTACTGTAATTCATTTCTCTCCTTGTTTATTTTCCCATTCCCCTCACAACCTCTTATATGTAATTTTGTATAGCAATGAGGGTCTCCCTTCATTTCCATGCAATTTCCCTTTTCTCTCCCTTTCCCTCCCATCTCATGCCTCTGTTTAATATTAATCTTTTCTTCTGGCTCTTCCTCCCTGCTCTGTTCATAATTGCTCTCATTATATCAAAGAAGACATTTGGTATTTGTTTTTTAGGGATTGGCTAGCTTCACTAAGCATAATCTGCTCTAGTGCCATCCATTTCCCTGCAAATTCCATGATTTTGTCATTTTTAAGTGCTGCGTAATATTCCATGGTGTATAAATGCCATATTTTTTTTATCCATTCATCTATTGAAGGGCATCTGGGTTGGTTCCACAGTCTAGCTATTGTGAATTGTGCTGCTATGAACATCGATGTGGCAGTATCCCTGTAGCATGCTCTTTTAAGGTCTTCAGGGAATAGTCCAAGAAGGGCAATAGCTGGGTCAAATGGTGGTTCCATTCCCAGCTTTCCCAGGAATCTCCATACTGCTTTCCAAATTCAGGCCAACATCATTTTAAATGGAGAAAAATTAAAAGCATTTCATCTAAAAACTGGAACAAGACAGGGAGACCCTCTTTCATCACTTCTATTTAACATAGTTCTTGAAACACTGGCCAGAGCAATTATACAAATGAAAGAAATTAAAGAGATACACATAGGAAAAGAAAAACTCAAATTAGCATTATTTGCTGATGATATGATTCTATACCTAGAAGACCCAAAAAATTCCACCAGAAAACTTCTAGAACTAGTAAATGAATTCAGCAAACTAGCAGGATACAAAATCAAAACCTATAAATCAAACGCATTTCTGTATATCAGTGACAAATCCTCTGAAAGGGAAACAAGGAAAACTAACCCATTTACAATAGCCTCAAAAAAATAAAACCTTGGGAATCAACCTAACAAAAGAGGTGAAAGACCTCTACAATGAAAACTACAGAACACTAAAGAAAGAAAATAAAGACGAACTTAGAAGATGGAAAGATCTCCCTTGTTTTTGGATAGGCAGAATTAATATTGTCAAAATGACCATACTACTAAAAGCATTATACAGATTTAATGCAATTCCAATCAAAATCCCAATAGAAATAGAAAAAGCAGTCATGAAATTCATCTGGAAAAAATAAGAGATCCAGAATAGCTAAAGCAATCCTTAGTAAGAAGAGTGAAGCAGGTGGCATCATTATACCAGACATTAAACTATACTACAATATAGCAATAGTAACAAAAACAGCATGGTATTGGCACCAAAACAGACTGGTAGATCAATGGTACAGAATAGAGGACATAGAAACTAACCCACAAAATTACAATTTTCTTATATTAGACAAAGGTGCCAAAAACATGCAATGGAGAAAAGATAGAATTGTTAACAAATGGTGCTGGGAAAACTGGAAATCCACAGGCAACAAGGTAAAATTAAAACCCTATTTTTCACCATGCACAAAACTCAACTCAAAGTCGATCAAGGACCTAGGAATTAAACCAGAGACCCTGCATCTAACAGAAAAAGAAGTAGGCCCTAATCTCCATCATGTCGGATTAGGCCCTTACTTCCTTAATAAGACTCCTACAGCACAAGAAATAAAATCAAGAACTAATAAATGGGATGGGGCTGGGGATTTGGCTCAAACGGTAGCGTGCTTGCCTGGCATGCGCAGGGCGCTGGGTTCGATCCTCAGCACCACATAAAAATAAAATAAAGATGTTGTGTCCACTGAAAACTAAAAATAAATATTAAAAAATCTCTCTTTTTTTTTCAAAAAAAGAATAAATAGGATGGGTTTAAACTAAAAAGGTGAGGTGAATAGAGAACCTACAGCGTGGTAGCAAATTTTTACCATAAGCACATCAGATAGAGCATTAATTTCTAGGATATATAAATAACTCAAAAATCTAAACACCAAAAAAACAAATAACCCAATCAATAAATGGGCCAAGGACCTGAACAGACACTCTCAGAAGGTGATATACAATCAATCAAGAAATATATGAAAAAATGTTCAACTTCTCTAACAATTAGAGGAATGCATATCAAAACTACTCTTAAGATTTTATCTCCCTCCAGTCAGTTGTCAGGTATTAAGAATACCAACAATAATAAGTGTTGGCAAGGATGTGGGGAAAAAGGCATTTCTGGTGGAACTGCAAAATGGTACAGCCAATGTGGAAAGCAGTATGGAGAATCCTTGGAAACCTGGGAATGGAATCACCATTTGACCCAGCTATCCCACTCCTTGGTCTATACCCATAGGGCTTAAAAACAGCATACTACAGGGACACAGCCTGTAGTATGCTGTTTATAGCATGTTTATAGCAATGTTTATAGCAGCACAATTCACAATAGCTAAACTGTTAAATCAACATTCATGCCCCACAGTAAATGAATGCATAAAGAAAATGCGGAATGTAAACAATGAATATTACTCAGCAACAGAAGAGAATAAAATCATAGCATTTGCAGGTAAATGGATGGAGTTGGAGAATATAATGCTAAGTGAAGTTAGCCAATCTCAAAAAACAAATACCGAATGCTGTCTCTGATATAATAAGGCAGATTTATACTGGGGTTGGGAGGGGGAGCATGGGAAGATTAGATGAACTGTAGATAGGGCAAAGTGGAGGGAGGGGAAGGGAGGGGGCAAGGTGTAAAAAAGATGGTGTTAGGAGATGGATATCATTACCCTAAGTACATGTATGAAGACACAAATGGTGTGAATATATTTTGTATACAACCAGAGATATGAAAAATCATGCTCTATATGTTTAATATGATTGTAATGTATTGTGCTATCATATATAAAAAAATTAGAATAAAAAATTTTAAAAAGTACCTATCTACTAATGATAAATCCCAGCCTAATTCCCTCTTAAAATTGGGAGCCATCTCGCCACAAAGACGTGAAAAGCTAATTTCGGTTTTACTATAAATTACTGCAGTTTCTAAACTTGCTTGGAATGCCTGCCCATGCCTTGCACTCACTCATGCCTGGCTTTCCCTGACCAGATAACCATCCTCTCTGAAGCTCTAATGACCCTCATAAATTCTGATGTCAGGGCCAGCTAAAATATTAAATAGCCTTTGTTCTATGCTTGTCAAAATTTTTTTATCTGTAAGTTCTCAACCCCCCTTTGTGTAACTTTCTGTGCTATAAAGCTGTGCTCTAAGACAGCTGCAGGGCTGTCTTTTGTTCCACGGTTTTTGTTGGGAGAGGCAGCCCTGCTGGTAGAAATTATAAGCTTGCTTTAATTTGATTTCAATTGGAGTCAGTGATCTTTTCTTTGCGTCACTGGTCTAACACTAAACAGTATCAGCAGTAGGAACTATCCAGAAAGTTATGGGCAGTTGCTGCCCCTGCCAAACCCTTATTAAAAGATGGCTGTATTTCATTATGGCCAAGACTCTTGCTATATAAGCATTAAGTTGTTGACTTTAGGACAGTTATCTGGACCTCTATGACTTCTAGAATAGGGGTCCTTAGAGGATTTCAGTGCACATCTTCTTTGTCCAGACCTAGTGATGGATGCCAAAGTTCTAGGAATTCCCCAGGAAACCCCCAGACATTATTGTGGCTTCTAAGTTTAAGGTAAAATATAAGTTTAGTTGACAATTAAACTAGAACTTGTCAAAGTTTCTAAATGAGAAAGTTGCTTATTTAAACTTAACCCTTAATGTTATTGAAATACTGTTGGGAGCCATTCTCACACGTGATCGGGTGCCTCCCGTTGAGGGTCTGAGGCACTTTGGCATAAGTCGAAGTTTTTCCCGGCCCTCTCCTGATGAGAGAGCCCATCCGTGTGGGGGTGTGCCTGACCACTGACCCCGGGGACCCAATCGCTGACCCTGACCTTGGAGTGCAGCCCCCCCCCCAACCTTCATTGGATGGAATTCTCCCCTGAATCTCTGGTTCCCTAATAAAAGGCTACTCCCCGGCGTGCTCGCTCTCTTTCTCCTGCTAGCCCTGAGTAATCCTTGCTGCCCTGCTGGGCGGCTAGAGGAGCGAACCAGAGAGGGGAGCCGTCTCGGACCTAGCAATAGAATTAAGGTAATTGAGTCTTGTGTTTTTATTTCGATCTCGTCTAACTAACTTTATGCCTAGAACCTCATTAATGAAACCACTGCGCAGGCCGCGTGGTAGAAAATACTTTTATTGAAATTAATCTCTTTGTTCAGACAGTTCTTCCTTCAAAAAGAAAAGCAAATTCTGTACCCAGTCTACTTTAATTTTAAATTCATATGTATCTTAAAATTCTAATATTAGTGGTTATTTATATATTTTTTTAAAAGTTATGGAACTACAACATTGTTGTTCAAAGGCAACCTTGCTGAAGTCTAATATACCAGATTAAAACAGAAATGCTCTGTTTTAAAGAGCCTACCTACCTTACTTTCCTTTTGTGTAAAATACATTTGTAACACATATCTCAGTCTAGGGATTAATATCCCTAATATAAAGGAATCCTACAAATTTATAAATAATGATTATTTAAAATCCCAATACAAAAATTTGACAAAAGATAAGAATTGGCAGTTCACAGAAAAGAAAAGCAAAATAGTGAAGGGAATGCAAATTGAAATACATGCTATTTTTCATCTCTTAATTGACAAATACTAAAAAGAGAGCATATCTAGTATTGGTAAGAATGTATAGATGTATAAATGCATTTTCATACATTTCTGATAGAAATATAAATTAATATTTTAAGAAAAAAGTTTATAAAAAACTAATAAATACATATATTTATTTGATCTAGGAATCTTGCCTTTAGAAATAACAGCTCCAGAATCTAAGGATATCTAAAGATAGACACATAATCATTATTTGATTGTGATGAAATAATCTATTCAGCAATAAGATAAATGGTTGAATTATGGCACATTATAATACTCAGCTATAAAAAATAATGTTTGAATAATATTCACTGACCTCAAGAGGTATGCAGATAAAATGGAAAAATTGAGTAATTTACATAGAATTTATTTTATTTTGTTTATTTATTTTTTGTTGTGATGGGGATTAAACCCAGGGAGGGACTCACACATGTTAAGCAAATGCTCTACCACTCATTCCAGTATTTATTTTTAAAACCATACTCTTGGGGGTGGAGATATAATTCAGTGGTAGAGCATTCGCCAACCACGTTACTGTAAGGCCCTGAGTTCAATCCCCAGTACTGCAAAACAAAACAAATAAACAAAAAATTGTATTCTCTCTCTCTCTCTCTCTCTCTCTCTCTCTCTCTCTCTATATATATATATATATATATATATATGTCTTTTTTTCCTGTTATGTGTTCATATTAACTAAGAGGAAAGTATGGAAAGATATATCCCTGTTGTTAGCAATGGTTATATTATGGAGCCGAAAAGTTGACCTTTTCTTTTCATTTTAGATTTATTTTGTTACAGAGTAAGTCCATTTTTTTTAATTGGAGAAGATTTAAATAGAAGAGAGTCAGTCTTATAACTAAGTGAATTACTAGAGTTCATAACTATTTGTCTAGAAAAAATTATGAATTATAGATTCATGATCACCTACTGAAATACTGCCAAAATTTTAAGACTTAATTATGTAAAATGAATAAATAATTCAAATTCACACTGTTGTAAAAATGTCCAGATTCACCCATTTAACTATTTAGATGAGTGACTCATCTATAGGCCTGTTTCCCACATTAATGAAGATGGAGAAGATGATGAGCTTCATCATTAATGAAGCAGTCAACCCTACATCTCCAACATTTCCCTTTTCCCTCTTTGATTTTAATTTTTTTTTTGTTAATACTCTTTATTCTTTTAAGTCCAGTCTCCAGTCTCCCACTCTGGATTATAAGTCCCAGCTCTTCCATCTCTTCCCTAGGAAATTAGTTCTTGAACTGTACATATATAAATACTTTACTTTTCTACTTTTCCTTTGGATACTTTTCTTTGTCTTAATTTCAAACCAAAGGCATCTTGTCAAGCATCACAGAGGTATTTACTGGGAATTCTCACTGTGCTAGAATTCAAGACAAAGTGCTTTCAGAATGTGAAGAAAGTAGGTATTGTATGTTTATTCAAGATATCTACCTATGTGCATTTAGTGATAGCTAGTGTTTTTCATCATATTTTAGGACACACATATTTTATAACATGTCCAAAATCAAGTATATTAAAAATGAGGGTGTGCTATGGCTTAATTGTTAGCTCCATGTCTTAACAATGGTGTGTCTTATCATTGAAGGGCACTTAGATTTAATAAAATACAGTGGAGATAGGGAGAAATGGAAAAGGCAGAGTATAATCAGAATACTGGATTTGACCAAAGCATTAAACCCACAAGGTATGGGAAGCAAAGGAAAAAGAACAAGCATATCAGGACATTTAGGTGGCATCATCCAAGTGACTAGAATTTTATTTTGCCCGCACCAGAACCCCTGGACAATGGTGGTAAGGGAGATTTGAGAATGAAGGGCCAGTAAGTTTTTCAAATTCCACCCCCCTCTCTCTTGCACTGGTGCCCCCCCCGCCTCTCTCTCCCTGGGAGTCAAACCCAGTGCCTCACACATGCTAGGCAAGCACTCTACCATTGAGCTACAATGGCAGCCCCAAGTGGGGAGGGGAATAATTTGAACGTCTGCAGAGACTTTACTACTTTCTCTGCTGAGAGGGGGAAAATTCAGTTTAAGACAGGATAAAAACTAGTTTAAAAACAGGCAATGTAATGGAGTAAGTAGAGGATATTAGAAGAAAACTTAAATGAAAAGCTTGCAAATCAAAATTGCTTTGAAAAGTATCTGATAATCTTGGGTAATCAATTTATATTCAGCAGTGCTTTACATTGAGGCATTTAATATAAAATTGGTCATAAGTTAAAATTACTCTATAGGAAGGGTCAGAGTGAATGTTGAGATATTATACAAAGAAGTATGACAAAACTGATAATCATATTTCTTCTTTTATGCTTATTGTATAAGTTGCTTTAAGGTGGAATATTGTCTGCTTTGGTTTGCTATTTCATTTCTTAATCAGGTTCAAATTCCTGGGATAGGTTTTTATTTAATGCCAATGCTTTTAGTAGACAAAACTCTTTGGAATGCACTTAACAGAATTAAAAATCTTCCATTCACTTACTTGAATTCCAAAAGGTTCATTTCATGGCGATAATCTCCCTGGATCATCTTTAAATTTGAGGTTTGCTCAGAAGTGGAAGACTCTATCTTTCCTAAGAGCTGCATTACCTAATGAAAGTATAAGAGGGAGCTTTTTTGTGTATGAGAAAAGTCACCAGCACTTACATGAATTATGTTTTATTCCTAAAGGAGCCAGCAAATAGACTTGAACTGAAAGCATGTTTGCATTTGAAAATTACTTTTTTCAAATGAGTATGATTCACAGTTATAGTCACACTATTTTCAAGAAAAGAATAACGGGAAGTGCTCCATTTGCTGTGCATAATATTCTTTTATACAATAGGCTAAATAATGATATTAAAAACACACTCTTGACATTAGTTTATTTATTAATTTGACACCCTTTTTTTTTTTTTTTTTTTTTTTTTTTACTTTCTGTCTTTCTGTTTACAATGTAAGCAATTATATCCTTTCACCACTTTATCCTCAGGGCGTATTAGGTGTCTGGTTGTAAATAGTCAACAAATATTTAGTGAATAATGTTTAAATACACAGTTGGGCTCTGAGGAAAACACACATGACTGACCAACATTCAGGCCCTCTGATCTCCAGCTAGTATTCTGACATGACCATAAAAGAATCACAAGTGAAATGACTTAAGGCATATAAAGATAGCGGGGGGAAAAGGTTCTGTTCTGAAATTTATGAATAGAATGCCTTTCACATTGCTAGAAGCATTAGAGAAATCCTTTAGGTACAAGAACTGGATTGAAAAATAGATGCAGAATTGCAGCACAGTGGTTGTGTCTGAACTAATCGCTGTCAAGGAGAATGAAATAGCATTGACGTCGTACAAGCAAACTTCAGCTCCTGAAGAAGGTGGGCATTTGATGTAATCAGTGTTCTCTTAGCAAAAAAAAAAAAAAAAAAAGAGGTGGATAATGAAAGAGTTTGAAGAGATACATATTTCGTGGCCAAACAAGAGCATCTGAATGATTGTTTACTTTTAACAGGATGAAAGCAGAAATGTTGAAAATAAAGTAACAGGCTAATATATATCTGGGAAAGAAAAGGGAAAACAGGCAGAGCAGTCATAATGTTAGATAAAATATTATTCAAGACAAAATATGTTAGAAAGTGGGACAGAGATGCCAATTTTTATAGCCAAAGGGCAAAATCCTCAGTGAAAAAATAAAGAACTTTGGACCTTTTTTACTCTATATACTGAATTGGAAAGCAACAACTTTTTAGGATAAACTAACATGTTATATAATGTGATTTTTAATGCCTTTTTTGTTTCTTTACTGGGAAAATAAGTAAAATACTAATAAGGATGTAGGAAGATAGGAAAAATATAAATTTTATTTAATAGATTTATTTATCAAACCATGTAGCTTTCGAATAGCCAACACTTTCCCAGTGCCTATGAGCATTTGCAGCAACTAAGCATGTGTGTGACTATAAAGAAAATTTCAAATTATTCCAAAAGGAAGGAAAAACATAGGTCATTAGCCTAACTATGCTACTCTAAAACCAGAAATTAATAAGAAAAGTATATGAAAAAGAAATAAAAATCCAGCCCCTTGAATAAAAAATATTCTTATAATTCTAGTGTTTATTTCATGTTTAACATGACATCTACTGCAAGGAGACTGCTGTACCCAAAAAAGATCAGCATGTGTCCATACCATTCTTTTGCACAGGCTGCTTCCAGGAACTCCATGAACCGCTCGCTCCTCTTAGCATTGCAGCTAAAGACCTTCTTCCTGTCCCCCCCCCCCTCCCCCCCCCCCCCCCCCCCCCCGCCACAGGACCCAGACCTGCTTGCAGACTAGGTTTCTTCCAGTCTCATACAGCTCTTTTCCTCATAGGTTTTCCCCTCAGTTAATCTCTTGTTCATCTAATCATCTTGTTCATCTAATTCCTTTATGGCATTGACTTCTCAAAGGCTTTGGACTAACACACATGTCAAAGAGTAAATTAACACTGCTATTACAGTTTAAGTAGGAAATGATAATGGGCACAGACAAATATATAAGCAGCATGTAACTACTTATAGGTAGTTGGTGCCCCTGGGTATTAAGGGTGAGTCAGAAAGCACAGATAATAAGTACAGATACTAAGCAGGGGCTTGTGAAGAGATGGCCTTTAAAATTCAGGCCAAAGGACTTTTGTATTTTTTATAAGAGACATAAACTATTGAAGGGTTTTAAACAGGGCTATAACATGATCAACTCACATTAATGTTGGATCTTTAATAATAATAGCTTCCTTGGGAAATGCCTGTTTATAATCCCTGGCTCCAGTCTTTGAGGGGAAGCCAGAAAATAAGCAAACAATGTTAACAGTGGAATCAGACAGTCTGTGCTCACAACGAGCAGCAGTACTAGAATATAGGTGGCACTCATTAAATATTTGTTGACTGGACTGACTGTATGTATGCATGAGCTGTCAGATTATGCATTTTGGAAGAAAAGAGTTTTTTTTTTTTAAATTACCACCTGTCTGGCCATTTTGATACGACATAATGAATGAGCTTACTTCAGGCAGTAACACATAGCATGAGTCCCATCTCTTTCCGATTACCTTCATATCCAAGTTCTTGGAAACAGTTTCTAGGGCAGACAAGAGGTCTTGAATTGATTTCTCCATTTGCCGGTACTCGTTCCTGATGAAGTGTATATCTCCAGAAAGCTTCATGATGCTTGAGTCACATCTAGTGCCAACATGGAAATCTATGTGAGTTCAACAGCCTTATAACATTTTAAATACTATAAGATCTGTGCATTCATTTGCTGACAAACGTTCTAAAGTTCTTTGAATAACATGTTGGTAGATGTAGCAGTATGTATAGGAACCTCCTTCTTCATTTTTTTTTTCTTCCTGATGGGAGAGAAACCAGTTTTTAAAACTCTTGCCCAAACTCAGAGCACCAAATTGGTATAAGGGAACATTGGAATAAATTGGGGAAATGTTTGCATTTTTAGCATTATATTAACTCATTCAAAGGACTTCTAGCAGATTTTAATTTTGTAGGGATACACCATGCTGTCTGTGGTTAGGCAAAATTGATAAAATGTCCTCTTCTTTATCATGTTTTGAATCCACTTTGCTCCCTTTAATCCAAGTTTTGAATCTACTTGGCACTCAGATTGCCAAGTTCTTCTCCTTTGGGTAGAAAAGGTGTCCCACCCAAACAAAAATCTTCTAATCCATTAAAACAAAAAAAGAAAAAGAAATTTTAAGAAAAGAAAAATCACCTTCTTAGCCCCAAACCTCCTCTTCCTTGAATGGTCTCAGTTAGCCTTTGTCTTTTATAGGGACAAAAATAATTCATATTAACATATAGATGAAGTTTTGGTCCATAGGTAGCATTTGATATTTTAGGGAGGGACCTCTGGTGAGATGGAGCTGAGTTGAAGACTGACCATTTTCCCAGCATGTCAGGGAAGAAAACACAGAGCCCTAGCCCCCTACCATCACCGAAGACCTCACTTAGGAGAGAGCAGTTTACATACTGCATTAGTGATCAGTTTCATTAAATGTTCCCTGAATTCATGACAGATAAAATGGAGAGCACTGAAGGACTGTGTCTTACATGTTTGAGTTATCAGAGAGCACTTTAACATTGTCATTTTATAAAATAACTTTATATAAATATAAGTAACTGTCTTCAGATAGTATTAGGAACTACATCTTCATGTTGCCATGCTAACTGCTACTAAGTTTGCATTATGACCATTGATAATTTTTGGGAACCAGAAATGAAATTTTTTTCTTAAGATTTTTGGTGCCAGAGAATTGAACTAAAGGTGGTTTAAGAAGGTAATTTTGCCTGAACATGCCCTTGAAGGGATGGATACCAGATGACTGGTGGTGGGAGCAGAGGCTACCAGAGAAAATATTAGGAGTCAGTCTTGTCAAGAATAGAAGCAAGATGGTATGCATGCAAGTCATGCCCCCAAACCATTTTCCATTTGTCTATGGAAAATGTCATTGTCAGAATTATACCTCTATTATTGATTAGTTGGAATATCTTTATGTGAGTCCATATTAAAATCCCCCCCAAATACATAGGAGTGTTTGCTGCTACCACTGCTTCCTGCTATCTCCTTCTATCCCTCCCTCACTCTCTACCCCTAGGGACAGCTGGTCTGTGTATTGGAGGCCACTGATCTCCATTGTCAGATTTGTCTTTGATTTCAGATAAGCCAGACTTTGAGTCTTGGCTTTGCTACTTCCTAAGTTTGTGATCTGGGACAAGTTTCTTCTATGAGTTTCAGTTTTCCTCATCTGAAAAAAAAAAGGAGGGGGAATAGTGATGCTAAGATCACTACACACAGTTGTACAATTCGTCTACCATGCAACTCCAGAGGGTGTCAAACACCTGGGCAACAGTGGACATATGTCTCAAGAGCATTGCGTGTTCAACCTTCAGAACTGAAGTGGAGGTCCTGAGAAGCACTACTTAGTAAAGTTATTCAAGGAAGGTGGTGATGAATATAAAGCATGTGGCCAGTACCTAGTGCAGAGGGAACACCCACACAAGATTAGCAGCTATTATTTATTAGTCATCTTGGAAGCTGCCACCTATTCATTCTCACCCCCCTGGCTTCCTCCACAAGCCCACCCATGCATGTTGAAGTGAAGGATTGTTAAGCAGCTTTTCAAACTGCATTCTGTCTTCCAAAAGGAAGTCTCTACCTCCTCTTTCTTTAGAATGGTTTTATTGTTTCTGTTAAAATAGTAACATGCCCATTGTAAAAAAATTCATATAATACCCCAAAAAAAAGAAAGAAAAAGAAAAAGAAAAAATAAAGAGTTAATATAATTTCAAATCCCACTTCTCAGAAATAACATTGCTAATATTTAATATTTGGTCACTTTTTAATATTTATTTTTGAACTCTGGATTGAACCCAGAGTCTCACGCATGGTAGGCGAGTGCTCTACCTCTGAGCCACAACCCCAGCCCCCCCACCCCATCACTCTCTTAATAATAGGGGTGTGTGTGTGTGCAATCATCCTTTGGTTTCTATAGGGGAATGGTTCTAGGACAGCCCCCAGAACCCTGAAGATACCCAATCCACAGATTTTCAAGTCTTTTATATTAATGGCATCCTGCCAAATACCTTATATTAGCTATAATAATAAATGCAATGTAAATGCTATGCAAGTAGCCATCATACTGTATAGTTTAGGGAATAATGACAAGAAAAATTCTTTATCTGTTCAGTACAATATGGAACGCTGGCTATATATTTCTTGACTATGAGAGATATTTGTTTCTGAAATAAAGAAGCTATAAAAAGTTATTGTAGATTGGAATTGTTATTTTTTTACAATACCAACTCAACTTTAGATATTATCTGTTGACCATATGAGAAAAATGAAGGAAATAAATTTATATACTTGTTCTTCAACAGTTCTGTGAATAGTTTGCTATTTTTAAATGCTAAATTTTATGATACTTTTATTATCTTCTATAACCAGAATTCCTACAGTTATTGAATCTTTATTCTATATTTAGATCTATGCTTATTAGCAGTTCTTCTAAATTATGATTCTTTTTCTGAAATTCCTTTTTTTTTTAATTCCTCAGTTGGCCAGATTTTTTCATCCAGATTTCAAAAGAAAGTGTCAGTAATGTTAAAATCCTTAGGAAAATCAGTTCTTCTACACTTGAAAGGTAAACATGGTAGATGTTGTTCCATTCTTTTCTGGTGCTGATTGAGATAGAGAAGTCTGAGGTGATTACACTTTTCCCTTCTTTTGTGTGATTTGCTTTGTCTACCTAGATCCCCAGTGATTCTTTATCCTTGATGTTCAGTAACTTCAACCAGGTTATCTTGGGTTAATTGTTCTTACATCAGGTTTTTCCAAGGATATAGTTTTACCTTTTGATCTCTGTTTCCAGTAAATTGTCTTCTCTTACATCCATGAAATTTTCTATGGTGTGTCAGTCATAAACATCCATATCCATTTTTATGTCAAAAGCATTTCTTGATGTGGTTTGCTCATGCTTTTTATTTTTTGAATGACTCTTTATTATTTTTAGATGTATTTATCCTGCTTAGGAGTTTCTAAAGTAGATTTAATCTCTAATATTTTCATTTTTTTCCTTTTATCTTATCCCTGAGAGATTCCAATTTATCTATTTCCTTTTGTTACATGATACCCTCTTTTTTTTTGGGGGGGGAATCCTCTTATATCTCGTTTTTTATACATTTTTTTAGTTGTAAATAGACACAATACCTTTATTTTATTTGTTTTTTATGTGGTGCCAGGGATCAAACCCAGTGCCTCACACAAACTAGGCAAGTACTCTACCACGAAGCCACAACCCTGGCCCTTATACCTCATTTTTAAAATTAACTTTTTATCTTATCAAAGTAAAACATGCTTATAGTTTAAAAGTCAATAATAAAAGGCAAAAGAAAAAAACTATAGGAGTTGTCCCTTATCCAGTTTTACACTTCAGTTACTTGTAGTCAATCGTGGTTGAAAGTATTAAATGGGAAAGGGTGAGTACAGTACAATTAGGTATTGAGAGAGAACGAGAACACAGTTACATGACTTTTATTACAGTATATATGTTATAATTTATATTTATTATTAGTTATTAGTGTTAATTTCTTATTATACCTAATTTACAAATTAAACTTTATCATAGGTATGTATATATAGGAAAAGAGTATTTGTAGGGTTTGGTACTATCTGCAATTCTAGGCATCTACTGGCAGTCTTCAAGATGAGGGGAGACTACTTTACCATGGTTCCTGACCTTTCCCTGCTTCTCTTCAGTTCCTCTCCCTAGAGGTAATTGCCTCAAACCTTTTGAGATTTTTGTGGTGTGAAATGAAGGTTCTCAGCTTATTTATCCTACAGCTTTAAAGTTCGTTTTATGAAATCTGCTAAGGCAGTTTCCACAAGTCCTCCTGCTTTCTCATTTCCAGGGCTTCTGTGCTGATATCCCTTGTCCTTGTGGGGTTTATGTTTTAAAGAGAAAATCTTTTTACTGTAGATTTGGTGGGGGTTTTGGAAGGAGCCAAATTCCTCACAATTGTTCATACAATCTTTTATCTCTTTTGCTCTTAATTTCTTTGAAACCAGGAGAATTTTTGTATGACCTCTTTACTTTTCTGGCCAATTCCTTTCATGAAGTACATTCATTCTTTGACCTGTGTTTTTGTCTGTCTGTGTATCTATCCATCCCAGACTGATATGATAGTAGTGGAAGTGATTTTTATTCATGGGTAGATTCTGCCTATCACTATGACATCTGTGAATATTTCTGGCTGCTTGCAGAAAATTGGTGGGTAGGTTTGGTGGAGGGCAGAGACCATGCTCTGTTGAGTCTTGCAGTATCAAATCTGGTATTTCTTTAGATCTGAGGGTGGGGGCACTTCTCTCAATTGTCCCTTGATAAGACAGACTGGAGAATCTCATATCAAATGTAAGTCATAGCTTTTCTGTGGTGACACTCTTTCCTCTCCAGTTTCTCTCAGCTATGAGCTGGCAAGGAGGGAGTCCTAGATTAATGAAACAATAAAGAACACCACTGGATTTTCAGCTAAAGCTCCCCAGCTATTCTGCATTGTTGACCTTATCTCTAAAAGGACATTTCCTATCTCTTGACCCACCTAAGCCCCCAAATAGTATTGCTAAATTAAAATTATTTTGTGAGCTGGGTTTGTGGCTCAGTGATAGAGTGCTTGTCACATAGGCGTGAGGCACTGGGTTTGATCCTCAGCACCACATAAAAAAATAAATAAACAAAATAAAGTTATTGTGTCCATCTACAACTGAAAATATTTTTTAAAACTTAAAAAAAATTATTTGGCCTATGCCTTTCAGGATTATGATTCTTGATTTTGAAGAAATCTTTGTTTAAGGTCTGAGAAGGACAGTGTCAGTCCAAACATCACAATATTTGGCAAGTGTGTTTTGTTTGTGGTTAATGATTGTGACAAATTCCATTTTATGCTAAAGGAGGTGTTTTTGTTTTCCTTTTATTTTTCATTGGAATTGAGATATCTCAAGAGAAGAAAGTGGAATTAAGTGTATTCTGTCCCCTTTAGCCAGAAGTATCCCTTATCTTTTAAAAGTTGATGATATTTATAATATCATTGTTTCTTTAAAGGACATGAGTTTGCTTTTAATCACACATCAACCCAATTTATCACTTTTAAAAATGCTATCTTGCTTTGGAGTCTAAAGAGTCAAATGTGGTAAGCAACTTGGCCTCCTCTGACTTCTGCTGCCGATTGTAAGCCATAGCCGTCCCTATCCATCCATAGGGATGTGCCCTTTGCACACCCACTGTTTCCTTTTTTGCACTTGAGACTCATCTATCAAATAGAGGAGAAGGTGTCAAGGGTAAGCTGAGAACCTCATTTCATTGGAAGTACTTGCTTTTAAACTACCACTATGTTTGGATGTGGGGAAAAAGTTATAAAATTCCAAGAACATTGTAGTTATTGAATATTGAGTCAGATTTATGAAGTGGCAAGGTGATTATTAGGAATTATTTTAAAATAATCAACTACATTTCACTTAATTTCAAAATGCTAATTGATATTAAAGTCACTAGATGTGGAGAGCCAGTAATCAATATGCCTTAGCTTGTCCATTAGTCATTTTGTCTGGCAAAAACACAGACAAGAAACAGGAGAAGAAGGATGAATTTAAGTCTCATGGCTTTCAGCCAGATTCTGTCTCAGATTTCCAAATAGATTTCAAAAATTTTCCATAAAAAGGGGACATTTCAAGGAAAACTAAGACCTTGTTCCAAAATCACTGCTTACAATTGAAGATGAAAATAAATAAGAAATTGGAGCAAGCTGGGTATAGTGACCCTCTCCTGTGGTCACAGCTACTTGGGAGGCTGGGGCAGGAGGATTGATAGAGTCCAGAAGTTTAGGGCAACATAGCAAGACCCTGTTTCAAAAAATAAATAAATAAGAAATGAGCTGGGGATATAGAGCATGTGCTTAGCATGCACAGTCCTTGGGTTCGATTTCCAATATTGTCCCACCCCCTGCCCAAAACAAAAGGAAGAAATAGAGCAGAGCAAAAAGAGTTGTATATCTCTTCTTGATGTAATTCTATTGATCTCTGGGTTGCTTTTTAATCCATTTGTTCTTTTGTATGCAAAAAAAAGATTTATAAGAACAAAATAATAGGTTTGTAAATGACTCATGGCGAGTGTCATCAGCACACCACCAGCTTGTACCAAATCTTGCTTCATTCACTAATGATTTTTTTTCTTTTTTGAAGTTCTGGGATTGAACTCAGGATCTCATGCTTGCTAGGCAAGTACTCTACCACTAAGCTATATCCCCAGCCCACTATATTTCACTTAAAATGGATATTTGGTGTTTATCTTTTTGCAAAAACCTATCTAAGAAGAGTTGTGGATTTGCTCATGTTTATTTCAGTATCTTGCTTCATAACTCACCCAAATACTATAAAAATTCTTATGTATCAAGTATGAAATAATCGTATGTTTAACCCAAATATTATAAAAATTTATTTATATTGAACATTATATAGTTACATATAGTTTATTTATGTATTTACAGAAAATATTAATACAATAATTTGGTTTGTATAGTCTCTGGGTTATCAGTTAGTTTTCTTTGATGACAGTTTTCCAACCATGACTGTTATTCCCTAAACTGTATCTTCATTTTTAAGAGGAAAGAAGTCATACTTCAGAACTACACTATGTTTCCCAGAGCCACTATATCATTTTTATTATAGGTCAAGCAAAAGCCTGGGCCCACCCCCAGCCTCTACACCTTTGAGCACCATGCCCTTTATGGTTAATATCCCACAGGCTTCCCATATGGTACTGACCAAATACACAATTACCCCTTGACTCTCTTCCCATTTCCTTGTCAAAACTGTTCCTCATTTTATATTTCTGTTGAATAACATGAACATTCAACTGGCCCCCAAGACAGAAACTGTGGTAGCTATCCTGGACTCCTGTATTTTAACTCATTTTCCATGTTAATTCATGTACTAATCCTATAGATTCAATTTTCCAAATGCTCTGTTCTGGAACTGAGTGCCTGAGTTTAGGCCCTTGCCACCTCTCACCTGGGTTGCCTCTGGTCTCCATGCCCCCTTTCTGAACTCCCCCAAATCATCCCCTTACCTGAAATCCTCCCATGGCTATTTACAACCATCTACATAGTGTTCAGACACTGGCCCACAGAGTCACTCATATTTCAACTTTGGGCCACTTCTTGAACTTTTTCTCCCATCTCTTCTTGAATCATACTCTCAAATCCCATAACCCTAAAGAGTCTTCTCCCAGCCTTTCAACACACCACAATAATCTTTGCCTTGATTCTTTTCCATGTGTCATTCCTCCTTGATTTGAAGTGTCTTTCCCACCCCTCCTTGTATACCTAACTGCTACCAGTTCTTCACAATCCATCTCGAATGTCACCTCATCTCCCTCCCCTGTCTGTCTGGTTGGATATTCTCACAGCACCCCAGGTTTTCAGCATAGTGTTGCTCTATCGATGACCTTCAAAACTTGTTCTGCTAGATAGATTGTGAGCAGCTACAGAGAGCAGGTTGTGTTGCTGAAATTTAGTACAATGCCTAGCTTATAGTATTTAGGTTTTTTTTTTAATTGAATGGATGAATACCCTGGAGTAATGTTATTGTTCAAATGTGTCTCCTTCAGAATTCAGGTGTTGCCAACGTGAGAGTATTAATAAGGGAGGAGGTATTTAAGAGATGAGTAGGCCCTGAGAGCTCCTCCCAGATCAGTGAGTCCCTTATAGAAGAGTCTTCACACAGCATTTGAAGAATTTTCCATTTCACTAGTTTTCTCTGATGTGTGAGGAGACAGTGTCTCTCCCCTCTGGAGGATGCAGCCCTCACCAGACAACTGAAACTTCGGACTCCCTTGTTATATTTCTCTACCTTCAGAACTGTGGGAAAATAAGTTTTGTTTTTTATAAATTACCCATCTTCCGGTATTTTGTTATAGCAGCATAAACAGATTGAGAGACTTGACTTTGTTGTCAATCACTGAATTCTCATTTGGTCTTTTATACTTCAGAGAAGATTAATAAGATGGAAGTGGGGGTATTTCAGGAGAGAGGAAAGAGTTTCTGGCAGAAGATGCAGAGATGGAGAGTATCAGTGGTAAGCCATTCACAAGTACTGCCAATGCTTAACAGATTTTTTTTTTCTGAATTTCTTAGTATTAACTCTTGATTTGAAACTCTCATACAAAATCTGTTATTCAAAACTTCATCTGGTTGGCAGAAAATCTCTTTGATTAGACTGATAACTAGTCCTTGTATATTTTAAATGTTTTACTCATTAGAACCTGACAAATGGATATTTATATGTGGTTATAGGTTGTGTATGGCTGTTGGCACTTGGGCAGTTGTGGGTTGTGAAGACAAGACTCCAGTCACTTCCAGTGAAACCAAACTGGATATTCTATATAAGGGGTCTTGAATACAACCTTGGGTCTTTCAAAGTTCTAAAGACATTTTCTCAACTACTGTTTCATCAGTTTAGCTTAATATAAAGTCAATAACTTGTTATCTAAACTATGGAATTTATTTAGGGATGAGAATTCAATGGCTGAGAACTGATTGTTAAACATGAGTTAACATGTTTCTTCTCACCTGGCTACTCTTCCCCGAAGGTCTCCAACTCCTTGCAGGTGTTTGATGTTTAGATCCTGCACTGCGAAATTAGTTCCTGTGGTCACCTGATCTCGAGTTCTTATTTGGTCTTCTAAGACCTGAAATTTTGAGTTAAGATGGCAATTAATATTCCATCACACATGGTAAGAAAACTTCATCTGAAGCAAATGGATTTTGTGGTTAGGTCCAGGTGGTAAAGGAGTGCAAGAGGCTGGTCTCACAGAATTGATCTTGGTTTATCTGGAGGAGGCAGCTATGGTTTGATTGTAGCTGATTGTGGCCAGGTGGGAGCAACATCTCACTAGTGTTTCAACAAAAGCTAGAAAATGAGACTTTATGTAAAAATCTCAATTTTAAAATATTGGCATGTTGTTAAAAATCTTTAAGCTCTATATAGGCCAAACAGAACATGTTTATTGGTTTGATTTGGCCATAAGTTGCCATTTGGCCATCATTAATATAAAAATTTCTCTCACACACACAAACATACACAATTTCAGTGTGGATGATCAGATTTAAAAAGAGATTTTTATTCAATGTGGCATCAGTCAAGTTCTTTTTTGTTGTTGGTTTGTTTTCTGGTGCTGGGGATTGAACCTAGGGCCTTGTGCATGCAAGGCAAGCACTCTGCCAGCTGAGCTATGTCCCCAGCCCAGGCAGGGGCTTTATGAATTGAATCAGAACCACGTCAAAGCTAACACAACTGACATAAGCCAATCTGAATCAAACCATTTCATAAACATGGAGTGAAAGGGGTTTATTTTTTCAGATTTCTTGAGAACACAAAAGGTTTATGGCATATGTGCTTTCGGATTGTGTCATTGAGTATTGTTAATTATTTCTCTCATGGTATTTTGGAAATGAAGCTGTCTTTCCTATATTGCCAGATTGGTGGTCCTGAGAACAGTGGTTTTTATTTTTTGTACCTGTTTATGAATGTTAATTTTAAAATTGAAAAAAAAAATTGCCTATCCATAGAAAAAAATTCATTTTAGTTGACATTCAAATTCCAATGTGAAGTGTTGACATATACTTTTTTGTTGTTATTGAGAAAAGAATGAGAGCATAGAATTTCAGAAAACAAACAAATTTGGATTTGGGGAAACATTTGAGTTTATTATATTTGACAAAGTTCTGAACTACATTTAAAATTATGTTTATGAATTATGCTAGGTAGAGTAGGATTTTTTATCAAATGTATTACAGGAATTTCAAAGGCCAAATACAGATCTTTCCCATTTTTAAATTGGCAGACTGAGAAAACCCAAGAGCAAATAGAGCCTAAGTTGAAGATATAAAAGTGTGAAAAACATTAGCTAGAGTTTGTTTTTTGCCTTTTCTCATTTATATGTAGGTTTTTTAAATTAAAGAACAGTGATGAAGGTGAACTTTTTCTATGATAGAATGAAACATTTTGTATAAGAAGCAAATCAGTATAGTAATAGTATGTTGCCAATGAGTTCAATGTAGTGTAATAATGTCCTGTAATGTAATTGTGTCATGAAGACCTTGGTAAGTGTGAAAATACTATGCATGAGACTAACCAATCAGTAGGGGAGAAATTTTACAAATGGTGTGGGATCATTTAGGTATTTACCTCATGTCATATTGATATAGATTTTAGAAAAACTGAATAAAACTATAAATTGAAATTAAGCCATAAGAGGAGGCTGGAATGTAGCTCAGTGGTGGAGTTCCTGCTTCACATGTGTTAATCCCCAACTAGGTTTGATCCCCAGCATCACACACACACACACACACACACACACACACACACACAAATTAAGTCAGTAGAATAACAATTAAAAGATGATATTATTTCATTTCTGAAGACTTTTCTCTTCTCAAAAGTAATAAGAAGCAAAATATTTGAGTGCTTAAGATATTTTATATTAAACTTGTTAAACATTATAAATACAATTAAGACATTAAAAGTAAGCTTGAAAAACATTAATAACAAATGTTATTGCCAAAGTTTCATTAGTGTTCTGCAATCAGCATGTACCTGTTGGTGAGAGAGAGCTGATGCTATTCGCCTTTCCCCACCTTTGTGTTCAGCGTCATCACAGTGGTTATTTGAAATCATAGTGGGAGTATTTACACCATGCAAGTAGGTAAACACCACACATCAGGTTTTTTTCTCCCCAGGAAAAAAAAATTCTTATTGTTAAACATTTATCATTGTACCACTGGTTAATATCTTTAATATGTAAAAGAGTTCATCAAATCAACAAGAATTTAAAAGTGCTAAAACTCTCAAAGACAAATTGGCAAAAAAACATGAGCAGAATATTGGCAGAGGAAATATAAAATTTCATAGTCATTTTTAAAAAGTGGATTCAAAACCTTCAAGAAAAAAACAGATCTCATTTTTTTGTCCTATGAAATTAGCAAAGATTAAAACAATAAATCTCAATGCTGGCATAGGCCCAGTGAAAAAAATCACTCTCATATAATGCTAATGAAAGGATAAACCAGTATAATCTTTCTGAAAACCATTTTGGCAACACATATCAAGAATTTTCACAGCATTTATATCTTGGTAATTCTATTTCTAAGAATATATATTATGGAAATAATCCAAATGCAGATATATACTTAAGCACAAAGATATTTTAACATTAAGAATAATAAAGCAAATCATGGTATATGCTCCATTTGAGGAGTTTCTAATGACATGAAAGGGTTTGTGTTATAATTTTATGTTAAAGACTGTGCTAACAAAAATAGTTTCAGCCTCCTAAACAGAATACTTACAAGAGCTAGAGGGAGATATATCTGGATGTTTTCGGAGATTGACATTTCATGGTGGAATTGTGAGAAATTTTTTTCTCAGGTTTTAAAATTTCTTCCTGAACTTCCAAAATAATTACACAGAACAAGAATTGCTTCTATAAATTGTAGCGGGGGATCCACAATAAGGCAATGTTATACAAAAAAAAATTTCTTTTTTTAAGTTAAAAATGTTATTTTTAAGACATAATTAATAGTCTGCTTTAAAAATCATTTTCTTTTAAAAAGAAACAAGCAATGTAACTGTTGCAATTATGGTAATCTAAAAAAATTATTGTTTTATTCCTTTTAAGAACCTGAGTCAAGTTTTAGTTCACATTTGGATCTATCTTGCTGGCTGGTTTACAAATGGACTAACTAGGTTGCTGAGTTTAGGTGCCATTAAAATATTTGAATAGCATTGATTTCTCTATAAAGTGCTTATTACTTATAGTTTTAGTTTTTCACTAAGGGTAACCAAATAATTTCTACTTCATAATGTTTTAACAGTGTTATCTAAAGCCTTTAAAATGTATTTTAAATTTAGTTTTCCACATAAATCAGCCCTCCTCATTTTCTCTAATCATGTCAAACCCTTAAGAGGACTCAAATATTTTGAGGTTTTATAGTTTTTTGGAAAATGTTTTGGCTTTGTCTTTTTTTTTAAAGAACTAACCTTGGCCAGGTGTGGTGATGCACGAATGTAATTCCAGCAACTAGGGAGGCTGAGACAGGAGGATCTCCAGTTCAAAGCCAGCCTAAGCAATTTAAGAGGTACTAAGCAACTCAGTGAGACCTGTCTCTAAATAAAATACAAAAAGGGGCTGGGGATGTGGCTCAGTGGTTAAGTGCCCCTGAGTTCAATCCTGGTACCAAAAAAAAAAAAAAAAGAACTAATCTAATTTTTATTTTTAGTTATACATGGGCACAATATCTTTATTTTGTTCATTTATTTTTATGTTGTGCTGAGGATCAAACCCAGGGTCTCACACGTGAGAAGCAAGTGCTCTACTGCTGAGCCACGACCCCAGCCCCAGATAATCAATTATTGTAGGAAAAGAAACACTAAAAGATACTAGAGATATAGAATATGTTTTCCCTTTTAATACTAAGAGTATTTTATTCAGGTATAATTAATATTGAAATGCACAAATCAAAGTGCACAGCTGGATAGATCTTGACAAATGTGATCAACTATGTAACAATGACCCAGGTCAGAATGCACAATATGCTTAGGAACATTTTGGTGAGAATGTTCTTTTCAACTACCAAGATATTTTGATCATGTATTGGAATCTTATTTTAGTGCTAGCGCTATATTTACTTGATTTTCTTTCCTTTTTAAAATTATTTTTCTTAGTTGTTGATAGATCTTTATTTTATTTATTTATACATGGTGCTGAGAATTGAACATGGTGCTGAGAATTGAACCCAGTCCCTCACACATGCCAGGCAAGTGTGCTACCACTGAGCCACAGTCCCAGCCTTTACTTGATTTTCTGGTCATTTCAAAAAGCACAGAGCTGCTTGCCTCTTGACACCTTAGTGACACTGTCATGTCTGGAATCACCTTTGGTCAATTGACTTTGCAGGTACCAGGGTCAATTCAACATGAACTTAATACCACTAATATACCTTTTGAAAAATCAACTAATAGTTTTTAACGCTCCATATTTTCTCAGTTGCATCATGGAGTCTGCTAGACCCTGCAGATAGGAAATAAACTCATAAATATCCTCTACCTCAAAGATAAATTCATGAGCAAATCATTCCTGGGTTAATTCCATGGTTAGTATTTAATGTTTTGTTGTTGGTGGTGGTTTATTTGTTTTTTAATTCATATTCTCACTGATAGTAGAAAGCTAAAGGGCATTGTTATTTCTCATTATTCCACATTTTTTTTGGCCAGGTTCCTAAAGTGTATTACTGGAACCCTTGCCCAAAAGTTGTTAACCCTGATTCATCATGCATGTGTACTTTAAAAACTCTGGAAGATAATATCTTGGTTTAGACTAAGAATTTTCTTTTTTGATCAAAAATCTTATTTTTCCTTTAAAACCTTAAAAATCATTTATTTACCCATATTCTCAAGAATTTAGAGTGCTGCCTACGTGCCAGACACTGCTGTTGACTTACTAGTGAATTAAGCAAACTTCCTGCACTTATGGAGATTATATTTTAGAGGAAGAAAACAACCAATAGACAAAAATAGATTGTGCTAAGTACTATAAAAGTAGAGTTTAAGGGAGATTGAAACTGTTGGGCTGAGGAGGGGTGCTATCTTACACAGTATGAAGGAAATCTTCTCTTTGAAGATGGTTTAACCAGAGACCTGAAGGAAATAAAGAACATGTCATAGTGGAGGAAGATGATCCAAACTGAATAGAAGGGAATAATTGGGAGACGAGCATGGCCAGACTGAAGGAGGTGGGTGGAGACGGAGTCAGAGATTGCTGGTGGATTTGTGAACCAGCATGTTGTGTATTATGAATATCTCTGTTTGGAATCATGACATTAATAAATCATGGAGATTTAAACTAAGAGTTTCTTAACATAAATATGTGGTATAATGTTAAATAGATCTTTGCCAATACAAGATAGATAGACAATAAATAGTTTTTGAATGGAAGTTCCCTCTACTTTTCAGCATAAATGAGTAGTTCAAAAATTAAACTGTTTTCCTCTGAGGCAGCTATAATCATTTAAACAGAAACAACAGCAACACATTTCTACAGTTGAAAAATGACATTGGTGGTTGATAATTTTTTTGTCAAGCAATGATGCCAATATGTGAAAGAGAACTACCTCAATGTTTTGGTTGAGTTTTTTGACGATGCTAGTGATGGTCTGTATATGGCTTTCTAGTAACTTCCTGGCAAGTAATTCCTCTTTTCGAAAGCCGTGGGTCCCTTGGAGACAAGAAGAGATGTCCTCCTTGATGCGGAAGGCTTGTTCAAGGAGGAACGCTATGGTGCGCTCCTGGTTGTTCAGTCTGTCTTCCAGCTGACTTTTCTGGGTGTTTTGGATGATGGGAAGAAAAGGACGGCCCCTGGTCAGGAAAAGGAAATACCAGGGGTGTTACAAGAACGAACTGGATGAGCCAGGAACCAGAATGTGCCTCCTCATGCTACTCCTTTATTTTCTCACCTGTGAGAAACTTGATAGGACTTTAAGTTCTCACAAGGTTAGAATCTTGAGTTTATGTCTTGTCTAAGAAGCAATCTGACTTTTGCCTTGATTTCATATCATGCATTTTTCATGTTTCCCAAGGAGGAATTATTCTATATACAATGACAGTAAAATTTTAAGACAAATTGGTAGTGGTTGGGAGGAAATGGGGGGTCCATAAAAGATAATACTAGAAAGCTTTCCCCATGATTTCTGCCTTTATATACACTTGCATAAAAACTCAACTTTAATCTAAAAAATATCTAAATTCTTATATGTATAAAAGTGCAAAAGTGACTATATTAGAGTTTCCCAAAAGGTATGTCTTAGAATAGTAGTTAGTAAACTAATAGGCCACTGCACAAGAATTTTATGGTCAAATAAATTTGGAAAACATTGTATATCACATCCATCTTTTGTGACTTACAACATGTTTATCACATTAATGTCTAATTGTATTGTTTTTGTTTGGATATGAAGTATCTCTCAAAAACTTCAGTGTTGGCAGCCGAGTTCTACAATAACTTTAAAAAAAGAACTAATAGTAATACTCTTCAATTTATTTAAGGAAATAGAAAAAGAGGCAGCACTTCCAAACTCATTCTATGAGGCCAGTATCAGCCTGATTTCAAAACCAGGCACAGACACATGAAAAAAAGGAAACTTCAGATCAATATCTCTAATGAACATAGATGCTAAAATTCTGGCAAATTGAATACAAAAACATCAAGAAGGTAGTGCACCACGATCAAGTGGAGTTCATCCCAGGGATGCAAATTTGGTTCAACATACAGAAATCAATAAATGTAATTCATCACATCAATAGACTCAAAGATAAGAATCATATGATCATTTAAATAAATGCAGAAAAAGCATTTGACAAAATACAGCACCCATTCATGTTCAAAACCCTAGAAAACCTTGGGACAGCAGGAGCATATCTCAACATCATAAAGGCTATCTATGCTAAGTCTCAGGCCAACATCATTCTAAATGGAGAAAAATTAAAGGCATTCCCTTTAAAAACTGGAATTAGACAGGGATGCTCTCTTCACCACTTCTATTGTTAAATAGTTCTTGAAATACTGGCCAGAGCAATTAGACAGATGAAAGAAATTAAATGGATACACATAGGAAAAGAAGAACTCAAATTGGCACCGTTTGCTCATGATATGATTTTATACTTAGAAGACCCAAAAAATTCCACCAGAAAACTTCTAGAATTAGTAAATGAATTTAGCAATGTAGCAGCATATAATAAATACCCCTAAATCGAATGCATTTCTGAATATCAGTGACAAATTGTCAGAAAGGAAAATTACCCGATTTACAATAGCCTCAATAAAAGTAAAATACTTGGGAGCCAACTTAGCAAAAGAGGTGAAAGACTTCTAAACAAAAACTACAGAATGCTAAAGAAAGAAAGAAGATCTTAGAAGATAGAAAGATCTATCTTGCTCTTGGATAGGCAGAATTAATATTATCAAAATGACCATACTACCGAAAGCACTATACAGATTTAATGTAATTCCAATCAAAATCCCAATGACATTCCTCATAGAAATAGAAAAAGCAGTCATGAAATTCATCTGGAAAAATAAGAGATCCAGAATAGTTAAAGCAATCCTTAGCAAGAAGAGTGAAGCAGGTAGCATCACTACACCAGATCTTAAACTATACTACAGAGCAATAGTAACAAAAGCAGCATGGTATTGGCACCAAAACAGACTGGTAGACCAATGATACAGAATAGAGGACACAGAGACTAGCCCACAAAATTACAATTATCTTATATTAGACAAAGGCTCCAAGACATACATTGGAGAAAAGATAGCCTCTCTTCAACAAATGGTGCTGGGAACACTGGAAATCCATATGCAACAAAATGAAATTAAACCCTATCTCTCACCATGCACAACTCAACTCAACTCAAAATGGGTCAAGGGACTAGGAATAAAACTAGAGACCCTGCATCTAATAGAAGAAAAAATAAGCCCTAATCTCCATCATGTAGGATTAGGCCCTAAATTCCTTAATAAGACTCCTATAGCACAGAAATTAAAATCAAGAATCAATAAATGAGATGGATTCAAACTAAAAAGTTTCTTCTCAGCAAAATAAATAATCTGTGAGGTAAACAGAGAGCTACATCCTGGGAGCAAATTTTTACCCCTCACACATCAGTAGAGCACTAATCTCTAGAGTATATAAAGAACTCAAAAAGCTAAGCACCAAAAAAACAAATAACCCAATCAACAAATGGGCCAAGGACCTGAACAGACACTTCTCAGGATATACAATCAATCAACAAGTATATGAAAAAATGTTCATCATCTCTAGCAATCAGAGAGATGCAAATCAAAACTACTCTAAGATATGATCTCACTCCACTCAGAGTGGCAGCTATTATGAAGACAAACAACAAAAAGTGTTGGCGAGGATGTGGGGGAAAAGTACACTCATAAATTGCTGGTGGGACTGCAAATTGTACAGCCAATATGGAAAGCAGTATGGAGATTCCTTGGAAATCTGGGAATGGAACCACCATTTGACCTAGGTATCCCTTTCCTCAGTTTATACCTAAAGGACTTAAAAACAGCATACTTCAGGGACACAGCCACATCAATGTTTATAGCAGCACAATTCACAATAGCTAAACTGTGGAGTCAACCTAGATGCCATTCAATAAATGAATGGATAAAAAAATTCAGTATATATACACAATGGAATATTACTGAGCAATAAAAGAAAATAAAATCATGGCATTTACAAGTAAATGGAGTTAGAGAAGATAATGCTAAGTGAAGTTAGCCAATCCCCAAAAACCAAATGTCAAATGTTTCTCCAATATAAGAAGGCTGATTCATAGTGGGGTAAGGAGGGGGAGCATGGGAAGAATAGAAGAACTCTAGATATGGCAAGGGAGGAATATGGGGTTAGAAATGATGGTGAAATGTGATGAACATTATTATCCAAGGTACATGTATGAGGACCCGAATCAGTGTGAATATACTTTGTATACAACCAGAGATATGAAAAATTTGTGCTCTATATGTGTAATATGAATTGTAATGCAGTCTGCTGTCATATATAAATAAAAAATTAATAAAACAGTGAAAAAAAACCAAAAAACTTCTGTGTTGGGCTGGGTATAGTGGCACACGCCTATAATCCCTGTGGATCAGGAGGCTGAGGTAGGAGGATTATGAGTTCAAAGTAAGGTTCAGTATCTTAGCACCCTGTCTCAAAACACTAAAAAGGGCTGGGGATGTGGCTTAGGGGTTGAGCACACCTGGGCTCAACCCCTCAAAAAACAAACAAACAAAAAAATCTCCTACATTAATACAGGAGGTAAAACGATTAGATCTAAGAACCTTAACTTAAACCCGTGGATTGATCCATTTGATTAATAATTTGAATTACTCTTTTATTAGCAAATAAGAATTCTAGGCAGGTGGGCTGTGTCTACAGGGAGTGGGTCACTGGGGGCATCCCATGGGGATTATACATTTCTTCCTGGCCCCTCCTATTCTCTTGTTGCTTCTTGGCTACCATGAGCTGAGCAGTTTTCTTCCACCATACCCTTTTGCTACATCTCAGACACAGAGCAATCGGATTGACTGTGAATTGAGACCTCTAAAACCATGAGCCCAAATAAATATTTCTTCCCTGAAGATGTTAGTGTCAGGACGGTGAACTGAAATCTGTGGAATTATGAGCCCAAACAAACTTTTCTTCCTCTAAGTTGTTCTTGTCAGATAGCAGGTAAGAAAAATAACTCATATAGTAGTTAACTAACTAGTCCTAGGCCATCAAATTCCCATGGCTGAAGCACTTGATTATAGTCCCTAAGTATAGGTCACTTCCAAAGCCGATGCATGCATTGATTTCTGACCTCGCACCAGGTCAATATTTCATCAGGTCTACATGAGAGTTAGAAGTTTACTTTCAATTTGTCTCTAATGCTGTTAAGTTTCTTGAGGGCTTTGTATGACCTTATGTCCCAGTAGAGAGGACTTTGGATGTTCCTTCTTCAATCGTACCTGTTTAACACTGAGCTTTTTCACAAGCTTTCAGTTGAAGAGATGCTTCAGTATCACAACTATTTTATGTGGCATTACCAGGATTGGATCCAAGAATTCTGAAATGTAGCCTAAGATAATTCTCAAGATGCAAAATATTTTATGAATATCATTAGAAGAAGGCAGACTTAAAAGGAGAAGGGAATTTGACCTTTATTAAGGCCTGGGAATAAAATGATGAATAAGACAAATAAAAACAATTTCCTGTTCTGTAGGAAACATCTACTTATATGCTTATGTAGATGTTAAATATATAGCATATATATCTTTTAAAAGTGACTGAAATACATACTGGATCATAAAAGCCAAGGCCAAGTAGTTTAAACTATTCCCACTGCAAAACCCAGAATAACCATTTGCAGTGGGCTAATATTTCCCTGGAATTAGAATGTACTGAAGACAGAAACTTTTAGGATCAAAGCATGAACACTGGTATTTTTCTGAAGACTAAAAGTGTTAGTGAGAGTTTGACTTCGTTGTGTAAAACAGAAACCCACAGAGAGCCCTAACACATAGGGTTTATTTGGCTTATGTAACAAGAAGTCTAGAGGTTAAGTGAAGAGGTTTGGTGCAACTGACCAAGGAAGTGGTCCAGTATCCAAGTGCCTTCTGGCTTCCAGACCCACTTCAACGTGTAACTCTTACCTTCAGTGTGTCAAGGTTGTTATTCTATGAAGTTGTGTTCATATTCCACACAGAAAAGGTGGACGGCCAGGAATACAGTGTGTGTGCCAGCTGTTTGTCCCACCCCCTGTTTTTTAATTTGAGAAAAAGCAAAAAACAACTGTTCTAAAGACTCACTAGACTCACTATGACACATTGAGTGTATTTCATTGATTGAAGTTGTGCCATATTGCCACCTCATGTGACTTTTTTTTTTTTAAATTGGGCACATTGTGGTCTTAAGCAAAACTAGGACTTTTATTAGCAAAGAAGAGGGGAATGCGAACATATTGGATTGGCTACCAGAGGCATTTGCCATGTGCAGTTTTTCTCTTTCTTACCTTCAATTTTATATGAAACATTGTTAAAATAATTTTAAAAGCAAGAAATTGATTTCTTCCTCATTGGTTTCTATGGATTAATTACAACCAAGATTCCTTAGGCACTGCCTGAAGCTGACTAAAAGTTGGCCACAAATATTATTATTACCCTCGTGATGAACAGTGGCCCACAAGGATCAGTGTGTATGAAAGGCAAGGCTCTAACTGACCACAGCGGGTCAAAAGGAAGAAGAGCTCTTGCTATGCAGATAAAGAAAATACAGTAACACATTACTTGTTTTTGGTTTAGCAGCTTTACAACTTCAATTTCCTAAAATGCTATTCACTAAAAATCTAATGAAAGCCCTACATATAACTACATTTTTATTAGATACCTTAGGAAACATTTTAAAATACAGATGAAATTAATTTTAATGTATTTTATTTAACCAAAAATATCTACAATGTTATTACAGCATGCAACTAAGATGTACTTTTTTATCAGGATATCTTACATTATTTTTATACTAAATCTTTCACAGTAGATATTTAAAATATACTGTGAATTTTGTGTCCACTTTAAATTGGACATATAAGTAGTCAGAAAGTCACATGTGCTCAGTGAATATTGTTTCAGACAATATAGTTCTAGAAGCTTAGAACCAGAAAGTAGAAAGAAAATGTCTCCAAGCAAGTAAGAGCATTACTGCCATGTCCATAAGTTACTTTACAAATACTATAGACAATTTCTTCAAGTCCTTCATATAAGCCAGACATTCTGGCTACCACTTTAAGTGGTTAATTTGTTGAATCTTTATAATAACTCCATGAGAGATGTATTAATATTACCCCATTTCAAAGATGATGAAACTGAAGCTGAGAGAGATTAAGTAACTTGTCCAAGGTTACCCAGTTAACAAGGGTGGAACCAGTGTTTAAGTCCAAGGATTCGATTCTGGAGCCGATCCTATAGTATACACATAGATGAAGGCACCTCCACCCTTGGCCTCAACCTTGCCCTTGGAATTTGATTGCTCTATTTTTCCCACTCTTCTAACAAGCCAGGTCAGATGGCTTCTGGATCTACATAAACTGAATACTTGAAAATTCTATGCTGCAGAGAGGGCTGTGTTCTAATAGCTGGCAGAAATGATAGGTTAAAGACAAAGATTAACCCAGAATCAGAAGTTCAGTGAAAAGCAAAGCAAATTAGAAAGGGAAAAAGTCACAGGCCAGGGCTAGAAGTGCAGGGGCAAAGACATGTTTAAAATCCTGACAACCCTCTTAGCATTAGTATGTCATTCCTTTCTTCCCTTCATGGATAAAATTCTTGAAGAAGCAACTACTTTTGTGGTTTTCAATACTTGAGATTCACTCCTCAAGCTATGACCATCATGTCCCTGGAGTGCTCTCTCTCTCAATCCCTCTTACTCCCCCCTCACTCATGTTGGGGGAAGCTAGCTGCCATGTGAGCAGCAGCCCTGTGAAGAGGTCCATGAGGTGAGAAGCTGAGCCCTCCTGAGACAGCCAGCAGGAGCCCAGGTGTCCTGCCAACAGCTGTGTGAGTAAGTCTCCCAGGAGTGGGACCTGCAGCCCTGTCCAGCCTCAGACCACAGCAGCTATAGCTTTCATGTCTTGCTACAACCTCACGAGACATGCTGAGCCACTGCTGGGCTTCTGATCCACAGAAACTGTGAGATGAATATTTGTTTTATGCCCCTGAGTTTTAGGATGCTTTGCTACCCAGATAACTAATACAAGTAGTTTCTATGTGAAATAGGATGGCGGAGGGTGGGGGCTGCAGTCTGAGACTAAAATGATGATTCTGGACAGAGAGGAAGAAGATATTATGGAGCTTAAGCAGCTAGAACTTTTGGAATAGTTTGGAAATGGGCTTAGGAAAGGCAGAGATTTTAAAATCTCTGAGTTAGGCTTAATGAATGATGGTAACTTTCATCAAGACTGAAGTTTAAAATATTAGATTTAGGGGAAGAAAATGAACTTGAGATATTTGTAGGTCATCCATATAGAGTTGCCTGTTGAATAGTACGAAGTGTGTCTAGCCATAGAGATTGGGATGTTATCTGAAAAACAAAGGATAGTTGAAGACTTGGGTGAGGATGGTGAGATTGACAGAGTTGGAGGAAGTGTGTGTGTATGTGAGAAGTGATGGGGAGGCATGTTCTGAGGGACTCATAGAGTGAACCTTTGTCCCATGGAATATCCTGCCATCCTCCATGCCCAGAATCCTGGTGCCCCTGCAGAGCCCTGGATTAGAGGCTGCCTGTAAGACTGCAGTACCACTCTGCTCTGCTTTTGGGAGTCAGAGAACTCATTCAGTTTCAGCCTCCTTGGAAAATTGAGGCCTGTTAGTGAGCAAGAGAGGTGAGAGCCAGGGTGGGTGCTGAGTATATCTGCCCCAGAGGAATACGACAACTCATATGAGACAAATCACAGAAAGAAAGGAACTGAATTGCCCAATTCCTCATGGGTGAAAATTCCTGGGTTGACTATAGTTTTGACGAAATGAAGAATTAGCATGACTACAGCCTTCCCATCCTTTCTTTCTCATAAAGCCTTGAAGGACCTTGACAAATAATGTGAGAAACAAATACTGTGAGAATACAGTGAGACACTCTGTGACCATGTGGGACCTGTTTTGAACTGGTGAATTAGTTGGATAGTGCAGTGGGCGCTCTAATGTGCCAGCCTACTGCATTTTCAGGGAGGAAAGATCCCCTCATTGCTGGGAGTACTGCCCGCTGGCAGACCTCAGTGGTTGGAACTGCCTCAGGTAGGTGGTTGCCTTCCCAAGGTCATGCCCACTTCCAGGAACACCTTGCCTTTGGTGGTTGGTCAGTGTGGGTGTAAAGGCCTGGTACACTTCCTCTAACCATGAACAACTTTGAAGGGTCATCTCAGCTTCAGAGCGTCTTATGAATTCAGCTGAAATCTTCATTGGAATCTGTCATAGCTCAACTTTCCCTTCTGCACATTCTGTCTTTTGCTTCCTTTCTACAGATGATGATTTCAGTGTGCTCCAGAATGAGGCATCTATTTATCAGCCTCTGTCTCCGTGTCGTTTTCCTCCAGGTCCCCACCTGAGCCAGATGCCCGTGTTGGCCTGAAGCAAGAGACAGCTCAGCCTGGCGGTGGAGCATAACTGAAGAGGGAATGATGTAGGTTTGCTCTCACTGCTGTTTCTTGGTTGCTTTGAGGCAAACTGTTCCTACTTGTGTGTCATTTCACACTGTGGTCTAGGTGTCCTCTAGAAAGATCTGGAAGAGCACAGGGCCTCTGTCAGCAAGGAGCTGAAGTAGTAACAATAATGGTAAACTTGAGAACAACTGACCCCCTGGTAGTTGCTTCCATGCAATTTCACCTGCAAATGCCTCAAGAGTGGGAAGGCAGCTGCTCCTAACCTTGTTTCTTCCTGAAGAGCAAAAAGTGATCATGTGGCAGAAGTTATTTTGTAGAATGGGGAAGGTGTTTTTGAGTATATTTTTTCCTGGAATCTGGCTTTTTTCAACCACACTCTACTACCCCTGGGCTCACTGGAGCTGACAAGACCTCATGGAGACCAGGGTCTGGTTGAAATCCCCAGGACAAAATGAGTTCATCAAGCATTTGAGGGGATAGCCTTTGGAAAACCACTAGACAACAAGACTATTCCTACAACTATTCCTTCCAAAGAGAAATACTAGTACTAAAATGTGTAAAAATTCTTAAAGATTAATGGAAAATATTAAGAGGGAAGATATTAAAAAACTAAAAAACTATAAATAATAAAAACAAATAAAATTAGGCATGAAAACTACAATAGTTGCAATAAATAAAAATACCTTCCCATAGTTTCTCCCTGTAGAAGCCTGAAAATTTTTCTTCTTTGTCTCGTTACTTTAGGATTTATTGCCCTTTATTAAATTGTTATTTAAACAAGGCTCCTAAGCTACTCTGAGATAGTGACTCTCCTCCCATGTGATTTATACCGTTTGTGTAATAAACTTGCTTGTTTGTAGGCCTTGTTAATAGGCCTCCTGTTCCCCAAAATCTGTTCTGGCCATGAATTTAAAGGGTTAAGAAAAGAAGAAACTGTTTTCCACCTCTTTACTATTCAAAGGGCCATAGCAGAAATAATTCCTAGAAGTGTCTTCAGGTTCCAACTTAGTTCTTCCTTTCTCGGTCCTGGAAACCATTTTCTTCTAGTTTTGCCTCCTAATGAAGAATGCATCCTCTAACTAGTGGCTACAGTGTTTTTTTCCCAAGTGTAAAGGAGAGCACTTCCTTACTTAAAATGATCCTGTGGCTTATCCATTTTCTGAGAAAAAAAGCTCTCCTTTCCAGCTTCCTCTCCTCCCACCCTTCCCTTCATTTATTCTTATTCAACCCCACACACTTGCTCTCCCTCAAGCACACCTAGCTGTTTCCTAGCTCAGAGCCTTGGCATTCGCTTTTCCTGTTTAGCTTGCTCTCCCCTGCACTCACTCCATGGCTGCCTCTTTTCCATTGTTTAGTCTTCAACTCCAGTACCCACTTCTCAGGCACTGTTCCCCCAGTCACTTTCTACCATAACACCTCATTTTATTGTCTCCATAGCATGTGTTTACTTGCTTGTATTTATTTCCTGTTTTCCTTCACTAGCACAAGTCCTCTCTGTGTCAGGCACTTTTCTTACTTGTTTCCCAAAGCATCCCCTATGGGAAACTATACGCATGGCACATGGTAGGTGATCAATAAATATTTGCTGCCTGACTGATTTTTCTAACTTGACAGATCTCTTTAAGATTCAGTTGTTGGATGAAAGAAAAAAAAATGACTCCATAAAGCCACACATTATTGGCTCAAGGCTTATATTTACTTTCATAAGCAATATTAAATAGCCTCAGCCTGGGTGGTGTTCCACCTTCCCATTACTGCACTTCCAAGGAATGAAGAAGGCTTTGCTAAGGGATTTCATTAGTCAGATTTCACCTACCTCTCATTTGGCTCAAAACTGTTCTTCTGGAAAATTACCAAATGGTACTCATTTATATATAATATACATATAATCCATTCCTCTAAACCCCACAATGCTGACAGCGCTACCCTGGATTGCTGTCTGAGTCAGAGGCAGAAGGGGAGAGAATGTCAGGCGCTGCTGATGGTGACACATGACCTAGCAGTGGACTGCAGATTTGCTCATTATTTTCTTTGCGCTAGTACTTTTTTTCTGGCCTGTAAACAATATACAGGCTGAATTTGCCAGTGAATGCTTTTGATCTCCTAGCTTCATTTCTAGACAGACACTATTAAATTCTGCTGCACCCTCACCCCAACTGAGACATTTTCTCTTAGATGATCCGGTACACTGTTGGCTCCCTTCCTCATAACCATTCCCTACTTCTACCTGATTTGATTCATTCTCCTGCCTCTCCTGTCCTAGGGGGTATGTGTGGTAGGGAGAACTCATTCTGATGGTTCCACTCTTCTGGGTTGAGAGGCAGTTGGTTTAAATAGGAGCATGTGAAGCAATTCTGGACAAGGAGGTAAAAGGAGACACTTGCTGGGGGCACCTGGGTAAGCTTTCTTGAAGAGGGATATTGCCTTCTTTACTAAGTGTTATTGTGTCAGTGTGTGATACTTGGAGCTGCAGAAGGCATCTTGTGATTCTGAAGGAAAGGAAATGGCAGGGATAGAGTACAGAAAACACCCAGTTGCTTGATGATGATGTTAAGTCCTAAATTAGCCAAACCGTAGACTTAATTTTTGTTACATAAGCTAATCAGTGTGCTCTTATATTTTAAAAAATTTGGTTGAGGTTTCTGTTATGTGTATGTAGCTAAAAACACTGTATCAGTAACTTATCAGTAATAATGTCAGTTGAAATAAAAACGTATCAGTTGATAAGTATTTACTTAATATCTACTCTAGTCCCATGCATAATATATAATGGTTCTATCCTTCAAAGAATAGTTCAATTCAATGATTTTTATAAACTTGAGTTTACAGGGTGGGGAAGACAGGAAACTTGTAAAAATACTGATTCCCTGGCTTTGCCATAAACCTGAATCATAATGTTGGGGTGGATCAGGAGAGCAAGGTAATGTATCTTAAGTACTTACCAATTCTAATGTATTCTGGAGACAGAACATGACTGATTTAAGATTGGTTGTGTGAATCAGCAAATCATACAAAGCAGGATACACAATGAAGTGCTGATATGTAATATGGAATATGGGCTGTACACTTTGTAGATACTCAGAAACAGCTTGGTCAGTTGGAAAGCTGAATAGATTGAGGGTAGAATACAGGCGCCTTCACTTACTAGCCAAATGTTTCAGTTGCTTCATTTTTAAACAGGGCTGATAGGTCCTACTTTGCTGTATGTTTTTAAGTTTAGAGACAACAAGTGAGATGTCCATAGTAGGATGCCATACTGCTGTACCACAGTCTAGGGAGGGCCCCCACACACTCACTCTTGTGGAGAGCTGTATGTAATCAAGCTTGTATCCAGGAAAAGCAAAGAGGAAGCAGACATAAGCCAGCAGAGGGATCAGTGGCACAGGGCTGCCACCTTGCTCACATGCAAGTTTGTGGTTTTGTCTGTCATAGCTAGTCTCAATGTTTTTTCTATTTGGCACACTGAAGAAGCCTCTAAGCAGGGCAGCACCTACTGCCATGCACACTGATTTGCCTGCAACCATGGAGACATGAAGTGAAATATACAAAAGCTGGACTATAGTTATTTCTTTTCATTTAGTTTCTAAAGTTTATTTTTTTAAAGTTATATTTAAATAGAGCTTTCTTTTTGAAAATTATTTTCATGCCACAGATTTTCTGTCAATGGGATATAATTATTATGTTTATTAAGAATGCTCAATGAAGTACCAAATGATGCCCTGTTTAGTTATATTTATATGATTAAGATAAATGTAGGACTTACATTTTTTTCCAATTTCTAATGCTATAAGGCAAGGGAATGTTCATTTTCAGTTGCCCTTTCTAGAACAACAACTGTAAGAACAAACACATAACCATCTTCAAGAGAAATTCTTAAAGATACTATTATTCAAATCATCAAGTTACCCAAAAGGTTATAACCCAAGGCCTTTCACTAGTAGCAAGGTGTGGCCACCAAGAGTCTAAAATTACATAATTTAAAAGCCAACAACCTATGTGCTCTATCAGTAAGCTGTATTAGTAGAACCTCTATTTAATTTAATTGTTCAAGGAAAAAAAATACCTGAGATTTCAGACTAGTCCACATGGAGGTAGTAGCCACAGGAGAAAGAACTCCTAGAGGGCCTTTTCAGAGATTTTTGGACTTTGCATAGATCACTGATTGTGTAGCTGACAAATGAATCTGAACAGATTTTCCACATACTCTGAGTTCTGTTTCTCTGCAATTCGGTGTGACTTACACCAGCTGTGCCGTAGCTGGCAGAGGCATCAGTACATGAGCCTCTCACTTTGCTGCCTGTTCTGTCCTTGTGAAGAGAGCACTAAATTTACTTAGGAGCTTCTGATAACCATTTTGGCAACCTGTAAATGCTCAGAGACAAAAATTTGAAAATTTAAATCCTCTTCTAGAACACAAAAGGGCATAACAAGAAAATTCTCTACATTTTTATGAGATCAATTTTATGACTAGTTACATTTTGAATGCATAGAGTCCTACAAAAAATGTCAAGTGAAATTTTAGTGAATCTTTCAATGCCTCACGAAAATAATCTGAATGTATGGGGAATGATGAAAAAAATATTTTCTATAGTTTCTTCACTTACAAAGCTGGCAGATGGATTTAGGAATTAGGTAGCTGTCAATCTCTGCTGCTTAGATTAACATAAGGCTGAGTGCTCTTGCCGGTGAGGGATGCAATTCAAGTTTGGAGGGTACAGTCCAGAAAGAGACCCCAGGCCAGTGGGGTTGAGCCAGCATGGAGGCTGCACAAGGAGCAGGAGCCTGGGAAAGAGATGCTTCTAAACAGTGGCACACCCAAGAAGATTAGAGAGAGAGACAGAGATGGTGTGGACCTTTCCTGTGAAAAGTCACTCTGTGAGGCAAACCCCTCATGTGGAGAAAAGTTTCAATAAAATTGAAATCTTAGTGATGGACTTGGTATGACTCCCTTGTTTTCTTGTGGAGGCATCGAGGTAGGTCCTGTGTGAGTGTGGGCAGAGCATGCTTCCGGGCCACACATACAGGTAAAACACATGTATGCTGCAGCTGCAATTGTCGTGGTGATGTTTGGAGCACTGTGGTGTTTGGTAGTCCTCTGGAGACACTTTCTTGTATTGCAAGACTTGTTTCCCGGGAGGTGTTTGTTTTTGTGTATGTATGTCTCTAGGGTAGAGAATACTGTGGGTGGAGTCAGAAAAACCTGAGTTTAATTTCTGTCCTGCTCTGTCTGGTGGAGAGAATGACTCCTGCCCTACCCAGCTGGCTGAAGGGATCAATTTAAATAATGCACCTCAAGTGCTTTGGGATATCTAAAATGCTTTACACCTGTGTTTTTGTAATTACTTGATGGCAATGTGGGCTGCATTGTGTCTCCCAAACAGACATATTAAAGTCTTAATATCCAGTATCTCAGAATGTGACCCTATTTGAATCAGGGTCATTGCAGACGTAATAGTTAGGATGGAGTCACACTGGAGTAGGGTGGGCCCTAAATCCAGTAGGACTGGTGTACCTATCTGAAGACGGCCACATAAGGACAGACACAGGAAGAACGAAAAGATGGAGGCAGAGATTGAGGAGATGAAGGACAATCTGCATTTACCAGAAGCTAGGAGGAAGACACAGAATAGATTCTCCCCTATAGCTCTCAGAAGGAAACAAATCCTACTGACACCTTGACTTTTGAGACTATTAGTGTCCAGAGTTGTGAGACCAAAGGAAAAAAAATCTGTTGTGTTATGGTAGCCTGGGAAATTAATACAGATGGTAAGTTACTTAAGGTGAGGGAAGTCCTAGGCCAGGAGAAATGTTATGGAATTTATTATAACATTATCTTAGTTCCATTAGTACTTATAACCAACATATCACTTTCAAAAATATTATTTCATTATTTATTTCCCAAAACTATCCTGTGAATGTAAGTAAAATTTTTCTTAGAAGGAAACTGAGGCTTGGGGGTTATCAGTAACTCAGCTGGGAAACATTGGGACATGCGTCTCCTCTTTCTCCTATATCACAGCAGCTTTGCTGAGGACAATTAGTGGCTCTCTATGTTATATTTGCTCTTTTCTCTGAGAGGTGAGGTGTGTTTATTCCTCTCCTTGCTACTCAACTTGCTTCAACATCATGTAATTTTTCACTCTGGGCACCTTCCCTGCTTGGTTCACATCTCCTCTCTACAGTGGTGTCACAGGGGCTCCTTCTTGAGAACTGAGACTGGCTGCAGCCGGACCTCAGCAGGGTCTTTTACTAAAGCAGAAGCTCTTAGATGTGATGGGCATGAATTGCCTCCTGGGCTGGAGGCACTGAACGTCACCTGGGCAGCCTTTGCCATGACAGATTTGGGATTCTTGGGGATGTGCCTGGACCTAGCTTAGTCTTGTTCTCTTGAGGTCAAGGGGTCAGTGAGAAGATGAAAAAGAGAATAAAAGACTGTGCCGTGGCTGGTAGCAGCACCATCCATCCTGACAGGACCTGCATGGAGAGCTCGACAGCAGCGTTTTGTCTTCCTTTCTTAAATACTGTGGAGTGAAATATCTGTCTTTATCACTTAGTAACGAAAACAGTGCATCATCGTATAATAAAATGTCTCCATGGTGCTGAGAAAACCTTAAAAGCAAATAATTTTATACTCTGAATGCCACATTCTAATTTCAAGGAGAAATTATTAGTCATTCTTCATTTTGACCCTTTGACTTACTCAAAGTTTTATCTATCCAAATTTTAAATATCATTCTTTGATTGTCAACCAGACCCTCATCTTCTCAAAATGTACTCTTGAGAGAAATACTGAGATTACTAAGCCTGGACAAATTAATCCATTTGTAAGTTGTTTTTTGTAAGGGAAACTTAGAACTTTCCTCGGAGGCAGCAGAGTCTCAGGATTCTTTCTATCCAGAGACTTCCAAATAAAATTCCAGACACATGGTTCAAATTCATACTTCCATCCTTTTTATTTTTCCTGTCCTCCTTGCTCTCTTTTTATACCTGCCTTAAAAACTTGACTCTTTCTCAAGATGTCCACATGGCTCAAACCTTCCTGTCTTGGTCTTGGCTCAAAGGCCAATGTCTCAGTGAGGCCTGTGCTCCTCCCTACCTGGCTACCCAGCAGTACATACTATTGCCTCTTTCTAGAAGGGAGCTCCACTGGGAAGGGATCTTTGTTTAATTTGTTCACTGGTGACTCTCCAAGTTCCTACCACAGTGCCTACCTACAGTATAGTAGGTGTTTAATGAGCATCTGTTTAGCACTGGTTTTGACAGTAATTAGTTTTTGAAGACTAGAGCATCTTAGGGTTAGAAGCAACCTTAGAATGTATTTGATTCTCCACCCCCAGCAAGAGGGTCAGTCAATTGAAGAAAAACAGGAGGTTTATGAGCAGAATTTGTTTTCTGTTTAAAATTAAACCCCTTGGGAGAATAGTACATGTTTTTCAATTGTAATTTAAATAATTACTTTATTTCATAGAAGAATGTTGATGGGAATTCAGGGCAGAGGTGAGAAGGAGCAAGTGCTCATCATTGATCACTTGAAACTCCCTCCCCACTTCATAGAGCTGATTGTCAGAGAAGAAATGTTCTTTTTCCCAAGTTCATATAGCTGATGGGAGGCAGATTCAAGAGCAGACCTGAGGTGTCCTGATTTCCATTAGTGCTCTTTCCACCAGCAGAAGAAAAAGAACAAGAAAAAGGGCTTTGGTGCTTTTCTGCTCAAATAGGCACTGGATACACTGTCCTAAGGTCAGTGGATGCCTGCTCATTGTGAACAGTTGTGGAACTGATGAACAAATGTGGAAATCAGAATTACTCATAGATTTTGATATAACGTTGAAGCCAGAATTAGACAGGCAGTCAGTATAGATAGGTAAATCGAGTCATGTCGGATCAAGGAGGCCAATTTTGAGTGAGTCCCGCAAGTTGGAACTGTCCCCTGAGGAACCGAAATGTTAATTCCTTCTGAGCCCTTCCTCCACCCTTACCAAGAACATCCTCCTGTTCTCTAATGTTCAAACTTCAACATTTGAGGGAGCACCCATAACTGGCGGTATCAATGATTGTATTATCAGTGGCATTTTGCCATCCTGTGTCCCATGGATTGTTGATATGACCTAACATTTAACCTACTAATAATATGTGAGAGGTTGCTGCAGCTGTCTGAGTCTGAGAAGGGCATTGTAAACACAACCATATTGCCTGTCTCTATCGAACATATCTCCAGTCCAAGCTTTTTCATAGGATGGGCATTACCTCTTTTCCTTGTTGGATTTTTACTTTTGGGGATTGTTATTATTTGTTCTGAGCATCGCCTTTGAATGTATCCATATATATTTATTAAAATTGAACCTCAGAGAAATGTAATATGCATTCTGTCAGTTTAATGAGTCATTAATGACTTTTACTTGTCTAAGTTCTTTGTTTGCATTTCAGTACATTTGTTGTGCCCAGTGAATGCTCTGATTTGTAGGGTGCAGTTATTTAAAACTTGCTCTTCACTTAGTTCACTGGATTACATATGTCCATTCAAAATGTCTGCACTGATGATTGAAATGCCAGGACATGGGTTTGCTCTTCCAGTTAGTCAGCTACCTATAAGTCTACCACTGATGTTAGGTTGGTTTGAGGTGATTAAGCAACCCACAAGCACGAAAGAAACACTAATCAGGCACAGACGGAACTGCCTGTCAATCAGTGGGGTCTCCTGGCCAATCATGAATCTTAGCCAGCAACCCATCCCCACCAACCCTGGTAGGACAGGGTACTCTAAAAACCCCTTTTCCTGTTCCAAGCCCTCTCTTCCTGCCATAAGCCCAATAAAAATTCCAGTCCTGTCGAGCCTCCCGCCAAGGGCTTCTCCTCAGACCCTCTTCTTACCCACTCTGTCAGTCTGAGGGTTCCTCCTGGGAGTGAAATCTCAATAAAGCCTTGATCAGCGGTCTTCTTAACATCTGCCTCATTTTGGTCACTGCTGCCTGACCTTGCAGAACCGTAATGATTCAATTGTTCTACCCTTAGTTTCCATTAAATTTGTCAATCGCTATTCATCAAGAATTGGTATCCATGCAACATGGTGGGCTACTATAGGGTTATCACAAGCACAAGGTTAGAGAGTCTCTGCCTTTAGGGAGTTGCAGTCTAGTCTGAGATTATAGGGGAGAGATCAGAGGAGAACTGACCATCTCAGGAGGTAAAGGGAAAGTTCTAGACATGTGATTCAGACAGCAAGAGAAGGATACAAGAAAGATCAAGGTAGAAATTAATGTTGTGGCCAGATAATCCTCATCATGCTCTTATAGACTATTTCTCCTCTTTGTTTTAATTTTAGTTTCTCTGAAATCCAAGATGTTAAAAAAAAAAAAAAGTCCTGGCTTTCTGAAATTCATTACCATCTTTCCAGGAATTTTTTCTCTCATTCCTTGAAACGTAGGTCACCAGTGTGCATTAAACAAAGCCTCTTGGGTTTACACTGGAATTGATAGATGAGAAGAACGATTTCTAATTTCCATTTGTCACATGAAATCAGGTAGGAACAAGTCTCTTTTTTTTTTCTTGGGTGGTAAGGTGAGCTAATATCTCCATTGATAATTATTTTTGTATGCACCATATTCATTGTCCTTAATGCAGCAAAAAATTCATTCATCAAATGTAATATTTTTTCAACAATACAAAAATCATTTTTCCATGTTTGGTCCCATGTTGTTTAAATTATAAACTCATGGTTACATAAGCAATTATAAGTTAAGGGGAGTATGAAAAGAGGGACTAAGTATTGTGGTTGGATTATTTGGAATGAATTAAATTAAAAGGGAGAAGAACAGGGAAATTCTTAATTGTGGAAATATCAAAATAAAAATCAGTGAATTTAGAAGTTTATCATTTTAATTGGTCATTTTTTAAAAAATGGAAGTATAATATATAGATTGTTTCTTCATCAACTCATTTTATTTATTTGATCCTATTTTGTGGTTATTATATATGTTTTAGAATCAGATTTTTTTAAATAAAAGCTATACCGGACCCTGGAGCTCTAGTCCAACCCTTTTGTCCTTACATGAAAACAATTAAAACCCAGAGACTGGCTGGGGTTGTGGCTCAGAGGTAGAGTGTTCACCTAGCATGCATGAGGCACTGGGTTCGATCCTCAGCACTGCATAAAAATAAAGATATTGTGTCCACCTATAACTAAAAAATAAATATTAAAAAAACCCCAGAGACATTATGGGACTGACTGAGGTCACACAGCAAATTAGTGAGTGAGCAGAGTCCAAGTCTCAAATGTACTGAAAATATTAATGAGAACATCAGACCAAATTATGCTCCCTTGATATGCTGAATAGAAGACAATTCAAATAAATACACATTGGCTCTGAAATCCCACCCTTACCAACTAGAATTCTAGGAACTTCTGGATAATATGATGTATTAATAATACATCATCATCATATTTTTATGTGCCCAGAATTGTTCCCCTTCTGTATACTCACCCTGGATGAGATCTAACTGTGCCACTGTAAATAGAAGAAAGAAAATTTTTCTGATGATCACTTTAATATTTCAAATTTTCTTGAGTTTTTGTCATAAAATGTTAACGGATCAACTTGGCTACTCTGAGATTCACGGTTAGCTATATCTGAAATTATCAAATGTAATTTACAGCCTGTGCTATATTATTTTACAAATAAATTTATAGGGATCTACGAAAGTTCTTTAAAGAGGGTAAAATCTGCTTGCTCTGTGGTCAAAAAGGAATAGGATAGAGATTCATCTTTCTTTAGATGGTTGAGAATTTCTGAAAGCAGAGAACTAGTTTAGATGACCTTAAAGGTCTTATTTAGGCACTTTAATCTCTGACTGAATCATTAAATGTAGTAAATACATAAAAGGAGTAATTTTATAGACTTACTTGTCAACATATTCAACTAGATCTGTAGAATTCTTGGTTGACATTTTAGCTGGAGAAAATTTTACCTGAAACAAAGGTCAAGAATTTAAAATATATTCTCTGCTATGTTAAAATCCATTTTATCCTTAAAAAAATGTTTTTATTTCAAACAAAACATAGCTTGTAGACCATCATCCCAGTTAATCTTGCCCATGTCCCATAGATATTGCTAGTGGCCATAATCAAAATCAAGTTCCCAGGAGATACTAAAGAGCAGTTATTTCATAGATTTCATATCACAGAAAAACTTTTGAAAAAGTTAAAGTCATAGATTACTCCTAGATAATCCCTAAATGAAATGTCTAGTGATTATTGACTGAGTTATGAAAGAAGTCCTCATAGAGTGAATTATTCTGGATGTGCTGATTTCCTAGGGGAATCAGTTCAGTTTTGAAACAAGCTAGAAAACTAGTCTCTTCAAATAATTTTATGTTCTAAGAAACTTGGATATCAGATTATTGTAGTCAATTAGAAAAAATAAAAGCACAAAGCATAGCTATGTGCATAATTTACTTAACTGACAACCTCTAACCTAATAAATGGTAATTCTAGAAAGTTATATTTATACAAAGGTTGATCATTTGGCAACATTTCTATGGGAAAGAGGTTACTCAATATACTCATTGTTTTGCACATGCTGAAAATGCTTTAAACTCCATTTTTTAATTTTTTAAGTTTAAAAACAAAACAGTTTCATTTTCTCATGTTTGGTCCTATGTTGTTTAAATTATAAACTCATAGTTATATAAGTGATTATAAGTTAAGGGGAGCATGAAAAGAAGGACTAAGTTTGGTGGTTGGATTATTTGGAATGAATTAAATTAAACAGAAAAAATAGGGAAATTCTTAATTGTGGAAATATCAAAATAAAAATCAATGAATTTAAAAGTTTATCATTTTAATCGTTCATTTTTAAAAAATGGAAGTCACTGAAGTCAATATCACTGAACTGAATCTACTAGGGAGAGTGTGATTGGTATTCTTTCTCATTTAAAAAATTAAACAAAACATATTCCCATGGTATATTATTCTTGGTTTATATTCCTTTATATCCTAATGATTGCAGGAATGTGTTAAGACCCACAAACAAAAATCAGTCCTTTAACAAATGTCTGTGGAACCACCACATATTGATTCAGGACTGGAAAACTTAATAGAAAATCTCCCTCTTCAAAACAACAACAAACAAAACTTAAAAATTAGAAAAGTCCATTTTCCAGGAAGCTAATTAATGACCCCTGATAATATGCAGGTTTTCCTGACCCAGCCCACTTGTGGTGGGCAACCAGAAGAGGTTCCAGGCTGCTTGTGACAGAGTTGGTGAGCTACTGTATAGTGCTTTGACCCTCATTGTGGAATGGCTGTGGATGCTCCTAAGCCTAGCTTGGCACTACTAACCATTGGGCACTCACGGGTGCACATTCTGGAAACCATCCTAAATCCTTAGCGATCAGACTGGTCTTCCCTGGCACACGCTTTTATTCCTGTTTCCTGCTGGAATTGTACTGGGCCCTGGGGTCCTTGCCTAGATCATGCTAGTTCTTTCCTTCCCATCTCTCTGCTGCCCCCCTAGGCCAGTGAAAATCTGGTTTTGTTATTTCCTCAGCAACTGGTTGGTCCTTGCTTTACATGTTTGGTACCCAGTAGCCGCTGTAAGTATTTGTGCATTGAAAAAGTATGTTGAACAATACGTCCCTGAGCTGTTATTTTTCCTTCTCTTTCTAAACTGTAATAGGTATGTGTGTATGTGTGAGAGTATTCATACATGTGTGTTTTAGGTTAATTAATTAATTTTGGTACCAAGAATTGAATCCAAGGGTGCCACATTAACCACTGAGCCACATTCCCAGCCTTTTTTACTTTGAGACAGGTCTCGCTAATTTGCTTGGGCCTTGCTAAGTTGCTGAGGCTGGCTTTGAACTTGTGATTCTCCTGCCTCTGCCTCCTGAGTCACTGGGATACAGGTATGCACCACCATACCTGGACTACGTGTTTTAATTTAATTTTATTAATTTTAAGCCTCATTTGGAAGAAGATGAATAGCATCCTTTTAAAAATACACCCAGTACACACACACTTTAAAGTTAAAAGAGTTAAACATGATGGAGGAAAATTTGGAAAAGTATAAGAAATTTAAAAATTACATTAAAAATCTTATTTATAATTCTACTACCTACAGCAAAATAATCACCATGGTAGTGCAATTATTTCCTCTTTTAAAATGCATCTTACATACCTAAGGCAGTACTTAAAATTCTACATCTTTGTTAATTTAACATAGGCGTTTGTTCTTATTCATCTCCTTCCTATAGGCTGGAATATGATTTTATATAAAAATTGTCTCAGAGTCAAACAATTTGATGGTTATTATGGGATTGTTTTAAATGTGTCACTTTTCATCTTTTTCATAAGAATATTTTAAAATGTTATAATTCTTATGACTTTATGAACTCTAAAATCCTTTCTTGCATATAATGGAATTTCATTCTTCCAAAAGAGTGGGTATCACTATTTTTGTATTAGGGATAATTATTTTAAGTAACTGAAATCTTTTGTTATTATAGAAAATAATTAAGATGATTGTTTTTATAGGTGGAGAACTTGAGAATCAGAAGTAATAGAACTGCTCAAGATGATTTAAATGATGACAATATAACTACTTTAGTTATTAACTGAGCTCTTCCTACCTGCTAAGCACTTTATCTAAGTGGCTCATTGAAACCCTACAACTTTGTCTGATAGGCCTAACTAGCTCATTTTGTAAAAGAGTAAACAGAGAGTTTAAGAAATCACCTAAAATCACACAGTTTGTGGAATGGTCAATAGAGACCCCGAATGAGTACTTGATGTTGTACTGGCTTTCGGGTGCTCTTTCCATATAAAAAGGCTACATCCACTGAGCAGGTGTTACGAGAATTACCAAAGTCTAAAAACAATGATTGTTTATAAGATCCTTTTTAATTAATGTGGAAGATATGACTAGTACTAATAAAAGAAACTTTTTTTTTAGCTATTGTCTTTTTTCCTGTTAAAGTCTGTACCTGGAGTTCACCTTGGCTCCTTTTGAACCTTCATAAAAAAAATCAGTATGAAATAAAAAAATTATTCCATATATTGAAATCAGTCCAATTCATGTATAGAGACCCTTCTACTTTTCAGCGTATGCTGTCATCAGTCACTATTTTAAGGCAGAATAAGCAAACAATATGGGAAGACTGAAAAGGAAAACCAATCTTCCAAGATGTCTTAAAACTCACTAAGCAACTTTGAGCTTTAAAGAAGCTGAGCAAAATATTCTATTTTTGATATGAATATCTAAAGTACTTGCTTTTTTTTCTTGGTCCCTGGCTGAGCCAGGAAGGGGGCCATCAGGTTCATCCGGTTGTTCCTCTGCAGTCGGGGTGGCACTTTTGTTTACTTCTGTATCTAGGCAACCAGAATGCAGAATCAGCTCAGGAACTATGAGAGTGAATTTTTGCACTGATGTTTTTATTTTATTTTTTTAAATTAAGGTAGTTTTTGTAGATGTAAAAGTTGAAAGAAAGGCTTCAAATTTGTTTTACACTTGTCCTTCCCCCCTACCCCTACCCCAGTTTTCACCATACTGGTATCACAGCCAGAGTCAGCAGGTGGAGTGTATCCTCACGGGTAATTCCATGAGATATTTAGGAACTTTGTAGAGATCAAACAGTCCTAAAATCATAGAGAATAATTTCATACCCTACTTTGCCCAAGCTATCTTTCGGAGGGGTTTCTTTGGGATTTATTACTTTGTTTATATGTAATAAGAAGTAAGATAGTGAAGAATGAGAAATTTGAGTAGTTCATGAGGTAAATACCTGAACTCATGAGGCTTGATTTCTCAGTTTTATTTTTTGTTGATTTGAATCTTTTAAAAGGAAAGAGATTTTTTTTTCTTTCTTAGAAAGCCCAAATACCAAGGAATCTCGATTGCAGGCTAACTGAAGTCTTCGTGTTTCTGGAGCATCTTCTCAAGTGTGGCTCAGCAGCATTGTGACTGCAGGAAGGATCTGTGATGTCAGTGGGGCTGCCTCAGACTTTAAATCATTAAATCCCTGGGATTTAGAAGTTTATGAGGTTTTTCCTTAATGCTCATTGTCATAAAAATCACCAGGACTTTCCTTCTTTGTCTGATGAGTGAGAAATCACCATTGTTAACCTGATATTTCACACCATTCCACTGATTTCATCTTCACAGTTGGATGAGAACACTTTCTGTCAAATTAAAGAGAGAGGACCAGGCTTGGTTGTATATGCCTATAATCCCAGCTACTCAGGAGGATCTCAAGTTCCAGGCCAGCCTGAGCAACTAAATTGGACTGTTTAAAAAAAAAAATACTAAAAGGGATCAATGGTAGAGTGCTTGCCTGGATGTGTTAGGCCTGGGATTCAATCTCCAGTACTGCAAATAAAGAAGAATAAAAAGGAAGGAAATTAAATGGCAATTATTCCCAAATCCTTCTCCAAGTACTGGTTGAAGAAGCTAACTCTTCTAGGACACAAATATTATAGCAATAACAATGGATGGTATAGGTCACTGCTTTAATAAATGAATATATCAATCTTTGTGTAGAGGAAATTGTATTTATTTAGTTGGCCCAAAAAGAAGGGATTGTTTTAGCTCCAAGATGTTTTTCTGAGTTTCAAAATTAGATTTTATGTATTTTGCTAATACTGCTTGGCTCTTAACAATGATGCTCTTGGCTACTGTCCAAATTGTTGTGCTGACTTTGCCTTGGTCCAAGGATGCGAGATGTTCAGGATGCTGTGTGACAGATTTGATCCACAAGTAAATATCACCCATGACTTTGGCTCCATTTGCTTATCTTCTAGTGCTAGTCTCATTCCTTAAAACTTAGAAATACAGTAGTTTATGGATTACAGTCTGTGACTACCCCCCACTCATAGTTATTGCTCTCAGTAACTGAGAGCAGGTGGCTATAGATTCCGAGAAAGTGGGTTGGAACCCTGACTCCTCAACCTACTGGCTATTTACTCTAGCCATTACCTTCTCAAGTCTCAGCCTTTTCCTCTGTAAAATGAGCTAATATTGAACTCATAGGTGGTTGGGAGATAAGTGCCAAGACAGGAACCCTCTAAAATGTAAATGTTATTAGACATTATTTCACAAGGTGGCTATTATTCAAGAAATAGATACATACAACATCTATGTGAAGAAAAACAAAAACAAAAACAAAAACTGGATTTGACCTTGCTTAACAACTTTCTGAGATTCTTTCCCTCCTTAAATTCAACTTTGAATCTATGGCATTTGGCTAAAGAAATGGGTCCCACTGAAATGGAGAGTCTGACTGGTTTATTCCAAATACAAATGACTACTCAGTTCTTAACAATACACAATATATAAATGCACCACTGACTTCCTACCTACCCCAAATGTGTATGAAAGTCTATGATCTTCAAAGATTCTTCCTAATTTGGGGTTAATAATGGTATATTTTAAGGGACTGAAACCAAAATATTCAAATTTTAAAAATTAAAATGACCACACTCTGATATTTTAAATACAGATATAGAGGAGGATAGTCAGCATTGAGGTTCATCCAAGGCAGAACTGCTGTGTGTTGTTGTGCACTACACAACCCGAGGGGGTGTCATTCACATGGTGTCTGTTATGGGTTGGATGTGATGTGTCCCACAAAATCTCACATGTGAGACAATGCAAGAAGATTCAGAAGAGAAATGATTGGCTTATGAGAATCTTAACCCAATCAGTGAATTAATCCTCTGATGGGATTAACTTGGTGGTAACTAAAGGCAGTTAGGGTATGTCTGGAGGAGGTGGGTCATTGGGGTGAATGCCTTTGGTGTATATATTTGATATCTGGTGAGTAGAGTCTCTCCCTCTCTCTCTGCCTCCTGATCATCATATGAGCCGCTTCCCTGTACTACACTCTTCCACCATGATATTCAGCCTCACCTCAAGTCCTTAAGAATGTAACCAGCTGTCTATGGAATGAGACCTCTGAAACCATGAGCCCTCAAATAAACTTTTCCTTCCCTAAAATTGTTCTGGTCAGATCTTTCAGTCACAGCAGCAAAAAAGCTGACCAAAACAGGACCACTGTAGTCTTCCATTTTGTTACAACAGTTTTTCAGGTCTATGCCAGTAAAATATCTTAATTTAGCAAAGTAAGTATATCAGGACAATTTTCTGATAGGTAGAAGTAGAGTCTTGAGAAAGGGGCACCAATTCTTAGCTCACACAAGGAGTGTACATGGGCCAGTGGAAGCCCTGACCCTGGGTATCTGCCGAGGGCTGTGTGCTCAGCTAAACTAGCCTCACCCAGGCCTGGGACAGAGCAGCTCATGGTTATTGGCAGGTTCCTCGACTTCCTTTTTCTCCTTTGTCCCTTTTCCCTTGTCCATGGTCTGATGATGTCTCAGCACTCCTAAGGTTACCTGTCCTGGAAAGACCTCACTTGTGTGTGCCTTAGGTAGCTTTTCTCTTGTGTTTTGATTTTACCTGCTTTGGTGTTCTATCAATCTCTGATGTGTTTAGCACATAATATTTTAGGAGGTACTCCTCCTGGTCCATCTTAATAAGGCAGGCAGTACAGGCATAACTATCCCAATTTATAGGTAAAACTACAAAAAAGGTTTAGAGGTCTAAAATGACTCACATAAGTAAATGGTGAAATTGACTGATTAGTCCCAAATCTTCTGACCCTTGGCCTTGTGTCCGCCTGGGAGGTGTCATACTGAATTCTACTAAGGTGTGGGTCTTTTGACTTCCATTCTAAAGTAGGGCTATGATTGAACCCAAAGGAAAGATGAGGGTTGTGATTTTAGCCAGTGGATTTGAGGCAGAGAATATTTTGACTCCCCACAAGTTAAGTGAATAACTTTTTTAGATTCTAGGGAAATGATATGAATCCTCTCGAATGGTGGTTGGGAACATATCTGGCACCAGACAGCCTGAGTTAAACCCTTCTCTCTGTTGCTTACCAGTGGGTAATCTTGGTAAATTATACATAATTCTACTTTCTATCTCTAAAATGGGATGATGATAATAGTATAATATGAATAATTCTGTATCAATATAAGATTATGATGAAAATTAATTCTAGTCCTAAGGCTCTTAAAATACTGCATAGAGCACAGTAATTATGTAGTGAATGTTAGCTCATGTTCTTTTAGGCCTAACTATGTCCATTTTATTGCATTTTTCTATGCACAGTTTTTTTGGTGGGGCCTGGATATCTGTTAAATGAATTTTTACTTTGGCCATAAGGGGTTGGAGGCAGCCTATGGAAGGATCCAGGGGGCCAGTTTCCATGCACCATTTCATGAAGGCCCCCAGCCTCTCTCTGAGTAAATGGATTTTGCCCATATCTGTCACTGCTCACCCTGGGAGCCTCTTCCAAGTAGCCCAGCATCAGGATAATTCTCTGGGATTCCTGGAATCATTTGTTTAGGAAGAATTCTGAACATTTCCTATTTTAAGTCATTGATTGTGCTAGGGTCACTGGAAAATATAAGGATGAAAAATAAAAATTAAAGCCCTCTGATGAAGAAGTTTAATCTCTGGAAGAGAGAAGGTGAACCCCCAACTGACTCTAACTCAAGACAGAAAAAGCTGCATTGCATGGTACAACAATATACAGACACCAGTGACTTTCATACTTCCTTATGCCCCTTGGCTAAGTCAAAACTTGGTTAAATTCATTTTTCTACTTCTGCCTGCATTTTTGTGGCAGCCCATGGCTTGGTGAAAGCATGCAACCTGTTTACTTGTCTTGAAATTCATGACCACAAGCTTTAAGTGTGTCCTTAATGCTCCCTGGTAATTATATTACATGTCCCTAGTCCATACTCTCCTGCTATTCTAGATGACTCCCATACCTTATCCTCTAACCTCAAACTGCCATCATTTCCTCTCCCAGTTGGTAAGTTTCACTTTTTATTCCATTAAGGAAACAGATAATCAGAAGAGAATTTCCAAGAGCCCTGCCCAGCTCCCACTGCATGGACAGGACTCTGTGTACCTGTGTCCTTTCATTCTGTCTCCTGCTTTGGCAGAACCATATGTGCTCCTCTGCCCTTCATCTATCAAGGACATCACCCCAGCAATTTCCCATATTCCCTCTTACTGAATCATTGTCATCAACATATAAGCATACTTTTATTTCTCCTACTCACCTTGAATCAAGCAGTTTTTTCTTGATCCTATATTGCTTTCCAGCAAACTCAATTTGTTCCATTTCTGCACAGGAAAAATCCATGAAAGCGCTTTATAGTTGCTTTCTCTGATTCTCTCTTAGCGATGGTTTGAATTGTGTCCCCCACTCACATTTTTATATTGAAACCTTAACCTCTCATGTGATTACACTTGGAGAGAGGATCTTTAGGAGGTAACTAAGGTTAAATGAAATCATATATTGGGGTCCTAATCTGATAGAACTATGGCATTGGAAGAAAAAGCAGAGAGAAAGAGAGAGGGAGGGAGAGAGAGGAAGAGAAAAAAAGAGGTAGAGAGAGAGAGGCCTGTCATTTAAGGACCCAGTAAGAAGGACACAGTGAGAAAGTCACGGTTTGCAAGTGAGGAAGAGAATCCTCCTTAGAAACCAAATCTTCCAACACCTTTTATTTTGGACTTCAGAACCTTCAGAACTGTGAAGAAATAAATTTCTGTTGTTTTAGCAAGTGCAGTGTTTTGTTAGGGTAGCCTGAGTGGCCTGATAACCTTGAGTGACTGAAGTCAGGCTTTCTGTCCCTTGTAACTTCCACTAACACTGTTCTTGTCAAGGTTCCTTGCAACTGTTTATTGCTAAATCCATTGGTTAATTCTCATTCTTCATTGTCCTGGTCCCATCAGCAACATTTAAGTTTTGAAAGCTATCTTCTCCCTGAAACTCTTTCTCTACTTGGGTCCCAGAGCAAAGTGTCTCCCACCTTACCACTGCTTTCTACTCTTTATTGATTTCTTGTTCATCTCCCTGTGCTCTCAGTCAGTGATCAATCATCTCAGTCTGTCCAGAACTTTCCCAAAAGTCTCATGTTCTTGGAAACCATTCAGTCCTAAACAAACTTAGTAAAGTGCCCCAGAGCTTAGCCCTTGATCTTCTGCACTCACTACGTTGATGAATTCTCACATTCTCATGGCTACAGGCTGACGATCCCTAAGTACCCTCCCCTACAAAGCTGCTGTCCATATAGTCTTTCCCATTGCAGCCAAGGACAACAGATTTTTCAAGTTGCTTTTTTCAAACCTTGGAATCTTCCTTCACACCTCTCTCTCTGATTTAGTCAGCTTTTTCACTCTTGTAACTAAAGGATCTGACCAGAACAATTGTAGGGGAGGAAAAGTTTATTTGGGGGTTCAGAGGTCTTATTCCATAGACAGCAGACTCCATTCCTCAGGGCTCATGACACAAGAGTGTGGCAGAGGGAAGCAGCTCACATGTTGATCAGGAAGCAGAGAGAGAGGTGTCCACTTAGCAGATACAAATAAATACCCCACAGCCCCCAATGAACTACTTCTTCCCGCCACAATTCACCTGCCTCAAGTCACCACTTAGTTAATCCCATCAGGGATTAATTCACTATGTAGGTTAAGGCTATGACCCGATCATTTCCCCTCTGAAACTTGCATTGTTTCACATGTGAGCTTCTGGGGGACACCACATATAACCATAATACTCTCTTTCTCATACTCTACCTATTTAGCCCACCTTCAAATTATATCCAGACTTGGGTTATTAGTCACCACCTCCTCTGCCAATCATAGACACCATCATCTCTCTCCTGGATTGTTGCAATGTCTTTCTAAAACCAAGCTTCCTTCTGCCAAACTTACCTTTCTGCCAGATTATTCTCAGCAAAATAGCCAGTGATTTTGTCAAAGTTAAGACTGACCATGAAATTCATCTACTCAAAATTCTGCAATGAGAAACTAAGGCGGGCTAAAGAGATAGAGTGACTTGAAAAAGGATATTTAGCAAGTTGGGGCTAGAAACCAGACCAACCTGTGTAGTTGGAATTACAACTTAAAGTAAATAAAGTGAAGTCAGGACTTTTTCTTAATTTCCCCAGTCATTTAATTAGAAATTTGCCCAAATAGCTTTTAGAAGTGATTGGATATTTTTTTGGCTATTAACCAAGATCTGGCTTGGCATTGGGAGTTGTAGTTTTAAACCTACAAAGTGTTAAAGCACTCCACTACTGTTCATTTTCCAAAAGACAGTCATAGTATATGGTAATTTTAAGTAAAAAAATTTTACATTATTTTCTAATTCTTTGGGGAATCAATTGGTATATTCCTCTAATTTTTCTGGGTAATTGAATCTTATCCATTTATGTGCCCAATTTGTTTTATATGAATATTTTCCTAAAATATAAAATTTATATCTGTTTTTAAAGATGTAATAAATTTCAGGGTTTTAGATGAATTTCATGGTCAGTCTTAACTTTGTTATTGTGAACATCAAACATTTTAGAGAATTAAAGTGATTTCTTCAGAAACAAACAAACAAACAAAAATCCTTCAATCATTTTCTAACTTGATCAGAGAAGGTTTCCTGGGATCTGCAATACCTTTTTGAGAATAAATCTGATAGGATCCTCCAGTGGCCATCTGGCTCTACCTCTGGCTTGTTCTCTTCCTGCCTTGGTGACCACCTTATGACTGACTCCTTGAACACACTGGCAGGCTGTTGTCTCAGAACCTTTGATCTTGCAGTTGCCTCTGCTTCAATGCCCTTTCCCTAGGTTGGCCCTCTGCTCACCCTCTTACTTACTTCTGTGTTTTACTCAAACGTCACTTTCTCAGGGAGTCTTCTTTGTCTTTCTAAAATTGCCGTTTCCTTCCACATTAAACATACTTCCTATTACCATTTCCCCCTTAGCATTTTTCTATCTAGTATATATTCAACTCTCCTTATTGTTTGCCCTGATAGAACCTAAGCTCCTTAAGGGCAAATATATTTGTCTCTGTAGTTCACTGCCGTGCCTCAATTCCTGGAATAGTGTCTGGTAAGTGCACAATAAATATTTCAGTTGAATTAATCAATGAAGTCCATAAAACATAAATAAAATTCTACAGGGAACTACAGAAGTGGACAACTGTGGCCTGAATTTTGAAGGACTTGGCATTTACCTGACCCTTGAAAAATGCCCAAGCTGGAGGTCCCTACAATCTGAGTGGTACTCATGACTGGTTGATTCTTTCCTTTCCTCCCAGTCTTACTCTCATAGAGGCTTTTACTGCCTAGGATCCTCCACTGATGTTTGGAGAGAAGGAAATCCTTACACTCCCCAAAATTCCTTTTTCTGTTCTCCCATCTGATTTTCAGGTTTCTCCTGTGGTTCTTTTTAGGATCTGATCATATTGAACTTTACACTTCACAAAGGACAATGTCTTAGTCTGGACATTTTAAATATTATTGTATAAAAGCAAATTACCTGATGAATTTAATAAAATGTGAATGTGTAGGTCCCACCCCACAAGTTTCGAAACAAGCTCATTTTGATCCAGAGATCCAAAGATCATGCATTGAAAAACTCAAAAGAAAGAATTTCTAAAAGAGCATATCCGAAGACTTACAAAGAAGAAAATTTTGGTCAGGGACAACTTGGTGTCCCTAATATTACTACTATATGCCAACAAAACTATCCATTGATCTATCTATCCATTTATATTTCTATCTATCTAACAATCCATCCATTCATTCATCTATCGTGAGCCTTGGATTTTGTGTTTAAGTAAATTTTCATAAAACCTAGCAGAGCTTGAAGTGCTTTCTGCTTCCAAAGCATCATTCAAAGGTCCAAACTATCATCTGCATTTCCCCCAAGGCAGAAAACCACATCCTATGGGAAATCTCTTCTCAGTTGCCAACTAGCAATTTGCTTTTGTTCCTACTTTGTATTTATACCCTGCTTCTCCTCCCCCTTCCAACTGTCAGTGAGGTTCTCTTTTTCCGTTCTCTGATTTCCTGTTATCCCTCTGTCTTCTCTGCATCTGAACAAAGAGATTCTCCCCAGACACATAATTGTAGGCAAGCTTCTATGTAGATCCCAGTTGCCTTAGCTCCTGTCTCCTGACTTCCACTCCCATTACCCATTGTCTGGCTCTGGCTAATATCAGCCAAATCAAATGACTCACCAAATTGAGAAGTGCAATAAATTAAAATACAGTAACTTTTATAATTTTCAATGAAATAAAATGCCAAAAGAAAAAAAATAGTCTTTGGGGAAATGTATTTATCTTTGTAAGTATGTTTAATATTTAGTTTGTCATGCATGCTCATATTTACAAACAGTATAAAACAACCAACCAACAATCACTAAAAAAGTCAAAACCCTACAACAGCGAATGCAGTGCAAAGGTAGGTAAGTCACAAATTTAAAGATGATGACCACTCCAGTGGCTGATTATTATGCTGCCCCCAAACACAGGGACCATAGGTAGGCCTTTGGGGGGTCAATAAAAGTATGTGCTTGTTAAATTAGTAAACAGGATCTCTATGGCATAGAGAGCAGGAGTATTTAGTCTAGCAAAAAAAAAAAAACAAAAAAACAAAAAAACAACAACTCCTCAGCTATGTGAAAGTTTCTTGCTCAACCAGGGAAATTCTGAGCACACCCTTGTGGATCCAGTAGTCTGCTCTGAACAACCTCAATTCATCCTGCCAGTGTTAGCTCACCAGGAACCAGCAGCCACCCAGTTTGCTGTTTTCACAATCTGGGACACTATTTTTGTTGTGTAGTAAGACCTGTGTCTCCAACTATGCAGCTAAAGCAAGAACCTGTGCTTCAAGGTGACCAGAGATATCTGTTTGAAAAGCCTATAAATAGATTTTAATTCTGAAATCAATGAATGTATTTTTGGCCTTAGACATCTATACATTTAACCAAATGACTTGAGGACAGATTTTAATATTTTATGCATTTTGTCTCAATAGAAGGGGTAATGAAAGCCATAAGAGAAGTTTTCCTGTGCTTTGGGAATAATCCTATGACCCACCATTAAAATACATGAGATTTTTGTTCTGTGGAAAACCTATCCCTAAGTAACCCTCTCTTCTGAAAGAAGGCCCATTTCAGTATGGGCTGCTTATCCACATCTCCTTATGGCTATGATTTCTAATCTTGTAAGAGTTCAAGCATTTTGTATCTGCTATGGCTGCCAGCTAGCATGATTTATCTTTTTAAAAATTAAAGTAAAAATAATTTTTTCCAGTGCATTTTTTTCCTAGAAATTTGTTATTGGTTTTTACAGGTGTGGAAATACCTAGACCAAACTTTAATGTATATTTCTGCTCAGTGAATGCTGATGAATGCCCATTCCCATAACAAGTAATATGGAGTGGTAGAAAGAAAGGAGTTTCTGATCAGAAATGAGGCTGTACACATGAGTACAGGCCAGACTCCTAAGGTCCTGTATCTCTGTAAGCATAATAAAGAGTTCAGAAGCAGGGGAGCTGAGTCAGTGACTGAGTCCTGTGGTTGTGCTTGTTTACTAGAACAAAGCCTGAAAGGAGGCACCTGAGATGTAAACATGGACAAATGCATGGACTCTTTTTACTTCACTGTTAAAGACTGTTTTTACTTTTTAGATAAAGACTTCAAGTCAATTATGTAAAAACATGATTGATTTCATTCTCGGGGAAAGTTTAGTTTTTTTTTTTTTTTTTCCCCTTGTGTCTAAAACTGACATTGTATTTAAACTATTTAAACTTGGGACTCTGGGACCACATGACTGCTGAGGCATTTCACATTACTTTGTCAGAGGAATTCCTATTAATTACATAATAGTTTTATTTTTGTGACATAAAAATGTGTTCAGGTAAATTGAAAAATTTCTTTGAAACAAAGAAAGATTACACTTGAAAAACTATTTTGTGAGAATTGGAGCATCTTTGTAATGACTTTTATGTGTTAAGTGTTACATTCAATTATCATTTATATGCATACCTATGCAATTTTACATAAATGCATAAATGTAATATATCATAGAACTATCGGAAGAGATTATGAAAATGTAAACAAAATATAAAGAATGTATATCAAAGTATGCAGAAATATTTGTGTTTATCCACATTGAAATGACAACTGTATGTGTGTTGATCTGCTTCTTTTTGTCCTTTTTCTATGAACGTGCATACATATAAATATAACTGTAATCATATCATACATATATTACTACAGCCTGACTTTTTTTCTTAACCTTTATAGTATGATATGTTCTGACATTTTACCATTATTACATTTTTTAGAAATATGACTTAATGACAGTAAAAGTATGGACTGTGAGTAACATATTTTTTAACTGCTTTTTCTTTTCTTTTTTATTTTTATTTTGGGGCTTTTGAATCATAGTCAATTTATTGATAATAGGAAAAATACCACAGTAATATTTTAAACAATGTGTGTATGTGTGTGTATGTGTATTTTTTAAAGGAAATAATGGAGCAAAAGGCAGAAGTATTTGTGAAGCTATTGATATCACTACCAAGTTGCCCCAAAAGATACAAAGTGAAAACTCTTAGTAAAATTCCATGTTGGGAAAAAAGTTAAATTTGGTGGGGATTAGAATTTCCAATACATCTTATCAGAAACTAAAATATGTTTTCAAATAAATGAAAAGCAAAATATATGCAATAAGAGACAAAGTTTTTATACCCAAATGCAGTAATAGCATATCTAAAATTTAGCCTAGAAAAAACCCCCCAAATATAGCAAAACTTACATATAAATATATTCACCACAGTGTTAAAATAACCAAAATTAGAACCAGCTCAATTGTCTATACTAGGGAATGCTGAAATTATTTCTTATGTGAAACTTAATTAAAATGTCTATTAATAATTACTTATGAGGGTGGAGTTGTAGCTCAGTGGTAGAGCGCTTGCCTTGCATGCATGAGGCCCTGGGTTCGATCCTCATCACCACATAAATGCATAAATAAATTAAATAAAGGTATTGTGTTTATCTACAACTAAAAAAATAATAATTACTTATGATATAAAATATATATGGTACAACAGTAAGTGGAAATGTTGCACACAAAAGAAATGTTACATTTTTATTATTATACATTATATTTGTGTTTCAAAAATGACTAAGTAAAAGGGGCTGGGGTCATGGCTCAGTGGTAGAACACTTGCCTAGTATGTGTGAGGCACTGGGTTCAATTCTCAGCACACATATAAATAAATAAATAAATAAATGTCCATCAATAACTACTAAAAATATTTTTTTAAAATGACTAAGTTAAAGAAATCTTGTCCCTTTGGTATAAATGTCATTTTTTGAATAAAACTTCAGTCATATTATCATTGTCTCATGATGTGCACCAGTTCTTTCATTTTGTTAAAGTCCATAATAGAAACCACAAGAGTTTTCTGACCCTAGGCTTTCTTCAGTGAGCAGGCTGGAAGTTCCTGGCTCATTCAGAATGCTTTCACAGATTCCACCTGCTAGAGATGGATAGATGGCTTAGAATGGGGAAATATGATTTGATTTCTGACATGTCTAATTCTTTGCATCTATTAGCAAAAGGCATTAGGGAAAGTTTTCGTCTGATCTATTATTGATCCATGGAGATGCAGGCAGGGAAGTACATTTTTGGAGGAGAATGTTAGTTTTAGACTGAGACAGCACTTTTCACTCCAAATCTCATAGCTAGTTTCCATTGGTCAATAATATTTTAGATTTTAGTTTGTGATTTTTAAGATGGAAGAGAAAGTCATTTGATGTGACATATAACAAGAAATATTTAAAGGAAATTCAGTAGGAGACTTCTAAAATTATTGTAAGAATTATTTTTATGTTTTAAATGTTTTATTCAATCTCCATATGTATACACACATATGATTTTACATAACCATATAGATGTGACATATGTTTTGGTGAACTCTTTTATTCTTTTAATTTTGCTTCCTCTTCTCTCAGCCCTCTCACATTAATTACCTGCACTGCAGCCTTAGTAGGAGACCATTGTGACTTTACAGCTCATCCAGTGGATATAATAACCCTTTTCCACTCATATTTTTGGGTGAATGTTACAGTTAAAATATTAGGTTTGGAATCTGTGTGGCAGTGGATTCTTATTAGTAACTAACCTGTGCTAAACCTATACTTAGAAAAATGTTATCTGATTTATAGAAATAATTGAAGATCTATGTTGTTTATGGCAAGTGAAGGTATTTTTAGAAATTTTACTTCAATTTTTAAATGTTCATATAAATGTTGTGTTACTTTAAAAATAATTTTGAATGTGAAGAGCACAAGAGAACTTTTTGGAGTGATGAAAATATTTTCTGCCTCGACTGGTAATGGTCATATGAGTGCAGCATTCATTAATCCCCCTTAACTATATGCTTCTAATGGGTGCATTTGATGGTATTTAAATTATGCACAGATGCATTTCTACTGATTTAAACTTTGGGTTAGATTTTTCATGAAGATTCTGTTATTTATCACCAGTCTTCACTCTTTTTTTGTCTGTAGTGACATGCAGGTTTCAGATGATTAATTCTTGTGGGGCCATTTAAGGACTGGGAAGTGGTAGAGAGGTAGAAATGGCTCTGTAGGTGACAGGGTGTTACTCAACGAAATGTCATGAGAGCTGCTTGTATTGTATCCTCATTCTGCCACAGAAACAGCTCAGCTGCTTGTTCTTCCACAGGCATCTCCCAGGTGGTAGTGAAAGATGTAGAAGGAGGCAGTTCTTGATTTAATGTCATGGAGACAGAGTCCCATTTCTTTCTTCTTCTCATTACTATATCAAATGTAGGTCAGACAAAGATATTGCTACAATTGATAAGACACCATTATTTCTGATCCAAGCAATTCTCTGACTGCTAGTTACAGCCTTTCTTAAGGCAGTTTTTGGTTAAAGTTAATTGTGCCTTTTATTCTGTTCTTTAATCTGGATAACCAACAAACTATACTTCAAAGGATAATTTCACAATGCATCTCACTCTAAGAGTCCCTTAGATAGAAAAAGCAAAATGTAGACTCTGAAATGGACAATGCAGCTAAACTCCTTTTCCCTAGTCCCCAACATTTGGCCTCACATCAAATACTCTTCCTGAAGTTTTTGTGAAGTTGTTTGTTCTTTACATTTAGAAGGAAAGAAATAATAATAAATAATAAATATCATGGCAGAAATAAATGAAGTAAACACTAGGAAAACAACTAAACATCAATGAAACCTTTAGCAAGCCTAAGATTTGAGAGAGGGAAAGACATAATTACAAAGGGAAGAGGAGAATTACAACTGATCCCACAGAATATAAGATCATAAAAAAACTACTAGAAATAATTTTATGACAGCAAACTAGACAACATAAAATGGATAAATTCCTGAATACATACAACTTAGCAACACTTAATCTTGAGAAAAAATCTGAACTGACCAATAACAAATAAGGAAATTGGGTCAGTTATCAAAAGCCTCCCAAAAAAGAAAATCCCAAGACCTGATAACTTCATTGCTAAATTTTAATGAATACTTAAAGTAGATTTAACACCAATCCTTCTCAAAAAACATTCCCCCCAAAAATAAAGGGGAGAAATGCTTCTAAATTCATTCTAAGGGATCAACATTGTTCTTATACCAAAGTTAGCAAAGCACACTACAAAAAGGAATTATAGGACAATATCCCTGATGGTCATAGGTGAAAAAATCTTTAACAAAATACTGCAAAATTAACAGCATATCAAAAGGATCATATAGCATGATCAAGTAGAATTTATTACAGGAATGCAAGGATGGTTAGCATATGCAAGTCAATAAATATGATATACCACATTAACAGGATAAAGGATTAAAAACCATATGATCAGTGAATATATTCAGAAAAAATATTTGAAAAATTCAACATCTGCTTATAATAAAAGCTGTCAACAAATTAGGTATAGAAGGAATATACCTCAACATAATAAAGGCCATATATGACAAGCCCACAGCTAATATCATATTCAATAGTAAAAAGCTAAAAAGTTTTTCCTCTTAAATCATGAAAAAGACAAGAATACCCTTTCTTGCCACTTCTATTCAACAGAGAGTTGGAGGTATTTGCCAGAGCAACTAGGCAAGAAAAATGAAATAAAGGCAAAATGAAAAGGAAAGAAGTAAATCGTCTTAATTTTTAGATGATACAATCTACATATTAAAACATCATGAAGATTTTACTAAAAACTTCTAGAAACAATAAATTCAGTTACTTGCAGGATACAAAATTAACATACAAAAATCATTTGTGTTACTGTATATTAATAATGGACTATCTGAAAAAGAAATCAAGAAAACCCTATTTATAACAGCAATGAAAAAGGGTAAAATACTTAGAAAAAAACTAAATAGATAAGACTTATGCACTGAAAATTATAAAACATCAGTAAAAAAATTGAATAAAATACAAATAAATAGACAGACTGTGTGCATGGATCTGATGAATTAATATTTTAAATGTTCTTACTACCCAAAGCAATCTAGATTCAATGCAATCCCTATCAGAATTCCAATGACTTTTTTTTCACAGAAAATTGAAAAAAAATCCTAAAGATTCTATAGAATTACAAAAACTCCAAATAACCAATGTGATCTTGAGCAAAAAAGAAAAAAGCTGGAGGCATCAACTTAATTGATCTCAAAATCTGCTACAAAGGAAATCAGTACATCAAAGAAGCATCTGTATTCCCATGTTCATTGCAGCATTATTCACAATAACCAAGATATGGAATCAAACTGTGTTCATTGAGACATGAATTTTTAAAATGTGATAAGGGAGTGTGTGTGTGTGTGTGTGTGTGTATGATAGAATATTATTTAGCTGAAATAATACTAGCATATGAAAAATAGATTATTTCTTTTGAACCTAGAAGAAATCATATTAAATGAAATAAGCCAGGCACAGAAAGATGAACATTGTATGATCTTATTTATATGTAGAATTTTTTTTAAGTAGAACTCATAGACTCAGATAGTAGAATAGTGGCTGCTATTAGTAGAATAGTGGGACTAGTCCAGAGACTTCCCCAAAGTAGGAAAGGGTAGATGTTGATTAAATTTCATTCAGGATGAATATATTCCCTAGATTATTTTGCAGCATGGTGACTGTAGTTAATGTAGTGTATACTTGAAAATTGCTGAGAGAGTAGGCTTTACATGTTTTCAAACACACATACAATGATAACCATGTAAGGTGCTGGATATATTTATGAGCTTGATTGTGATAATAATTTCACAGTATGTACATGTAACAAAACAGCATTATTCCATAAATATACATTTTCATTTGTTAATTATACCTTTATAAAGCTGGAAAACACATAAAGAAAAAGCCCTCCATTGCTCTAGGGAAGGTAAGTCAGCTGTTGCCCTGGCTTCAGAGAGAAGGAGAAAAGCCCTGTGCAGGAAGATGTGATGACTAGCTCTTTGCTGGGGGTGTGCAGGGGAGAGCTGAGAAGATATGGACCATTTAGGGAGTGAAGTGACCCCCTCATTTCATATTAAATGCTCAGGGAAATGGTATTTTGTTTGTTTTGTAAATCAATGAATAACCTGAGTTTTGTGATGGGGCTTATAGTGGGAAGACAGATCCAAGAAGTTGTAGGAGCTGGACCCAAGAGAGGACCAGGAGGAAGTAAACCCTAAGGATTTCACAGAATTCAGTTTTGGACAGAAAACAAACTTTTATTGGAGGTAACAACTTCATTCTTTCTATGAAGCAAAAGCATGAAAAACAGAGCAGGAGATAAAAATATTGGATCCAAACATCGAGCCTTTAGTTTAAATATCTCTTAAAACCTCCCAACTTCAGATTTGTAAATTTTATGAAATAATATAATCCCTTTATAGTATAAATCAGCTGTATAGGATTACATGGTACTTTAATCTGATTGATACAAATATAAAAAAGAACATTATTGCCATTTATATAAAGCATATCTCATAGAGCTAAGGTATAAAAATAGGTAAGTGATAAGCTTATTTTTAAAAGCTTCGAATAAGAAAATCAGAGTTGTCAAAACAGCCCACTGACTTAGTTGTATTTTGTTTCTGATACATATATATATATATATGTATATATATACATATATATGTATATATATAATATTTTTTTAACATTTTAAAAAATTTTGTGAAAAGGTATTCAACATTAAAAAGCACAAAAAATTTACCTTGGCAACATGTTTAGGTCTCAACCCAAATTAATTTATATAGTTATAGTTTTAAGAAATATTGACAAAGCATAATGGATTTAGTGTGTGATAAACTTAAGTTAAATTCTCTCTGCAAAAACCAAATTTATTTCAGAGTTCTCAAAATTGCACAGGGACCCATAGTGCTTAAATATGTGGAACATTTCCCTAAATTACAATTTTAATAATTTTTTTCCTGTACCTTTTATAATAATTCAGGTTTTCACAGCTTCAAGAATGAAAAAATTTCAACTCACCAAAGATAAAGCTGAGAACATAGATAAAAGCTTATCATTTCAAGTAGAGCAATTTAATGACAAACATGTGAACATGAAAAAACCTGTTAATATCATCTATGACTGAAAGAATGCATTGCAAATCATCATGAAGTTTTAAAATATCACCCTTTCCCCCCATCTTTCTTGTCTCTTTGATATGTTTATTTCCAAACAGGAAGAACAGTCTTGGACTCTGAGTCGACATTCATTTTTCCCTCCAGCAATTCTCATTAACCTTTAAGATTCTTTTCCTTGTTTACTGAAAAATTCTGACTTGCCTGTCTGAATCTTGCACTTAAAACATGTCTCTGTTACTGTCCTTAGTCTGAGAGACTTGCTATAAAAGATAAAGAAATGGATGGGAAGAAGTTGACATATGTATGTATCCTCTAATCAGTAAAGATTTATTCTTAGAATATAGATATGTATTTCTCTTTGTAAATGGGAAAGGGTAGGTTCAGGAAGCTGCAAGTCAGCCAGATAGTTCTAGAAGGAATGCTACTAGCCAAGGAGGATTCATTAGCCCCATTGGTCACAAACAATAACTAGGTAGAGAGTGGATTCACAGGTGTTATTACAGGGAGATGGATAGGCCAACCAACCCATGATGCATCTAACTGTGCTGACTCTGTCCAGCATCCAGGAAAGGCCAGTGTCTCTACACTATTCTCCTAATTATAATGAGATGCTAATAAGCCATGATGAAGAAAATAGTAAACCATGGTGGGATGCTTTGTGACATAGGAACATAGGGAAAAAAAGTGGAAGTTTTAGAGAGGAAGACTGTAGGGCAGGGGAGGATCTAGACTGCCCACCATGTTATTGAGTCTTAGCCAGGTTCCATCCTGTTACTAAGTTCCCTTGAGGCAAGAATTTTCAAGTAGGGATCATGTAAAATGAGGTTCTGCCACCCTAGCTCTGAGCACTTACCAGAGAAGACTGCTGCCAAAGGTGGTTTGGCTGAGAACCGGACACACAAATCTTAGTTTGTCCAGGACTTTCCCAGTTTTACCACTAAAAATCTCATGAAACTAATCAATGCTTGTCCCCCTAGATTCCTATAGAATTTGGTGTGGGGTTGTTGGTTGGGATAGCATAAAAGTACTCTCTTGGGCACCATGTTGCTGGCCAGGGTATGTCAAAGGAGGATCAATGGAAGAAATTTTGCAAAGAATGGTTTGCAGAAGAAATTTACTTTTTGTTCAATTTCAGTTTGGATTCTAGGTACCCTGGTCCAGGGAGAGAAAAATTACTATGAAGTTTCCAGATAACACCTCCATTCTTCCTCCAGCTTGGATAAAGTATTGGGAAATCAACAGACTTAATTCTAGGTTCAAGGGACAGAGATAAAGAATTAGGATTATGAGGTGGAGTGGAGTAAAAATAGAGGGTGCCTATGGAGCAGTTTTCTTCTACCCATCCCATCTTGGCCACGTGGCTGCTCAATTTTTACTCCTCTTCCTAACAGGAAGCAAGGTGTGTGCCATAATTCCTGATGAAGGATGCCATCACTATTTGAAAATAAAGATGGAAGAGGAAATCAAATTCTGTGAAGAATTCCACTATTTCAACTCAAAATATGTCTATATATGGGAATGATATTTTTACTTCCAAACAGGAGGAAATATATAAGGAGATAAAATAGTGCCACGGAGCAAAGCAGAGTGATATGAACCTTTAGGAGCAGCTACTTGCCCCTTTTCAGGAATTAGAAAGTAAAACATTTACAGTCTTTTACTATAGAAAAGGCTTCCCAACATATGGGCAAACACCTGCTGGTGCAAGCTGGTGATTGTGAAGCAGGAGAAACTGGGGGTGGAGTGGGACATAGTAGAAGGGGCAATTTACCTCTGCCAATGCTTTGGTGGCTTTACAGTCTTCATTGGGATATTCAACAGACTTTCCTTGGAAGAAGAGTTCATGGTCAAATAAGTTTGGAAAGACTGTTTCTCTCAGTTCCCTCTTTGGTATGTACTTCTAACATGTCACACTGCTTGAATTTATTTGCAAAAGTTATTGAAACTGGTAGTCATAATTTAAATTGATAAATAATTTTTTATCATCCCAAAGAAGTAGCCACCAATAGAACACACTTTCAGAAATACTGTTTCAGAGGATTGTTTCTAGAATAACTCCAGTGAAAAACTCTGAAGGGAATTTCTTTGAAATTCTTTTAGAGGTCAATGGCATCTTCATTGGTGGACTTCCAAAATGGAACCTTCTCCCCCAGTTAGAAGTAGAGGGTCAGTGTTGATATCAATTGCTCAGTTTATTTTGTCCCTCCACTAAAACCCAAGTTTGTCATTGTAATATCTGTTTTTTTCAGAAAATAAGCATTGTCTTATTTCACTGGAGCTCTGCATGGTTGAATCTTTGTGAATTTTCTCATCGAACATTTTAAAAATCCAAATACTAGAGAGACCAGTCTTGTAGAAATGCTATAAGCAAGAAAAGTGTTATAAAGGCAAAAATGATTACTGAAGTGGGCGCTTCAAGATTTGAGTGATATTTCAATTTAAAAAAGAAAATTTTGCCCCTCAGACAGATGTTGAAATTCTTTCTAAAACTTTGATGAATTAAAAAAAAAAATTATCATTTTAAGGATCAATTGGGAAAACATTGTATTTACTTGAGCAAATTGTTCAACTATTAAAATACAAATGAAATTCCCACCTACATACTACCTTTATGATTGCAAACATGTTGGAAGGGCAAAATATAGGAAAATTACTCTATGAATATTTTATAATAAGAGAATATTTTAGCTGAGTAGCCAAAGCATAGCTTTCTAAGTTAGAGGCAATAAATTCTCGTTGTTGTATGATAAAAATAGGTCATCTATCATTATCTGAGAAAAAATATTTTGCACTTAAGCCAAAACAAAGGACTGTATTTAGATGTAACAGTAGGCGCTGATTACAAATATTAGAGAGAAGGTATATTTCAAGAATTCTTTTGAGGATTTGTCTTGATTGAATTGTCCTTTTCATCACATCTTTTTAATTTTTTTATCTTTTTACATGAAATTTTCTGTAATGTGATGAAATTTTCATCACATCTTAAGCTTTGAAGAGAGCTGAAGTTTTCTAGAAAAGCAATTCTTCTCTTAAGAGATATGAGGCAAAGAAAGAAGATTAGATGTTTTGGCCTTGGACGAGCCTATGTATTTTTTCCCTGGAATTGCCATATTCATGCACATAACTCATGCACAATTCCCTGGAATTGCCATATTCATGTCCCGGGAAAATTTGTGAATAGTCAGTTTTTCTCAGGAATTTCCACAATCCCAAGACTTCATTCTGTCCTCACCTTATTTCTCTAGGAGACTACCCATTCAGTTCTCTGGCTGCCAAAAGACCCTTCATAGGTGCTTCACCCTGGTCTGTATCTTTCCTGCATCTTATGAAAACTTCAAATGTTACCTTCTTCCCTCAATAAGCAAAACATTGAAAACAGCATAGATATGAAGCAGTAAAAAAAATTTTGAAGTAGATACTGATGAAGTGCTAATCAATAATTAAGTGATTTTAACCACTAAAGAAATGTTAAATGAGAAAAGATGCAAATTATATGCATTATATAATCCATATAAAAATTATCTTTCCATAAATATATCCTTTTTTTGTGGTGCTGGGATTGAACCCAGGGCCTCGTGCCTGTGAGACAAGCACTCTACCAACTGAGCTATATCCCCAGCTCCATAAATACATCCTATATATAAATTCTGCATAAGTACTGATAAGGTTTTGTTGTGAGGTGTTCCCTGAAAATTTCGTATATGAGACAATGCAGGAAGGTTCAGAGGTACAATGATAAGATTATGAGAGGTGTGACCTAATCAGTGCATTAATTTACCTGGCGGATTAATAATTTCAAAGGACTACTGTTTCTACGTAGTAACTGTAGACTGGTGGGGCATGGCTAGAGGTCATGGAGGGGTGCCTTTAGGATTATATTTTGTCCTCTGCTCCTCCCTTGCACTCTCTGCTTCCTGGCTGCCATAATCGGACAGATCTCCTCTATAAAGTTCTGCCTCACTCAGGTCCAGAGCAATGGAATTGAATGACAATGGAGTAAACCTCCAGAATCTTGAGCCCAAAATAAACTTTTTCTCCTTCTAAGTTGCTATTGTTAGATATTTTGGTCACCGTGATGAGAAACTGACCCACACAGTACTGTATATCTGCATATCTATGTATGCATGCACACATTCTAAAGTGTTAAAGTGTTAGCTCTGTATAATTAGTTTATTTTTGTCTTCTTTATGTGTTTTACCCATTCCAAATTCCTTACAAAGAACATTTGTTACTTTCCTCATAAGGAAAAATTAAACTTGTTTTAAAATCATAGAGCCATTCATATTTTTTTTGAATCCTTGGATTTTACTAGTGGAACTGAATTTATTTGTGTAATTATGTTAACGTTGTGATGTAGACCTTGAATTTTGTGACAAGAAATCTGGAGACTAAGCCCAGCATGGTGGCACACACCTGTAATCCCAGTGACTCATTTAGATTGAGGTAGGAGGATCTAAGTTTGAGACCAGCCTCAGCAAATTAGCAAGGTCCTAAGCAATTTAGTGAGAGCCCATCTCAAAATAAAAATTAAAATGGGCTGGGGATGTGGTTCAGAAGTTAAGCACCCCTGGGGTCAATTCCTAATACAAAAAATAAAAGTCTGGAGGCTAGATTTGGCCCTTTGCTGATTGGTTCTGTGACCTTGGGCACTTCTCTGAGTCTCAGTTTCCTCATTAATAAAAGATGAGTTTGTTAGGGGACAACCCGAGGCCCCTCTCTGGGAATGTGAGTCTGTGGTTGACTCTTCAAGTAAGATTTGATCATAAGAGGTCTGTGAATTGATATCAAGGAATACATTCAAATGATAAACATTTTTGTAATTTTGTAATATAACCAGTGGTCTTATGTGAGAAGTATTTGTGGGCATATATTTATTACTCTAGGAGAGTGGTTCTTAAACTTGTGTACCCTGGAATCACCTGGAAGCTTATTAGAATAAAGACTGCTGGGCTCCAACCCAAGTAGGTCTGATTCAGTGGTTCTGGGGTGGGGCTCAAGACACCGTTTTAAACAAGTTACCAGCTGATGCTGATGACCTGGAAGAACATACCTGAAGAAAACATCCTCATTAGGGGAGAGTATTTCCAACATCTACATATGTTTGGGGTTTCTTTGTCCATTTTTTTTTTCATTCTCTAATTCTTAGAAACATGTTATGGGGGTTACTCAAGGATACTTTCAAGGACCTTTTGATTTAAAAATAAATTTATATAAGACCACTGCTCCTCTAGATGCTGGAAATAGGAATAAATGAAGACATTAATGTGGGGCTCAGATCAGAGGGTAGAAACGAGAAGAGTTGACTCAAGGGTACTGCATGTAGTGATCACACAGTTTCTTGGATGAAGCAGATGAGCGTGAGATGGCATTCTCTCTGCATGTCTAACTGAAGTACCAGGGTGGCTTCAGGATGTCACAGTTACTCGGTTGGTATCTGGGCAGGCCTTTGCGGACATTTCTCTTCTTGTTATTCAGTGTGCAAAATCCATGGCAGCCTATAGGTGTGTCAAAGAGTCAGCAAACTCGGTTGCTGCCAAGGCAGCCACCTCTGCATGAAACAGTTTCCATCCCAGAAATAAATCCTGTATTGTCACTTCCCAGATCTCCACACATACTGCTTTTCTGCCTTAAGTGCCTCAGATGAGCCTACTACTTTTCCTCTTCTGTTTTTTCTAATAGCCCTTTATAAGTGGCTTCATTATAATGCTTACTGCTTCTTCTTGTCATTGTTCAGTGATGTGCTGCTTCCTCCTACAAGTGTCTACAGTGCAAGGATGGCTTTGGCTTCATCTCCAGAAGCTAATAGAACACCTGGCAAGGGTTTGCTGTCAAAAATAGGGCCTTGAATATTCGCAGATAAGATTTATCTTTGATATAAGTAAAATGATCAATAAAAAAGGCCACAACTCAAAAGTAAGTAAAGTGTAAGGGAGCAAGGGATCAAATACCTTTGTACTATTTTTTGCCCCCAAATGAAGTGTAACTGCAGACTTCTCCTGGTCCCCAATCATGCTCAGCTCTCAGCTGCTCAATCTCTCAACCCCAGTATCTGCCAATATTCTTGTGGAAACTCCAGGAAACTACCTTAGATTTATCACCTGACTTCTCTCCAGCAATGCCTGTATGAGATTCCTTTTCCTCTCTTCTCCTTAGAGGTGAAACAGAGTCCAACTATTTTAAGTGAATAAAATGCTATGCAAAGTACTTGGTGCTTTGAAAGAGGCATGGATGTATTTGATGCTTAATTCAACTTTATTCTTACTTTTAAAAGAATATTTCTCTTTTATCTATCTAACTAGCTTGCTGTCATATTTGTATATATGTAATGAATGGTGTTGAAATGATACTTACCCATTGTTAATCAGGGATGTTTTAGTTGGTGGGGTTTGAGTGATTTTAAAGCACCATTCTTTATCCTGGTCAGTATCAATACTTTTAAACTGAGCATGTTTTTATTTTACAAGTGTTATTCCAGAATAAAGAATTTACTGCCACTCTAAGTATTTACAGATCATTAAGTATTGTCAGATTATGGATTCCTATACCCTGTTATTTAGAAGTCACAAAATGTAAAGACACATACACTTGGGTGACCAAACTCCAGAGCAGAAATGTAACTTGTATTTATTAATAGCAATTTTGCTTCTTGAAATTCTGCAGAGCTAAACTTGGGTATCTTTTCAATCTGGAGTACATGAAGTACTCATTGGGGGAATGAATCTGACACGAATCCAGGTAGATCAAGGAGGAGATATGTCAGAAGACCAAGGTGGTTCTGTCGTTACAATGAGTCAAAACCATTGTTCGTCAAATTTTGCAAAAAAGACATGTAAATTCAGAGATGAAAAATAGAATATGAGGTGGTCATGACCTGATTGTTCTTCAGATAAAACATGCTAAAGAGTTGTTGTTTGAAAGTTCTTGGTGAAGAATCTTTTAATTTTTTTTTTCTGGATGGCTTTATTGAGTTTTGATGCAGTTATAGGCTAGCCATGTTAGTTCTTTTGAGAAATAACAAATTACATTTTGGCTGAACCATAGATATTAGGTTACAATATGAGCTATGACCCAAAACATCCTATAGGAATAACCAAGTAAACATCTAAAAAATTATTAACATGATTCTAACATATTTATCCACCTCAAGAACAAAAAGGAGCCAGTTGTTAAAGATTTGTGAAGACAATTTCACTGGTGACCTTAGACCCCAAGGGAAAAATGTTCATGGATGTGTGAGTACTTCTCTTGTAGGCCAAGTCAAGAAAAAGGATTTTCAGTGGTATCACTTGGAGAACATGATACGTATTTGATAAGTTAAGAGGACACACTGGATTGGTGTCTGGCTTCTGAAAATATTCAGGTTGAGAGATGGCATGAATATCTGCTGTGGTCTTATTGAGCCCATGGGATGAAATAAAATGCACATGTCAGGATGAGAGGAAGTGAAGATGGCCGTGGAGGCCCAGGTCTGTGGGCTTCCTTTAGGTTAGTGGCAGAATGCACCTACTTCAGAAAGCAAAAAACAACCATCTGAAGTTAGTCATTGCCCAGGGACAATAGCCACCTCACCACTAAGACTCAGTCTATAAAATGGCCTGCTGCAAACCAGGGATGACAAACCAAAGGCAGGATAAGAAAGGAGGTCAGTTGGGCCTCCAGTTCATATGCAATGTTAAGATTCAGCTGAGGGAAGTCGGAATTATGGTTTCCATGAGCAACCACTTACAATACTTCCAGAGACAGGAATTAATCCCACACCTGCTGAAGAAAGCAGTTCCCTCAAGTGGAAATTAAAATAACAACAGTCAAACAACATGGAGTCAAGCAACCAATAAACAAAAAGTGTTCACACATTACTAAATGCTCAACAAACTCAAAGAACATCAGCTAGAAAGGGGTCAAACGATTAATTTGACCTGGAACACCTGCATGTCATGGTTTAGGCTCATGTGTGAGATGTGCAGTGTTTGGTCCTAAGCTCATTTCTCCACTCTATACTCACAGGCCTTGCTCCTAGAACCACTGGCCTCATGGAGAAAATACAACAGCAGGGCATTTTGAGTATAAACCTATCAATTCCCAAAATTATAATCCCTAATTTATTTAAATCCACTTTGGTTTGAAGTATAATTGAATTTGACAAATTTCCAGTGCCAACTAGCAATTGTTCTTAAAGAATCAGGAGTCTGTGGACATGTGAGATTTTTGAAGGTAAGAATCAACTCCCATTACATCTTAAATGGGAAAGGCTAAAGGTAATAAATATTTTCATAATAGTTACTATAAAATTTAAGCTAACCTTATTTTGTAGCCTGTCATTATAAAATTGAATATTTTGTCTTTTTATGGAGGGCATTCAGCTTTCCTAAAATATGGAGATGCTGACTTGAGCAGTTTCAAATAATGTCAACTTATAGTTCTAGACTAGACTATAATGTATATAAGAATTCCAATTAATAGAGTGATTTTGCAGAAAACTACATTTTTTTTTGCTTAAAACTTATAAACTATGTTTTTCATGAGAAGTTGATTTACCCTAGGAGTATTTGTTGGTGATAATTAACTGATGGCATTATTAATCTAGCTCAAATTAACTTAATTAGAAAAAGAGGATTGTGTGGATTTTCTTTAAAATCGGGGACATAGCTAAAGGCGTAACTCTGTGATATTTATGTTCCATTTAAATACAGAATCTAATGTTAATTTTGAAACATGTGAATCTTGAATTCTTTTCTATGCCCTAGAGTAAACTCTGTTCCTATTTGGTCAATCAAGTCTACCTCCAGGGTAGGGGAAATAACAGATCTCTGAGACCCAGGGAATTTCCTTGACTCATTTGGGTCACTCTACTTGTCTGTTATTCAGAATTCTTTTTGTTTTAACTTATAGATAATTTGACTCAAAATGACTCAAGGAAAAAAAAAAACTTAGCTCCCACAACTGTAAAACCTAGGCAGTTGTGATTCCTGATTCTTTAAGAACAATTGCTAGTTGGCACTGGAAATCTGTCAGGCAACCTCCAGTTGTTCAAGGATCCACCAGGGCTGGCTGTCTCCACCCTGGTTCTGCTTCCTTTATAGTGGCTTCATCGTGAGGCAGCTTCTCCACTCAGGATGGTCAGATGGTGCCATGGTCTGAATGTGGTATGGGTGTGTCTTTTAAAATTTTACGTGCTGGAGCTCATTCTCCAGTGTGGCCATGTTGAGAAGTGGTGGAACCTATAAGTAGGGCCTAGTGTGAAGTAATTAGATCATTGTGGGGGATCACGAACCTTAAAAGGGATTAATGTGGCGTTCATAGAAACTGATTGAGCTTCTGTGAGCACCTGAGCCACACGCACTTATAATCCCAGTGACCCGGGATAGGGAATCAAGAGGATCTCAAATTTGTGGCCCGCTGGGCAACTTAGGGAGGCCCTGCTCAAAATTAAAAATTAAGAAAAGAAAAAAAGGCTGGTGGATATTGCTTGGTGATATAGCACCCATACTTTCAATCCCTAGTATTGTGCGAGTCTGTGTGCACACGAGCGTGTTCACACACACACACACACACACACACTAAAAAGCAAGCCTGGCCCCCAACTCCTCAGTCTTCCTGTATCTTTTTATGATGGTTTCTGCATATGATGGCTTCCACCATTCTGATGCCATCTGTAATCAGGCCCTCACTAGATCCAAGCAGATGCTGTGCCACACTCTTGAATTTCCAGAACTATGAGCTAAATAAATCTCTTTTGTTTATAAAGTATCCAGCATCAGGTATTTTGCTATAGCAACAGAAAATGGAATCGTCTGATGTTCACTAATGGCTTTAGCTCTCGCCTTAATAGTTTATCAGTAGTCTCAATGGAGAGAGTAACATTTCTCCATCATTTTCATTAAAAGACCTGGGACTGATGCTTCCAGGTTCCAATGGTTATTGGTTCTAATTGACACAGTTTCACCTCACAGCAATCACTATTTCAGAGAAATGTGATGCTCCAGTTGGCAAGTCTAGGTCACATCTCCCTTCCTTGGCAATAAGATGAGGACTTATCAATGAGATAGACCCACAGTGAACAGCATTGGGGAAGCAGGAGCATTTTAAGTAAGGAAAAGGTCTCCCTCATATATGAATAGCCTGGTCAGGTCTGGCCCTCTTGTACTCCTTTTTACCAAGTGGAATTTGTCAGTGTGCATACTTGTGCCTGGCCCCCGATCTTCTCCATTTTCCCCATACTTAAGCCCTTTTGCCTCAAACCCTAGCTTCACATTGGAAGTTTCATGGAACACTCCAAAAATATAATAGTGCCTAGGCCCCCTGAGAACTCCTGATTCAATTGGTCTGAAGTAGAGCCTTCTCAGCCATGGTTTATAAAAGCTTGCTAGGTGATTTTGATGTGCAAGTTGGTTGAGAGCTGGTGCTTCAAATTAAACTTGATGCTGGGAAGAATGTGTCCACCCTTCATACTAAGGAAGAGAAAATTTAAATTTCCACCTTCTCTGGAAGTATTGTCATCTTAGCCAAATCCAACTCTCAAGCTAAGGGAGTAAAGCATTGATAGTGACATTCCAATCATTTGCCAGGATAGAGGAAGCATTTGGAGAAGGAACAGGGCCTCATCATTACTTCTGAAATAATATCAGAAACAGTTCCTCATTTAACACTTGCATATGGTTTACTCAGTCTATAATTAACCTGGCTGACATGAACTATCACACAAATGTTCATTGATGTTTAGAGTAAGAGATATTTTAAAGTGCAGGTGTGTGTGTGTGTGTGTGTGTGTCCTTCACACACACAAAAAAATATCCCTTAAAGAACAGGAATCTTCTGAGAAGTATCTGTTCAGTTCCTTGACCCATTTATTGATTGGGTTATTTATTTATTTATTTATTTTGGTGTTAAGATTTTTGAGTTCTTTATATATTCTAGAGATTAGTGCTCTGACATGCACGTGATAAGAATTCGATATTTCTAGCAATTAGAGAAATGCAAATCAAAACTACTCTAAGATTTTATCTCACTCCAGTCAGAATGGCAGCTATTAAGAATACAAACAACAATAAGTGTTGTCGAGGATGTGGGGAAAAAGGCACACTCATACATTGCTGGTGGGACTGCAAATTGGTGCAGCCAAAATGGGAAGCAGTATGGAGAATCCTTGGAAAACTGGGAATGGAACCACTATTTGACCCAGCTATCCCTCTCCTCTGCCTATACCCAAAGTTCTTAAAAACAGCATATTACAGGGACACAGCCTCATCAATATTTATAGTAGCACAATTCACAATAGCTAAACAGATGCCCTTCAGTAGATGAATAGATAAAGAAAATGTGGTATATATACACAATAGAATACTTTTCAGCATTAAACGAGAATAAAATTATGGCATTTGCAAGTAAATGGATGGAGCTGGAGAATATAATGCTAAGTGAAATTAGTAAATCCCCCAAAACCAAAGGTCGAATGTTTTCTCTGATTTAAGGACGCTGATTCATAATATGTTGCTGGGGTGTGGGGGCAAGGGATTAAATGGACTCTAGATAGGGAAAGAGGAAAAGGGAAAGGAGGGGAACAGAGCGGGAATAGGGGTAGGAAAGATTGTAGAATGAGATGGTCATCATTACCATGAGTACCTGTATGAAGATATGAAGAATGTGACTCTACTTTGTGTACACCAGAGACATGACAAATTGTGCTCTGTATGTGTAATATGAATTGTAATGCATTCTGGTGTCATATATAACAAATTAAAATTAAATTTTTTTTTTTAAAGAGCAGGAATCTTCTGTACTATTGTATTATTGTACCAATTTACTGGCATTTTCTCTGTCACTGAATTGAATCGTCATTGCTTGGCTCTCAAGAACCAAGTTGTATATTTTCTGCTGCATGAATCACTATAAACAACAGCTTTGGGGAGGCACTCAAGGGCCAGTAATTATACTGATGAAATAGAAAGACTGAATTCCAAGGGAGGTTAATTTTAGCAGAAGTCAGATAAAAAATGTTGTCAACTAAAGCAAACATGCTGGCAGTACAGCCAGAATCACAGTGGCAGTGGCCCATTGTTTGGGATGAGTAGTATCTGGGGTCACCACAGAGGAGCCAGACTGGACTTCGTGTCAGTCCCAAGTCACTTTAAAAGTAGGCTATTGAACTGATTATATAATAACCTGAGAAACTACAAGTGGAAGAGATTCTGAATTAGAAATGTAGCCAAGAATACAGAATACTGACCATTTAAAATGCTGTGTAAGCGTTGGGGATGCGGAGAGGCTCAGACACCTTTGTAGTTGAGAACTGACCCAAACTTAAAACATTTGTTCTTTCGTGTAATACACAATTCTATAAAGAAAATCACTGAATGGAGAAAAATAACCTTACAGAAATAACATTACAGATTATTATAAAGGCAATTTAGATGTCTCTTAAAAATCCATGTTTCAATGGAAAAAGAATATAGTGCCATTAAGAAATTACTTGGGCTTCTTATAGCCATTATCTCAATTCAGTTTTTAGAAATGAGGATTGTTGGGGAAAAAAAGGTAAAGGCAACCCATAGAGTCTGCTACCAAAGAGAACATCGGCATAAGTAGTCCAAAATGTTACTTTTAAAAATGCCTCCAAAAACTCAGAGGTCATCTGTGTAGGATAAAAGAGTTCAACTCATAAATATGACAATATACAGGGAAAGAATCGTTTATTCGGGTTTTCCTATAAGAGCTATACCTCAGAGTAAGTTATTGTTGTCGAGGTGTGGCTCCTCCTTAGCAAAGTGCTTTAATGAAGAAGGAAATGAGAATTAGGGAAACACCACTTTACAACCCTTAAAGAACTAATGGATCTGTGAACTCACCATCAATGCCTCCTCACATTGCACAAAGAAAGGCAATCGGATGTCACACACCTCCTAATGGATGAGTATAGCATTATGGATCAGTTGTCTGTCTGTCTGTCTGACTTGAATGTGGTCAAGCCTCTATTCACTACTATCTATGGATAGGAAATAAAGGAACAGGAAACATGCAAAAGACCCCTTGAGAACGCAAACAGCAGGAGCCAGACTGTGAGAAACCCTGTAAGACAAACTACATGATTTCTTGCAAGAAGTAAGGTGAGACAGAATAGGAACCTGTAACTTATTGGAGATGAGAGTCACATTGACTAGTTAGGAATTGTGTCCCTGGTTTGGATTATGTCCCAATTATAGCCAAAGACACTGTAAAAAAAAGTTTATAAACTTATTATGAACATCTAAGTACAGAATGGATAACATGAATGATTTATTGTTAATTTTCAAAAGGTCTTATTTTGGAGATATGTGGTGAAACACAAACAAAATGCTCTAATGCTTAGAATTACCTCAAAATAATCTGATGAGAGTGAGGAAGTGAGAAGGAGTTTAGAAGAAGCCATATGATGAGTACATGCAGGTTGATAACATGTTTTATCTACTTTAGTATGTGTGATGAGAAATCTTATTCCCTTTTTTTTTTCAATAGTTGCTCATAGTTTTTACACCTTAACTTTCCTTCTTCCCCTTGTGCCCCACACCTAGACCAGCTGATACAAAAGTCTGATATCCCCTCTTCTGGCCCAGGAAGGAGATTCAAACCACACAAGCCCCTTCTCAAGCATGCTTACCCCTAGCTTCTCTGTACCTCTTAAGCACAATAAAATCCCTGGCCAACCTCCTTTCTTTGCTCTCAAGCCATTTCCAACCTGTTTTAGAGGACCACTCCACTCTCCCCAGAGATCTCAATTACTTAGCCAGTTGGTCAAAGTTGGGGTGGGGCTGAAGGTGTAGCTCAGTGTTAGAGCATTTACCTAGCATGTGTAAGGTCCTGGGATTAACTTCCAGCACCATTAAAAAAAAAAAAAAAAAAAAAAAAAAACAGTGTGAGTGGGCTGCTATGGCTGTTCTTGCAGCTGCTGTTTGAAGTGGGGGCAGTATTGCTGAGGAATGTATCCTTTCACTTGTGGGGTTGGTGCTAACTCTGGGTGACTTGTGTCAGAATCATATTGCAGCCCAGAGCATGCCAGCTGGAGCCAGAACACTCTTTAGTCACGTCTCCCTCAGAGACATCCAGGAGGAAGTCATAAAACCCATCTTCTTTTCCTTTTCTAAATATAGCTCATAAAGTGCCTGAGATGTTTCCTTTATGCAAGAAAAAAATATGAAAGTTTGGGTAGACCAGACTCATAAAAGCCATTAAATGATTCTAGAATGCAAGCCATGTCTGGGGAAAGAAGAAGCAGTTTCTTAGAAGAGGAGAAGGGAGCATTCATTACTCTTGTGGTTTCCTGCTTACTTTCTGACAAGTCTCAAGCTATTTCTTTGTGAACTGAAGACTTTAATATTAAAAGTAACTCCAAGTTGAAAGCAGATGAATATGTCAATCCATTCACATGTCATGTATTTATTGAATGTCTACATATGCTGGACATATGTAGACACTTCTAGGCACTGGGGATCCAATTAAGGCCAGAGGGACATAGGTTCTCCTCTTATGAAGCTTACATAAAAAGCTTTAAAAAATTGGGGGGCGGTAGACCCAAGTAATTAAGCAAATAAATAGGTTGATATTTAAAATTGTGAGAAGTGCTATAAAAATATGAATTGAAAGCTGAAACAGGATGACTGGAAGTGGTGGGCTCAGTGATGAGCAGGGCTTGTGAAGAGCATAAACAAAATTAGGGCCAACTTTCCTGGAGGCAAGATCTGGTCATTGCAGAGGGCCCTGCAAAGTATGTATCTGATCCTGGGGAAATAAGTGTTCCAGTTATAGAGAACAGCAGGTACTCAGACGTAGGGCTGGGAAGAATACTTTGCATGAGGAGAATTGGATGATGATCAAGAAGGCTGAGGGGGAAGGAACAAGGAGCAGAGTGGCAGGACGTGAGGTCAGGGGAGGCAGAAGCTCTGGCAACTGTGGGAGTAGGTTCTCTGCTGTTGCCATGAACTAAGTGATCCCAGTGGCATAAAGATGGTTTCCTTGAGAGATTCTCCTGAGGAGGACTTTCTGACAGCCCACCACTAAACTGAGGCTGAAGCTTCAGGCCAACAAGAGGTGACTAGAGGCTGGAAGACAGCCAGCTGACTGGAGGCTTCCTGATGATGTTCTCATCTGGGGCAGAGGACAGCTGGATCCAGAGGTGAAGCCCTGGGGCCATTCCTGGGATGACCTACCTCCAGAGGCCCATCACCTAGAGGCCCAGGAAGGTGTGAGAACCAACGAGAGGAATCTGCAAATGCCTAGGAATTAATGTTCTCCACATTCTTGCTTTAAAGTAACATCTCAAGTTCCATGTTCTTTCTCTGAAGAACATTTGGCATTTTAACAGAGTCTATTTTGATTTGAAGATGAAGAGTGGATTTATAGTTAGTCAGCTGTTACTAGGTTATGAATATCAAATAGCGCCATCAAGTGATGAGTATCTGAAATCCTGTCTGCATCAAGTATTTCCCACTGTCTTAGGGCCGGTTTTACATCTTTGTACCATGTAAGAAAAAACTACGTATTTATTTTTATTTTTATTTCTCTCAAACCTTGAGATCATCAGATTCCCAGGAATCCATGGCTTAACAGAGATGTCTTAGAATTGTAGGACATGGAAAATTGCTTCCAACTGCTTTAATTCCCACCTGAGAATCCAGGAAAACTTTGGAGAGAAGACACAGGACAGTGAGAAGGTCATATTGGAACTACCCAAGAGGTGTTTATTTAAAGTGTCTGAGCTTGAGGTTCCTCACCAATGAGGGCCTTTAGGGAGATGGTCTTCCTGAGACTCTAGTCTTAGGCAAGTGACACAGGGCAGATATAGAGATGGAATTGGTACAAGATGGTGCTGGTGCCTTGTTGGCCTTGTATACCAACAGCTGCCTTATTTCTTGCAGGGATGGAAGTGTCTTTGTAGTTATTTTCTATTTACCTAGGCAATGAAATTTATTAACTTAAAATAATAATGAGATGATAACTACTATTGTTAAACACCTATGATGTGCCACACACTTCGCAGGTATTCTTTCAATTATTTCTCATAACAAATAAGTAGCTGGTATCCTTCTACAATTGCTAAAAATGAATCTTGAGGAATTTCTGTAAGTTACCGAAGACTGGGGTCTTAATGCTTGTGAGTGGGACCCTGGATTCCATTACCTGATGTCTTCCTGAAGCCAAGTTCCTCTCCTCAGTGATTACCCCATTCCTCATTCCTCCCTAGAGAAGCCTCTTCTCCCATTTGCCACAGAGCTGGAGCAATGCTGGGGTGGCAGTCAACATTTTTTCCTCTTCAGACTGGCTCATTCCTCATTGGTCTAGTGCTTTCAGGAAGCAGATGGAGCAGACACTGGGATCCTGTGGAGCTCAGAAGACAATCAAACCTTGCTCTATTGGTCCTTTATACATGACGGTTTGCTAATTTGAAATATTATTTTTAAAAAATCACCAAAAGCAGAGATTAACACACTTAGTTCAATAGATGCACGAGACTGGCTGTTATTTTGTTAAAACCAGATTGGTGGTTATTATGTTTTCTAAATGCTGGCCAGTTCCGCACAATGGGTTTTGCTCTAAGTACCAGATGGCTACTAAAATCTAGCCAGAGTCTCTCAGGGTGTCAGGGATTTCTTGGCAGTAGACTGGCATTTGGGGTCCTCTATTAACTCTTTATGATCACTGGAGTGGTAGTTGATACTTTCAATATTTTTACTATCTAAATGGGTCTTTATTCTCAAAGAGTTAAAAAAAAAACCCAAAAGAACGGAAAACTATGTGATTGAATATGAAGAAGGAGCTACTACTAAAATGAAGGACTTAGTTACCAGCTAGGACTAAAATGATGTGTTAGATGCAAAATATAATGTCTCTAAACTGGGTTTAACTGTGACCACTGAGATGAGTGAAAAATGATCTAGCTACACCAGCTTCCTTCCTCTGACTTTGGTGAACATTTTCTAGCCTTTACATTTATGCATATGCCTGGAAGGTTTTCCCAGCCCAACTCCACAGTGTGGTTGTCATTTTTCATCCTCTCTGTTTCAGCTCAGCTGTATCATCCTCAGTACTTCTTTAATGGCTCTGTCAGTCACTCTCTACTTCTTTTACCCACTTTATTCCTTTGGTAGTAGTCCTCACCCCATGGCATGATTTTGGTTATGTATTTATCTCCTGTCTCTTCCTCTGGCATAGAATCTTTGCAAGGGCAGGTCCTAGTGTGCTTGCTTGAATGCTGTGTCCCCAGCTCTTAGATCATAATGCCTGGTACTTTCAGGGACTCAATAAGTATTTGTTAATATATTATCAAACATATGTCATTTAATATATCAATTAATGACTGACATTGAAGATATCAACTCTCTTCTGTAAAAAAAAAAGAAATTCTAAGTTTTTTCCAATTGAACTATCTCTTAATAATTATGAATGTGAATTTATTCCCCAAACTGAATTTGACACACATGTTATACTGCATTAAAAATAGCAAGCAGTTTGAAGGGGGTGGCTCAGTGGGAGAATATTTGCCTCGTATGTACAAGGCCCTAGGTTTAATCTCATGCAGAAAAAGAAAAGAAGGAAGGAAGGAAAGAAATAGCAAGCATATGTGTGGGACTATGGATTTTTTTTCTCTTTTTGAAGAAAATAATGAGAATATTCTGTTATATGAGATTTAGGACAGAGATGGTTTTGAAGCAATAAAGATGTTGGCTGGTATTCATGTTTGCTTCAGTGGGAAGAGTATAAGCAGAAAGAGCAGAAACAAAATTAATTCATTACTATGTTGAGAACTCACATGAAAGAACCCTTGACTGAATTAATGATATAAAAGAGAAAAAGAAAAATAGCCTGCTCAAAGCAGGGGAATGGAGAGTAATATTGTGATTTTTTTTTTTGAGTTTTTTTTTGAGTTTTTTTTTTGAGTTTTTTTTTTTATTGGTCGTTCATAACATTACATAGTTCTTAATACATCATATTACACAGTTGATTCACGTGGATTATGAACTCCCGCTTTTACCCCGTATACAAATTGCTGTATCTCATCAGTTTCCCTTCCATTGATTGACATATTGCCTTTCTAGTGTCTGATGTATTCTGCTGTCTGTCCTATTCTCTACTATCCCCCCTCCCCTCCCCTCCCCTCCCCTCCCCTTTTCTCTCTCTACCCCTTCTACTGTAAATCATTTCTTCCATTTGTATTATCTTGTCTTGCCCCTCCTTTCCTCTTATATGACATTTTGTATAACCCTGAGGATCGCCTTCCATTTCCATGCAATTTCCCTTCTCACTCCCTTTCCCTCCCACCTCTCATCCCTATTTAATGTAAATCTTCTTCTCAAGCTCTTCGTCCCTACCCTGTCCTTGTTTACTCCCCTTATATCAAAGGAGTCATTTGGTATTTGTTTTTTAAAGATTGACTAGCTTCACTTAGCATAATCTGCTCTAATGCCATCCATTTCCCTCCAAATTCTATGATTTTGTCATTTTTTAATGCAGAGTAATACTCCATAGTATATAAATGCCACTTTTTTTTATCCATTCATCTATTGAAGGGCATCTAGGCTGGTTCCACAGTCTTGCTATCGTGAATTGAGCTGCTATGAACATTGATGTAGCAGTGTCCCTGTAGCATGCTCTTGTTAGGGCTTTAGGGAATAGACCGAGAAGGGGAATAGCTGGGTCAAATGGTGGTTCCATTCCCAGCTTTCCAAGAAATCTCCATACTGCTTTCCAAATTGGCTGCACCAATTTGCAGTCCCACCAGCAATGAACAAGAGTGCCCTTTTCCCCGCATCCTCTCCAGCACTTATTGTTGTTTGACTTCCTAATGGCTGCCAGTCTTACTGGAGTGAGATGGTATCTTAGGGTAGTTTTGATTTGCATTTCTCTGACTGCTAGCGATGGTGAGCATTTTTTCATGTACTTATTGATTGATTGTATGTCCTCCTCTGAGAAGTGTCTGTTCAGGTCCTTTGCCCATTTATTGATTGGGTTATTTGTTATCTTATTGTCTAATTTTTTGAGTTCTTTGTATATTCTGGTTATTAGGGCTCTATCTGAAGTGTGTGGAGTAAAGATTTGTTCCCAGGATGTAGGCTCCCTGTTTATCTCTCTTATTGTTTCTTTTGCTGAGAAAAAACTTTTTAGTTTGAGTAAGTCCCATTTGTTGATTCTATTTGTTAACTCTAGCGCTATGGGTGTCCTATTGAGGAATTTGGAGCCCGATCCCACAGCGTGTAGATCATACCCAACTTTTTCTTCTATCAGATGCCATGTCTCTGATTTAATATCAAGCTCCTTGATCCATTTTGAGTTAACTTTTGTGCACGGCGAGAGATAGGGATTCAGATTCATTTTGGTGCAAATGGATTTCCAGTTTTCCCAGCACCATTTGTTGAAGATGCTATCCTTCCTCCATTGCATGCTTTTAGCCCCTTTATCAAAAATAAGATAGTTGTAGTTTTGTGGATTGGTTACTGTGTCCTCTATTCTGTACCATTGGTCCACCCGCCTGTTTTGGTACCAGTACCATGCTGTTTTTGTTACTATTGCTCTGTAGTATAGTTTGAAGTCTGGTATCGCTATACCGCCTGATTCACACTTCCTGCTTAGTATTGTTTTTGCTATTCTGGGTCTTTTATTATTCCATATGAATTTCATGATTCTTTTATCGATTTCTACAAGATATGCTGTTGGGATTTTGATTGGCATTGCATTGAACTTATATAGGACTTTTGGTAATATCGCCATTTTGATGATGTTAGTTCTGCCTATCCATGAGCAGGGTATATTTTTCCATCTTCTAAGGTCTTCTTCTATGTCTTTCTTTAGGGTTCTGTAATTTTCATTGTATAAATCTTTCACCTCTTTTGTTAGGTTGATTCCCAAGTATTTTATTTTTTGGGGGGATATTGTGAATGGAGTAGTTGTCCTCATTTCCGTTTCAGAGGATTTGTCGCTGATATACAGGAATGCCTTTGATTTATGCGTGTTGATCTTATATCCTGCCACTTTGCTGAATTCATTTATTAGCTCTAATAGCTTCTTTGTAGACCCTTTTGGGTCTGCTAGGTATAGAATCATATCATCTGCAAATAGTGATAATTTAAGTTCTTCTTTTCCTATTTTTATGCCTTTAATTTCTTTCGTCTGCCTAATTGCTCTGGCCAGTGTTTCGAGGACTATGTTGAACAGAAGTGGTGAGAGAGGGCATCCCTGTCTTGTACCAGATCTTAGAGGGAATGCCTTCAATTTTTCTCCATTCAGAATGATGCTGGCCTGTGGCTTATCATAGATTGCTTTTACAATGTTGAGGTATGATCCAGTTATCCCTAATTTTTCTAGAGTTTTGAACATAAAGGGATGCTGTACTTTGTCGAAAGCTTTTTCTGCATCTATCGAGATGATCATATGGTTCTTATTTTTAAGTCTATTGATGTGGTGGATAACATTTATTGATTTCCGTATATTGAACCAACCTTGCATCCCAGGGATGAATCCTACTTGATCATGGTGTATAATTTTTTTGATATGTATTTGAATCCGATTCGCCAGAATTTTATTGAGGATTTTTGCATCAAGGTTCATTAGAGATATTGGTCTGTAGTTTTCTTTCTTTGAAGTGTCTTTGTCTGGTTTCGGAATCAGGGTGATGTTGGCCTCGTAGAATGAATTTGGAAGTTCTCCCTCTTTTTCTATTTCCTGAAATAGCTTGAAAAGTATTGGTGTTAGTTCCTCTTTAAAGGTTTTGTAAAACTCTGCTGTATACCCATCCGGTCCTGGGCTTTTCTTAGTTGGTAGTCTTTTGATGGTTTCTTCTATTTCCTCTATTGTTATTGGTCTGTTTAGGTTGTCTATGTCCTCCTGACTCAATCTGGGCAGATCATAAGACTTAAGGAATTTATCTATGCCTTCACTATCTTCTATTTTATTGGAGTATAAGGATTCAAAATAATTTCTGATTATCATCTGTATTTCTGAAGTGTCTGTTGTGATATTGCCTTTTTCATCCCGTGTGCTAGTAATTTGGGTTCTCTCTCTTCTTCTCTTCGTTAGCATGGCTAAGGGTCTGTCAATTTTATTTATTTTTTCAAAAAACCAACTTTTAGTTTTGTCGATTTTTTCAATTGTTTCTTTTGTTTCAATTTCATTAATTTCAGCTCTGATTTTAATTATTTCTTGCCTTCTACTTCTTTTGCTGTTGTTTTGCTCTTCTTTTTCTAGGATTTTGAGATGAAGTATGAGATCATTTATTTGTTGGTTTTTTCTTTTTTTGAGGAATGAACTCCAAGCAATGAATTTTCCTCTTAGAACTGCTTTCAATGTGTCCCATAGATTCCGATATGTTGTGTCTGTGTTTTCATTTGACTCTAGGAATTTTTTAATTTCCTCCTTAATGTCTTCTAGAACCCATTGATCATTAAGCAACCTATTGTTCATTCTCCAGGTGATGCTTGATTTTTCCTTCCTTCTTTTATCATTGATTTTCAGTTTCATTCCATTATGATCAGATAAGATGCATGATATTATCTCTACCCCTTTATATTGTCTAAGAGTTGCCCTGTGACATAATATATGGTCTATTTTTGAGAAGGTTCCATGTGCTGCTGAGAAAAAAGTGTAATTACTTGATGTTGGGTGGTATAGTCTATATATGTCAATTAAGTCTAGGTTATTAATTATGTTATTGAGTTCTATAGTTTCCTTATTTAACTTTTGTTTGGAAGATCTGTCCAGTGGTGAGAGAGGTGTATTAAAGTCTCCCATGATTATTGTATGGTGGTCTATTAGACTCTTGAACTTGAGAAGCGTTTGCTTGATGAACATAGCAGCACCGTTGTTTGGGGCATATATATTTATGATTGTTATGTCTTGTTGGTGTATGGTTCCCTTGAGCAGTATGAAGTGTCCTTCTTTATCCCTTTTGATTAACTTTGGCTTGAAATCTATTTTATTAGATATGAGTATGGACACTCCTGCTTGTTTCCGCAGTCCATATGAGTGGTATGATTTTTCCCAACCTTTCACCTTCAGTCTATGAATATCTTTTCCTATCAGATGCGTCTCCTGTAGGCAGCATATTGTTGGGTCTTGTTTTGTGATCCATTCTACTAGCCTGTGTCTCTTAATTGGTGAGTTTAAGCCATTAACATTTAAGGTTATTATTGAGATATGATTTGTTCTTCCAGCCATATTTGTTTATTGATGTTACTAAACCTGATTTGTTATCCTCTTTGACTACTTTCCCCCCTTTACTGTCCTACCTCCCATTGTTGGTTTTCAATGTTATTTTCCATTTCTTCTTCCTGTAATGTTTTGCCAAGGATTTTTTGAAGAGATGGTTTTCTAGCTGCGAATTCTTTTAACTTTTGTTTATCATGGAAGGTTTTAAATTCATCTTCTATCCTGAAGCTTAATTTCGCCGGATACACGATTCTTGGTTGGAACCCATTTTCTTTCAGTGTTTGAAATATGTTATTCCAGGATCTTCTAGCTTTCAGAGTCTGTGTTGAGAGATCAGCTGTTATCCTGATTGGTTTACCCCTAAATGTAATCTGCTTTCTTTCTCTTGCAGCTTTTAAAATTCTCTCCTTATTCTGTATGTTGGACATCTTCATTATAATGTGTCTAGGTGTGGATCTCTTATGATTTTGCACCATCGGCGTCCTGTAGGCTTCTAGGATTTGGGATTCTGTCACATTCTTCATGTCTGGGAAGTTTTCTTGTATTATTTCACTGAATAGATTGCTTAATCCTTTGGTTTGGAGCTCTGTGCCTTCCTGTATCCCAATGACTCTTAAGTTTGGTCTTTTGATATTATCCCATAGCTCTTGAATGTTCTGCTCATGGTTTCTTAGTAGACTTGCTGAGCTATCTATGTTCTTTTCAAGTTGAAATACTCTGTCTTCATTGTCTGATGTTCTATCTTCTAAGTGATCCACTCTGCTGGTAGTATTCTCAATTGAGTTTTTAAGTTGGTTTATTGTTTCCTGCATTTCTAGTATTTCTATTTGTTTGTTTTTTATTACCTCTATCTCCCTGTGAAATTGATCTTTTACTTCCTGGATTTGTTTGTCAATGTGATCTTTCATTGTCTGATTTTGCTGTCTCATGTCTTCCTTGAGACTCCAGATCATCTGAAGCATATATATCCTGAACTCTTTATCTGATATTCCATCTGTTGCAGCTATTACCTCTTCTAAAGTTGAGTTGACCTGCATTGCTTGTGATCCTTTCTTTCCTTGTCTTTTCATACTGCACGCGCTTCTTTCTGCTTGGTGCAACTGTTGTGTTTTTGAAATTTACTAGCCTGAAATCACCTCTTCCGTAACTGAATGAGCTGTGATCAGTAGAACATGGGCATCATTACATCATCTCTTTGAAATGGCGGCTGCTGTCCTCCTCTGTGGTCCGACCAGTGTCTGGAACCAAACTGGACCGCTTCTCTCCTCTGTCTCAAAGCTGAAACTCAGCCCTAAGCGCTGCCAAAGTCCTAGCGCCAAACCGCTAGAGGCCGTTCACAGACTCAGGCCTGCGGGGCCCAGTCCAGCCGCCTCCGTGGCTGGCGGGATTGTGTCCCTGCTCCGCGTTGCTCCGAACCGGCTGGAGGGGGATGGGGTGGTAGGAGTGTGGATCCTAGCGCTGAACCGCCTGAGGCCGATCCCAGACTCCGCCCTGCAGGGCCCAGATCAGCCGCCGCCGTGACCGGCGGGATTGTGTCCCTGATCCGTGTTGCCGAGATTCAGTCGCCTGGGACAAACTGACCCCTCACACAGACTTACTAGTTATCGGCAGGTCTCCTTCCCGTGGAATATTGTTAGAAGATCTTCAGCAGGTCCCATGCAAGTGTATTTATGTGTCTCTCTGATCCTGTTACTGCGGAGGTATAGAAAATGCTGCTTGCTCACCGGCCGCCATGTTGGATCCCCCATATTGTGATTTTTATCAGAATGAGGCTTGAAAATTCTTCATTGTCCAATTATTTTTGAAAGATATATGCTGGGTTACCTCTTACAAGATTTCAGCTAGATTGCTGTGCCAGTACAGGTCTTTAAAAGAATCTAAAGAGACACTAAATTCTACAGGACTCGGATTGAAAGTCTGAAATGTTGTACTGATTTGGGTGAAGTAAAAGAAAATTTAACTTCTAAAAATGTCCAGTTAAGGAGAAAGAAAACTAGATTTGGGGGGAGCAGGAGGGAGAAATTATATAACCTTGGTCATGCTAGGTGTAGAGTGTCTTTAAGCCTTTTCTCACAGATGGAATGATATTAATATCATAAAGATATTATGATAGATGAAGAAATAAAGAATTTAATTATCCCAAGTTTACATTATTTATTCTTGTGCTTCTAATAAAAAAGTTCATATTCTAAATTCATAAGCCTGCTTAACCCCCAGGATTGGGCATTGATATTTACCTTACGACGGATGAAAACACATTTTATTTGAAATGTTTTGCTTGCTTGGTTATTATTCATTTTCCTCTTGATCTTCAAAGTGCTTCATTGCACACCAATTCTTCTCCCATGCTTTGTTTCAAATACCACTGAGAAGTTCGGCAGTCTTTGTTCTCCCACAGCACTATAGTGCTCAACGAAGAACATTGCCATAGGCTACTATGATATTTTTTGCTGCTTTGGCCTCCTGGAGACCATTCCCCTTTCTTTGGGTAGCAGGACACACACATTTTCTTGGGGAACTAGCCCAGGATGTAAGCTGGCTCCTTGGCATAGGCTGTCATTGTGGCTGGGGTGTTTTCTTGGGGGTGGGTACATAACTTAATTTGATACAATGAGAACTGATCATGAAACTTACAGGAGAAACAGGAGGAGGGTCTTTTCTCCCTGAATTTGGAGTGCTGGGCATCTTAACCTGGAGGAATGAAGCCTACTATGAGGATTGAACTGGCTAGAAATGAAGCAACAGAGAGGCTGGCACAATCATGAGATGGAAAAAGGCTACAGCTTTATCTGAGCAGGTAAATTCAGCCTGTCACTTGTTCTCTGATGAGTGATGAGTCATGTTTTAGGGATTCAATATGATTGCACTCATTAATGACTGTCTATATTAAAGGTAAACTCATCTATGATAAAATGAGTAAAAATTAGGTGATGGAAAAGTTTTCAAAAAGTTAGCTTTCTAATTAGAAGGACCATTCCTGTTTCTAAGATTGCATGTCTCCTCGATTTTTGGATGTTAAATTATCCTTTCTTTGTGATAGTGGATGGTATTTTTTAATGTCCATATTGTTAAGGCAAAGATTGCAATAAATCACTGAGTTAATCTTAAAGCAAGAGACAGCGGTCTGGATCCACCAGCTGGCAGGCCAAGGGGTAGGCTGCAAGTCTATACCCTTTGACTCCCTTCCAGGGTTTGAGTACACCTTTTATAGTCCAAAACAATATTAAAGCATAAGTGTCTCTTGCTATGATTCAAAACCATAAGCAAACGTTATGAGATCTAAAATCATATGCAGAAAAGAGAGCAGGCCAAAACATCCCTAGTTGTGTACAAGTTAAAGAATGGTTACTAATATCTAGACAATCAATCATCTAGACAGGTACATTGTCCAAGAAAAACGGGAAGCAAAGAGAGAACACTTTTACATTGTATAAGAATTGCCATTTTATGTTGCCAAACATGCTATGCTGAGCAACTATTGATGGGTACAGAGGTAGGGCTTTCCCTGAAAGAAGCATTTCTTACCTGATGTGGAGTTTCAGGGCAAAATGGAGTCTGTTTGGTCTTTGACCATATAGCCTGGCCCATAACAATATTTGTAAAATAACTTAACAATAAGTGACGATAGCTGCCATAGTCCCCATATTTTTAATAGATTAAACCAATAAATTTATGTCTTCCTCAAGTACAAGCAGAATATAGGGAGTATCCCTCCTGTTCATTCATGGATCCAGACTGGCTTCCATGTTGTGGCTCTGTCTATCCTCATTTAAGTAAGGTAGAGAAGAAGAGAAGATTGCAGGAGGAAGGTGTTTACTGGCTAAGCCTAGAAGAGACTTATAATTACTTTCTTTTCCTATTTCATGATTAGATCTCACCATGTGCCCAACCTAATAGAAAATGAGCCTGGAAAATACAATTTAGCAGTAGGACTAGTACCAGATCCCTTCAACATTTGACAAAATTAAATCTCAAGCCTTCTGTTCAAGCAAAAAGAACATCTCCTTTGTTCTTTGAAAACTTAATAGTCCACAAAATCAAAATAATTTGGCAACCACCAATCTTCTTCAACACCTTCATTTTATAAATGAGAAAACATAATTACAGAAGGTTAAGTAATTTACCCAAGATAGCACAGCTCTAAAATGGCACATCTGTACTTAAATGAACAAAAGCCAGGACAGACTGCTTCCACTAAGCTAATATTTCCCACCGTTCAGTCATTCAAGTCATTACCTTGCTATCCATTGAACTGTAGCCCCTCAATATGTTAAAGTCTCCAACTATCTCAGAAAGGGACCTTATTTGGAAGTGGAGTCTTTATAACAGTAATGAAATTAAAATGAATTTATTAGGGGGGTCTTAATCCAGTGTTATTGAGTCTTTATTAAAGGGGGAGGGATTTGGACACACATTGAGGGGAGACAGTGTGAAGACACAGAGAGAATGGCATCTACAAGCCAGACAATGCCCGGGGCTACCAGAAGCTAGGGCAGAGGCCTGGGACAAATTCTCCCTGATAACCCTCAGAAGGGACCAACCTTTCTGACACTTTGGTTTCAGACCTTCCCACTTCTAGAACTACAAAACAATAAATTCCTTCTGTTTTAGCCACCAGTTTGTGGCACTGGGCTATGGCAGCCCTAGACAACTCACACAACCTTTATGATTTTTGCCATATTTGTGACCCTCTAGCTGTTATGATTTGTTATTTATAGTCTTCTCCAAGATGACTCACTTTTAACATTTAAATATACATAGGACTAGGATTCCCTTGGCATGTAGCTTTGCCTGTCTGCACTTTCATAGCCTGGTGTCTTTAGTCTGGGTAAGAGCTCTCACCTGACTGAGCCAGGTGGGGAGAGGTGAGAAGACTCCAATAACAGTGGAAATACAATGTGATGGCCGCACTAGTTCTGAGCTGGTTTATTGCTTCACTAGACCAGAATTTTCTTGGTTTCTGAACCTACAAGAATACCAGGAGCACGGGGGCCTCCTGGGGAAGCTGAGACACCAGATGCAGTTCTGAAGACAGCAGATAGAGGCTGGTGCACAGGGGTCCTTACTCCTCCCTGGTTGAGGTAAGTCTTTTTCATATGTGGTTAACACTGACCCATGCTGTGTGTGTTTCTACATCCTTATGCATATGTTCATGATTAAACATCTATTAAGCAAGACACGATAGATATGAAGTTAAAAGTGAAAAAATAAATAAGTGAAGTTAAAAGGAAAAAAAAAGAACAGTGATATATCAATCTATTTTGTTTTAAAAGGACCAACACCCATAAAGACAGAAAGGCCCTATGGAGACAGGTAATCTGAAAATTCAAATAGAATTATACCAAATGGGCAAAACCTATACCTGTGTTTTAAGACTTCTGACAAATTCTAACTTGTTTTCAGGAAACAGAGAGGTAAAAAAATGGCAGGGAATAGGTGAAGGAAGATTGCTTTAATCATAGAAAAGTGGAGATTGGAATAAAATTGCAAATATAAGAAAGTCAATTACTCTATCCATTTTTCCCAAAGGTATGGATTATTCAATTTGTAGTTTTCTTGGCCTCTTCCCTTTCCTGGAACTTTTCCTTACTCATTTGCACTTCAATCAGGGAATTTCTTTTTGCTTCTCAAAGGTGAATGAAAAGTTCAGGTGGGGAGAAAGGTGGAGTTGAGTGCTGATGTAGCTTGGGTTCTGCAGAAAGAGATTTCATCATGTTCCTTTCTGGGAGGCACAAAGGTGTCTCATGCTGTTCTCTAATCTCTATGTCCTTTAGTTTACTTTGGGTTTGAAATGGACCAGTTTTTTTTTTTAGAACCAGAATCTGCTGAAAGACACAGTATTTTATTTCATTTCAATTTGTGCCATAGGCAAATATGGATTCTAAAAATACTGGCAGAAATACTGTTTATTTTATTTCAACTAAAAATGTGGATATTTAAAATGAGTGGGTAAAAGGCTAAAAATCTATATGTCCAGCTTTGAAATAATTTAGATAGAAGGAATGAAGAATAAAAGCTAAGCATTTTTGAGCACTTATGTCAGATATTTTGATTCATTCATTTATTAGTTTTCCAGCAGGCACTTGATGGTTCAGATTTGGAGGGTACAAAAGAATATATGGGAGGGAGTCTCCCTCCCAAGTCTCTCTCCAGCTACTTAATTTTCCTATTCAGAGGTCACCAAAAGGATTTGATTCTTGTGTGTCCCTACAGAAATATTTCATGCATATTGAAACTAATGTTTCATTTTTAAAACATGCACACAAATGATGGCATGTTGAGTATTTATCTTTTTATAATTTGGTTTTTCGCTGAACAGTTTATTTTGAAGACTATTTTATGCAAGTACACAAAGAATTTCCTTTATCATTTTTCTTTGTATGGATGTAATTTTTTAAAAATATGATCACTATTTTGTTATTTTTATTAAGGTTATTTCTAAGCCTCTATAAGTACAATTCTAAGATGAGAAACTATATACATAATGCCATTCTTTTAATTGTGTGATAACATCTGTGATCAACTTCTTGAAGTGGAATTACTTTTTTCAAGTGTATGTCTAGAGCCCTCTGTTTCTGGCACTTCCCAGGATTCACTTTTTTGGCTATCTGCTGATCTCCCCAGGCCCTTTGCTTGTGAGGAAATTGTGTCCTTAGTCAAGAGAAGGTGTCAGAAATTACCATGTTTTGCCTGTTTTGTTTTTAAACTTAATTATATATAAAATATGTGGAAAAGCAGAGCAAATGGATACCCAATGCCTATCACCTAGATTTGACTTCCATATATTTTTTGCCATATTTGTTTCATTTTTTTCTGAAGCATTTAAAAATAAATACTAGACACTTATTTATTAAATAATAGATGTTGCCACATATACCTGCATGGGCACTATATCTGTTTTTATTCTCACTAGCAGAGAGTTAATAAGACCTTCATATAATAGTTTGGTTAAGCTCTCTAAACCTTTGATGCTGTTACTATTAACCCCTTTTGCAAATGAAAAAAACTGAAGTCCAAATGAATAAACATAACAAAAAGCAGAATTAAGGTTGGCTTGTCTACATATGAATATACCTTCTTTCAGCCACACCATACTCTTATTTTGTTATTCATATTGAATTATAGATACAAATTCCTTTGCTATGTTTCTTATAACATTCACATGCTTGTAATTAGGATGTTATGGTAGTATACAACTTTAGCACTTAATTTTTCAAAGAACTTCCATATTTGTATTTTTATAGTCACAAAAAGTCCCAGGGTGACAAGTGATAGATGTGAACATTTTGAAGATAATAAAATTTTAAAAAGAAAGAACATTTAGTTACTGCATAAGGTACACAATGAGTGAGTGGTCAATCTTTGTCTAGAAACTTCCTATTCAGTACCATGTTATATATGAAGACTGCAGAAGGCTGACTCTGCCTCAAACTCAAGTAGCAGGACACAGTCAGCACAAGCAAGTGCACTTACCTCTCTCCCATTAGTGATCCTTGGTCCTTTGAACCTGGGATGGGTAATAATATGTGATTTCACAAGGCTCTCTCATCAATTTTTTTTAAAATTAGGAGCATATAATTTTAGTTTTTTTCTTTTAAAAGACATGACAAACTCCTGAAAATGGAGGAGATAGGAGGCAATGGTTGTAAGTATGTAAGAAACAAGTTCTGAGATCATAGGAGACTACAGGCTCACTAAAGTAAAGATTGGTTAATTCTTTTTTAAATGAATATTTGATATGCCAAGATATGTCATCTACATGTATCATAAAACATGAACAGAAGGAATGCCTGAGGAACCATTACCCATCCTCAGAACGCCAACACTATCTGTGCCACTGGAGCTACCTGTGTATTCCTTGCCAATCCTGTCTCCCTATCTCCCCTACAGGTGGCACAGTTCTGAATTTGGGGATTTTAAAATCAATTCAACCACATATGTGTATGTTTCTCAGCAATACATGATTCAGATTTTGAGAGAGTTTCAGAATTTGGGGAACATTGTACAAACTTAATGAGAATTTGTTAAAAGAATGAATAAATGAATGTATGAATGGTAAGCAAAGATGCTTAATCCATGCTCTTTTATCAACTATTGAAACTAGCAAAGATGTGGTGCATTATTAAAATCTTCTTTTTAAACAATCCACACTGATATTTTATTATGAATATTGTGGTTAAGTACAATAAAAGAGATTCTTCTTATTAATAGCCATTAAGAGTAAGAGGGTGCTGATGTTCAGGCTAATGCAAAACTAGTTCTTTTTCATACTTAGTAGACATTAAGATGGGCGGTGTTTAGGATTGTGATCTGTGGGAGGATCCCAGACCATTAAAAACAAAGGACTCTGTTTTGTGTATCTGATGAAACTTTTGTGGCATATTTTGGGGAAAAAAGTAAACTAAATTAATTAACTATGGTATCAATATTACATTTCCCAAATAAAATGTAAACATGCTAAATATATTAAACACCAATACTTCAAAAAGAATTAAGAGTTTAGGAACTTCCAAAATTTGCAATCATTGGTGAGTGTGGTTAATTTTATCCCATTGCTTTGGTGCACTCTGAAGCCGACAAGCTAACCAGAGAATGCACTTTCACTCCGTTATATCAAGAACTGAAATGACTGTGTTTATTTCAAGGTCTTGGTTTCAAATGCAAAGTCATCAACCAGTTGCACTATAATTAAGTCGTCAAGAAGTAAGAAAATTCTCTTTTAAAAAATGGTGTTAGCACAGCTTGTTCTAGGAAGTTAGAAGCAAGCAAGATGAGTTAGCTGTTCATGGCTAAAAGTAAAACCTACTAAGAAGGTACTTTAAGCAATTTAGGACATTAAGGCTGTTACACATGTAATGGATATTTTTTCTTGTGTTGTATAAATTAAAATAGGAAAAATATATTTGGAGTATTTTACCTTCAGGTAAAATAATTAAAATCAAAGAGGAAGATAAATAAAAACTAACAACAAGGTAACAACAATGTCTTTTAATGTTTTTGGAGCTCTTACTATGCCTGGCATTATTCTAAGTATCAAAAGTATTATCTCATTGAATCCTTAAGAAGATAGTTGTTACCAGTCTGATTTTAGAGATTAATAAAAAGGAAAAGGTAAGTCCCACATGATAGTCAGAATTTAAAATATCATGTAGTTTGTATTGGGTCTCTACTGCTGCCATAACATATTGCTACAATTTGGGTGGTTTAACACAAATATATTATCTCACATTGCTGGAGAACCCAAGTCTGACACAGTCTCAATGGACTAAAATCCACATTCAGCAAGGCTGCATTCCTTTTTGGAGTCTATTGGAGAAAATCTGTTTCCGTTCCTATTCCATCTTCCAGAGACTGCCCTTGTTCTTTGGGGGCAAAGCTCCTTCTTCCAAACTCAAAGCTGGCAAAAGTGAGTGAGTACCTACTCCTATTACGCTTCCCTGACCTCCTCTCCAGCCTCCCTTGTTTACTTTTAGGGACCCATGTGATGGCATTGTCTACACCTACAGTCCTGGATAATGTCACCACTGAAAGGTCCACTGATTAGCAATCTTAATTCCATCTGCAACTTCAATTCCCATTTGCCATGTGACATCTTCATTGTTCCTAGCATGAGAACCCAGACATTTGGGGGTCACTCTTCTGCATATCATATAATCTTATTCTAAAGCTCATGCTCTTAAAAATTTCATTCTACTAATAGATTGTACTGTAGTGTTATAGTAATATAGTATATAGTAATATAGTATACATACACAGTAATATAGCATTTTAAAAATACAGTTTAATAGTATTACAGTACTATACTTCAGTATTACAGTAATACAATGAGATAGTATTTAGTGGCAATATAGCATACAGTATGCAGTATTACAGTATCATAGTACTGTACTACAATATTACAGAAATGCAGTATTACTTTGGGAAACCTAGCTTATAGGTTTGTGGTTATATATAGTCCAAAGCAATTTTATCTCAATCTTGTTTTCTATAGAAATGTTGATTTATTTTGGTCATCCATGCACTAACTATTCTCTGAGCATTGTCCATTAAGTACAAGGATGGAATATTCACTATTGGATAGAAATTCTGGTGCAACCAAGTTCTTCCATGGGGGGAGGCCTTTTGCCTATCTGAGGCAAGACCAATAGTGTGCAGCTGAGTTATGGAGGATCCAATTTATCCCTTCTCCTGGTACTGGACTAAATCTGCCTTTGTCCCTCCTGGGACTTTATGCCTGTACAATAGATTTATTCCTGCAACTCCTCTCTGTCTCCTCTATGAATTCTTGACAACTATTCATTTTTACCTATTCTTGGCAACTAGACCCTATTTAAGTATGAACCTCCCTACACAATACTCTGTGCCCTAGTCTATATGTAGGTTATTAGATCCTCTAGCTGGTTTATTCCACTACCTGGCTGAGCTTTGGATGTGGACACATATGTAGACTACAGTCAAGAACTGTGAGTTAAAAAAGGAAAGGGAGATGGAAATATTTGAAGCTATAAGGAAGGGAATTGGAATAAGCTGGGGATGTTTATAGGTTGAAAGAGCCAGTGGAGAATGGCAGTGACTAAGAATGAAGAAAGATCTAAATCTTGAAAGAGAAAGGAAGGGATGGAATCAAGGAGGGTAATTCTAAGAAGGAGTAGAGGTTATTTACGTCATAGGGGAGGTCGAGATTAAAAATGAGAAAGGAAACAATGTTGGGCCAGATTTTCTCTGAAGTAGAAGTCAAGATCATCTGCAAAGAGATGCTGGGAAGGAATGGGAGAAGTAGTAGAATAGTGGTAAGGAGAATAGAGATTTTGTTTCAATTATCTATTGTTAACAAACCACCCCAAACTTACAGGCTTAAAAAAAAAAAACTGCCTTTCTTTCCTTCTTTACTCCTTTTCTTCCTGTTTTACTTTATAAAAGTCAACATAACTTACTTTTAGGAGAGTTTAATACAACTAAAAACAAGACATTTAGCCAGAAAGAATATTTTTTCTTTGTTGAAATGTAAACTAATGGAAACCTTTGATAAACCTGTCCCAGTAGTGTCTGCAAACTATTTGATTTGTAACAACAATACCACTAGATCAATATTTTGATAGGAAAAGCAATGAAAAGGGTCATTTAGTATAGAAGTAATGGCATTATTGATTTGACAATGAAAGAAAAGTACCTAAATTTATTGAAAGGGACCAAATAGAATGATTCACAACAACATAAAGAATGTCCTCAGAAATATTCTGTTTGATAATTTTGGTTCCTTTGGATTTTCTGGAGTTCTGAGTTGCAGAGATTTAGGGTGAGGTTAGCCCAGAATAGTGTTTTCATCCACTGCTTTGATATAGAGAAAGCTCCTACATTTAAAAATTTCTGGAGAGCAGTAGTTCTGGGAAATAATCAGGTTAAGATGTGGTGGTGAGAATGGATAGCTAATGGAGGTTGGAAGGGAAGGCCATTGGAGTGGAGGAGGCCAGGGAGACTGTGGGCATCATTCATGTAAGTGCTGGACCCAGGGGGAGGCAGGAACTCCCAGGAGCTACAGGAAGCAAGTGCAGGAGCCAGGTCCTTGCTGTCTGGGGAGGCTGGTAGGAGGAAACGAGGAGAGACTGGGAATGGATCAGCACCTCAATCACTAGTTTGAATAGATTAATAAATGTTTCTTGAGGAGGAAAAAGGATTCTGCAGCCCAGTGTGAGAGGACAGGGTTAAACAATGTAAGTTGGACTCTTTTACTTGGTCTCTCTGTGTATTCTGTATCCCAAGTTAGGAGAATGGAGAGCTTACAGAATTTATCAAAATAATTTGGCCAAATTTTAGCTGCAGAACATCTTGAGGAACTCGTGTCCTGAGAAAATGCTAGTGTGAAAATTCTGGGTAAGTCCAGGGAGAAGCACCATCTTTTCTCTGCTGAGCCCATAATTGTTTTACGTCTGTCTACTGTATATTCTCCCTGTAATTTTTGAGAGATCGCCCTTGAAATTCTTAACCCCACTTCCTCTTTGATTCAGCCTTTACATTTCATTAATCTCCCTCTTTGGGGAGTTTCTAAATTGCTGCAGCAAAAATAACTATCTGATTTCCATTGTAAAACCTTCCCCACTTTGTTGGCGTTTTGATACCTTGTAGGCTGCTTTGAGAAAATGCCATAAATAGGGTGGCTTATGAACAACCAAAATTCATTTCTTACAGTTCTGGAGGCAGGAAACTCCAAGATCAAGGCATTGGCAGATTCAGTGTCTAGTGACGGCCGGCTTCCAGGTTCATAGCGCAGAGCCTTCTTGTTGTGTTCTCATTCGGTAGAAGGACTATCTAGCTCTCTGGGCTCTCTTTTATAAGGGCAACAATTCTGTTCCTGAAGGTTTTGCCCCATGACCCAATCATCTTCCCAAGACTCTTCTTTCTTCCTTTCTTCTTTTTTGCAGGTGGGTACCAGGGATTTAACTCAGGAGCACTTGACCACTAAGGCATATCACCAGTCCTATTTTGTATTTTGTTTAGAGACAGGGTCTCAGTTGCTTAGCGCCTCAATTTTCTTGAGACTAGCTTTGTCCTTGGGATCCTCCAGCCTTAAACCTCAAACCTCTGGGATTACAGGTGTACATTACTGTGCTTGGCCCAAGGCACCACTTTCTAATATCAGTTCTCGTGTAATTAGGTTTTAACATACAAATTTTGGGGGGACACAAGCATCCAGACCGTAGAAGTTAGTACCAACTGCAGATTGTTGTGTATAGGTGAGAATAGCCAGTTTTCAAATGCATGGTCAGTTCCTGTGGGAGATTTGATAGTATCAGATATTAAATACTCAGTGTATTTCCCTGTGCTCTGAGAAGACTAGTGGGTATTATATCAGGAAATAGAAATTCTTTTGCTGGACATGAGGTTAACTCTCTTCACATTTTTTTTTTCTCTGAATAAATAAAATTAAGTGTTTTTAAATTTTTTCTTAGCAGAAAAATCTAGTGGAAATAGAACACTTTGATAGATATTTTGTGAATCATAAAAATAATAATTTTGCCATCAATTTCCTATAAATATTGACTGAGGCAGCCTTCATTTTCTTCTCTGCTTGACTGGACTTCAGACAGACTTCTTCTAGACTCTTAGGCAACCTCCCTTCTCAGCATTTACTTTTAGAAACCTTGTAATTGCAAATTCTCCCTTATCCTCTTTGAGATGTAAATCTTTTTAAAAGCTTGTTGCCAGTTTTACAACCCAAGGATGTTTTTCTCAAAGACCAAGAACCAAGCCATTTCTTGGTAATGTGATCACCAAACAAGATATCATCCCTGTCTTCCTGTAGCTGGGAGGGTAGTGGCCTAACTTCCTGAGGCTCTGTTTCCAAATTGTAAAATTACCTGCAGGTCTGGAAGACTTGAGAAAATTTACTTTCTTTAGAGTAGCCAATTTGCATGCAGATGGACTGTGATCCTTCCCACCCCAGGGCTGGAATCTCTACAGAACTGGCTGGGTAGCTAATCTTGCTCTGTGCTCTCTCCTCTATTGCTGGCAATCTCATCAGAATAAAATCAACTTCTCTCTGTTCTTCTTGTCTGCTATGATTTTTTTTTCCCTCTTTAACAATCTCCGCATAACGCTGATTCAACAATCCTAAGAAAAGAAGGTATAAAAGTGAGCAAGTGGTTGGATTAGTTGTAAGTAGCAACTGGGTACAGAAAGAGCTGTGATTTCTAATTCAAGTCACAGACACATTGATTTATTAAAAGAGTAGGTGGATATCATGCTAGTTTATAAGCACAGGCTTTGAAGGAGTAGTTAAAGAATATTTTGTTGGGATCTTTGAGAAGGGTAGGTATATTTAAAAGAGTGGCAACTCAGTTAGGACCTTAATTGCCAATCACAGAAACCTGACTCCAAATGCCTTAGTCATAAAAGGAAATTTATTGGCCCGTGTAATTGAAAAGTCTAAGGATAATGCCACACCTGGGGCTCAGATGGTCTGTTCATTTACCAAGCACCTCTTATGTTTCAGACATTGTTGTGATATGAATTTTGTTAATAAAACAGGTAGCATTCTGTGACCTTGTAGAGGTTTTGTTTAATGTCAATGTCATCCGGGTCCATCTCTCTTAGTGTTGTCAGGGCTTCATCAAGCTCCATTTGCTGGGTCAATTCTGCTGTGCTCTCCTCTGTCCTTTGGGTTTCATATTGGCATCCATATGCTGGTTGGCAAGGTAGCTACAAGAGTCCCACTCTCACAGTACTACTGGTTCAAGTCTGGGCAGAAAGAGTAAGAAGCTTTTCCAGGAGCCCCTGAAAAATTCATGAGAGTCACTGTGATTGGAGTAGCTTAGATCCTGAGTCTGTCCCAGAACAAAGCCCATCACTGGACAAAGGGGGTCATTGTGCTTTGATGGCCAGGTCTGGGTCATGCATTCCATCTCTAGTACCTGGAATAGGACCTGAGCATGTGGATTGAGAGTGGGCAGAGGGCATGGGTCCCCACAAGAAATGCTTGGGCTATTACCACCCATGGGGAAAAAGATGGTTGAGAAGTAAAATGTGGTACAAATAGCTCCTAGAGGAGCAAAACAATTAAAAACACAGAATCTATTTGCCTGGTTTATTCCTGTCTTCCTGGACTCATGCTCCTCTCTTGAGTTTAATTATCTGTGTCCTTTATTTTACATCTTCCTTTATCTCAATTCACTCCATTATTTTGGTGGAATACAAAACTTGGTAATTTCCTTTAAGGGTGCCTTAGAGAATTATTGTTGTTGTTGTTTTGTTTAGATTTTGGGAGCCTGAAAATTTTATTATGTTCTTTGTGTAAGAGATCTGTTTTTTGTTGTTGTTGTTGTTGTTGTTGTTGTTTTCATTCTTCCTGGAACAGGAGTGAGCAGACTTCCATAAGGGGGAGTGTAGTATTTCATGCTTTGTTGGTCACAGAGTTTCTGATGCTTCTAGGCAACTCTGCTGTTGAGGTGTGAAAGAGCCATAGACATTATGTAAGTTCATGTGCATGGCTGTGACCTAGCACAATATTACTTGCCAAAACACGTAGTGGGGTTAGCCATAGTTTGCTGACTTCTGCTCTAGAAGCTTGTGGAATTTTCTTTTTGTGTCCCTTGCTTGAAATGTTAATGTATATATCTCAGGGTATCCTATTGGGCTGGGCTTCCGTGCACACAAATAGTTTAGTGAATCAGGTCCTTCAGTGCTAGGAATTTTTCTTAAATAATTTCCTTGATTATTTATTTTATGTTTTTCTCTCTGGATTTTTTTTTTTAGATGTTGGCTTTTTAGGGGTATTTTTTTCTAATTTCCTCATTTTTCCCCCTTCTGTTTTCTATGTTTGTATTCATTTATCCTATTTTTGGAGAGATTTCCTCAACTTTACCTATTACCTCTTCTATTGTACTTTCAATTCATAAGAACTCTTTTCTTCACCCTTAATATTGTATATTGTAAATATCATATTTTGTTCAGTGGATGCAGTATTCTCTCATTTCTCAGGACTATTAATACTAGATAGGAGTGATGGTTTGAATAAGGATGAGCCTTTATTTACCCTTGTGTCTTGCTTTCCTTATTTCTCTTATTTCTGCTTATTTCTCTTGTGGTTGAATCCGTCATGTTAGAGGGTTTCTCAGTTGTCTGAGTTTTTATGACTGTCTTCTCATCTTTAGCAGTGGGACATTTAAAAATTTAATTGGAAGTCTTGTGAATGGCTTTTTGATTGATGTCCACATAACTTGATTTTCAATGGGGAAAACTCCCAGCATCAGTATATCTTTCTTTTGGGCTGCTGAGAGTTCTGTGAGAATTCTCTGATCTGCTGGCTGCCCTGGTTCTGCCAGCTGAATGAGAAGTGGGCTGGGGAGCTCCCACTGTTCATTATATAAACACTCACAGCACCCATTCCCTGATCCTCCTCATGTAGCCCAACTTTGCACTGTGCCTATCGCCCGCTTTGGAAACTCAGTCTTACCATCTCCAGAAACACAATCAGCAGCCTTCTGCGGGTATGGGGGGGGGGGGCGGGGAAGAGAAGCTGGCCTGTGCAGAATGGAAAGGAGACTAACTTCTTCAACACACCTTAGGCAATCTTCCTGCTATTAGTGTTCCCTCCTCTATTACAGAGGTGCCTGTGCAGTTGATTCCTCAATCTTTGGGGATTCTGTGATGTAAATCTGGTTGCTCTTTGGCTTTCCCCACTCCGTGTAGGCTTCAGTTTTCTTGAGGCTATTAATCTGGTATCAGGGATCCAGAGGCTTTCCAATTTCCCCAAGTTTGTGGCTATTGTTGCTTCCCTTTTCCCCTTTGTTCTTGGAGGACGACAGCCTGAAACACCCCTTTGCTAATATTCTAGTGGGGTTTTATGAGAGAATGAGATAAATGCATATGTTAAATCATTTCTATAATCAAAATAATTGTTAGTTTATTTTAGTAAATAAAATTTGTCATGGATGTTATCATTGAAATTAATAAGTGCTTATTGTAGATAATGAAAAAGTGTATGAAGAAAAAGAAAGCACTCCAGCCAAATCCCATAAATGTCATAGTTATCTGACCATTCACCAAATGAACATTAGGTTATTTCCAGTTTGTTGATATTTCAAACAACATGTGTTAAACATCTTTACAACTAGGTCTTTGCAAACATCCACAAATATTCATATATATGTGTGTATATACATAGTTATAGTTGGACACAATACTTTTATTTTATTTATTTATTTTTATGTGATGCTGAGGATTCAACCCAGCACCTTGCACATGCTAGGCGAGTGCTCTACCACTGAGCCACAACCCCAGGCTTACAAATATTTCTTTAAAATCACTTTCCAAAAAAAGAACTACAGGGTAAGAGACAACATAATTTTCTTGAGAAAGACTAGACCATATACTAATTTCTAATGGTAGAAATTTGTTATTATGCCTATTCTACAGTGGATGGGCATTAATACCAAAAAAAAAAAAAACAGGTAAGAACAATCTGCTTTTATTTTGATTACAATCAGCTTTTGTAAATTTTTTATATGATTATATTGTCTTGAGTAGTGAAGAGGAAATTTCAATTTATTATTATGAACTACAAGAAAGGAAGATATATATTTTAGTAAGAGCAATTAGAATAACATAGGAATGTAAATGAATATTTCCACTTTTGTGTTTTGATTCTTCATTACTGATTATCCATCCTGTAAACTTTACCCCGGTTTTCCCTTAGAAGATTACCTTTTGTTTGTTTGAGGAGAAACAGTTCTCACACTTGGTAAGTGCAGATAGTGGAGTGTGTTAGGTCTTCCAGGACAGGGAGTTGATGTCACCACCTCTTGTTCATCAGCACCACCCTAGTCAGCATCACCTCTTGCAATTCACTTTCACCATTGTCATCTCTTTTTAATCTTTAGAGCAACCTTGTGAAGTAGGAAGAAAATTCTTTATCATTTCCATTTTATGAATGAAGATCATGAGGGACCAAGGTGAAGTGATTCATTCACCAGCTAGAAAGAAATGGAGAAACAGTTGTAATCAGAATCTACCAGCCTCACAAGTCATTGCTATTTACATTATACAATATGGGCTCTCCCTTGCCTGCAACAAGCCTTCTGATAATATTTGAATGAATTAATTTCAAAGATCATATAATCAGAAGTAGTGTTCAGAAAGCAATAACCATAAGAAAAAAAAGTGAAAGAGTGCCAAACATTAAACTGTACAATATTTTCCCTGGCATCTCTGTTCCAACTGATTGTTGTATCAACTCCAGGAATAATATTGAATTTCCTAATAAATGGCTGCAGCTGAAATTACTGTAGATTTTATGCAGAGCATTATCCCTAATGGTAGGAGGAATGCATATTTGTTTTCATTCAATTATATCTGTCCATTTAAGTTGTCTGGAAAGAAAATCCATTTTTATAGAAACTAATGGCTATATTGGATTTGCTATGCTAGACATTTTTTTAGTCAGTTACCAGTTCCCAAAAAGTGAAATCTACTAAAGATGTTCTTCTCTTTCAATTTTCAATGCTGAAAGGGGTTTTCATTCTTCACCACTGATTACCAGGTTAATAGATAGTCAGTATTAGTGGATGAATGTCTGAGTGTTATTGGTGGTGAGATAGGGCTCTAGAATCTGTGTCAGGAAACTTCTCACGGAATGTAGGTCTAAAATTTTAAAAATACTTTTACTGTTTTCTTATAGATGCTGTTTTTTGAATTTTCTTGAATCTAGGATACTCTGACCAATTTGATAATTTTTTTCAAAATATCAATTCTACTTAATTTATAACCACATACTATGTTAATCATTTATGTTTAAAATTTTAATGACAAAAAATGGAATCTTATACTTTTGCTTTGACATCTGGTTGAGCTAAAAAAAAACATCCAAATAAACATTTGCTTTAGGGTGGAAATCTATTCCTCAAGGGAATTCTCCCTGGGTCAATGAATTTTTGGATAAATAGAGCACTTTTATGAGTCAATTATTTCTAGAGACTTTAAAACCTTTTATTATAGTAGAAATCTCAACATTAAAATGATCACTTTAACCATATTTTTAAAATATTTATTTATTTTTTAGTTTTAGCTGGACACAATACCTTTGTTTTTATTTTTTTGTTTTTGTGTGGTGCTGAGGGTCAAACCCAGGGCCTCACATGTGCTAGGTGAATGCTCTTCCACTGAGCCACAACCCCAGCCCCACTTTAACCATCTTAAAGTGTATAATTCAGAGGCATTAAGTACATTTCCAATGTTGTACAACCATAAACATATCTAGTTCTAGGACGTTTTAATCACTTCAAAAGGAAACCTTGTACCTATTAGCAACTGCTCCCCACCTCCCAGCCCCTGGCAACCACCAATCCTCTTCCTGTCTCTCTGTATTTGCCTATTCTGGATATTTCATATAACTGAGATCATACAACATGTGCCTTTTGCATTTGGCTTTATTCACTTAACATAATGTTTTCAAGATTCATTGATGCTAGAGCATGCATCACTGTTATTATTTTTAATGACTGAATAATATTCTGTTGTGTGAATATATCACACTTTGTATAGCCATTCAGTGATTGTCATGAGTTGTTTGTACCTTGTGATGGCTGTGAATAATACTATTATGAACATCTGTGCATAAGTTTCTGTTTAAACACAGATTTTCAATTTTTTTTGGTACACAGGAGTAGAATTCTTTATTCAGATGATAATTGTATGTTTGAGTTATTGGGAAACTGTGAAACTGTTTTTCCCAGTGACTTTACCATTTTATTTTCCCATCAGAAAAGTATGAGTTTTCCATTTTCACCATGTTTTCCCTAACACTAGTTATTTTCTGTTTTGTTTTGTTTTGTTTATATAACCACCCTCAGGGGTGGTTTTGATTTAAAAGATGATGTTTAGTGTTGAGCATCTTTTCATATGTTTGTTGAATAATTTTTCAAACCCTTTTTCTCATGTTTAGTAAAATATCAGATTGAAAGAAATGTGAGCAAGGTTTAAACTTTGGTTTTCTACTTTTATTCAATTATTTCAATTTCCAGACCATCCTAAGACATTAATTTCTCTTAGTAATATGAAGGAGAAATCAAAACAATTATTGCACAGCACTATATTTATATATACTCTTAAATAGAGATTAAAAAGTTGTATTCAGACCAGTCAATGGGATAGTGATAGTAAAGTGACAGATGTAATTATTGGTTTCACTTCAATCTCCTTAATTAGATGGTGGCAATGTCATATAGAGGAAAGGACACAGGTTTCAGAGATGACAAATAGTTTTTGGCTCACTACTAGAGTCAGACCACCAGGTATGATCTCTGATCACGGGGACCTGATAGAATGAGGGAGACAAATTAAAAACTAAGGAAAGTAACCTATAAAATATTTAGCAAACTAAAACTGGTGCTAAGAAAATGAAAAACAAGAGCATAAAATCTGGTGGGAAGAGGTAGTTCAGCACTTAGGATAGATAGCTGCTCTATCAGCAAAGATTTTAGTTGAGGTCTTGATAATGAATGAACTGGGGAAAAATTATAGGCAAAGGGAAAGGAATATGTAGAGGCCCTGAGGTGGGGAAGAGCTTGATATATTCTAGGAACTGAAAGTGAATTAATGAGAACCTAGTGACTGGAGAGGAGTAACGTGAGTTGATATTGGAGGCAGAAGTCGCAGTCAGTCACCTAGGGCCTTCAAGTTCCTGAGAATTCTCTATACTCTTTTTTCCACTTGCTAGCTCTCAGGATCCATTCATCTTTCAAATGACTAGTGACTTGTTTCACAATGTCTATTAATGTTTTTCATTGAAAAATAATATTTATCATTGTCACCATTTTTAAATGTGTAGCTCAAGGGTGTTATATACATTTATAGTGCTGTATAACCATCACTACTATTTATACCTAATTTTTTAAATCATACCCAACAAACTTCTTCATCTATTAAACAAAAACTCCCCTTTCCACTCCCTCCAGCCTCTGGTAACTTCTGTTCTACTTTCTGACTCTTATGAATTTGCCTAATTCTAAATACCTCAATTTAAGTGGAATATATCGTGCACTGTTTGTTCTTCTCTATCTGGCTTATTTCACTAAGCGTTATGTTAAAAAGATTTATCCATGTTGTAGCACATATCAAAACTAGATTCCTTCTTATAACTGGAAAATATCCATTTATGCAGATATCACATTTTATTTATCTCTTCATCTATTAATGGACATTTGGGTTGTTTCCTCCTTTTGTCTTTGTGCCAAATGAGCATTAATGTACAAATATCTTTTTGAGTTCCTTACTTTCAATTCTTTTGGTATATACCTGGGAGTGAAATTGCCAGGTCGTGCAATAGTTCTATGCCTAACTTTTTGAGAAACCACCAAACTCTTTTCCTCAGCAGCTGCCTTATTTATGTTCTTATCAGCAATACCCAAGGGTTGTAATTTCTCCATATCCTTGCTGACACTTGTTATTTTCCACTTTAAAAAAGATTGTAGTCCTCCTACTAGAAATGAAGTGTGTCTCTTTGTGGTCAATTTCTGTTAGTTTTTATTGCAGAAAAATTTACTCTCATCTTTCACCACTTACTAGGGCATTCTAAGAGCATGGCAGGAGCTCTGTGGGTGGTCTCACTTGGCTGGCAGATAGTCCTCATGTGAGAACTGATGGAAAGTGAAGCTGAAACATTACATTGAGGCCAAATTGTACAGGGCCTTGAATGTTAAGCAGAGACATTGATGCATAAGAGGGTAAAATGTTGCGTGTTCAAGGAAAGAAAACAGCTGAGAATATGTCAATGGCCTACATGTTACCATACAACCATCATATACATTATTCTTAGTCAAATAGTGGATCATTACTACGTTCAACAGGAATGCCACACTGTCCCCAGTTTGATAGAAAGTATGTAATACTTTGAGATATTTCAAACCTTTTGCAATAATACGCTGAAGATATGGCTAAGTAGGATGAATTTGAGCCAATGTTCTCACACAGCAAGAAAATATTTTGTGATAAAAAACTTGAGACCTGACACAGGAGAAACCTGGTTTTGAAGGCTGTCTATTCATTACTTGATCCTGTGACTCAAGGGACTTACTTCTCTGGGTGTCAGTTTGGGGTATTTAAAATGTATATCTTATTGTGTTGTTGGGAGAATCACTGTTTATCCATGTAAAGCACATAGCAGATGGCTTGGCATGTGGTACAAAGTTACATGTTCCTCAAGTCTTAAAGCACTTAGGTCATCTCGTTTCAGGAGAGTGTCTAGGTGATGGTTCAGGGGAGGGTCTGCAAGTGTAGGTCTGATCTCTGAACATCTACAAAGGTCAGGGAAGATAAAGGGGAGGGTGGAAGAGAAGTCTTTGCTTAGAAAAGTCTTGGGTCACTGATGTGAAGGTAACCTAGGAAGAGGAGTGGGCTGATGGAACCTGATTCAATTTTACCCCCTGGGTTCTTGCTTTAATGTTGCCTTTAATGATTTTTCTTTGACATTAAGTCATCTGTCAACTGAAGTAATTTTTAGATTCTCTATAGACCAACCTTTCTTTCACTGGGGAATTAAGATCCCTGTAAAACTGTGCCTGTAGTTTATTCTCAGAGCAGATATAGGATGGCAGGCAAGGGACTGCAGAAGCGTGTAGCACATAGCTGGGCTCCTGTCCAGCTCTGTTCTCCTTGCTGAGAGAAAGAAGTAAACAACATAAGTGAGATAGAACACCATCCCTTACTGTCAGTGGTGGGGTGGAACACGGATGGAGAGGATATTTTTAGCTCTGGAATGTGAGGATTTGCCTAATATTTCTGTTTGCCAGAATATGTGCCATCCAACAGAATCAAGAAACTCAGTGTCTGGTGCCAGAGTGTGGTACACTCATTCAGCCTGGCATGTTAGTTACTGGCTGTGGATGTTGGCTAACATCACCACTCACTGGTGCCCTTATCAATCCTGTTTTTGGTAAGAATTCTTTCCAATTAACATTGTTAGCATCTACCATTTGAAAAGTATTTGTTGGTTTTCACATTTAATCTTTAAGACACTCGTGTGAAGTAGGTGAGGAAACCAAAACTCAGATAAATTAATCATTTTGCACATATTCATGTGGCTATTGTCATGAAAAGGATGAATGATACTCAAAAGTATGACTTCAGCCTTAGCATTAACATTCTTAACAGCAATAGAGTCAATTTCAAAAAAGAGTGCCTATTTTTGGTAAAGGAAGCAACAACCAGTCTAAGGTGGAGTTTAAGAAACTAAATTTCTGGGCATGATGAAGTAACAGAGAATTTTCTGTCTGCTAAGTACTTGAGAGGAAGATAGGATTTCTGGAAAACAGAAAAGAATAAAATAGGGAGAGTCCTCTGGAGGCTGAGTAGGGATGGCCACCTGGTGGCAAGTAACAGCCTGAGGAAGAAAAAGACCCTCTAGAAGTGGTAGATGGCTGGGATTTGCCCTGTGCTGTTACCCTCAGTTGTAGTCAAAATTTAGCAGAATCTGGTGAAGTTTGAGAGTCTTAACTTGTCAACACTATGGTTGTGGCCCATTTTGGGGTGAAGTGTGGAAGAAAAAGGGCAGCAATTACAGAAAAGGAATGAGAGTGGATTGATAGCCAACCTGGAAGCAGGAACTTAGACTGAGAAGAACAGGAACATGTATATTTTTGCCAAAAATCTTGGAAGTGATGAGGCAGGGGGTATGCTGGAGTTCTCTCAGTGCATGAGAAATTTTATTTAGATAATAAAAGAAAAGATAATCCCTGACATTGAGAGTATTGGGACCCTTTGCTATTAGTGAATGACCATGAAGCATTTTGAGGTGAGGGCGGGGCTGATCCCAAAGCACAGGTCCCTTACCAATCCTCATGCCCTGCCCTGTGCTGGCTACAAAAGCACAAGTGAAATGTAGATAGTTCGGTGGTGCTAGTTTCACACCCTCTCCCCCATCTTGGTGTCCGAGATGGAGTGTATCCAGACTATAAGCACGTAAGACTTCTTACTCTTCCATACACTCTTCCAGTGTCAGTTTTCATTAGAGCAACTTCTTGATGTCAAAGGAATTTTTATCAGAGAACAAGGAAAAAATTGAAGAAATACAATCCGAGCTTAATAACTTGCAAAGTTTTCAGATTAATGAAAATAGTTTTATTAGCTAAAAGTGGATTTATGGTTAAGAAACTTTGAAGCTGAGTGTGTTCCAAGATCTTTCCAGCAGAATCCCTCTAGAATTCTGCACCATACAAAGAGGATGGACAAGGAGGATGGGGACGGCTTGACAGATGAGAATATTGTAGTTAGCAAATAACTTTATAAGAATAAGGTTGATGACAAATGTGGTTTGGGCACTGTGAATTAATGCCCTTCTTCTTAAAAAGAAATGTGGCAACATCTCTATGGCAATGCCATTCTAATCCTTTCTTTATTTTTAATTATATATTTTAGACTAAATGTTCTCCAAGAGACTATTACAGTAATCTCTCACTTATTTCACATTTATGTGGAAATAAAACCATTTTGAAGCCCAGCTGGGAGACAAGAAAATAAAACAAGGCAACTGAAGTAGTCAAAAGAGATACGACACAGGCAGTAAAGTGACAGCCCAGAGGGAAACTCAAATACATGTGGATTGAAGGAACAAACGAATGAATGAAATAATTAAGGAGCCTTTTTATGAGCTTATTTTAAGGAGAATTTTAAGGTTGGATATTTACTTTTCCCGGTCAATAGAAAATTAGAACAAACACCTTAGAAGGGGTTAAAGAAATAAATCAAGATTGTTAGTTGCAGACAGGTGTATTGTAACTAGGGTTTGCAAGAGCAGGAAGAGACAGCTGAAAACCTGATGCTAAAGGACAAGAAAATGCAGAACAAGAACAGAGAAAGGTGTAGCTCTCTGAGGTCAGCAGGAGGTATAGTGCTTCTCAACAGCGGTCGCTGCACCAGCTGTATCAGGATCACTTGGGAATTCAGACATTCAAATCCTCAGGCCTCATCCCAGGTCCACTAATCAGAAGCTCTGAGGGTGGGGCTCAGCGATCTGCTTCAAGAAGCCCACTGGGTGATTCTGATGGCCACTACAGTGTGAGGGCCACTGGTACAGTGGAATAGAACATTCTAGAACTGGAGGGGATATCATTGCATTTCAATAATGAAGTGAATTTTCATGAATTGGGTCATAATGGAAAAGTTACTTTATATAAAATACTCTATCTAAATAAGTTACTGTTTGGTGCCCATACATCTTGTTTTTCTGGGATGGTCCTGGTAATTTAGATATGTCATGGCAATTATAACTAGCATTCCATTTCATTAATGAAATTGTCCCATTAATTGATAAATTATATGGCTCCTCTGCTAGTAGGCTTAAAAAGGACTATTAGTCAAAATTTTTTAAATCATGAGAGTTTTGGAATTTAACAGAGACTTGAGTCATTTGGTAAATTCCCACCCCTCATACCTTGATAATGAGATTGTTTAGCTTTTCCATATTTTCCTTGCCCAGACTTATAACCAGCATTCTTTGGTTAAATGATTCTCACCATTCTCTGAACCAGGTTTGAGGCTGTTCTTATTCTTTGCTGAACAGGACTGAGAGACCACCATGGTACCCTTGAAGCATTCTGGTATTCAAACCTACTTATAGTGTCAAGTGAGAGGGAAGGACCAACAATTAGTGCATCTTGCCCATTTCAATTGATTTCAAATCCCAATATAGGTATACTTCCTTGAAAGTGAATGTAATCATTAAACTTTTTCTTTTTTCTATGTTGGTGGTGGGGGAGTTACTGGGGATTTAACCCAGGGGCAATTCCACTGAGCTGTACCCCCAGCCCTTTTTATTTTTTTATTTTGAGACAAGGTCTCACTAAATTACTTAGGGCTTTGCTAAGCTGTTGAAAATTAAGACTGTTGGGACTGCTTTATGAGTGGAGATATGATATTTCTTTCCCAAAGCCTCTTTGGGGATTATTAAAGTGGCAACACCATTATACAGAAACTTGTTTTTAGTTTTAAATAATCTTTTACTGTTTTAACAGAATATATGCTCTGCAGTCCAAGTTTCATGTTCAAGTGAAACAATTGAATAATTCTATACATATTTTTACACGCTAGTCATTTTTTTACCCAAATAAATGAGCAACACCCTTCCTTTTGGTGGAAATGGGAGGTTGCTCATTTCAAAATTGGGTAAATACCAAGAAGTGGGATAACTGGGTCAAATGGTGGTTCCATTCAAAGTTTTCTGAGGAATCCCCATACTGCTTTCCAGAGTACTTGCACCAATTTGCATCCCCAATAACAATGTCTGAGTTAAACTTTTCCCCCACAACCTCAATAACATTTATTGTTATTTGTATTTTTGATAGTTGCCATTCTAACTGGGGTGAGATGGAATCTCAATGTGGTTTTAATTTGCATTTCTCTAATTGCTAGAGATGTTGAACATTTTTTAATATATTTGTTGCCCATTCATATTTCTTCTTCTGCAAAGTGCCTATTCAGTTCCTTTGTCCAATAATTGATGGGGCTATTTGTTTTTTGGTGTTAAGTTTTTTGTTCTTTGTATATCTTGGAGATCAGTGCTCCATCTGAGGTGCAGGTGGCAAAGATTTTCTCCCATTCTGTAGGCTCTCTCTTCATTTTCTTGACTGTTTCTTTTGCTGTGAAGAGCTTTTTAGTTCTTGGATACCATCCCATTTATTGATTTCTGATTTTATTCTTGTGCTTTAGGAGTCTTGTTGAGGAAGTCAGTTTCTAAGCCGACATGATAGAGAGCTGGATTTATTTTTTCTTCTAGTAGGCACAGGGTCTCTGGTCTAATATCTAGATTCTTGATCCACTTTGAATTGAGTTTTGTGCTGGGTGAGAGAGGGATTCAATTTTATTCTACTATCTATGGATTTCCATTTTCCCCACACCAATTGTTGAAGAGGCTATCTTTTCTCCAATATATATTTATGGCACTTTTGTCTAGTGTAAAATAATTGTATTTATGTGGGTTTGTCTCTATGTCTCCTATTCTGTTCTATTGGTTTTCATGTCTGTTTTTGTGTCAATACCATGCCACTTTTGTTACTATCACTCTGTAATATAATTTAAGGTCTGGTATTATGATGCCTCCTGCTTTACTTTTCTCACTAAGGATTGCTTTAGCTATTCTGAAACTCTTATTTTTCCCAATGAATTTTGTGACTGCTTTTCCTATTTATATGAAGAACATCATTGGAATTTTAATAGGAATTGCATTAAATCTGTATTGTACTTTTGGTAGTTTGGCCATTTTAACAATATTAATTCTGCCTATCCAAGAACTCGGAGATCTTTCCATCTTCCAAGGTCTTTTTCAATTTCTTTCTTTGGTGTTCTGTAGTTTTTATTGTAGAGGTTTTCCACCTCTTTTATTAGATTGATTCCTAAGTATTTTATTTTATTTTTGAGTCCATTGTGAATAGAATAGTTTTCTTAATTTATCTTTCAGTTGACTCATCATTGATGTATAGGAATGCAATTGATTAATGGGTGTTAATTGTATATGCTCCTACTTTGCTGAATTCGTTTGAGTTCAAGAAGCTTTTTGGTCTTCTAAATAGATAATCATGTTGTTGCCACACAAGGAGAGTTTGGGCTCTTCTTTTCCTTTTCATATTTCTTTAATTTCTTTCTTTTGTCTAATTGCTCTGGCTAGGGTTTCAAGGACTATGTTGAATAGAAGTGGTAAAAGAGGGCATCCTTGTTGTGTTCTAGTTTTTAGATGGAATGTTTTCATTTTTACCCATTTAGAATGTTTATTCTTAGGCTGGATGGTAGAATCTCTTTTTTTCCTATTATTTTAATTTCCAAAAGGTTGAAAATAACAATTTGTTTGAATTTAACCCCAAGTTCTCTACTTAAATTCCATATTTAAAATATTATGTATAGAATATATTTAAAAAATAATCAGTAATATCAATAAGAAAGAATAAAAGGGTAGAAGAATCAAGAATTCCTCTTATTTTGTTTTATTTTATTTTATATACTAGGGGTTGAGCCCAGGGCCTTGTGCATTCAAGGCAAGCACACTACCAACTGAGCTTTGGATCTAGTTCCTTGTCAACAATCTAAACAACAGATTTATCATTCCTTCCAGGAAAACCTTTAATTTTATCAGAGGTAAGGAAATGTAACTACATTTCCTGAAGCAACTCAGAAAACATTTTTTAAAATCAGGGAATAATAATATTAATAAAAGAGGACAGGATGGTGTGAGCACTAGCACAAGGAAACCAGCCCTTAAGACCAGTCTGGTGAGGAAAAAGTCAAAGGGCAAGAAATCATCTTTTTAAAACATACACTCTTACTTTAAGGGTAGTTCACTGACCTGAACTCAAAAATTTAAAAAGTGGGGAGGAAAGGTGGGGGGATAGAGAAAAAAGAAGAGAAACAAAAAAGGAAACTCTAAGATGTAATGTGTATGGCTTAAAAATAACCTTAAAATGTAAATTCGATTTTATTGAAGAGGAAAAAGAGAAGTTTTTAAACTGAGGTAATATTTAAAATAGTCCCACAGAAATAGAAAATTATTCAAAATGAAAAACTCATGAATCAGTGTCATGCAATAAATGTTATCTTGCAGATAGATACATTATATATTATAAAACCATTAAAAATAGCAAGCCCATAACCAGAGAAGAGTAGTTCACATTAATGCTTTGTACTTTTCAATTTGATGAAGATAAATGAAAAGAGAACTAGACCATATGTACCAAAAAATCAAGCCAATGAAGACTTGGAAATATAATAAATCAATTAAAATGCTCCTTTCTCTCTCTTTCTCTCTTCTTTCTCTGCACTGGGGATTGAGCCTAGAGGCTCTTTACCACTGAGCTATGTGTTCAGTCCTAAGTTGCTGAGAGCCTCCTAGGTTGCCAGGCTGGCCTCAAACTTATGACCCTCCTGCCTCTGCAGTATCAGCCCATTTATTTGCAATGGAGAGGATCAAATGGCTAATTCAACAGCTTTAACATTTTAGTCAGTAACTAACATGCATTGAATATTTGTCATATTTATTGAGCACTTATATATTTTATCATAGGCATTGTGATGAATGTTTTGCATAGACTGTCCAACAGTCTGTCCAACTGTCCAACAGTTCTTCAGGATAGATGTGTTTATCAGTATCATCCCCATATACTAATGAGGGAGCTGAACTCCAGAGAGTTTCCCTAGATTGCACAACTCATATTGGTAAATTTAGTATTTGAACTAGACTGCCCAACTCAAGGATCTAAATGTCAAGTCACTATACTATCAACCCTCTGCTAAGTGATCCTATACAGTGGCGAGAAAGTATAAGCTCCCTGCACTCTTGGAGCTTAAATTAGTCTAACAGATTTTTTTTTTTTAAACTGTAATGATCAGAGCAAAAACATTGAATTACAGTTGTTGCTCCTTAAGACATAGGTTTGAAATTATACCAGGGCTTCCTCACAGGCATTTTTCATATTAAACATAGTGGAGACATAAGTTTCAAATTTTCCTTGAAAAAGGAACGTGAGAAACACCAGGTTGCCTTCTGGTGTTAGAAGGACTCATTTGAAGGAATGAATTTTCTTACACGCTTTGCTCTCGTCAGGCCTCCCAGAAGCCAGACTGGCTTCTTCAAAGAAAATAATGCTAGTGTATATAATAAAAGGAAAATTATGCTAATTTATTAAAGGCAAGAAATAAACCTGACGGGCTTTGCTGATCTTGTAGATATATTAGAAGCCTTGAGTCATTTTCCTCTCAAACTTAATTCGACTGAAATGCCATTAGTATGGAATAAGTGCCAGACTCTGGTGATATATATTTTAGTCTCACTTCTGTGGATCCTTTTGTGGGGTTAAAATACTTTGCTGAGGTATTGAGTATCTTTGCTCTTAAGAGCTAGAAATGCTTATTTTCTGTTAGTTGTTTTGGATTATTCAGATAAATTTAGTACTTAATGCTGTTTGCTCAGGCAATTGTAATTTACCTCTAAATGTGCTGTGCTTTGTTGAAATCAGGAGGAGTGAAGGAAGAATAATTATCTAGAAAGTGTGAGCAGACACTAATCATTATTAAGGGCATTTTGTGCTGAAGAGGAGATGGGGAATAGTGTTGTGTATGTAAGTGTTCTCAGGTTTACTGATTCAGATTGATGGAATATACTTTCTAAAAGAAGAGACTACAATCCAAAGAGTTATGCTTACACCAGTGTCCTTAGCCTTCTGATATCCAAATAATAAAGTTCCTGGAATACTAGCCTTATGAACTCAGTGCACACCTTCAGTCTCAGAGAAATGACATCCTTTGTAAAGCTACTTTGAGTAGTGATTTTCCTAAACTATGACTCAAATATATCTTATTATGCACTCTTCAATAAAAATAGTCAATGGAACATAAAATTTATATTTCACTAAATTAACTTCTGAGCATTGTCAGCCTACATTCAAATATTTTCTATGGCTGTACTGTATTTCTTTTTTATAAATTTCTTCTAAATTATAGTATCTTGTTATATTCATGTATTGTTATAAGTGACCATTTTCTTTGAAGAAAGTAAGTTTAAATTTATAAAATAATGATTTCAAGCAGCACTTTCATTATGTCCATTATGTTTTTCAATAAGCCAATCTCCAAAAAAACAAAAGGTCAAATATTCTCTCTGATATGTGGATGCTAACACACAAGGGTGGAAGAAGGAGAATAGAAGTTCAGTGGCTTAGAAAGGGGAATGAAGGGAAGGGACATGGAGATAGGAATAAGAAAGACATTGGAATGAATCCGACACAACTTTCCTATGTATTTATAGTGGTACAACTACTCTGGAAGGCAGTGTGAAGATTCCTCAGAAAACTTGGAATGGAACCACTATTTGACCCAGTTATTCCACTCCCTGGTATATACCCACAGGACTTAAAATCAGCATACTATAGTGACATGGCCACATCAATGTTTATGCAGCTAAATTCACAATAGCTAAGGTATGGTACCAACCAAGGGCCCTTCAACAGATGAATGGATAAAGAAAATGTGGTATATATACACAATGGCTATTACTCAGCCATAAAGAAGAATGAAATTATGGCATTTACTAGTAAATGGATGGAACTGGAGACTATCACACCAAGTGAAATAAGCCAATCTCAAAAACCAAAGGCCGATGTTTTCCATGATATATAGATGCTAACACAAAATGATCAGGGGGTGGGTAGGGAAGAATAAAAGTTTATTGGATTCCACAAAGGGAAATGAAGGGAAGAGAGGGAGATGGGAATAGGAAAGACCATAGAATGAATCAGATGTTATTTTCCTATTCATATATGAATAACCAGGGTAATTCCACATCATGTACAACCACAAGAAGGGGAGATTATACTCCATGTATGTATAACATGTCAAAATACATTCTACTGTCATGCATAAATAAAAAAGAACAAATTAAAAAAGTGAAAAAAACGTCATGTGTCGTGTTTTACTTTGAACTAAATACTTGAACTTTTTTTTTAACAATATCCCTAAAACAGAGCCACTATATAAAAAATCTTGGGCAAGGGGGGGAAAAGGCTATTTTATTTGTGTGCTCCTTTAAGTAGGAAATGTTCTGTTTCAAATTAAGACATAGACATCAATAGTCTGATAGTTTGCAGAATACAAAAAGAAGTGAGGGATGGAAGTATAACAAAGCTCTTGGGGCTCTTTCTTAAGGGAAACGACTACAAACTTGGGTAGCCTGGAGTTCTTAGCGTGAAAGTCTGTGGAATTCATAAGCTCTTGGGAGAAAGATGCAGCTTATTTATCTTCCCTGAAATGTATTAGAAATTCTGTGATGACCCATGGCAAAGAGAGCACAAATTTGATTTTAAAGGAGATGAAAAATTTTTGAATATTTTTGAAAAATACCTCAGTGCAAAAGAGTGTGGACTTCCTTTGTAATTCTACATAGGTTTGTTTCACCATTATTATTTCACTATATATCAATATTGTCTTATGTTGCTGTGTGAAACTACAAAATTGTTCCAGATTAGATTATAAGAGAAGTTCTGTCCTGAGCTTTAAAAAAGATCAGAAAGATGATTTTTGTGGGTGGAAAGAACAATTGCCAAGTCAGTTCTGAGCTGTGGAGAGAACCTGTCAGTGAAGAATGAAGATGGCTATCTTCTTTTGAGCCAAAGTGTCTGGCTTCCTAAGTCAGAAGGCCAACATGCAGCCTCAGGAAGACCTCTGAGGGAGTTCACTGTTATGTTCTGGAGAAGGGATTATGTGCTTATTTTTCATGATGATCATCAGTTTTCATACTAGTGAAATGGGCATCACAGACTGGGGGAAGCTAACATTTTGAGATAAAGAGTCCCACATCCCATTACATTAATTTGTTCATCAATGTTCAAATATCCAGTCTTTGAACTTATAAAATAATCAAAGGTATTAGTTATCCACTTTCTGACCAAACTCTTGCTGGTAGAAAAACAGCTTCTAGGATTTTCTTAACATTTTTGGAGAAAAGACCATCCTTTCCTGGTAGGGGTCGAGAGTGAGGTCCTTGGATGGGAGCTGGGAGAAGAGGATATGGAGATCAAACTCAGAGTTTTTCCAAGTACAGGTATTGCCTTGCTGTCTACATTTTTTTTTTTTTGCCATTTGAGTGACAAATGAAGAAATTATAAAGCAGTATGAATATTTTAAGATTTTGATTGCCTGATACTTAATCAATATTGCTTATACTATAAAATATTTCTTATATATGTTTGGCTTTTTCACTAGATAGCAAAGAAAATCTTTTCTTCAGTCCATTACACTGTTTTTTCTAACTAGGTATTGTAAAATTTTTGTGAGACAGTTGCTTCAGTGAGAATTCTCTTGAAGGTCATGGTAATGTTTGAAACGCAGTCATCAAATCCAGTTACCACTGCTCTGCCTTTATGCTCCTCTCCTCTCTGCAGCATTTGACACTGCTAACAGCCCTTTCTTCTCGAAAATCGCTCTTTTGTCAAGTGTTGTGTTCATGGTTCTCAGCTCTCCATCTATCCTTTGCTGACTTCTCCTTTTTCTTCTACTCCAGATTTCTGTTTGTAGTTGCCTTCTTTTAACCTGCATGGACACCCAACTCAACTCCCCCAATAATACTTAAATATCCATGCTTTCAGCTATTGGGTCATTCTGATGGCCCTCAAGTATATTTTTAATGTTTTTCCTGAGTTCCACGGATCAACTCAGAACCTTGTATGCTAAATAAGTGCATGCAATATTCTGGGGGTTCAGGATACGGTCTTGTTAAGAAAGTTACTGGGCTGGGGATGTGGCTTAAGCGGTAACACATTCGCCTGGCATGCATGGGGCGCTGGGTTTGATCTTCAGCACCATATAAAAATAAAATAAAGATGTTGTGTCCACTGAAAATTAAAAAAATAAATATTAAAAATTTTCTCTCTCTTTAAAAAAAGAGAAAGTTACTGACCACATGAGCTTTACATTTATTTATTTTTAAATTAACAAATAAGATTTGTATATATTTACTATGTACAACAGGATTTCGAAATATTTATACATTGTAGAATGACTAAATTGAGCTGATTAACATATATGTTAACTCAAATACTTATCTTTTTAAAAATTTTTAATTTGTTTTAATTAGTTATACATGACAGTAGAAGGCATTTATGCTCCTTGATATATCACACATAGATGGGATATAATTTCTTATTTTTTTGAGTGTACATGTTGCAGAATCATATTGTTCATGTAGTCACATATATACATACAGTAATAATGTCTGTTTCATTCTATCTTCCCTCCTCACATCCCCTTCTCTTCCCTCTCCTCCCTTCACTTCCCTCTACCTAATCCAAGGTAATGCCATTCTTCCCTAGTGCCCTCTGCCTTATTGTGAATTAGCATCCACATATTAGAGAAAACATTCGGCCTTTGGTTTTGTGGGATTGGCTTATTTTGCATAGCATGATATTCTTCAACTCCATCCATTTACTGGCAAATGCCATAATTTCACTCTTCTTTAAAGCTGAGTAATATTTCATTGAGTATATATACCACAGTTTCTTTATTCATTCATCTACTGAAGAACATCTAGATTGGTTCTACAATTTAGCTATTGTGAATTTTGCTGCTATAAACATTGATGTGGCTGTGTCACTGTGGTAAATATGCTGTTTTTAAGTCCCTTGGGTATAAACCAAGGGGTGGGATAACTGAGTCAAATGGTGGTTCCATTCCTAATTTTCTGAGGAATCTCCATACTGCTTTCCAGATTGGTTGCACCAATTTGCAGTCCCCCCAGCAGTGTATGCATGTGCCTTTTTTACCACAAACTCACCATCATTTATTGTTGCCTGTATTCTTGATGGTTGCCATTCTGACAGATGTGAGATGAAATCTTTTTTTTTTTTTTTTAGTAACATTCTTTTTTTTTTTTAAAGAGGAGAGAGACAGAGAGAGAGAATTTTTTAATATTTATTTTTAGTTTTCGGCGGACACAACATGTTTGTTTGTATGTGGTGCTGAGGATCGAACCCGGGCCGCACACATGCCAGGCGAGCACGCTACCACTTGAGCCACATCCCCAGCCTGAGATGAAATCTTAGAGTAGTTTGATTTTCATTTCTCTAATTGCTAGAGATGTTGAGCACTTTTTCATATATCTGTTGATCAATTCAGTTCCTATGCCCATTTATTGATTGGGTTTTTTTTTTTTTGGTGTTAAGTTTTTTGAGTTCTTTATATATCCTAGAGATTAATGTTTTATCGGAGGTGCATGTGGTAAAGATTTTCTCCAAATCTGTGGGCTCTCACCTCACATTATTGTTTCATTTGCTGAGAAGAAGCTTTTTAATTTGAATCTATCCCCCATTTATTGATTCTTGATTTTACTTCGTATGCTTTAGGAGTCTTTTTAAGTAAGTCAGATCCTAGGCCAATGTGGTGAAGATTTGGGCCTATTTTTTCTTCTGTTAGGTGTAGGGTCTCGGTTCTAGTGTTTAAGTCTTTGATTCACTTTGAGTTAATTTTTGTGGAGGTGAGAGATAGAGGTTTAATTTTAGTTTGCTACATATGGATTTCCATAGTTCATCATATTAATAGACTTAAAAACAAGAATCATATGATCATCTGAATAGATGCAGAAAAAGCACTTGACAAAATATAGCACACCTTCATATTCAAAACACTAGAAAAACTAGGGATAGTAGGAGCATACCTCAACATTATAAAAGCTATATATGCTAAACCCAAGGCCAGCATCATTCTAAATGTAAAAAATTGAAAGCATTCCTGCTAAAAACTGGAACATGACAAGGATGTTCTCTTTCACCATTTCTATTCAACATCATCCTTGAAACTCTATCCAGAGCAATTAGACAAAAGAAAGAAATTAAAGGGATACAAATAGGTAAAGAAGAACTCAGACTATCACTATTTGCTGATGACATGATTATATGTCTAGAAGACCCAAAAATTCCACCAGAAAACTTCTAGAACTAATTAATGAATTCAGCAAAGTAGCAGGATATAAAATCAATACCCATAAATCAAATGCATTCCTATATATCAATGATGAATCTACTGAAAGAGAAATTAGGAAAACTACTACATTCACAATAGCCTCAAAAAAAAAAAAAAAAAAAAGAAAGAAACAGCAACAACAACAACAAAAAGAAACCCTGGGAATCAATCTAACAAAAGAGGTAAAAAACCTCTACAGTGAAAACTACAGAACACTAAAGAAAGAGATTGAAGAAAACCTCCAAAGATGGAAAGATCTCTCATGCTCCTGGATAGGCAGAATTAATATTATCAAAATTACCATACTACCAAAAGCATTATACAGATTTAATGTGATTCCTATTAAAATCCCAATGACATTCTTCACAGAAATAGAAAAAAACAATCATGAAATTTATTTGGAAAAACAAGAGACCCAGAATAGCTAAAGCAATCCTTAGCAAGAAAAGTGAATCAGGAGGCATCACAATACCAGACCTTAAACTATACTAAAGAGCTATAGTAACAAAACCAGCATGGCATTGGCACCTAAATAAGTGTAGACCAATTGTACAGAATAGGGAACAGAGACAAACCCACATAAATATGGATATCTCATACTAGACAATGGTGCCAAAAACATTCACTGGAGAAAAGATATTCTATTCAATAAATGGTACTTATCATTTTTTTTTGTGGTGAGAACACTTAAAATCTACTTGGGAGATTGAGTAGATTTTCATAAATATAATACATTGATATTAACTTGGTCATCATTTTTCATCATAATTCTCTTGAACTCATTCTTCCTAGCTTAGTAAAATTTCATATTATTTGACCAACATCTTGCCAGCCCCCTCTGCTCCAAAGCACCTGGTAGTCAACCTTCTACTCTCTGCATTTTAGATTGAATACTTTTTAGATTCCATATATAAGTGAGACTACGCAGTATTTGTCTTTCTGTGTCTGGATTATTTCACTTAATGGGATCTCCTCCAGTTTCATCCATATGGTTGCCAATGACAGAATTTCCTTCTTTTATAAAGCTAAATGGAATTCCATTGTGCATGCACGTGCATGCACGTGTGCATGCACACACACACACACACACACACACACACACACACATCACATTTCTGTATCCGTTCATCCAGACACTTAGCCTGATCCCATATCTTGACTATTGTGAATAGTGCTTCAATGAACATGGACGTGCAGATGTCTCTCTAACACACTGATTTCATTTCCTTTTGATATTTTCCCAACAATGAGATTGCTACTTTTTAGTGGGAGACATCAGACAATAAGCCATAAACATAAAAAATGTAAAAATTAGATTTTATGTGACAGGCTCTATGAAAAGGATGATAAAAAGAACAGGATAGGATAAAGAAGATCAAGAGTTCCGTGAGGATGGGTGGGCTTTTCAATTGAATGATCAAGGTTGGTCTTGCTGAGAGAAACATTTGTGATAATCTTAAAAGACATGAAAGGATTGGCCTTACAGTTACTTGAAAGAAATGCATTTCAAGGAAAGGAAGAGCCATTGCAAAGATCTTAAGGCACAACTGTACATTGTATGGTCAAGGAACCGTGATAGGAATCAATCAGAGAGGAATTGAGAGGTCAGTGTATGTAGGGCCTCGGCAGCTTTTGTAAGTACTTTGGATTTTACACTTTGTAAATGGAATTTTGAGAATAGGAATGACATGATATATTTTACATATCCAAAGCTTAATTCTGGCTGTTGTACTAGGATTATATAGAGTGTGTAGTGATTAATTTTAAATATTGACCTGTCTAGATTAAGAAGCACCTAGAGAAATGATAAAGCATTTCTTCTGGTGTGCCTATGCAGGTGCTTCTAGAGGAGACAGGCATGTGAGTTGGTGGACTGAGTGGTGAAGACAACAAAAAAAGGTTTAGTAAAGGCCGCTTTTCCCGAACCTAGAACTAGAACACATTTTTTTCTTGCTCTTGCGCATCAGAGTTCCAGGCTGTCCAGCCTTCAGACTCCAAGACTCCAACCAGCTCCCCAGTTTTTTAGGCTTCAGTTTCAGATTGAAGATTATACTATTAGCTTCCCTGGTTGTGAGGGTTTTAGACTTACTCTGCAACAGCCTACTAGCATCCCATAATTTTCAGCCTGCACATAACCTGTTGTGAAATTTCTCAGCCTCCGTGATACATGAGCAAATTCCCTTAAGAAATTCCCTCTTTATTGTCAGTCTACACACACACTCATACATAAATACATGCATACTTACATATGTACAGATAGATAGCCTACTGGTCTGTCCCTCTGAAAAACCCTAATCCAGGATGATAAAAGCAGAACAGAGAGACCAATTATATAAAGTTATTACAATAATATAGGCAAGGTGTAATAGTAACTTGGACCAGAGTGGTAGTAGTAGAGTTGATGAGAAGTGGGAAGGTTTTGAATATAATTTGAATATAGAGCCATTAGAATTTCCTGATGTATGAAATATGTTTGCCCTGAGCAACCAGGAGAGAATTGCCATCATCTGGGAAGGCTGATTATGAAAGAGGTTTGATGAGGAAGTTCAGAAGAAATTATGTAGCTATGCTAATTTTGAAGCAATAATTTCTCTCTCCTCTATCCCTAAAGCATCTTGTTTTTGTTTTTAAAAGAACATTTGTCATCCTTTATCATTCAATATATCATCCTTTACTATACCGTTCTTTAACTATTTAGGCATGTATCATAGTTTCTTTCTAGAATATATACTCTGTGAAAGCCAAGGTCAGGCATGACTCATCTCTGTGTCACTTTAGCAAACACTACAGTTCTCTGGATTTTGGAAGTGCTCAGAATGTACATGCTAATTTGACTTATTGGTTCCCTTTATTGCATTTTTGGCTTTAAAATTGAAGTTAATGACTTCAAAGTTACTGCTGTTACTTGATCTTCTGAGTTGTTCATTTACTATAATAGATAATAAATCATAAGAATAATTTGAAAACACCAAAATACAATGATTGAAATGGTTGCAAGTCCTGTTTTTTTTTTTTTTCCCTCATAAAAATCTAGCCCTCATCCTGTCCCCTCCTCCAAGGTCAGTGATTGTCAACTCTTTCCCCACTTCAATCCCTCTTACTATATTGTACCAGTAAAACTGCTGGCTCTCCTCTAATTCAAGTTGATCAGATTATTTCTAAATTGAAATGTCTTTTCAGTCATTAAATTTAAGAATAATATTGATTTTAAAACAATTATTTTTACTGTTCTCCATGGGTTCAATGTATTAGATTTCCCCACTTCTCCTTTGTCTTCTTTTTTCTTTCCTCTTTTTAAATTTCATCTCTTTTTGCTGTTAATTTAGTTGAGCAAATCAATGACAAATGGTTGCTTCGAAGTTATTTTCAATGGTATCATAAACAAAGATGTTGATATGCATTTATAGTAAATATTTTAAAACCAAAATCAGGTTAGTCACTATTTGAACAAAGTCATGTAACACCAAATTTGTCATCTTGCATTTATAGATTCAAGCTGGGAATTCTAGAATGTGAGCCTGGCAATAAGAAGCAAATCCAAACACATACCAAGAGTTTTTTTTTTTTTATAATTGAGATGACATATGCTAGTTTGATATATAAAAACTATCTTTTGTTAATAAGACCACTGACAAATTCACTGACATAAAGTAATAGTTTTATCTTAGTGGACTCTTAGAAGGGAGCAATGCCCTCTCATTGCAATGAGTCTATCCATCATTGCTATCTATCCATCATTTATTTTCCAACCAACGGTATTTTTGTTGTCTGTTTTTACAAAAAAAAAAATCAAGCTAGTGAAGTCACTTGTGACTGCTCATACTTCATATTTAGCAAGTATTTACTGAGCGCTCATTATATCCTGATGCTAGCTTGGTACTTTTACAGTGTTAATTCATTTGATTGTCACAATAATCTTGGAGGTAGTCATTGCTAGTCCCCCCCCCCCTTTTTTAGAATATTTTTAATATTTATTTTTTAGTATTTGGTGGACACGACATCTTTGTTGGTATGTGGTGCTGAGGATCGAACCCGGGCCGCCCGCATGCCAGGCGAGCGCGCTACCACTTGAGCCACATCCCCAGCCCCCCGCCCTTTTTTTTTGAAGGGGGAAGTTGCAGTCTAGGTAGGTTGTGTGACAGGTAGTAAATGGAATTGTTGGCCCCATGAGGGGACTGTCTGTTATGCCTCATTCAGTGCTGGAATTCCAGGAGTTAACACTGGAGTATTAATTTTTAGCAAATATGAGTTTGATGAACAAATGAGGGTAAGTAAGGGAAAAATCTAAATTCAAACAGAACTCTTCTAATGACAAGCACGATATTGTGTCCTTTATTGTAAGACATGTCAAAGCAGTTCCATATCGTTAAAAAATCTTAACCAGAAAACATATTTTAATGGTTCTATTATAGAGCTAACAAATGGTCATAGTGAAGATCTAACTGCTCAGAGTAGTGTGCTATAAGAAATCCTCTGTGCCCCATACCAGAAGCAGCCAGTAAAATTAAGTGTGTGCCCTTCCACACAAGAGGGTATGAATACATACCTACATGTAATAGTCAGGGCTCTTCAGAGAAGCAGAACTGAAAGGATCAAAGTTGAATCTTTGTATCTAGGCATTTTACATTTTTAAGTCTTCTTTTATGCTACATGGTAGAGTTTTAAATCTTTCCTCTTGGATTAATATTAAATTTGTTCACTTGGTTTTAAATTTTTGGTTATTATTTTAATAATATTATTTTTACATTTATTTTTCTAATACTTTATATAGAAAGGAAAACCATTGATTGATTTTTGTAAGTAAATTTTATAAATGAATCCCATATTGGTTTTTCTTATTGTGCCTATGCTGGTTTTCCCCTATTTTTTCAAGTTCATAATGATATCATTGTATATAATAAAAATCTTTCTTCTTATTTGCAAAGTTTACACTACACCTCTTACTTTTTATTTCAATGCATGGACTCATTCTTGCAGACTAATAAGTATCATGCTCTTATTTGACCTCCTTACCTTGTTCTCAGCATATACAGGATTGCCTTTATTATTTTATGTCTCTATATTACTTTGGGATTTACATATATATTATTGTTACATGAAGATATTTTCCACCTCTTTCTAATTTATTAATATTATAAAATTTAAAATTTGAAAAAGATATAAATTTTGTTTCATGCCTTCTGAGTAATTTGATCAATCAATAGAGGATATTATAATAAATTTCTCATGTTGAACAATTATTTCACAGTGGAGATGAATTTAATGTGCCATAGTGTATTAATTCTTAATGTACTGTTGATTTCTATTTGTTAATATATTTACTAATTAATATCAATCCTGTTTTTTTTTTATTACTGAGGATTGAACCCAGGGCACTTTACACAGAGATACATTCCGAGTCCTTTTTAATTTTTATTTGAGGCAGAGTCCTCCATCTTGTGATCTTCCTGCCTCAGCCTCCCAACTCATTGGAATTACAGGTGTGTGCTACCATGCCTGGCACTAATGTCAATATTCTATCACAATGAAAAGATCAATTGATGCTGCAATGTTTTGGTGATCTGTTTCATGCAAAAGTTTTAATCTATCCATTTCTGTTTTGACTGCTGCATAGAACTTCATAAATAAGTCATAATTTGTATAATCATTTCTTCAACATTTCTTTGTTGAAGGGTATTCATATTCCCTCTCCAGTTTTTAAAGAAAATTTGCTATTACTAACCATAACTACTTTTTATAACAACAAATGTTATAATACAATCCATATATATATCTCCTTGTGTATGCACTGTGTTTCATGGGGCAGATGTCTAAACGTGGAGTTACAGGGTCATAAATTTCATGCATTTAAGCAGGAGCTGCCAAACTGACCTGATAAGTGGCTGTAACAATTCATTGGCTTTAGTAATGACCATCCATTTCCCACACCCACATCAATAGCTCATCCAAAGTACTTTATATTTTGTTAATTTCTGTGAGAAATTTTTTCTAACTGTATTTTAGCAGGGTTTAAGACCTTTTTTCCCCTTTTTTACTAGCTCTTTTGAGAACTTTTTATTCACATCCTTTGCCTATTGTTATATTGAGTTGTATTTTTTATCAATTTGAATTCTTTATAATTTTTGTATTTTAGTCTCTTGCCTGCTATATATTCTGCAAATATTTTCCTCCTTTTTGTTGTTTTTCCTTTTAAGTTGATGTCATCCTTTGTTGTCAAATATTCAAAATTTCATGTTGTTTAACTTAGTCTTTCATTTTATAGCATTTTACCTATTTACTATTAAAGTCTTCTCTACCAAGAAGGTAATAAACTTTTTTTACTCAACTTTTTCTGCCCCATTTTCATCTAAAATATATATAATGTATTTTTATGTAGAGTATTTACAAGTAGATTTTAATTTTATTGAGGCTGGGTGTGAAGTAAGAACCTAATTTTAATTTTCTCCACTGTTCTCCAGTTCATTTGTTGACTAGTTCATTCTTCAAACCAGGCCTATTTTTTTTTGTCTCATAAAACAAGGTCTATTACAGATTTTAAATTATCTAAAGATTTTAAACAGGAAATGAGTAACCACAATTTTATGTGAAAGTCTAGGATCACTTAAAAAAAATCTTGTGTTCTCACGTTGGCAGCTATGGTAGTAATAGCTTTTGAAAGTGAAATTTGTTCTTTTCTTTTGTTGTCCTGAATGTGAGACCATGAATCTAGCCTGCTTGTGGGGGGAGGGACAATGAGGATTAGAAATTATTACATGAGAAATTATTACCTGGTAGGGGCCACCAAGGGACTTGTAGCTACTGATGTGTGAAAGAGCAGGAAAATTATCTTGCTAGCCTAGATATTTATTTGAAGAAAGATTTTACAGACACTTTCATCTCCCCGTTCAGTGTGTCAACAACTGAGCCTAAGGCTCTTAGTTCATAGTTCTCTGAAATAGTTAAGGGGAAAAAACCCTGTTTTTAAACTCAGAAGATTAGGAAAAAAAGGCTACATATAACTCAGGGAAAGACAACTTTCTAGGTATCTTCCACCAGCTCTGGGAAGATTTATTCTTCATCTTTCTCATACTCTTGGCAGAGATAAAGGAACTGCATGGACTTCCTCAACTGCTCCCACCCCCTGGTTTCTGGTTGGGATCCATCAAATGGGAAGATCCCTGTCTCAGAGCTGTCTGTCCTGGCAGATGATCCTCTTCCCAACAGAGACCCCTTTACATGTAGAAAGTATTAAAAATCCTAAAGGTCTTTTTTCTCTGTGTTGTATCTCTTCATGCTTACTGTATTAGAAGTTAATACTAAAAAAGGTGAAAATATTTTTTCATTAATTCATTAAAGGTATCAATAATAGGGACTGTGGATGTGGTTCCATGGGAGATCACATGCCTACCATATGCAAGGCCATGGATTGTATCACCAGCATTGCAAAGAAAAAAAAAAGTCAATGATAAAGTCATTAAAGGTTAACACAAACACAATTAAAAATAGTTTTATTCAAAACTAAAACATCAGTGATAAGATTGGCCTTGTTTTATGATTTCATGTGTATGTTAATAAATGACAGCTAGATTCTCATCTCTGTCTCTTCATTCAGTCTGTTGTGATATTAAATGTCATGTAGTATCCGGAAAACTCCACTGTACACTGTTAAAGACTGAGAGTGAAAAAGACATTTTATTAAATTATTATGAAAATAGCTTTGACCCTTGCTATGGTTTGGACATGGTTTGAGTGTGTTCGCCAAGGATTTATGTGTTGAAATTAACCCCACCGTGAGGTACTGGAAGGGGGAATCTCAATTCTACTATGATGCTTAGTGGGGCACTATTAGGAGGTAATTAGGAATAGATAAAGTCATTTGGGTGGACCTCCCAGATTGCATCCTGGTTACTTTACAGAAGAGGGATAGAAAAAAGAGGATACACACATGTACTCCCTGTTTCTTGCCCTATGCCACTTTGAGACTCTGTCAGCAAGAAGGCCACCTTCAGATGAAGTTTTCCACCTTGGACCTCCAGACATGAGCCAAAATGAACCTATTTTCTTTACAAATCTGCCCAGCTTCAAGCATTTTCATCATAGTAAGTGGATTAAATATAAATTCATAGATTCCTGAAAGGGTCTCAGGTCCCAGACCACATTCTGAGAGTCACTGCTCTAAATTTTGTCACAGCTTCCAAAATTTATATCAAAGTTTCTTATGTGAATGTGTCATATATTTCCTGCTGTTCCCCTGAGTGATAAATGCAGCTGTCTGGATACTAAGGGACAGTGTGTGTGTGTGTGTGGGGGGGGGGTGGCAGGTGGATGTGGGAGGAGGAGCAAAGGTTCTAATCATCTGTTCTCAAACTAGTTTAGGACGCAGCTACATCAAGAAAAGTCAGGTTATCTTCTATGGCAGGCAAGCCCTGATAATTTGTCTTTTCTGAGTGTGCCTCATTTCTTGCGTCATGCATGGATGCTGAATTGAGAGCCAGTGGACCTAGGATCCTTTAGGTAGAGGTTTCCTATGGGTCATTGGTCCTGGAACAGGGCAAAGGAAACGGCGTATGTCTGGGATGCCCACGAGGGGGCGCAAAGAGGAGTTTGCTTTTAAGGAAACTCTGATCAAGGCGAGAGAGACCTACATAGTACAGAGTTGTTGGTGAATGTTAGGCAAACCTGCGGACAAGGGGCAGCTCCCCTGGATCAGCAAAGGGAGACGATACTGCCAGCAGATCCTGAATGTTTCCTACTTCCAAGACGATGTGAAAGTCACATCCTTTCCCCATGCACCCAATTACCTTCCTTAGGAAGAGAACCAAGGCAAGAGAAGGCTGAGAGAAAAACATCTTGTCCCAAGAAAATACTAGGCATTTCCTAAAGGCACTGTCTAAATGATTACATCTTAATGACTGTTAAAATGTGGTTGTATATTTCTGGTTAGTGTGGTTACCTGAAAAGAAAACCAGGTTAGTTGACTACAGAAAACACAAAGGAATTAGATTTTTCCATACATATGTACAAAAATTAGGACTAAATTTTGCTCACAATACATTGCCTTTGCAATATGAGACTATCTTTCCACAGGACCCTAGCCTTTTTGCCATTTATCTAATCTTGCTAGTGCTCAGGGGTCTTATTTATACATGACAGTCCCAATAAATGGTGATTGCAATTTTATTGCCTCAGATTGATTCCATAACCCAATGCTGAGGGAAAAGTGCAGAGTGCCCAGGGCTCCTGTCTAGCCTGATTCTAGGATGTTTAATTCCAGACCTAATGTCTGTGGAGTCCAGACTGCCATCCCATGCAGCATCACAAAGAGAATTCTTGATTTTGGTGTGATCAAATCGTTGGTGGATTCAATCTGTTGAATTATATCCTTGAATGAGAAACAGGTCCACAAACATTGGGAGTGGTGGGGAATAGGATGGCTTAAACCCAAAAGATGTTGCTACCTGCAGTAACTTTACTGATTTCACTAGTGACTCTCTAAGAGACCTGGGCAAATCCCCTAATTTCTCAGCTTCTTAGTTGCTCTGTCAATCAAAGGTAGAAAGTAATATCTGAACTGTTTAGATATTTCCATGGCCAGAATTTAGTAGTTTAACTGTGGTTGGAGGCAGAAGTGGAGATGAGCCTGAAAGACGGATTTATTTTTAGCCAACATAATTTTATTAAAGTTAACTTTCTGCATAAAAGATATTTGTACTTGATTTCTTTTTCCTGAGCATGTTCACACACATTTTGCAACTCCACATTTTCTTCCATTTTCCTACCTCTGCTATGAGGCTCAGAGAAAAACTTATAGAGTTACTTGAAGCTGATTCTTGAGTGTGTATTTTCTAGGTAGGTGTTTTTATAACAGGCCTCATCTGAAGGCAGCTAAATTTTGGGGCATCAGTTTGAAGTCAGTAATAATATACATTAAAAATATCTTTTATCCCAATAGGAAAGATGTGTAATTTAGGGGATTGGATTTTAAATAAGCCAAAAATGAATTGTAATCTGGAAAAAGGAAGTATCACATTAGACAAAAATAGAGGGGCAGTATGATTGAAGGAGAAAAATGGTCAGATTCAAAATGGTAGCAAAAAAGGAAGGTCTTAACTGTTATTTAGGCCAGTCTCTCAGTGTACTTATCATTCATCAGTATGGGTCTGTCTTCATTCTGTAACTTTTTTACATTGAGCCAGTTCCACTGGATTCCATACCTGCTAGTGAAAGAGACAACCTAGGGAGATGTATCTGTACTCCTGGTCTCAACCAGGATACTCCAAGAGGTTTTGGGCTTTCAGAAACCTGTGATAAGCAGAATTCTAAAGTCCTCCAACCCTGCCCCAAGATTCCTGTTCTCTCCTATTCAATCAACTGCTAATGGAGGCACAGATGTGAAAGGACTTTTTGGATGTAATTAAATTTTCAAATCAATTTATCTCAATAAAAAGGCAATTTTTTTTTTTCTGGATTATCCAGATGGTCCAAATGGAAACACATGAGTCCTTAAATCTAGAAGCAGCAGAAGAGGCAGTAAGAGAGATGAGTTGAAGGGGAGATTGAAGCATAAGAAGGACTTGATCCACCATTGTTGACTTTGAAGAAAGAAAGGGGGCTCTGAGCCAAGGAAAGTGGGCGGTCCCTAGAAGATAATGGAGAGCTTAGGCCCACAAGGGCATGGATCATAATTCAGCCAACAATCTGAATGAATTTGGGAGCAGATTCATCTCCAGAGCCTCTAGAAAGGAGCACAGCCCTGCCAACACTTTAATTCAGTTTTCTAAGACCTGAAGCCAAGGAACCAGCTGAGCCACTCTGTGCCCAGATTTCTGGTCCACAGGCACTGACTGTGAGAATAATACATATCTTTTTAAAAATTAAACTTTATTTTTAGAGCAGTTTTAGGATCATAGCAAACTTGAATGTATGGTAAAGAGATTTTCCATGTGTCCCGTGTACCCACACATGAACAGCTTCCACCATTATCAACCTCCCCCACCTGAGTGGTACATTGCTGTAATTGATGAATCTGGGTGACACATTGTTATCATTCAGAGCCAACTGAAGCCAATATATTAGGCTTCAATCTTAGTGTCATGGATTTTCATAGATTTGGACAAATGTAGAATGACATTTATCCAACATTGTAGTATCAAACAGTGTACCTTGCCTTGGGTCTTGTTTTAAGCAGTTAAGTTTATGGTAATTTGTGGGCTGAGATTGTGGCTCAGTGATAGAGCACTCACCTAGCACATGTAAGACACTGGGTTCTATCCTCAGCACCACATAAAAATAAATAAATAAAATAAAGGTATAAATACATGGAGTATAACTTATTTTTTTTAAAAAAGAAGAAAATGTGAGGTGGCTTAGGTTAAACAGAACAACCACACATAGCTCCTTTGAAGTTACTTAAAGATTAAACTGTATTTGAGAACTCTACTGAGGAAACTTTCATGAACGGAAGAAGGCAATTTACACTGGAAAAGGAATTTATTCTTTTGCATTGATCCTGTAGTTAGCAGCCATCTCAAAATGTCTAATTGTTGACTGGATTGTTGGTTTTGAAAGGTTCAACATGCTTCATTCCACAGAGGTGGGGTTTTCCTAAGAACAATAGTTCTGCTGATGTTTCTTGATTTTGGTTACAAAGTGATAATGTCTCTCTTTTGCACAGGCATTGCTCATCCAGAGTACTTTCACTTGGTCTTTGAATTGGGTCCTTGGGAGGTAGATCAGGTGGGTAGATATTATCCCCATTTCAGAGACTGAGAGGCAAATTGAGGGCCTGAAGGCATCTGTTCCAGTGATGGAGCTGGGAGAACAGCCAGCGCTCCTCTGACAAGAGGGTTCCTTAAGTGCCATTTAGGTTGGCCTTAAACTCAATTAGTTCCAGAAATGTTTTTGTGCTTGCATTTATGCCCTTGATCTCATTGAAACAAGGCTAAGGGTGTGAATCAGTTTATCTTTTGAGGCTGCTTTTAGTTATTTGTTCTCTTAATCTATGCATATATTTTAAAATTAAAGAAAAAAGTTGTGGCTTTGGAATTCTATGGATCGGGTTCAATCTGTTAATTATTCAACCAGTGACCTTGCCAGACACATAACATGCCTCAAATTTGTGTTTTTCATCTATAAAATGAGGTTGCTGTGGGGAGTATGTGCAGTAAATGATGCAGACAATTTAGCATCATGTTTGAGTATTTCATGCCCAAACTCGGGAAAGTCCTGCCCATTCTATCTTTGAAGTATTGCATATCTAGAATGAACTATATTCACTACTTCTTGCTACCACCTCAGTGGAGACCATCATGTTCTATAGATGGTAGTTACTGTATAAACTCTTTTTCCCACTCCTGTCCTTCCTCTACTGTCAGTACAGAGCCCACAGTGAGTCTTTTAAATGCGTTTGGATCATAGCGAAACTCAAAGCCCCTGATGGCTTCCCATATCCCTCAAATCTGAAATCCTTATCATTGGCTAGAATCCTGCATGATCTGATTCTGAACTATCTATGTAGTATTTTTTCTTCCCACTCCCCTGTTGTTCTCTGTTTTGGCTACTTTGTCCCTTTGCTATTTCTCAAACTGAGTATTTTTTTCTGCCTCAGCCTCTTTATACTTAATCTTCTCTTCTTCTGGAGAAATTTTCCCTTGGATCACTGCTTGGCTCCCTCTCATTTCCTTTGAATTTTTGCTCAAATGTTTTTTATCTTATACATTGCCTCTCCAACCTTCTATATATCCATGTTTGATGCATATACTAATATTAGTTCAAGCAATCAATGTCCTATCGATATTTAAGATCATCTGTAAATTATAATAATAATTTTAAAAGGCTAACATAAATTGAAATCTTGCTATGTGGCATGAATTTTGCTTTCCTTTGCTGGTAGCAATCCATCTTCTTTGTGTACCCTGTCACCTGCAATAGATCTTAGCTCACATGATGCCACATCCTTGCTTGGTCAAGCCAGAAGTGATTCTTCACTCCTCTGTGTTCCCTCAGTGATCAATTTATTCTATTCACTTTCTACTAATATTGTTTTATTAGAATCTTCTCTTAAATATAATAAGACATTTGACAGCAGAGACCATACCTACTGCAGCTTTGCATGATGCACAATCTGAGGAACAGTCTCTTATAATCTAATTCAGATATTTAGGAAAAGTTACATATTCCCTTTCAAGTTATGTATGTGAATTTATATTGTTAGATGAATGTTTACTTGGGATCATAAGGCCCAAAATCTCAGGGTATTTTAAAGACAAAATTAGGTAGAATAGAAAATAAAAGTATTTAACTTTTAAAGTCAACTTGTTTCATCATTAGACTACAAATGTAAGATCAAGTAGTGTAGAGTTATCTCTATGCTGTCACTATGACAAACTTGACATCTTCAGAGTGTTCTGGTAAGAAGTGGTTATTTCCTCTTAATTCTCTATGGTAATGCCACATCTCTTTACTTGTCTTCTCTTTGCTTTTTCCATATCATGGAAAAAGAAGGTATTTCTCCTACTCTGAGAGAATAAAACTTCTGAGTACTGCAGTCTCTTTTTTGGCTTTCAGAGTAGCTCTCTATTGAGGTGATTTTTTGTGGTGTTGGTACTTTTAGTCTCATTGTCTGGTGTGGCTCAGGCTTTTGAAAATAGTCCTCCTATTGATTTAATGAGGCAGATTTAGAGGGACAAGCTAATCTAATACAGTGTGTGTCTCTTTTGGTAAAACCAACAATACCCTGGATAGTTAGGTCCTTAAAGAAGATTTCTACTGGTTTTGATGGAGATTTCAGTTTTAGAAAGCCCCTACTTAGTAACAAATATTCCAGAGAGAGGATAAAGCTACCATCAGCTACATGGTTTATTTGAATTATGAAACTCAGAATTTGAAAAGTTCTGACACTTCAAAAAACTTAACTGAAGCTTTTTAAGTAGAAGCAAGGGCTGACTCTAGGAAGGGAACACAAAGAGAAAATGGGAGTGAAGAGGAAGCAGTTGCCAGTGAAAAATGTCCTTCCTCTGCTTCCACATGTGATAAGATGCTTCTATAGCAGAAAATGTGCTTGCCTTATTCTGTGTGGAGAGATTTCCATGGGCTTTTTGTCTACAAAATTGGGAATACAGCCCTGATATGGACTCTGCTTCAGTAGTCTTGGACTTCCTTCATTTGCTTCTCAGACATTTCCTGACTGACTTAGGGATGGAGTGGGGGTGTTGGTGGGAACAGAGCTAGAGGAAGAGTTGTCCATTGTGGTTCTGACACTATTTCATTTTCCAGCAATTAAAGCTCCAATACAAAACTTTCAGCTGCCTGCAATTTTTAAATTTTTATTATCATTGATTTAATTTTATTTATATTATTTATTTTGAAATAGTTATTGATTCCCAAGAATTTGCCAAAGTATTTCATAGATATTCCATATGAGTGTCACCCAATTTCAACCAATTGTATCATCATATGTAACTATAGTACATTTCCATTGGTATCACTGATCTTATTCATATTTCACTCATTTTTACATGCACTTTTGTATGTATGTGGGTATGTATGTCTATGCAGTTTTATCACATGTATAATAAGCTCATGTAACCATCACAGTCAAGATATAAATCTGTCCCATCATCATAAAGGAACTTCCTTTTATTTTCCTTTCTATATGCACTACCAGTAACTCCTGGTAACTACTGTTTTCCATCTCTACAATCTCATAACTTCAAAATGTTAATTAAATGCAACCTACAATCTTTAACCACTCCCTTACTTCTTTTTCCAAAGCATAGAGTTCATAAACTTAGGAAATTCTGTGTCTGCCAAATAACAAAAAATCTCAATTATATGAAGAACACCAACCTAAGTCCTTTCCCCCTTAACCCTTGAAATAGCCCTGTGAGGCAAGTGTCAATTACAACACAATCCTCCCATGCTTAAAAATGCTCTAATCGTTCCCTGTTTGACTTATAGGAGTCTGAAATTCTTACAATAACTAAAGCCTTCCTCCCACCACTCACATTTGTTCCACTCCATCTCTTACCAACCCTTGCTCCACTCTATCAGGAGTGGTCTCCATCTGTCCTTGAACCTGCCTGCTCAAGCTGCTTCCTGTCTCAGTGCCTTTGTATCTTCTGTTCCTCTGCCTAGAACACTGTAATCAGATCTTTCAATGGTTTTTGTTCTCTTGAAATCTCAACTCAAATTTTGTCTTCTTATACATATAAAGAAAAAATCCTAAGCAAAAAAAGCCCCGAACCAAACCAAAAAGTAAAAAAGCCTTTCATATAGGGTTGCCAGATTTAGCAAGTAAAAACTAAAATATCTAGTAAAATTGGATTTTGGATAAACAAAAATATAACAGTCTTGTAGCATAAATATGTTCCTTGCACTATTTGGGACATAGATTTACTAAACATTATCGTTTATCTGAAATTCAAATTTAATTGGGTGTCCCCCATTTTATCTAGCAACCTCTTCTCTATTACCACTCTGTTACACAGTTTTGTTGTCTCCCTGGGACTTTTCACTATTAGATATTCTGCTTGTTGTCTGACTCTGCCACTCCCCCCCCACCTCAAATAAGCTCCACGTGAGTGAAACCTTGCTCTTGTTCACAACTGCATTTCCAGAGCCTATCTAGCACATAGAAAGTGCTCAGTAAATATCTGTTAATTATTTGTTAAGGGTAAGCAAAACAAAAGCCAAAAAAGCTTAGGTTGGTAGTACCTCTAGGGAATACTGCTACCCAGAGAGGAGACTACCATCAGTATGGCTGTGCCAAAGCATAAGAAACTCTTCCTTTGTTTTCCATATTTCGGGGTGCAGCAGTGAGGGGAAGATTCACTGTGTGCCTGCCTTACATAAGGGTCTCCTATCAGGTAGAATCAGGACCCTGGATGAGTAGGTTTAGGAGAAAGCAAAGTCTGAGTAAGTCAAAAAACCCTTTTCGATTTGTCTTGCAAGGAAGGAAATGAAGTAGTCTAAGAAAAATGAGCTTGAAAGAAAAGGAGGAGATTTCGTGTACCGAATAGGGTAAGAAGCCCTGTACATCCCTCCCATCTTTGTCCACCATAAACTCCCTGTAACTTTAAGGGCTGGCTTTATTGTCAGGCTCTGGAAGCTGCCTGATCCCCATCATAAGAGAAGTCGCCAATGCACATGCAAATGAAGAGCGTGAAAGGAATGAATGGGATAAAGCCAAGACAGACGAAATCAAACTCTCTTCTTGGACCCAGGGCAGACTGTGCGATCCGGCCGAGGTAGCCTTGTTCAGTCTTAGAATTCGGCAAGGTTCAGCACTCGGTGTGAACGCTTGGCGCCTCATGGGACCCGCCGGGGAAGCATAGACTCCACTCCGACGCACTTCAACGGACCCAGACCAGCACCCACTCATCCGGAGGCTGGCCCGGAGCAAGCTACGTGGGCAAAGTGGCCTGATCCTTGGAACCAAGCTGACTCTGGCCCTACCCATCTACCCAGGTCTTGCCTGCCCTCCCACCTAGGAGCTGGAGGATAGTGCTAGGGTGCTTAGCCAGGGGTGCTGGTCCCCTACATCTTCAGTCGGACGCGCCCCATTGTGTAAGCCGCGTGAGCGCCCAGTTTGGAGGCAGCCGCCCCCGCCACTGACAGGTGCTGCCCGGAGGGCGCCTGGGTTCTGTCCCTGGCGCAGCTGGAAGCGCACTCCCCGGTGCGGGCAGCTTTCCGAGCTCGGAGCCAGCGGGGATAAGGAGCCTGGGCGCGGCCTGGGGGACTTCAGTGGACTGGAGCCGCGGAGCTCAGAGCTAAAAACTTTGCAGGTGCAGCGGCCAGGATTCGGTGACAGCTCTAGTCCAACCCGGCAGGTGCAGGAGGAAGAGGCGGTGCCTCAGTCCCGCGGCGGGAGAGTCTCGGCGGCTGCATCTTTTCTCCGAGCTGGCCTGAAGCCTCTGGGCACTCCCGGTTTTTGCTGCTGCGCCCGCCGCCGCCGTCGCCACCACCATCGCCACCGCCACCGCCACCACCGCGGGGCTCCAGGAGGAGGCGCAGCCGAAGAGGGCGGAGGAGAAGCAGGAGGAGGAGGAGGAGGAGGGGAGAAGAGGTGTAGGGGGTGGAGGATGGAGTCCAGGGCTGCCACGGCGAGCGAGCCCGAGCCTGCTGCGGCGTCCTCCTCCTTCCATGCCAGGATCTGGAAGAACTTGCAGCTGGGAGTGGGCAAGAGCAAGGGCGGCGGAGGCGGGCGCTCAGGGGGACCCGAGCGCCGCACTGCGGACACCCCGTCGCCCTCCCCACCGCCCTCGAGGGGCACGAGGGACGTCCTGGCGGGTGTGGGTAGCACGGGCAGCAGGTGGAGCGGCTTTAAGAAGAGGAAGCAAGTGCTAGATCGGGTCTTCTCCTCCTCTCAGCCCAACCTGTGCTGCTCCTCACCAGAGCCCCTAGAGCCTGGCGGCGCTGGCAGGACAGAGCAGGGGTCCACACTACGCCGCCGGATCCGGGATCATCTGCTGCCGGCGGTAAAAGGGCCCGCGGCAGCCTCTGGAGCAGCCGGAGTGACGCCTCCTGGCGGACGATCCCCAGACTCAGCTCCTTCTTCTTCCTCCGCCTCATCTTCCCTGTCATCTTCTCCCCAGCCGCCCCCGAGGGGGGACCGAGTCCAAGATGAGGGTGCACGGCGTCGGGGTCCCGGAGTGCATTTGTGTCACCAGAAGAGCTCCTCTTTACCGGGCACTGCATGCCTGGAACAGCTGCTGGAGCCAACGCCGCCTCAAGCAAAGGCATCACAGAGGCCGGTGGAACCTAAGACCCAAGAGAAGGGCGAAGAGCAAGACAGCAGCCAGGTGAGTTCCGGGTGGTGCTTCGGGCCACGCCTCCAGCTTCAGGCAGTCACTACCCTGGAAGTTGGTTTGTGTGTTCTATTAAGTAGATGAAGCAGTGGAAAGAAAACATCTTCCTCATGGTTAGCAACAGTAAAGAGTTCTGATTTGCACCTTTACTTTTGATAGGAATGACACCTGTCGGCAGAAACAGTTTGGGTAACTTAATGAGGCGCCAATGAGAAGTTAGACAAAGCGGGTACTTGTTGGAATGCTCAGCCAAGTATCACCTTGGCAAAGGAAAAAACTAACAACAGCCAAAACTTAGGAAAAATTACAACCATGTATAATGTAGTGGCGGGCAGATCATTTGAAGCAAATCAATGGCTAGCAGGAAGGAATAGAAAGAGAAGCGGCGAGGTGAAGTAATGGTGTAAATGAGGTCAGTGCTGGGGAATGCCTTATAGCAGAAGTCTGCTCATCACCGCCTCCTTTCCCCTCCCCCAGCTTTCCTTTCTTAAAACTTCCAATCGCAGGTGTACCACTGTTCCACAGGTGGATAGCGGTGAGCTTCTTATCCGATATAGTCAAATGGATATGTTCTTAAGACCCTCCCCAATTTTTAATAGTAATCGGAAGCACTTGCTTTGAAATATGCTGCTTTATTCAACGTGTTGACTCAGATAAGAGTAAAGCGAATTCTACTTGTAGGATCCATAAGGCATCCCACTGAGCAGCTGCTTTTACTCCCTGCATTTTAAAGAGGGATTGCTCTCTTTTTGTAAATGTTTATCATGTCATGTTAATGCTATAAAATGCTTCAGAAATTCCATTCTGCCAGAGACTTAGGTAGCTCTTTTCTTCCAATATATCTTAGTTTACGTAAATCCTCATTATTTGGGCTTCAAATAATTACTTTAGATGAATGACATATACATTAAAACTTTAATTAAAAACTAAGCCACAAAATATATCAGGCCTTGTCTGAAGGGTAAGATATGGGAATAGATTTAATTGAAAATTTTATTGTTTACTGGTCATTTTATTAGTGAAGTTTCTGAAAATAAACCAGAAAACTAGCATATCTTATTGCTTCATAAACACAATTGCCTGTATTAAGCAAACACTTAAGTTCTTGGAAAAGTAAGAATAGATAGAGATAATATTTGTAAAAGACTAAATAAATTTATCTTTCATGTCATCTTGAAAGTGAACTTAATAGAACTCCTAGATTTGGTTTCAAAAGTAAGGTTTCAAAGGGATGTTTTAAATTCAGTATAGAGGAACACCATATAGTGTTTTTGAGCATTCATATAATTCTACTTTATAAGGATTTCAGAATTGGGGAACTGTTTTTACGTTTTGTTTTTTGTAACTTTTACTATCAAGGATAATAGAACAATAATAATTCAATTATTTTGGAAGGTATATATCATATTATAAGATGATATTACTAAATAATTTTGCGGTTCACTGAATTAATCTATTTTCAAAACCAAAATAGAGAATTATGAATTATTTTTAGGTTTCTTTTTACCAAAAAGTTTTCAGAAACTGTCCATGTTTATCTTCAAAATTACTACTATGAATTTTGTATACTGAAGCTCTGGACTCATTCTGTAGGAGATACTAAACTAGTATCGTGTGTACTTTCACCATGTGCCAGATTTCATCCTGAGTCCTGTGAGATAGAAGTTCTTGTTGTGGATCAGGAAGCCAATGCCCAAAGAAGTTAAATCTTTTCAGTATCACATGGTTAATAATGACTGAGAGGTCTCTATTCAAGTTAGTTTCCAGAATCATTTTCCATGATCACAGCTACCTTTGATGACTTTCAAAACTTAAGTTTTTGAGATAACTTTGTTTTAATGATTAAATTTGAAAGGTTACATGCATTCTAAAAAGTTTTCCCCATCACTGTATATAATCAGCTAATCAGATGGATTAGCTATATTAATTTCTAATTTGTTCTGAATGCATTATTGCACATCATATCACATTTAAAAGTGACATTGTTAATCATAATCTCTGTTTCTAAAGAAGCTTTTCATTATAAATAATCAGCATCTTAATGTAGATATAAGAGGGATTAAACTATCAGTGAAAAATAAACAGATAAAAGGTGGGATGTAGGCACAAAGAATAGAAAGCCCTGAAGAACTTGCCTGATGTCAGACACAGACCCAGGGAAGACACCAGTATTAGTCCAGCATCTGATGTTCATGGGGTCTTGTCCTCTGAGAAGTGAAGTTTTATGAATTATGAGTATAAATTTCATCAATGTAGAAGAGAGATTTCTTTGATCTTTAAATACCTTTTTTGTCCAACCCAAGGAGCCCAGCTCACCTTTAAATGGGGAAGAGGATGAAATATAATTGGAGTCTGAGCCTGGAGGAAAACTTACTAAGCTGCTCAGGAGTAGGCTTTTCTTTGCAGCACCTGCCCTTCCAAGCATCCTGCATATCTCAGGGGTTTTTCCTTGGTCTCCCAGCTTCTAGTCTCCAAGATACCTAGGCATGGGGAAGAGTTTAGAGAACATCCAGATTTGTTTTATTTATAGGTTACCAGCACAGATGGGTACACACAAAAGATAGTAAAAGCATTTACTACATCTTTAGATTGCCTTTATACAAAGTACTTTTTTTCGAGGCAGAAAGAAAATTCAATGCAAAAATAGGTCAACTATTGAATTTTCTCTGTTCTTTGCTTGATCCTGGCATTAGTCACGTTCTCCACCATGCTCCCCACCTCTCCACCCTCCAGCCCAGCATGAGGCCTCAACAACATATGTGCTGATACTCCAACACTGAGGAGAGAGTGAAGCAAAAGCAAAAAATTAGTTTGGACTGCCAGGGAAAGAGATTTGAAAGTCACTGAGGTACACTGGGTTAATGTGAATGAATTGTGTTAGTTCCCAGGACCCTGTCAGCCCTCTTGCTGTTACATACCTCTGAAACACAGTAACAGATTTGATAATGCCTTGCTGTTGGGGCATGTGCATTGTTTAAAACGTCCTGCTATAAGAATAAAGAAAAGAAAAGAAACCTCTTTCTTCCCACTGATTTTAGTTCACGTGTCGAGCCATATTGTCATAACAGATGCATTTCATTTTTGCAACACAGTTGGGAAAGATGCTTTCTCAATTTGTGTGCATATCAAAAATATGCCAATTTCATGTATTCTGTCTTGATGAGTTACTAAAATTATATTTCGCTAGAATCAGAAAGTCAGTATTTTGAGATTGTGAGAAATGAATGTGTTGCATTTTTCAATGTCTTAACAAAAGTATGTAGTCTTCATGAATGTTAAATTTTTATTGTTTTTTCTCTTCTAAGTAAATTTTATCAAAATTGCTTTCATAGGAGAAAATATACTTTTGAAAAGTGTTTATATTCAGTATTTGAAAGAAATGTTTTTGAAACATAGCAGGAGGGATATCCATTCATTGGGATATCCAATGACATCTCTAAGAGAGAATATCCAATGATATCTTAAGACATCTGTAAGAGAAAAATTTTTTTAAAGATTAAGTCTATATGTGAAGAACAACTTGCTTTACTAATTATCTATTCTTTTAAAGAATGCTGGCATTTAAAATTGTATATCCAAACATATGATTTGGGTTAATTTTTGCTATCTGTATTTCAGACATTTTAAATATTACTTCAAAGAACACAACTTCATCTTGGGGAAGGCACAGACATAAAAACATAATTCCTAATGTAAATGACAAAACCACTTAGAAATTTAATGATGTTCAAAGCAAGCCTCTAAAAGCAATTTTAATTAGCTTCATTTTATGAAAACAAACAGGGTCGGATATTGGTCTACCTTCAGAAATGACTTCCTTCAAATTCAAAGCAATGGAGGGCAGATAAGATGTCAGCACATTTGGAGCAGGTGTAAACTAGAATTGGAGGTGTGATAGCATTCTTGACTCAGTTTATTCCAAAGAAAGGGAGTAAACACAGTGAGAGGATTACTTTGGGGTGTACTATGTTCCTTTATCTTTTAATTGGTATCCTGCACATCTGGCAGATTTGAATAGAGGTAGGTAGTACTCTTGTATAAACAGAAGTGCTTTCATGTAGCTGGCGTGAGAGATTGGTTTGCAACATGTCAAGGACTTAACATTATTAGTTGCTCTTGTGGTTGTCAATATTGTTGAGCAGTGTATTGAAAGTTTTGTGATTGTAACATTACAAGTAAGTGGGTGGTTGAAAAAAATTAACAGGGAGCTTTGCCAGTCTTTTCATTTAATTCAAAATGTAAATAATTTTGTTTGTAGGGGTGGCAAACATAACCCAAGAGAAACCAAGGTAGTACTGTTAATACTACAACTTCATACAGTAATGAAAAAAATCTAGCATGACTTTTAGCAAATGTGTATGCATTATCATAGAAGAATGAATAAGTATTTTGAGAAAGAGAAGGGAAATTAATAGATTCATTAAAACATAGGACAAACTTTCTCTCTTGTCTTTGTTCACTTATTTGAAAATAATGAATGATTTCACAAAGAAAAGGCTAATAATAGGTCTTTGGTCCCCAAGGAAGGAAATCTGTAGTGTGACTTCTTTTGTATAGTGATCATTAAGACATTTGCTAATCCTAAACTGACAAAGAGTAAACAGTATGCCTAGGTAACTTTGTAAGCATCAAGGAGATCTGCAGATTAGGTTCCTGTGGTGTTTTTCTCCTTAATTCACGTATATTTAGAATATGAGAGCAGTTACATATTTTAGATAAGCAACAGTTAATTTTTTTGAAATCATAAACTCTTTATTTTGACTTTTTTTTTTTTTGCTACTGCAAAACTTACTAAAATTGCATATTTCCCTGCCTGAGTAAACTAAGTATAACAGAAGGATAGTTTTTGAATACTGGCTTTCAAGGGTCTGTTTAATGTCAGTGAAGGAGATAGTATCCTAGAACTTATTTTATATAAGCTTGCTTGTTTTCATAAAATTAGGGTAAATCATTCCTATGTATGAAATGCTTACATTTCTGTAAATCTAATTTTTGAATTAAAGGTAATGTGTTGGGCTGGGGATATAGCTCAGTGGTACAGTGCTTGCCTAGCATGTTTGAGGCACAGAGTTCAATCCTCAGCACCACAGAAAATAAATAAATAAAATATATTGTGCCCATCTACAACCCCTCCCAAAATATTTAAAAAATAAAGGTAACATGCTCCACATGTAATTTTTTACTTGGCCTTTACAGTCCTTGTGGAGTTTTGATTTGTTGGTATTATTGAACATACTATTGTTTCTACACATTAACTTTATGTGCCATTTTATTTTTTGCCACCATCAACCTTTTCTTCTAACTCACACTTCTTTTTATAAATCAGGTGTAGGAAGTGATTACTCTCCCCCAACAACTCAAAACTTTATCCAAATGTATTTTCTCTTGCAATGTGAACTGGTTTATTATCATTAGAAACTTTTTTTTCCCCCAGCAGAGTAATAGATCACATAGATTTCTCTAAAGTTTTCAAATATTTCTATTTAATTTAGTCTGAACACAACATGAAAAACTGTATTTTCAGTATCATGAGATTTTAAAATCTGGCATACTGCTCTCTTGAAAGAATGTTTTTCCTGAGAAATCTATTTTAATAGGTCCATTCTCTTGAGGCCTAGTTAGTATGAAAAATTACAACAGATGACAGATGAGGGGACCTTTGGACATTTTAAGATCATTGCATCATCCTAATTCCACTGGTTTTATTTAGAGAATCCCCTTTAGTGCTAGTAGTCAGAACCTATTTTGCTTGACTGAGTTACTGTAATTTGCCTACCAGCTCTGCTAGAGTAGAGTTTGGCAAGTCTTAGTACAAGTCTTAGACTTAGTGAATTGGTGCCTTAAAACAGTCCAGGAGAGCACTACTCAATGAATGGTTGCTAATGAATGAAGGGATGAATGGGCAGGTTGTTACTGCTCAGAGATAAGTTCTCTGGAAAAGCTTCAGAATCACTTTATGATTGTATAATGGAGTTCCTGCCTCTTTGATTCAAAGTCCTTTTCAACCTGTCAGATAAATTTGACATTCCCCCTTTTCCCCAGCTAGTGACTCTGCTTTTCCCTCCCTAGACTTTAATTCTGGTTCTTGTCTTCAGGCATGAAAGGAGCCTGAAGTGAGCTGCCATTTGTGCTCACTTGGAGGACAAAGGAGAAAATCCTATTTCTGAGGTCTTTGGCTCAGGGATACATTTCTTGGTGCTTGTATCTGAGCGGGTGCATTTGTTTTTGCACTCACGTCTCTTTGGTCTCTGATATTGCACTTGCACATCTGAATTCCTGATACCTTTGACTATTCCCACACGGACTCTGAGTCTTGAATTCTGCTTGGATCCTGCCTCAGGGTATCTTCCTGTGCTTCACTGATGCTTTTCCTTGCCTCAACCTCTTGACCTTAACATATTTCTACTGTATCCCATACTCATCATTTAAAAAAAGTCTCTTATGCTCTTTCTTCTCCCAGTCATAACTCAGATTGACACTCCAGTCTTGACCAAGAATCCCGTTCTCACTATCTTGATCCATTCTACTACCTCTTAAGTGCCAAGTAGGTGAAATAGATCTCTGACAGCTGGCCAGTTGATATTCACAGTGACTCCTATTTATTGCCCAGCCTAATGATAAAACACCCAAATCTGCCTCCAGAAAGTCTACATCACTGATCAATTGCATTTACTTCTGAAGGACATTTCTTTCCCTGGAGGACTGGACTACAGCTGATTTTTAATATTTAATTGTGTCTGTGTGCCAACTTCTTTGTAAAATTATATGTCTACTTTTTAACACAAACACCCTCCTTATTAATCTTGCCTGCTTTCTTCTTTCTACTTAGTTCTGTCTCCCCTCCTCTCTCCTTACAAGATTTTATTTTTGTAGCTAATCATTAAACACCCAGTGTTGTCTCGTATGCAGCACATACCTAGCCACATTTGGAAATGTAGCTAGTTAGAACTGAGAATGTGCTGTTAGTGTAAAATGGTATGTGCAATTAATTTTGGAAACATACAGAAAAGAATAACTTTTTATGGATTGCATATTTCAATAATATTTTGGATATGTTGTGTTAAATTAAATATAATATTAAAATGAATTTTGCCTGTCCTTTTTAATTTCCACTAAAGTGAGAACAATGAGCAAAGAGGGTTTGATGGGGCCATGGGGAACCAAGGAGTGCACACATCCTTGAGAGAGAATCTGTTCTTCACTTCTGCTGATTATTGCCACTCAGGAAAAGTAGCAACATTGATAGAGCTTCCAGACTTTAATATAAGTCAGAAACCCAGATTTTTGTGTATGTCGTCAGTCTTCAAATTTTGGCAGATAACTTAGATAATTTTTAAAATGTCACAGGCCAAATAAAATATATATCTGGGCTAAATTTCTCTGGAGTTCACCAGCCATGACCACATTGTTAAAATTAAATAGACTGATTTTTGCCATGAGTTCTCTGGAGTTCTCCAGCCATTAGCAATGAATGGGATGAAAATCAGAATGAAGTGGGTCGAAATGTGGAAAGGGAAATGTGGTCATAGGGAGGGTGGCTAATTAATTTGGTTATACACAGGGATAAAAGAAAGTGGTAGGGGAGAACAAAAGTGGGCCATGGGAAGGTTTGTTTATATGTTCTGTTTTATGGAGCTCACCTGATTGGGTTGATGAGACAGAACCTGTGGAGAAGAGGTTGAAGATGAACGAGAAGGTGATCACGGATGTGGTGAGCTCCCTAAGGACATGCGTTATAGAGTGTCCCGTAGACCAGTGTGAGGTCATCTTCCTTACCCTTAAGCCAGAAGTAACCTCCCTATTTCATTGCAACAGAAGGAGATGGTGTGGATTTGGATGCAGAAAAGTCTGTAGGTTTGGTGGCAGCAATTTGAGGATGTTTCACCTGATAGCCTCCGTCTTGTTTTGAAGTGTGATTAGGATTTGGATACAGGGAGATGGTGAAAGGATATTGCCAGCCAAGTGTCATGTATGTGCAAGAATGAAGGAGTCAATAGTGGGACAAAAGCCTAAGGTGTGGGAAGAAAGGTGAAAATGAAGTGTGATTATTGTGGGGGCTGAATGTGTTCTTAGACCAGAAGGAAATCCTGGGAGTGGCTGAGCTAGGGAGACAGCAGAGATTTGTGTGAACCTTTGGGGAAAGGGAGAGTGGAAAGAGATAATCACAGCATGTTTTCTCCTTTACTTATGTCTTTGATTTTTCCTTGTTATCATCATCAGTGCTTTTATTGACAAGTCTCTTTTTGGAGGGGAGTGAGTTTTGAGTTTGCATTTATGCAGAATGGTTCAGGATGCCTGGCTTCCAGCACCAGACTGTCAGCTATTTATTATTATTGCTCCCGTTCTTGATATTTTGGAATATCAGAATAATAGTTTCCTTCTCTCTTCAGCATTAAGCACTAAAAGTAGTGTTAATAGAGTCAAAGAAAGGATAAATTTATGTTTGTCTGATTAAAAAGATCAAGTAAAACAAGAAAACCTGTTACATATCCCTATTATCTGAATCTTAAGGTGCTTGACATAGTGGCTAAATATTTGAAGAAATAGTTTTAATGAAAGGGTTTGGAATCCAAGGGCTGTGTTGAAAGTTTTCATTCTTAAAGCACTGTGCTTAATGGTGAAATGTGCATTCTCTCTTAGATGCAAGGAAAATAGTCCATATCTGAAAATTACCAATAGATAGTCTATTAAAATAGAAATATAATCTTTAAGCCATATTTAACTTTTTCTTTTATTCAGATGTGAAATAGCTTTTGATAACAGAAGAATTCAGCATTTTTTATAGTTGTCTTTCAATAGTATTTTCACCACGCCAAATTAGAAGTCTGACTGTTTTCCAAAATATCTTTTGGATTTGGAATAGATTTTGGAGACAAGTTTTGTGTTACCACAGAGTTGTTGCCAAACCTCATGCGTCCTTTAAGGACTAAACCCCCTGAATCAGCAGGGACCATGCTGTCTCTGCTGAAAGCAGTTGTGTCTGTGTCTTCTTGTCCTTTCTCCTTCTTTGCTTCTTTTTAAGCTTGGTTTATTTGTTTCATATTCATCATGACCTTCTTTTCTTTTAATGTCTTAAAAATTGATCTATAATAATTTACATATTTATGGAGCACAGTATGGTTTTGATACATGGATACAATGTACAATGATCAAATCAGAGTAATTAGCAAGCCCATTATCTCAAATGTGATAGTTTATATTGGGAATATTCAAAGTCCTCTTCTCTAACTATTTTGCAATATCCAAGAAATTATTGTTAACTATAGTCGGTCACCTACTGTGCTATAGAATGCTAGAACTTTTTCTTCCTAGTTGTATTTTTGTAACCATCATCAACCTCTTTCTATCGCTCTCTCCTCTGCTGTTCCCAGCCTCTGGTTACAACTATTCTACTCTCAACTTCTATGAAGTGAAATTTTAGCTTCCACATATGAAGGAGAACAGGCAGTACTTGTTTTTCTGTGCCTGGCTTATTTTACTTAACACAGTGTTCTCCAGTTCCATCTATGTTGTCACAAATGACAGTATTACATTCTTTCTTATAGTTGAATAATATTCCATGCTGTGCATCTTCATCCGTGCATCTGTTGAAGGAAGCCAGAGGTGAGGGACAGTGATGGAGTCCAGCTGTGATTGTGCCCTTGCCTAATTCTGTCTGGCCTTGCACACATGCCAATTCAACTCCACAGAGTTTCAAGTTTAAAAACAAACAAACAAGCTTGACATTTAGATTATTCCCTGAAGTCAGTGTTTGCTGCCTTTGGCCCGTTAGACAACATTCACTGACTCTAAGTTCAGATGGATGCTTTTGTGATTTCCTCATGTCCTCTGAGGAAATAAACTGAGTAGGACTTAGAGGAACAGGCAAAGATTGGAGGGAAACCAGCAGCTGGCAGTTTCCCAGGCCCCATGCCCTCTGCTTTTGGGATTTTCAAGAAAGATGGAGCTTTGTAAAGCATTCTTATACTGATTCCTTTCTATCTGAACTTTTCAGTTTGTTTGACTTCAACTCCCCCCCCCCCAGCATTTGCCAGAAATGAGGAATGACTGTATGGAAGTTGCCATAAGAGGATCTGGTGTATCTTGGCTAACCAATCATGGTTCGCCGATTGAACTCTGTCAGGGACAATTACAGGACAATCTCATTTAGGTCTCAGTTTTTCCTTCTCTGTCCTCCCACTTTGTGCTTTCCAGTGTTTTTACTTCTCTTTCTTTGCTTGGAAAATGAGCATGGAAAATAAGTAAAGCATAATTGGGAAATTTTTTTAAAAATCATAATATTTTTTTTTCATGATGAAGTTTAAATTATTGGTTCCTGTGATGTTTTTGGCGTTTTGTGTTGCTTTTTTAACATATACTTTGCATATATCTGTGTCTACACACCCACACAAACACACAAAATATGTCTTTTCCATGGGTGGTTTATGTACATGCCTACTCTTTCATGATCATCATATCTTTTTTAAAATTTTTTTTGGTATTGGTGATTGAACTCAGGGGTGCTTGACCATAAGCCACATCCGCAACCTTTTTTATTTTGATTTCTGACAAAGTCTCACTAAGTTTCCTAGGGTCTCACCAAGTTGGTGAGGTTGACTTTGAACTTGTGATCCTCCTGCCTGTACAGCCTCTACAGCCACTGGGATTACAGGCATGCACCACCATGCCCATATCACATACATTGTATTTTTCACTGGAGTTAAAGAGAACCTGAATAACTCCAATATTCTTCTCCTTCTAAATTTAATCATCCTCTTTGATATGATAGTACTAAATTTCAATGAAGATATAATTGTTACAATTTGTTTGAGTTTGTCTAGTCCGAGTAGATGTAAGCCACCCAAGAAGCTCTCTGATTGCTAGAAAAAGATGTAGCTATCGACTTTTACAAACAGTTCTACTTAAAACAGTCTTTCTTACCAAGCACTCCACTAGGTCATCATTATTATTTCTGTTATTGATAATATTATTAGAAGCATGTTATAAATTGCAAGAACTCTATGATTATACATTTTCTGTATTATACAGTTTCATCCCCTTTCTGTCATTAATTTGCTTTTTTTGATACCTGAAAGAGATGGTTTTAGGGGAAAAAATGAAATAGTTTTATCTGCTAAGCATTCTATGTACTATATCTCAAATAAAAATTATAGATTATATACATTATCTCAAACATTACTGCAATTTTGTATTGTACATGTGGGAAATTCTTAGGCAAAGTGACTTTTCTGGAATCTTGGTTCTGCCCATAGTTAGCAAGTGGTGGAACTTGGGTATTAATGAACATCTGATTTTTGCCAAGGCCATAATTTACAGGATGCTCATTGTTCTACCATTAATGAGGCCACATCATTATATAAGTGCAGAAACTGTAACTGGAACCCAAACTCATGATTCCTGGTTAAGCCTGACTCTCTCTTAACTCCAGCCTTGCTAATGATCTGAGTGTCCCCGTTCATTGCTTTGGAGTGACAGCTTTGGGAAGGTGCCCTTGTTACCTAGAGAAAAGTGAAGAATGGGAATGGTTTATTTCATTTATTTGCAGGTTCAGTTCATAAGTGAATATTTTTCAGATCAATCTTTTTGTGAGTTCTGTACAGATATCATGACTTCAAATCATGTTGTTTAAGCTTCTTTGCAAAGTAAAGCCATACCTCTCTAATTAGTCTAGGAGTTATCTCTGGGGAAGGGCACATTGTTTTCTAAGCATCTAGTCGGTTTTTAAAGGTGGCTATTTGGAGTATATTCCTTTAACATTAAGAATATAATATATGTGACAATGTCTTCTGGGTTTGGCAGAACCTCTAATGTCCTTGGTAATAATATACCAGCATTCAAATCTTAGTCTTGTGTCAGTCACTGTCTCAATGGCTTCACAGTCACTACTTTATTTAATCTTTGTGACAATTCTAAAGGGGCAGGAATTCTTAGCTTTATTCTATAGATAGATCAAGAAAGAGAGGCTTCGAAGAGGTGAGCAAATTTTGCAAAGTCACATAGCTGGTAGGTGACAGATCTGGGATTTTGTACCTAAGTGGCCTGTCTAAAATTCACATGACCTCTATGGTACATGAGTTTCCTCAACATTGAAGGGCTACTGGGTCTGCTTATTAGTGCTGTCAGGTAGCTATTTTCCAGATGTCTTGGAAATGGGGAAAATTTCAGTTAAAATGTTAATATAATTAATCACATATATATATATATATATATATATATGTGTATAACTGGAAGAACTTTTTCCAACCCAATATCAATGATTTTAGTAATTCCTCTTTCTTCCTTTCTTTTCCCTCCCTAAAATATTTATTAAATATCTACCCTGTGGTAGACATGGCATCTTGCAAATGCCTTGCTAAAGAAGACAGAACAATTTCTACTCATATGGAGCTTATGTTCTAGTATAAGAAACGTACATGACATTTTAAAATAATGCACAAGTCATTATCAATTACAATTATGAAAACTGATTCAGAGCAATACAGAGAACTACAGGAATGAATTCTAGTACACTCCAACTTAATCTTGAGAGAAGAGGAGGGACAGAGAAGATTTTCCTAAAGAAGTGACATTTAGGATGAAAGACAAAGTATGAATAGGAGTTGGCCAGGTTTGGGGGAAGAGGGAAGAAAGGGATGTGGCAGATAGTTCAGGGCAGTGGAAACCACAACAGAAGAAGCTCAGGGAAAGATGTCTTGGGTAGCTGGAATTCAGTGAGAAAGAGGGAAAGGGTTTGTGGATAATGGGTCTGAGGTTTGGCAGGGACCAGATCATACAGGACTTTGTGTCATGGGAAGATATGGGGCTTTCACAAGTACCAAGGTAATCTTGATAGAGTAGTTGCTTGATCATGGATAATAGAACCATCTTACCATCTTCAGGAATGTTCATGACTCTACTCTAGGGATAGTTTTTTTTTTGTTGTTGTTGTTTCTTTCTGTAGAATCAGTGTCCTCACAGAGCTGCTTTGTTAACTGCGAAAGAGGTTTGGGCTACCTTTTCCCAATTAGAATGTGATATTTTAGAACTAACTATAAGAAATAGAAATAGCTACTAGATGAAAATATTTCTCCCCCTGGAAAAACATACCATTTTATTCTTCCTGTTACTTTTTATCAAGTACCATTGTAAAGTAAATTAAGGCAGGGAATGCAATCTAATGTTCCATTATCAATGCTCAAGGGAGAGATTCTTACAGACAGCACATTTCAGAGTCTAGATGGAGATGGAAATTAGATAAAGCTCAGTGATCCAGATGTTACAAATCTAAATTATGGAAAACATATTTTTTCATGAGTTTACAATTTCTTTCCTGAAGTTAGGCTGGGAGAAAAATGAAGAATTTTGGAAAGGGATTCTGTAAGAAGGTGTATATTCAAAAATCTGTTTTGTTTCTTAATAAATTATAGAGTGATTGGGAAGACTGCTTGTTAAATGGATCTAAAGCATGGGAAAAATAGACTTGATTTAAGTTTTGTATTTTCCTGTCTCTTTTCTCAGATATAAAATTTAACTTTTATATTTTCATGTACAGCCAATATTCACATTTATGAAACAGATTTGCATCAATGTTCCCAAGAAAGAAGGAAAGCTTAAAGTATATAAAAGCTCACCATTACATTTGTTATTCAGAGTTATAGGAGGAAAAAGAAGAAAATGTAAAAATTTCTCATGGAGACTTCAGTTTTAAACAATCAAATCTCAAATGACAACATAAGGTAGCCTACATGCCATTGAAAACCCAGTGCATGGATCCTGATACGTCCTGCAATTATGAGTGGTTAGAAATCGTACTGATTTTGAGTCAGGCCAAGTCAGGTCTGCCAATCTCTGCTTTGTCCTTCCCAGATGACTATTAGGATGATCAACATCCAGGCCATAGGAGCTTCCTAAGTACCTCAGCTTTACTGCCATCTGGAATAGGAAATGGCATCTGGTAAAAATTCTCAACGACAGGAACCATGCTCAAGTCAGTAGGGTATAAAGAACTTATAGTCTATCTCCTACAATGGGAAAATGTGATGTGGTCTTTTATTTTTTATTGTTGTTGTTCTTTGTAAAGCATTTTACTAAAGTCATAATCAAGTAAACGCTATACCCTTCAAATAGTAAAGTGATTTAATAGTAATTCTAATTTTGTTTTGGTATCATAGACCCTTTTCAGAAGCTAGGAAAAGTTGTCACATTGTGCCCATAAAGAAACATAAATGAACACAAAGCCAAAATTGTGCATCATCTCTCTAGGAAGAAAGATTATGACTTCCAACCTGCAGATTCCAGAACTCTCATTTTCCCTTTGGGGTGAAAAGAAAACTCACTGATAATTCTCATCAGAATAAGATGCCCACATTAGCATTACAAAAATTAAAACCTGAGTTTCTGAGTTTTCAAGGTGACATTGTATAATATTTATCCTAGGATCTTGCAGGGTATAGGGATTGATTCTTTAAAAAGGATCTGTAGGTTATCTTCTGACGAAGAGGTGCAGCTGTGTTCAGATATAGAAAAGCGGCCATGTCCCATAGCATTTACTGAAGACACCAGGATACAAGTGAAAAATTTGGTCACAAATCAAATTTACTGTTGATATGGGGTTCTATTTCCTGGAAGGTGATTTCTTTTTCCTTCCTATATATTCTTAAATAGAGGATATATCTTCTTTGGGTTTGAATCACTAAGAAGCAAGATTTCTTTATCAGAGGACAAGATATCTAATCACAGCTTTGCTAATGATCCTCCTCAGTGGTAAACATTTGCTGAAGATCAGCTACATATACATGGAATCTAAAATCTGTTCTAGATTCTGGGGACCCAAGGCTCTTGCCCTCCAGAGATTTTTCCTCTTAGATAAGGAGATTGTATGTGTGTGTTTGTACATGCACTTGTGAGCTGAACTCTCCCTGGATTAGGCTCAAAGGCAAGTCTCTCTTGCCCTCGCTCTCGCTGTCTCTCAAACACACACACACACACATGCACACACACAGACATAACCACCAAGTAACATAAATGTCCCACTATTAATAAACCCACAGGAATTTCTTTGCTGAGGAGATAAATACAGAAGCTTAATTATCTCATTTGTTAAAGCTGTTGGGACATTGGTCTGGTTTGTACTAGGAGTAATGTGAATAGGCCTTTGTTCTCTTAGCTCTCTGCTTATTTCCTTTCAACACTTTCATGGTCATCTTAGAAATAAATGTGTTAGGAAATACAGAAGTTTGAAGTCTGTGAAGAAAGCACTTTGTTAAAGTTAAAGGGCAGTTCTCAAATCTGAGAGGTGGATGATTCAGTGGGACATGGATCTGTGCTCATGGTCCCTGGACCATGACAAATGGAAGCACAAGTACTTCCTTTAAATAGCTAACTAACTCTGGAGCTTGTGGCCTGCAAGCCTGACTCTCTACTTAGGTCAACAGGCCAGGAGAAGGGAACTGAATGGGGATGGGGTGGAAAGTGAACCCTTGTTGGAGAATGGATGCTTGGTGTGCCAGAGGCGAGTAGACTGGCCTGCTGCTGGGGCTGGCTCTATAGGTCCTGCCAGGCTCTGAAGCTGAAGAGGCACATGATCTTTTCCTGCATAATAAAGAGAAACTCTGAGAAGTGGGTAGGAAAGGCAATGTTTTATGAGATGGATGGGGCAGAGCCTAGACATCAGGGATGTTTTATTCAGGACTCTTCCCTTGCAAACGGTAGGAGCTCAGCTCTCCCTGGATTAGGATTTAAAGGAGGTTGTTATGGCTCACACCTGAGAAGACCCAGTGTAAGCTGGATCCAGGGCCCCAAATAATGTTTTCAGGTCTCTTTGTTTCCTTCCCCAGGACCCCTTATTTCTTTTCCCAGAATTGCTTGGCTTTGGACATCTTCTCTCTCTTATGTATGCTCTTTATACATAATGCCTCCCTGAAACTCCTGTGTGCAACATTGCTTCTTTGGGCAAATTAAATCAGTAAACAGACAGCCTTCTGATGACCAGTTCAGGAAGTCAGGGGGCTCCCTGAGCTTTATAGATAACATTTTCATATTGCTAAGCCTTCCTACATTTGCAGAGTTTCTCCATTTCACATCTTCGAGTGTTTAGAAAGGAGTGACTTGTGGTTACTTTCTTTGCTTCATATATGTCTTGCACATAGAAAATAGCCTGTAAGTATGCAATTAAATTAGATAACTAATAAATGAGTTTTCTATTAATTGGAGAAAAACTTTTAATTTTTAAAATATTAGGTAGAATAATTAGGTGTAAATGATATAATATGACATAAATGAACTTTATATTTAATTTATGAAATGGGTTTATTATTTAATTTTATTGCAGTGGTTGCATGGTTTCCTCTCTATTATCTGCATCTAGACTTCTTTCCAGTATCTCATTTCCATACTTAAGTAAATTTTACAATGTTTTCCTTCCCAGCATATCTCATACTACAAGCCTCTGAGCCTTCTATCCCAGAGTATTGTGAGATACCTTCACAATTTGTACAGATCACTCCAGTGGGTCCTTTTCTTTAGGAAAAGTGCGGCTGTGCTTTTAATTCGGTCCTTGTGTTGGTAGCACTTGTGACTTGAGCCAAATGCCTCTGGAAACTTAGAACTGACAAACTGAACTATCCATTTCTGTCTCTTGGGGACTTTATGTGGGGCCGTTACTAAAGGGAAAGACAGTGTAGTTTGTTCAGTTCCTTCATCGTTATTTTTCTTAGGACTTTCAATACTCCTTCCTCAGGAAAGATCCTGGTTATAAATATGTATTTGATTATAGGGAGTTCTGTTTTGGATGGGTGCCATTTGACTGCGCTATATTTTAGAAAGAGATGTTTGGTAATAAGTTTCTATTTGATATAAAAATAGGAAGAATTAAATGGATCTTCTGCAACTCTGCAAACCAATAATAATGACCACCACAATGTAACAGCGTGTGTTTATGGACATTGAAAACTATGTAATCTTTGTTTCTAATATAGGTTTGGCTGCAAGAATGAATCTAACCTTAGAATTTAAATATATTATTCTATACCATATTCTCCGTAGTCTTACTTCTCTAGTATTTATAAATGATTTCTCATTTTAAAAAACTCACATTATTTCATGGTCAAATATAATGTATTTGTTTGCTTAAAAAATCTCATGGAGTTAATTAACTACAATTTTTTTGAGATTATATGTTTCTGAGTTAAGCTACTATTCATCCTCCTGAGAATTTCCCAGATTGCTGCAACTATATTTATAGGGGCTTTATTTTCCAAGGTTAAGAAGAGATAAAGTTTCTCAAATATAGATGTTCTAACTTGGTTCCTAATCTTTTCAAGCACACAGCTGTCTACACAGTCCAATCTCAGATTTTTGTACTGAGAACTGATGAAGTATTTATTTAATTGAAGTATAATCCTTTTACATTACTCAATTACTCCTATTTTTATTTCTCATTTCTTTCCCTAAAACTGGGTGAAATGCTTAAGAATAGTGATGCTTTGGTTATCTTTTAAAGGTATGCATGGGGTTCTCACTTACACAGAAGCCATTGTGTTAGGTGCTATGAGTTGGAAATGCCTGTTTTCCTCAACCATTTCATACCTAAAATGAGCTATGTACTCCCAGAAGTCACCTGTGATTTTTTTCAAAAAGGTGATTATTAATTGTATGGTTTATTTTCAAGAGCTAGGTCCCTTCATTTAGATGGACTCATGAAAGTAAAGGAGCAGGCAAAGATTTAGTGAGGACAGACCTGTTATGGTTTGAATCTGGAGTGTCCCCCAAAAGCTCATGTGTTAAAAGCCTGATTCTCCTTAACACCAAAATGCCAAAACTCCTTTGTGAAGAGGGAGGATTTCATAAATCATTCTACCTCCACCCCCTCAAAAAGAAAGGACAGTCCCCAGTGCAACAAAATTCAGAGGTAGGAGCTTTAGGCAATGATTAGATCAAGAGGGCTCTGATCTCATCAGTGGACTAATTCATTAGTCTATTGATAACCCAATGGACCACTGGGAGGTTAGATCTAACTGGAGGAGGTAGGTCACTGGGGTGTTCCCTGGAAAGGCTGATCTTGTCTGTAGACACCTGCCCCCTTCCTGGCTGCCACAAGTAGCTTTCCTCTGCCATGCTTTTCTACCCTAACATTCTGCCTCACTTCAGGGTCAGAGGAATGGAGCCAGCTGATTGTGGATTGAATTTTCTGAAACCGTGAGCCAAAATAAATCTTTTCTCCTCTCAGTAGTTCTGGTCAGGTATTTTGGTCATGGTGATGAAAAATTGACTACCACAGACCCAAAGAGCAAACCTTGATGCTCTTCCCAGACCCCTTTATCTGGGACATGCCCTGGCTGATGGGGTATGCATTATGATGGCTACAAATATGTGCCTCTACTGGACACTGCCCTTAAAATACAAGAGAATGTCTGTTCTCAACCTTAGGAAATAGTTCTCCCCAAATTATGTCCTTCCAAGGGCCAATGGCTAGTTGATTCAGGGTTATAAAGACTCAGCCTCTTGCTTTAATTTGGGGCAACTGCAGTCCCAGCTCCAGGACTTCCCACATGATTGGCGGAGGCCTCATTTGAAACCACATTGTGAGTCAATATCTCCTTCTGCCCAGTATTGCTTTCTTACTGTGCATCTCGTGATGCATCCCACACCACTCAACTAAACCAACTGTATGCGGTTCTCCATTGCAGAGAACATTTGCAAGGAACTCTGACTGAAACCATTGTGGAATTTCTTAAATTGATCTGTAAGTTTAAGGGAGAAATAATCAGATATTATAGAAACAGAAGCAACAATTTCTGAAGGGCTTGGTGACAGATGGACATTTTGAAGACAATCAAAGGAAGTTTTGCTGGTAGGGTTACACCCAGGCTTAAAATAACATTTATGGGAGGATTAAGAAACACACATGTGCCAGAGGAGATGAGCGTTAGGTGGCACCAGAGGACAGTGAAGCTAACCAGAGATTGCAAGTACTAAAATGAAATCATTTATCACAGAAAAAAAAGATTTCTATAAGCATTTAAAAAAATTCACAAAATGCTAATGTGGAAGAAATCTTTTTTCTTTAAGCTATAAAATCACACTGTAACCTGGAGATTCAAGTGATGCAGAGAATTGGTATAAAAACATCTAGCATTTAGTATTCATGTACTACCTCTTGGCAAAGAGCAGAGAATCAAATGTAAGAATTGTGTGAATTAAGGGAATAGTTGGCATTCCTTAATTGTTGTGGATCAGGGTACAAGTACTCCAGGAGGTTCTCTTATTTCTAACAGTATATTAACCTGGTGCATTGCAGTTGCTCAGTTATTCATTGAATCAATGCATGAGGCTGGAAGCTGAAGGCAAATCCTGGATATTTTCCTTGCTATCTTCTTCTGAATAATTTTTCTACTGCATATTTTCCTTAATCATAAAATTTGCTTAGCAAAGCCTCCCATTTTTCTGGGACTTCTGCTGCTTTGGGTCAACTATATTATTTTAACATTTATTTAAACTAGAATGAACTTCTAGGAATCTATTATAAGGACAATCAAAAGTGCAACCCAAAATATATATGGAATTGTTCACCACTGTGTTATTTTTCATGGAAAAATGGGACATGGCTAAAATTTCCAACAATAAAGAAATGCTTAAATAATTATAATGAATGCATTCTCTGGGTTGTTACCTCATCATTTTAATGTTTTTTTTTAATTTGGTATATTTTAAAATAAATTTTATTTTTAGAATAATTTTGAGTGTGCAGAAAAATTGCAGAGCTCCCATCTACACTGCTCCCAGTTTCCCCTATTATTAATATCTTATAGTATTATAGTATATTACTTTTATTACTATAATAGTATAAGATATTAATAACTTGTTAGATTTAACTAACTTGAATTCATTGTTAATTTTAAATCCATTCCTTATTCAAATACCCTTAGTTTTTACCTAAAATCCTTTTTCTGTTTCAGGATCCTATACTGGACACTATATTGCATTTAGTCATATCTCTATAAGCTTTTGGTTGGCTGCGATAGTTTGTCAGACTTTTCTTGTTTTTTTTTTTTATGACCATGCTAGTTTTCAGGAGTACTGATAATATATTTTGTAGAATTTCTTAATTGGGATTTGTTTGACTTTTCCCCCTCATAATTAGAGTGCAGTTAATGGGTTTTATAGAAGAAGACCATAAATATAAGGTGCCATGTTCATACCATCATATCAAGGGCACTGTGTTAGTCAACTTTGCATTACTATAACAAAATGCCTGAGGCAATCATGCTGTAAGGAGAAAGCCTTTATTTTGTCTCATGGTTCTTGGGGTTGTAGTCCAAGACTGGGTTGCCCAATAATTGACCTCTGACAAGGATGACATGTCACATGCCAGGTGAGAACACCTGGCAGAGCAAATTACTTACCTCATGAGCCAGAAAACAAACAGTAAAAGAGAGAGGCTAGGACCACAGGATTTCCTTCCTGGATAACCCTCCTATAACCTAACGACCTTCTAGACCTTCTAGTAGGTCAATACAAAGCATCTAACACTGCCACACTGGAGACCAAGCTTTTTTTTTGTGTGTGTGGTGGTGGTGGTGGGGTACTGGGGATTGAACTCAGGGGCACTCAGCCACTGAGCCACATCTCCAGCCCTATTTTGTATTTTTATTTAGAGACAGGGTCTCACTGAGTTGCTCAGTGCCTCACTCTTTTTCCCCCCTGAGGCTGGCTTTGAACTGGTCTTCCTTCTGTCTCAGCCTCCTGAGCCCCTGGGATTACAGGTGCATGCCATAATGCCTAGCGAGACCAAGTTTTTTAACCATGGGTTTTGTGGAACATAATATCCAAACTGTTGTAAGTACATGCTGTCAATGTGACTTATTACTGCTAATGTTAACTTTGGTCATTTAACTGAGGTCCTGTTTTTCAGCTTTCTCCTCTGTAAAGTTATTCAATATTCCCCCACCCCACTCCATTGCTTATGTTGTAGTTTTTGGAAGAAAGTTACTCTGTGCAGTTTACACTTAAGGTGTGGGAAGAGATGTTTCACCTCTTTGAGGATAGAGTACTTACATAAATGATTTGGAATTCAGCACAGATTCATTTTTTTCTCCTCTGTTTTTTACTAAAATACATACATACATATATACCTATATACATGTATATTTATTTATTTATTTATTCATTCATTCCAGTGTGTACTCATGATTATTTATTTTATACTTTGAATTATAATTAAATACTACTGTCTGTTTCTTTGCTTATATTGTTCTAGCTTTGGCCAGTTGGAACTCTCTCATTTGGCCCTTTTGACCCCGTGTCTCTTTGACATACTTGCATCATGTGTGTGTGTGTGTGTGTGTGTGTGTGTGTGTGTGTGTGTGTTCTTGAGCACTTCCTTATTGTTAGGATGTCCCAGTCTCATCTTCTGTACTTCTTGCCCTCATCTTAGCCATTCTCCAAGGATCACTCATTTTTATTTATTTATTTATTTTGCTACCAAAGATTGAATTTAGGGACACTCAATCACTAAGCCACATCCCCAGACCTATTTTGTATTTTATTTAGAGACAGTGTCTCACTGAGTTGCTAAGAACCTCACCATTTCTGAGGCTGGCTTTGAACTCATGATCCTCTTGTCTCAGGCTCTGGAGCCACTGGGATTACAGGCGTGTGCCACTGCACCCGGCTCCTTCATTCCTTTTATTGGCAAATAAAATTGGAAACCAAGATATGGACACTAGATGTGCTCAGGTTTATTGGGGAACATTTTTAATGGAACAGAACAATGTTCATTATAATCTGAAATTAGATAAAATGTGATCCAAATTATATGTATTTATAATCTATAGATATATGTTCATCAGAAGGCAAAGAAAAATATTAAAATGTAAACACTTAATTCAGTTCATTTATCAAAGATTTGTGAGATTTTTGTATATTTCTGTTTCTTCCAAGTTCTTGATTATGAATTGTATAGCTTATAGTTAGAGAAAAGGAATAGTAGCAATAGTAAAAACACAAAAAGTGTTTTTACAATAGTAAAAACACAAAAGTGTTTTTAAAAATATTCTAATGATTTTTACAAGGTAAAATGAGACAGCTCTTGTTAGTTTTACCCATCTTCTCAGGCTGTATTTTTAGTAGTCATTAAGATCCTATGTCCCACAAGCCCTCCTTATGTATACAAGGAGTCAGGCCAGAAGCTTATCATCATCTGTTCTGAGGGGAGTTCGAGGATAATGTACTGATGGAAATCTCTCGGCAAACCACAGCACTGTGTCAACATCTTTATCAGTGCAGATGTTCCTCATCATTCGAGAGAGCTGGCTGTGTCTTGATAAATGCATCACACATAATTGAAGATATCATAAGCAAAAAAATGTATTTAAAACACCTCACCTTCTGAGCACTGAGCTTGGCGGCAGAGTACGATGTAGTTTATCAGTTGTTTCTCTTTGTGATCACACAGCTGACTGCGAGCTGTGGCTTGGTGCCATTGCTCAGCATCATGAGAGTGTATCATATCACATATTACTAGCCCCAGGAAAAGATCAAACTTTGGAATTCAAAATATAGTTTCTACTGAATCTGTGTCAGTTTTCTACTATTATAAAGTGCAACAATCATAAGTCAAACCATTGTACATTGGGACCATCTTTATGGTTTAAGAATGTTATTATTGTTTTATTTATTTATTTTATCTATCTATCTATCTATCTATCTATCTATCTATCTATCTATCTATACAGGGGATTGAACTCAGGGGCACTTTGCCACTGAGCCACATATCCAGTCCTATTTTGTGTTTTATTTAGAGACAAGGTCTCACTGAATTAGTTGCTTAGCACCTCACTTTTGCGGAGGCTGGCTTTGAACTCGTGATCCTCCTGTGTCAGCCTCCCAAGCCTCTGGGATTGCAGGCAAGCACCAGGGTGCCCGGCTAAGAATGTTATTGTTTCTTACGACAGAGTTTCTTGAACTTTAGCCATTCATAGTTTTGGCTATATCTACCCCCCAACCCAACACACATCTGTATGAAATATGTTTAATAGTTTCTTCTAATCTGACTTTCAAAAACTTTAAATGCATAATTCAGAAAAATGTTTCCCTAAGCAAAAATCTATATTATGAATCAAATGAAAATTTAAAACGCAGTGGAACCAAACAATTATTAAGGTTAAAAAAAGAAAGCAAAGAAGGTCTTCATGTAAAGTCAACCTAAAAATATGACTTTAAAAAGTCCTGGATGGTTTTGGACCTGACTCCAGCACTTCGTCTAGCTTTTTCTTATTCCCATAATCTAAGGCATTCTTTTACTTAGAGCTCTTTATTGGTCATAACTCCCCTGCTTTTTATTTATTTTTTCCTATTGGGAGTATTTAGCTAATATCTGCTCATTTTCCAGCTGTTAGCAACCTCAGGAGAGCTGTTCCCAGTCTTCCTGACTTGGTCAAATCGCCAATTATATTTTTCTCGTTTATATACCTCTGCTTCATTGCACTGTTCGAAATTGGAACGTTATTATAGTGAGATTTTTAAATGCTTTTATTAGTGTACTATAGTTATACATAATATTGAGGGTACTATGTAGGTTCTGGAGCCAATCTGCCTGGGCTGGAATTTTGGCTCCATCACATACTTATTTGCTGTTTACTTAGGTAAGATATGTACCCATTCTGCCCCTGCATTTTCTCATCTGAAAATTGAGATAATTATGCTAACTATCTGACAATATTACTCTGAAAATTAAATGCATATAATACACTTAGGACTATGGTTAGTACATAGCAAGACCTCAACAGATAATAACTGCTGTAATTCTCACTATAAATAACATTTTAATTTCTGGTTGACTTATAAATAACATTTTAATTTCCGGTTGACTTTAATTTCTGGATAACCTATAAGGTGGCTCATAGAGAAGTATTATCAGTAGAAATTTAGGATCATGAATATAATATTGATAGAAATACAGTAAGGAAAGGAGTTATTTGCAGGTCTATTATGAAATGTTTCAGTGGTTTGTGGTTTGGAACACTATGTTATTGACATTTTTATTGATTGAATTTTTAGCAGGAGCAGTAGAATTACCTCTCTTTAGTTTAAAAAAATCTAGGAATTCATTGCTTATTCAATAAAAAGATAATTTTGTGGCCCAGACAAGTATATTTAACAATCATGAAAATTTCAAACTGAACAACAGATTGTCTGCTATTAGGATATTCATCATGCTTTCAAAATTAGCAAACTTAAAATTTCTTCTTGCTTCCAATCCATCCTCATTACATGATTTCATATGTAATGAAATGAAAATCTTCTTTTTAGAATTTTTATTAGTCTTATTTTTATGTTAGTATAGATTTGCATATTTATTTTCTTAGTATTTATATCTTCATTTTAAACATAGTATCTTTTATAACTATTTTCATTAGGAAAAAACAAAGATTCACTGTGCAAGGTTAATATAAGAAAGGCATAATGCAATGTTTATGTTTGCAGTACATTGCTTACTTGCATCTTAGTTTTCTATTGTATTTGAACTTGTGCATGTCACACATTGTCCTTTTATTTTGTTTTTCATGTTTTTTAAAAACTTAATATGATCAGAGGAAACTCCTCAAATTATGCCAGTTAACTAGTTATCACAGTCTCTGGCAATGTTCTTGGAAAATACATAGATAAAAATTCTTATTCAGAATATATAAAAAATGGATATTTTAGGATATGGTTTTGTTTCAAAAAAGAGCAGTGATTTTCACATACATGGAATTAAGAAAATTCATCTATGTGTTCTCACCCTCCTTAGTTTCTTGTATATTCTGCTAGTTACCTTGTAATCTGATATACCTATTGTATATTAGCTGTTGATTTTCATCTTCCAAACATACCAACCATTCCTTAACATTAGTTAACATTAGTAGATGGCTACAAACTATTTTTAAAGCACCATCACCTGGAATGTACATAAAATCAACTTATTTGTCTGTTCTCCTTAGGCTATTACTATGTCATTAACTGCATTAAGCAGTTAATATATAGTGTTTAAAACTTGGTACTTAAACTGGCCCCATTGAAAGTATGGGGTGCTATAATTATGATTTTAAATAGTTCCTCCCTATTATTTGTTATTTATCAAAACAAAGACAGAAAAAAGTGAGAATTAGGAATGTAATTATACATATGGGGCAAAATAGGAATGGCTTTCATATTAAAAGCATAAAAGCGTAAAGGTAGTACTAGATCTAGACTGTGTAGGCTCAGATCCCAGTTCTACTTCTTAGGTAAGGTCAAATACAAATTAAAAATTGAATTTCAATTCTCTTTCTTATTAATAAGAGAAAACACTTTTACTCAATTTTCTTAGAGCATTTTTTAAGAAAACTTAATTTGTCTTTGACTCTTCAAAATGTATGTAAATCTTTTTAAAGCTAAACAAGGCTCTTCCTGGCTGTGACCCAGGAAAGCTTTTCTCAAGGAACAGAGAACCATCTCTTTACGATGTAACTGTGAAGGAAAATAGTGCCCCAGTCTTAAAATTTCTGTGGGAGGAAATTTTGCTAATTTTGGTGGGTGTGTAACTCCAAAACTTTTTGTTGATTAGATATGAGAAATTAGTTTTTCCTTTGGGTAAATAATCTAATGCAGATAGCCATCCCAATTATCAGTGACTTTATGAACCATGCATAATATGGTGCTGTCACAAATCCTCTTACTTGAGGACTATGTATTGGGTTGCATCTTCCTAGCTAAATAAAAGGTGGGTTTTCTTCCTATTATGTGATGATGCATACCAGCTGCTGCTTTGATGCTTATTCAATAGTAACATGGTTTACTTTTTCTTGCATCTTCATGGAAAGGTTTTCTGGGTTTGGAGGAGATATTGTTTTTAATCGTATCTCCCCAACACTTTCTGGATATGTGATTTGGGAAAAATCCCTAAATCTTTTTTGCACCTCCATTTCCTCATCTGCTAATTGTAGATAATAGGAATACTTTTTACTACCATTACTTCTAGGATTATTGTGAGAATTAAATAGCCAAATGTATGTAAAATGCTTAGAACAGAGCCGGACATGGTTGGTATCATATACTACTGATTATTATTACTATACATAGAAATTTTAAATGCTTCCCTGTATAATTATAAAAAGGAAATTCTTGTTATGAATTCTGGTTTCTTTTTTTTACTACTGTCTACTCCCAAAGGAATTTCAAGACCAAACAAAAAATGTTAAAATAGAGACTCCACCTGCCAATTGTAAAATCTCAGCTCAAAGTCTACCATCCACATCAAAATCATGGAGTTAAATACTTCCCCTAAATTTGAGAAATGTGTTGAAAATACTCTGTTAGTGAGTGATTTCTTTCATTATTTCATAATGGCTCATGAACTCCACATCTGTACCAGGGCTTGTAAGGCCTGCATGATGGGTCTTCTGTATGCTCTTTCATTCTGATGCTTCTGCCACTAGCATGCAGCAATAGTGACATTCTTTAGGTTCCTCTTCCAGCCATCATTGCTCTCCCCTCAGAGCCTTTGAATGCCCCTTCTCCTTTGAAGGCATTGCTGGCTCCTTCCCCTTTATTCAGGTGGAAGCTAAAGGAAACCCTTCTTGTAGAAGCTCTTTCTATACCTTACAGGTCATCTGTGGTCTCTCATTTTCCTGTTTTCTTTTGTAGCACTTGTGACTATCTGAAATTCATGTCTGTGTTGGCTAAATCTGTTTACCAAAAGTAAATTTCATGACCACATGGGACCTTTTCTCAGTCCCTGCTTTCTAGTCCAGTGCCTGGGGAATAATATTGTCTCAGTAAATATTGCACGAGTTAGTGAATGAATAATGAGCTCCCCTTTATGATTCATCCTTCACTGATTTTAGAGATATTTGGTGAAGTAGCTCATATACCACATACTTAAGGGACTTAGCATAGTACATACAAGATTTGCTATCAGTTTTGATATTAAGACATGCACACAAAGAAACTTTAAAAAGATAATTCCCAAACTATGGAACTACAAGGGAAAAATAGGAAAAGAAAATATAATAAAAAGGAAAAACCTGTGTGCTAAGCATTATGCTAGGCACTATAAATTATTCCACTTAAATTGTTCTCAAGTACCTTCCCATTTATGTATTGTTGTATTCAGTTTTATAGAGGAGGAGGAGAAGAAACTCAGAAGTTAAATAATGGGCAAGGAGTTGCCCAATGAGGTTGTTGATGGATGAAACTTCAAACTTCTATCAGTTGGATTCCAAGTGTTATTTTATTTGCATCACACTAAAAATATGAAAACCCTCTCTTCTATTAAAAACTGTGAAGGGTTGGAAATTTTCACATACAGTACTTTGCAAACTAGCAAGTTAACTGCCACAGTTTCATGGATGCGGACAGGCAACTCAAGGTCCCTGAGTCAGAGAAAAAGGACATTATATCTCATGAGAACAACAGCATAAAGTTTGCCTTCATGTTAGTTTTCTAAGTCCCCAGGTCCTGTATGGCAATGCAGAGTGGCTCGGGTAAGTGCCACACACTCTGGATTTGTGCCATCAGAAAAATCATAGGGAACTCAAAACTTTCACAATAGGCTACAAACAAATGTATCCTTTGCACATTTTCATTATGTTTACAATAAGGGGAGGCATTATCTTTAGGATACAGGACATTAAAAAAAGTGAGGGGAAAGGGGAAAAAAACAAGGGGGAGAAATGAATTACAGTAGATGGGGTAGAGAGAGAAGATGGGAGGGGAGAGGAGGGGGGATAGTAGAGGAAAGGAAAGGCAGCAGAATACAACAGACACTAGTATGGCAATATGTAAAACAGTGGAAGTGTAACCGATGTGATTCTGTAATCTGTATACGGGGTAAAAATGGGAGTTCATAACCCACTTAAATCAAATGTGTGAAATATGATATGTCAAGAACTATGTAATGTTTTGAACAACCAACAATAAAAATTAAAAAAATATTTCCCTCTGCTCTGAAGGGAGTCATTATCTCTGTCTTCCAAAATTGTCACTGTACAAAATGTTTGAATGATGTTCTGAAACACAGGCATTCAAACAGTGCCAACATGCAGAAAGGAAAGGCACCAGTTGAGAGCTGTCCTGTAATACTCTCCACTTATGTTTTCTCTTCCAATGAAGGGTAATGAAGTTGTCTTGGTTGCCCGAGCCAGAAATCTAGTCATCTTGTTCAGTTGTTCTTGTTCCTTCTTTATTAATCACTTTATTTATCTTGCTTTTAACTCCCTTTCTCACCAATTTCAACCAACCACAAATTCTTTCCATTCTTTCTTTTAAAAACAGCTCTTGAATTCAGTTACTTTTTTTTTTTTAACTTCATCCCACTTACCAACCACTTCCCTCACTGGCTACTTAGTGTGAAGAATGCTCTGTGAATATTCAAGTCCAAATATTCCTGTAGACATGTTTTCATCTCCTTGCATAGGTTCATAGGAGTTGAATAGGCAGGTCATATGCTGTTTAGTATTTTTTTTAGGTTTTTTAATTTTAATTTTATTTATTCATTTTTTTAAATTGGCAGTATAGTTACATTGCTTAAAGCTAAAAAATTTACAGAGGGAAACAGTAAAATCTTCCTGTCATTGTTCTCAGGACCTTGCACTCTCTCTTCTTTAAAAAATTTGTTCTAATTAGTTATACATGACAGTAGAGTGCATTTGATACATTATACATAAACGGGGTATAACTTCTCATTCTTCTGGTTATATATAGTATAGAATCACACTGGTTGTAAATATATATATACATAGGATATTACTGTCTGATTCATCTATTATCTTTCCTACCCCATACCCTCTCCCCTCCCTTCACTCCCCTCTGCCTAATCCAAAGTACCTCTATTTTTCCTTAGCACACTCCATTTATTGTGAATCAACATCGCATGTCAGAGAAAACATTCAGCCTTTGGTTCTTTGGGATTGGCTTATTTTGCTTAGCATGATATTCTTCAGCTCCATCCATTTCCCTGCAAATGCCATAATTTCACTGTTCTTTAAGGCTAAATAATATTCTGTTGTGTATATATACACCACATTTTCTTTATCTGTTCACCTGTTGAAGGGCATCTAGGTTGGTTTCATAGATTGGCTATTGTGATTGAGCTGCTATAAACATTGACCTGGCTGTGTCATTGTAGTATTTGGATTTTAAGCCCTTTGGGTATAGACCGAGGAGTAGGATAGCTGGGTCAAATGGTGGTTTCATTCCAAGTTTTCTGAGGAATCTCTATACTGCTTTCCATAATGGTTGCACCAATTTGCAGTCCCACCAGCAATGTATGAGTGTGCCTTTTGCCCTACACTTTAACCAACATTTATTGTTGCTTGTATTCTTAACTGCCATTCTGACTGGAGTGAGATGAAATCTGAGAGTAGTTTTAATTTTCATTTCTCTAATTGCTAGAAATGTTGATCATTTTTTCATGTATTTGTTGATCAATTATATTTCTTCTGTGAAGTGTCTGTTTGGTTCTTTAGTTCATTTATTGATTGGGTTATTTGTTTTTTTAGTGTTGAGTTTTTTTGAGTTTTTTCTATATCTTTTCTTTATCCAACTGCAACTTTGGTTTCAAATCCTTGTTAACTTGAGCAGATTACTAAACTGGTATCTCTGCCTCCAATTTTGCCCTCTCTCATCTATTATCAACTAGATCCAGAATAAGGTGGTTTTTTTTTTCTTTCTTACACTGTGACTAATTTCTCATTGCTCTCACAATAAAATCTAAAGACTTTAACAAAACAGATTAGGTCTTTTATGTTCTGGCCTTTACCTACCTTATTTCTCATTAGTTCTTTAGTCAAATTCTATGTTTTATTCATATTGTATTCCCCAGGTTCCACCTTTACCCATATTCGAGTGCTTAGCATCTCCCTCTGTTGGGGTGTGCTTCCCCCTTTTCTCTCATATCTGCCTCTTTCCTTTTTTAGGTCTCAATTTAAATATCATCACTTCTATCACACACAGGCCTTTACACTCCTATACTTTCTGTGCCTATGTCCTTTTCTTGGTACTTGGTGTGATTATTTTAATATCCCATTCATTGTTTTAAGCTCCTTGAGGATAAGAGTATCAGTTTATTAGATTAATTTCCAGACCAGCACAAAACTAGGCCCTCAATTGGCCTCCCTAGCCATTTTGTGAAAGAGCAGTGAATGCATAGATAATGGAGTAGTGCAAAAGTTAGCGTTGCAGAAAAGGAGAACAAGGATGTTTTAACATCTCGTTTTATTTAGATAACTATGTGTATTACAAAGAAAGGAATGTATAAATGCATTATGAAACTATTGTGATTCCTGTGGCTATCACAATTTTACCCCATCCTGTAATTTTAACTTGAAAAGCATTAATCTAGAGGATGAAGGGAACTGACAATTGTTGAAGATTTATTGCCTGTAGGCATTGTGCTAGGGTCTTCCTATACTTTTATAAGTCATTTAATCTCTATGACAATCTCAATGAGGTGATGCCACTCATTTCTTCTTTTTACTAATGAAGAAATTGAGGTTCAGATTGATAACTTGTGTGAAGTTATGTAAGAGTAAGTCTTTACTAAGTACTTATGATGAACCAGGCATATTCTAAGTGTTTAGTATAATTACTTACACTAAAGTAGGTAGGATTGTATCTCCTTTTTCAGGTGAAGAAATAGAAGCACAGAAAAAAAATTCACTCTTCATCCATTCACTCATAACAACCATCTTTTCCTTTCAGTCTTTGAACCTATGTATAATAGTTGCTTTGCAATTAATAATTCCAATACCTGGGTCATGACATGATTGTTTCTACTGACTACCTTCCCTTGTCACATTTTACTCTTTCATGTTTAGTAACTTTTGTATGGTGTTCTATGTGGATGATATGCCATATGCAGTCTGAGTTATATCCTTTTCTACTGTGTAGCATAGTTTTTAGTTTCAAGGCCTGGGACTCATCTGAATGGGGTCTCAATTGAACACCCAAGGTTTTCAACAAGATCTCTTTACTCTGGTTGCACCAGAACTCCGTCTTTCATCTCTTACAAACTTTTTTTTTTAATCTCTCTCTCTCTCTCTCTCTCTCTCTCTCTCTCTCTCTCTCTCTCTCTCTTTTTAGCTCTGAGCTCTGCATGAGTAGTCTCTGGTAGCTCTCACCTTTGTACTCCATATGTTGGCTAAGGACCCATTATAAATTCTCATAATGATTTCTGGCTCACTTTCTCCCTACTCCCTGAAGCTTGGGACTTTATGCTTTCTACCTCCTTAGTTTACTAAAATCTCCGCTCTGCTTGGTATTTATTGCCTTGTGCCCCAGAAAGTTCAAACCTGGACCCACATCATTATGATTCCCTTTTTCCCCAAACCACTGATGTAGTTCATTTGTTGTTTTTGGTTGGAAAACAGTGGAGTACTATATTTTTATCATTTTATAGTTTTTTCCTTTTTTGGGTTTAAACTACGCTCATATTTTCTTATCATTGGATATTTTCTATGAATTTATTACTTTAAAAGTCTAGCCTATTTATCTCAATTACTACAAAATTTAGATAAATGTCTAAAAAAGCCAAATTCCCATATATTCACAATTGGTAAGGGGAGGTCAGGGTCCTCATATATCTATGTGTCTCTTTGTGTTGGGCTTCATATTATTTATCTATCTATTTATTTATTTATTCACATGTACTTAATAGTAAAATTTCTAATTTTGATAGACTTCCTTACAGGGGTAACAAGAGCAGATTATTTTTATTGTAACAATTGTCACTTAATAAATTTCATGTTAAAAATGTGCATTCTCATGTGTTTTGAAATATGGACATAATCAAAAAATCATCACGACACCAAGATAACAAACTTTTCAATGGCTCCAGAAAACTTCCTGTGTTCTTCTGTAATCCCTTCCTACCTCTATCCCTTTCCAAGGATACCACTGATCTGATTTCTGTCACCCTAAATTTAATTTTTATTTTGTAGAATTTTATATATGATATCATAAAATTTATATTGTTTTTTTATTGAATTATGGATGTTTTCAGTCGGTATAATTTTTTTTTATTCAGCTTTTTCTTTGTTGTGACCAAAATACCTGATAAGAACAATGTAGAGGGTGAAAAGTTTATTTTGGCTCCATTTCAGGGGTCTCAGTCCATAGACATCTGACTCTATAGCTATAGGTTCAAGGTGAGGCAGAACACCATGGCAGAAGGGTATGGCAGAGGAAAGCAGCTCAGAACATGGCAACAAGAAAGCAGAGGGAGCACCATTCAATATATGAACCCCAAAGGCACGCCCTCAATGACCTCCTTTTTAAGCCACACCCTACTTGCCTACAGTTACCACCCAGTTAAACCATATCAGTGAGTTAATCCACTGATTAGGTCACAACTCTCATCACCCAATTATTTCACCTCTAAACTTTATAACATTTTCTCACACATGAACTTCTGGAGGATACCATTTATCCAAACCATAACAACAATTTTAATATTTATTCATGGCATAATGGTTCATATTTTTGCACTGTGAGTGCTGTTCTACTGTATGGATATACTTCAGTTTCTTCACCTAATGGACATTGGATTATTTATACTTTTTGTGCTATTAAAAATAGGGTCAGGAATATGAATATATTACTTTTTCTAGTAGAATATTCCATTTCTTCTCACAACTTACTAATTTAGAAACTTATGTTGAAAAACTGTCTTTTAAAAGATGGCCAACCATTAGACAATTTCCAGAATCCCAATTAAAACCTCCAAATGACTGGAGTTTTGAGAGTACTTTTCTTCTTTGTTCTTTCTCTTTTTTTCAGTAATGACTTATCAGAAATAAGTGGGAAATGGGAAAGAAATAATAGTGAAGAATAAAGTAACAAATTAGAAAAATCTAGCTTTTGTTAGAAGATGAATCTATTCATTTCTTAGATGAAATTGGCCTCAGGCTTGTGAATTTTAAATTAATAAAGGCTATTGCATTTGAATGAAATGATTATAAAATGATTATAAGCATTTTCCTCAGGACGTTTTTTCTCACTAAGCCAGTACAGATGTGTTTTCATTCATAAAGATGTTGATGTTCCTTACAGCTTAAACCCAGTTTATATTTTTATTTTTTTCTGCCTATTTTCACTTAGTGAGAGACTATGCTTCAGTGTTTCCTTTTTTGGTGTGTATATAACTTTCTGGCTTTTCAGACATTTTTCCTTTGTAGAATTGTGCCCAGAAAGGGAAGTGACTCATTTCTATACAGTAGCATGTAGGTGTGTGATGAATGTTGGCTGCCAGGTAGAAATAGACAGTAATGCTGTGTAAATGGAGCTTTAAAACTACTAAAATCTGAAGGATTTCCATTTTCTTTGGAATTTAAATTGGGGGAAAATAACTTTAGAAGTTGGTTAAGGCTCTGAGCTCTGAGGAAGAACTTTAGGCAAATTAAAATATTATATAAATGTTATGAAATTGCCCATGGCCTAATCAAGAATGATAGTGTTTAGGATGCTTTGCCCCATAAAATATTGGCTTAGAACTGCATAGCTCAAGCAGGATGGCACCCTGGGTGTGGTATAGGCCTGATAACAGATTGCCCAGACAAATTCTTTAAGACTTCTGCTTTGTAAATTCCCAGAAATCTCCAAGTCTGTGTTCTTTACACTGATGCAGTATGAAGAAATGAGGAAGTTGATTGTATGGCTATCTGCCTCTGCAGACTTCTTAATGTTCTAAAAATAATGACAGAATCCTTGTTTTGAAGACCATAAGAAGTTGGGTTGCAAATACCTCATTATCCTGCAAAGTAGCTGTGATATTAAGATATGAGAATGATTTTTACATGTGTGGAGAGCCTTACAGTGGTGTTTTGCACAATTCCTACAGGGACAGGGCTCGTTAAATATGAAGAGTGTTAATATATAAAAAAATACCAGGCTAATTAAAATTTTCTTCTCCTAATAAAGCCAGATTCCACTGATTATGGCAGTACTTGGAACAGTACCTGATAAATATTACTGTGTACCTAATAAAGTTGCATAAGAATAGATAATTTAAAAACTGAAAAATTGTTAAGTTTAGAATTCTTCCTTGACACGTGATTATAAGGCTATTTATGTTTTAACTTTGCATTTTGCAGAAAAAATGTAGCCAACTTGATTTTTAAAATCTTTCATTGTGTGTGTGTGTGTGTGTGTGTGTGGTGCTGGGGACTGAACCCATCATTGTTTTGTTTTGATCATTGTTTTAATGTGCATTTAGCCTGGACCTCTCTAGTCAGCTGAAACCTGCTATCAAGTCTTAGCCTTCAGAAACACCTTATCATTATTCCTGCCACCCTTGAACTTATGTGATAATACCAGGTTAGCCTCATATCTAGTTGATACAACCACATTTCTTACTTATGCAAGACATGACATTCAAACTTGAGGTTAATGTCTGAAGGTTAACTTTCAATGCTAGTTAGCCTGGTAGAGGCAACTTAAAATATCCTTGTGTTCTTTCCATGTTGAATGTTGAATTCCAAAAAATTAAGTAATAAAAAGAACAGATGGACATGTAAAACAAAGAGATGGCACTTTCATTAGATAATTTTATATATTTTAAATAAATGAATATTTATAAAATTACAAAATTTACATATGTCATTGTATGTTATAAAATTTTAAATGCTAACAAATGGAGGAAGAATCCAATGAGAATAGCCTATATTCTAATTTTTGTAGAAATTTTAACTTTGTAAAAAAACTTAATGATTCAAAATTTCCTTGGGGAAAAACGCATACTAATTTGTAACAACATCTGTGAGATATCTTCTTCAGTTAAGAGATAACAAACAGCATACAAAGTATGAAGAAGAAAGTGTAAGAAGTAGTGATGGACTCAAAAGTATCAGCTGATCTCAGACAAAAGTGATCATTTAGTAAAGCAGATGTGTTGCATAGAAACCTAGTGAGTGAGAAGGCTAAGGAAAAATATTTAAAATATTTTTTAATGAGATGATAATAATTCCAATATCTGATAATGTTTCATACTTATTCTTATTGTTCATAAATTCATTTTGTTATGGCAAAATCAACTTAAGTCCCAGCTTTGGTTACATAAGAATTTTAGAACTCAGCCTCCACTAGATTAGAAGTGAATACAGAGTATTAACAGCACATAGTAGAAGGTTCTTTAACTCTGTTAGAGATCAGGGAAGATGCCTGAAAATGAGTAGGAGTTCACCAGAAAAAAAAGGGGTGTGGTGAGTATGAGGAGGGCGTGGACCACAGGAGGTTTAGGATTACTAGGGCATAGCATTTAGGGCTAGGGTTGTGGATGATGCAGCTAGAGAGGAACTATATCACCTTTAGGCTTTTTCTTCTGAAGAAATTTAAGAAGAATGACTTGCTTAAATTTGCAACATTTCATGATGGTTTAAGTGGAGCAGTATGGATATTGGTTATAACAGAGACAAAACTATTTAGGTAGCTACCGGAATAGTGAAAGAATGAGATGAAGAGAGCCACACTGAGACATTGTTATATTTGAGATATGTTTCAAAAGTCAAGTAAGTAAGATTGGCGATGATTGGATTTGAAGAGAGGGAATTCCAAGAAACTGCCTAAGCATCATGGCAGGGAGACTATCTGGATTATGGTACAATTAGAGATGTGAATGTAGGAGGTTTGTGGTTAAGGGAGGTGCGATGTTGAGCTTTGGTGCTAATGAGTTTCACAGTGGTTAGGATAGCAGGCATGAGCTGAGTACCTCTGGAATGTGATCAAGCACACCCAGAAGCAGATGTAGGTAGAGAAATGATGGGAGCTGGTGAAATCACTTGAGGAGAGCACTAGAAGTGTTAGAAGGTGATAAGTTCCATGGGTGGGCAGGGGAGAGAAATAGAACATGGCAAGGAAGATGAAGAATACTGAGATTTAAGGAGAGGATTTAAATTTTTATATTGGGTGGACAAGTAAGCTTCATTGAGGAGCAAAAGAGCACTGGAACAAAGACTTGAAGAATGAGGAAGTCATTTGTGTGGGTGTTTGGGAAGAGCATGTAGGAGAGGGCTCAGCCAGATGAGCATTCTTAGGTATGCTAGGAACATGAAGGAGGCCAAAGTGCCTTGGATAGGTGAGTGGGCAGGTAGTGGGGAGGTAGTCGGAGGGGAGTCCAAAGAGATAACCCTGAGCATGCAGGCCTTTTTTTAAAAAAATATTTTTTGGTTGTAGTTGAACATAATTTCTTTATTTTTATGCGGTGCTGAGGATCGAACCCGGGCCACGCACATACTAGGCTAATGCTCTACCGCTGAGCCACAACCTCAGCCCAATGCAGGCCTTTTATGGCTTTTGTGAGGGTCTTTGGTTCTTCCTTTGTGAACTATAAAATATTGAAACACTTTCAGCAATGTAATGATATAATCTGACAGTGACTTTAATGGCATCACTATGGGATGGGACAGTACTCCACAAGGAAGCTGTTGTAGCAATCAAGGGAGAACCCCCAGCTTTATCTCCTGCCATATGTATTCCTGGCATATGTGTCTCTCCCTCACCTCAGGACCCTGTACATGCTGATCTTCTCTGAGGTGCTGCCTTCTTGCCATTCATCTTTGCTTGGTTAACTCCTCTGGCTCTTTCAGACTTCTCTCAAACACCACTTTCTCAACAAGAGAAAGAAGACTTCCCTGTCTCCCAGTCTACTTTAGCTTCCCACTGTTGTAAACTCTCAAGTTTCCTAGTATTTTACCTTTTTGAAGCTTGTTTGTAAATTTATGAGTGAGTTGGTCACATTCCACGAAGAGTCCATATAGTTCATGAGTGCAGAAACTTATGGCACCTTAGTAAATACTTGCTGAATGAGTTGTAAATGAGTAAAGGGATGGTTAAATAGATGAAATAATGAGGTAGAAAGAAGACTCTAAGCTTGAAATTGAAGTATTTGATAGATTGGGCTACCAATTGATAACTGCAGTGAGGAGAGAGAGGCAAGGTGGTAAAATCAAATTTAGGAACTTCAGAGGCGGATGGTCATCTGTCCTGACCATCCATCAAAAGCAATTGCCCCTCAATTTTCTCCATTCTTTTAGTCCTTTAGAAATTATAAAAGAAAGGAGAGAGTTTTAATAGTCTATGTAAGTCAACAAAAGAAAATGTCTATCTCAAGAGTAAATCATTAGCAAATTCATTGATCATCTTTAGCCCAAACCAGATAGTCTCTGAATGAAAACATTTGGTCTTTCATTACAGGTCTCTAAGAATAGCTTCTGTTGCACTTTGTGTTTGATTTTCACAAGTCTTATAATTTCCTCTCTGAGCTACATTCATCAGACTTGTCTTATAGTAACGCACTTAGTTAAGTTTTTATGAAAACCTATAGCTGTGAAGAAAAAACAAATTTTAAAGTCCAGTAAATAAATTCTGGAGGACTTTTTTATTACAGGCATTGCTGGGAAAAGATTTTTTCAGAAAATGAAATGGTTGCAGGATGGCCACTATCATGTATTGGGCCAATTAAACTCAGCAAACTGCAAAACTCTAAATTGACTGAATTTTTTGTATTGTTTCCATCTTTCTTCAAGAGAGTTCTCTAGAGTGATTGAATGTGCATCACAACATTTTCATAATTTTACCACTGGAGGGCTCAGTGGCTTTTTTAATGTTTCTTTTAGGAGACCATATATTATTATGTTTGTGGAGCAGTGAGAATTGGAGACAAAAATGTTTTTCTCCTTCTTGAGAAAACCTGTTTTGGGGGTTCCCAAGTGGATGAATCACTATAGCCAAAAAAGTTTTCGTAAATGTCCTCAAGGATGTAAACTCTGGTCTTTGCTGCAGGTTAACTGAAATAAAATAGGATACACTAATGTCTCTCCCAGGGAATACAAGGGACTTAAGATACTGAACAAGGTTTAAGCTCAGATGTGCATGTGTATATGTGGTGTGTTTCCAAGTGTATTCTGGTAGCAATATACGGGAACAGTGAAATAAGGGTTTAGAAGTCTGTGATGGTCCAGATATTGATTAATGTAGTTGGGGTAACACTATAGTTTGGATGTTGGGTGTCCCCCAAAGGCCCATGTGTTGAAGGTTTGGTCCCAGGGTGAAAACTTTGAAAGGTGGGCCTTGTAGATATCCTTAGATCACTGGAGAATTCCAAAAGGGATTGTAGGACCTCATGCCCTTCTTCTTTCTTTCTTTTTGTCCCATGGCTTGTGACATAGTGATTTTGCTTGGCCATATGCTCCTATCATGATGTGCTGCCTTCCCACAGGCCCATCTACAATGGAGTAAAAGGAAACCATAAGCCAAAATAATCCTTTTATTTTTGTAAGTTCATTATCTTAAGTATTTTGTTATAGTGATGAAAAGCTATAACTAACACAGGTAGGAATGGGAATATTTAATTTAATTTAAATACTTTATTTATTTTTGGTACTGGGGCTTGAATCCAGGGGCTCTCCTAATCACTAACCACATCCATGGCCATTTTTATTTTTGAGAAAGGGACTTGCTGGATTGCTTGGGGCCTCACTATGTTGCTGAGGCTGGCTTTGAACTTGAGATCATCCTGCCTCAGCCTTCCAAGCCACTGAGATTATGGGCATATGCTACTGTACCTGGCAGGAGTGACAATACTTTAAAAGACTAATTGAAAGGAGATGGGGTGGGTTTCAGGGGACCAGTATTCATAGACAGTTCCAGGACACCTGTTGCATGTCCAGTTATAAAGATTGTGATTGGGATGGGGTTCTTTTCCTGGAGGTGTTATATATGGCTGTTGGCTCTTAAAATCTGGTGCTGAAACATGGATTCATCACAGGAATTCTGATGTAAGTAACACACCAATTTGGTATCTGCATATTTTTTTTTGATGATTAGTAGGAGGCAACAATAACAATGAAGGAGTAACAAGGTAATATTATGCAAAAACTTGGGTAAGTATTGACTCTGAAGTGAAAGTATAGTATAAAGCCAACATACAGGGATGGGGTTGTAGCTCAGTGGTAAAGTGCTTGCCTAGCACATGTGAGGCACTGGGTTCAATTCTCAGCACCACATAAAAATAAATAAATAAATAAAATAAAGGTATTGTGTCCAACTACAATAAAAAATAAAAAAAAAAATAAATAACAACAGAAATGGAAATATCAGAATGGCTCCCAGAATGTATCAGTAACTCAATTCTACTTCATTTGGTATGTGATTTAATACTACTAATCTATAAACTAATTATGAAGGATGAATAATAGGCCATTCAGAAAGGAGATGATTGCTTACACTGAAACCTACACAGACGTAGGGGAATCTGAGAAAAAGGAGTTTGGTCTGGAAACTGTTTAAGAAGATGGCACAGAACTTCGCTTCCCCTCACATTGCAATGGATGCTTGTTCCTCTAAAATTTTGAATCATGGATAAATTCACCTTCTTCTGATTTCAGGCTTATTTTGCAACATTTATTTTTATTTTTGCAAAGATGGGAATGGAACCTGGGGTCTCACACATACTAAGGCAAGTCCTCTACCATTGAGCTACATTCCCAGCCTGTTTTCTACAACATTGTGTTTATGACTTGGCCTTAGATTTGATTTGGCAGAGAATGTACTGGTCATACCAACATGTGTCTTCAGACCCATATGTCACTTGTAGTTTTCAGATTGGCTCAGCATCTACCAGAGTTGGATGCTGAAGGAAGCAGCTCTGAGCCAGCAGCTGAGAACAAGTCTGGACCATGGTGAATTTCCCAAGGCAAGTGCTCCCTTGTTAGGTTGCTGGCGGCCTGCCAGTGCGCCTGTTTTAGTGATGCCCACTATTGTCCACCTTTCTTCCATTCTCTGCAGATCCTACAAACTGTTTCCCAGAGTAAGTCAGAAAGACAGGGAGGGACTAGCAGAACTATAATTTTCAAAGAAGAGAACAAAGTAATATCATTATAATTTTTCTCATTGTACTTTATTAATGACTCAAGGAGTTGTGAGCATTTGAATGTGCTTAGCATTGTATTTTCTTCTCTTGTGTGGCACTGCAATTTTCCAAGAAGATAAAATGGGATATTTCTCTCCCTGTGAAGCCTAGTTTTCTTGCCATGAAAGAGCAGCTACGACCTCTAGCAAAGGGTTTCCCTGGAGGCAGAGAACAGTCAGTGAGTGGTAAGCTTAGCCATGGGGTTCCCTACCTCAGTAGTACCCAGAGGAACTGAGGCAGTCCCTTACTCGGGGTTATTCTCTTCTGGTGGATTCCAAGTTTGCTCCTACTTATCCCTTGCTCAAATGATCTATTTGCAGCTACCCTCTGCAGATGTTTCCAGGGAGCTTCAGTCTAGGCTTAGTCATGGCACCTGCTAGTTCTGGGGAAATGTGAAGGGGCTAAGAAGTGGCAGACATGACTTCCCCCAGACTGTTTCTGCCATGGGAATGTCTGGAATCCCTAAATTTGGCCTGACAAGATGCAGCCTTGCCTATCTTTAGAGGATCTTCAAAGATTCTGGCTCAAGGGACAGGCTGAAGAGAAGTACCTGAGGTATTCTACTACACAAGAGTATTCCTGGGAACTTCCTGGGAAGAACTAGTACAAAAGTGGCTTAGACTACAAGAATTATAAGGAAGTTATAATTAAAATGCTTTAAATAAGAAGGCCGTTTTAAAGCCCTCCTAGTGAGGAGTTTTGAGATAGGTACTATTATGATCAGTCTGACTGCTCAACAGAGTCAAGGGCCCATGCTACTTCACATTTCTCTTCTGCCATCATTAGGACATCAGAGATGCTTCCCCTGCTGTCACAGGATAACTCCAGAAGTTCTGATTATCCTGTGTTCTTGGATGTGTTATATGTACTTGTGGTCCAGCCTCTCTGAGACTGATGCTGGAGCATGGAGTGAGCATGGAATTCTGACATATGTGTCACAATTATTTGGCATCTGCATAAATTTTGTTTGTGTGATTTTAGGTGGGAGGCAAATGGTGAATGTCTCTATGTGCATCTCTCCTTTTACCAAGAAGGAAAACCCTTCATGTGATCATCCAGCAGCCTTCACCTTAGGTCTTTTTGGTCAGAACTAAATTTGCATGCCCTCCTTCTGTCCAGTTATCAGCAAAGACTGTACAAAAACCTTATATAGACCAATTACATTTGACCTTCTGGGAATGGGTATGTTGCTTCCTAGATGTCTTCAGGAAATACATGATAAAACATAAAGAAAGATGGCTGCCTGTTAACTCTATTACCCAAGATCTGAAAAGAGAAAGCCACTTCGCCCCCATCATGCATGTATTATCAATGGAAGACTTTGATTCTTTTCCATTTGAATTATATCAAAGAGAATTGAGAGTACCTCCTAGAATTTGTAGACATCATAGTGGTATTGTATGCTAGATCGTATTATTGATATTGCATATATGTATTACCTGAAGATCTAAAAATAGAATGTAGATATTGACTACAATACAATTCAGCCTTGCTTGGAGGCTGGAAGATGTGTGAAATGACCTTAAGAATTATTTTTTAATCAGTTGATAAGAGGAAATATCATTAACAAGGAATTAACTAAGAACTGTATTCAAGATGTCAGGAATGGGCATGGCTTCTCAAACTTTGAGAGGCCTTAAAAGTTCAGAACTACATTCTTCTGGTTCAGTTAGTCTTAAACTTCACTGTGTATGAAAATTATTAGGGAGCTGGTTAAACATACCACTTGCATACCACTTTCCAAATATGTTAATTCAGTAGGTGTATAAGTTTCTGTTACTGTGTAACAAATGATAAAATTTAGTAGCATCAAACAATGCCTATTTATCATTTCACAGTTGTGTAGACAGTAGTAGTTTGGGTAAGTTTCCTAGATGGGTAAGTTTCCTAGTTATAACTAGCTGGAGAAAGTCTGTTTTTTCAAGAGCTCATGTCATTTGCCCCATCTGGATAATATCTATTTTAAAATCAAGTGATTAGTAACCTTATTTACATGTGAAAAATCTCTTTGGCTATGTACCTTATTATAATAATGGGAGTAAGACCAGAAGGTGGACATCATGGGGGGGTATCTGAGAACTCTGCCTACTATAGTATATCTGAAGTGGGAACTTTATGTCTGTCTGCATGTTCAACAGATTCCTCTAAGATTCTGTGCCAAAGTTAAGTATCAGAACTCTTTCTGAACTATGACTACAGTAATCCTCATGGATTAAACAGAATCTCTTTAAATCAGAGAGGGAAGCCAAAAACTGTGAAAAAGTTAATGTGCTGAAATGATCCAGTTTTGAATAAAATTGCTATTGCAGTGTAAGTAATAAATGATCATTTGCATTTCCTGAGTCTACAGGGTGTAGAAGTAGGTCCATCAAGTAGTAAGAGTGTTATAGAGTACATGAGAATTACAGACCATTGTGCTCACTGAGCCACATTGAAAGGGAAAAAAGTTCCATTAATGAGCATTCCAGGCCAGTTTCAAAGGACTCCTAGCACCTGAATTTTGGAAGCACAGAGTTTATAAAGGCAAAAACTACAAGGACTGGGGAGTACATGTAGGTCAGGAAAGACCTTGTTGAGTCAGATATTTTGATTGCATGAGAGAATTGTTTTGATTATACATTTTAGAGTGATTTTTGTTATACATTGGGGCCATAGTCAGGGATGCAGGAAGGTCCTACTATTATACTGTCAACATAGATACTGGTATCAGGAGGCTGGAAAGAAAATATTTAAGCAAGCATATAAAAAGGAAGTCAGATCAGAACAAAATGGTGTTACTTTGGTTCTTTTCCATTTCAAAGAGATGTTTCTGTCTTTAAATTGGTGTTAGACCCTGGAAAAGCTTTGCAGCTATGAGAAATCATGGTCTGTTTTTGCTTTTTTTTTTCCTTCCTGTTCTGAGGGGTGTTAGAAAACTGATCAGCTTATTTAGCATGTTTATATTAGGTATATTCAGAGTATGTAGAATAAATGTTTGAATTTTTAGAAGATATTCCAGGTTTTTATCTTATAGGTGTTATTCCATTTCTTGGTTGCTAAAAAAAAAAAAAAAAGAAAAACAAGAAAAACTCCTTCTCTTCTCCTTTTTCTCTACTTCCCTCCATCCTTCCCTTTCTCTTTCCCTCCCTATGTCCTTCTCTTCCATCTTCCTGACAATGAGACATAAGAAGACGACTGAAAAGTTTTTGGAAAAAGTCTTCCATTGATAATACATGTATGATGGGGGCGAAGTGAGGGGAGCCCCTCTTTTTTGTTAGATGTCGTCACAGAAAAGCATGATACTGGGTTGCAGCAATTACTTTCAGTCAAGTGAGACAAGGCTGTGTACTAAAGGTGTGGAGCAGCATGACAGAAAGAGACTGAAGGAGCTATTAAGTGCACCATGATGGCTCAGCTCTGGCCATGTGTGAAATAACAAGTCCACTAATGGTGTAAGTCATTTTGAGGTGGATATTGTGTTATAACCAATAAAAATATCCTCACTGGCAGAGACTGTGCTCAAATCCAGTGTAAGCAACATAGACACAATTATATAAGATAAGTAGTAGACTCAGAGCACATAGGTGGTTTCTAGTTTCTCAAGATGGGTAGAATTATTGGTGGAAGGTTTTGATTTCTTAAAATAGTTAAAATGTAAAGAAAGTGGATGGCTGTAAAGATAACATATGGAACATAATAGGATAGCACTTCTAGTTTAGGAATTTATCAAGGCAGGGGCCTGCCACGAAAGGTTCTAGATTAATATACTCTTAATTTGGATGATGTCTGATTTATCAGTGTTTCAAAAACTGTATGCACCATCTCTTTGTTGTTCTTTTAAAAAAATCATTGTCTGACTAAAGTTCACAACTATTTCTCTTGTTTTCTATGATAGTTCTACACTTTATATTTAGGTTTATGACCTATTTCTGGTTGATTTTTGTATACCATATGATGGGGAAGTTCACCAGTGAAGCTACAGGGCCTTAAGTTATCATTGTGGGAGAGTTTTTAGCAAATTAAAATTTAATAGCTATGTGGCTAAGTCAGGTTATCTGCTTTTTCTTGCATCAGCTTTGGTATTTTACACCTTTCAAGGAATTTGTCCCATTTCCTCTAGGCTGTCCATTTTGATTGAAATTTTTATTCACAATATTCCTTCATTCTTTTATACTTGCATAATGTGTAATAATACAACTGAAACATTTTAAGTACTATGTTTATTAATATTATACTGAAAGAAGACATGAGGTTTATGAAATAGCAATGGACTATTATTAATTTATCAGTAGTAACAGTATTGACTCCCCTTTCCTCAATCTTTCACCCTTATTGGAGAATAACAGTCAATTGTCACCTAACATGTTCTGATGTCTGACCTAGTAGTGAGGAACTGTAAAATCTGAATCTGGAAACTTATGTAAATGTTGATCCCTCCCCTACTGAAAGAGGGAGAGAAAGAGAAAAACTTAGTTTTCTCAATGCAAACAGATTTTACTTAGGAAGAAAAAGTAAGATTTTTGAATTATTAGCCATTGGAATATAAGTAAGTATGTTCAGGAGAAGGTAAGAAAAGTGTTTTTGAGTTTAAAACCTGTTGTCCCTGCAGCTCATCTCTCTTGGAAATGTAGACATATACCTCTGCAGACCTAAACCTTTGTAGGTGGTCTCTCACTAACTGACTTCTTTTAAGCTTTTAAGAATTTTTTAATATTTATTTTTTAGTTATAGGTGGACACAATATCTTTATTTTATTTTTATGTGCTGCTGAGGATTGAACCAAGTGCCCCACTCATGGTAGGAGAGCACTCTATCTTTGAGCTACAACCCTAGCCTTAAGATTTTTCTGATGACACAAGTATCAAGTTTATTTGCTCAGAAAGTATGCAGAAAAATTAAAAGTGTTCACTTCTTGGACATTACCTCTTTTATTCTTGTGTTAGAAATTTGTATCCTCTCGGGCTGGGGATATGGCTCAAGCGGTAGTGCACTCGCCTGGAATGCGTGCGGCCCGGGTTCGATCCTCAGCACCACATACCAACAAAGATGTTGTGTCTGCCGAGAACTAAAATAAATAAATAAATAAATATTTAAAAAAAAAAAAAAGAAATTTGTATCCTCTCTTTTTCTCCTAATCAGTCTGATTTGGTTAGAGGATTATCAATTGTATTGATAATTCTTAAAAATTAATTGGTTTCATTGATTTTTTTAGTTTTTGTTTTTATTTTATTAATTTCCCCAAAGTTGTTTATTGTTTCTTTTATTCTACTTACTTTGGATTTAATTTACTCTTCCTTTTTTAGTTTACAAAAGTAGTAATTAAAGTGATTAATTTGTATCCTTCTTTTCTATTATAGACTTTTAATGCTACAAATTTTCTTCTATTTTAGTGATACCCACACAGTTTCATACATTTTAATATTTTCATTTCATTCAGTTAAAAATCCTTCCTTATTTAATAACTCATTTGTTCTTTGACCCATGTATTTATATAGAAGTATGCTAATTCATTTATAAATATTTAGGATTTTTCAGAGATCTTTCTATTTCTAATTTAGTTCCATTGTGATTGAACATGGAACGTTATGAGGAAAAATAACATTAATTTAAAAGTAATAAAGTGGTCAGTTTATCAAGAGAACATAATCTAAATGTTTGTGAGCCTAATAATAGAACTTCAAAATACATGAAGAAAAAGCGGATCACTTTGTCAGGAGAAATAGATCACAATTAAAGTAAGACATTTTAACAACTCTTTCTAATAGTTTATAGAATAAATATAAATACAATAAAAATATAGAAAATTTGAGCATCACAACTCAACTGTCATTCATTGAACATCACATGCAACAACTACAGAATCCACATTTTTTACTTGGATCCTTTTAGATATATTGAGACTTATTTTATGACTCTAGTATTATAGGTCTTGTTAAATGTTCTATGTACACTTGAAAAGATTATGTTTAAAAGGATATAGTCACTGTATAAAGGACCCAAGTCAAGAATGTTTATTCTGCAACTGTTGCATATAATGTTCAATGGATGACAATTAAGTTGAATTGTGGTGCTCAAATCTTCTGTATTTTTATTGAGTTTCTACTTATTCTATCAACCATTAGGAAGAGTTGTTAAAATCTCTTACTTTAATTGTGATTTATCTGTTTCTCCTGACAAAGTGATTTGCTTTTTCTACATGTTTTGAAACTCTATTATTAGTAATGCAAAAAAAAGAGTACATGTATAATGGCATAAATTGGCGTGAACATACTTTATATACAGAGATATGAAAAATTGTGCTCTATATGTGTAATAAGGATTGTAATGCATTACACTGTTATCATGTATTTAAAAAATAAATTTAAAAAAGTGGACACATGCACACTTGTGTGTGTGTGTTAACAAATCTAAAAAAAAGAGAAACTCTAGTATTAGCCTCATAAACATTTAGATTATGTTCTCTTGATAAAGTGACCACTTTACTACTTTGAAATTAATGTTATCTTCCTCATAATATTCTGTGTTCTGAAGCCTTCTTTCCTAGTATTAATATACTTTATTTGGATTACTGTTAGCATATTTTTCCATAATTTTGTTTTAACCTCTAGTATCCCTAAATTTAAATTTAGGTTTTTTTTTTGTAGAATGCATATAATTAAATATTCTATTTTTTTCAACCTAACAATCTCTCCCTTTTAATTGGGTTATTTGAGCCATTTACATTTCAATATGATTACTGATATGATTTTTAGTCTATCATCATTTTGTGCTTTTTCTATTTGTTCCATGTCATTTTTGGTCTCCTTTTCCTCGGTATCTGTTTTTGTTTAAATTAATTTAGTGTTTTAGTGGTATCATTTTCTCTTCTATTTATTAGTTATGATTTTAGTTATTTTAGTGGTAGTAGCTCTCACCTGGAAGTGATTTTGTCCTGTGCATCCTTAAGACACTAATTTAAAAAAAAACTTAAAGTAAATAACATAAAGATCATTAGAGTAGATAAAAATAAGTGGGGGTAAGAAGGAGAGTGAATGGGGGGAGAAGGGGGTAGGGAAAAGGGAAGTACTAGGCACTGAATTAGAACAAATTATATTCTATGTTTTTATGAGTATGTCAAAATGAAACCTAATGTTATGTAAAACTAAAAAGAACCAATAATGAAAAAAGAGTTTATTTGACAATGTATAAGAACTTTTTTTATTTTTACAACTGGGGGAATGCTACTAGCATCTAGTGAATAGAGTCTAGGGATGCTACTAAACATTCCATATGCACATAATAGCTACCCCTGACCAAAAAAAAAAAAAAAAGATCTGTCCCAAAAGATCAAAAGTGCTAAGGTTGAAAAACATTGCTTCAGATTTTATACACTGACTTCAATTCATCAAAATCTACCTTCAAATAATATTATGACTTCTCATGTGTTGTGTAAGAATCTTATAATTTTATACTTCTAATTCTCCTTGATTGACCTTAATACTGTTGTTACCTTACATTTATTGGTATCTGTGATATAAATTCTACAAAATATTGTTACTGATTTCATTTAAGTAAACAATTATCTGGAAGATATTTAAGTAATAAGAAAAACCTTATACATTTATCAATATAGTTGTCATTTCTGGTACTCCATTACCTTGTGAAGATTCACATTTCCATTACCTTCTTCCTCTGTCATAGCGATTCCTTCCTGCACTGTGGCCTCGAGTTTCTCAAGGCAGTAAGTTGGGACAAGTGTAGGGCCCACTTACTATATTATCTTTCAAAGATTACTATCTTTGGGGCCTGACATTCTTATCTTAAAAACTATTGTTTAATATTGAATTTTTGGTTTTTGTTGGGGGTGGGGTAGGGCTGTGGCTATTGTTTCAAATGGGAGGTTAAATCTTATCCTTGTTAACTACTTGTCCAGAAGCAGATGTTCATGCAAATGTGTGTGTGTGTGTGTGTGTGTGTGTGTGTGTGTGTGTGGTTTTTAAAATTTTTTTGTAGTTGTAGATGAACAGAATGCCTTTATTTTATTTGTTTATTTTTATGTGGTGCTGAGGATCGAACACAGTGCCTCATAAATGCTAGGCAAGCACTCTGTCACTGAGCTCAGCCTGAGCCCCATAAAGGTGTCTTAATACATGCCTGTGCATCAATTTTGAGTGGATTTGGCTTCAAGTTACCACGGGTTGCTTTTGTCTAATGCATATTTTTCATGATGTTAAAATTATCTTATAAATATATGAAAATGTTATCTGGCATGAACACATGGAGATTTTGTGTACCAAATTGCCCTGTTTCTGCAGTTTTTAGATTATGTTTTAAAAATTTTTCACTATTTCAGTGACATTTAGGAAATGTTTGAGTGCCCACTGTATATAAGAGGCAACTAGAAGATTATTGAAGATAATATTATCTCCTATTATTGGTTAAATTTCTCTAGTAGGATTCAAAAGTCATTTTTCATTCTTTTACCCCAATTTATATTCTCCATGAACATTTTGAAATTTTGCCTTTATTAAGAGCAACGTTTCTGAATAAGATTAAATCTAAATTATGGGGAATATTTTTTTCATCATGTGCTAATGAGAAATTATGAAGACTGAATATAGAATTTAAGTTAAATAAAAGATGTGTGGGTATGTTCTTACAGCTGTCAGTGTCAATTCACATCAAATTCACTTCTTCATTGAAATTTAAGTTGTTCAGAAAATGTATTTCTTGTACATATACTGATTCAGATTGATGTTTTTGACAGTTTTATGGCCAGGGAACCCGAAAACCCTAATACTGTGTCCCTCAATCTGTTTTCCACCATCCCTACCCGCTCCCTCCACCCTTCCCAGACTCACTAGTAACCATGTTTCATGGAACCCAAGTACAATGGGAATAAAGATTCATCTCAGTGTAGTTGTTTAAAGCAGGACCTCTAGAATAAGATACCTGCTTTCTTCCTAGCCCTGAAACTTACAGACCTTGGACAAGCCACTTAACCTCTCATTGCCTCAGTATCCTTTTCTCATCTGTGAAATGGGCTTAATAGTAGGATCTATTTAATTGGGTTATCATGAGGGTTAAATTCATACACACAAATATGCACTCCCGTATACTGAACAGTGCCTTTTACTTTGATTTAAGGATAAACCTAGACTTCTTCATAAGATTTTAAAATCTCCAAGCCTTAGACTAATTGTTTGTTAAATAAAAATAAGGCCCCTACCTGAGTGTTAGTTGTGATACAAGTCAAAGTGGTCCTTTCTGGCAGCAGAGGTGCTAGAAATTGTGGCTGAGCTCTGGAGGCCTCTTTTCTTCTCTCTTTCCTGGGTCACAGTGACTAGCAAGGGAATGACAGAGATAGATAAACATATAGGAAGAGAGCAGGAAAAGGATAAATGGGAGACCATTTCTTTAGCCCTTCCACTTTGGAAAAGGAAGTCTGTTTCCAGTCTATTCCACTAAGCTGCTCAGTATGTAGGCACAGGGTCTCTGTCACCCTTTGACACATAGTCTTTATGAAGCATCACTGGTCAGCAACCTGACATTGTGTAACCCTGTCTAATCGTTAATCTCATCAATGAGGAAGATTAAGAATTGGGGAAAGGAATGGTGGTAGCACTTGCAAATGCTTTGGAGTATCTTAGAAGAGGAATTGTAGATATATGATCCAAGATTTTGGTAGAATCAAGTTGATATCATCATATGGTATGTAGTTCATTAGTGTTTTTGGTTAGCAATTAGCTCTAAAATTCTGCCAAGTAGGGCTGGGATTGGGGCTCAGCAGTGGCATACTTGCCTTGCATGAGTGAGGCACTGGGTTTAATTCTCAGCACCACATATAAATAAATAAAATGAAGGTCTATCAACAACTAAAAGGGGCTGGGGTTGTGGCTCAGGCTCAGGGGTAGAGCACTTGCCTAGCATGTGCAAGGTGTTGGATTCCATCCTCAGCACCACATAAAAATAAATAAATAAACAAAGGTATTGTGTCCAACTACAACTAAAAGATATTTAGAAATATGTATGTATATGTATATAAACTCTGCCAAGTCACTTCAGTGCTCAAGCACTTTCGGTGGCTCTGCGTAACTATTAAGATAAACCTAGACTTCTTCATAATATTCTAAAATTTCCAAGCCTTAGCCTAATTGTACCTTTGTAAATCTTTCTGTGGATCCTTTTGGTGAAATTGCTTATTTTGGCATTCGTCAGCTCTTGGTGGGCATCCTCCACATTTTCTGTGCTTCTTAGCTTCTATTTGTTAAAGCAAGTCAGAGCTCTCACCTAGTTTGTCCTTTTTTCTTTCACCACTCATTTGTGCTCTACCCACTTAACATTCAGCTTTTAAGTTTTATTTCTTCTGGCAAAACTTCCCTGCTGACCCCCAGGATCTGGCTCTTTTTTTTTGGCTCCATGGAGGATTTTCTAAGTTTTTGGCTCAAACCCTCTTATTTTCCCTCTTGGATATCTCTCAAGTTCCTCTGTGTCTTCCTCCCTATGATTGATTCTCATATTAAATCTCTTTTCCCATCTGGTATGGCTATACTTCCAGAACCTTAATTCAAAGTGTATAAAATTCAGTTTATTACAAATGTTCTCTCTGTGCTGGATAAGCTGAACTGCTTAATTTATGAATATTAATCATTTTTCTCTTGTTCTTTTGGCTATGCTATTTCTTTAATTAAGACCATCTCTTAAAAGTAATCTTTCTTAATCTTTATAATATCAATCAAATAGCACCTTTTTACTGAGGCTATCTCTGAACAATGTATTAGAAATGCCTCCTTTTTCTTTAGCCATTTGCTAGAACTGCTATAATAGCAATTTTTTTTTTTTTTAGTTTTTGGTGGACACAACATCTTTATTTTATTTTTATGTGGTTCTGAGGATCCAACCCAGCGCCCCGCGCATGCCAGGCAAGAGCGCTACTGCTTAAGCCACACCCCCAGCCCTATAATAGCAATAATAATTCATTTATTCTTAATGTTGTCTGTGTATTTGTCTTATTTATTCCACTTAATTGTAAACTCTCAGGGAGTGGGGACAGCTGCAAAAGAGCTCATGATGGTTCCTTATATGTTTTAAGTTAGTAGTTTCTGAGTAGTGATGTGATCCTACCTGTTTAGAGCTGTTCAAGCATGTATTTTCTGAACTATTTTGGTTAATACATATTGAGTGAGCTTTTCACCCAACTAGATTATAGCATGCCTTATGCTTGAGAGTAGAGACATGCTTTATACTTCTTTGTATTTTCACAGTTTAATAAGCCCTTTATATTCTTTTTTTGAAGCAAAGACTTATTAATTGATAGTGTTAATAAAAGAGAATACCCTAGTGATTAAAAACCATACATATATTAGTCCTTTAATTATGCCCTCTATCTTTGTATGTAGAAACAGTCCATCATCAGAAAGGAAAATGTCTGTCTTGGATGGGAATCTGATCTCTCTTTGGCAGCTCTCATTTTCTCTCTTTTGTCTTTTCTGAATTCTGGAGCCAGTAGAAGCTCAGAGCTTTGTCCTGGGCTAGGAATAGAAGTGGGGGATGAATGATTCTGCCGGTGATTAATAGAAAAACTCTCTAAACCTCCTGTTTATAATGGAGTGGAACACCTACCTACCTAACACCCTGTTATTTTCCTAATATTAACTATCTTTCAGAGTATAATTTCACAATGTTGTTATGTTTAATAAGTCAGTCTCTCCTCTGCTTTACCTATCAAAAGTTAGAGTAAGACAGAAAGAAATGAGCTAAGGAGAAAAGAAAATTTGCGATGCTCAGTAAAGTAGAATTTCTACATGAAACTGTCAGAATCAAAATTTCTGAGCTTGAATCTAACAGTTATGCTAGGCTTCAAGGCATTATGTTCTTAATTTTCCCCTGAAACTAAATAAGTGAATCAAATTCTTTGGTAGCCTCCCAGGCATGGGCCTAAGTCAGTTTGTCTAGGAGGCTGGTAGACTGAGAGAGACCTCAAGACCTTCTAATCAACATCCTCTCATATATTTATCTAGTTTCTTTTGAGTGGCATAAAATTCCATTGTGTTTTGTAGTCTGCCTTTTGTCTGGACTTTCAAAGCTGTTTTGTTGATTGCCTCGGAAAATGAAATATTCCTTCTTGACCTCATGTGGAAAATGATCTCAAATTGCTTTTTCTTCACTTCATTTCATCTTGATATCAGAATATTTTTATATGGGACTGCAGTGTTAAAGCAGGCTATTAGATTTTGGCAAACATTTGGAGTTTTTCTTTTTTAAATTGCATTTTTTTTACTTAACAGTAAATATTTTCACACAAAACTCCGATATTATATGACTTCATAAAATTCTTTCGTAGACAATAGAGAAAGGAGCCCTCTATAGTTGTTGAGTTAAAAAAAGAAAGTTTTCTGAAGGAATGGTAAATGGTAAGAAAGGGATTAGTTAACAGGGAGAAAAACTGCAGAAAGCGTTTACTGTGGGCTCAAGGCTGCTAACTAAAATCCACTCCAATAAAACTAAAGTCTGTGAAGGTCATGCAGAGATTCTTCATGCTAGTGTTGCTAATTCAACAGCCTTCAAAATATTCTTTTGTGTTACTGTGGAGGGCTGGAATGCATGTCAAAGGCAAGGAGAGGTTAATTCAACAGAGTAGGACAGGTTCTCTTTCAGTTAACTATATTTTAAAAAATAACATAGCTACTATGTGTATGGGTGTATGTGTTTATGACATACTTTCCTAAAAACAACAATAAGAATAAGCACATTAAGAATAAATATGCCTTGGATCCAGATGATAGATCAGAGAGATGGGGGGAAGTTGGAGAGAGGAAGGGAAATGGAGAGATGAGGCTGGGGGGACAGACTGGAAAGAAGAGAATAGAGAGGGAAATGTCCATAGACACAAAAGAAAAAAAAAAAGGAACAAGATGAGGAGATATAGAAGAGAAAGATAAAATCCCTAGGAGAGTTGAGAAAGACAGCAAGCAGCAAGCACTATAAACTCTCCATGGAATCTGAAGTAGAAATGAAACAGAAAGAAAGTATTCTTTCTCATTTGAACTTAGAGCATTAACTGTACTTTTGGAATGTGATGAGCTCAATTGTATGATACAACAATTTGACATACATATTTTGTTTCTAAGCTTTTGTATTTATTTATTTGTTCCTTGTTGTTGAATGTTATCCATACCTGTTAGTAGCTAATCCCTTTGCAGCTGGTACCTTCAAGTTTCTTACATCTTCTCATTCCCTGGGTCAGAAATCATTACCTTGTTTGGAGCTGAAAGATCTCCAATCTGTTATAAAAATTTTTGTTTGGAGGGAAATCAGTTGACTTATTACAACATCTCTATTATCCTTACTGCTGACACCTGTGTCAGGTAATGAACAAATTATCTGCTAACTACTATGTTTTTAGAAGAATCTTTTAAAATAGTGGCCAATAAATGGGATGTCAGGTGTTATTAATACTTGACTAAGTCCGTAGAGAATGCAGAGGAAATATTACCATATAAGAGCTCATTATTCCATTGGTATGAGACACCTCTGAGCTATTTTTGCATACTTAACTGAGAAACAAGGAAATTTTTCTTCTTGTATGCTAAAAAAACCTCTCTAACTGACTGGTTTAATTTTCAGGTTTAGTTTCTATTCTATTTCTAGAAAAAGCCTTTAAATCTGTTCTTCATTCAGGAACATGTTCTAAGGCATGTTGTCATTTATACATGGTACAGAGAAGCTGAAAGAAATAATATCATGTTTTATCAATTGAGAAGTTAAGGCCTGTGCATTTTTCTCTTCAAACATTTGAATCGAGGAGGTGTTAGGAAGAGGGCACATGACTGGAAATTGATTGAGGAAATTTATGCCCTAGGCATAAATGTCCTTGGATGACACCATAAGATTCCATCCATTTTTGAAGTTCTGTTTCTAGAAATTGGCTATTTGTGGGATTTTTCTATATATTTGAGATTTTCATAAGACAGCAGTACTCAATTTTATCAGAAAATGCCAATTTTATAACAATGAATTTACTCCTAGGATGAATATAGAAGCAGAAATGACTGGGTTTATGCCATCTTCTTTTCAGTGTGTTTTCAGCCACAGGATTTTGGACCATGAACAACCCCCTGGCACAAGCACACTTGATGTGCCATTTAGACCCAAGTCATACATCTTTGTATAATGAAATTGTTAGTTGCTTCCAAAATGATATGAAATGATGGTAGTCCAACTGTTCATAGTGGTGACAAGGGATATTTATGATATATTTGGATTCTTCAATTCACAGCATTTTTGCCAATACATTTTTGAAAGAAGCAATTTTTCCCCTTGAGATGGCACTTATGAACAGAATATAAAACTTCCCAAAGATACATTTGAACTAAAGCATTACCATTCTGATAGTGATTGAAGTGAAATCTTCCAACCCAGAATGTCAAACATTTTCCATAGGATATGTGATGTTACAGTATTTTATTGGGAAATTAATTGGGTATTTATAATTTTAATATTGGTTCAAAAGTCAAGATTAAGTAGCATTCTTCTTTAGTCTGGTAGGATGAATTAAGGAGCAGATATATATTTCAAAAATAAAAATAAAAAATTGATTAAAAATAAGGGTCATAGAATTAAAGAGAAAGAAGTCAATGGACACCTAATTACTTGGATGAAGTTATATGTAACTTTATCATGGTGTCATAGTAAAAGAAAATTAAATTGTAGGTTAAATTCTACTGTTAATACTTTTTTTTTTTGGTTTTGCTTTTGACACACTATAGATCCTATGGCACATTGTATAGTTAGTGTAATTGATCTATCTATAGAAGCTGTCTGGCATGGAGTTGAAGAATATACACATATTTGTCACTGATTAGCTCTGTGAACTTGAGCAAGAAACTTAACCTGTTTGTCCTTGGAAATTGAGATAAAAACATCATCCATCTCTCATGAAGTTGCTGTGGGGATTGAATGGGTTATGCCTGGCACAGTTTAAATGCAGGTGCAGTTCAGTTATGAGTTTGGTCACAAGTGAGGGAAGAAAGCCAACCCCACAATTGTCTATCTAGGGATTGTTTCTATCTGCCTCTAGATCATTCTCCCCACACCCTTGAATGAATGGATACAGCCGCCTCTTTTAGATTGGATTCCTCCAAAGCTATCAGAGGAGGACTCATCTGGATGAACATGATTTATTAAAACTAAAGGCCATTACATATAAGAGGAAAGTAGGGGTAAGAGAAGAATAATACAAGTGGAAGAAATGATTTACAGTAGAGGGGGTAGAGAGAGAAGAGGGGAGGGGAGGGGAGGGGAGGGGGGATAGTAGAGAATAGGACAGACAGCAGAATACATCAGACACTAGAAAGGCAATATGTCAATCAATGGAAGGGTAACTGATGTGATACAGCAATCTGTATACGGGGTAAAAATGGGAGTTCATAACCCACTTGAATCAAACTATGAAATATGATATATTAAGAACTGTGTAATGTTTTGAACGACCAACAATAAAAAAAAAACTAAAGGCCAAATGTTCTCTCTGATATGAAGATGCTAACACACAACAGGTGGTGGATGGGATGGGGAAGAATAAAAGTTCCCTGGATTAGACAAAAAGGAATGAAGGGAAGGGAGGGGGAAAATTTGGAATTGGAGTTGGAAAGACAGTAGAATGAATCAGACATAAATTTCCTATATTCATATATGAATATACCACCAGTGAAACTCCATGTCATGTACAACCACAAGAATGGGATCCTAATTAGAATAAGTTATAGTCTGTGTATGTATAATATGTCAAAATTCAAAATACACCCTACTATCATGTGTATCTAAAAAGAACTAAATACATACAGACATACATACATAAAAAAGAAATTTGCTGAGGAAAGCTGATAGGAGATTGGGAAGACAAGACCATAAACAAAAACCCAGCAAAGGTATAACATCCAGCAAAATCTCCAGGGGTTTACCGACTCAGTCTTTTTTTAGGGGATGGGGTGTTACCTGGAGATAGCACAGGTCACATCTCAGAGGTGTACAGATGGGGCAGGGTATCTGGCTTGATCATGCTCCTCCCTCCCTTAGGCATTGTTTAAGGGCTGTTGCTTGAAGGCATGTGTGCCCAGGTACTTTTATTTCTGCTATGGGGCTTGAAGAGGAAGAATTTTTGTGTGATTTGTTTAGGATAGTAGGCTCTGTTATTGAAGATTATACAAAGTTTCAGTTTTCTGTATCCATAATGAGTGAGTCAACAGCTTTCATTTTGCTCCATAAGTGTTGGTCATTTCTCCAATGAATATGGGTTTACTTTTAAAATGGATGCTGAAAGAAAATACAGAGCTGATGAATCCATTTAGTAATTTAACTTAAACATTTTCCTTAATGGACTGCAGAGTGTCTTCCTGAGTATACACAAGAACATTCATCCCAGAGTTTTCTATGGTGCCATAAGGCAAAGGGTAGAAAGATACGTGTCAGTTGAGTCCCATTATGTGCTAGATGCTGTATACTAGGATTTTGAAAATATTTCACTTAATCCTCACCACACACATGTGAGTTAGCCTAATCTTAAAGCCAAGAGTTAACCTTTAAGAAGTTATTTGCCCAAAGTCTCAGAGAACTGGAATTAAAACTGACGTCAAAACCTTCTTTCTTTGCTAGCTCCTTTTTACACAGAAATCTGGAAAACTTTTATATTCTGACTTTAGATTGGCATCTCTAGACACAGAATTTTCTGTCTTTGAACCATTATGGTTTTTTTTTAAATGTTTCTGAACTGCCGAGGGAGTAGGGATTGTGTGTGTGTGTGTGTGTGTGTGTGTGTGTGTGTGTGTGTACTATTAGCATAACTGTTAGTAGTTAATAAATTTATTACTCTTAGAAGTAAAACCCTCAATGGTAAATATATGACACAGCTCAGAAATTGCTTTCTGTTAATTGTAAATAAATATATGGATATTGCTTTTTCACATAAAGAAGACACAATTTTTAGACATGAGAAAAGGTAAACCTGATAAAGCATTTTTTATTATTCTTCTTTCTCAGAAACAGAACAAGGCTTGTGCCTTCTAATAAACCAGTCTGTGCACACCTAACATTTTAGTGACTCAGAGTCATTGACACCCCTGATTAATGTCATGACAATTGTTTAAGTGTAGAGAAAGTGAGCAGTGTGCTGATTCTTTAGGATCAAAGTGTATTCATTATTTGCGAATAGTTGGCTCTAAATATCCCCACAGATAATGCAAAGGCAAGTCGGAACTCAGAAGTTCTTTTGGTTTTATCAGGGCTGACAGAGGAAGACATCTAGAAGACTAATTCCCATCTCTGTGGGGGCGTAAGGAGGGGCTGTCCATGTGAAGCTTGTTCCAGGCAGTGATGGCTTTCCTCCCATAGGCCTGTGGAGCACTCAGTTATTCTGGGCCCACTGTGATTCTAGAGTAAAATCCCATGATATGCTCTTTATGGCAGCTGATGCCAGCATCCCCTGAGCTATTGCACTTCCCGTGTTGTTAAGGATCAGAGTTTCCCCTTTATTTCCCAAGGCTGATATGGGACTTCCTGTTATTTAGGGTTACTTCTTAGGAATAGTTTTTTTTAATTTTGTTTTGTTCTTTAGAAATAGGATTTTCTATTTACTATGAAAATAACAAAGAAAAACAGAAAAATATTTGTTTAAACTGATCAGAAATGTTTGGCATGACTTTCTTAAGAAACAAACAGTTTTAATGTTTGGCTTCTGAAATTAACTTCAGAGCCATGGCCAGTACTTTAGAAGTGACTTTGAAATTTAGGCTCAAGTTAACTTTCAAGAGGGAACTGTAATCCTGTTAGACCCAAGGAATATCTTCGAGTTTTACAGTGTTTCTTGTCCTTTCTATTTAAACTTCCTATTCGGTTAAGATTTTCAGAATTTAGACTATTATTGCAGTAATTTTTTCTAGTTTCTCAAGACATGCAAAAAAGAGGCTTATGAAATTAATGTTAAAATTAAATAATGGCTAGTATCATTATTAATGTGTTTGGTTAACAATGTAACCAACAATGAATTATCTGTTAAACAAAATGTACCTGCTCCATTCCCCCTCAAAAAGAGTGTGGTAGTTAACTTATATATCAATTTGGAGGGTATTTTTGTGAGATTAGTATTTAAATTGGTGAATTTTGAACAAGTAGGTTGGCCTCCATAACATGGGTGGGCCTCTTTCTATCAATGGAAAGCCTGAATAGAATGAAAAGACTGGTCTGAGCAAGAGGAAGTTCTCCACAGGATTGCCTTTGGGTTTTATCAGCAACCTTGACTACCCTGAGTTTCCAGCCTACAGACTCATACTTTGAACTTGGTTTTAGACTTGGGCTTGTCCATAATTGAGAGATCCAATTCCTTCTGACAAAATCTCTCTGTACCTACATATATTCAGACAATCCCTGACTTAGATGGTTAAACTTATGGTTTCAATTTTACATGGTACAAAAGCAATACACATTCAGTAGAAACTGTACTTCAAATTTTGAATTTTGATCTTTTCCCTGACTAGCAATATGCAGCATTATGCCAAGCAACAGCAGACAGCCACAGCTCCCAGTCAACCACATGTGATCACAAGGGGGAACAACTGACTGCCACCACACACTGTGCTGCTAAGCTGTGGTGTTCAGTAGGTTAGGTGTATTTGATGCATTTTTAACTAAATGATAGTTTCAACTTATGCTGGAAGCTCATCATAAGGCCAGAAACATCTGTTCATCTTGTTGGTTCTGGTTCTCTGGAGAACTCTGACTAATACAAGTTGTTTAATGAAACATCATTCATATAAAGTGTTATATTATGTGAAAGCAGATATATTGATACATACTTTTAAAATGTGAAGAGATATGCATAAGCCATTTAATGTGAATAAAATGCTTAAAATATTCCTTACCAAATTTATTATGTTAATTGGCCCTAAAACTTGTCTTTAAATAGGTAAAAGACTTAATAGAAAAAGGGAAAGCCTTAAAATTTATGATTTTATAATTTCATAAACATTTTGCATTTTGTGATAGCATAAAGAAATCCCTGTGGTAAATAAACAGTAAACCCATAAAGCAACATTCTTTAAAAGGTGAGGGGAAAATAGGAAATTTTATTGTGATATCAAACTCAAAAAAACTGTGTTAAATAAATAATTGAGAATCAATTCTTATTTTGTCAATAAAGAACTAACACTAAAAGAATTTTTTAAAATTAACAATCTCTGAATATAAACATAGAATTGTTTTTATAAATGTTAATGCATATTAATTATACAACTTAGTGAGATTCACTGTGACATTTCCATGCATGCATACACCATACTATCATGCTTTATGACTATCCTTCCCTTCTACCCCTTCTACCCTTGCCTGAATCCCTCTTCCCCTCATATCCTTCTCTTTCCCTAATAGTCCCTCTTCTACTTTCAGTTCATCATCATCTTCTTTTTTTTTTCAAAGTTTCCATATATGAAAGAAACTTGTCTATGTTTGGCTTATTTCTTTTAATGCTGGACCTCCAGTTCCCTCCAACCTGCAATGACATAATTTCATTCTTCCTTATAGCTGAATAATACTACACTGTGTGTGTATGTGTGTGTATGTGTGTGTGTGTGTGTGTGTGTGTGTGTGTGTGTATACACATACACCTTATTTTCTATATCCATTCATCTGTTGATGGGCACCTAGGCTGATTCCGAAACCTGGCTATTGTGAACAGTGCCACAGGAAACATGGCTACACACATATCTATTTGTATGCTGACTTCATTTCCTTTGGATAAATTCCCAGGAATAGTGTAGCTGGATCACATGAGAGTTCTATTTTTAGTTTTCAGAGGAACCTCCATACTGATTTCCATAAGTGGTTATACTAATTTACATTCCCACCAACCATGTGTAAGGGCTCCTTTCTATCTGTATCCATACCAACATTTGTTTTCTTCCTTCCTTCCATTTTTTTCTGATAATGGCTCTTCTGACTGGGTGAGATGGATTCTCAGTGTACTTTTGATTTGCATTTCTCTGATGGCTAAAGCTATTGGGCACTTTTTCATATATTTACTGGCTATTTATATTTCGTGTATTAAGAAGTATCTGTTCATTTGCCCATTTTTATTGGATTATTTGTTCTTTTTAAAATAATTTTGTGTTCTCTATATGTTCTGGTTATTAATTCTCCATCAGATAAATAGCTGGCAAAGATCCGCCCCCCCCGGCATTCTGTAAGTTGTCTCTTAACTCTGTTGATTGCTTCCTTTGCTGTGCAGAAGCGTTTTTATTTGGTATAATCTCATGTGTCAATTTTCACTTTGTTTCCTAGGTTATTGAAGTCCTATTCATGAAATTGTTGCCTGTGCTAATTTCTTGAACATATCCCCTATGCTTTTTTTTTTCTAGCAGTTTCAAAGTTTTAGGCTCTAATATTAAGGTCTTTGATCAATTTGGGGTTGATTTTTGTAAAAGGTAATAGATAGGGATGTAGTTTTAATCTTATACATGTGAATGTCCAGTTTTACCATCACCATTTGTTGAAGAGTTGAGTTTGTTCTTGTTTTTCTAAGACCTTGAGATACATTGTTAGGTTTGAAATCTATTTTTGTTTGTTTTGTTTTGTTATGACACATACTTTATGCTTTTGTGTTTTCAAAATTAGCTTATCTAATTTTGAAAACACAAAAGTTGAATGTAAAAAAAATGGAGAATAATAAGGTGTGGAACCATAGAGGAGAATATGGAGAATAATCAACAAACCCACAGAGGCTGCTGTGGCTGTTAGTGTCTGATTGTTGCCAAAAGCTCCGTCCTTGTCCCTGATATTAATCCAATAATGAACACACGATTTTGAGAAAAAGGAAAAAGGTTTATTGCTTTGCTAGCAAAGGAGAAACACGGGGAACTCCTGTTCCAAAGGCAGTAATTCTTGAAATCTATTTTTAAAATTCTAGTTAGTTATATATGACAGCAGAGTGCCTTTCAACTTATTGTACACAAATGGAGCATGACTTTTCATTTCTCTGGTTGTACACAATGCAGAGTCACACTATTCGCACAATCATTTGTGTACATAGGGTGAGGATGTTCATCTTATTTCACCATCTTTCCCACTCTCATAATCCCTCCCTTCCCTCCCCTCTGCCCAATCCAAAGTTCCTTCGTTCTTCCTTTGCTCTGCCCCACTTTGGATCAGCTTTTACTTATCAGAGAAAACATTTAGACTTTGTTTTTTTGGGATTGGCTTACTTCACTTAGCTCCATCCATTTACCTGCAAATGCCATAATTTCATCTTCTTCAAGGCTGAGTAATATTCTATTGTGTGTGTGTGTATATATATATATATATATATATATATATATATATATATATATATATATATATATGAAGAAACTGTGAGATATATCTCACAGTTTCTTCATCCTTTCATCTATTGAAGGGCATTTAGGATGGTTCCAGAGTTTAGCTATTGTGAATTGAGCTGCTATAAACATTGATGTGGCTGTGTCACTGTAGTATACTTATTTTAAGTCCTTTGGGTAGAGACCAAGGAGTTGGGATAGCTGGGTCAAATGGTGGTTCCATTCCAAGTTTTCTAAGGAATCTCCATACTGCTTTCCAGTTTGGTTGCACCAATTGCAGTGCCACCAGCAATGAATGAGTGTACCTTTTCCTCACACCCATGCCAAAATTTATTGTTGCTTGTATCCTTGATAATTGCCATTCTGATTAGTGTGAGATGAAATCTTAGAGTAGTTTTTATTCACATTTCTCTAATTGTTACAGATGTTGAAAAATTTTTCATATATTTGCTGATCAATTGTATATTTTCTTCTGTGAATTGTCTGTTCAGTTCCTTAGCCCACCTAATCTCCAGGATATACGAAGAACTTAAAAAACTTAACACCAAAAAAAAAAAAAATCCAAATAACTCAATCAATAAATGAGCCAAGAAACTGAGCAAACATACCTTACAGCGTATTTTTTAAATATAGTACTTCATAGCTGTGAACTTCCCTCTTGTTGCTGCTTTTGTTATATCCCAAAAGTTCTTGTTTGTTGTGTTTCCATTTTTATTTGATTCTAGGGATTTCAAAATTTCCCATCTTATTTCTTCAAAAATATACTCTTCATTAAAAAATGTATTGTCCAATTTTCATGTGTTTGTATAGTTTCTATCATTCCTCTTACTATTTATTTCCAGTTTCTGTCCACTATAATCTGATGAGATATAAGAAAGTATTTCAATTAAAAATATTTCTTTTTTTCAGATCTGGCTTATGGCCTAATCTGACTTATGTTGGAAAAAGTTCCATGTTCTGACAAAAAAATCTGTTTTCTATAGATATTGGATGGAATATTCTGTAGATGTCTGTTAAGTACATTTTATCTATAGTGTAGTTTAATTCTGATGTTTCTTTGTTGACTGTTTGGTCTGGATGATCTATCTGCTGATGACTCTGGCTTACTAAAATCATCCACTATTATTGTATTGGGTCTATCTCTCTCTTTATGTCCAATAGTATTTGTTTTATAAAATTGGATGCTCTACTGTTTGGTGCATATGTATTTATAATTTTGAGATTTTCTTGATGAATTGTTTCCTTAATCAGTAGACTGATATTCTTTGTCTCCTCCAACTGATCTTGGCTTAGAGCCTGATTTGTTAGATGTGAATATAGCCATTTCTGCATGCTTTCAGATTCCATTTGCTGGGAATAACATTTTCTATCTTTCACTTTCAGTCTGTGTATGTCTTTGCTGGTGAGGTGAGTGTGTGGGCAGCATATTGCTGGAAATTTTTTTTAATCAAATAAGCCAGTTTGTGTCTTTTAATTTAAAATTTAAGTCATTTACATTCAGGATTATTATTGAAAAGTATGTGTTTGTATCTGTCATTTTTTTTCCTGGTTGTTTTTTTTTTCTCCTGGTTGTTTTGGATATTCTATGTTCAGTTCTTCTTCCCTTATTGATCTTTGAGATTTGATGGTTTACCATATTAATGTTTGGTTCTTTCCTAATTCTTATTTTCTTATCTATTCTTCTAGTCAGATTTCTTCTTTCCCATGCTCTCACGATTGTATTTATCTTTCTTCCTCTTCTGGGTATAGGATTTCCTGTAAACTGCTGGTTTAGTGATCATGAATTCTTTGAATTCATGCTTATCTTAGAAGGTCTTTATTTCTTCTTTGATTCTGAATTGTTAACTTTTATGGGTAATCTAGGCAGGCAGTTGTTTCTCTCAGGCCTCAAAATACATTGCTGCATGTGCTTCTGGCCTTCAGAGTTTCTTCTGAAGAAACTTTAAATGGGTTCAACTTTAAATGTTACTTGGTACTTCTCTCTTATGTATTTTAATGTTCTTTTTTCTGTACTTTTAGCAGTTTAACCATAACTGTAGTTGAGAGGCTCTTTTGTGGTCTTGTCTCTTTGGGGTTCTAGAGGCTTCCTGTACCTGAATGTCCATATCTTTCTCAAAGTTTTTGAAATATTTGCTGATGTTTTACCAAATAGGATTTATTAATTACTATCTGAATGTCATAAGTCAATAAACTTGCCTTCAAGTTCTGATATTCTTTCTTTTACTTGTTCTAGTCTATTGCTGAGGTTTTCAACTTATTTTTTTAAAATTAAATCTGACTTACAAAACTTTTCATTTTCTATTTGGTTTTTTTTTCATAATCTCTACCTCCTTATTGAATTTCTGTTCATAGCCTGCATTGTCTTCCTTAATTCATTCAGTTGCTTATTTGTGTAATATTGGAATTCATTTATCTTTTGAAAATCATTCTTTGGAAATTTTGTCTAGAATTTCATCTACCTTTATATCTTTAGAAAAAGTTCCTAATGAATTTTAAACTTTAGGAAGTATCATATTGCCTTGTTTTTTCATATTTCTTATGTTTCTGTGTTGAATTTTATAATCTGTTATGATGGGAAATTCTTCCACATTTATATGAGGGCCTTCTCCATAAGAAACCACCTTGTGGCAATGTACCCTGGCATATCAATTTGTTTTGTGGTTTTGAGTTTAATAACAAACGGACTTCATAGTGTAGTTTCCCTATAGCTCTTGGTTGTGATTAGTTGGTTTTGACACAATGCATACCATGTGAGAGCCTGAGCCACCTGTTTTCTCCTTAGATCTTGTAAGAGTAGCATCCCACTAATGGTATAGGCAGGTGTGAAGTAGACAGAAGTCTATATGGAACATACTCTCTGCAGTTAGTTTTCCAGTTTTGTTCAGAAACATATGGTCTGAAATGAATGGGAGTATCCTATGCTGAGGTCCCTGCTGGTGAAGTGTCCACAGCCTTTCTATTATTTGTCTCTACTATTGCTGTGGGATTGAATGTCCAGAGCAGGTCTTTAGTCCTATTGCTCTCCACCCATGCATATTTAGGGACCTTTCTTGCCAGAGAAACTAGGGCAGAATGCAGAGCTCCCTCAGCAGAGATTTACTCCAGAGATATTTGCCCTGTTCCTTCCAAAGGCAGGGCTAACCCTGGACACTATAGCATGTTAGGGTCTCTGGTGCTTTTTGTGATACTTTGATACCAACTCAGAAGGCAGGTGGGGTTTCAACAATCCGTGATGGGACTCAGGAAATAGCAGTAGACCCCACATAATCTACTTCCCACAACTCTGCTGCCCCAATAGTCATCCCCTTTTCATTCCCTCAAACTCTTGCAGCTGGTTTTCTAAGATGCCATTATTTTTTATTTTTTTGGTACTGGGGATTGAACCGCCATCTTGAACAGCAGAGGTGCAGGTGAGGATGACATACCAGACCTGGGCTTATGAGCTCAACCCCTGAGCCACATCTCCAGTCCAATTTTGTATTTTCTTTAGAGACAGGGTCTCACTGAGTTGCTTAGTGCCTCACTGTTGCTGAGGCTGGTTTTGAACTCTTGATCCTCATGCATCAGCCTCCTGAGCCACTGGGATTTCAGATGTGCACCACCACGCCTGGCCTAAGGTGCCATTGTTAATGGGGACATTCCCTTACAGGTAATTTCCTACCAAACAGAATTTTTAGCAGGTTTATTTCAGAGGCTTTCGTCCAGTGCCAAACTGAGACTCAAGGCAGAAACCTCTGAATTAGAGATGTAGTGTTTACTGTGGGTTCTTAGAGATAGGGGCCTTTGACTCCCAGAGCAGCTAGCTTAGACAAAACTGCTCTGGAGGTTCCCTGTTATAGAACTGAGCATTCACTAGGAAGTATAGGGAACTTCTCTAATGCCAGATTGCTGTGTAGCTCCTGGGCCCACTGTCTGTTCAGACTGAACTTCTGCAGTGCTGAATCCTGTCTAGTGCTTGCTGGGTCTCTCCTTTCACTTCTACCCCTGCCCTCTGCTTCACTGCAGTGAGATTGATGCAAGGGTGTGCTCTGTCTTGTCCTGTGTTCCGATATGTGAAGTCTTGGGGTTTCTCCAAATCTCTGGGTTTCTCCAAATCTCTATCCACTATTGAACTTCAGTATTTTTCCACATTCTTTCACCTCAATGAGTAGTTGTTCTGATTTTATTTTATAAAGAAAGGAGTGAGTGTGGAGTGCCTCTAATCTGCCATCTTTTCTATACCAATACAGGATTCTTAGTTGAAGTAGAGACTGTTGGTTGTTCTCCAGAATCTATTCTCTCTCTGCTTATTCAGTAACAGACATAACAGAACCCCCGATTTTTACCTGGACACATGGATGTCTGGAATAAAGGGGTTTTTTGTTTTGTTTTGTTGTTGTTGTTGTTGTTGTTGTTTTTCCCCAGTCTGCCTGTAGCAAGGCATGGACAAGTGACCAAGTCCTGGCCAATGGGCTACAGTGTGGACACGACATAATGGAACCCGCCATCTTGAACAGCAGAGTTGCAGGTGAGGATGACATACCAGATCTGGGCTTATGAGCTCCAGTCTTTCTCTTTTTTTTTGTCAGGGAAAAATAAACTATATGTTTAATCAATTTATTTTCACTTATTAGATTTAGACCCATTTCTAGGATCCAGGGTTACTGACATTAATCCTGACAGATACATCAAATAATTTTTCTTTTTGATTGCTATTAAACAATTTTGAGTGCAAATAAATTCCTTGAGGTAATAAAGTTCAATTGCACATTCTCTCACTAACACCTGCATTGGAAACCTGTTTTACAATAAGACCTCAGTTGTCAGACTTCAGTGATTAGAGATGTTGGTTGGGTAAGCACAGAAATATGAGCCTGGTTCCTGAGAATATACAGCCTCTCTTGGGCTCACCAAGACCTCAAAGGCAGAAACTATTGTTTGCCACCTGAACAAATAAAAGTATCAACAGGCGGAGTGGAAGCCATGTGAAAATATTCTTTGATATTGAAATGTTTTGATATTAAAAATGGATCTAAATTGGGGGCTATTGCTCAGTGGCAGAGCACAGTTGCCTAGCATGTGTGAGGCACTGGATTTGATCCTTAGCACCACATAAAAATAAACAAATAAAGGCATGCTGTCCATCTACAACTATGAAAAATCTAAAAGAAAAATGGGTCTAAATTTCCCCAAATGTACAGGACAGACCATAGAGGATGGAAGCCCGGGGTGGTGGTAATACCAGTGTCTACTTTCTTCTGTCACCACTGATACAGACTGTATTTCTAACTGCATGTCTGACATGTGCCCAGTTAGTCTCCTTGAGAAGTAGAAGACAATCTCAAAGCCACCTGGAACCCCAAGCTTGGGCCCCATAAGTGGTCTATCTGTTTTGGTCCATTTGAAAATATCTGAGCAGAGAGATGGCTCTGCCTAAGTAGGCAAAAGCAAAACAAAACAAAACAACAACAACAAAAACTGCTTAGGATGAAGGAGATTTACTTGAAATAAGTTTCCTAAATGGAGATATTTTCCTATCTATAAATTAAATGGAACTTTGCATTCTTTCAAAATTATAAACAGAAGCCTGAACTCATTGCACTTTTAAATGAAATCATGATATTTTTTTTCCTCTTGATTATAAACTTCATATACCAGTCCTCCTTCAAAGTATGATAGCATGTTAATTGATTTTAAAGAACTAAAAATTATTCTGTTTGGCATATTTTTACATGCTGATTGTAGCACTTATGGATGGACACTATCTTTTGGGCACTTTAAAAAAACGTCACTTTCTTTTCGCCATAAGGTTAAAAATGCTCTGGTCTTATTTTAAGTATGCTAGGCCTTTTCTGTGTAAATTTTCCTGCCTTTAGGGCTGTTTGCAACACTTCACAATTTAGTGCCATCTGTGAATCCATCAGCTTATGATTTACTGCCTTTTCTAGATCATTAAGGAAGATGTTATGGCAATAATGCTTTATTTACATGTCACTCTTCCAGGAAGCTGGGAATATATTTGTAGGAGTTATTGTATTAAACAATAGCACCCATGTGAGGCAAAGGATTTTATAGTTAGAGAGCACTTCAACATTAGTATGACTTATTTTATGTAGAAAAATATTTCAGTGATTCTTGAGTCTGAATGTGTGATACCAGGTATTTATTGTTTTGAGCTGTTGGATTGTTGCTGTGGCTTCTTGTGGCTGTGTAAGGATGCAAGAGTTGGCACTGATTGGATTAGATTGATGAATGAGTTTTACTTTTGTTTAGTTCTCTCTCCGCCTCAAGACCAAGGTCTCAATTATTGAGAAATGGTTGAAAGCCAATAAATATCAGTCTTAATTATTGTGAAGTGACTAAAAGCTAATAAAGTTAGAGGGAAAGGAGAGAAAAGAATCAGGTAAAATCAATTATAAGGGTAATGAACAATTCACCATAATATCCCTCTTCCTTTAAAATTATGGTTCTATATCAATGTTTGTTCATGCCGGAGCCTACAGGCTAATCAATCCTTTGTAAAAATGGAAATGATTACAATCCATTTTGATTAGTGAGTGTGTATATTTTATTTATTTTTAAATAGTGTTGTACTGTGGCAATTGTGCTTCTTAAAAATAGAACAATTAATCTTCTTATTGTTAACCAGCGTTTTTACTGACTGTTCAGTGACATATGTCATTAGCTGTTGGTTGAGGAAACTCTGTCTAAGCCCTTTTTTTAAATCCTGATTTTGAAAGTCTGAAGTTAAATGTTGCAAGTTAGTTCTAGTTGTGTTCCTAATTTAGATAATGTAGGCTGTTGCTGAGTTTACTTTGCAATCTATCAATTATTGACCTTCCAAATGAATTTTGTTGTTAAGGGATTTTTGGTTGATTATTGGCTTCAAAATTTATGACTCCTCTTATTGCTGAGACCCATTTGTTCTTTAGCTTAGTAATTTAGTATTTCTAAATTAGCTTAATAATAGAAGATTAAGAGAACAAATAGGAGACTGTAGCAAGTATCCCTTTCAATAAGAACATAAAATTTATGGCAGACATTGGAAAATGTAGTTGTTACACTTGCACTTAAGTTTCTCACCAGGAAACTAAAGACTGTATTTGGATTTGCTTGGCAACCTCCCCACCCCACACACAAACAAAAAACAAGTGGCTGTGGGCCAGTGGTATCCTATGTAAACAAGGGAGATCAGCTGAGTAGAGGAAGAAGATTGAGGGGGAGGGAAAAGGGAGGAACAGTGGAATGAAATTGACCAAATAATGCTACATACATAATATGAATATATCACAGTGAATTTCACCTTTTGTGCATCTATAAAGCATCAATAAAAATACTATAAATAGTAGAAGGAATATCAGTAAAGTAGAGGAAGAGGAACAGGGGAGTGAGGAGGGGAGAGAAAGAAGAAGTACTGGGGACTGAAGTGGAGCAAATTATCTTCCATGAATGTATGATTATGTCAAAATGTACCCCAATGCACATTATATAACTCAAATGCACTAATAAACACATTAAAATCAGTTTCCTTTCCTAAAATACTTAGCAATTATACAAATAGGTATACAGTTTGAGCTAGTTGGTGTTACCTGGAGGCTTAGTGCCTGAGAACATCCATCTCCAGTTTAAATAAGGATGGAAAGATTGTAAAGACTTAATAGTACCAAAAGATATTTTATCCTTAATATTAGTACATTCTAAAGAGAAAACCCTTGTCACTGTCTAATTGAGTTTTTAATGTACCGTGATCACCTAAATCATGTCTTAGATCACCCACTGAAGTATCCCATACTAGTGGAAATATTAAACAAAGAAAAAGGATCAGATAAACTGATTTCTCATTTCTTCTCTTTCACCCCTCTTCCTTCCTTCCTTCCTTCCTTCTTTCCTCTATCTTATTATGTGCCTCAAACTGGATGTGCATTGCTGAATAAAACACAAATCCTTGCCCCATGAACTCAACCATTGAACACAGATCTTTCCTTTCAATTTCTCAATCATGCACCCATTCTTCTTTATATATATATATATATATATATATATATATATATATATATATATATATATATATATATATATATCTATCTCAGTTTTTCTCCCATTTCTACTCAAGTGCAGTGTAACATTTGGGGAACTAGAAGCTCTTTAGGGTCCTGTCTCTTCTGACATCAGTCCTGTCCGTTTGTGTAAGGCTTAGCCTTGGAAAGTGTCTTGAAGGCTCTATCTCTTGTCCATATTCTCTAGGCCTCTAGCACATTTGAATAATATGTAAAGTTTCTTATGAATTTCCTGAAATTCCTGTGTGATAAGAGAAGATGGAGAGCCAGGGGACATATCTAATATTAGACAGTTTGGAGTCCTGATTATTCTTTCCTTTGTGCTACCATTGAGTGGCAAATTTGGTTTTAATTTCCCAGTGTGCTCTGAGACCTCCAGTATTCAATCATTAATTTCTAAGTATTGCCTGTTATAACCACTTGAGCAAAAGTGATTAATTAGAAAGGTATTTATTTATATTACTACTATTTGGTATACTAGTTAAGTACTTTTTTAGGTTTCCATGTAAAATCTTGTCTCCAGTGTTATTACAAGTCTCAGAAACTTCTTTAGAGTTAACACCGATGAATTCTTCTATTCATGCTCCATTATCCCCATTAATCACAGTGTAGGTTATTTGATGTTTTGAGAATTTAATAACAGAGATTATGGGCTAGTATTCCATAGCCAGAGGGAAAGCAATTGTGGCTAAGGCCAGCTTTACCAAAAGCCTATTCTTGTATCTTTATTGGAACAAATATAAAGAATTATCTGTAGTCAGAATATAGAACTCCCAAATTCTATTTGTTTTTCTGACTGAACAATCAGTTAAATCATATAAAGGAATTTTACCTCTTCCATCATCCTTCTAAATTTAGAAATGATAAATTTTGACATCTGCTAAAGGAAGATAAATCTTAAAAACTAATGAAAGCAAGTCCATGAACAAGTTTTAAAGTAATATCAATGTTAAATTCCAGGAAAGAAAAGCTGTTTATAGTGTATTGTAAGAATATTTGGAAACAATACTAGGAAATATGAATGTGCTAGACTGCATGATTAATAAGTATTTTTAAAATTTGTAAATAGCATCAGTGATCACACATCTCTGGCCTCAGAAGTGAATCTGTCTTGTTGCCTTCTGAAATCTTTACTTGCCTTGTGCAGAGTCATGGGGAATCCATTAGAACTATGCATCACCCCTGCATCTGCTAGAGTCATGTTCCCTATAGGCAGTCAATAAAAATGACTGAGAAGAATTGAAGTCCTCATCTTTTTCTCCCAGAGCTAGCTCCAGGAACTGTGACACTGGCAGTGCTCTTGTACTTTACTGATGATAGTAATTGTGAGATGAAGTCTTTGAAGAGCTTGGCATGCAAGTCAGGAGGGGATAGCTCCACTGTTTAGATTGAAAGACAATAAGTATATGTTTGCTGCCAGATGACCTATCAGCTTATTGCACCTCTGTAATTTTCATTTTGGAGTGACAGAATGTTCATAACAAGGGTTGGTAATTCTGCCTTTTCACTTGTGTGTGACCTTATGCCTCTGGTATACTACACAGTGGCTTCTGAAAGTATATGATATTAACACACACTTTAATATTCATATTTTGACATCTGGTGGAGTTTCCTCTGAACACCTCAGGAAAAATTCAGGTAGACATATCAGTGGGGCCATGTCAGCAGGTACCTATCAGATTTGGAAGTCTCACTCTCCTCTGAACTGGAGAAATGCCAGCAGAACATAGTATCAGAGGAATAATGCCAAGAGAATAGTCTTATTATCAGTGACTATGGATAAAGGACAACCTACTGTATGGAACATTTTCTGAGCAATTCTCTTGAAAGGCTGGGGATGACTTTTCCAGCTCCAGTTCCTTGGACCAAAGCCCAGGCTTCCTATGGTTGTATCATAGCAAGAATTCCTGGCAACATGAGCAGTGTCTCCAGTTAAGCCAGCGCACAAACACAGTCATCTATGAATAGGAAGGACATTGACACAAGGGCGTTTACAAAGTCACGACTATTTTTTAAGTGATATTTTAATATATTTTTCTTCATTGGGAAAGGAAATCCTATTTACCATAGGTTTTCTTAGACTGCCATGGAAAATTGTTCACAACAAATGCCACAAGATTCAAAAGCTAATTTATTTGTGATGTATTTCAGTTTAAAATAAGAAAATAAATACTTGGTTTATCAAATCAGCAAATACATTAGTTCATGTTCACAGATGTTAAGCAAATATTGGGTTGTTTCAAAATATTGTGCCTTCAGGTAGTTTAATAGTTTTTTGTTTGGGTGTGTTTTTGCTTTTTAAAAATTTTTTTAATTTGGAAGTATTAAGAGTGTGCATGGGCTAATATTAGTAAAATGTTGAGGAAATTTCAGGGCACAACATACTCTTTATTTAAAAATACATTTCATGGGCATGTAATTTAATTTGTGTGTTGAATATGATAGTTGTTGATTAGATACAGTAGGGTAACATGCTGTAAGAATACTCTGGGTTAGACTTCAGAAGAAGCCTTGGCCACAGATTTTCAGTGGATTCTCTCTGTCACTTGCCTTAAACTTTTTCAAAGGATCTTCCGTTTATCTTTGAAAAATCATCACTTGTGAAAGGATCGGTTGAAGAACGAGACAAATTGGTGAAATCTGAAGCACTCTTATTATTAGCCAGACTGTTTCACTGCATTGGACTTGCTTTCCATTTTTTTCTTTGACATCTCATCATTCAGGAAAGGAAAATAGAACAACCCCTGAGCTATGACTTTGAATTCCAAGATAGAAGTCTTATTTAAGACCAAGTCTGAAGGACAGATGGTGGGGAAGCTAATTCACCAGAGTTGTCTTTTCCTCAACTCTTTAATACAATAGCTATGAAAACAGATAAGTGGAACTTTTTAAAATAGTTTCACTAACTTAGGAAAAGATCCAGGTAGTTTGTGTGAATGGATTAAGAATTGTGCTATCTGGATAAACAAGTCCCATCCCGCCAAACCAGTGGCTTAAATATTTTGTTTTATTTTTCTAACTAGTTAGAAGCTTTTTAGGAAGTTGGCTGCTGGCTAACATATCACAAAGTTTAGGTTCTATAAATGTGCTCCTTTTTTCTTGTGGTCTTCTTATAATTCCAAGATAGCAGCCCAATCTCCAATATTACATCTATATTCCAGGCAGAAAAAAAGGGGGGATAAAGTAGAAGGGTTCATTCCTAGTTGAATTTTCTTTCTGTCTGAGTAATTGCTCAATGTACTTAATCCCATTGGCTGGAATCCTGCTGCATGGCCTCTCTTCTCTGCCAGAGAAGCTGATATATATATTTTTTTTTTCTAGGTGAAAACATTTTGACCCCTTCTCACCAATTTACATTGTCTTAGGAAGTAATCACAATAATGTTACCTCTTCTTTAATTCTCCAACCTACTCATGTATCTGTAGTTTCATTTTATATAATACTTAACAAATGAGAAATAAGAAAAAATTAGTTAATTTAATTGATCATGGAGGATCTTACAGAGAAGGTGAGATGGATTTTGAGGTTTAGCTATATTTTGGAAAAGAAGGTGGGGCAGAATTTCTAAGCAAAAGGAAACAGAGGATAAAAATCCTAGCATGGAAATAATCATGGTACAAATGATCATGGTACATATCATATGGTACACGTGATTATGGTTATGGACAAAGAGACAATTAATATGTAAGATTTATGTGATCTGAGATGTTTGGGACAATCCTATAGATTTTCTTTAAAAAAGAAAAAGAGTAAAATGGAGGGAGAGAACTATGTTGGATACCGAAATTTGGTTGTCATATGGCATTATGGAAAAAGCATAAAGCAACCCAAATTAAGTTCAAGGAACATTCTAAAACTTATATTCTGAAAAATAATAGAAAAAGAAGTGCATCTCAAAATATAGCCTCCATCAATGGCTATTTATACATAGTCTCTATTTCTATAGCCCGTCTCATTCAAGGCCGTCTTAGAATTTTACAAGTTTTTAGGTGATTTATATTTTACCCACTGCCTATAACATGGGAAGTACTCATATGTTTGCAGCATCAAATTAAACCCCCTCTTACTAACACCGTTAGAATGAACTTACTCCATGGCTCCTGCTGAAGGGTAAGGCCTAAGCCACCATTTTGGTTTCTCTGGATATGTCTTTTTTTCCAGACCTCCTCACTCAGAGGCTCATGCATACAGATGATATGAGCCACATATATTCTCTTTAGAATTTAAACTAGGGTTTCTGAGAGTCTTAACAGCTTTTAGGAAGAAAATCTGTAAGACATATTGTGGGAAGCCAACCTTATGGGTGACTGAGTTACACTCCCCAGCTGGGTGCTGAGGCACTCAGTCACAGAAATGGGTGTGTCTTGCCACAGCCCCATGGGTGAAGCTATGCACACCTGTTCTTTTGTGATATAACCCCTTGCCCTGTTTAGGATAGAATCTTCCATGGAAGTGCCTTGTGTGTGTCCTCTCCTCTTACTGTGCCCTTGGGTGTGGCCTACCCAGGTGTCAGTCAACCTGCTGACAGTGGACATCATGAAGATAAACTCAGCCCCCTGAAACCTGACCCTTTGCCTCATTTGAATAGCTTCTCCTCAATAAAAGGGGTCAGCTTGCTCTCGCTCTCTCTCTTCCTGACCCTTAAGGTCAGAGGAGCCGTCACAGCAACCCCAAAGAAAAAGGTACTTGTGTCTCTTGTGTGGTTATTTCGTGCAGCCCAGTTAGCCCAGTTTAACTAGAGTGACCCCTGAGCCTTTTCGTCGCGAGAACAGAAACCCGGCAACATATGAGAATAGGGTCACTGAGAGATAAAGGTACAAGCAGAACAAAGTGATGAGAGGAAAGGGAGGCCATATTACCGAAATAATCAGAGGACACTGATTGTTCAGGGAGTAGCAAATGGGAAGGTATTACCCCAGAGATATCAACATTTTCAGTTCCCAGAGTTTTGGCTACACTTTGCTCTTTTTCCTGTGAAAATCTGCAATGGGTGTGTGTGTGTGTGTGTGTGTGTGTGTGTGTGTATGTGTGTGTGTTTTACTGGGGATTGAACCCAGGAGCATCCTTAGCCCCCTTTTCATTTTGAGACAAGGTCTAGTTAAGTTGCCAAGGCTGGGATCCTCTTGCTTCAGTCTCCCAAGTCTCTGGGATTATAAGAGGGTGCCATCATGCCTAACCTGCAATGTCGTTTATTTTCTTCCACTGATTTGTATGCATTTCTGCTTCATGCTATCAGCCATACCTAACACAAATAGAAATATATTTGCATAAATTTCCTATAGAGGCAATGAGATTTTAGTCAGTAAAGGAGGTCGGATAAGACCAGTGCAATTACATTCCAACTATCTTATTTTGCTTGGTAAATATCATTGCTTGTGTTTGAAAATAGAAAAGTTATAAGATTAATAGTAAAATCTTTTAAAAAACAAGAGTCTGCTTCATCTCTGAAATTAGTGCAAATGATCTTACTGAAATTAGTGCAAATGATCTTACTCCACTACTTTTTAACTTATTAGTCACAGTGTATCCAATCATATATGCTCTAATAACAAAGGATAGGAAAGATGTAAGTAGATTTTTTCACATTTTTATTGGGAAAGCCAGAACTTTCTCTAGGAGCCAAACAAAACTTTGTTTAGTAAAAAGGCCACAACTCTATGGTGATATGGCACCTTCTTATTCCAGTGAGACTTTTGGTCTTGCCACAGATATCACAATCACCTCCTTGATCTGTTGGGTGAGAATTGCTTATTGAGCCAAACTTGACCTTAGGTGTTCATCATACTGGACCCAAAGATGCTGTAAAGTAAGTGCTGATGAGAAATTTAAGCAGCTGCCTGAGATAAAGAAAGGTGAGGAGACCTCAGCAGGTGTCAAAAGAAAAACCATGATCAGGGGCATATTATTTTGTTTTGTCTTACAAAACTTCTCTCTGCAATAGAAATAAAGTCATTCAGAAGGAAAGGACTTGTTTTGAATCCTGGGTAATTGAGGATATTCCCCATCAGGGGTTTTGAATATTCTCTGTGCTAACCCATGCCTGTGTCTTAGTCACAGAACCCTGGAAAGGTAAGGTAGATAAGGTGTAGGATTGGATCTAAACCTCCAATGTTTGATACCTTAACATGTTAGTGGGGCTTTATTTTCTGGGAGAAAAGGGAATGGAGAAGGATGATGAAAAGCTCTAGGGTTACCTTTGGATTGGATGAAGCACCTCTGGAAATGCACTGGGGCATGAGATGTATTGAGGAAATTTGAATTCAAGGGGCAAGAAAAATCCTCCTTCCTTATAACTCCTTCACTCTCCCCTTCTCACACTATGTATTTTTGCTTTACTAGAGAGACAAAGAATCACTGTGTATTGAAGACCAGCTACAACGCAGGATTTCATGTCCGACTTCTGATCAAGGCACCCCAAAACCCTGTGAGAATAGAATGACTCTGCCTATCAAAATGGTCTTCCATGGTCTAATTCATGTGAACTCCCAATACAGTGCAAATTAATCCTTGTGATTGTGGAATCAGTAAAAGGAATATCCATAAGAAGGAGCTGGTTATAAATAACATGACAAGTAGTAATTTGTTGCATTGGGGTATATTTATTTTTGATAATTATTCCAAATTAATTTTTTTCTTTTCTAAGTATTGTTTTTTTCAAAACAGAGATAGAATAAGTTTCTAAAAACCTGATTACTTGAATATAACTATATAATATATAATATCAGACAAATTATTATATTATATAATTATTATACTAACAAATATTAGTAAGTTTCAGATTTGGAAGCTTTGTAAGAATCATCAATATACACTATAAGTGGTTGTCTGGCTGCAGTTTCAGCATTTTCTACAAAAATTAATTCTGTTTTTTGCTTCCCAGAATGCTGAATGTTAATAATTAGTTTTATGCTGACTTTGCATCAGGATATGTGTGGTATTGCTTTGCATGTGATATGAATGAGTTATTTGACTGGAGAAGTTAGTAATTAGATCTGTTTGCCTTGAGAAGAGAAAAACATTATTTTATCTTTGGAGGGATTAGTTTTTGCCTCTATAATATACAAATCATTTCTCTTAGAGATATCTGGTGTATCAAGGTACCCATTTATATTTTGATATGCTTTGCAATTTTAAAGAATTTTGTTAGAGTTCCAGAGGGTTTTTTTAAAAAAAATTTTGGGTTTTTTTTGTGTAGATGGACATCATGGCTTTATTTTATTTATTTTTGTATACTGTACTAAGGATCGAACCCAGTGCCTCACACATGCTAGGCAAATGCTCTGCCACTGAGCCACAACTCCAGCCCCAAGTTTCAGAGTTTTGATTAAAATTAAAATTTATTATAATTTATTAGGCATAAACTATTGTGTGATAATTATCTCCATTAGGTATAACATATTAAATATCACCTATGTTAGCTCATTATTTACACTCAATTTTATGGTTTTTATTTTATTTAATTTCATTTAATATTCTAAAATAAAAATGAAAAAATTTATGAGGTTTGTTGAAATAATTACCCCAGAAAAACACCCCAGAAAATCTATTATAAATTAAGGAACAGATAGATATTCTAGTAATCTCATTAGCATTGAGATAAATTTATGAATGATAAAGTGAGGTATGTATGGATTTTTTTAATAAGAAAATGAGATTAGTTTTTCACATAAAACATTTTTATATATGGGGAAATTATATAATAATATGTGATTAAGAAAATGGACAAATAGGTGAATAACACATTATTTCTGTGTCAAAACACTAATGAACCAATGAACTCCAGGTAATTTAAAGGGAATATGCTGTTTAATTTATAATTGGTACTCTAACATGAGTTGCTTCATTGGAGAGTGAGATTTCCCTTCCCTCTGGTTGTGAGTTTTTAATTGAGATAATTCAAATGGTTATTGACCCAAAGGGAAGTAATGGAATTTACTCCAGTGATATCTTGGAGATTTGCAAATTTATATTTGTGAATATTTATGTTATATACATATTCCTATTTTTTGATAAAATTAACATACTTGAAGTCAGTTTTTCATCTTTTATGTATAACTCTTTGTAACATCATTTGATAGAGCAGAGGGTTTTAATGTTCCAAATGGTCTCATCTAGGTGGAATTAATGCTTATAATTAGTCTTTCTTTTATTCAAACTAAATGAGTTGAATTTATTACATTTGAAAGTCAAGCATTGTAGGACAGGATGTTGTGTTTAATATTTTCTGTGCTTTCATTTTGATCTATTGCTATGATGCTTTCTTCTGCTTTTTTGACAAAGGGAGAAGTTAGCTTGGCAAACTTTCTTTCTGACCTATTCTATTAAAAACTGCTTAGTTATCTTGCAGCATTAAAGTGGAAAAAATAGAAGCATTTGAGTTCACATTTATAGGATCTATGGCAGGTCTAGAAAATAGCCATCACCATGCAAGTCAGAAGTTGCAGATCATTTAGGGAAATTGAGTTGAAGTATTTGGGTTTCTGGGTCATATTATTGATTACATCTGAGGGTCAAAATTGGGCACTTGTACAGAAACAGCATCATAAGAGTCTCCATTTCCCTCTTGAAGCTGTGTGTTTCGTATAGAATCATTTTGATTATACAAGGATCTAAAAAGTAAAATAAGTAAGATTACTTTTTTTGGTACTGTAATAACAAATGAAAGAGATGAAACAATTTTGTAGTTTGTTCTACTGCTATAATTTAACCTTCTGAATTTCTACTAAGATGTATTTACTCCCTTACAACTTTTACATTAGGAACATTATCTAGCAATAAAGATAGAAAGTATACTTCTTTTTTCTTTTCTTCCAGAAGCCAATCTGATACTGTATAATGTCACATGCTACCTGTCAGCATAATGCTTTTCATTTTTTAATGCTCTTCAATAGGTGATAGCAAATTTCAGTAAATATTTATGCCACATTTATATGATAAGAGCTGGGTGAAATTTGAAAAAATAAAATTGTAATCTAGTGGGGGAGATACCTATAAATGTTGACTATGGGATAAATATGAGTAAAGTGGATAAGAAAAATAAAACATGATAGAATTGTTAAGAAAGAGCATTGGAGTAGAGGTGGTACTAAAAGGAGCTTCCTTGATGACATTATGTTTAAGCAGAACTTTGAAAGACAATTAGGAGAGGGATGAGAACATTTCATTCCTAACATGGCCTTACATGGGTTAAAGTACAGACATTGGTGAGCTTCAGAAGCATCAAATAATCCATTTTTAGGGGAAGCCTAATAGTATGAATTGAGACCAGACCCTGAAATGGGGTTGGAGGTTGTGTTAAGGAATCTGTGGGTTGTGGGGATTCTTTGAAGGCTTTGGAAAGAGGACTAATCTTTAAGAATGGTGACTCTGATGGCAGTAGCAAGGAGGCAGGTACGAAAGTAACAGAGAAAGAAGGATTGAAGGGCCAGGCACACAGGAGGATTTCTTAGGTAGATATGTGTAGTTTTGAAACACTGGACTAGATGGAGAAGGTGGTCGGTTCCTGAGTAACATGACTAGTGTCTGATTGCTGATTGGCCAGGGAAGGGGAAAAGAAAGTAGTTAAAAGGTTCTTCCCTCAATATTTGACCATTAATAGGAAGAATGGTGATGTTGTAAGTTAACACTGGGAATGTTGGAAGACAACTGGGGAAGATACACTATTTCATTTGGTAATGTTACATATGAGGATCAATGGAGTGTTCTTGTTGAGCAATCAGTTCAATAGCTATGGCAGATGTAAAGACTTACAGGGCTCGATATACTGAGTGTCTTCCTAAAGTAGGAGGAAACCTTTACATAAATGAAGCAATGCAGAAGAAATGCAAAAGAGGAGATGACAGAGGACAAAGTCATGAAAAGAAACAGAGTAAAGAAGGAAGGAATAGTAAATAGTGTTAAACTACTTTTAGAAAGTAATTACTAGATAAGTAAGAACATTTCATTTAGATAGCACCAAAATATGCTCAGGACATTTTTTTCTTTTTCAGGAAGTGTTCAAAACGAACAGGGTTGGTACCTGTTTCATGTCCAATTCTGTTTTCTGTACTCCTGACCCTATGGTATGTGGGTACATGGGTCCAGGACCAGTTATTCACATCTTTCTTTGTTTGTATCCTCCTGTTCAAGTAATTTAGACCCTCAAAGCCTAAGTTTCTTCATGTGCTACATGAAAATAATGATATCCAGCTCAGAGGTAGTTGACAATGAGTTTATGCATACAAAAGCATAAGCTATAAAACAAATCCTATACAAATATTGCTGTTACAATATCTGTATTCGTTTTGATAGAATGGGGAAAACAGAATTATACAATATTAATCTGTTTCTTGATATTGCTTCATCAAATGATTCTGTGTTATCTTCATTTATGATGTTAGAAATGTATGTCTTATATTCAGGGGGATCCTATAGATATTTATATTTATTTTTATATCCTATAGATATTTATATATTATTTTTATTTCCTTTCGGTTTATACCTATGAGTAAAAATGCTGATTAATACAGTAGCTCTATGGTTAATTTTTTGAGGAATTCCTAGACTGTTTTGCAAAGTGGATACATTATTTTACATTCTCATCAACAGTGTATGAGGATCTGAATTTTTCTGCATCCTTATTAACATTTCTTATCATCTGTCCTCTTGATTATAGCCACCTTAATGGTTGTGGAATGGAATTTCATTGTGGTTTTCATTTGCAATTCCCCGATGGACAAAGAGGTTGTGTTTCTTTTCATGTGTTATTGTGCATTTGTATATCTTCTTTGAAGAAACATCTATTTATATCTTTTACATGCTTTTAATTGACTCATTTGTCCTTTTATTGTTTAGTTTTTATTATTGCATTGTAAAAGATTTTAATATATTCTATGTACAAGTCAAACATAATTTTCAAATGCCTTTTCTCAACATATGAGAAATCTTTTCACTTTTTTGATGGCATCCTTTGAAGGACAAATGATTTTATTTTGTTTGTTTAATTTTTCTTTTTTTTTACATTTTTATTAGTGTAGTATAATTATACATAATGATGGGATGTGTTGTTATTTATTCATACATGCACACAATATAACAATATAATTTGGCCAATATCACTCTCTAGCACTTTCCCCTTCCCTTATTTCCTCCCACCTCAGGTCCCTTTTTTCATACTGATCTCCCTTTCATTTTCATGATATCCTTCTGACCTTTCTTTTCCTTTTTTATCTTTAGCTTGCACATATGAGACAAGACACACTACCCTTGACGTTATGTGTTTGGCTTATTTCACTTAACATGATAGTCTCTAGTTCCATCCATTTTCCTGAAAATGACATAATTTTATTTTTCTTTATGGCTAAATTAAACTTCATTGTGTATACACACACACACACACACATCTATCTATCTATCTATCTACACACATTCACACACACACTCACATTTTCTTTATTCATTCATTGATGGACACCTAGGATTGTTCCATAGTTTGACTATTGTGAATTGTGCTGCTATAAACATGGGTATGCATGTTTCACTGTAGTAAGATGACTTTTGATTCATCAGGATAAATACTGAGAAGTGGTATACTGGGTCATATGGAGGTTTCATGCCTAGTCCTTTAAGGAACTTCCATACTGATTTCCATAAGTGGTTGTACTAATTTATAATCCTACCAACAATGTAAAAGTGTCCTTTTTCTCTATATCCTCTCTAGCCTTTATTATTATTTGTATTCTTTTTTTAGTTGTAGATGGACATAATAACTATTTGTTTGTTTGCTTGTTTGTTTATGTGGTGCTGAGAATTGAATCCAGTTTTGGGCTACAACCTGAATCCTTATTATTTGTATTCTTCATGACTGCCATTCTGACACATGAGATGAAATCTCCGTGTAGTTTTGATTTACATTTCCCTAATTGCTAATGATGTTGAACATGTTTTTCACATATTGATAATTTGTATTGTTCTTTTGAGAATTGTCTATTTAATTCATTTGCTCATTTATTAATTGGGTTTTTAAATTTTTTGGTGTAAACGTTTTTTGTTTTGTTTTTGTTTTTTAGTTCTTAATGTTTTCTAGATATTAATTCTCTGTTGAAAGAGTAGATGGCAGAAATTTTCTCCTATGCTATAGGTTCTCTCTTCACATTCCTAATTGTTTCCTTTGCTATGCAGAAGCTTTATAATTTGATACCATTCCATTTATTAACACTTGGCATTATTTCCTGAGCTTTAGGGATTCTATTGAGAAAGCTGTTGCCTCTGCCTTAAAGCTGAGGTGTTGATGCTGCGTTTTCTTCTAGGAGTTGCATAGTTTCTTGTCTAATTCCTAGGTCTTTGATTCATTTGGAGTTGATGTTTTTACAGGTGAGAGATAAGGGTCTTGTTTCATTGTTCTATATATGAATTACCAGTTTTCCCAGCTCCATTTGTTAAAAAGTTTTTTTTCCTCCAATGTATGTTTTTGGCACCTTAGTCAAGAAGCAGATGACAGTAGATGTGTGGATTTGTCTCTGTGTCTTCCTTTCTGTACCATTGGTCTATGTGTCTGTTCTGATGCCAGTGCCACGCAATTTTTATTACTACAGCTCTGTAGTATAATTTGAAGTCAACATTGCTTTTCATAAATGATTTTAAATTTGACAAAGTATAATTATCTTTTATTGCTGGGCTTTGGGTTCCAGAAGAAACCCAAATTAATTCAAGTTCATGAAGACCAATGTTTTTTTTCTAAAAGTAGTAGAGTTTTGGCTCTTTCATTTAGGAAAGTAAGTCTATTTGATCCATTTTGAGCTAATTTTTGAAAATGTAATGTGAGATAAGACTGCAGCTTCATTTTTTTTTTTTGTATGTGGATATCCAGGTGTGGCTGAACAATATGTTGAAAAACTATTTTCCTCATTGAATTTTTTTGACATCCTTATCAAAAGTTAATTGACCATAAATATAAAGGTTTATTTATGGATTCTTAAGTCTAAATCATTTTATCTATCTTCTATCCTCATGACAATACCAAACTATTGTGTGTACTGTAGATTTGTAATAGTTTTTAATTTAGGAAGTATGAGTTCTTCAAGTTCTTTCTTCATTCTTAAAATTGTCTTTACTATTGTGGACTCTTTGAATTTTCATATAAATTTTAGGATCAGCTTGTCAATTTTTGCAGACAAGCTCACTGGGATTTTGATAAAGATGGTGTTATATTTATAGAACAATTTGGGGAGTAATATCATCTTGATGATGTTAAATCTTTTAACCCACAAATGTGATAACTCTCCATTTATCTAGGTTGTGATAATTTCTTTCAACAATGTTTTATACTTTTCACAGTATAAATTTTGTACTTATTTTGTTAAACTTATTCACAATAATTTTATTATATGTAAGGTTATTGCATATATGTGGAAGTGTTTCTTTCTTTTCAGTTTGTTCATTTGTACTATACAGAAATAAATTAAATTTTGTATATTAGTCTTGAACCTTACAGCCTTGCTGAACTTTTTTTTATCAGTTTTAATAGTTTTGTAGTGGATTCATTAAAATTTTCTATATTTAAGATTATGTTGTTTGCAAAAAGAGATAATTTTATTTATTTATTTCTCATCTAGATGCCTGTTCATTTATTTTCTTATTAATGTCCTGAAAAGAATCTCCATGTAATGCTGATTAGAAGTGAAAAGAGCAGACACCCTTATTGGTTCCTGACTTAAGGGAAAAAATATTCAGTATTTAGCATAATGCTAACTGAGTTTTTCATGGGTGTCTTTTACAATGGTGAGGATGTTTCCTTTGGATATGTGGTTTGTAAATAAATCTATTGTAGGGATGTTGTTGAACCTACACTTCCTTGCTAATTAACTGGCTTTTGTTGAAAAATATTATGGAACTTTTGAATTTCATTAAAATTAGTGTGGTAGACACCAAATTGAAGTGGATTTTTGACTCTTAGCCAAGCATTAAAATGAAAGCTTTACAAATTAAAACATTTAATTTGAAACAGTGGTTGAATTTTTTAAAAATGTATTTAATGACTAATGAGGATTTATGAAGCTGTCCCTAAAATGTCACTTTATGTTAATTAATTAACATATAGTAACAATGCTTGTGTTCAAAAATCTTAACAGAAAATTTAATGACTTAATGTCCAGGGCTAGAAAAATTAGTCTCAAAATATAAATCTTAATTTACTTTTGATGATTCAATGCATAGCACCATTAACAAATCAATGCAGTAATCTTGCCCAGAATAAAAGAGATTTTAATTTTTTCATGAATATTTTCTAATATCTTACACCAATTGCCAGATTTTAAGTCTTGGCCAGTGCTGAGAAATATAAGCATAATATTTAGAGGCTGTCATTTATTTATTGGTTGGTTCATTTCCTTGCTTTTAAGTATTTTTTAAACACTCACTTTGTGATGCTCAGAAAGAGTGAAGTGTGTATCCTGTTTTCACTGAGTTCTCAGGCATGTTTGTAGTTATACAACATTTAGTTTTCATCAGAATGTAAAAGTTTCATCTTTCTTTTTAAAGGGGGAGAATAAAGCCCCTATAAAATACAGGCTAGTTTATAAAGTACAGGTTTTAATTATTGGTTAAAAATGCTTTGCAGTAGATTGATTTCTGATAGTTTAAAGCTGCATTTTGTTATTTTAGATTTAAATTAAATTTTTTTTTATCTTTAGGTGAGTAATATAGAAATTAATTATTTTTACAACTATAAAGTAAATGGAAATAGATAGTCTCCTTTGAATATTATCCTAAATCTCAATCTCTGTGCATTTATATATGCATATATATGTGTGTATATGTATGTACATATATACATACATATATGGATAGAGAAAGAATGAGATCCAGATGTACATGATTGGTTGTGGGTGTTTTTCTACAAAATTAATGTCTTACGCATTTTCTGCAATTTGTTTTTTTTCTTAACAAGTCTTGGAGATCCTAGTATGTATATATAGATTGAGTTTATTGGTTTCAGCTTCTACATGGGATTCCTGTTTAACTACTTTTTCCATTTGATGATCATTTATGTCGCTTCCAGGTTTTGCTCTTACAACAGTACTACACTGAGCATCCTTACATATGCTTTACCCATCCTGCCTGTGTGGGGATTTCTACAGGTTAAACACTGAGTGGTCCAATTGCTCTACCAGGGATTTTATACCTTCTGTGTTTTGTTAGATACTTCCAAAGTGTTAAATTAATTTGTTTGGGTATATATAATCTTACCCATATTACAAAGTATTAAATCTTAACAAGTAGGCTTTGTGAAAAACAACTTGTTCCTGCTTAGTTTAATTTCCTCAGTGACAAGATAAAGGGGAAGGAAGAAAAGCAATATATTTGGAGTGAAGCTTTGGATTAAATTACACAAAATTCTTGTTAATGAACTTAGGGAAACTGCTTTGAAACATGCAATGACCTCATGTACAATTAGCTAGGGTGCCCAAAATAGAAGCCAACAATCGATCATTTAACATAAATCTGAGTATCTTTATTGAAGCTGTTTTGGTTTGATACTCTTATTTTTTTAATCACTAAAAAGATTAAAAAGAAGGCTTAATGAAACCCCAAATAAAGCTTGAGAAGAGGGGTCTTGGGCCTATTTTGAAAAGAAAGCATTAAAATTAAGATCTTCCTGACTGGTGATTCCATTCAATGACTGAATCCAGTGTTGAGAAGGGATCGGAACAGCTGGTGAGAAGCTCTCCTGGCTAGCACTTTCTCCCCCAGTTCTCCACAGCCCTCCCCCACTGCCAGACTGCTCCCAATTCTAAGGACTAGTGCAAACATACCTGCCAGTTCACACTGAGGCTGGCAGTTGCTAAATGTGTGTAGTCTTATAGAGTTCCCTCATATTATTATGAATTACATCTATTCTTTTCTCTCTTTCTTTTCACTACTTATATGGGTTCCTTGAAGACTGAACCATGAGTTATATACATCGTATACTCCCACGTGGCAGCACAGTGCTTAGGAGCTCAGGGTTTTAGCTTGTAAGTGTCAGACAGATATACAGTCAATTTCTTCCACTTTCCAGCCCTGTGTGTTCTTGGGAAGATTGCTTAAGATACCTAGGTCTCAGTTTCCTTTTCTGTAAATTGGGACTATCTGTGCTTAAAGGACTATTTGGGGGAAAGGAATTGTAATATCCTCATGCTTAGCACAGTATAAACCATGAAAGGATGATAACTACTATGAATAATACTACTATTATTGAAATAAGGTTTAAGAAATAAAACTTGTAGGCTAAGTAATATGTTATAAAAATCTAATCCAAATGTACTAGTCTCTTGTTTTCCAACATAGGGAATATATACGAGCTTACTTTTGTTTCCATCTAGCTGTATCTCTCTGCATTTATTCATCACAGACTTAGGGAGCTCCCTGAAAAATATAGTTAGGTTTCTAAGACATTTGTCTGCTCAAGCACCTAAAAATATGGCAGAGGGCATAGCATTTACTCTTAATTGTGATGATAATATTTAGGAATGAGGTGGCATACTGAGCTCAGTGGACTCTCCTATTTGGCCTAGTATAGAGATTTCACAAAGGTGAGAGACAACATATAAAGGAAATAATTAAACATTTTCAGAATACAGTATCATGGGTAGTTTTATCATCTTCTTAAGAATGTGCTCTTAATATAATAAGTCTTAGAGAAAGTTTAAATAGTGGTAATGCATTACAGATAGATCTTTAATCCTCCTTTGGGAATTAACACACATCATTCTTCTATATATATAAAATATTTATTTTTCCCACTAAGAGGTACACTGCTACTGTTAAAATCTGAGTCTAAGAATTATTACTTAGCTCTCAGCTCAGTCATTTTATGTCCCCTCTCTCTCATGTTTATTTCACGGATCCTAAGCTACCCCAGTGCTAGATTGCCTGGGCATTTGGATCCAAACCAGACCTTTTACAGTGTCTGGCTGTCAGATGGGTACTCAGTGTACTGTCTGCTCCTGAAACCCTTTCTGATTCTTCCTTTGCTTTGATTTTATGTGCATCCTTTAATTCTATCTTTCCTTATAGAAAAATAAATCTCACAAACAAACATGGTTCCTATGATCATGCAGCCTAGAGAGCTCCATTTTCTATGCCACCCCTCATTATTGAACGAGTATCTCCTTGTCTTCTGTCCCAGCAGTGTGTGTGTGTGTGTGTGTGTGTTTGTGTGTGTGTGTGTGTTGTGTGTGTGTCTTTCTTTTTTAGAAATTGAAAGTATCACATCATTCTTTTTGAAGGGGAATTTTAATTTTCACATCCCATCTGAGCTTCTGTGGGTGGTATAAATAGAAAACAGATTTTGTGTATCAATCTTGTTACCTCCAGTCATGTTGCCTCTGGGGTAAAACTAGAAATTCTGCAAGGTTGCTGTGCCCAATCATAAATAAGACACTGTTCTCTGTTGTTGATTTGACTATCAGGTGTGTTTTCTAGGATGTTCTTTGAATAAGGTTGTGCCTGGTGCCACCTTCTACTCTTTGGTTGATAGCCATCTTCCATCTCAGGCCTGAGGCCTTTAAGGCTTGGCTGGATTCCACACCCTACAGTGCCAGATTAACCAACCTGCCTTTCTATTCTGATTCTTCTCTGAATGCTTTCCAGTTTGTTATTACCAAGGCCTCTGCCCCTAGTTTTAAAGCCTTCAAGGCTTGCCTTTTCCTTTCCATCCTTCTGGCCTCATTTGATCTTCTGCTGTCCAGGTCTCTGTGTCTGTGGGTGCTAGTCTTTGTGTTTGGGGAGTCTACTCCACACTATTCACTTCCTGCCTTTGTCCTCAGCTCAAATTTGAAGCAGGCTTAGTTTGGTTGCCTTTTCTTCTCAGTGAATTTAAGTCTAGGTACCACCCTGGACACAGCTCTCTCACTTCTTTCACACAGGTGTCAGAAGAGTCATTGTCATCCCTCTGACAGTTAAAGATGCAAGAGTTGAACAGTGAATGTGCTCATTTCTGAAGACCTGTATCTAATAGTGGCATTTAAAAACAAATCCTAAAAAGCAAACTTCTAAATATGGTAAGTTAGTGAGGTGAGGATTGTTAAGATGTATCTTACTTGCTTTTTTTTTCAAATCATGCCAAGTAGGTAGCACTAGATCATAAAATAAGCCCTGCCCCTTCCTCCTCCTCCTCCTCCTCCTTCTTCTTTATATTTTAAAAAATATTTTTAGTTGTAGATGGACACAATGCCTTTATTTATTCATTTATTTATTTTTTAATATGATGCTGAGAATTGAACCCAGTGCCTCATGTGTGCTAGGCAAGCTCACTACCACTTAGCTACACCTCAGCCCCCATCCCTTCTTTATGCTGTTCCAAGTTCCCTTTCACCATGGCAGATGACTTCTCCAGGAAGTAGAGCAAGGGTAAAGGCAAGTTGTAGGGAACCAAGCTGCCTGGGCTTGCAACTCCCTTTGATTATTTATTAGATGAAAGGTCTTGAGTGACATTTCTTAATCTTACTTTCCCAGTGCATTAAATGCTCATAAAGCTATCACCTATCTCACAAAGTTCCTGTTTTGGAATTACATAAAGTTTAAATTCACTTTATTATCTTGAAATAAAAAATAAATCAAGTCATAAATTCCGTCTACCTACCATCACTTCTATAGATTTGTGCTTTGATAAAAATCTAACTTTTTTAAATTTTTTTTTTATTTTTTAGTTCTCTGTGGACATAACATCTTTGTTGGTACGTGGTGCTTAGGATCGAACCCAGGCCGCACGCATGCCAGATGAGCAGGCTACCACCCGAGCCACATTCCCAACCCCAAAATCTAACTTTTTTGTACTATTATGCACATTAATCATGTTGTCATTCTTTACCTGTTCTTCCTATGAAATGAAAATCCTGTGTAAACAGAAAAACACAATACAAATATAAAATATATTAATTAGTAAGAAGTAATCTCACAAAAATAGTGTATTTTCTTTAGCTAAAAGTAAGGCTGTTGGGGTTAGACTCATGTTGTAGAAAAAACTTTGAGGAAGATGTAAAGTGCATTAAATATTTGTCTCTGATCTATTGATCAATGACTATGATTGTATATTTGCTTTTATATCTCTTTAGATCTTTATTAAACTTTAGTCTTGCTTTAAAACAAATTTTCCAAAGTATATCTAGTTGGATGGAGTGTAATTCTGTGGCTTACTAACATTCATTAGGTGTAACTTTCTGTAGTTTTGAGTAAAAGTAGTGGCTGCTCAAGGTAGACCCATTTATAGGACAGGTGAAGTGTTAGGAGCTGCACATGTCATTTCTTCATTTTTCAGTTTCTCACTTAGCATCCAGCATTGTCTCCCTCACAGCCACATCTCAGCAAACAGCAATCTATTCCTTCAGGAGGTTCCTGCTGATGTAGAAAAATAGAAAGGAAATGTCACTAGAATAATAATAGACCTTTATAAATCTTGGCTTTAAAATCGACACAAACCATTATTGTGTTCTTAGATCCTCTGATATTCTTTCATTAAAGTCCTTTAGGCCTGAAAATGGCTAATATATAAGCTAAAATAAAATGTATTTTATTTGATGGAATGTGACTTTAAATGCTTTTATAAGACATGTATAAGTATTTGTGGACTGGTAATTTTGACTAAAATCGAAACTTAATCACTTGATCTTAAGTATGTGTGTGCTTTTCTTGTATCCTACCTATTCCCTGAAAGAGATTTGAGAAAAGTTACAATATATAACACATACACAATAAAACTAATGAATTATTACTAGACAATGCTCTATACCTTGGGGAAAAAACCAAATTAGTTGAAAAAGAGGATAATTTAGATATGTAACGAGCAGCAAATTTGACTGTCCACTTCCTGGCAGTCAGGGGGAAATGGAAATAGGCTTGTTAGGTAATAGTATGAGCAATAAAATGTGGACCAATAACCTAGCAGGGACATGGGGTTCTGTGAAATTGCCATCAATGAACAATAAAGTAAGGTGTACAAAAACAACAGGTGTACTCACCCTGAGGATAGACACATGGAAACGAAAGGAAATAATTAAGAAGTACTTGCAGAAAGAAAGATGAATGGGATCAACTCCTAGCAGGGTCTGCTGAGGTCATTATAAAGTTAGGGTTTATGGCCATATGTTTCTCAATGTATTTCAGAAGGAAATTTCATTAGTAGTGCAGTTGCACTAAGATGAAGATGCTGATCATTAGCCCCCAACACCTATATTAACATAGAATTGACTCGTAGATGAATCCCCCTGAATAGGATGGTGGCCATGATGTTTCCAGAGAAGACCAACTGTAGTCAAAAACTCCTCCACCAGACATGAAGGAGGAGATCAACATAGATGGTGAAAACTGCAGAAGGTGGATCCTGGTCTCTTGACATACATCAAACAGTAACAGATTTAGAAGCAGCACTGTTTCCTTTGTCATTCTGTGCTCCTAGATAACCTACTGTCTCTCAAGAGTGCTTTCTGCTTGAGCCTTACTACACTTTTACTCATAATAAAACTATGTTACTTGGCTTTTCATATCTTATTTTAAATTTTCTTCATTAGGACATAAAAACAGGTTTGGAACATTAAGTCCTCACTCTCCTGTGACAGGCTAAATTAAATATTCTCAGTATTATAAAGGAAAAGGTACATTAAAATGTTAATTGCTATATTATGAATATGGTTACATATTTATTTGCCTCACTTTGATAAATTTAGCAACTCAAAACATATCTATTTTATTAAATTTATACTTTTAATTGAAAATTGGAGGTGTATCTAATTTTAAAAATATCAAATGTATAGTCAGCTTGACAGTTGACAATAATCAAATGTATTGACTAGCTTGACAGTTGGAAAGTAGGGTTGAACAAAACGTTATAAATGGGTTTCAAATCTAGAGAATGAAGACCTATATGTGTATGTATGTATATATAAAGTTATATATTATAAAGTTAGGGTTTATGGCCATATGTTTCTCAATGTATTTATATGTACATATATACATACATACATATATACATACATACACACTTGGAATTTGATTCCCAAAACTTAGATTTTTAAAAAATTTTATCCTAGAGAAATATTTTTATGTGGAAAGAGGAAGACCAATGGGGTTAGTCAACAATAACAGTGCATTTGTAATAAGAAGTGAGAATCACTCCAGGAACCAAATTCTTGTTGATTAAAATGGATTTATTAGTGACATAGCATAGACCACTTGTGAAAGAAAAGTAGAGAACATATTTTCAAGAAAACCAGTATATTTATTTTTAACCTTCCCAGAAATGTTTGAAAAAGTGAAACACAGAAATGCAACTCTTTGGGACTCATACGTGAAGCCATGAGTTGGATAAGAAGGTGTAGTGGTAGAAACTAAAATAAATTGCTTCTTTGGGTGAAATCATGAATACTCTGGCAGATGGTTTCTCAGATCACAACCTCCTTTTCAGATTTAAGTGCAATAGAAGATAGTATAAATATTGATTGGAATACACTGTTATATTTTTATAAGCATTATTAAAACTTTCTATTTGAAAGCATGTGGAAGAAGTCCATTTCCATTTAAATCTCAGTCTAATCACAACTATTTTGTTAGTAGTGCATTATAATTATACATAATAGTGGGATTTATTATGCCATAATTATACATGCACATAACATAATTTACTCAGTCTCCTTCCCTAATACCTTTCCTTACTGCCTTCCCCAGATCTGCTTGTTCTATTCTACAGATCTCCCTTCTATTATTGTTTTAATTAGTGTATTATTATATACATAAGCAGATATATTTTGGTATATTTGTAAATAATCATAGCATAATTTGGTAGATTTTTCCCCATAGTGGTTCCCCATACCCTCCCGTCATCTCTTCCTCTCAATCCCTTTCTTGAATCTATTGCTTTTGCTTTTATTTTCATGAGATCCCCCCTTTTTTATTCTTTTTATCTCCCTTCTCCACCTCATCTAGCTTCTGCATATGAGAGAAAACACTTGGCTGAGTCTGGCTCATTTCATTTAGCATGATGTTCTCTACTTCCATCCATTTATCAGCAAATAACATAATTTTATTCTTGTTTATGACTGAGTAAAAACCCATCATGTATATATACCACATTTTCTTTATCCATTTGTCTGTTGATGTGCACCTAAGCTGGTTCCCTAACTTAGCTATTGTGAACTGTGCTACAATAAACATTGGTATGCATGTATCACCATAGTATACTTATTTTAAATTTTTTCATCTTTTGGGCAAATACTAGGGAGTGGGATAGCTGGATTATATGGGGGTTCCATTCCTAGTCTTTTGAGGAATCTGCATATTGCTTTCCAAAGTGGTTTACTGATTTGTAGTCCTAACAACAATGTATAAGTGTGTCTTCCCCTGCAGCATCTTCACCTGCAATTACTGTTATTTGTATTCTTTATGATTGCCATTCTGACTAGAGTAAAATGAAATCTCAGTGTCAGAAGAACAGCTGGCAGCCCGGCATGGTGGTATATACCTGTAACCCCAGCAACTTGGGAGGTGAGTCAGGAGGATTGCAAGTTCAAAGCTGCAACTTAGTGAGGCCCTAGGCAACTTAGTGAGACCCTATCTCAAAATAAAAAATAAAAAAGGCTGGGGATTTGGCTCGTGGTAAAGCACTCCTGGGATCAATTCCCGGTACCAAAAACAAAACAAAAACAAGAGTAGCTGGATAGAATATTCTCCCATTTCACAGACTTTCTCTTCAGGTTCTTGTTTTCTTCATTGTGCAGATGATTTTTAATTGGATGCTGCCCCAAATCAGAGACTTGGTTTTATTTCTTGAGCTTTAGGAGTCTTATTAGGGAAGTTGGCACCTGTGCCAATATTGTGTGTTGATCCTGTGTTTTCTTCTAACAGTTTCAGTGTTTATGATCTAATTCCTAGGTCTTTGATCCACTTTGAATTGATTTTTGTGCAGTGTGAGAGATAGGGATCTAGTTTTATTCTTCTATGTATGGATATCCATTTTCTCTAGCACCATCTGTTAAAAAGGCTATCTTATCTCCAATGTATGTTTTTAATGCCTTTGTCAAGTATTAGGTGACTTTAAATAAGTGATTTTGTCTCTGTTATTACACTAGTCTTCATAAAAACATGTCTGTTTTGAAGTCAGTAACCATGCTGTTTTTGTTACTGTGGCTCTAGTATCATTTCGGATCAGGCATTGTGATGCTTCGAGCTTTGCTCTTATTACTCAGTATTGCACAGGCAATACTTTGATTCTTCCAAATAAATTTTAACACTGTTTTTTTTTACTTCTTCTTCTAAGCATGGATTATTTTTAAGGTGAGCCCTTTGTACAGATATTTGAATAAAGTTCCTTGGCCTGTTTTAACATATCACTATAGGTAAGTTTTATTCTTCATTATTGAAGTAAAATGGGAAGAATAGAGAACATTTACTTAATGATTTACATTTGTTTTTGTTTATTATGTGCTTTGATCTTCTGTATCAAGTAGTTTCTAAAAGGTCATGAAAATTTATGAACTTGCGTAGAATAGTTGTATTGTGTAAGACTTTTTCTTTGTATTTGGCTGACTCTGGTTTCATATCATTGTCATTCTGCATAAAACCAGATGTAAAGGTTAATTTTCAACCCCATTAGAATTGTGAATATTTCATATTTTAGTTTGCATAGAATAATTTTTATTTATTTTTGGTGGGCCATATTGTCAAAGCAAATGTTAGTTCTCAGATTTTTATCAAATATTTAATATTAAATCCATCTCTTCTATCAAGTCTCTTCTCAAATACTTACCAAACAGTACTATTGTAATATCAAAGACATGGCTTGTGTTTTAGCTACATTTATTCATTTATTTAATCTTTCCAACATCCTTTTCAGAAGATAGGGAAAGAATTATTTTATCCCTGTTTTTGTAGTAAGGAAATTGAGAAATAGGCAACTAGTAACTGACCTGGCTTTCTGGTTTCAATAGCTCCGCTATTTCCTGGGTCCAGATTGGAAATTATCAGTTGATGGATTTGCTTCTGGTTTGCATGGAAAGAGCTCACAATTCACTATCTGCAGATATAAATGTCAAGAGGTTTGGCAGAAGAAAACATACATGAAAAGTTTGTTAAATTGCTTTTTTTGGTTGTTGTTGAAACTCACTTTATTAAACAAAAGCTGTCATGAACAGTAAATTCGAATCATTTCCCCCTTTTATAAATTCTTCATAAAATATATTCGACAATTTAAAAAAATTTCAGAAGTTACTTTCATTTCTGAAGTGCTAATGACTTATTTTTTTGACCATTTTGTCTTGCTGGTGAATTATTTTGTAGTTGCTACAGTAGTTTGATTGATAACTTTTTACAATTAAAAACAACAAGAACAACAAAGAAAAGAAAAAGACCAGCAGAAAGAACTATTCTATAGTGAAGAAGTGATCCTTTACATTAAATAACTGACCCAAGATAATTGAGTGATTTCTTTAAATCTAGCATCTCGAGATCTTTCATGTCATATTTTCTTTCTTTCAAATTAAGATGATGACACAATTTTCTAGAACTGGCTTCTGCAGGACAGCTGCAGGTTCCCAGTGGATGGGCATTGGAATTCAATCAACCCCAGGAGGCATAGTTGGTAGGGAGCTGTTCATGTCCTTTCTAGATTTCCTTTTAGGCTGTAGTGTGCTCCTGGAGTGTTTGTGAGAGATGCATGCAACTGCTTTAAGAACACAGTCAGGGTGAGGCAGTTGAAGGCCATTAATAAAAAGGCTGATAGCTTCATTTCTAAGCTCACTTTTCTCTGGAATGTGTTTCAGTCTGTGAATATTTCTCTCTCCTGCCAAGTATGGATATTCAGACCACCAATCAATATTTTCCAGATCATTTAATCTCCTGGCCCATTTGTTCATTTTCTGGAAATGCACAGTAATCAAAGTGCACGGTCAAGGAAGGGCATGATAAAAATTAGGTGTGTTCCTGAAAAGTTTTGTTGTTGTTGTTGTTCTTTACCTAAACCTTAAAGGTAATACTGATTAAATATTTATGTGAAAATACAAATTTAGCCCATGCAAGTTATAAGTCATCATTAACAGTCTCATGAAGAATGGACCTTAGGGTTATTATTTCTCACATACTCCATGGTATAAATAGATGCTATAACAGAAAAAAGAAGCTTTACCTCTCTGATATCTTGGATTTTTTTACTCAACATTCCCAATTTCCTTGACTGATGAGCCCTGCCCTTTAAGGCTATCTGATTGGGATCAGAGACACCTGTTCCTGGACCTCCCCAAATGCTGCTTCCTCATTTCCATTCTCAATATCCTTCTCTATGCTACAGCCAAGTGGATGGTTTTTAAAGAAAATATGTAACTCATTGAGGTATAATTTACATATAATAAACACAAAGATTTAGGATACACTTTGATTAATGTTCATAAATGTTTGTACTGTGACCAGCACCAAATCAAGATATGAAGTACCTGGATCATTCTATAAAGCCTCCACCTCTCCCATTCCACTCTGTCACTCAATTATCCACTGCTCTAATTTTTGTCATTATAGATTAGTTTCATTGATGTAGAGCTTCACATAAACACTTCTTTCAGGTTAATTAATTAATTTAATTAATCATTAATTAATCTGGGAGATTAATTGTGGTGTTGCAAGTAGAAATAATTTGTGATTTCTGTTTCTGCACAGGATGTCATTGTTGCTTCTTTCATCACCTGTTGACAAACACTGGAGTTATTTCCTGTCTGAAATTATTATAAAAAATGCTACCATGTGACTGTAAAAATTTTTGTTTTAATAAAACTTTTTGTTTTGAGACAACTGTAGCTTCACATGAATTTGACCTTATGTGTAGAGATTCCATGCATCCTTTATTCAGTTTTCTGTAGTGGTCGAATATTGCAACATTATACTAGCAGGAATTTGACAAGGTATGAAACGCTGATCTTATATAGATTTCCTGGTTTTACATATACTTCTTTGTGTGTCGAGATGTGTATATGTATTTAGTTGTAGGTAACTGTCACTCTACTGAGGCAAGTGCCCAGCCAGGTACTTGGTCAAATACTATTCTGCATGTTTCTGTAAATGTGCTGTTTGGATGAGATGAATATTTAAATCAGCAGATTTTGATTCAAGCAGACTCCCCTCCATAATGTAATTGGGCTTTTCCAATCCATTGACAACCTGAGTAGGGCAAAAAATGACCACCCATGAGCAAGGAAGAAATACATGTATAAAGACATGAATTGGTGTGAACATACTTTATATACAAATATATGAAAAATTGTGCTCTATATGCGTAATAAGAATTGTAATGCATTCTGCTGTCATGTATTTAAAAAATAAAATCAATTAAAAAAAAGAAATCTGCCAGCAGAATTTTAAATAATATGTGTATATGTGTATACGTGTGTATATATATATATATATACATGCTTTATATATATATATAGATAGATAGATAGATACGTGAATGTTTATATATTTTTTTAAATGAAAGTTTACTGGAAATAAGTAATTTATATGGCTTATGGTTGTGTATGCCTCAGACTTAGAACAGTGCTGGGCATACTCAACAAGTATTTGTTAAAATAGTGAATTATATCAGTTAGAAAAAACAATGTATTTAGATCATTTACCATCTGTTAGCTTACTTGATTTTCTCAAGGACCAGATAAAGTCTATAAATAGGAATCACCACTATTTTACAAAGAGGAATTGTAGAACCAAAAATATTGACTCTGTTTTGGGTGTTAGAAGTAGGTTTTTGACTCAGTCTGTGTTTTGCCCGTTGTATCCTGATGTCCTGGTAGCACTCCTGGAAAACAAAAGGGTAATATAAATGTCAGGTTTTCCTGTTTTTGTTCTGTTTTGGTTTTGGAAAGAACCTCTTTTAATTTTTCTTTCACTGAGGCTGAATTGGATTTGCTGGGGGTGTGATATGGGGGAGGCCAGCCATCCCAGCAGGGCAGAGAGGGTGGGGCCTCTGAGGGCTATCCTGAGAACACCTTGTTTATGGAGAGGAAATGTGGCTGCAGAAAGGCATTTCCCCTTACACTAAACATGCAATTGTACTGAAAATGTGGATCTAGCCAGAAGCTATTTCAAGCAGTCTTTAACAAAAGCCATCCTTCAGCATGCTATAAAAGTTTGATTTTTCTATGATACAGGACTTGAGGTTTTTTTTTTTTTTTTAAATTATTTATTTCTTTTTCTTGCCAGGAGGCAGATTTATTTTGGAGATCCTTTTAGTTCAGCCATACTGAATGACAAACAGTCTAAGAACATGAGGTTGGTTCAACGCTTCTTGTGCCATTTCCTGCATGTTTGCTCTGCTAAAGGGCAGTAAGTGTTCAAAGCTATCTGTCTTCATTTAAAATTTGCCTGACAATAATGAAAAATGACAGTTCAGAAAGGCATTAAGAACTGGAGATATAGCCAAATGCTCGTATTCAACATTGATGGATGAATTGCAATCTCACAGGATAATTTTCATTTACAATTAGTAACTTAATTTTTTTTATAGTACAACATGATTTTCATTTTTTCCCGCTGTGTCTAAAGAGCCACTGTTTCTTGTAGTTTTTTCCTCAGTGATACTTAAGTTATTTACCTAAGCATACCTTTTTCATCCTTTTCTCCTTACTTAAGAAATTGTTGTCCCAATAATCTAATAAATGTTGAAGTAAGGAACAGGAAGACAAATGGGAAAAAATATGAAGTATGGATACCATTACGTAAGTTAGAAAATACAAATGTCTGGCTGGCTTTTCCTTTCCTTCCCTCCCCACGCCTCCCTTCCTCCTCACTCCCTGTCTGTCTTTATTCCTTCCTTCCTTCCTTCCTTCCTTCCTTCCTTCCTTCCTTCCTTCCTTCCTTCCTTGTACTGGGGATTTAACCCAAGTGTGCTTCACCACTGAGCTACATCCCTAGTCCTTTTTATTTTTTATTTCAAGACAGAGTCTTGCTAGGTGGCTTAGGGTCACTGAGTTGCTGAAGCTGGCTTTAAACTTGTGATCCTCTTGTCTTAGCTGCTCCAGTCTCTGAGATTACAGTGCCACCACACCCAGCTTTACCAATAACTTTCTAATAACCAAAAAATGTATACAATAAATAAGTAATATCTTGCTGATCTGTAGAAGCTATTTCTTTATTTTAGGATAATTGAGATCAGTAATTAACAATTTATTGAGATTATACATGTATTTATTAATATATATGCAAATTAAAAGGTCAAATAATGATAGATGGCTTAGAATAGAGACCCGTGGTGAATCTCTACCATGTTTTCCCTCTACATATTCTCCTGGTATTCCTAAGTTAAATTTTCATTACATTGATCTTTAGTGTTTTTAGTTTTATGTTTATGTAAATATATTTAACAGTTGAGCCATGGTAATTTCCTTTCATGTATGATTTTTTTTCCTGAACTTTTGTTTTTGTTTTTGTACTTGCTTAGTTTTCTTAGAATCTATACTAGGTCTTTCCACATTCAGCAATTTATAGAGCAATAGTTCTGTATTTTTTCACATGGTCAAATTTGTTGAATCTATTGGTTACAGTTTTTCTTCTTTTTTGGAGACCTTTCTTCTGGAAACTTCCATTCTCTAGCTCCCATATGGACTAATTGCTCTTCAGGCTTAGTGAACCATTGTCATCCAGGGACTTCTCTTCATTGTCAACCTAGGAATTCCTATTCTCACTGCCATCCTGGTAATTCTCTCTGATGTTGGATCCTATGCTTCCTAGTGAAAGTCTACCTCTTTCTTGGTTTTACTTGTACTTTGGTAGACTATATCCTCCAGTAGTTTTCGGAAAAAAGACATATGAAACATAAATGTTCTGTTACTTTTCATGTATAAAATGTCTCTAATATAGCCTATGATTTGATTAATAGTTTTAAGCTAAGAAATATTTTCTTTTAAAATTTGAAGTCTTGTTCCTCTAATTTATAACTTCAAATATTCTTTTGAGACATTTAAAGCTTTCTAATTTCTATTTATTTGAATACAGCTAGTGTTTACTCTTGGATTTGGGATCTTTTCTTTATCCCTGATTTTGAAATTTCATGATAATGAGTATTGATTTTGGTGGGGAGGTACTGGAGATTGAACTCAGGGGCACTCAACCACTGAGCCACATCCCCAGCCCTATTTTGTATTTTATTTAGAGACAGGGTCTCACTGAGTTGCTTAGTGCCTCACTTTTGCTGAGGCTGGCTTTGAACTCTTGATCCTCCTGCCTCAGCTCCCTAGTTGCTGGGATCACAGGTGTGGTCCACTGCACTCAACTTGATTTTTTTTTTTAAGAAAATTGTGCTGGACACTTGGTAGGTTATTTCAATGATACGTGTTTTTAATTTGGGGAGATATCTGTTTTCTTCTTTTAACCCATCATGGTCTCTGTTCTTTTTTTGGACTACTCACTTATCCATTCAAATAGTTGTTCTCTTTTTCTCTGCCAGGCACTGTAATTCTGTGTGAGTGGTGGTAGCAGTGAGTAAAACACTATCCTCATGGAGCCAAATAATCAGACATTGGGATTCTTGAATGATCCTTTAATTTTCTTAATGGATTTTTTTTTTATATAGTCCATCCTTTCAACTAGTTTATTTTACTTTCTGTAAGATTTCCCTGGATTTATCTTCCAGTTCTGTAACATTTTAAATTCCACTTCTTTTATTATTATTTTACAATTATACTTTCTTGTTCTTCATTCTTTTTTCGGGGGGGCATCCTGATTTTTTTCTTATCTCAAGAAAAAATATTTTGAAAACTATACTCTCTGCATAGTCTCTATGCTGGATTTTTTTTGTGATTTATTTGGGTCCTTTTCATACTGGTGGCTTCCCCTCAATGTCTGATGATCCTTGTCTGTGTATTCATATTTGAGTTAAGAACTAAAATTCTGATTGGATGCTCTGCCTCCATGAACAAGTTTATAGTCTAGTAAGCTGCTCCATAGGTCAATTATGTAGCCATGAGACAAAGAAGAAGAAAGTGGAATTGAGACTGGATATAACAAGTAGGTTCAGAGTGTAGTATGCCTTGGGTACAAACGTAAGCACTTCAAACTTTATTTTGCAAACACTGAGAATGTAGGTGATGGTCATAAGGCAAGACTTTTGTAGTCACTTCCTTTAGTCCTAGGATATAAACTTCCTGTCTCCATTCTTTCCTCTTAGATTTTTCCAGGCTATGATGATTATGTTTTATTTTTGGTGAGTAAACATTAGTCTATTGCTTCGACTTGCTATATACATTACTAATGTAATTTGCTTCTTGCATTCTGAGTATAAGCATCAAGTAATAACTCAAGCCAGTTGTCCTTTTGCTGTTCAGGGAACCGTTGAATTTTAATATATTGAAATCGGTGCCAGGGATCCCAGCAGCCTGCAGCAGGGCCCGGAGATCCAGGCCAACTGATTCGCGTGGCCTGCCCTGCGGCTACAGAAGGCGTGGCGCCTCAGTGAAGCCATTAATTGGCAAGCAGGGAGGTTAGGGAAGGCCATTAGGTGGAATCCCACCAGCCAAGCCCACACGGACCCTTGGGCCGAGCACGGGATCTCAGAAGGGGAAGGAAGCGGTACAGTCCCATCCCCCACAGCGGACACTCCACCGAGGCAGTCAGCGGCCACCATCCGGGAAAGCTGAAGGATACACCGCCACTCTCCTTCAGAGTGCAACATCAAAACAGCGGATACTCCATCCAGGCAGTCAGTGGCCACCATCCGGGAAAGCTGAAGAATACACCACCACTCTCCAACAGCTTGCAACATCAAAACAGCCAGCAGCAGGACCCCGGAGATCCAGGCCAACTGATTCGCGCGGCCTGCCCCGCAGCTACAGAAGGCGTGGCGCCTCAGAGAAGCCATTAATTAGCAAGCAGGGAGGTTAGGGACTGCCATTAGGTGGAATCCCGCCAGCCAAGCCCACCGCCCACGCCCGGAACAGGCCCAGCGATCTGCCAGCATTGTAGTCACGACACCCCAATTGGAATAGGGACAGAGCAGAGCCGCCTTCCACTCCCGGAACAGGCCCAGAGAGCCGCCAGCGTGGTAGACACGTCACCACAATTGGAGTAGGGGCACAGCCGCCGCCCGCATCTGCAAGGGAGACTTTTCAAGTATACAAGAGCAACATAAATAAATAGGGGGTAAATTTCAAAACACAACAGTTGCACCAAGCAGAAAGAAACACGAGCAGTATGAAAAGACAAGGAAAGAAAGGACCACAAGCAATGCAGGTCAACTCAACTTTAGAAGAGGTAATAGCTGCAACAGATGGAATATCAGATAAAGAGTTCAGGATATATATGCTTCAGATGATCTGGAGTCTCAAGGAAGACATGAGACAGCAAAATCAGACAATGAAAGATCACATTGACAAACAAATCCAGGAAGTAAAAGATCAATTTCACAGGGAGATAGAGGTAATAAAAAACAAACAAATTGAAATTCTAGAAATGCAGGAAACAATAAACCAACTTAAAAACTCAATTGAGAATACTACCAGCAGAGTAGATCACTTAGAAGAGAGAACATCAGACAATGAAGACAAAGTATTTCAACTGGAAAAGAACATAGACAGCTCAGCAAGTCTGCTAAGAAACCATGAGCAGAACATCCAAGAATTATGGGACAATATCAAAAGACCAAATTTAAGAGTCATTGGGATACAGGAAGGCACAGAGCTCCATTCCAAAGGAATAAACAGTCTATTCAGTGAAATAATACGAGAAAACTTCCCAGAATTGAAGATTGAGACAGAATCCCAAATCCTAGAAGCCTACAGGACGCCAAATGTGCAAAATCATAAGAGATCCACACCTAGACACATTATAATGAAGATGTCCAACATACAGAATAAGGAGAGAATTTTAAAAGCTGCAAGAGAAAGAAAGCAGATTACATTTAGGGGTAAACCAATCAGGATAACAGCTGATCTCTCAACACAGACTCTGAAAGCTAGAAGATCCTGGAATAACATATTTCAAACACTGAAAGACAATGGGCTCCAACCAAGAATCGTGTATCCGGCGAAATTAAGCTTCAGGTTAGAAGATGAAATTAAAACCTTCCACGATAAAAAAAAGTTAAAAGAATTCGCAGCTAGAAAACATTCTCTTCAAAAAATCCTTGGCAAAACATTACAGGAAGAGGAAGTGGAAAATAACATTGAAAACCAACATTGGGAGGTAGGACAGTAAAGGGGGGAAAGTAGTCAAAGAGGATAACAAATCAGGTTTAGTAACATCAATAAACAAATATGGCTGGAAGAACAAACCATATCTCAATAATAACCCTAAATGTTAATGGCTTAAACTCTCCAATTAAGAGACACAGGCTAGTTGAAAGAATCACAAAACAAGACCCAACAATATGCTGTCTACAGGAGACGCATTTGATAGGAAAAGATATACATAGACTGAAGGTGAAAGGTTGGGAAAAATCATATCACTCATATGGACCGAGGAAACAAGCAGGAGTGTCCATACTCATATCTAATAAAATAGATTTCAAGCCAAAGCTAATCAAAAGGGATATAGAAGGACACTTCATACTGCTCAAGGGAACCATACACCAACAAGACATAACAATCATAAATATATATGCCCCAAATAATGGTGCAGCTGTATTCATCAAGCAAACTCGTCTCAAGTTCAAGAGTCTAATAGACCAACATACAATAATCATGGGAGACTTCAACACACCTCTCTCACCACTGGACAGATCTTCCAAACAAAAGTTAAATAAGGAAACTATAGAACTCAATAACACAATTAACAACCTAGACTTAATTGACATATATAGACTATACCACCCAACATCAAGTAGCTACACTTTTTTCTCAGCAGCACATGGAACCTTCTCAAAAATAGACCATATACTATGTCACAGGGCAACTCTTAGACAATACAAAGGGGTAGAGATAATACCATGCATCTTATCTGATCATAATGGAATGAAACTGAAAATCAATGATAAAAGAAGAAAGGAAAAAGCAAGCATCACCTGGAGAATGAACAATAGGTTGCTGAGTGATCAATGGGTTTTAGAAGACATCAAGGAGGAAATTAAAAAATTCCTAGAGTTAAATGAAAACACAGACACAACATATTGGAATCTATGGGACACATTGAAAGCAGTTCTAAGAGGAAAATTCATTGCTTGGAGTTCATTCCTCAAAAAAAGAAAAAAACCAACAAATAAATGATCTCATACTTCATCTCAAAATCCTAGAAAAAGAAGAGCAAAACAACAGCAAAAGAAGTAGAAGGCAAGAAATAATTAAAATCAGAGCTGAAATTAATGAAATTGAAACAAAAGAAACAATTGAAAAAATTGACAAAACTAAAAGCTGGTTCTTTGAAAAAATAAATAAAATTGACAGACCCTTAGCCATGCTAACGAAGAGAAGAAGAGAGAGAACCCAGATTACTAGCATACGGGATGAAAAAGGCAATATCACAACAGACACTTCAGAAATACAGAAGATAATCAGAGACTATTTTGAAGCCTTATACTCCAATAAAATAGAAGATAGTGAAGGCATAGATAAATTCCTTAAGTCTTACGATCTGCCCAGATTGAACCAGGAGGATATAGACAACCTAAACAGACCAATAACAATAGAGGAAATAGAAGAAACCATCAAAAGACTACCAACTAAGAAAAGCCCAGGACCGGATGGGTATACAGCAGAGTTTTACAAAACCTTTAAAGAGGAACTAACACCAATACTTTTCAAGCTATTTCAGGAAATAGAAAAAGAGGGAGAACTTCCAAATTCATTCTACGAGGCCAACATCACCCTGATTCCGAAACCAGACAAAGACACATCAAAGAAGGAAAACTACAGACCAATATCTCTAATGAACCTTGACGCAAAAATCCTCAATAAAATTCTGGCGAATCGGATTCAAATACATATCAAAAAAATTATACATCATGATCAAGTAGGATTCATCCCTGGGATGCAAGGCTGGTTTAATATACGGAAATCAATAAACGTTATTCACCACATCAATAGACTTAAAAATAAGAACCATATGATCATCTCAATAGATGCAGAAAAAGCATTCGACAAAGTACAGCATCCCTTTATGTTCAAAACGCTAGAAAAATTAGGGATAACACCTCAACATTGTAAAAGCAATCTATGATAAGCCACAGGCCAGCATCATTCTGAATGGAGAAAAATTGAAGGCATTCCCTCTAAGATCTGGTACAAGACAGGGATGCCCTCTCTCACCACTTCTGTTCAACATAGTCCTTGATACACTGGCCAGAGCAATTAGACAGACGAAAGAAATTAAAGGCATAAAAATAGGAAAAGAAGAACTTAAATTATCACTATTTGCAGATGATATGATTCTATACCTAGCAGACCCAAAAGGGTCTACAAAGAAGCTATTAGAGCTAATAAATGAATTCAGCAAAGTGGCAGGATATAAGATCAACATGCATAAATCAAAGGCATTCCTGTATATGAGCGACAAATCCTCTGAAACGGAAATGAGGACAACTACTCCATTCACAATATCCCCCCAAAAAATAAAATACTTGGGAATCAACCTAACAAAAGAGGTGAAAGATTTATACAATGAAAATTACAGAACCCTAAAGAAAGACATAGAAGAAGACCTTAGAAGATGGAAAAACATACCCTGCTCATGGATAGGCAGAACTAACATCATCAAAATGGCGATATTACCAAAAGTTCTCTATAAGTTCAATGCAATGCCAATCAAAATCCCAACAGCATATCTTGTAGAAATAGATAAAAGAATCATGAAATTCATATGGAATAATAAAAGACCCAGAATAGCAAAAACAATACTAAGCAGGAAGTGTGAATCAGGCGGTATAGCGATACCAGACTTCAAACTATACTACAGAGCAATAGTAACAAAAACAGCATGGTACTGGTACCAAAACAGGCGGGTGGACCAATGGTACAGAATAGAGGACACAGTAACCAATCCACAAAACTACAACTATCTTATATTTGATAAAGGGGCTAAAAGCATGCAATGGAGGAAGGATAGCATCTTCAACAAATGGTGCTGGGAAAACTGGAAATCCATTTGCACCAAAATGAATCTGAATCCCTATCTCTCGCCGTGCACAAAAGTTAACTCAAAATGGATCAAGGAGCTTGATATTAAATCAGAGACACGGCATCTGATAGAAGAAAAAGTTGGTTATGATCTACACGCTGTGGGATCGGGCTCCAAATTCCTCAATAGGACACCCATAGCGCTAGAGTTAACAAATAGAATCAACAAATGGGACTTACTCAAACTAAAAAGTTTTTTCTCAGCAAAAGAAACAATAAGAGAGATAAACAGGGAGCCTACATCCTGGGAACAAATCTTTACTCCACACACTTCAGATAGAGCCCTAATAACCAGAATATACAAAGAACTCAAAAAATTAGACAATAAGATAACAAATAACCCAATCAATAAATGGGCCAAGGACCTGAACAGACACTTCTCAGAGGAGGACATACAATCAATCAACAAGTACATGAAAAAATGCTCACCATCGCTAGCAGTCAGAGAAATGCAAATCAAAACTACCCTAAGATACCATCTCACTCCAGTAAGACTGGCAGCCATTAGGAAGTCAAACAACAATAAGTGCTGGAGAGGATGCGGGGAAAAGGGCACTCTTGTTCATTGCTGGTGGGACTGCAAATTGGTGCAGCCAATTTGGAAAGCAGTATGGAGATTTCTCGGAAAGCTGGGAATGGAACCACCATTTGACCCAGCTATTCCCCTTCTCGGTCTATTCCCTAAAGCCCTAACAAGAGCATGCTACAGGGACACTGCTACATCGATGTTCATAGCAGCTCAATTCACGATAGCAAGACTGTGGAACCAGCCTAGATGCCCTTCAATAGATGAATGGATAAAAAAAATGTGGCATTTATACACTATGGAGTATTACTCTGCATTAAAAAATGACAAAATTATAGAATTTGGAGGGAAATGGATGGCATTAGAGCAGATTATGCTAAGTGAAGCTAGTCAATCTTTAAAAAACAAATACCAAATGACTCCTTTGATATAAGGGGTGTAAACAAGGACAGGGTAGGGACGAAGAGCTTGAGAAGAATATTTACAGTAAACACGGATGAGAGGTGGGAGGGAAAGGGAGTGAGAAGGGAAATTGCATGGAAATGGAAGGCGATCCTCAGGGTTATACAAAATGTCATATAAGAGGTAAGGAGGGGTAAGTCAAGAGAATACAAATGGAAGACATGATTTACAGTAGAAGGGGTAGAGAGAGAAAAGGGGAGGGGAGGGGAGGGGAGGGGAGGGGGGATAGTAGACAATAGGACAGACAGCAGAATACATCAGACACTAGAAAGGCAATATGTCAATCAATGGAAGGGTAACTGATGTGATACAGCAATTTGTATACGGGGTAAAAGCGGGAGTTCATAATCCACTTGAATCAAACCGTGTAATATGATGTATTAAGAACTATGTAATGTTATGAACGACCATTAAAAAAAAAACAAAAAAACAAAACAAAACAAAAAAAATATATTGAAATCATTGTGATCTCATTGGCTCCAACATGAGTCAGTCAATAAAGTCTATTTCTAGGGCAGTGTTTTAATAACTATTCTTTTGATAAAGTAGCATTATGAGTCTGTTTTCTATAGGACATATGGAAAGGAATGGCACATAATAGCATAAAAGATACCATGGTTCTTCTATGCATGTCCCTATTAATTCAACAAAAATGAGTTTTGTATGTTATGAACCCAAATATAAGCTTTGTATGTTATGAACCAGGCACCATTGAAGAAGATAAAATGTACATCTTGATAAATCTCTGCAATGCTTTGTGTAGTGCCAGACGTCACTCTGGCTCCAAATAAATGTTTGATGTGAAGAATGTGATCATTCATCTAAACTTGTGAAGAAGTCCAAAGAGGTTTTCTAGCATTTTGACAGCTTAATAGAGTGGAATATGTAGGAAGCTGCCAGTACCTAAAGGAGTCTTAAAAGGAATATGAATTATGAGCTACTTTGATAAGAAAGTAAGAATCTAGCTATGTGACAGTACAACATTATAAGGTTCTAGTTCTTCAGTGTTTTATGCAAAGCACACTTACCTGCATTTTTATTTATTTTCTATTGGAGAGAAAAAAATTTTAGAGGAATATTTTGATATGAAGAGCTAAATGCTTAGGCTCACCTGTTTGGAGTATTCAAAGCTTTTAGAGAAGAAGAAAAATGAGAAATTGGCATAGAGAAAAGCAAACATATTAAGTCCATTTTCCCTTTGGTAGATAAAGTGTGAAAAGCCAAGTCTGTAGCAGTCTGAGCAATTTTCACCTCTGTATAGGACTGGAACTCACTGTTATTGGCACTGAGAACAAGTGGTGGCCATTTATCATTTCAAATATGTCAGGAGAATGCTTTCATAAAGACAATTCGGGAACACAGCTATCAATACTGGCCATAGATTTAATATCAGTGCCCATAGGGACTGAAGTTGGTGAGCAAAATGCTAATAGTGGGGTTATGGAAAGCTTATCAGGAGCCTAGTTACACTGGTAGGAGGTATTACATGGTCATCACAAGTCCCAGTGGGTGGCAGCTCATCAGATGTGAAATTCTCTGCCAACTGGAAAGGTCAGAGTCACTGGGTTGAGATCTGAGATGGCCAAGGACACAAGAAGTACCAGATTAATTTCAGAATATACAAAATTTTAAGTATTTTTCTGTACAGATCAGTCATAAACAAGCAAGAAAGCATCTAAATCTCAGCATTGGAAACACAGACTCAAAGGCCTGTGTAATGTGGATCATTGTTTTCTTTCCTATTGAGTGAAGTCTTCAGGACCAAGTGCTGTATCCCAGAGTAAGAGAATTTGGCTGCTGGAGGTCTTTGTAGCAGATAGTGAGATCCTCTGAGGAGTCCTCAGTTGAACTATGTACTTTGATTTGTGTATCATAATTCCTCAAAGCAGTTCACATCTGCAACTTCATTCTCATGACAGGCCTTTGCTATAGATTGGTATAGTTATATAACCATAATTTTTCAGTAACAGGAAAAACGTGTCCACTCAAAACCAACTTTGTTTCCATGACTTACAAAATATCACAGATTATGCATCCTTAATACAGAGAGGGAGAGTCCCAATGGTGTTGAATGGTATCTGTCTCCAACATCACAAAGTAAAATGATTCCTAGAATGATTATTGTGTTTATTTCCCTGGGTTCCATGCTGAGGCACAGATGATAACTTTTCACTGGAATGTCAGCTTTCCTATTTATTATGCAGAGTTGTCTCTGGGAAGTTGATAACCAGCAAGGAATTAAATTCCTCAGCCCCTGTTGAATCTGTGTGGGGCCCTGTGGCTACTTATCACTAATGACTCATGAGTGGAATCAATGTCATTTAGGGGTCAAGGTAATTAAGAAGTAGGTGCCAGGCCTGGGCATAACCTGGGCTTTTCTGGTTCAACTTCACTATATAACTGCTTTAAAATAAATACAAAATGACAGTATTTGGGAGTAAAATAGTAATTAAAAGCAGATATTTTTAGGTAGATTCATATTTTATGTACTTTTAATAAACTTAAACATTTAGTTGTTATTATTATCATTATTATTGTTATTATTGTTGTTAACCAGTAAATAAAATTGAAATTCTGAAGGTCTGGGTCACATGGATTTGTTCAAAGAATAAGAGTCTTATTTCTAACATTTCTTTCCAATTTAGGCTATCTTTCAGATGGGATGTAGTATTTAATCCTAGTTCCTGCCAATATTGTGCCTTTGCTGAGCAGAGCCAGAAAATGGTGCCAAGTGATGCTGTCAGGTTTATATGTAAATCTTCAGGGAAAAGCACAAAGTGAAGCATTGTTCAGACCTGACAGATTAATGGTGTTAGTGACATGGAATCTCATTGTTGCAGAACGAAGTAGGTTATTATTGAAACCAGGAGAAAGGAAAGTAATCCAAAATTTTTCTTGCTAACAAAATGATGTGTGTGGTTTCCACAATTTCACATTGGATCCTGGCATTCCATTAGTATTTTGGCTGAAATATCTTATAGCAATACAAATGAGTCTTTTTGGAATAATCCTTTTTTAAAAATAGTTTGATATAATCTTGCTGACATAGTTTACAGACTTAGCACATCTGCAGTAGCTTGACTGTTTGTCTCAGAGCTCATAAATAATCTGAAAGAGATCTATTCTCACTTAACAGTCTCTTTCCCCCTGTGGATTTCTCTCCTATAATTTAAGGCCAACAAAGAAGTGTTGAAAAATGCTGTCCAGTGATTGATTCATGTTTTTCAAAAATATTGCTTTTATTATCTTCTGATAAATGAAAATGCAACTTTCTTCCAAAGGAAATGAATTTGTGTTTGTAATGAGATAGAGATACATCCATATAGATAAATAGAGGTAATTTACATATATCCAAATATAACGTTATGTCATGAACTTGGGTTTACCTCCCTCTACACTTTCCTTCTCACTCTTCACCATCTTCTTGGCACCTCCTTTATCCACTAGTAGAAAACCATGAGTGGCATCCAGTGCTAACTAACTGCCTGCAGCAGAGTACCTAGCTCCAGATCTATGTTTTCAACTTCTCTCTGAGCATCTCAGTAAGTATCTTAAAGTTAATGTATTCCCATAGGACCACAGCATCTGTGCTAAGAAACTGATTTCAATTCCTAAGTTCTCTTATGCCTCTCCATATTTATTTTATATGAGAATAGCAGAGTAGTTTAAAAGCACCCACTATAAAACCAGACTGGCTGTGTTTAATCCTGGGTTTGTAATTTTCTAGTTGGTGTTAAATCAAGATTGAGTAAACAAAGCTTTTAGTTCCTACACATGGTAAAGTCTATAAATGTTATTTATTTCCATATGGATTTCTTTTTCCTACATAGTTGCTTTGTGAATTTCTTATCTATTGAGGTTTATCTTCAAGGACACCTCTTCAGATAAGATCTCTATAATCTTTCCAGGTAAAACTTGATGCTTTCTTCTTCATATTTTTCATTTTATTCATGGTACTTTCTTTATCTCTATATCATATGGTATATCTTCCAGAAAAATGACTGTTACATTTTAAGGTACTACAGAATTCACCAGTGGAACTTAGAGAAACTTACCATTAACACAGCTTCTTGAATCAAATATTGCAAATGTCATGTGTTACTTGAGCTTTGAGTAATTGGGATTTAAAGTCAGTGGTTGATCTCTCTGAAAGCATATTTGGAAACCTGGTATTGTGGTTTGAACTTTTTATACTAGATGAGTGAACAATCCTTGGAATAATCAGGTGCTCTCACTTGAATTCCTTCCTAGACATGGTGTCATTTTACTTCTACTAATTGTGCACTGGGATGTTGCCTATAAGCTATATCAAATATATTTTTTAAAAATAATCTTTTCAAAGATATGGACAACCATGTACCATAAACTCAAAAATTCTGTACCATAAAGAAAAAAAATGTTGTATTGACAAAATTTGCTTTTGAATTTAATCATTCATCTAAAATTGCACATTTTAAAAAAAACTAAATTAAATGCCTTTGGAAAATCCTGGGAGTAAGCTTGATATATTTTGGTAACTTTTGTTTCTGATTCCTTAATAATGATGTCCCAATTGTTTAAATCTCAATTACTCAAATCAAACATACCATATTTATTATTTTTTATAAAACATCTCATAACCTAAAATTCCATTTTTCCATCTCACTCAGGCTCTAATTTTAATTTATGCATATAGGTTTGTGTAATTTTTACAAGATTGCATTACATAAAAGTCTGTAGAAAAGTAAAAGCCGTGAAAACATTTTTTCCCACTTTTTATATTGGTACATTATAGTTGTACATAATAGTGGAGTTTGTTATTACATATCAGGACATGCATACAATGTAACAATATAATTTGGCCACTGTCCATTCCCAACCCTTCCCAGCTCCCTTTTCTTCTCCCACACCCTGGTTATAAAAATATTTTATGCCCAAAATCTGAAGATACTATTTGTAATAAAAGAATAATGTGTAATGATGAAAAATACCAATGAAATATGTTTACCATTTTTGAAACTTTTTATACTAGATGAGTGAACAATCCTTAGAATAATCAGGTGCTCTGACTTGAATTCCAGGTGTATACAAAAAAATCAAGATGTATCATAACTCATGTTGCATAGTTACGTATTTGTGCAATCACCTGCCAAGCTTAATATACAGTAGTCCTCTCTTTTCAGTGAATGCCTAAAACTAGCATGAATAGCAAAACTAGCATGAATTTCCTTTTCCTTCTTTACAATTTCATGAAAAGAAGGTTCATTCTTAAATTTATCTACCATTATCATACTTTCCTTAAACAAACAAAGAAAAACTATTCTGGTATTTAACAGTATTATGAAAAGTACAACATGAAATTAACTTTCATAATATTCCAGTTGCTCCAATTTTCATTAGCTTTCTTTCTTTTTACTCATTTTTTAAAAATTCAGTACTTATAGGATCTTCAGGCAACCTCCTGTAAATTTTGGTTGTAAGATTAAATGTTTGTCATTATACAGAAATGCCCCTTCTCCCTCCCTCCCCACCCCTTTGGTTTTAAAGTTAGGATTTGTATAATCTTACTTTGAAGGAGTTAACTTGTTCAAGCTAAAATATTCTTGTAAATGTGGTGGCAGCTTTCTTGTTCATTATGTTGGAGGTTAGAATTTTATAGCTAAAATGGGCCTTATCATTCTTCTATTTCATTATATCACAAATGAAGAAACCCATACCAAGGGACTTACTGTCTAGTAGGTTCAGAGAGGTTCCTTAGTCTCAGGTTTATTCAGTATATAAGTTTATATGACTACACAAGCATGCTGCTCTTCTGCTTGTATTGCCTAAGCTTGCAGGCCTTTTATAAGAAGCAGCTAAGCCCTGAGCATTAACCTAGTTCACCACTGAGGAAAACAGTATGTCAGATATCTTCCTGGCTGAGCCACACAGTGTGACAGGATGAGCACAAACACCTCACCAATAGAGAAAGCAACATCATCACTGCGGCCAGCAACTCATAGGTTCCTAGCATCATTGTTAGGATATCAGATTATTAATGGATAAATGGATAAATTTACGAATGTATTTTGTAAAAAAGTAATATTCTTTCATTATTAAAAATTATTACGCATTTCTTTTGGGCATGGATTTCAGAGTACGGAGGTAAATATATACTTTTTGATTTGTTTTTAACAAGTACAATGCCAACCTTTAATTTGAGAAAGACAGACACAGGTTATTCAAAAGCCTCTAGTTACTCATTCTCTTTGAAAAGAACACACACACACACACACACACACACACACACACACATCCCTTAAAAACAAAGACTGCTCCTAATGAGGCTTCAGAATCCTGCAAACATTCCTGACAAAGCAGAGCTGCATTTCCTCTTATGGGAAAGCATTCTGGCTCACTACCCCTTGATCACTCCCCAAAGAGATCACCATGAAGCAGACTTAAAGACATATTTTTTTCAGTGCTTTAGAATTTTGTGTTTCTGTTGCCTTCACACTGAGCTTTCCAAACTCCAATGAAACCTTTATGTTTAGGAGGATTTTTTCTTATTTCATTCTCTCTTTGTACTACACACAGATCTGAGACTCAGATGGATAAATGTTAGGACCATAGTTCCTGAGGCTGCTGTCCGGGCACAGTTTATTGTGTTTTAGGCCTCATGAGCCTTTTGGTTGAACTGGACAGGATTCATCTGGGTTCATTGAACTTCTAATGTGTATTGAATGGTTACTGTTCTGGTATATTGTTGGTTAAGGAAAGTATCTATTATTTTCTTTCCCTCACTGTGGGAATGTTGGATTTATAAGACCACATTCTCATATCTCTACTCTCTCCCATCTCCCCTCTATAAGACCATTGGTCAGGAAAAGGAAAGTATCTATTCAATCGGGAAAGGAAAGGAGAGGATAGGCTCTCTGGGACCAATTCCAGTCTTTGATATCCTTAGCAGTTATATAAGGGGCTGAGCCAAATAGCCACAAAACACATGTTGATGTTTCTTCCTGTTTCTGATTAGTTACGTGAATTTTCTCTCTCTCTCTCACACACACACACACACAACACACACACACACACAGAAATATAAATAAAGAATAGAGCCAAAATTATTTTTCTCTGCTACTCTGCCCTGCAGGAATATTTGCTAAAAGAACAAAGCAAATGGATAGAGTTTAACCATAACCCACATTAAGGAAACCAATTAGGTTTAGACTTTCTTTCTGGGTCTACACTTCCCCATTTTCTAAAGTTATTTTTTCCCATATCTGATAACATTTCCTAGTGTCTAAGTGGTAGAATTACACTAGGTATTACCCATATATCTTGAGATGAACCTGTAAGAAGAATAGCTGGGTGTTAGGCCTCAGTATTTATAAGTGTATTCTTCCCTACACATAGAAAGCATTTCTCTGGCTATTGATTTTCACTGTGATGTGCCTGAGGCTTCTTGCCCAAGCTCATTTCCATTGCATGCCTAATTCAAAGATGCAAAAAAAGTGGAATAGAATCTGGAATGATCCTGGCATTTGATCAGATTTAAAGTAGGGATGAATCCAAATAATTTTACTTCTCATTCCTGAATTGCCATTAATGCTTACTTGGGTGGTGGAGAGCAAGTGACATGATTTTTAGGCTTTTGTTCAGTTTTTCCTTAGTTACTGTTTTGACTATATTAAATGATTTAAAATTTTAAAAAATTGATTCTCATTGCACTTATAATTCAAAGCGTTTTTTACTCATACTGTTTAACTTCCTTAAAGGAAAGATGAATGGCAAAGTATCATCTTTGGCTATAACCTGGAATATTTAGTAAAGCCTTCAACAAGTGTTGGCACTTACAACTGTTGGCTGTCTCCAGAGGGAGCCATAGGATGTTGCTAGGTGTGTGTGTGTGTGTGTGTGTGTGTGTGTGTGTGTGTGTGTGTAAGGGACAATGGTCAGGACTGTACTGGTGGCGTTGTCCTCTCTGGTTAGAGGGAAGCATCCAGTCAAAGGATGAAGCAGAGAGGAAATGCTAAGGTAAGAGACCACTGCTCATCTATGGAAAGATAGATTTTGCTTAAAAGTTTAAACAAGTGGAAAATGGTTAGACCTTCTAGTCTTAATGGCCAAGTCTGACGAGCAGGCAGATGAGGAAACCAGTGGGTTGAAATGGAGAAACAGCGGTTTAGAGAGTCTAAGGTGGTATCAGTAGTGGGCTGTAATAGGTTGTTTTTAACTCTTAAGTCCATTTTTGTCCAAGTTGTGAAAGAATGGTCCCTTCAGAAGCTACCTTTGATATGAAGCTTAGTGCAATAGTATTGTATGGAAATGTACAAATTCTTTCCATTGTGTCATTTTTAGGTTTACAGTCTTTAGACATGAAATAGAAAATTAGTTGAACTTGCATGTTCTTTTTACTTTGTTAAGAGAAATGCTAAGAATTAGAACCTTTGTGGTATTAGACAATGACACAGTCACCAATACCTAATAAATAGGTATTTAATTTGTTTGTACGTTGGGTTTTTTGTTGCTATTAATTTTATGTCTCTGTTTTAATCTAAAAGTAACTGGGTAAGACCAAGAATGAGAAAACCTATCAACTAACATCAAGGTTTTTTACTCCTAAGCCTCACACATATTTAATACTCATTTAGGATTCCATGACATAAAATCTAATTATTTTTTCCAAAATGATTAAAATCACCAGTTTATAAGGAAAATTGTTTTGCTAATGGCTGTCAAAAGTTATAGTTTAATGTTAAGCAGAAGCTATAATCTAATGTCAAGAGAAAACTAGAAATTAGAAGAGACATAATTATAGCATTAACTAATATAATAAAGATGCTAATAACATCACATCCATCAATAAAAGCTGTAGTTATCTTCATTTAACTTATGTACTTAAAATTAATATAGGAAAGGGATGCTACATTTTAGAAAGCTTTAAATAAAAATCATTAGGAATATAAAAACACTTATTTCATAATCTGATAAGTTGAGTTTCTGTTTCCTAGTAATTTTATTTCTGTGTATTGAACAGTTAATTCCACAACTTTATGGCAAGAAGTATTGTTTGTAGAGATTTGAGCCAATTTTGGGCCTGTTGAATAGAGACAAGTTTTATTAAAACCCACGAGCTTATTGTTGAATCTCTTTTCCTTGAGGAATCAGTAAAAAGAAACTGAGCTGCATCCCATTCCTCTGGTTCCTTCTGCCAGGGATGAGGCATAGGGTCACAGTGGGGGTACCCTGTGGAGGAAGGGGCTCCTGTGACACATGATAATCATCCTTGGCAGGGTACAAGAAGCAGCTTCTTAGTAACCCATATTTTGGTAACATTTTGGAATTTGGCCCCTGTCTTTCCTTTTAGAATTTTCAATTTCTTGTCATTAGGGAAAATAACATTTTCTTTGCACAGTGATGCTGATAGTTATGCTGATAGTGATGCTGATAGTGTTTCTTTTCCACATTCATCATCATATGTAAAGCAATAGCTTTTCCTTCATTGGCTTGAGTCCCTCCATGACCTCAGCTGCATGGTTACTATCTCTTATCATGTCATTATTGTTCTTGATTTTTAAAAAATATTATTTTGTGTTACTGGGTAATCAAGACTTCATGCTGTCCACAGTGGTCCAAAGCAAAAGGTCCTGAGTAATCATTGGATAGAGACCAATGAGATCTTTGGTTCCATGCAAATAAAGTCTGAATTTTTATTTGAAAAACTTGAAAATTTTTACTTGAAAAGCAGGGGTTTCTTAGGTTTCTTAGGGGTTTCTTAGGTTTTTCACCAAAAAGTTAACCTTTAAATTAAACTAAATTAAATTAATCTGAATCCAGTCTCTGATTACATTATATTTATTTTATTACTTTACTCATAGTGGGAAAGACAATTATAACTTTCAGATTACATTATATTTATTTTATTACTTTACCCATAGTGGGAAAGACAATTATAACTTTCAGTTTTCTGAGAATTCAAGATTTTGATCTCAATGTGTCTGTAGGGAAATGTGACATAGGGCCCAAACTGGAACGGAGTTTCCAAGTACTCCTGAGAGCTGTGCCTTCTGTGGAAATCCCATGTTCAATTCCTAATTATATGCTCAAGTTCTATTGTAAAAAGTTATTATGTTTCCTGTTAACTTTGTTTCTTGGCAGTCAGTTCAAATCAGTCATAACAATAGAGATACAGGATAAGGCCTGATTCGTTCACTAGAGACTTGCAAATTAAGAGAATCATGTGATTTCTTTCTAGAAACAATGACCAAGCTAAATTCTGTGTTATTAAAGGTCCTAATAAGTAAAGATAGCTTTGTATACAGCCTTCATGAAACCTGCCTTAGAGCCCGTAGACAATTCATTATATACTAACCCCAATGGCTAGGAGGCTGAGGTAAGAGGATTGTGAATTCAAAGCCACCTCAACAAAAGCAAGGCACTAATCAGCTCAGTGAGACCCTGTCTCTAAATAAAATACAAAATAGGGCTGGGGATGAGGCTCAGTGGTTGAGTGCCCCATAGTTCATTCCCCAGTACTAAAAAAAAAAAAAAAAAAAGGTAAAATTTAATGACGAGTCAATTTGAAATGATAAAGGAAGACTATTTTAGAAAATTTGGAAAAAAATGAAGTTTTATTTCTGCCAATTTCTTGATATTCTTCTAGAAAACATTTTAAAAGTGTACAATACTTGATTTTATTTATTATTCCTGAAAATGGAAATTAGTAGTAAGTTAATGGTTTAATGTATTTTTAAAAATTCTTTACCAATAATTTTTCTAAAGAAAAACACTTTAGCAGGCAGTTTACTGCCTAACAAAGTTTGGAACTGCCTTAACAAAAATTGTAGTCTAAATAAAGATAAAAGTTTTCATTTTTATACGAAAACTAACAGTGGCACATAAAAAGAGAAAGAAAGAAGAAAAGTAGAATGAAGGAGAGAGAGGAAGGAGAAAAGAAAATAAGGAGAAACCAAGAAGATAATGAGGAAGGGCAGAGTAATAATTACCAGACACTGGGAGGAGAAGATGCTCTTGAGACTTTGATATCAGATGGCAGAAAGGAGTACAACACAAGGAAGGATTTTTTTTTTTTTTTTAAAGGCAAAACACTCAAGTTGTTGCATAAGCACAGCAGTGATGTAAATGTAGCCAGATTTTGAGACACCCCCCTCCCCCGCAACAATCCCATGCATAAAAGCTAGGCTCTGAAGGTGGGGCATTCTTGATTTAATTTGCAGAGTAACTTAAGTGATTAGTGGGTTTCTAAAGTGTTTTTAAAACAGACTGTTGTCTTGAGTAACCAGCATATTCCCATTGCAATAACTTTGCAGTTTTTTTTTATTTACTTAGTCAAATGCTTTTAAAAGTTCATAATTAAAAGTAAAAGTTAACATTTCCAATGATAAATTCTAAATCTGTAGGAATTTTTAGGAGAGAACTGAAATGGGTAAATGATTACCCTAAATGAAGAGGAGTGATGATGTTCCTGACCAGGAGAAGAAATATCAAGTCTCTTGCATTTGTCTTGTGCCTCTTCTGTTGGAAAATAACTTCATTCTGAAACTGTAGATCATGGAAGAAATGCATAGGCCTCTTGTGTGCTCTCATTAAATCATTCATAAAGCAGAATGATAGTTCAAAAACTAATTGTCATGATTGTTTTTTCCAAAATTGAAAAAAAAAGTGTTTTTGCCTTTTGAAATTTCAAATCTTCATAATAGTAGTATGGCTTAAAAATTCCTACATAAAATAATGTCATGTTTGATGAAAAATTCCTCTGTCCTCTCAAGGTTTCTCTGAAATATAGAGAAGTAATAAGAAAAGCATTTGGTACAATTTTTCCTGTTACTAATTGCCCTAGAACACCTTCAATATAGTGTTGCAAAGTTCCAGATTGATATGAATGACAGCTTGCACTTTGGAAAACAGACTGGAGTTCAAAACAGATGGCAGAAAACAGATTTTTGCAAATGGGACTTTTTAAAGGAGGAAGTGAATGATTGCTCTCATGAAGGTAAAAGCCTGCCTGGCCTGTTTGGAAATAGTACACCTTTCTGCAATTCCAAATCCTGGCTGCAAGTGGGAGCATGAAGATGAGAAGACAGAGGGTCAGGCTAAATTTAAAGTGGATTTAACCTTTGCTGAAAGGATTCCAACATTGAAAAGAAGTTTGGCAGGACAAATATAAAAGTCTCTCTAAATACTAAATATTTAAATTTAATGATTTTTAAGTTCATTCTTTTCTGGATCATCTTTTGTAAAATAAAACTTACGAAAGTTGATCCCCTTTCCCATATTCATTTGTTATTCAGCTGTTTATTAAGCTGCATGTGTCAGGCTGTGTGCTAGATAATAAAACAAAGATTAGTGCCAATTTCACTTTTTAGGAGCTCTGTATAGTAGGGAGTGGGGCTAATGCCACTTAATATTGTGCATGAGGAAACAGCTGCTGTGAATCTGCAGTTGTACAGATTTAGACTTGTATTCCTGGATGAGTTGCTAAAAATAGAAACCTTTGGTAAAGAAACTAACCTTTTATGAGCAGCAAAAATTATTCTTATGTAGTGCTGGCCTCAAGTGATCTGTTCTTAATTAATTTGTTAAAAAAATAAGGTTGATTTTGAGATTGCTTTGGCTAAAGTAGTTTTTTTAAAAAGAATAAAAATATAAAAAGAAGCTCCCTTGTTCCAAAGTGAGAGGCAAAGACACTGCAACAGGCAAATTTTGCTCTCACCTGCACTCATTTTCATTTCAAATGCTGCAATTTTTAGGTCTTTTAATTTCCTTAAGAAATTTGCATTTGCCAGAATGAAAACCATGCAAATGTCTGTAAATCTCCAACCTTGTTTCCTCCTGTTGGGTGTATTATCACAAAGCCTTCTAGATTACAAAGACATTAAGAATAATAGAATTTGGATCTATCCTCTATTTTGAGCAGCAAATGTTTTTGGCAATTAGTATTCTTCTATTAATCTCTTTTTCTTGGCACTTGTATTTTGAGCTTTAATATGAAAGTATAACTTTCTACTGATGTCCTAAATCCTAATTATATATCTTAGTTGAGGTTAAGCTAATGACTATTTGAAAGGAAGAAGTCTAAATATTTATATACGTTTTAAATATTTTGAAAATGTAATCTCTAAGATCAGACTGACAACCCTATAAGTAATTCATACATATGTGTATATGTAAAATACATAAAGAAAAATAGATATAAAAGAAGACCTTGACAAGTCTAACACATTAGAAAAATCTAATTGAAAACAGCTGTTAATGGGATTGTCCAGATCCATTACAACTAGTTGAAAATTGTCTATCCAGCTATAGGTGGAGTCTGCTTTGTACACTCTAGGGACCTCAAAAGTTCAAAAATATGAGCAAAATATAAGGAATAATTATAAATAAAATATACACTGTGGTAAGGAATTTGAAGTGTTGTGTGATGAGAGTGGCTAGTGGGGTGAAGGCAGCAGGAGGGACAGCTGCTCAGATGGGCCATCAGAGAAGGTCTCTGTGAGGAGGTGACCTTTGTTTTGTGAACTGATAGGTGATGAGTCTGCTTCTTTGGTTAGCAGACCAAACCCTCTCCTAAACCCTTTTGAGAACCTGCTAGACCAAAAGCACTAGTTGTATGAAATTTCTATTCAAACAGTTTGTTGTTTGGATAACAAGGCATTTTAGAAAGAAATCTTAAACTGAATGAATGGATAATTCTTTCTTTGTATATGTGACTAATTTAGTGTTCTATCACTGCTATGGTTTGGATCTTGAATGTCCCCAAAGGCTCATATTCTTGGGCACAATCTAGTGACACTATTGGAAGGTGGCCTAGCATGTGTGAGGCACTGGGTTTTATCCTTAGCACCACATAAAAATTAAAAAAAAATAAAATAAAGGTTTTAAAATGGAGAGAGAGAGAGAGAGAGAGAGAGAGAGAGAGAGAGAGAGAGAGAGAGGTCCCAGTGGAAGGAAGTTAGGTCACTGGGGACAATGTGACCTCTGAGGAGTTATGGGACAGTAACTCCTCCTTTTCCTTGCTCTTTGCTTCCTGACCATCTTGAAGTGAACAGATCTCCACTTGCATCACACCCTCCTGCCATGGTGTACTGTGTCACCACAGGCCCAAAACAGCAGGTCCAAAGAGGGAGCATGGACTGAAATCTTTGAAACCATGAGCCAAGCAGCCTTTTCACTTTATAAGTATTTGTCCCAGGTGTTTTGTAATAGTCATGAAAAATGTTATTTTGAAAGTTATAGGAGAGTGTGATAAGAATGTCCCAGATGGGCATTTAGAAAGCTGCGTTCAGTTCCACTGCTGCTATATTTATACTCTATAAACTCTTAAGATCTTTTTTCTCATCTAAAAAATGACATAGCTGAGTTCAATGCCTTCTACATTCCAATTCAGTTCAAAAAACATGTATCTTTTCTTTTTTTAAATTTCTTTTTCTTTTCTTCTTTTTTTTTTTTTTTTTTTTTTTTTTTTTTGGTACTGGGGATTGAACTCAGGGGCACTCAACCACTGAGCCATATCCCAATCTCTATTTTGTGTTTTATTTAGACACAGGGTATCACTGAGTTGCCTGGCACCTTACCTTTGTTGAGGCTGGCTTTGAACTTGTGATCCTCCTGCCTCAGCCTCTTGAGCCACTGGGATTACAGGCATGCACCACCACACCCAGCAAACATATATCATTTTAATGGAGTTTTTTTTTTATATCTGTGAATATATCTTGTTGTCTGATCATGGTGACTTTGCTACCAGATACAACTCAATCTCCTCTCCTGTAAGAAAGAGATATTAGTTGAAATTATTATTAAAGAAAATGTTGAAAACTGTTACATCCTGTTTTAGTCAGCTCTTTTGCTACTGTGACCAAAAGACCCAGACCCGACAATGATTTCAGAGGAGGAAAAGTTTATTTGGAGGCTCATGATTTCAGAGATCTCATTCCATAGATGACTAGCTCCATTGCTCTGGACTCAAAGTGTGGCAGAACATCATGACAGAAGAGTATGGTAGAGAACAGCAGCTCAGGACATGGCACCAGGAAGCAGACAGACTGAGCTCAGCTCACAGTATATATACCCCGAAGACATGCCCCCAGTGATCAACCTTCTCCAGCCACATGATATCTGCCTATAGTAACCAGTTAATTCCTATTAGGGGATTAACACCCTGACTATGTTAAGGCTCTCATAACTCAATTATTTCTTGCATTGTCTCACAAATGAGCTCTTGGGGTACACCTAATACTTAAACCTTAACACATTCTATTGAAATATAAACTTGAAGTAATTTGAAAACATTTAAACATTCATGATTGTTATATAGAACTGGAATCTTAATATTCACTGTAGGACTTTCAATAACTATTACATCTGAAAGTCAATATTCATGCACCAATTCAGTAAATATTTTCAAAGAACATGTTGCATGCAAATCATCAAGCTTGACTTTGTGGGGAGACACCATTCTCCCCACCAGAGAGGAGTAGTCTTTCCTGATGGTTAAGCAGATATAGAAACAAGAAAAATCATTTATTCATCTATTATTTTTGCTTTATCCCACAAATCTTTGAAGCCACTTACAATAGTATGTATACCAATACAAACAAGTAGTCAGGATGAGGTAAAATATAGATAGAATGGAAGGTAATGTTAAGATAGAGATCGTCAAGCAACAGAGTCCCACAAATCTGCTAAGGTCAAGACGAAAGTTTATCCCAAGATTTTAGTAGTGTCCAGAGCTAAAAGAGAAGCTAAGCATCCATAAAAGGAACAATATGTTAAAACTTTAGAAGAAGCGAAGTCTTTCCTAGAATGTAGATGTGAAAGAAATTGCATAGAACATTATTAGGGGATACTGTCTAATGAGGACATTTATGGGGTGCCTATTATGTGGTAGGCATGGTATTGTTTCACAAACATTTCCTCATGTGATTTCACAATAGCTATATGAGCCAGGTACTGTCATGTTATTGATGTCAAAACAGAGGTTTAGTGAACCCAATAAACTTTATATGCCACACTGAGCACCAGTCGGAGGCAGGACTTGAATGATTACAGAGACTTGTCTCTTCATCCGTGGGCTACTCCTCCCCAGAGCAGTGCTTCTTGCCTCCCCTAGCAGGACCAAGGACCTGACAACAAGCCACAAATGCAATATTAGATTCCATGATGAGGCATTGCTTATAATATCACTTCAAGTAAGCTGGGCTGTCTCACCAAAATAATTTGGGGAAAGAATTTCTGTTATAAGCCAAGAATGAATGAGCTTAGTAATTGCTTTCATTATCAAAATTTAAAATATAGTCTGTCTGGATTAATAGATGGGATATCCTTCACAAATAATTTTTGCTAAGTGTATTTTTTTTCTCCATTGTGGTCTTGATGAAATGGATTAGGAGACAGTTCCACGCAAGAGAAAGGAGTTATTCTTTGTTGATTGGAGGGCAGAACTTTGTGAGACAGGAAGGCTTAGTGGATATTGCTCTGGTTTGAGGGGGTCTAGATACTAGTTAATGCTCTTGCCTCTTTCTAACTGAGATCAGGATGAGGTATTCTATCTCTGTGCCTCAGTTTCCTGTAAAGTAGGAATAACAACAATATTTATCAGTAAGAGTATTATCAACATCAGAAAAGATAATGTCTGTCAACTTTTTAAAAACCTAGAGTCAGACATGCTGTTAGCTATCAGTTAGAACTTCCCCTTTTTCTTACTTTTCCCTCTTCTTGACTTGATTCCTCCTAAACGTCTTTCCTTCTCCAGTTCCCTCCTCCTTGACTTTCTTTCTCCCTGACATTTTCTTCCCTCTCAAGAATTTGCCATTTTTCATTTTTTCCTCTCTTCTTTCTCCTTATTCCAATTTGACCTCCTTTGTCTAATAGCTAGACCTGGATGAACCTGAGACACCTGGGCTTTTCCCCAAGTGGATAGGACCATCTTCCCAAGAAACCAGCCTGAGGGCTACCAAGAATCACAGGGGAACACATAGTTTCCAGAAGAGAGTTATAACTGCTTGGGGACATTAGGGAAGGATACGGGGGATGAAGGGGAAGTGTTTCATTTCACTGAATCTTCCAAAAGACAAAGAATACATGAGTTGAAAGAGAGAGATGTTGAGACTTAGAAACAATGGTTGTCAAGGTGTATGCAAAAAAACCAAGTGTTTAAAGCTACCTGAAGACTCATGCTTTGCAGCAGGTAAAGATATTAAAGGAGTTTAGGAACAGGTTTTTGAAACCTGGTCCAATTACACTGAAATCCACTCTATGGCAAACTTCAAGTGGGTACTAGAGCCTTTCTCTCAATACATATGTGATTTTCTAAAATACGGAATGCTGAAAGAACTAGTTTGATACAGTATGACAAACTGTTTTTTGTTTTTTTCTTCAAATTTTTGAACTAGAATACTATAATTATCAATGAATTCAATGACACATCATTTGCTTTTCAAACTTGTTTATTTCCCAGGGCTTTTGAAATTCAGATTAAAATAAGTCATAACTTTATCATTAATAACTTCATATATATATGAAATATTTTTGGTATCTCTGGTTCCTGTGTGAAATTAAGAATGAGTTATTTTTATTCACTATTTTTTATAGTTATAGAAATTGTCTCCATATTTGTTCAGCGAACATATATTTTTCTTCAGTTTTATTTCTCTGCACTGGTATTGGAACTGTAACTCTGTACCTGATGTAATGAAATATTGATTTTCACATACTTCAGTGTCAGAGTCTGACCTTTTTTCCTAATTCTGAAAAATAAGGAAATGTTGTTTTGTTTTGTTTTGTTTGCCATCAGGCAAAACTAAATCAAAATACTACAAAAGCAGTATAACACAGAGGTTGTAATGAACCCCAACTACTGTTCAGAACTTGTCTGCTATTTGGTCAAAGGTACTAACTGCAATATTTTGAAAACTGAGAAGGAAGATTATTTTGATTAATTTGTTACACTTCATAGTAAATTGTCATAATAATAGCTTCTAGTTTATCAGGCTTACCCATATCAGTGTCTTACTTTACTTGGAGCTTGACTTGGGTTTGCTTTGGCTAATAGTATATTAGCAAAGCGTTGCAACAAAGCCTTGAAAACACTTCCACATTGGGTCTGTTTCCTTGTTGCTTTTAGAACCCAGCTTTTGCTTCAAGAAACCCTGGATCACCTGCTAGAGACTTGTGACTTGGCCAATAGCCAGCATCAACTCATGTGAATGGAAATATCTTTAGACTTAGCACATTACAGCTGCATGTGTGAGTCCAAAAGAGTACTGCCCAGCCATACCCATCTCAAATTACCAGTAAACTGAATCTTCAGCAAAGAAGGGGATTGTTGTTTAAACCACTAAGTTTGAGTGATTTATTACAAAGCAATACTTATCCACTGCCTGCCATTCTTTTATATGTAACCTCAGTGGTAATACAGGAGACCATACATATGTCAGAATTGAGGCCAGCTAAAATACATAAGTACTTTTAGTAAAATATATTTAACAACTCAAGATATTTTGAAAAATAGAGTTTTAAAAAGCACAAACCTACTATAATTATTAAAACACTTAACGTTGGAAAGATTAAAGATTTACTTATCATTTCCAATCTCACCTATTTACAGAATAGATCTGAAGCTTCTTACAGTATTAAACATGTAGACCCAAAGTAATTAAAGAGAATACAACATGATTCTGAAGATCAGAGAAACAGAAGAAAAGAGCCAAGTATACATTAATTGTTCAAATAAGGAGCTCATCTTTGGTCTTTCTTGGTAGCCAAGAAAAAGTAACAAACAAAGAAACAACAACAACAATAAAATAAAACAGGTATATCTAGCTCTTATTCAAGTAGGAAGAGCACACATTCAAATGAAGAACAAATGTTTTTTCTTTCCATAGGAGAAACTTACTACATAGACCTTAATTGCAGATAAAAAGTTTTGCTTTTGTTTTTGTTTTCTAACAAGTGTTTTCTAAAAGTTATAAATATTATTTTAATGGGCCTTTTTATATTATCTCCCATAAGAAACTTAGTATATATGATCAAATCTTAAACCAGAACTTCCTTAGAGGTGATTTGTTACACAGCAACCAGGTAACTAGATAAGTAGAGGGACCAGGTAAATAGGTATGATGATTTTCATTTAAGTGCCTCATGCAAAAGAAGGAGCTTGGTCAGAATCCAGAAATATTCAGCTGTCATTTTCTCAGCTCCTCACCTGGTTTCTACCAGTGTCCAAGACTTGAAAAGTGAGGGCACAATGAATGAATATATTTACCGAACACCTACTTGCGCAGGGCATAGCAACATGTACTGGAGGGAACTGGTATGAGTGAAATAGCCACTGACCCACAAGTATCCTGTGTTACTTGGATTAATGTGGAGACAAGTATGAATCAAATAGTCACCTAGTATATGACCACCTGTTGTGATAAATGCTACAAGGCTAAACCTCAAGGGACTGAATACACCAGGAAGTGAGAGGAGCCTCCCCTGAGGAAGAAATTCTAGGGGTGGAATCCCCTTGGTATGACCAGATGAAAGGAAGGATGATGGGGCAGCATACCTGGCAGAGGAAAGAGCCATTTCCAAGGTGCTGAAGCAGTAAGAGCACAAGGTAGAGCAGCCAGGGATCTGCAAGAAGGCAGGTGAGCCTGGTGAGCAGCGTGAGGTGTGATGAAAGTGTAGAATCAGGCCTCAATTTCCTGCACACAAGGGAATTCCTTCAAAATGCTGTCTGTTCTTGTTTGTTTCTTGAGTGTTCTCTGTTTAGCACATAATACTTTGGCATTGGAAAAAAAAAATGTTTGCAAAAGGTAGCTCCATGAAATATCTTACAAAAAAGTGTCACTTTTCTAATTTTTTCATGGCTTTTTTTTCCCAGTTGTGCTTCATGTCCTACCCAGCTCAGTGTGCTTAATTTAAAAAACTTGATTAAACCTGCAAAAGACGGTGAAACACACAGGTATGAAAGAACACGTTGTCAAATGTGATTATCTAAATGCATGAGAAACGAGAGTTATGTGTCCTGCTGCAAATATTATAAGCAGTGTAAACTGATCATAATGACTATAAAATTTTCTTGGGCTCCCTTTCCTCAATTCTAGTAATTGTGCAGTGAGAGATTTTTTTCATCGTTGTTAATTCTCTATAGTCTCATCACAAGTCTTTGTCCTTTCAGGATGGATTTGACTTGAGAAAAGTACCAAAAGTCATTTGGAATAAAGTCCTATAAAGAAAATAGTTGGTAACACTGAAAAGTGATGGCCATAGTGAAAAGTAAAACTATGAAAGTAATAAGACTAATTGATCATGTAGCTCATCAAAAGAAGTCCTAAATATTTTTGAGTAATTAGAATGAGCATAGAGTCCCCAAGGACAATTCAAGGGACACCATACTTATATAATACTGGAATACCCACTTAAAAATCGATTTAGTCAGTCAATGAGACATATTCATTCATTCACTCATTCATTTAACCAATCTTTATTTAATATCTACTCTGAATACCAGCTTTATCTAGGTGCTTGAGATATATTGATACATAAAACAGAGAAATTTACATTTTAGTGTGATATAAACATAAAAGGAGTAAGTGAAATAGATAATACTATATTTTGTTACAAGTGATAACTAATATTTTTAAAAGAAAAGAAAAAAAAGCAAGGTGATTGGGAATATACCAAACCTTTAAACCTAGTATTATAGAACAAAAATGGGACCCAAACATGGAAATGATAAAGTTTATGTTTTACATTTCCCTTTGTCTTTAAAGGTCTTGGCCTGTTGGAGGTCCTCCTTGTAAGTTCCATTTCATGATGCCAACCTTGGCTACTGATGAATCTAACGTTAGATTATACTAGCAACTCTCAGAATCCTGTTATCCAGTGATTAAGAGGAGTGTTCTAACACAAAATCTTGATATACAAACAGACCAGATCAATTAAAACCAAACCTTGTTCATTTAAATCACATTTTCATGAACTCAGCCTGGACTTATCAATAGCCATTCCTCACATGCTTAACCTTGACCTTTCTCTCTTTCTCCTTTCAGCACCTTATGCTGAGTTATGCATAAGTAGTTCTCATCTCTCTTGGATATACACCCATGGACATACCTAGAATTAATGTTTTATTAGCTATTGGCGGCATGTCCAGACCACTCAGATTGATACAGAAAATGAACCATCACACTCACATATGATCACATAATCTCTGGAATGTGCCCTTTGTTTTACAGATTGAGTAACTGCTCCTGATAGGGCTTAAGTTGAACAGCATAGTGAAGAACTATCCAGGAGTACACCCTTCAGTCAGATGGTTTATTGAGTTACATTGATTTGGCACACTTGACCAAAATGATGAAACTTACGTCAGCTAAGAAGTGCTGAAATTTATGAGCTGAAAAACCCAAGACTGATAACTTGGTCTTTTTCTCTAGTGCTAAGCCTCTCCTGTAAGATGGTCCTGAGATGTAAAGAGTTGTCTTAGATCTCTTGAACTGGAAGCTTTGGTCACCTTACGGTTTCATAAATTTGGGTATGATTTCATTTTCCTATTGAAATAAACTTAGGCCCTCATATGTTTAGGCATCTTTTATTCCTTTAGCCCTCTCCATTCCCAAAACTTTCCAACCATTTCTTCCCTATCTCTTTCGAGAAGTTTCTTATTCTACTGGGTTCTCCACCTGGTGTTGCTCAGACATCACTCTAGGGCTACTGTTGTTTTGTTGGAAGGGCCAAATCTACCTTTCTTTAAATAGTTTTGTTGAACTTAAATTAACACATACAATCTACCTATATAAAAGGTACAATTCAATGGCTTTTAGTATATTCACAGAGATATGCATCTATCACATAATTGTTTTTATAATACTTTCATTAATCCAAATAGAAATCTTGTGCCTCTTATTCATCACTCCCCAATCTCCCCACCTTTCCTCCCTTTCCCAGTCCTAAGCAACCATTAATCTTCTTTATGAATCTATAGATTTGCCTATTCTGTACGTTTCATATAAGGGGAATTATATGTGATCCTTTGTGACTGGCTTCATTTACTTAGTATAATGTTCTCGAGGTTCTACCCATGTTGTGGCATGCATTAGTTCTTCATTTCTTTTTATTGATGATAATATTCTATTGTATGACACTTGGATTGTTTCTGCTTTGTGGCTGTATGAATGCATGTATTGGGATGTTTATGAGGCTAAACAAATTCAATTTAAAAATCATATTAAGGAATATTTATGAACCGTGTTTTTAATTGAAGCAGAGATTTTTCTGAAACAAAAAGACAGTTAGGCACACGAAAATTAAAAACTTAAAAGAAGTACATACATAATGCTTCTATGAATGTTTATATGTTTTGTGTCTATGTGTGTTTTCATTTCTCTTGGGCATATAACTGGAAGTGACATTGCTGGGTCATATAATAATTCTATATTTTGTCCTCGGAGGAACAGTTTGAAGAAATAGTAGATTATTTCCCAAACCTTTCATCCCCTCTCATGGCTGGAGCCACCATCCCAGCTGTGCTCTTGATCAGGGACCTCACCATGCTTCTGTACACAGTGCAGTGTCCTCACTGCTGAATGCATTTCTGGTTTGGCCTTTCAGCCTCCAGCTTTTTCCTCCTCAAAACAGCCTCTGCATGGGGCCAGACTGAGCAATCTAAAATGCATTCCTAACCACATTGTTTCACTGTTTAGAACCTTCCCCTGGCTTTCTGTCAGAACCTGATGGTGTGCAAGCCTCTATAGCCCGGTACACATGTGTGCCCACTCTCTGGGCACTATCCAGCCTCCCTGTTCTCTCCCTGCCTCTTACTTTAGGTTTCATTAGTACCTTGTGGCTCTGGTTTCCCTCCCAGAACATACTTTGCTCTTAAGTCTCGTGCCTCTATCGCTTCAAGGCTCAATCTGGGTTTTTGGATGTTCCACTTGGCTTTAAAGGTAAAGAATTGAAGGCTGTGTATACTAGAGGTTGAAGCTGTCAGCTGACCACTTACTCTCCTTGTATATTTCAAGAGCTTCCTTCTCTTGTTCTTTCACCTGTGTACTGATGCCTCCACTCACAGTTTCCCTGTTCGGGGTCAGTATATGTCCTCCATGCTCCTTACTGACCCTACTGATTGTTACAGTGTTTCAGTGTTTCCTTACTTGTTTGTAAATAGATGATGTTTCAAGCTTCCCAAGGACCACACCACCACCTACAATGCCCTGAGCCCTGCCCTAAGCTCCCCAGATTTCCCCATGATCCAGGAACTAAGGGACTGAGGCACCAGTGACCTCCAGAACCTACTCCCACACTGCGGCAGGTCTGCTCGGCTTCAGTGTCCTGTGTCAAAAATTGAAAACATCACCCTGCATGTTCCACGGAGGAGCACTTCCTACTTGTCATTCCATAGATACTCAAAAAATATTGGTAGAGTGAAGAAGTTAATGAGTAGCAATCCTCTTTCTTTTCATTTGAAGGTTAGCTATCAAGGATAAAATCCTTCTGCAGATCTAATGTCAGTTTCTCTGTCACCAACCCTTCAAGGGACATTTCATCTGTCATCCAAATGGCATTCATATTTACTGAAGGCTGGATGAGAACTTTCCCTGCTGTGTTTATGAAATCACCCAAAAGAGTAAAGTTCTTCCTTGCTCTACTATGTCTTGAAAAATCACTTTTTAAAATGTAGCTCATCCTCCTGTTTTCATTTCCTTTGGTAAAATGAGGTTTTCAAGGAGATCATTCAAAACATCAGAAATAACCAAAAGTGATTATTTTAAAACTGGTGGTTTCCACTGATTTCTGACATAGGGTAAATTGACTTCATTTAGTGTTTTTCTCATCAAAGATATTTTCAAGAACCAAATGAATTTGCCCCGTGGAATTTACTAGAAAGAATTTGCTGTGGATATAAAAAAATAGCCTTCTTAGATGCTTCACTAAGCATCTAAAATTGTGAACAGGTTCTTTATTATCTGAAAATGTAATGTGCAAACATAGTAAAGCATAATTCCAGCATTTTCCTGCTTTAGTACATTTAAATGCAATAAAATAATGTCATACAAAATCTAGTCTGCTATGGAAATAAGAATACACGTATTGGGGTGTTTATGAGGCTAAACAAATTCAATTTAAAAACCATATTTAGGAACATTTGTGAACTGTGTTTTTAATTTAAACAGAGATTTTCCTGAAACAAAAAGATAATTAGGCACATGAAAATGAAAAGCTTGAAGAAGTACATGCATAGTTTTCTGGTCTTTGTCTTTACTATGTCTCATATATATGACTTATTTCACTCCTGTGATGTAAGCCAAGTTAAATACAAATAACTCTCAAATATAATTTTTGTAACTTCACTATTATTGATATTAATAAATGGAAGGAACACTAACATTGTTCCTAGGTGATATCCTCAGTTTATCTCTAGATTTTTTAATGTTAAAGACAAGCATAAACTTCAAATGTGCACTGACTTCTTTATTGACCTGCTTATTCAGCTGTGTGAACCTGGAGGTGAGAGATTTATTAGTTTCATCTGAGTATATCTTCTCTCTCTTTCTGTACCCCCCTACATACCTCAAGCATATGGTACAAATTAAACCAAAGTGCTCAGTTTATTGCAACAACCAACTCTTGTTCTTTATTCAAAATTATTTTTGATAGAGTCACAAAAAAACATTTAGCATGTTATGTTTTTCTATAGCTTTGTGTTAAATTTTTATAGGTACAGTATTCTCCACTTCTCTGCAACTTTTTATGATTTCAGTTATCTGTTGTCAACTGCAGTCTTAAAATATTCGATGGAAAACTCTATAAATAAACAATTAATAATTTTAAAATTCCACACCATTCTGAGTTTTGTGGGGAAATTTCATCTCATTTTGTTTCATTCTGCCTGGGATATAAATCATCTCTTTGTCCAGGGTATCCACACTGTATATGCTACCAGCCCATTTGTCACTTAGGGGTCATGTAGGTTATGTGATCAACTGTTGCAGTATTGCTACAGTGACCATATTCAAGTAGCCCTTCTTTTACTTAATAGTGGCCACAAAATATGAGTGGCAGATGCTGGAAATTCAGATATACCAAAGAGAATCTGTAAAGTGCTTCCTTTCAGTGAAAAGGAGAAGGCTTGCAATTTAATGGGAAAGAAAAAATCCGTGCCAAGTTTGCTAAGAACAAATCTCTCAACTAAAATTGTGATTAAGGAAAATAAAATTCCATTACTTTTGCTCTTGCACCTCAAATTGAGAACGTTATGGTCAATAGTGTACGATGGGTGTTTAATTAAGATGAAAAAGCATTGCATTGGTGGATAGAAAACATGTTCCAAAGGAGAGTAACATGTTTCTCCAGAAAACACTGAATCATATTTTATTCATCTCATCATGCAGGCATTGTATCATCTCACATCATCTCAAGAAGATGCGTGAATGCAGTACCATAAATATTTTCATGTAGTACAATAAATATTTTAAGAGAAAAAGAGTGACAACAGTCACCCAATTTTTATTATGGTATTCTGTTATATTTGTTCTGTTTTATTATTAGTAGTTGTTAATCTCTTACTGTACCTAACTTACAAATCAAACTTTATGCTTACTAAGCATTATAGGAAAAAAACATGGTGTATATAGGGTTTGTTAGTGTCTGCAGTTTCACACATCCATGATAGAGCTTAGGAATATATTCCCCATGGAGAAGTGGGAACTACTATATTTGTTTGTAGAAGAAATCTTCATATGCTGCTTGCAGTTTTTGAGTAATCTGAAGAAAAATTAAAGAATATTTGGCTGGATAATTAGTTGACATATGAGAATTGGATCACTATAAAGTGACTGAATTGAGTAAGATTTTTAAGACCTGATACATGGTTAACAGTAATTTTAAGACACACATAGTTTGGGTTTATGGTTTCACTTATTTATTCATTCATAGAGCATTGATTGAGCATCTACTATGGCTAAGTGCTACTTCAAACCCTGGAGACACACCAATCAATAAGGTGCAGTCTTTTCTTAATGGGGTTTATATTAAAAAAACAATAAAAATTCAGGTACCAGTGAATGGTAGGAACAAGATAAGACAGTCTGATTTCATAGCATGCCTTTGCATGGGGTTGGAGAATACTTAAATTGGCCAGAGAAATGCTAAAGTGACAACATTTAAGCTAACATATCAAAGACAAGAAGACAGTTAGGTAAAGATGGGACAACCAAATTGCAGGCAGAGGTATTGTTATGGGCAAAGACTTGGAGGCTCAGCTGGGAGTGAAGTTAATTAGCTAACAGACATATTGTGATCATGTAGTCAGTCTGTAAAATAGCTCGTAGTTTAAAATTCTTCCACCCAGATTCAAACCAGGCAATTTTTTATTCACTTGGAAGTTAACAGATATATACTTGCATTCCTATGTACCCCAAAGAGACAATCATCATCACCTGAAGAAGTGATTAGACAGGGAGATCAACAGTCAAGAGTTGAACAAAAACTTATTTCCTAATAATCAATGACATTATTCTTCCCCTTCTACACAAAACACACATGTCCTAACTTTTAATGTGCTTAATTTCAGTGTTAAAAAGCATATTGACCTTTTAAGATGTTTTGTTGTTTATGTTGAAAAGTTCAGTGAACTCTGACTCTTGATTGCTGATACTGTTGAAGGACATTCAAAGAAAGATCCTATGGTTTGGCTGCAACCTGCTTGGGGTGAAGTGGTATCTTTGATGTCCAGATGAAAGCACTTTTAAGTTCTAGCAAAACAAAGAAAAAGGCATGTGAAAGATGAAAGTCATCAGGTAATGTAAGAAGAGAAGAAAAAGATTAAGATAAATGCCTTTGAAAAGTGCTATGCTCTACATTTTATCAAATAATTTGAATAAGTGATTTAGTCATCCCAGAACCCAGCTGAGTGGGATCATGTATTTGTGGAAAATGAAATGGAATTCATGTTCTATGGCTCAGGAACTATTCCTTTGCTTTCCTATAAAGAATAGGATAGTACTTTACCCTCAGCATATGCTTCATAAATGCACAATTGAAGGAGCAAGGATTGCAAATACTATTGACTCATTTTAACGAGGTAAAATATAAGAACACAGTTCCAGAATATTTCTCATATTGAAACAAGTACTGTGTTTTAGAAACTTATGTCTAACAGATATCTCTATTGGGGTTCTCTGCATAGAAACAAAACTGATAGGAGATTTACAAGCATACATGCGTTATAAAATGGGTGCAGCCGTTTTAAGTCCCTAAGGCTGAAGGCCTGAGAACCAGGAACTCCCATGTCTAAGGGCAGAAGAAGATGGACATCCCAGCTCAAGTTCAAGAAGAAAGAGAATTCCTCTTCCTCTGCCTTTTGTTGTGTTCTGATCTTCAACAGATCAGATGATTCCTGGACACATTGGTCATAGTAGAGCATCTATACACTTTCTATTCTTCAGATGCTCATCACTTCTGGAAACATACTCACAGACACACCTAGAAGGCAGCTATCTGAGCATCCCTTAGCCTGTCTAGTTGACACATAAAAATAACATTTACAACTTCCAATCCCAGTGCTCTGAAACACATTGTTTGAATGAATGACTTTAACATTAATTTGTTTCAAAACCCAGTGATCCTCTTTGGGGAGTTCCATATTCCAGTATGAAAATGAGTGTCCAAAAATTAAATAACAAATGTTTATATGTATTATATAGCTCTCTATAAAGAGAATAGATAACTTCAATAGTAAACTTTAAATAAATTCTATTAAACTGTAATTGTCTAATATGAAGAGAGTACCGATTAAATAAGTTATGCCATTTCTACTCATGAAACACTTAATAGTGTTAATTTTAAAAAGATATTTGGGAATAATCCTGACTGGACTCACTACAAATTTATTGCTGCAAATTTTATTTTTTTATTCATTTTTTAAATATTTATTTATTTTTTTTAGTTCTCGGCGGACACAACATCTTTGTTGGTATGTGGTGCTGAGGATCGAACCCGGGCCGCACGCATGCCAGGCGAGCACGCTACCGCTTGAGCCACATCCCCAGCCCATGCTGCAAATTTTAAATAGATACTCAACACTGTCAGATAATCTTATTCATCTCTGATAAGTTCACCTAATAAGTAAAAGACCATGCTTTTACTCTTCTTCCTTCTTTTTTTTTCTGAGATTTTCAGTATCCTCGCCCCAGCTGATTATCTCTTCAAATACTTACAAAGAAAATAAATACATTCAGACAAACTTTACATCTTCCCACTGCCAAAGTCTATTGCTCTATACTCCTCCCTTACCACACCCTTGGCCAACCTTCCTCATATGGTGGCAGACCTGCTCCTGATTCTTCTAAGGCTATATCCATTATTCAGGCACTGGATCAGATCCATTGCATAATTGACTCTGCAATTACCTCTTTTCCATCCTGTTTTTGGAATTTTCCCCCTTCTTTATGTGTAATTTCCATTTGGCATGTAAACGTGTATTCTCATTTACAAATAGAGAAATCCATTGTTTTTAGCCCATGTCATCCTGCAATGACTTCCCTTTTCTCTCTACTTCTTACAGTATTTCTTCTTGTTATATTCTTTTTCTTCATCTCATATTCTCTTAACCAGTTGAAATAGGTTTTTATTCCTACCACCCTATTGAAATGGCTTCTATTAAGATCAAAATCTTGCCAAAGATAATAATAATGATAATCTCATGATAACTCCTCTATAAAGCTTACTGTGTGTTAGATACAAATTTTAAGTTCTTGATACGTATTAACTCATTTAATTTTCACAACCCTTGTATAAGATAGGTACTATCATAATACCCATCCTATAAATGAGGAAACCAGAAGATTGGATAACTTGAACAAGGTCTTGCCATTGATAAGTAGCAGAGGTGGGGCTGTTTGGCTCTCTATTTCTTATCTATATTACTCTATTATACCTCATAGCACTCTGCCTGCCATCTCAGCAGCACAAACATGGTTTACAGTGTCCTTCCCGAGCCATTTCATTTCCTAGGGCTCTGTGAACCATGCAGAGTATGAAATTTTAATTAGCACCTTAATTAATTTCAGTTTCTTGGCTCTTCTTTCTGAGTCTCATTTATTGGTTCCCCATCCTCCATCAGACTTGGAGTTCACTAGAGCTCTGTCCTCAGTCCTCTTCTTTACTCATACTTTATATTGTAAAATGCCATCTCTGCACTATTGACTCATGCCCATGTCTAAGCTGGGCCTCTCCAGTGAGCTCCAAGCTTACAGAGCTTACAGGAGGTAGGCCATTGGGCCTACCCAATAGTCATTCAAACCTGTGTTAACATGGATCAAAACAAAACTATTGATTCATCTCTCTAACCTTTCTGGCAAAAATTCCCTTTCCATAACCTTTTTAGTCCCAATTAATGACACAAAGACTGTGACAAATATATGTCAGTGCAAACTCAACCAGATTCTCTTTGGGTGCTATTTTGGATTCCCTCGCTCAGGTTTTGAATAGGTACTTAGAACCTATGAAGTATTTATTCTAGTTCTTGCATTACTGCAGGCAACACAGGAACTAGATTTCTGTAGGGCACGTTCCACTCAGAAAGATGCTGCAGATACTATGAAAATGTGTTTCTGGCCACAGCATCACAGCAGAATGTTAGCAAGGGTGTGTGAATCACCAGCAAAAAAAGTAACTTTTAAGGTGATAGGAACATTTTAAAGAATTGATTTGAGTCTTTTGTTGAATCTATATACTTTTTGAGTCAGATTTTCTTGTTTTATAAAGTGCCTTTTTCCAATTTTATAAAGACAATCTGACAGATAGTGTGTGCTTTCCCACACAAATCTGTCAGCTCACTCATCTTTATCCACTGCACCCACCTATGGTTCAAATTTGAAACCTTTCTGAAGTAGAGAGTGCCAGTCAGCTAGAGGCAGTTTGGTGAACAATCAAAGTTGAAAATTCATCTAAACTGCCATTTACTCTGGATCTTAACCACACTGCAATAGGTAGCTGTCGGGTGAGTGAAGGTCTTAGCCTTCCAGGGCCTTGTGGCATCTTTGGGGTTGCAGGTTTGGTTCACAAATAGCATTTTACTCTTAAAAACCTCTTCTTTATGCATTTAGACATTTGAGAGTCTCAGGAAACCCTTACTTACATATTACTAAATGCATCTAAAAAATCGGAGCTTGTTAAAATACAAATGTATGTATCTTATTTATTTCAATTGGTGAACTTCACCTCTCCTGAAGAAGCCAAATAATGATGTCTTCAGCAAGAGAGGGACACAAATATTCCACATGCAAAGAGTGAGTATTTTTCTTGCGAAACCCAGGAAGTCATCAAAGGAAATGTACTTCTCTTCTCAGGTACACATTGTGGATCCTTGGTGATATCTAAACATAGGGGAAGACTTGCAAGGAGTCTAAGCTCATATGTTTTGTTTATAATTTCTTTGTCCTTGTCCAGTGGATTAGAAAAATCAAACTGTTTACATTTTGTATTATGTTACATCAATTTTTAAAAGAGAGGATCTTTTAATTATTTTATTTTTTTTAATTGGCAAAATTAGTACCAGTGTACACTACTTAGTTCAAAAGGTATTAAGGGACAATGGTAAAAATTCTCTTTCCTAGACTGTATTCCGTGTTTTGATTCTCTCTCTGGAGAAAGTAAGGGTTACAAGTTTCTAGATATGTGTAATGTTGTACTCTTTTGATCATTAAGTTTATTTAAGAGTTGATTTAAATAATTAAAGATCTGAATACACTGTATACTTTTAAAATTACATATTTTTATACGTAATTAATATTATTTGGGGACAATAAGTGTACATTTTAAAAGAAAATCTTCTGCTCTGTATTTCCATAATATATTTATTACATCCAACATGTTCTCTGTCCATTTTCTCATTACATTGATTCTAAGATATATTTTTTATTACACATTCTAACTTTTCACAAATTAAAATATTTCTCAAAATTGTTGGCATCCTATGATGAACTGGCAGTTTTTATTTTTTCAATTGTATAGTAATTGCTTTATTTTTGTGGGGGATAGCATAACACAAGATCAGTACGTTTTTAGATAAAATACATTTTGTCTTCTATTTCTTAAAATAAATGACAAGTTGGAACTATGGTAGATTAAATAAATGAGGAGGAGTTTTCTAGATCACTACTTAGAACTTCAGATGAAATTTAACATTTTAATGCTTATTCCCAACCATTTTTTTGCTTTTAGCCTTTAGGCTACAGAGTGATGGATATCTCTAACATTTTAAAAATATAATATTTATGGTTTTCAAATGCCACTGCAGGATGTAGATGAAGAAATGCTGTGGATAAGTATAAATGCAATGTTTAAGACTGTACTTAACCGCATATACTGTGATTAACTCCATATATATATTTTAAAGAGAGATCTGTAATTTCTTTTTTTATTTTTTCTAATTAGTTATGCATGACAATAGAATGCACTATGATACATCATAAATAAATGAAGTATAACTTCTTATTCTGTAGAATACCATCAGTTGCACAGTCATATTTGAGTAATAATATCTGATTCATTCTATGATCTTTCCTACCCCTAGACCCCCTCCCCTCCCTTCACTCTCTTCTACTTAATCTAAAGTAACTCTATTCTTCCCTAGCACCCTCCACCATTGTGAGTTAGCATCCCCATATCAGAGAAAACATTTGGCCTTTGTTTGGGGGGATTGGCTTATTTTGCTTAGCATGCATTCTGGCTCCATACATTTACCAACAAATGCCATAATTTCATTCTTTTTAAAGGCTGAGTAGTATTTCATTGTATATGTATATGTGTACATATATACCACATTTTCTTTATCCATTCACCTGTTGTAGGGCACCTAGGTTAGTTGTTGTGAGTTGAGCTGCTATAAATATCGATGTGGCTGAGTCACTGTAGTATGCAGATTTTAAGTCCTTTGGGTTCTAAACTGAGGAGTGGGATAGCTGAGTCAAATGGTGGTTCCATTCCAAGTTTTCTGAGGAATATCCATACTGCTTCCCATAAAGGTTGCACAAATTTACAGTCCCACCAGCAATGTATGAGTGTACCTTTTCCCCCACATCCTTGCCAACATTTATTTGTTGTTGCTTGTATGCTTGATAATTGCCATTCTGATTGGAATGAGAAGCAATCTTAGAGTAGTTTTGATTTGCAATTCTCTATTTGCTGTAGATATTAAACATTTTTTCATATATTTGTTGAACTATTTGTATTTCTTCTGTGAAGTGTCTGTTCAGTTCCTTATCCCATTGATTGGGTTATTTTTTATTTTATTATTTGTGTGTGTGTGTGTGTGTGTGTGTGTGTGTGTTAAGTTTTTTGAGTTCTTTATGTATCCTGGAGATTAATGCTATATCTGAGGTGCATGTGGTAAAGATTTTCTCCCATTTTGTAGGCTCTCTCTTTACATTATTGATTGTTTCCTTTGCTGAGAAGACGTTTTTTAGTTTGAACCCATCCCATTTATTGATTCTTGATTTTACTTCTTGCACTCAAGGAGTTTTGTTAAGAAAGTCAGATCCTAAGCCAACATGGTAAAGATTTGAGCCTACATTTTCTACTATTAGGTGCAGGGTATCTGTTCTAGTGCCCAAATCTTTGTTCCACTTAGAGTTTTGTTCAGAGTGAGAGATAGAGGTTTAATTTCATTTTGATACACGTGGATTTTCAATGTTCCAAGCACCATTTGTTGAATAGGCTACCTTTTCTCCAGTGAATGTTTTTGGCACCTTTGTCTAGTAATTATGTTTATGTGGGTTTGTGTCTGTGTCTTCTATTATGTACCATTGGTCTGTGTGACTGTTTTGGTGCCAATTCTATGCTGCTTTTGTTACTATGTCTCTGAATATAGGTTAAGGCCTGGTATTGTAATGCCTCCTGCTTCATTCTTCTTGCTAAGGATAGCTTTGGTTATTATGGGTCTCTTATTTTTCCAAATAAATTTCATGGTTGTTTTTCTAGTTCTACAAAAAATGTCATTGGGATTTTAATAGGAATTGCATTAAATATGTATAACACTTTTGGTGTATGGCCATTTTGACTATATTAATTCTGCCTATCTAGCATCATGGGAGGACTTTCCATCTTCTAAGTTCTCTTCAATTTTTTTCTTTAGAGTTCTGTAGTTTTCAACTCTTTTGTTAGATTGATTCCCAAGTGTTTTTATTATTATTTCTCGAGGCTATTGTGAATGGGGTAGTTTTTCTAATTTCTCCTTCAATAGATTCATCACTGATGTATAGGAACATGTTTGATTTACAGGTATTGATTTTATATCCTGATACTTTGCTGAATTCATTCATTAATTCAAGTATAAATGCAATGGTTAAGACTGCACTTAACAGCATATACTGTAATTAACACCATTTACTTAAAAAACAGGGATCTGTGATTTCTTTTTTTCAAAAATACATTTTTTTTTATTTTTAATTTTTTTTATATAGTAGCTGGACAGCATACCATTATTTATTTATTTATTTCATGTGGTGCTGAGGATCAAACCCAGTGCCTTACACATGCTAGGTAAGTACTCTGCTACTGAGTTACAGCCCTCCCCAACCCTATTTTACTTATTTTAATGTGGCGCTGAGGATTGAATCCAGTGCCTCACATGTGCTAGGCAAGCACTCTACCACTGAGCCAGAGCCTCAGCCCTTCCATATGTTTTTTAAATGCTTATATTTGAGTATTTGTTCTAGGTATAGTTCCACTGAAGTTAAAGTGAGAGCTGTCCTCTGACATTATTAAGAAGCATTGAATTATTGGGAGAGTGTCCAAGAGCACTTCCACTCTAGCAGCCTTGTTATACGAGGTACAGAAGCCATATTGACATCTGGATGTGAACATTCCCCCATGAGACATTACAGACACGAGCCTGTGGGTGGTGTTATATGGTATGCACATACCTCTCAAAAATTTGTTGTGATTTTTATACACGTGTGTCATTATATTATGTACTGGAGTACAGGAGAGACCAGAATAATCAAATGTGGATGCATGCTCAGAGCTGTGGTTTATTAATATAGACAGGCAATATATAAATAGCTAGAAAAAATAAGTTAGAGAATTATCAGTGCCATACAATGTACATAAAGAAAGAGATTACATCTACTAGAGAAAAATAAGAAAAATTTCATGAACATACATTTCTAAAATTTTGGTTAAAAATTAACACCAGAGGAAATTAGTCATTCAGTCTCAATTATTGGAAAAAATCTACTTCACTGGGTTTTTATGTTCAACTCAATTGAAACAGATCCTCTTCCAAGATGATAATGGTATTTTTGTATATATGGTTTTAAATTAAAAGTTTAATTTATACTGAAACTCTTTTTGGGAAATCTGATCTTGTTATTTGATGAATATAACATATATTTAAAGTGGATGAAATTGTTTATGGGCTTTAGAGTGTGGGTTACATAAGCATCACCTTAGATTTAACAAACATAGGCTGAGCTGGAAATAGATTTTGCTGTGAAGTATGAAGATCTCAAACTTGGTCATTCTGTTAGAAGCTGTGATAAAAAATGGACAGACAAAACCAAAAAACTTTGTGGTACTCTGTCCTACTAATTTATTTCAAGCACTTCTTCTTCAACATACTATTGAAGGAAACACACCTTCGTGAGCATATTTCCCCAGTTTAGCTTATTTTTTTTCTTTTTTCTTAAGAAGTTACCATTTTCACTGGGTGCAATGGCATATGCCTGTAATCCCAGAGGCTTGGGAGGCTGAGGAAGGAGGATTGTGAGTTCAAATCCAGCCTAAGCAAAGGTGAGGAGCTAAGCAACTCAGTGAGACCCTGTGTCTAAATAAAATACAATTGGGGCTGGGGATGTGGCTCAGTGGTCAAGTGCCCCTGAGTTCAATCCCAAGTACATGACCCCCCAAAAGATACCATTTTCACTAATATATAAACAGATGCCAAACAGGACAACAAACCTTCCCATTAGAATTTAACTTATTTAAATCAAGACTTTTTAACTGTAGGAATACACACACACACACACACACACACACACACACACACACTTTTAATTAAAAAGGAGGCACAACTTTACTTTTAGTCAGGCCTTAGAAATCTGAACATATTTTAGGACCTTATTTATGACAGATTGTAAAGTGTTTCCAAGAATCCTTCATACTAGTACCAGGAACTGATGCTTTTCCCCCCTCCCTTGCAAAAGAATAAGTCCTTTTACATGAAGCCTACTAGGAAAGAGACATTGCTTTGCTGAATCATAAAATAGAGAGTTCCAAGGAAGTACCCTTGAATTTCATAGACTTGAAGTGATGTGATTTACAGTAGAAATCTGAAGTCAGGTACAATTGCAGTAAGCTTTGAAATGCAGAGTATTAGAAGAATATAAAGTCTTTCTAAATATAAAGTCTTTCAGTTTAACTGTAGAATTCCTGAATTTTGGCTATACTTAGTTATAGCCTAGCCAGTGATTATGATCTTAGAAACATGATAGAGAAAAATTTTAATAATAAAATTGACATATTCTATGCCACATTTATCAGCAACTATTATTGTCTGAATGCCCAGAATACTTTGCCCTGGCTATATCTAGTTGAATCAATGTTTTAATTGGGGCTTTGCTAATAGCTATAATAATAAACTCCAAAATTTCTGTGGCTTAACACAATAATAGATGCTTGTTTTCACTCAAATAATGTTCAGTGTGGGTGTTTGTGAGGTTTCTAAGAATTTGGGTTCTTTCTGTGTTGGGATTGTGTTACTTGTTACTGATCTTAAAAAGTCTTCAGTGGCCAGGCAGAAGGCACAGCCTCCTGTCATACATGTTTGCTGACAGGTGATACATTTTTTCCACTTAGGATCCACTGCTGAGAACTAGTCATGTGGCCCCACCTAGATGTGAGAGTTGATAGGAAATAACATGACTGGGTAGTTGCTTTCTGACAAAAGATCAAAACCAAAACAAACAAACAAACAAAAAAAAAAACAAAGTAAATTTGCTGGATCCTCAGGATTTGTATTATGGGAGGGGGTCCATAAGATCTATTAGAGAGTGTGCTGTCTTCACAGTTAAATTTGATCACGTTGTATCAGGGATGGTGTGGAAAACCCAGTGGTAATTCATTTTGCAAAGTTGTGATGCTTTAGAGGGAAATATTTTATGCCTACTGGATAGATGTTTATAAATTCCTGGAGAGATAACTGGGGCATGAGAGTACTAAATACTCACCAGTCTATCATGTACTAATTATTTACTTGTTCTAGGCATAGTAGAGAAATGGCTCTGTTGGGTGATTCTGTGAATACAGAAAACCTACCTACTCTTTTTTTTTAAAATTTTCATATCCTTTCTAAAAGGAAATAAGAAATTATGCAAAAGTACTTCTGATTTGTTTTGCTTGTCTGTAAACATTTGAGTTGATGAAGTATTGATATAAGGAAATTGTCTTCTACCAAAGGGATTAACCTACAACAGAATGTAATGAGTAAGAACAGTTGGACTCAGGAGATAGGTAGTTGTATAAGAAATAGATCCCTCGTAAAAAGCCAGAGAGCTGTCTTCTGATCTTATTTTCTGCCTCTGTATAACCCCAGGGAAGTCCTCACCATCATCAGCTATAAAATTAGATTTGAATTTGATCCAGCTCTGGCTCTTTCTGGTACTAAATATTTTATCCAATCTTTAGTTATAAACCTCTGGAATTTTTAAAGGACAGAATCAGAGCCTAAAGAATTCATTATATAGGGGTAGCATGAAGGGTCAAGAATAAAGAGAAAATTGCTAGCCTATCAAACACTTTCTTGATGAGCAATTCCTATCTTCTGATAATTTTTATTTGAAGAAAGATTTACAATCTAAATAAATCTGAAAATGATTTTGTAATTTTTTGGCCAGTTTGAGTGACTTTTAGAATATTTTTGTGACTCAACATTTCTATTGGTTAGTTGATGTCTGTTCTTATCTTTGCTTCAATATTGTGCCTTCCTTTTGCTTAAAGAGTATATCTTCCTCCACTGGCAGATAAAGGAGTATTTTTGGTGTTGGGGAAAAGTTAAGTGGTCAGGACTATGGTGAATGTGAAGTTCTTAAACTCAGGATGGTCTGGGGGAGAAGCTGAACCTCCTGAAGAAAACATGTCATCCACCTCAGCTTAAATTTGTGACCTTGAGTCCAGACTCTTGGTAAACTTAAACATACATTGAATAAGCCTTATCAGGTACCTTCATGCCACGCATGGACCATTCTTAAAACGAGAACAATTTTATTCTATTTAATACTATTTTTGTGATTTGAGTGTGATTTGATTTAATTCAAAATAAAGCCTCTGAATTATAGTAGATGCTAATAGCTACCTATTGTTACCTCCAACTACTATTTTTTTCTGGATCTTCATCCTTTCAATGCTGTTTTAATTCTTTTGGGTTTTTCCAATCCATTCTAAAACCACTTTAGAAATATTTATTTGCCTCCATTAGGTGTGATGGACTTTATTATGGGTATTGGTAGATATTATTACCCATAGGTAATAGTATCAGATGGCACAAAAGGAAAGGTGGCTATGGACTATTTACCAATTGTTAACAAGACCTGCTTTCATCTATGATGGATGAAATAAATGTTATGAAATTGATTAGATTTGAGGAGTGCTAGATGCCTTATTGATCTAAAGACTTTATAAGCAGCCTAAATCTCTAATATAACATTAAAATGTTCTATCCTCTCTTCTTTGTCGTTATATCTTTAAAAACATATTACTGGCTGTATTTGAGCTTGTAACACTTTAAACTGGTTATTAATCATTAACATTTACACCTTACTGAGAATTACTTGGTGCAGTTGCACCAGTCAGTAAGGTATGTCAGGACTGGGACCCAGCAGACAGGAGCTGCCTTGACTCAGCAAAATTTCTTGGTGACCATCTGGTCCTCCTCATGGGCTGGCCTTCCTTCTAGCTGTACCTGGAACAAAGAGCGCTTGAAGGGAGAGTGACCGAATCCCTTTTCTTTAGGAAAGCTGGGGTAAACCTTGGTCTTATAACTAGGAAGAATGTGGAAAAAGGAAATAAACCTTTGCATATGTTATAAAGAGGAATGCAGAGCACTGCTTTCCTACCTTTTTAAACTATAGTTCGCATTCAGATTGGGCTCATTCCTTCACCTTGGCTTAAAGATATTGGTACTTGAGCCCCCCAAGTTCCCTTTTAATGCAGGTATGTTGTATTGCTTCTGAATGTAAGATTCAATAGACTGAAAATTAAGTTTTCCTAGTCCTATCCCACCTAAAGAAAGTAACATTTCAAACTATACACCAACATATAATTCCAGTCTACTGAATAATGGTCAATACTTGGACAAAAGAAGAGGAGAGGAATATTTCTAGAATTTTGAAATTTTTCCAGATTAATGGAATCTGGGGGCACAGGAACCTGAAGAATTATATAGAAAAATAGATGCTCAGAAAAGTGAGGGCTGAAGCCAAACTTTATGTACTTCTTAGCTTTACTTCTTGCTCTTCTTGATAGCCTTGGTATTCTTATCAGATATATTTCTGTAAAAGTTATATGCTAATTTTTATTTTACCTTTTTATTATGTTCTACTTTAGACATTTTATGATAAAATGTGGCTTTTATTTATAACTGGTGAATGATACTAATATAAGATTTTGAACAATGTCTCCTTTTTGACTCATCTAGTTTTATGAAGGGTATTACTGGCAATTCTTCATTTATTAAAAGCAAATGCCTCAAAGCATTTCAGTGCTGTATCTCCCAGGATACCTGATTCATAGCATGAAATAAATAAATCTGTGTTCATTTGGAAAGGTAAGCTGTTTCCTCATGTGTTTTAAAATTGAAAGTAAGTAGTGATTAATGATACTTAAATAAATTATTCAAAACATAGAATTCTCTAAATAAATTAGTGTGTACCCATGTTTCATATTTTATGCTTTTTCTGGGTTTCTTTTATTTATCTCCATTATAATTAGCACCCAATCAAATTTAGCATTAGTGTATTTTTTGACATTGTTTTCAGTAGTAGGCTTTAAATATTTACTATTGTGTCCTAGAAAAATTCTGCTTCTCACTGAGTAGCATCTCAAAGATAATTTTATGTTTTGCTTATTAAACTGTGAAAACATAGTGCCAGATTTATATTTTGAAAGCATGCTTACTAATTGAGTATTTTCCCTTGCCCTTCAAAATGACTGTTCTGGTCCAGTGAGATAGGATCAGTACATGTATTCTTGAACTGTGATTTTCAAAACAGCATGTGGCCAGCTGACCTGTGTTACTGCCAAGTTCAGAACTCCTAGGAGTGAAACTCCATTTCATTCATATCTGAGACACCAGAATCTAATGCAGTGTCTGGCCCTCAGAAGGTCTTCAAATGATGTCTGTTGAATGGAAGTAAATGGAAATACAGCCAAGATAGTCAAATATTCTTTTTGTTTGTTTGTTTGTTTGTTTGTTTGTTTGTTTCCCAAGTGATAGAAAAGTAGCACAAACCAGATGGAACAAAATAGTAATTTATTGGATCAATAGCTGAGAAATTCCAGCTATATACATGGCTTCAGGTTCAACAGGCTCCAAGGGTCTCCTCAGTGTCCTTTCTCTTGCTGGTGTGCACTCTGCTCTGCTCAGGGATGGTGGGTTCCCTGAACGTGAAGGTAAGGAAGCCCACAAGCAATCCCATACTTTGATTGCCCTGATACCTGGCCTTCTCCAGAAGAGAAGAGTCTTTCCAGATGGCTTCAGCACAAGTCTCTATCTAATGCTTTGTTACTTGGTGGCTTTGTTCAGGTAACCTCAATATTTCTGAACCCATACCTTTGTGCAGGTGAGAAGTATATTCTGTTCAGACCTGGGTCAGGGAAAGTCCACCTGCTATCATCTCCACCCAAATCTTATATTTTAAGAAGGGGGAGTGTGGTTCCCCAGAAAGATGCCAGCGGATGATCACCAACTCAGGGAAATGTTACAAAATAAGGGCTGCAGCAGTTGGCATCATATAACAAATACAAAGGAGACTAAGTATAAAATGAGGTAAATCTCCTTGCCTTGGGCTTTTTTGCAGCTAGTAGGCTTGGTGTTTTTAGGAATCAGTATAGGTTCAAGACTCCACTTGGAGTTTCTGGGCCCCTGAACCTATTAAGAAGTAATAAGAAAAATGTATTCTCTGTCCTTGGTGTGGAGAATTTTAAAAGGATTGATTATCATATTTGTCTTGGATGGTGTGTCCATTGGGGACAGAATTCCTTTTAAAATTGAGTCATGCTGGAATAGACAGCTCCTAGCACAGTATTGTTTAGACCAACATTTCTTCCTGCTACTCTCACAGGGAACAATTCCTGGACTTTCCTATTAGTAGTGCTTCCAGGACTCCATCCTGGTAGCATAAACTCCCTGCACATTCCATCCTTCCCACGAGGGGTGTGTGAATAAAGAGATATTGACAAGATGTGGTATCCTCTTCCATACATCCATACCCAAGACCCCAGGAGATTTGGCAAAAGTTCCTTGAATGCTTTTATCATGTTTTTCTTTGGATTATAAATGCTCACAAGCATATTCATTCCTATGAAGATTTTTGTGGGTCCCAGATTTCCCCAAGATAAGAGGCAAATTGAGGCCCTAATAATGATCCCAAGTTCCATAACAGGCTACTTCTGGATTAACACTTTGCTAGAGTTTCCATACTAAGGCACTGTTTTAAGTTTTCAAGGTCAGACCAAAGAGAAGCTAGAACTCATTATAGAATTATGCCAAAATCTTTTAAACCTGAACAGCATACCTTTCTTCTTTCTCCCTTCATTTGCAAAAACAAGATGTACTTGCAAGTTTTCTGGGAACCCCAGTTATTTCTGTGAAATATTGCTTCCTTGTATCATTGACTCTTCTATTTTTGTGAATATCTGGAGAAATCATACTAATTAAGAAAATTAGAAAATGAAGATCTGCTATAGCACAATTTCAGTGAGTATTGAAACTTGTTTTCATTAATACTGACCTATTGAATAAGCATATATATATTCTATCATTTTTATGTTATGAATATTTTTTATTTATTAGAGAGGATAATTGGCCTTTAAAGAATTTCACATCAATTATTATTTTAATATAACAAGCTTTCATTAACTATGATGTAATATATCCTGACAACAAAATAATATGTTGTTTAAATTTTTATCTAAAAATGAATTTTCCAAATATTCACATTCAAATTAAAATACTAACAAATTGGAAATATTTTTCACCAAATTAATTCATATGCTAGGCAAGAATCTTGCAGTTTACACAGAAATTTTCCCATGAAGTCTAAATGGTGAGTCTTCATATCATGGTTTAAATTCATACACAGATGCACTAAAATACACATGATAGACTGCAGCTGAGTATATCTTCTAAGAAATAAAATAGTCTCACCATTCCTTAATGGTCAGCATTATTGTTATTGTTTCCAGATTTCTTCAAAGGAAACTTGAGTCAAAATTTTATCTTAATATCTGCTATTTTTTTGGTGGGGGGTACTGGGGATTCAACCCACGGCCTAATGCATGCCAGGTATGTTCTCTACCACTGAGCCATGTTCTCAGCCCTTACTATGATTTTCTTCATTTACTCTTCATGAAAGATATAATTCAGTACTCTTACTTGTGTACTATTTTTGTAGTCATCATGTGTCAAAATTATTCACCAAAACAAAATGACCATAGTAGACTAAAGAAAACATATGGGAGGAAAAAAAAGTTTTTGTCTTTTACTTTCTTTAATTTATTAATATATTTACAATATTTTAATTGTCTTTCTCCTTTTGGTTAGATTTTTATTTATTTTTAAATATTGTGTGCATATGTATACATATATATCAGCTATATAGGAATCTGTCACATACACAAATCTATAACAGATTTAAATACACACACACACACACACACACACACATACATACATACCAACAATAAATAAAATAATAGCTGACTTACACTAAGTACTTCCTATGTTATTCTGGTTATGGTAATGACCTAAACTTACTGGAAGTGAGTCATGTGATCCTGGTGGCTAAGTGTACTGACTCTGGAGCTAGACTGTCTGGGTTCAAATCCCAGCTCCATGGTTTACTGATTGGCCACAAGCTGCTACAGTAGCTCTCATTCACTTTTCATTCACTGAGATTATACCAAGCAGGAGAATTACACAAAATACATATAGCATACTATGGACCACTCTAGGTCTGTTTTTAGGAAAATTTTAGCACTACTTGGGGGCAATATTAAATAAGGCATGTTAATGTGAAGAATTATTTTTTTTCACAATACTTAATGACAATTGATGTTATTCATCTGAATAAATGTTATTTTATCTTAATGTCACCTTTAGTCCTCCCTATTTAAATATGCAGTTAAGAAGACAGGATTTACAAAAGCAAGGGAGTTATTCAGTTTTGAGAATGATGACCTAGGTTCCCAACCTAGACAGAAATTTGAAGATTGCTGAAAATATTTTTATTTGTTATAAGAAACTCGTAGTACCTGTTAGTATGTATGTTTCTTCTCAAAATATTTTTATTATTATAATTACTAGCACATATTAATTATGTAAAATTATGGGTTACTTTGTAACATTTCACATGTGGATATAGCATACTTTGGTCATGCCTACTCTCCTTTTTGACCTGTCTCACCCTCTTCTCTCTCCCCACTTCCCCTTTCCTAATAGTCCCCCTTCTTTCATGTTGTCTTTTTTATCCTCCTAGATTCCACATATGAGAAAAAAACATGTGATATTTGTCTTTTTGAGCCTGGCTATGTTCTTACAGTAGATTTTGGTATAATAGTGAAATTTAAAACAGCATAATAAAAGTGTTCATTGTGGTATAGATGAACACAGACTGAACACAGGTATGAAGTATGAAAATATGAACTCATAGATGGGGTCCCAGTAAGAAGCACCTATGCATCTGTGGTTGCTTCCACATGTGGATTAAAGAGGTGACTATTGGCTACTCTTGCTCTAAGGACAGTGCAATAATCCACAAAATAAAAAGTTACAAGGTATTTTTCATGTTGGATTTTACTTCTTAAAATTCGAATGTTATGAACATGGTTTCATGTATGATACACATTGAACAAAACTCCAAACTTATGAAACTGAAAGCCAAAAGGGTTCAGAATCAGCTTAGAGTTTTCTTAAGCTGTGTTCTTCATTTACTACTGAGTTTAGAGTGCTATTAAAATTTGGTCCCATTAGCAATCAATGCTGAATTTCACTTCTGGGATGTGGGAATGGGGTAAATCTGAATATGCAGTGTTTATGATTTAACTCTATTGGGCCAGGTTGTATATCAGTATAAATAATTCTATTATTCCTTTTATAACTGACAGCTCAAGAGTTCATGTTGGTAAGCACAGGCAGTAGATGCAGAAGTAGAAATGGTGCTCAGATATGTTGCAGAGGGTTTAGAAAGAAGTGGGATATAGAGAAATTGGAGATCACAGAAATGGGGAGAGACTGGAGTCATATTTTATCCAGTGCACTGTATATCTTTTTAAATTTCCCAGGGGGCTAGGGATGTGACTTAGTGGTAGAGTGCTTGCCTAGTATGTGAAAGGCCCCGGGTTCAATTCCCAGTATGACAAAGCAAAAATAAACAAAACAAAACAAAAACAACTTTAACCTCTTAGTCCCTCCCTGGCTCCCAGAATTCATATTTCTAACCAATTACATTCATGGAACTAGATCCTTTGCCCTATTACAACATGGCACATTGAGTTGTAGCAGTTTGCTTCCAAGGTTGTCCTGTCTTCTAGCCTGGAAATGCTCTGAGAGCAGGGCTTACATCTTAGTACTTGGAATCCCCTGTGTTGAAGAAGTGCCAATCCATAGAAGGCACTTAAAAACTGTTGCTGAGTAAAGGAATTGGTGTCATCTCATTCCTGCATAGATAGCAAGTTTATGTTTTGACTGCTTCCCAAAAGACTGCTGCATATATTAATTCCAAATGAGAGTTGGTAGTGACTCCATAGTGCCTTTGGGATGAACCTCAAACTCTTTACTTTGAATATGAGTTCCTTCGTGACTGGCTCTTGCTATTTCCCCTACCTCATCTATCCCAACCTTGTCCCTCTCAGATTATATTTTGGTCAGATTTGGCATTTGCAGTCCCACATATGTACCATATAGTTTCACACCACCCTATCTCTATACTTGATGTTTCTTCAGCTTAGAGCAGCTGTTCTTCACTTTTTTTTTAAATCGAAAACTTTGATTTATTACAGAAACAGAATATTTTAAAATAAGATAAAGAATTGGCTTCTTTTCAAGGTTTGAGTATGTGTATTTGCAGTATTCAGTGATCTCCTGAATTAGGATTTACTTTCTATTTTGTTAAAATACTTTTAAATCCAAAGAAACATATGCTTATGGTAACAAGGCAATAAAACAACAAAACAAAATGTTATGGTTTAGGTATGTGTCCTCCAAAAGCAATGCAAGAAAGTTTAGAGATGACATGATTGGGTTATAAAAAGATTAACCTAATTGGCACATTAATCCCCTGTTAGGACTTAACTTGGTGATAACTCTAGGCACATAGGATGTGGATGGAGGAGGTGGGTCCACGGGGGCGTGCCTTTGGAGTCTATATTTTGTTCCTGATTAGTGGAGCTGCATCTTCTTGGTGACCATGCCCTGGTCTGATATCCTCTGCCACATTCTTCAGCTGTGATGTTCTACTTCATAGCAGGCCCTGAGGAATGGAGGTGGCTATCTTTTGACTGAGACCTCTGAAACTGTGAACTCCAAAATAAATTTTTCCTCCTTAAAATTGTTCTTATCAAGTCTTTTGGTCACAGAAGTAAGAGAGCTGACTAAAACACACACACACAAAACAACAAAACCCACTCAGTCTTTATGAAGTATATATTACATGTTAGCACTGTGTTAGCACTTCACATAGATGGTCTTATTTATTCTTTGGAGTAATCCTCTGAACTAAGTGCTGTTCGTATCATGTTTTGCTGGTGAGGAAACTAAGATTTAGACAAGTGCAGTCATTTGCTGAGGTTCACGTAGCTGGTGACTAGGGCAACTATTAAAAGTTAATCTTCCCCTCTTTCTGCAGTCCCATCTTGCCATGCAGTTAAATTTGTAACCTTCAAGTCTTCCTCTGTGTCTCTACGGTACATACATACCCACACTTTAACCTGTACTGCTTCATTTAGTTGGTTTTGCTTCATTTTAAAAACACTTTGTCAATCTATCTCCTCAAGAACTTCCTCTGACTTCTGCAACCCTTATTCTGGGTCCTGGGCATCTCTCACATTATTCTGAACATAGCATTGTTATGGATTGCTGCTATACCTTGCATGAATACATATAATTATCCTCTCTTTGGCTAGCCCCAGAGTGCCTTAATGACAGGAACCACATCTCTTTCTCTAAATCTATCCTGGATTTAACACACAGCACTGACACACAATAGGCATTGTATTAGATGGATTAATCTCCTTAGAAACATATTTATGCAACTTTTAATGTGTACCTTTTCAATATGCTTTCACTAGGGATCGTGGTATATCTATTAGCTTTTGTTGCAGAATAAACACCCCTAAACTTTGGGGGCTTAAAATAGCCATTTGTTTAGCTTATAATGCAAGTTGGCATTTTGGCTGGGCTGAGCTGGGCTTGTCTTCTGGTGTTGGCTTAGTTCACACATGCATCTGCAGTTAGCTGTTGGGTCAGTCAAGGCTGGCTAGACTGGAATGGCCTCAGCCACTAGTCTTTGATGAAATTGGTTTCTTATGCTCTGGCTGGCTAGCCTGGGCTTATTCACACTGGCAAGTCTGTGAGCGCTTGAAAGGCCTCTTGGGGCTGCACTTGGAACTAGCACAGCATTAACTTTAGATGTGTGCTATCATTTAAAACAAGTCACAAACCAACCTCTGTTCAAGGAAAGGTAAAATAAATTCTACCTCTTAACAGGAGCAGCAAAGACATATTGCCTTATGTATGAATCCAAGAAGGAGTAAAAGATTGTGGTCACATTCACAGTTACCACAAATTGTGAAGGAAAAAAACAAAGTCTGCCTTAAGTGATCTACTGGATGATCTACTGGATAAAATACAATATTATTTGTAAGGTCACATAGAAGAGCTATATTTTCCACCACTCACTCACCATTAGAAATCACTGAAGCTATTTGTTTAGTCTTTGATAGGCATTTCCTTCATTTAAGTCTAGCCTGCTTGTGAATAATTCACATTCTTCATTCCCTCTTTCTTATTGTACCTGTGGCCAGCAGAAGATATTCCCAGTGGGAACTCTGGAAGCTACAAGAAGAGTGGGATCCCTTACCAATGCAGCTTCAGCATGATTTGGATTCTTTCTCTCTGCTAGATTAACTTCCACTTGCTGCCCACTCTGTCCTGGGCACACTCACTGGCATACATATTCAGGACAAATCTGATTAACTGGAGTATTGGTGGGACAAGTGGTAACTTCTCACATCCCTGGCTCTGGCTCAGAAACCCCAAAAAGTTGATTATAAGAAACATAAAACATGAATACATGAAAGTTGTCACTTTGGTCAAGAGGGCGATCTGAATTGCTCTTCACACAATTGAACCCAAAAGACACAAGATGTTTTCTCCCCGTGTGTACTATGTAGTATCTCAACAGGAACTACCTATCTTGAAATAAAATTGTCTTGTTTCAGAACATATAGCTTTTAAAAAATTTATACAAATGTACTGCGAGTGGAATTTTGTTTATATTTTAATTTTAAAAAATATTTAAATTATCTCACTCCTTCTGTGTTTAGTTGTGGAAGTTCTTTTGCAGGGAACAGTTTCTTCCACCTGACTTATCTTACTGTCAAATACCACTATGTACCTACAGTTTTTTTTTGTTGGTTTTTTTTTTTTTTTTACTTTTTAGTTTTTTTCTATCCAATGTAGATGTGTTCAAGCTGGATTGTGTATTCTTATGGCATGACCTATTAATACTAAGTCATGTCTCATTGCTGGCTGGCGTGTGATATTCAAACTCATCCTTGTGCTTTCCCTCCATTAGACAGGAATCAGATATTTATGTAGGAATGCCTGATTGCTTTTGGTGAAAATACTTGAAATACATATTTTTTCAGTGTGACTATGTGAACTACTTGATAAACTGTTAGTTTAATTTGTATGTATTTGTTTTCAATTTTAATCCTTGCTCTTTTTCATTGCTTGTTTGGTTCTGTTTTGTTTCTACTCTAATAAGTTGGTTTGATGTTTTGAATTGATCTGGTGATTTAATTTTGGGAATATGTGATAATGAAATGGCATCACTAGCTGTGGGGTGTGAGATGCTATACCTGTTCAGGTGTGTCAATGGTGAAATCCTGAAACTGAGCACTCAAAAACAGAAGTGTTAGGATTGATGCGGTTATTCCTATGGAAGCATTGGATCAAGTCTCTGGGACCTAAAACCCACAAAACCCCATTTTAGGATTATTGAATTATTCTTAAATGGGTTCAAAGGTAAACCTTCAAAGTATTTATAGGTGAGTGTTTAGCTTGTATAATATTATAGACAACAAAAATCATGAAGGAAAATATTGATCCATTTCTTTGTGTAAAAAAACAAATAATTTTATGTATCAGAAAACATTAAAAATAAAATTGGAACAAAATTGACAAATCTAGATTGCATATAATTTTCTTAATATAAAAGGAGTTTTAAAAAACTCATTGAGAAAAATAACTCCTCTCATTAATAAATACATCAAAACATGAGCAAAATGTCCAAGTCAGCCGTGACAAAAGAAGAAATGAAGTGACCAATGTGTATAAATATTGTTTAATTCCAGGGTTTCTAGGGTTATTTGGTTGGGAACACGTTTACCTTTATTTATATTATGTAACTATCCTAGTACTGTAAAAATTATATATATAACACATATGTATGTATTATATATATATATATATATATATATATATGTGTTTGTGTGTGTGTGATCTTATTTTAAAGAGTAGACCCACCATTGATCTATAAAGTAGATCAAACAAAGAAGTTGGAATATTAGAAATTATTTAGTTGTATAAAGAAAAATATGCCAGAAATCTCAGGTACCAATTACTATAATTTAAATCTAATTGTGTCTGTGAGACCCTTGGTAGCTAAATCAAAAATGAAATATTCAGTTTGTTGGCAGGAAGGCAAGGACTATGGAGAAAATTCAGGGTTTTTTTTTTTTTTTGTTAATTTATTACTGTGTGAATAAGAACTTTATGTATGCCTATTTACTACTGTATAAGAAGAATGACTATGCTTCCAATTCTTTAGACTAAAATCAAAAAAATCATCTTTGATCCTTTTCTTCACATTTTAATCTGTCCTCTTAGCTATTTATTATCACCTTTACCCCAAATACTTCCTGAATCTTACCACATCTCATCCAAACTACCTGAATTCCTGCAAGCCTCATAACAGGTGCACTCACTCCCCCTCCCCACACCCCTCATCCTCAGATCTAATCTGCACCCAGCAGCTCTTTGTAGAAGAGATCACCAAACTCCCAGGATGGGAACCACTAAAATGAAATCCAAGTTTCTTTCTATTGTTTTCAAGACTCTAAAGGCTCAGATCATGTTCATTTCTCTGATTTTTTCTTCTTTGACTCTGCCCCTCTTTTATGAGGCCGTGGTCATGTCTTCTTCCTGACTTTTCTGCACAGATCATTTCTGTGCTGGCCTGTGTTCCTGAAGCCATCTTAAAACCTTCCCCTGTATCTTGACACAACTGCTTCCTCCTCATCAATTGGCTCCACTGAAGACTTTGTCAAAGTAACCCAGCTCAAGCTCTTCTTAGTTCCTACCTATAGTCCTCTCACTTGTCCATTAACCTATTTTGTTTTCTTCACAGTAGTTTTTCATGTTTGATGTTATTTACTTCCTTGTAGGATTTCTTTTTCAGTCTCTGCTGGAGTTTCTGCTGTCATTCTAAAACAAGTGTCTGGCACATTGGAAGTGCTCATAAATATTGTTAAAAACATAAATATATTAACATTGGCTATTTGAGAAAGTTTATGTCATAAAAATATTTTCTTACAACATTTCAAAGAAATCTTCAATATATATATATTAGGAAATAGACATTGATTATTGAAATAACAAGGTAACAATGCTGTTAAAATGATTTACTGTCATGGTAGAATACCACATCTGTATGTTGGAGGGCCTGTAATATGTAATTCATTTCAACACCACAAAAATGCAAAAACATAATGGAATTACATCAAGCTGTATAGATTGGCTCCCATTTTAGCTGTTTAGAACAACGTGGTATACTATGATATCATATTCATTCATATGTTATGGAGCTATTTTTGAAATTTAACTTATTTCTTTTCTTCTCCATTCAATATTCATGGGAAGACTTTACAATTAAAATCCTGCCCTTTCTAAGAAAAACCATTTCAGACCTTTTATGGTATTTAGCTTTCGTTCCTGAAATTCAGCTCTGTGAGATACTAAAAGCTTTTGTGCTTTAGCATACTGCAAGAATTAGAGCTTCTTCCATTTATGGAAAACCTTTTTAAGCAGACCCATTTTCTCAAGCAAATTCTGAAGCAACTCTTGGCTTCTCCCTTTCTCTTGTTTTTGCTATTGCTTCACATGCATTCCATCTCTTTTTTCCTTTTCCTTCACTGCTTTTTAGACTTTCAGAAAAGTAGAAACTGGGTTGCTACTAATCAGCCCTCTTGGATGTTGCTCTGCAATTGCCAATCAAAGCTGGGTTTGTTATATGAGGTTTATTCCTTTTCTGATTATATAACTTTATCAAATTGAACAAGCAATTAAGAATTTCATTTGTTTTCCTGAGAATAAAATAGTTTTTGGAGTTGTTTTTGGTTTTTGTTTTGGCACTGGGGGTTGAACCTAGGTGTACTTTATTACTAAACTACATTCCCCCGCCCTTTTTGTTTTTCATTTTGAGACAGGGTCTTGCTATGTTACTGAGGCTAACTTGGAACTTGTGATCATGTTGCCTCAGCCTTCTTGAGTGGCTGGAATTACAAGTATGCACTGCTGTGTGAGGGCCAGTTTTTAGTTTGTCCACTAACTATGTCCTCCTGTTGATCCCATTAAGAAGTTGTTGAAATTCCATGCTTCACCCACCCTCCAAAATCAAAATTTTCTCTCAAGAAGTCAGTATTCCACAGGGGGAATATTAAATTCTCTGTGTTTTTTAAATTTTGTTTTGCTGAATATGTGATACTTTTGAATGAGTTTCTTCCTATAAAATCAGGTAGTTGATAAATATGACATTCTTCATCATCTTTAAATCTGGTTAGTTCTGAGTCCCAATTCCAAGTGTCTAAGAACCTACCTGCTTAAATGTCATATACTACATTCCTCTTTGAGGACTTGTTGCCTCTGAGGGAGAAAGAACTCACTACCTGTTCTCTCTGCCCTCTATGTCTTCCATTATTTCAAATCCCCCGTTACTACCACTACTTACTTCTTTACCTCATAAGTCAATTAATTTTCTCAGAGGGTTAGAGACAGCTCAGGTCAAATAGAGTCAATGACTTCAGGCTACTTTCACTTTTAACCTTGCTCAAATCTGATATAATATACAAAGAGTAATTACTATAGCATAAAAGACTGGAAAAAGTAGAGTAGCCTGCGTCTACAGATACAGAAATCAACCAGGAAATGGAAACTCCTGGCACCTTCTTTTCCCAAGGTGGGGGCATACTCTAAAGTTACGCAGCTGGTTTGCATACAGTTATTTTTATAATTCCCTGAGTTCTCACTGCTCTGCAAATAGACCAACCCCTACTGACTTCTGATGATGATGCTCTGTTCCTTACCCTGTGATATTCTCCTTCTAACTTTGTTCTTTTTTGCTCTTGCAGTGTGGAAGATGTTCATTTAAACAAACACCTCTGTCCCCAAACCTCTTCATGCTAAGCACCTTAAATTCCTTGGAGGAAAGAGTTGTTACAAAAACCTAACACAAATAATAAAAAAGAAAATGGATGCTTTGGATAGAAGTAATGACAAGGAAACAAAAATAAATTAATTAATTAATAAAAGGTGCAAACTCAAGAATCTCTTACAGGGGGAGTTTGCTATAGAAATAGTTAATTCTCAGGAAAAAAAGGTAGAATATTATTTTAACAGAAAATTTTGAAATTCTCAGAAATTTTAATAGCCATTAGTATTCTTAGTATATTGGGGATTGCTTATAATCTTGTGCTTTTATGTGATAAAACAGAATACTCTGTATTTGTAGTTCAATATTTATCAAAATCAGGTTATTCAAGTTTAAGCGAAACAACATGTCATCTACTTATGAAGAAACATTTGGTGATTTTTCACACCACATTTACTTAGTCACAAGGTGTTTTCATAAGGAATGTTTCTCAACTTGTATGTATGAACTAGTTCAGCATTTGAACATTTAAAAAAAAATTTCCTTGGATTTCTTAAAGGGAAATCAACATTATTGTTAATTTGGTGATTCAATTTCACAGAATTCATGTATTATGAGTCAGGATTCCAATGATAATCCTAGTAAATTTCCAGGAACAAATATTTTGATAATCTTTTCAGTGAATTTTTAATGCTACTGTGATGTTAAGAAACCACTCATGGCCTTGAGATCCTTATGGTTTCATGATAGAGACTCAAATGGGAAGAAAGAAAGGTCTAAAGCATGACTTCAACAGACGCATCTTCTAAAAATTCATGGGTAATGAAAGGAAATAGAATAGGGCAGGCAAGGAAAGCACTAAGAAAGTACTATTTACTGATGCACAACAAATCCCAAAGTTTAATGACTTAAAAAAAAAAGAGTCATTTGTTTTGCTCATTGATGTGCTATTTGTCAGGGCTTGACAAAGGCAGCTGGCCTCTATGCTATGCCACTCAGGTGAGGTTTAGAGGATCCTCTTCAAGATGATCCATTCAAGAACCTGAAAAGTTTGTGCTGGTCATTGGCCGGGAGCTTAGACTTAGATTGTTCTCCTTAAGGGCTTCTCCATGGGCTGCTTGAGTTTCCTTGTGGTATGGTAACTAGATCCTAGAGCAAGACCTCAAGAGAGCCAGATGAATGCTGTAGCAGGTTTTATGGTCTTGCCCCAGAAGTCACAGAGCATCACTGCTACTACAGTCATAATCCTGTCCATATTCAAGGGGAAGGAACCTCCATCTCACCTTTGATGGGAGGAGTGTCAAAGTCATGTTGTAAGAAAAACATATGCAATGGGAGAGACTTGTGGCCATCTTTGGAAAATGAAGTCTTCTGTAACTAGTCAAGCAGCTAAAATTCTGTCATTCTCATGTGCAAAATAAACCCAATTCATCCCCAAATCCTAAAAATCTAAACATCTTCTTAAGTCTATTTTATATCTAAGAACCAAGTGAAGATTAGGTTCTTTGTGTATAGTTCTTTGGGTACAGTTTCTCAGTCTGATGAAACTTAATTGAAGAGATAGTATAGGTCATCACCCACACCCCCCCAACTTTCAGTGATTGGACAGGCTCAGACATTTCCACCGAAAATGGGGGTATCAGGAGGCACGTACAGTAACTGGCCCATAGTGAGCATAATGTCCAGCCAGACTAGTGTTGCTAGTTTATTCATTAGTGCTTAATATTCCTGCTGAGATTTATCCATTGCAATTCTGGTTTCCATACTGTGGGTTTTGCCCTTTGAGTTGGTTTTTATATTCTTTTAAAACAATAACAACAACAATAAAAGTACTGCATTTATAACTAGTCTTCTCGGCCTGTTTGCAGCCCATATAATGTTAAATGTCCAAGTCCACTTTTATTTTGTATTGTCCCTATCTTTTTTTTTTAGTACAGAATCAGTGCTTCTTACACCTGAACAATTCCCTTAATTGTGGTTTTTCTGATTCCATATCTACCAATATCCCCCAAGATAAGTACTGCTTTACTTAGGTTCCCTATAAGATAAATTTTTAAGACACTTACAAACCCAGTTGTTTAATGCAGAGAATTTGTGAAATATACTATTAAGTAATTATAACCAAAATGGGTTTTAGTGTAACTCTCATTATTAAAATGGTTGTTTATTTTGAGATTAAAAAAATATAGGAGGGCCATTGTCAACCTTAAAAGTTTGAAGAGATACTCACTTAGCTGAAGTCTTAACAGAGATCTTATAATTTCATCTTAGATTGTTGGATTCTCTGGCCTAATACTGTTCCTAAACTGAAAATAGTTTACTGTTTAGAGAGGCTAAGGATAAGAAACAGATATTTGTTTACTTTCTGTTAAACCCAACAACAATCTGTTCTTTACTCATGTCTTTCCTTTTACATTTATTAAAGATGAGTAAACAAAAAATTAAACAGAACAACAACAACAACAAAAAGCCCTACAAATATCTTCATCTTAATCATCAAAAATTTTAGGTACATTTCTAATTTCCACATTACCACGAATGATCATTGCCAAGCTATACAATTCTATATTACAAGGGAAACCCTTACTCCCAATTTCCAGCAATATTTTTCTTTCTTTCCTTTGAGCGCTTGCTGACAGCCTCCTTGAAGCTTGTAACTAATTCCTGCTAACTTCTGCTGACACTTTCTTGGAGAACCCTTCAGCATCTCCTTACTCACTGACACAAGTCCTTTAGGTTTCTGTTATGGTAGACCCTTACTTCTGTGTTTGTTACAATAGCTGTCTAACAGATTACCTATAATTTAGCAGCTACCATTTTATTTTACTCTTGATCTTGGAAAACAGGACTATGTGCATGATTTGCCTGGAAAGGTTTAGCTCAGCATTTATGCAGTTGCATTCAGATAGCACTCAGAGCTGAAATAGATGTGGGACAAGCTAGAGAAGCTCAGGCAGTCAGAACTGACAGTTCTCTCTCTCTCTCTCTCTCTCTCTCTCTCTCTCTCTCTCTCTCTCTCTCTCTCTCTCTCTCTCTCTTATTCTTGCTTTCACTCCCCTCTCAGGGATTTTCCACCTGGGCTTCCCCAGGGAAAATTAGCCCTGGGCAGTTGAGTCGCTGAAGGCTTCTTGAGAGGCTGTACCAGTGAGCAGGGCAGAAACTGCAAACCTTTTAGGATCTCACTTGAGGAGTCACAGGCTATCACTTCTGTCATACTTTATTGTTCAAAACAGTCACAAAAGCCAATTTATTTCAAAAGGAGAGGACATAAACCCCACCTCTTCAGAATAGGAATCATAAACAATTTCAAACATATTTTTTTTTAAATTTGCCACATAAAGTAACTGCAATTATTCATGCAGGTAATTATGCATAAGGAAGTTTTATGAAGGACAGAAAGTAGGCCATGGGAATGAGAAGATCACAGGTCACTGAATTGGCAGGCCTTTGTGAGTGATTGGCCCTTAGTGGTGAAAGAAGGTCCTGGATGAATTCCAGGTGTCTGGTTTGGGCAAAAGCCTATAGCAACAAGGAAGGAGGCACTAAGGAAAGGAGGATTGGAAAGGAGGGGGCATTATGGAGTAGGATGACACTGATACAATTCCAAAAGCCCAGTTTGATATACCAGGAACATAACCAGGTGAAGGTATCTAGGAAATACTTTGATAGATTATAAACCCCTCTGGATATGGAGATTATATATATATATACACACACACACACACACACACACACACACACACACACACTGAATGAAAGGAAGATATATATGTCAATATTGTGTGTGTATGTGTGTGTGTGTGTACTGAGCAGAAAAAAATAGCAGCACCTTTGTATAGGTGAGTGGATGCCCCAGCCATGCATCTAATATGTGCTGAACACCTGTTCTACTTCATGGAGTTTAGGACATCTACTTTTTAGCAAGAAAAGCAGAGGACTTAGGACTCATGACTCTGGACCAGTAGCATTGAAGGGACAGGAGAAAATAGCAAAGAAGACTAAGAAGAAAAGACCAGATAACTCATTAAGAGTATGTATAAAATATAATTTCTAATTGATTTACCATCAGAACTACTACATAATTTTTTAAAATGAGGCATTGACTAAAAAAGAAAGCTAGGTAATTTATATATTTCTAATTTTAAGAGTCAAGTGATTCAATTTTAAACATCAAGTAATGATGATGACAATAATAAACACAGTACATAACTGGTGTAATAGTCTGGATTTAAAGCATACTATCTTAACTGCCATGCAGCACTGCCTTAAAAGTTTGCTGTAAGACCCCCTAAAATTGTTTTTTTTTTTTTTTTGGTTTGTAAAGGAATGAAAGGAAGAATGGGAACAGCATGAGAGAATGGGAGAGAGAGATGAAGATGAAATAGATAAGGTTGCACAGGAGGGGCCTCAATGTGGGGCTGTGTGGAAAACCTTATGTAATAGAAGGCTAGAGGAGGTGTTCTGCCAGGCGAGTGAGCTCTGTTTTGATAACCAGACTATGTAAATTGTTTTGAGCAAAAATGATTGTGCCATTGTGGAGAACAGAGGACTGAAAAAAGGTATCATTAATACCATTAAGTATTGTCCCTTGTTCAGTGCCACTTTATGAGCTGGCTCTACAGCATGCTCTATCTCCCAAGATGATGGTTTCTAGTGTAGTGGCATCCCCTCCTCCAAAGAAAATCTTAACTAAGCTTCTCCAGAAATCTTCACCATAATTGATTTTAGGACCATCAGCAAAAGAATCTCTACGAAAGACCTCAATGTAGGCAAACTTTGTATTTTCCTGTTGCTCTATTTTACTTGGCCACTGGCCTGGAAGAAATCAGCGCTACAGGTTCTGAACGCCCCTTTACTAGTTTTTCACAAACATTTATCCAGTATAGCAGTTTGTAGAAGTGTGTTTACAAATGCAAAATGTGATAATAAAAGACAAATCCTTAAACAAGGCCTCTGGCCTTGAGCTGGAGCTTCACAGAGATGTCTACATTTCTAAGATAAGGGAGGTTACCAATTGGGCTCCATGGTAACAGCTGGCAGAGGGAGAAAAGAAGAAGAGAAGAAGCTCTCCCCTTCTCGGGTGTTGTCCTTGAAGGGTTAACTTGCCCAGAACATTGAAAGAAAAAGCTGCTTTTATGTGAAATTCTACAGACTGTGAACTTCTGAGCCCCTCCCCTTACATGCTAGGTATAAAGTTTTGAAACTTCCTGAACTCGGGGTTCAGGGTATTAATTGATTACTGTAAAAGCTGTGCCCTCTGAACCTGGCTGCAGCCAAATAAAACTATTTCCTGCATCTTCAGTGCCTTGCTTTATCTGTCCCCTACAACACAAGAGCAACTAATGAACTAAATCACTCTGAAAAGGAATAAGGCAGATTGGGACTTAAGGAAAGAGTCCTTCTGACTTAGGCTTGACTGTGTTCTTTAGCCCCTGACTGAGAGGGTCTAACTGGACTGCTGATTGTATAGGAACCAGTGAATGCCTGGCCTCACTATTTAAATAGAAGAGTTTCCTTCACATTTATAATGAGTCAGAAGTTGTTATTTTTACAAAATCAATTCCAAAGTATTATTCTTAATAAAAGTCAAGAATTTATGGATCTGAAAGTTCTATTTTAAGTGAAACAGAAAACTTATCTTAAAATAGGAGATATACACATCTATTTCTTTATGTTTAATGCCTTTTTATTCTGAAGTTAAATTTCCTTCATTTCTAGAAGAAATTACTTTTAAATTAAACTCTGAGATGTTTGCTTCATTTTACATTTCTCAAAAGTATTCCAATCTTTACCTCTCAGGATTTATGAAGGCGGAAATAAAAAGTATTTATTTAATTCTCTCTGCAGTAGTGAGGAAAGAAAAGCAGCAGACTTAGATTGTCATCCTCCTTGGATGGATCTCCTTAACATAATTGTCTCCAGGACTGTAGTGTTTTATGGTATAGTTAATTGTTCCATAGTTCTTAAATCCTGAAGAAAAATTGCAGTTTTTCTAATTAGTGTAAAATAAAGAAAAATGATATGACATAAGATATTCCTTTACCTTGTGTTTCCATCCATCCACCTGAAAATGGTACTTAAAGCAGTACAGATATTGAAATTGGAGTCTTTACCACTTCTCTCTGTGGAGTAGTACAAAGTCTGAGAGGCTGCCCTCTGGAGCTTAAGACCTGGTTATGCCACCTACTAGCTGTTCAATCTTGAGAAAATTACTTAACTTCTCTTTGTCTCAGTTTCTTTATAAGAATAGGATTATTGTAGTGTCCATTTCATAGCATCAAGGATAATAAATGAAGTCATATTAGTAAAGTAGCTAGAAAAGCATTTGGCATAAATAAGTGCAAAATGTATATTTGGTGTAAAACAACAAACAGAGTTACAAAAATTGTGGTATATATGTGCATTAAGAATTGTAGTGGAAAAAAAAAGAATAGCATTACCTTAGATTAGGTAGAGGGAAGTGAAAGGAGGGGAAGGCAAAGGATGTGGGGATAAGAAAGATAGTAGAATGAAACAGACATTATGACTTTATGTATATATGTGACTGTATGACCAATATGATTCTAATATATATATATATATATATATATATATATATACTCAGAAAAATGAGAGATTATATCCCATCTATGTATGATATATCAAAGTATATAAGTGCATTCTACTGTCAGGTATAACTAATTAAAACTAATAATTTTTTTTTAAAAAAAGACCTGAAACAACAACAACAACAAAAGAGTGAAGCAAAGTATACACAACATACTGTGGTGCAGGTTCGAGGGTGAAGGTTCAAGCCCAACTTGTCAGATGTGTCCATGTGACCAGATTACTTAACCTCCTAAAGTATTGTTTTCCTCCTTTGTAAAATGGAATAATCACCCAAAGCAGTACATGCTTCACCTGGTTTCTACAAACTTTAAATGGGATGGTCTGTGGCAAGCACATAGCACAGTGCCTGCTCCCTAGTGCCAATGATTACCAATGTGTATTCTAATTCCTGTGAATGTTCTGGCTCTGTCCCTGGGGATTTATCTTTAATTCTCAAGTTCACATTTCTAAGTCCTTTCTGGATATCTAGAGACCTAGGTCAGGATCCTCTTTGAAATGGATGGCCATGGGGCTAGAGTGAGGGCAAAATAAATTACTTAAGATCCCAACAGACTTTGCAGGGTGGCGTTGTTTTAGAGTATTTGCTACTATCCACAGTCTGGTCCAAAGCCTGTAGTCCCAGAAACCACACTTGTCAGCAGTTTCAGAGCACATCTCTCCTCCAAAGCTGGATTCACTCTAACAAAGCTCATACAACTAATATAAAAGATCAGAATGCCGATGTTTCCATTTGCAACATGAAGTGAAACTTCTGGGCATGAGCAGCTCCTGTGCCCATCCAGTTCATTGTGTCTGGAGGCCAGTCACACATGTGGAAATCTCTAACCCATCTGTTCATTAATTTATAGTAGAAGACAGATGCTGAGTTGCTCTTCAAGTCAAGTTTCTCCATGAAGGCATGCTAGAAATACCAAATTCTAATCAGATAGCAGCTTGGTGAACATGGAATCAGAAGGGCAGATTGTTCTTGGACTTGCAGGTTTAGTAGTATTAGGGAGATAGGTCCACAGGTGAAAGACATTGGTCTGCTTTACTGTTAGTAATGTGCCACCCTCCAGCCATTTGAGTCTGTATCATCCTGACAGTTGAAGCTGCTTTCATTTATCTATATTCTAATATGTATATTTTTATTACAAGCCTTAATTCTCAGATGGCAGTCTTCTTTGAATGGCTACTGCCTGTGCTTGCTTCTGAAACTACTTTTTACTTATTTTCCTGGTCTGTGCTATGTCCTACCTGTTTCACACATTGTTTCAATCAATCAGGCTATTGCTGTGCCAAAGAGTCTGAGACTGACAACCCATGGGACACATTTGGACTTCAAAAGCTTATTTTGTCTCATACTGTATAGAGGCTAAGATTTTAAAACAACTCAGATCTGTAGCCTTTCTTGAAAAATCCAGAGATCTGCCTCCTTTCCACATCTGGTTAATTGTCTGGCTCTGAGTTGAGGATGTCTTCTCTAAATAAGGCTAGAGTCCTGCCCTTCATTCTGGTTACCATGGTTCCTACCAGATCTAAGATATTGGTCTGCTTTGCTGTTAGTAATGTGTGTGTCTCCAGCCATTTGAGTTTGCATCATTCTGACAATTGAAGTTGCCTTCATTTATCTATGCACTGACCTGTTAGATTTTTATTTCAAACTTTAATTCTCAGATGGCAGTTCTGTTTTCTCATTTTCAGATTCAGTTCTCTGTCACCCCTGAGTAGGGAAAACACATTTAAGTTAGTAAGTCCTAGAGGGTTACAGTGAAGTGAAGGCTCAAGCGTAAGTCACAGAGCTGCAGGGAAGTGGGATGCCCTTAATCTTTCCTCAGGAAATGTGTGGTGCTGATGGTCACCCTTTTCTATTTCTAGCTCAAGAGCTTTTCTTCCTCCTGGGTGAAGAATATCAAACAGTCTAATTTTCCATACTTTTTAAGGTTGTAGTTTTAAATGTAATGCGAGCATCTATATTTACAAAAGAAAGAAATTTGAATGCATTGTCTAAGTGTATTTACTGTATGATTTCATTCAGGAACAAAAGCCTATTTTTATCTTCAGTGTTATAAATTATTAATAGTCTGATACAGCAAGAAGTGTGCACCATTTGTTAGGATTCTTAAGAAGCAAAGGATTTTTTCTTACTTTTTTTCTCTAATGAATGGAGAAACTGATTGAATCACTGATTATAAAAATAAACTTGTCTCCCAAGGGAACATTTTTTGTTGAAATTAATAACCTTTCCTTTCCTTACTTTTATTTATCTTCTAAATAAATTAGGATTAATTTTTGAGTGATCTGAATAGACCTCCTTGAGAAAATATGAATCTCAGCTCCAGGTCTTCTGTATTTAGTTTTCAGGTACAAACTATACCTTAGTCTTTGGGGTGCAAGGTTATAATATAATCTCCTTCTATGTCCATAGCATTGGGTGTATGTCTGTGTGTGTGTGTGCATGTGTGTGTTACAATGACATTTTAGTCCATCCTGCTTATGCTACTATAAAGAATGCATTAGCATAATCTCTGGCATATGGTTACATTTTCATTTCATTATCATCATTACCAATATTCGATCATAAATTGATTACTTGCATGGACCACTGCATGTATGGGGCACATGGCAGATGTTCAATAAATGGGGAACTAAATTGCTCTTATGAACTAGGAATTCTCAGTTCTCCTTTAGATATAAAATGACAATACATGCTAGCCTAGTAGTATTCACTGTTGGAGAGAAAGGAAGGAGAATGGGATAGAAGGGATATATGTGGGCTTCAAGTGTATCTGTAATGTTTCATTCCAGAAAATCTAAAGCAAATTTGTCATGATGTTAAGACTTTACACGGAGGTGGGGAATAAGAATATCAATAGACTATGTAGAAGGTTTAAGCTATAAAGGATAAGTATGCTTTAAGAACAAAACAGTAGTATTTACATTAAGTTGTCAACTCAGTATGCACTCAAATCCTGGTGAGTCATATTAACAGTCAAAAGAGTACTGACTCCTGCTCAGACTCTAAGCATCTTAGCTGTGGAATGTTTAAAAAGAGAACACTTGGGGCTAGGGCTGTAGCTCAGTGGTCAAGTGCTTGCCTTGCATGGGTGAAGCACTGGGTTCGATCCTCAGCACCACATAAAAATAAATAAAGATACTGTGTGTTCATCTACAATTAAATAAATATCTTTAAAAAATAAGGGCACACAGTGGAAATCTAGGGAAACACCAAAGCATAAGGTATTATGAGTATGCCCAAAATAATGTAAAGATGTTTGAGAGAGAGAGAAAACCAAAAAAGCAACCAAAGTTTCAGATTTTGAGTTTACCTATTTTGTTCATTTCCCATGTTAAACACCTTTAAAAACTTAAGCCAAGTAATATGTATGCCACTTATGGTAACTTTGAAATAGTTAAGTTCACAGAATTAAAAATGTAGAACTCAATGGGTTAATTAGGAAAGCAATTATTGTACCCAATTCAAGTACCAGAGAATTTTCTGTGAGCAGTAAATAATCAAGTTTATTTACTCTGTTCCAACATTAAGTTAAGAAAGGCATGTTGTCATAAATTCTGGACTGCTGGTATGTGTACACTTGAATAAATCTGAGCTTTATTTTATGAAGCCAATAGAAGAGCATACAGGAAACAAAGAGAAAAACAGTCAAAGACATTGGCTGGTATTAGAAGGAACATTGGAGATTCTAATGAAGCTTGCCGTCTGTTTCTGTTGCTCTCTGTCCTTTGTCTCCGTTCTGTCTTTGGCATATCCCTTAGCCAGACTGAAAAATCAGGAAAAAAAAATGGGACTGTAAAAAAATGGAAATTGAGCCAAGGAAGAGCACTTTTATTTCTGTTACATTGTTTTGAGAAAATAATAAGGGAGAGTGAGTATAATGTAGCAAAATGCAGAAAGATAAAAATATTCTTAAAGTAAAGGTTTTCTTCAAATTACCTAAGGAATATATGAATTCATTTTCATTTTAATGACATAGCCAATTGATAATAAACCAGCAAATTGATCAGACCTCTCTTTGTCCCTTATCACTCCCTTCTTTTAAATCTCTTTCCCAGACATAACCACCTGTCCACAATTGGAATGTAGTCCTTCAGACACTTTCCTATGAATTAGCACACAAAAATTCATATACTCATTCAGGTATGATGTACTTTTCTGCCATGTTATTTCCAGTTAATACATTTAATATCTTTCAGGAAGCTTTGACTGTCAGTGCATTTATATAGCCTGATTCTTTCAAAAAATAACTGCCCAGTAACCCTTGGTATAGTTAACCCACTATTTATTTAACCCTTTCACTGTTCATGATCCACTGCAAAATTTCCAGATTTTCATTATTACAATTCTGCACTGAATATTCCAGCATAACCATCATTAAAGCAGAGGGCAGATGTCACTTAATGCATGACCATATCTGGGAATTAGAATAGTGTTGCCAGAAATTTGTCTTTTATGTCTTTGACTTTATTTTTTCTTTTGATTGGCCTTGTTTTTAGACAATTTCACCTAATGTGGTAGTAAATTTGAAGCCAGCAGTTTCAGGCTTACATTCTCCAAACTTAACCTCTTTCCCATTATCAGCAAGATTGGGCAGTATGGCTCTCCCCAAACAACTTAGGTCATATGCTCATTCTTGACCTTAGTACTGTGGCTCTCTGAGCCATATAACCTGATTTGTGATTTGTGTGTGTGTGTGTGTGAGAGAGAGAGAGAGAGGAGAGAGAGAGAGAGAGAGAGAGAGAGAGAGAGAGAGAGAGAGAGAAGAAGAAGAAGAAGAAGAAGAAGAAGAAGAAGAAGAAGAAGAAGAAGAAGAAGAAGAAGAAGAAGAAGGGAGAGAGAGAGAATGGGCAATAAATAGACATCCTAGTGATATTCAGATTTATATCATAGGGACCAAAATATTGTAGGTTTATTTTAAGATATTTGCTAGAGTAATAAAATGACATATAGTATTGTGTATAAGAATAAAACATTTTACAGATTAAGGATCATTAATATTCTTAAAAAGAGGCAATGTCTTAATTCAGAAAAGCATTGCCCTAATATATTTGCTGAAAATTCACTGATATGAAAAACATACTTTGTAACATTCTGTTATTTGCCAAACCATAGTAGAAATTATATATTTTATTTCCTTATTAAACAATGTTTATTAAATTCTGTTATGCATTGAGATAAAAAGTTGAATACAACAAAATCCTTAACCTCAGATTTCTTACTTTACTTGCACTGTTTGTAAGCAAACATGAATAAAGAAGACTATTTCAGACTGTGATGTACTATGAGAAATAAAAAAAAAGATATCAAATGGGAAGACATTAGAGAAGTTCATTTTAGAAAAGATGGTGTGGGAAGATCTTTCTGAAAAGAGACCATTTGAGTTACAACTTGAAGACTGAGAATGAACTTTAAACTCTAGACCTATGTTATTTATTATGGTAGCCATTAGCCACTTGTGGCTACTGAGCACTTGAATATACTAGCTCAGATGGAATATAACATGAGTGTAAAATGTATATCAATCTATAAGACTAGTTCAAAAGTATTAAATTATTTTAATAGTATTTTTTGTATAAATTAATGTTAAAATCATGATGTTTTACATATATTATAGTAAACTTTATTAAAATTACTTTTCTTACTTTGTTAATATGAGTGCTAAAATGTTTAAGATTACATAGGTGGATAACCTTACATTTCTTTTTAGTAGTCCTGGTTTAGTTTATTTCAGCCTATTTGCTATAATTAACATGTTTTTTAAAATATTTTTCCTTGGGGAGGATGATAGTGGATGAATTTACATAGTAGACTTTTCTCCAAGGATCTAAGTCTATAATATTTATTCACTGAGGTGCTCAAATATGATAATTCAATGTGTGTTCAAGCTTAATACAGCTCAGAATTAAGGGGTAATGGGTGGTATAAAAAGCACAGAAAATTGCCACATTTACTAGAGAAGTTGTGTCATTAGTCATGTTCTCTTAGAAATGTTCACAAAACAGATAAAGAAGGACTTGGAATTGGATAGGTGGGCAGAACTAGCATCACAAGGTAATGACAGCGTAGGACAGGATTTCTGTGGGAAACAGTACTAGAAAACTACAAAGCTCTATTTCCATTCTGTACTTAGTGAAAGAGATTCTATTGTGTTGTATAGAATTGCCATTTCTTGAGTTAAAATAGAATTTTATTCTACACATTATTTTTGCATTGATGGGAATGTTAGTAACTTTGGTGTACCTTTTTTTTATGTCTATCAGGGAGATGTTGGCAAGTTCACACACCTTTAATAACATTAAATGAAATCACTGCAGGGAACAAGCAGATTCATTTTCTTTATGCAGTGTTATTATTCTTATTTCTGACTGTGGTTTGTGCCATAGGAAAGACTTTGACTATTTAGTCAAATTGTGTCTGGTTGAACAGGAGAATGGTTCTCTAATGTTAAGTTTGTGAACATTTTAATATCCCAAATATGATGTTTGTTACGTAATCTGTACTAACAATTTGGTTGGGGAAACTATACCCCTACTGGTTTGAGAGTTGAGTCACATCCTGTGAATCTGAAGCAACGGTATTTAAACATCACGGGTTCCTCTTACTTTCATTCTAAGTCACTGCAGTTCAGAGCAGCAAGTGCTCTGTGCAAAGAGGCTGTTGCTATCCCTCGGTGGTGAACAGACACTCTTGCCAGTGTTCAGTGAAGGAAGCCAAGTCTGGATATGCAGTTCTCTTACTGGAGTGGAAGATGTATTGTTCATTTCTGAACAACTATGCTAGATAGCTGCAAACTGAAAAGTGCCTACAATTTGCCATTTGTTTGTAGTAAGGTAAGTATCATGTTTTGGTGCACTCATTAGATTGTGGCAGTTTCAGTATTTGATGGTGCCTCAGAAAATGCCTTCTCACAGGGTACTGGAGATGGCATTTGGGGTTCTAGTGTAAGTAATTAAAATCCCAATACAATCCATTTGTGATATAGGTTAATGGATAAATATTCCTTTGATAATAGTTATTTTTATAATAAAAAAATGTAGTGCCTGTAATGGAAATACTATAGTAGTTTTATATGGGTTTAGGGTAATTTTTTTTCTTTATAAGAATTTGGGGTCTTAATTTTTTTTTTGTTACTGTATGATCTCAGTTAAAGATGAAATGTACACAAGAGTCCCATTAATTTAAACATTAATTATGTTTAAAAATTTATTCTAAATAATTATAGTTCCATAATTATTTCTTCATTAAAATAAAAGTGGTCTTAGTAACTAAAAAGTTTAAAGTGGAAAAGGAGTGAAAGCCTCTGCTCTGTTGTATTTGAGTCTCTACTTAATGAACAGATACCATCTTTCTAAACTTCTGATTGATCTGTTTATTTTAAAATGTGTACAAGCTTATTTATCATAGCCTGCTTTCTCAGTTGCTGTTGGAGACAGTCATATACAAATTGTGTGGATAGAGGAATCTGGATGGAGAAGGACTGAGAGGTTTGTTTTTCAAATTCTTTAAGCTGGCTGCTGAAAGATTGGGATGAAAGACAGGAATGCTGTCTTGGCATTTTATTGTTTAAAAAATAACATCAAATCAAAGTTTTAGGTAGTGTCTGGTCTCATAAATTTGGACCCTCATATTTAAGCTCCTTAAATTAGTTTGACGTTAAAAAATAAAGTTAATTTTGATTTTGAGAGCTATTGCTTTGAATTTATAAGATGTTAATCAATTGAGATTTTTTTTAAAAAAATGTATCTAATAACAGTTGGAATTATGAATACCTTTTCTTAATTGATTCACGATCGTGCTTAGGAATTGTTTCAATTCTTTTCAAAATTATATCCACCACTAAATTACTAGGTTCTGACTAAAACATGAAAATTACTTCTCATTAGACATGTATTCAATAATTCATGTTTTTGCAAAGGTCAAAAGGTTAATAAGCTGATGGAAGGAAAGTAAGTTCCCTCTTCTTTATGGGAGAAATTAACATTATTTAAACTTCCTAATATATGTGAAGACAGCATTCCATGTGGAAAATAGAAAGGGAAAGAATTATAGAAAAGAACGTAGCACTGAGAATCTTTGGGACCCCAAATAGTGAAAAAGCACAAATTCTAAAAGATCATGAAGTGTTATAAATAGAATATCCTGATGCTAGATTATGCCTGGGCAAGGAAGGAGCTATTCTGGTTCAAATGATATTCTGCTAGAAATTTTTCCTTATGCTTATGTGTGAATTATTAAACTTCAATAAAAAGAATAGAGTACACCCACATAAAGAGAGAAGCATGTCTTATTGCACTTTGCCTTGTTTCCAGGTCTTCATTATGAATTATAGTGGCCATAAAAACTGTTAGTAGGAATGGCAACTCAGGTTGACAAAATGTTATCAAATCTGGTTTTTGTAATATGCTCCATTTCAAATATGGACATAATTATTTGTGACGTTGTACAAGTGACTGGTGATTGCCTAATCACATTATTGAGGCATCTTGTTTCTTTTCCTTTCTGTTGCCCATCCTTTGGCTGATTTCCTGATTCTTTGCACTTCCAAAGGGGTGTGGTCAGTGGGCAAGAGGGAGGGAACAGGAGAGCAGAGAAGGAAAGTGATGCATGCAAAGGGTGTCATATTTCTGCCTCTCAACCTCTCCTTATAGGGTTTTTTGTTTGTTCTGTTTTTTGTACTTGAGGTTGAATCTAGGGGTGCTTGAACACTAAGCCACATCCCTAGCCCTTTTTTATATTTTATTTAGAGACAAGGTCTCGCTAAGTTGCTTGGTCCTCAATAATTTGCGGAGGCTGGCTTTGAACTTGTGTTCCTCTTGCTTCAGCCTCCCAAGCTGCTGCTCATAATAGTTTTGATGAAGAAAGAGGTTAGTCTAGTAGACTATGGGAAGGAAAGAGGAAGCATGGGGAGGACAAGAGGGAAAAGGAGAAAGGAAAAGGGGGGATTATGAACTGAAATCATTTCCATGCATGTACGAGTTTGTTGGGATAAATCCAACTACTATCTATAGCTATAAAGGTCTAAAAAGGAGCAAAGGAAGGAAGGAAGGGAGGAAGGAAGGAAGGAAGGAAGGAAGGAAGGAAGGAAGGAAGGAAGGAAGGAAGGAAGGGGCTGGATATAATGCAAAATCAGTTTTTCAGATAACATGGATTTTAACCATCAAGAAATGCTTTGACTTCTAATTATCTTCTGTATTTCTGTAGTGTCCATCATAACATTTTCTTTTTCATCACGGATGTTAGTAATTTGAGTTTTCTTTCTCCTTCCCTTCACTAGCATGGCTAATGGTTTATCTTATTTATTTTTTCAAAGAACCAACTTTTTGTTTTGTCAATTTTCAGTTGTTTTGTTTGTTTCAATCTCATTGATTTCGGTTCTGATTTTAATTATTTCCTGTCTTCTACTGCTCTTGGGGTTGATTTGTTCTTCTTTTTCTAGGGCTTTAACATGTAATGCTAGGTCATTTATTTGTTGACTTTTTCTTCATTGAAGGAATGAACTCCATGCAATGAAATTTTCTCTCAGAACTGCCTTCACAGTGTCCCAGAGATTTTGATACGTTGTATTGGTATTCTCATTTACGTCTAAGAATTTTTTAATCTCCTCTTTCATATCTTTTGCAACCCATTGTTCATTTAATAGCATATTATTTAGTCTTCTGCTATTGGAATAGCTTTTAATTTTTTATTTTATTACTGATTTCTAATTGGGAACTTAACTTGGGACAGACATTTCAGATTTTACTTACCTCATGGGACTGTTGAAAAGATGTTATTGTATTTTATTTACTATGTTATTGTATTTTATTTTCTATGAAGTGTTGGGCATATTTTTAAGGAAATGTTTTTGAGTTATCTTAAAGTAATGGGGGTTGAAACACATCAGAGATACTTGAAATTCCACCCTGGGTTTAAGATATTTTCTTTTAGGAATAAAGAGTCTAATTTTTCCATTTCTTTATATATATATATATATTTGTTTTTAGTTGTAGGTGGGCACAATACCTTTATTTCACTTTTTTATTTATTTTTATGTAGTGCTGAGGATCAAATCCAGGGTCCCGCATTTGTGAGGCGAGCACTCCACTGCTGAGCCACAACCCCAGCTCCCTCATCTTTTCATTTCTAAACCATTTATTTCTTGTCCCTTTTCAACATACATGAAAACATTTTACAGAGATAATATATACCCTAAAATAAAAAAATAAATAAAAACTCAATTTTACCTAAGCCCTAGTGGTCTTTCAAACTTCAAATACATCAAGGAAATTCATTCTCACTCAAATATTCACTAAATGGCAATTAAAGATCATTTTCACTAAAGTTAATATATGATTTGTCTCAACTGGGAACTTCATCATCAGAAGTATTCAGCATCACGTTTTTCTTCACTTTCTTTCCTTCTTTCTTTCTTTCTTTCTTTCTTTCTTTCTTTCTTTCTTTCTTTCTTTCTTTCTTTTTTCTTCTTTTTATTAAGTCTTTAAAGTGTTCATGAGTGGAGGAACCATAGCATAGGAAGAAGAAGATTTTAAGGTGCTTGTTCTGACTCCTGAAAACTTAGGTTTTCTGGATGGTACTTTAGATCCAATTGTCTCTAGTAAATCCTACCTAATATCAAAGCAGATACTTGAGGAAACTAATGAGTAATAACTGCACTCACCTTAACCTGAATATCACTTATAATAAAGATCCAATGAGATTATTGATGTGAGAGCACTTTGTGAACTTCATGTTATCCTCAAATTTCATCATCACAGAGTATTATATTAATAATTACACATTTGAAAGGGAACTTAGATGTCATTTCATGAAGAAGGGAATTAAGGTCGGAATGAGTTAAGGAAGTTTCATTGGCAAGTATCTGAGAAAAGACTGAAGCCTGTATCTTTTTGCCTGTCTTGTTAGCTCTTCTGTATTACCCTTGAGGTGGCTTTTAAAAAATAATTAACAATGCTTTACAAATGCTGATGAACATGCTCATAGAAATATATATTCTTTGTTAAATTCTTTGCTGAAGACATATTACTTTCTCTGCAGGTTTTGTGGACTGAGGATTCTCTCTTTGGTCTAGTTTGATGAAGCATGGATTTGTGGAATAGTTATCAAAATATCCTATCTGACTTTTGCAATTTCTTTGCTATTGCCATAGTATAAGCATTCAAATCCTTGTTCTTGGGAGATGAGCCATAAAAGTAAACATATTGAATGAATAAGAATATATACATATATTTCTGCTTTTAAGATTGAAGGTGATATGGTAGATTGTTTGGATACATTTGTTGAAAGTGGTTAACAAAAAGAGATTTCTCTTTTTGTTTACCTTTTAAAAAGAGACAAAATTTAAACAGCCTATGAAATTCAAACCATTTCTGTTAGAATTGATCTGGCTATTTTCTATTTATAGTACTTTACTATTTTTAAGGACAATGACAAGAGAAAAAGATGATTTCACAATTATAGAAGCTAATGACCTACTGTATCAGTAAACACAAGATTTAAAGAGGAGATGTTGATTTAAAACCTTTTAACAGTAAGATTAGAAGATAAAACACAAGGGCTGTGACAAAAGCTCAATAGCAGAGTGCTTGCCTATCATGCATGAGGTCTTGGGTTCTATCTCTAGAACTGTTTTTTTTTTTTCCTCAAAATATAGTATCACCATTTCTTTTAATAAAAATGTAACTCCTATGAAAAGTACATGCTATCTTTGTATCCCATGCTGCAACTTAGAGCTTCAAGAGATAAATGAAACTTACAATCATACCATCTTATGAATAAGTCCTAGTGCTGCTTTGTAATAACATTCATGTTTGCTCTGATTCCAACTGAATGAATCTACTATATAACCATTCGGATATCAAGGGTGAGATAAATAGGAATGGATCTTAAAAATATTTTTGGTACATATAAATGCAATGGGATAGTGTAAGGTCTAAGGAACCAAACCCTGAGGCATAGGAACGCAGTGAGAGGAATTAGCAATTTCTTGATAATATTGGCCTGTTCCTTCGGTTTTTCACCAGAGGTGACAATGAAAACCTCATCTACTTTTAAATTTTTGTTTTCATATCTACAAAGTTGGGAGAACACTTTCATGCCAGATAACAATCTCATACTTCCCATAGGTGCTTGATAGGTATTGATTAGTGATCCTGTGAACATCAAAGTAAGTGAATTATTCCATCCCACTAGAAAGGTAAGATGATGAGATTGATTCCTGGGTTTAAATTCCATCTTAATTTAGTAGAGATACCCACATTAGTCACTTATCTCCCTTTGCTTGAGTCATTTTGCTAGTGGGATGGCATTAGTAATATTTATTCATGGCAATTAGAAGCATGCCCAAATATAACAAATCAAGTTCCAAATCCTTCACTCCACAAGCACTTCTCTCCAGGATGAAAATAATAATCATGTCCAGTAATTAAGTCAGGCTGTATGATAACTTTTTGTGATTAATTTGTCTTTATAGAAACCTTATAAGCTTTTGACACTATTATTGTTTTTTATTATTTTTATCATTCACTTATTATAGATGAAGAAACTGAAGTATAAAGAAATCAAATGACTTATCCCAGGAATCACACAAATAGTAATAGAATAACCAGAGTCAAACCATGGTAGTCAAGATTCAGAGTCAAGATATTTAACTACATTTTATGCTGCCTCAGCTTAGATTTCTCTTGATTTTGGTAATTTGAAATGATTACTATAAAGTACTACAAAAAGGAAAGGAAAAAATTTAATGTTATTACACTTAGTTCTTTTGATGACTACAGCATTCTCATTCTTTGTGAGGCCAAGGAATTTATGATCTGAAAATATACTGAAGTTATTTGGGAACCATATAAGGTGTGGCTGGTATTAATGTAACATGTGTCTGGAATGAGCAAAGATAACAGTTCTTGTGGGTGATCATGGTTTGACTATGTGAAAAGATTTTTGTTGTTGCTTTATTATTTTTGAGATTGGCGGTTGGGCATAATCAGTTTTCAAGACATTCAGTCACCTGGTGCAGTTCCAGGAAAGTTTGTGAGAATTTATGTATATTAAGGGAAGATTCATATCATGTCTACTTTTCCATGTATGCTCCCTAAACATTTCCTTATGATAGTCATTTGGGTAAAGGAGTAAATTGAGTGAGTGGTATAATGGAAAAGTTTAGGTCAATTATGCAACCAGGTCTTTTTAGATCTGCTTTATCCAGAGACAACTCAAAATATGCTTGAAATTCTTGGATAGTTTTTAAATTCATGTTTCCTCAGGTCTTGCAATGAAGAACTTGCTTCATAATGTTGTGTACATTTAGTGCTAGCACAGAGCCTAATACACAGCAGACTCTCAGAAACAGTTCCTGGCAAGTTGACTGGCTGGTTGGCTGGCTGGGTGTAGACAGGTAGGTGGGTGGATTCGTGGATGGAGGCATAGACGGATGAATGTTAGGGATAAACTGGGGCATCCCCAGATCTTCTCTAAGTCATGACTCATGCTTGAAACTGGGTTGGGACCAGACCGTCACTGAGCATGTGGGCACAGGAGAATGATGTACAAAGAATGGAAGACTTTACTTCAGTTCAACTCATATTTTTATCTAGAATGGACATAGATGTAAGCCATTTCTTGCCACAAGCTCTTCCTACTATTTCATATTAAGGTTTTTAATTATACATAATGAATTATAATTTCTCATTTTCTTGATTCAAAAAGCTATAATTATGCAGTTATATGTATATATAATATATGTATATAGGTATAATATATGTAATATATGTATGTGTGCCTGAGTGTATACACAGAGGGAGATAATGACAGAGATAGACCTAGATTGGATAATAAAATTAAAAGATTAAAATAAACTTGAACACCCAAAATAAGGATAATTGTTAGAATTTAACGATTTTAAATTTTATTGTGAAAAATATTTAAAGTGAAGAAAAAACAAGTAGGACAGAATATCAAAAAAGAGAAAGGGATTTTATAAAATCAATTTTTTAGTCATTTACAATATTTCTTTTAATTCAAAAATGGAAGATTTTTTTTCTTCATTGGCCTGCTCACACTGACTAGGAATCAAAATTTATTTGTCACTATCCATAACTGTGAGTGAGGGTTTCCAAAATGCGGATGGTGACCAAGGGCTCAAGTTAGGAAGTTCTACAAGTCTCAGAGAGGGTATTAAGATACTTCTTGTTTCAAGTTTCCCAAAGGGTGGGAAGAAAAGAGAGAAAATTTTCCTGTAAATACACTTGAACAAGCAAAACTAAATAGGGGCAAAATAGATCCAAGTTGTAGACAATGGAAATGACTCTATTTGGAAAATTACACACTTGGCCTTGACCCAAAACAATCATTAAAACAAAAAGAAAAGAAAATCCCCCAATCAGTGCAGAATCATTGGATAGATTTTCTTTCCCATGGCCCTAAACAAAACAGCACAGAGTCACTATTTGAGGACATTCTATTCCTTGGTGTGCAAGTGCTTTGTGTTATTGGAAATGCATTCAATTCCTATGGTTCCCTTAGAAATATCATGTTCCAAGCCAGCAGTGAACAGTGTTATCCCAGCTATCAGGACACCTGGATTCCATGTAACTATAGTAGAGGCTCAGTTTCAACATCCTTCACTGAAGGATTCATCTTCTAACTCCTCTCACATTTTCTGAAAGTCTGTGAATTATTTTAGAATGGGATTCCTTTTTCTTTTGCTTGTTCAATTTAGTGACTGCTGTGAATCTTGATATCATTTCCAAAACTTACTTTCAATTCTTATCCACTTGGAAATTTTTTGTTAAGCCCATGCCTGGAATTGGAGAAACTCTTATGCTTAGTGGAAATGAGTGAATGAATGAATGAATGAATGAATGAGTGAAAGAAAATGAATGAATGCTTCATGACAAATGGGTACTTTAAATAAGTAAATAACTAAAAAGAATTATTAATGCACCAGATTTAAGAACCCTTTGTATTCTTATTACCTGTTTTAAATCATTGATATAAGTCACACGGTATATTTATGTTCAAAAGTGTTTTAAAGGTCTATTACAATTTCAAAACCATCAAAAAGCTAATAATATTGACAATAGTCACTTTTGAGAAAGAATATTAAGATAGTTACCCTTAAGGGAAGAAAACATAGAGAAAATTTTCCTGCAACAATAGATTTGTTCCTTTAGTCTGTAATGCAGGTGCTTTACAATGAAAGGTAGAGTCCCCACTTTTACACTTTTTATTTATTAAGCATTAGTGTATATATATATTTTTAAATCAATCAAGAACAGAAAACTACTTGCTGTATTAAAATACTTTTCTCATTATGTCCTGATCTCACCCTCATTTTTGTCTATTATTTTTGCAAATTATCATGGAAGATTATTACATTTTATAATTTTAATTAAAGTCTTACAAATGAAAGTTAACTAAAACCCAAATATCAGCTTTATTTTTAAAGTTTAGCTCAGTAAGTCATTGTAGTTCAAAGCATTGTAACAGCTATAAAATTTCCATAATCTGTTCCTTTACCTGAATAGTATGTAATTCATACTTATTTGGGAATTAAAATTTGCTTTAATGGTCTATTAGCCCAGCTTCCTAATTTTGCAAAGGAAAACTATTCTGCCACAGAAAAATTAAAGGACTTTTCCAAGGTCATATAGCCAGGTCCTGGCACAGTTCAACTGAGCATGGGGTTCCTGACGTACACCTCTACAATATTTTTACTTCATCATTTACTAAAGACATAATTCTCTGATTTAATATTCAAATGACACATCAGATTTTTACTTCTTACTACAATGTTAGGTGTGCACAGCATAAAGCCATTCAAGTCAATTTCCTTTTGGCTACTATTTTTTCCATTTTGAGGGGAATAATGTATTTTAACTACAGATGAGATATAGAAAATTTTCTCATGCCTGAAAGTTTGCCTTTATTTTATTCACTTGGCACTATAGATATACTTGTAAAAACAGGTTTACATTTAACCTATACATCTAAGACTGGTTTTGCTTTTCTAGCTCCCCCAGCTTTCCAGATCCTAAAAATAAACTTCCAAAAAACATCATAAATGTAAATTATTGTATTAGTAAACAACATATGCACCTATCCAAATCACTTAACTACTGAACGGCAAAACTGAACAGTGCCCTATAGTAATTAATAACCTGTACTTTTGTCATCAGTGTAGCATAGCCTTACTAGTTGCCAGCCCTGCTGCCTTTCTTGGCAGCTCCTTCAGAAAATGGGCAGCCAACACACGCATCAGCACTGCAGAGCACATGGTCCTCTACATCTCTGTGGACAGTGCCAAGGAACTTGGCCTTCATCTTATAGCACTTGATTCTTCAGTTGCATTGTGCAGCACATTCAGCAGGGAATCATGTTCAAACATCATGTGTTCAGGCCTATGCCTAAGAGATTCTGATTAATTAGATCATGATCAAGAATGTAAATTTTGTGAAAAGCATCCCCCAGGTGATTCTAATATATACCCCAGGTGGAGAACACTTTGCTACTGGTGATACATATGGTGTACTCTCACCTCATAGTGCTGCCATCTTCATAAATTGGAGAAACTTTTTGAGTATGCAAGTAGCCAGTTGAGTAGATATGGGGGAACAAAGGATTTGTGAGAGCTCACAGAATGTTCTGTGTCATGAATCCAGTAGGGGCTATGATCAGCCATTTCTGCACTCAGCGCTCTTACTAAGGAGGTATACAGGGGTGGGAGGATAGGGTAGCATATGCATAGCCTGCAGCAGTGATTGAGTCCCCTCAACTCTGAGCCAAAGTCTCCAGCCAAGATTCAACATCTAATAGCATTTGAGCCATGAGTCTGAAGAGAAAACTAATGAAAGCTGGGATTCTTCTGATAAAAAATAGTTTTGACAAATGCCATGATGTGAGAATGGTCTTTCTTTGCCCAAGACTAAAAAAATTAAGATGAACTCTCTGGAAAGGAGGATGATGAGCTGAACAGGAGAGCCAGGCTGCAATGTGATCACAGGGTAGTGTGATGAGCTCTAATAGGAACAGAAAGGGCGATGTGGCACATGATTTGACATCTCTACATGCATTCCAATGAAAAAGCATATATAGTAACTGGGGAATGATAACCTGTAATGATATTTGACAAATTATATTGTTATATTATGTGCATGTACAAATATGTAACAACAAATTTCATCATTATGTGCAACTATAATGCACCAATAAAAATATGGAAAAAAGAAAAAAGCATGTACAAATAGACTCCAGATTTGCAGCTAGAAGACCTGGGTTCATATCCATATTGTGACTTTGAGTATATTATTTGGCATCTCTGGGCTCCAGATTCCTTTTTCTGAAATTAGAATTGGAAAACCCTATTTGGAACTAGCAATAGAAGGTCTGGATGCAGAGTACAATGTAGGCCCCTTCATGCTGCCAATTAATGCACAAGACCACTTCTCATCCTAATATGAGCACTCACCAATGTCTCTGATGACATCAATTCATGTGAGACAGTCTTGGGCAAAAATTGAAAAAGCTTGTTACTTTGCAGGGTAAATGTAACAAGTAGAGTGATTTATTGACTCTTGTTTACAAGCTCTTGTTTATATTTTCTCAGCCTTATGTAATTTGTTTTCTTCAATGTTTATCTAGCTAGGGTTAGGAGAGTGGAACATAATGTACTGAAGAACTGACAGAATTGCTCTCCATTCTGATTTTATGGGAAAATAGGGGCAGAAGGAGGGATGGGGTCCATTAGTTCTTACAAACAAAGCCAAACATGTTTGGCATCTGTTTACCATCTGACTCCTCTCCTCAATCACCACACATAAGGACAGTGTACCAAGTAGTCTCATATTAGAGTCTCTGAGAAGTCTAAGAGATTTGTACACCACTTAAACCTTTTAACTCTAAAGGGAAGACTTATTTTTCTCACGTATCTATTGAAATTTTTCCAGCAGTTTTCCGTCATGGGAGTTCTGGGAAAGAGTATAAATAAAATGGCTTTCATGTGTACATATTTTCCTTATTTGTTTTCTTAGATGTCTAGGAAAGAAGTATAATAGATATGATTATTTTATATGATTGCCAGATTTTAATAAGAATCTAATCAATGTTAAATTTTATTGAAGACCTCTCATTGATGTGATTCTGGATGTCAGTCTGACTTTGAGGTATTTTATGTGTGCAGTGGCCCTGATTCCACCCACAAGGGCCTCTGTGCTCACATGTGATGTACTGTTGATGGTTTGCTCATTCCCCTTCATATATTCCAGGATGCAGAAATGGGTTTTGAGATCTAGTGTGATAGAAACTGTGGGGCCACAGTTGGGGGACAAAATGGATACAATGTTTGCTCAAAAGGAGTTCTAGTCACATACATGAATATCAAATTATAATCGATACTGAGTTACATTAAAGTAGAAGATAATATAGAATAGTGGGGGAAATTAATCTAGATTATAGGCTCAGAAAAATCCTACCTGAGAAAGTGACTTTCAAGCTGAGACTAGACGTGTATAAAGTTATTTTTTTTCCCCATTGTTTGGAAATTTGTGAGGATTAGTGGAAATGTATGTGAAGTACCCAACCCAGTGTCTGGCACAAAAGGTAGAAGGTGATTCAGATTCGGCCTGTCTGCAAATCAGTGGATGCCAAGCCAGCCAGTGCTTTAGAGACCAGCTCACGAGCTGCATGTGCTGCCTCAAGCTCTGGTTTTGATGAGCTATGATTGCACTGCAGATTAGCTGAGGACCCGCCTGCCTCACAGCCTCTCTGCTTAGCCTTGACAGAGTATGCTCTGTGTGTGAATTTCTGCTCAGATCTGCTTTGCTAAACATTTCTCTGCAGAGATGAGCACCCTTTCCCTCCATCCCCCTGTGTTCTAGTCCATTTAGTTTGGCTCTGACTCCATGCTTCCACTTTGTGGGAAAGGATTCATTTTCTGGCACCCCAATCCCATGGAACTTCCCTTGAACTAAGAGACAGTCATCTCTTAGTTCCAACAGAGGTGTCTGCCTCTTTTCCTTCTCTCCCCCAACTCTTTAACCAGGCCAGGCCCCTTCCATGAAGCCCCTAAGACTTTGTGTTTCCTATTTGCTCTCACTCTTGGGGGGTGGGGGTATGGAACTAACCCTGGATAAATTTATCCAGCCACAATCCAGACCTGTCTTTATAAGTGTTCTCATCCACTGGTCAGTCTGCCCTTGATGACCTGCTCTCCCACATGGTGAAAGACTTGTGGATAACTGTTTAGGCTGTTGTTTTCTGGGCTAAGCCTATACAGGGCAACTTGCTGAAGGAGAGAGGACAGTGGCAATGCTTGTATTGGGGATCAGGCCACACTGGGCTTTGCTGAGAAGAATGAGGCCATCATCCAGAGTGGGCTTGAAATGGAATACTTGTCAGAGGATCCAGACTAATTATGAAGAAACCAAGTTGCTGGGAATGCCAGGAGTTTTGGAGCTCCTGATGATATCCTCCAGTCTGTGTTGAAGAAATGGAATCCCATGACCTAGAAGGTGTGGCTGCCATGAGGTACCCATGAGCTTCTGGTGCTCAGGCAGAAGAAAACAGGGGTGCTGGCAATACTGCTCCAGCACCTGCCTCCATTCCTGCCAGGCCAAGAGGCAAGCCATTGTTCAGGGCAGCACTATAGCAGAGGGGGCCTGTGACCTTGGCCTTGCGGGCCTTTCATGGGTGGAGCAGGGCATACGTTGTAAGAAGAGAACTTAGATATCATCAGAGAGTGTTCCATTATGGGGAAGAACATGACACAATCCACCACAGAGACCAGGAAGTCAATTATCTGCCTTCTTTATAGTGTCTGATATTCATGATTCCAGGCTGCCAGGAACTCTTAGAGAAAGGGGTGGTCATTTATTTTTCTGTATGAAGCACCCAGAAAACAAGGGCACACAAAAGGCAAGGAAGACAGGGAAAGGCATGCTTCTAGAAAGGATGACTTTGTTGCTTCCACAGGGGTTTCTGTTTTCAGATACATGTGTAGACAGGCATACCAGATTCTGCTCTGGCAGATATGTCACCGGGCCTGTCATCAAAATGTAGCTTATTTCTATACATGTTATTTTAATAAGAAAAAAAAAGCTATGTTCTCAAAGTCTGGGTTGACTAAGGAAGGTGCTTGTAAGAAGTTTCTTTATTATGTTTAATATGATCAGTGTGGCTTCCATCATGGAAGATCCCACAAACCAATAAAAACCATAATCATAAAAGTTAAGAATGCATACAAATGCTTGTGCTGTGTAGACTTCAAACTTTTTCATGATCAATGCCTCCTGTCACAGGTCCCATGGGCTGACTTACCAATAATTTGACAGAGTTCTTGCTGTTGCATTATTACCCACCATCACTGCCTCCTTGCTTTCAGAGCAATCAGAGTGGGTGACGAGAAAAATAGGGCACATTTGAGAGAAAATAGGTGACTATACAAAAGACAAGCACATTTCTTTGGCTGTCAGAATTAGCAATGAAAATTAAGATGGAGAACATCTGTTTTGATTATGTATGTAGCACAGGCTGTTCTGTTGTTTCACAGTTTCTCTCAGTGGAAAAAAAAAAGACAGAAAAGTTAACCTGCAAGTCTCTCACAGTCTGCCCTTGGAACTTAGTCTAATTTGCTTTTATCTATAAAAAGCCACTATATTGATATTAAATAATATCCTATGTGCAAATATTATGTAAAATGCTTATAATTCACGTCTCGGGCCCTTTATCATAAGATTAGAGAGGATATCCTAAATGCAATAAATAAAAAAGACAGCCAAAGTGGGTTTGCTGAATGTGTAATTAAGCATAGAAGCTTTATTTTTCAACCCAGTCATGAATGCCATATGAATGCAAACAGACACTGAGAAAGCTGCTGGGATAGCAAAGGAAATAGATGTGGACTGTGTAGAAAACAGGGCCTGGACATCCAGGCAGTTAAAGACTTAAAATATTTGCCAAGTGTTAGCTACTGTAGAAAATTAACCCATAAAACTGCAAGGGCTCTGTGCATCTGCCATCTGCTACTGAGAATGTTGATGTATTTGACTAGACTCTCCTGGGGTTGTTTTGTTTTGTTCTCATTTCCTTTTAAAAAATAATTATAGTCAAATTTCTATGTACATTGATCCTGAAAATTAAATGTCCATTTCTGTTTCCACTAATCTCTCTTTCTCTTCTTCTCCACCCCCTCTCCCTCTCCCTCTCTCAATATCTATCTCTCTCTCTCTCCACTATTAATCATATCCATTTTCTCTTATTAGATATTTCTTAAGGGAAACCTCTCCAAGATATTTTCTCTGTTCTTGAGAAACCTATAGTCAAATATGCCTCAGTTCTATTCCCAGTACTGCAACAGATAAGGAAAGAAGGAAGGAAGGGGGAAAGGGAAAAAAAGGAAGGAAAGGAGGAGGGAAGGAAGGAAGGGAGGGAGAGACAGACGTGCTAGGCATGGTGGCACAGGTTAGTGGTCCCAGTTACTCAGGAAGGTGAACTAGGAGGGTTTCTTGAGCCCAGGAACTCAGGGTTAGCCAGGGCATCAGTGAGACCCCATCTCTTTACCAAGAAAGAAAGAAAGAGGGGGGGGGAGGGAAGGAGGGAGGAAGGAAGGAAGAGAACGAGAGAGAGAGAGAGAGAGAGAGAGAGAGAGAGAGAGAGAGAGAAAGATCAAATTAATTCAATAATTTATTTTCTAAGTTTAGGTTAAGAAAGGGATTGAAGTTTGTTCTACAAAATATATATTTAGCAGGGCATGGTGGTGCACACCAGTAATCCCAGTGGCTTGGGAGGCTTAGACAGGAGGATTGTGAGTTCAAAACCAGTCTTAGTAAAGGTGAGGTGCTAAGCAACTCAGAGAGACCCTCTCTCTGAATAAAATTAAAAAATGGGGCTAGGGATGTAGCTCAGTGGATGAGTGCCCCTGAGTTCAATCCCTGGTATATTAAATATTGAATTTTTCAAATGCTTTTCCTATATCTTTTGAGGTGGTCATATGCATTTTGTCTAATTAGTGAGAAACTATACTAATTAGTATAAAACAATATTTTATTTTCTAATAGTAACCTACTTTCTAATTCATAGGATAAATTTTTATTGGTCATAATGTTTAATCATTTGCATACATTGCTGGATTTAGTTAGCTAAAATTTGTTTGGAATTTTTGCATGTTTATTTGTGAGTGATCTTGGCCAATATTTTTTCCTTTCTTGCAAATTCCATGTCAACTCTTTGTGTTTAGATATTGGCCTCAAAAAATGGATAATAAATGTTTTATACTCTGGAGTAATTCCTATAATCTTGAAAAGATCTTAGGTGGAGAAATATTTTAAGTACTTATAACATTTCTTTAAAAAGTTTCAGTATTTTCAAATTTTCTCATCCTTTTTAAATTGTAATAAATTTATTTTCAGATATATATCAATTTTATATAAGTTTCAAATAAATTAGCAAAATTTATCCACTTATGTAGGAAATATGGAAATATTGAAGTTTTTTAAGCAGAAAAATGGTACAATGCTCAGGGATGTTGTGCAAGATGAATTGGATCAGGAGTTTAAAATTATTCCTCTTCATTTGTAGGCTATTAGATGGCAATTGTCAACATTATACTCAGCTTCACCCCCACCTAAATCCATTCAGAAAATTATGGATTTTCTAATCCTCAAAAAGCTTTCATTAGCATCTTCCATCCTGTGGCCTATTGGTTTAGTAAATGATATTTTAAAGGAAACTTCCAGGGCTGGTCAATATCCCATTGTCAACTATCATACTAATGCATCTTCAGGCCTTTGCATGTGGCTGTACTCCAGAGCACTAAGTGGTGTCTGCTGCAATCCTGGGAGTCTTAGACATTATTTTTCAGGGACTGAGAACTCATTCAAAATATCAGATTGGTGGTAGTATTCTTAGAGTCTAATGACTTCTGCATAGACAATCATTTTTATGTACACAAAGAGAATATTTTATTTACTAGTCACTACCGAGAGAGCTAGCCAGGGTAACTAAAATTGGGTATTTGTGAATGAAATTACCATCATCAGATTCTGAGGATACAGAATCAGAAACTCCCCCAAAAGTCCAACTGTCATGCCTCAACTAGAAGCATTGCTTAGCTCCTATTGTATACACAAACCACACTTGGAGAGGCAGGGTCTCCATGGATTTTTGGATTGAGGGTTTGTTATTGATGTATCATTTGTGTTGATTTTAGTTTATTGTGATTGTCAGTTGCAGCTATTATCATGTAGACTGCCATCAGTTTTGTTTAATCATCAATTCCATTTGTCCTGTGTTATCTAGATGACCCAATAGCATGTCAAATGCATACTTGTATAAACAGTTCTTGGAGACTATCATTTTCTAATAACTAGACCTTAAGATGTGCTGTAGTTTGAGTATGAACTGTTCATGCTTCTAATGAAAAAGCAGATATTCACACAGTTTGATCCCACAGTGATGTTTCATTGTTTTCACAGTTGCCTTGCCACTCCATCTCCTCTATTCCACTTGAAGATGGAAAAGGGGAGATAGGTTGGCTGTGGAGTTATTTACCTTGTTGTAATTGGACTGAAGTGACAGCTTTTGTGGATCACACTGTAGAAGACTCTTAAGGGTAACATTCTATGATTAAAAATGAAGTGGACATGAGTGAACATTCCATATTAAACATTTCCACCTTCTCTTTAAAATACAGATTAAATGAATGTTTCCTTGTGACCCATCTCCAAAAAGTGAGGTTAATTCTGAAATTAGCTTCTGTGACTTTCTTTGAAAGGGAATGGCCACATCATCACCATGGATTTATTTACTGCAATAGAAACATTTCACAGGAGAAAGATACAGTACACTAAAAGGGAAATAGAAATGGAAAATTGAAAATAAATAAATAAATAAAAGCCCTGAGTTGTGGCATTTGAAAGTAGAGGTTCCCTTTTCTCTGCCACTGTCACATTACATAGGATCACTCATAGAATGCCTTCCTGCTTCATCTGTTGGAGAATTCCACTCTCTATGGATGTTAGGGAAATGCGTTTTTAAAAATATGCAGGAAAAGTCATTTCAAAAGATCAATTCTTGAACCTGGCAACAATAAGAAAACATTGTTTGGACAAACCCGTGGTATGCAGTGCACAAACTGGAATGTATTTTTCTGAGTGCCTGTTTGACTGTGAGTAGACTTTTCCAGCTTGGAGAAGATGTGTCATCACCCAAGTTAAATAATGCAAATTACAGAAGGCTCTGAGGGGACTGTTCAGTTCCTTTGGCCCATCCCATGCTGAGAGGACTTGGTTGGGTTCAAAATACCATCCTGTCAATCTTATTCCTGCTGTGTATCTGACTTTCACTTCTCTAAAGGAAGCTGAAGCTTAGCATGGGAAGGGAACTAGGAAGTTTGTTTTCCTACAGCTCAAGCTGGACTTCACGCTGCTCTGAATCTAAAGATAGAGATGCTACCAACCAAGGGTTGAGAGTCAGAATAAAGTTTAGGCCCAAATAATACATCTCTGATGTTTTTTTCCCTAAAATATATACTCTTCAATAAGAAGCACAAAGGATGCACATAGATTCCCTTAAATTTTGCTTTAGTGTTTATTCTAGAAATACATCATAGAATGAAAATATCAATTATATAGAACTAAATAGTACCTAGCAAACATTGTGATCAAACTCCATTGATTAAATTAGTAGAAATGATAATGTCTTTTTTAAAAATTTGCTCTTTCTAGTTATACATGACAGTAGAGTATATTTTGACATATTATACATACATGGAGTATAACTTATTCTAATTAGGATCCCATTCTTGTAGTTGTACATAATGTGGAGTTTCACTGATTGTATATTCATATATGAACACAGGAAAGTTATGTCCACTACTGACTTTTTTATTCCCATCTTCCCTCCTTTCCCTTCATTCCCCTTTGTCTAATCCAATGAACTGCTATCCCCTGCCCACCCTTCCTTGTTGTGTGTTAGCATCCATGTATCAGAGAGAACATTCAGTCTTTGGGAGGATTGGCTTATTTCATTTAGCATGATAGTTTCTAGTTCCATCCATTAATAAGCAAATGCCATAATTTCATTCTTCTTTATGGCTGAGTAATATTCCATTGTGTGTATATACCACATTTTCTTTATCCAGTCATCTGTTGAAGGACTCCTATGTTGATTTCCTAGCTTAGTTATTGTGAATTGAGCTGCTATAAACATTGGTGTGCCCACATCACCATAGCATGCTGATTTTAAGTCCTTTGAGTATATGCTGAGGAGTGGGATAACTGGGTCAAATGGTAGTTCCATTCCAGGTTTTCTGAGGAATCTCCCCATTCTGTTTTCCATAGTGGTTGCACCAGTTTGCATTCCTACCAGCAATCTATGAGTGTACCTTTTTCCCCACATCCTCATAACATTTATTGTTGCTTGTTTTCTTGATAATTGCCAATCTGACTGGAGTGAGATGGATTCTCAGTGTAATTTTAATTGCATAGAAATGATAATCCTTGAATTCAATTCTCTTTGCTTTCATATTTTAAATTGCTGACTGCTAGCTTGTATAAGTAAGGTGTCCAAACTGAACCTTGAGTTGTTCCTTGAATACAAGTTGTTACAGTGAAGGAGTGAGTCCATGGGCTCTGGAGTCAGCCTGGGGTGGAAGCCCAGCCACCCGACTCCCTTTGCAGCTGTTTAACCTAAGGCATGTTGGTGCACGTGCTGCTCTATGATTCAGGATCCTTGTGTGTGAAGTATGATTGCCACAAAACTGCCTCCTGGTGCTGTCGTGAGTTTAAAATGAGGCAGTGAGTGCCAAACCCTCAACACAAGACCTCCTACAAAAGAAGCACTTAATACATGTTAGTTATTAAAAACAATCTCAAAGAGGTTTTGTGAAAAGGGATATAGATATATGTTGGGCCAGCACTGGAAACTGAAAGTCATGAATAAAGATAGGTGAAGAAAATCCTTTTTACAAACGTGACCTGGAAACCTCAGCTCCATTTTAAAAAGAGTTTACTTTTCAATTATGGTTTTCTTTGATTCCTTTCCTGAACGTTTATTTCTCCTATGTTCAATCAGCCCATGCTTCAATCTTTTCATGTCAAAGAGTCACTGTGGCTAAATCCAAATCAGCCCACCTTTCATGACCAGTGTCTTCATCATAGCCTAATGGATTGTCACACGATGAGAAGGGTAACAAGGGTCTAATAATCCCTTGAAGAGTTCAGAAATAAATACAGGCTTGGGGCAGATTCTTCTTTATCTTCTGGTTTAACATAGTATCTGAATTGACCAATCAACCATTAACAGAGGTGATGATTTTTTAATTATTGCAAAGAATCAAAAGATACATGGTAGCCCTTTTCTTAAATATCTCTAAGCTCCCATACACCTGCAGAAGTGACCATTTACAGATAGAACCGGAGAATATATCATGCTAAGTGAAATCAGACAATACCAAAAAACCAAAGGCTGAATGTTTTCTCTGATGTGTGGAGGCTAATTCAAAATGGTGGGGCAGGGAATAGAAGTACTTTGGATTAGGCAAAAGGGAATGAAGGGAAGGGAAGGGGAATGTGAATAGGAAAGATACTAGAAGGAATCAGACATTACTCTCCTATGTGCATACATGATTACATGACCAATGTAATTCCACATCATGTACAATGAGAAGAATCAGAAGTTATACTCCATATATGTATAATATGTCAGAATACATTCTCCTATCATGTAAAATTAGTAAGAACAAATAAAAAAAGAAATGGCCGTGTACCTCTTTATTTTAAAAATTCTTCATTATTATCACGTTTAGTTACACATAATGATCTGCAAGATTGTCTATTGGAAGTTGGGGAGCATTTTCTTTCAGAATAATTGAACAAGAAAATGTTGATCTATCAAGGGGAGCCCACAGAGTGTCTGGTAAGGTCCTAATTTCAAGTGTGCTGGTCAAGTTCTGATCTAGCTCTGTGGGAGCCAGTCACCCGGAGTGTCAGAGATGTCTTGCTGAAGTGTAGCTAGGTTCTTTTCTTCACCTTCCCTTGGCAGCAGGCAGATAAGGCACCCTGCCAGCTCCAGGTACTTACAGCAGCTATCCCAAAGAAACTGTGCTCTGTCTAAAGGTGAGAGGATGGTGGTTGATTCCCCAGAAATGCTAAGAATGGAAAATACAGAGCAGTTCATTGTAAGCAAAAAATAACCAGGGGCTTAGGACCTGTCACCTGTCACTTTTATTTTGGACTGATTCTTTAAATATCTCTTTTCTGTCCAACAGGACACTGGGGGTCAAACTCCTACTTTCCTTTTCAATTGCCCTAATGTGTTGCTTCTGACTGAGGTGTCTCGCCACCTTGGGTTCACAGAACAGAATAGTATATCAAGTTCTCTTCTCCCTTGCCTTGGAAAACATGGCCTGTTCTCAGAAAGTGTGAGGAATTTTACTCCAAGTGATAAAAGAAAGTTGCCTAGAAATAAAAAAGTCCCTCACTCTACCCCATGACTACCACCTCACCCCAAAGCTCTTCTTCTCTCTGCTACTCTCTCTTTTTGCCTAGTTTTTTTTTTTAAAGGTTTACCTTGGCTCTTTTTTTTTTAATATCTTTATGTGGTGCTGAGGCTCGAACCCACATGTAAGGCAAGCGCTCTCACTCTGAGCCATAACTCCAGCCCCTCCTTTCTTAGTTTTACACGTTGATCTGAGATAAAGCTCCTATGATATAACTTAGGTACAAAATGGAATCATTTAACTCAACTTTTGCGTGCATATTGTTGTCACCAGAATGGCTGGAGCTTCCAGGCCCCTGGGTCCTGATGAGGAGAGTTGGTCCTAGACATAGGATGTGAGATGGAAACTGGAGATGTTGTTGAGTAGAGCAGCACTAAGAGTAAGGAACGACACATGTTTAAGAAGAGAATGTCAAAGAACTCTAACGCATATTGTTCCTCTCATCTCCTAAAAACTTGGTTTGGAGTTATGCCTAGGGTGAGGTAAAAGGACAAAAAAAAAATTATTGTGGGTGGCAGTAAGATCTGCAAAAATAAGAGCCTTGAAGAGAGAAGGGGAAATTCTCACAATCTTCCCTACATGGTAATCTTTATCTTTACCCCTTGCATTTGTTGGCTACTTAAATCTTTGTTGGAGTAGCACATTTTAAGTTTGTAGAATACTTTAATAGTTTCCAAAGTGCTTTCCAATACCACATTTCATTAGACTCAAAATAGTTGTGGAAGGTAGGCAAAGGTTGTCTAGGAGGCCTTATTTTATTGATGAAGAAGGCTGGGTCCAGAAAGATGCAGTTGTAAAGATCATTCAGAGAATGTATCTGGGACTGGACTTTAACTCTTCCTTCATTTCCCCTCTTCTTATTACAATTCTTTCTCATAATTCTAGTCTTGACTCTTGTGATTGGCAAAAAAAAATTAATGTAAATTTAAAGTTTTATGTTTTAAAAATCTGAACTATGCAATAGTTTAGACTAAAACAGGAATGAATTTTCCTTCAGATTTCTTTGGCATTGTACTATTACGTTAAATTCTGTTTTTGCAAGAATAAACCATAAATAATTCATGCATTTGAAATATTTGGAAGAGCTAAGAAGAAGAGCTAAAGCCTCAGCTAATTTATACCACTAGAATATGAATTAAAAACTTCAGGCTGTAAAAATGGCTGGGTTGAAAATGATTTTGGTCAGAATACTGACTCGTCTTGAGAAGCCCAGCTGGATTTTATTTTGTAACTTAATTAACATAGACCCAGTTAATAGAAATAAAGTTACTCTTTCATTATAAACAAGCCTCCAGTCATTGGAATAAGTCCCATTAACTGGAGATGGGAAATAATATTTGTTGTTTAGGGGATGTTTATCTAGGTTTGATTATCTCTACCCCTGCTTCACATCCTTCTGTTTTGACATTTTGCAGCTTATTATTGGTATTCTATCAGAGACTGAACACGGAAACTCTTACCAAATAGAGCTCACAAAGCTGTATTTGTCACTGTATTGACTGCTCTCAAGAAAAACTAGGGGTTCCAAGAGACACTTAACATTGTATACCACGGTGAAATTTGGGAGTTAGGACCATTATCAAGAAGTTTGGAAGCTATTTGGCGACACAAGCAGTTAATGTCTTCGGAGAGACATTCTCAATCTCTATTTGAACGTGTATTTTCTATAATCTTGATAGGCATACAAGTTTATTCTGATTGCCTTTCTAATTTTTAAGTGGCTTATGTAGACTACCATCTGCACTCCACATAGCTCTTCTTCTCTCTACTCCTCTCTTTTTGCCTCTCCTCTCCTCTCTTTGTTTTTTTTTCACTTTGGTCTGAGAGAGATAAAGCTCCTATGATATAAATTTGATGATTCCTGTAATGTGATTTTGTTAATTTGCATTTTGGTTCATACTATTCTTTATTATTTATTTATTTATCTATTTGGTGGTGCTGGGAATCAAACCCAGGGCCTCCTGCATGCTAGGAGAGTACTCTACTACTAAGGTATACCCCACCGTAATGTTTATGTTATTCTTGTATTTTAAGACATCTTAAAAAGTGCATAAAGTATAAAGAATAGCAAATGTCTCCATTTCTATTCTCCATAATCTATAAATGTTAATTTTTTTGTATGCTCCCAGTCCCATTTTCTCCAGAAAATACAATATTACAGATAAGATTAGAGACTCTGTAGCCATGAATCTGGCATTCTTTGAATCTCTTTTCAATTAATATATATGTATTTTTCTACAAATACATACATATATATCCATAAACAAAATATAGTATATTTTTATTTATATAAATGAAATAAAAATTTTTCTCTATAACTTGCTTTTCATAGAATTATTTCTATAAGATCAGTCCTTGGAAGAAAAGAGAGAGAAAAAGAGAGAGAGAGAGAGAGAGAGAGAGAGAGAGAGAGTGTATGTGTGTGTGTGTGTGTGTGTGTGTGTGTTGGACAAATGATCTACCACTGAGCCACATCCTCAGCCCTGTCTATTTGGTATGAAGGAGTTCATTCCTTTTAATGGAAACACTGTAGCTGTAATTTTTGGGAACTGAGGTAGTAGTACTCCCCAGAGAAATACCAAAAGCAAGATCATTAAGGTAGGAATTACTACCATCAAAGGAGGACATAAAATGTGGACTCCAATGTTGGAATTGAATGCCTATGAGTCCACTGTGTTACTAACAGTGCATAAATACTAGAGAGCTTCAGAGTGGAAGATTAATTTCTACCCATCTTTCTCACAGTTAGGGAATTAATATCCCAAATGTTAAAAAAAATATATCTACTGTGTGCATTAATCATTGATAATTCATGTAAGCTGAAAAACCATTATATCCATTTTTTATATTTTAAAATGTCATTGTGATAGCACACATTTTACCTAGATTATATGCTTGTTAATCTAAGTAGGTAAGAAAGACACCTGTGAAACAGAATTTCAAAATCATTGATAGCTTAACTACCATGATCTGATTTTCCCTAGCTCCTTTTCCTTAAACATGTTTCTACCCACACTGTCGATAATGTTTCATATTAGCAAGATATGCCTGCAATGAGAAAATTTTGAGAGATGCGTTAATGAGATTTTAAATATAAGCATTATACAAATGGTTATGTTAAGAGCTAATAATTCTTTCTAGCTAGAATATTAAGTATGTGGAGAGTCAAGCCCATAAAGAAATCCTTAATTTTATAATTTTATGTAATATTCCAAGTCATGTATAATTTTCTTCTGCTCTTCTGTTTGATAATACTGACTTTGAAATTTTGATTGATGCCAAATAAATAGTATGAATTACAAAGTATGCACATAAGGCCAAATATTAACATAGAAGTTTATTATCATTTTTCCCTCACATAATTTATATTACATTAAAGTTGAAGTGTAACATAGTAGTCTTAAGTCAAAATATTGATTTTGTTATACATAATAACTAATGTTTATTCATTGCTTATAAGCCAGGCATCATCCTTTTTTTTTTTTGCATACATTGCTTCTAATTATCTCCAAACTTAGCTCAATAGATACTATTGATCTTACCTTACAGTCTTAAAAACTAAAGCCTAATGATATTAAGTAACCCATGGCAGTACAACTGTATGTGCACTTTCTATCACACCACATTGCTCCTTAGTTACGTGCAAAGGCTCAATAGATTAGTATCTTCCGTGAGATACACTTTTGGTCAGATTGTCTGGCCTCAAGCACCAATTTAACTTTCAAGTGAACTTAGACATGTTATTTAACCTCTGTTTGTCTCAGTCTCTTTATAGAGAGGTTTATAAAGGTTAGACCTGTTAATATTTTTAAATTCTTAGAAAAAGTGCCCGGCACATAGTAATATTAAATGTTAATTGTTATTATACTATCACCTATTTCCCTCAATCCTCAATATTAATGGAACTGTCATGGGCTTTTTATGTTGTTGAATGTGTAAATAAATAAACGTTTGCACATATGCCATAGAAAATAAGGATTGATAAGAATTATTTATTGATATTTGGTATCAGGAATTGAACCTAAACCACTGAGCCTCATCCTCAGCCCTTTTTATTTTTAATTTTATTTTTCAGACAAGGTCTCACTAAGTTGCTTAGGGCCTCGCTAAGTTACTGAGGCTGGCTTTGTACTTGCTGTCCTCCTGCCTCAGTCTCCCCAGTTGCTGGGATTACAGGTGTGCATCACCACTCTTGGCTTGATAATAATCTTGATTAGCTCAGGAGAGGAATTACAAAAAGAGCTCCAGTAAATATTCACAAAAAGGAGACACATCATTGCAAAACTTAATTTTCCAAACCAACAGAAAATAATCTCCCTGAGAACACATAGATTCCCATATGGAGAGGAACTACCCATTAGGATACACCAAAGGAAATAGATAGAATCATGTGTTACATAATGACATTTTTGTCAGTATCAGGCCAAATATAGGATGGTCATTCAATAAATAAAAGTTATAATAGAACTGAAAAGATTCTATTTTTCTAGTGACATCAAAGCCATCTTTGTATAAGCACACCTATGATGTTTGCATAATGAGGAAACTTCTCACAAAAATATCCCTGTCAGTAAGTGACGCATGTATTATATCTGTGAGATATATAGAAATACATCAATTAAGCCCAAGATGATGGCAAATTCTGACGGTCTGTGTCTTCCCTTTATTTGTTCCTATTGTTACCCATGTATTATCTTCCTTAGAGTGGGGATTTGATGAGTAGTTAATGACTGTGGGAAACTCCCCCTTTTGTAAAATTCTAATCTAGGAAGAATTATTTCAAAGGATAGGAGTGGGTAAACATTAGGGGGATCTGCTGTGGGTGCCATAATCTCAACTGCATGTATCAAATGAGCGATGCCCATCCCTCAACCATCCAAATAAGAACTAGAGGGATTTTTTTGGTCCATTTTTTAAATGTCTTCTGCAGGATGTAATACAATGTCCTGAACAGAATAGATAATGGTTGTTGAACTAGATCATAGTTTATTCTTTTAAAATTTCCCAATAGTATTCCTGATTTCCATTCTCTGCTTTAAAATAATTTTACTTAGTTTATGGCAATGATGTATTAAGTTTGGCTACTGAAGAAGTTGAAACAAGTTCTGGCTCCACTAATATACTAACTGGGTGATCTACCCAGGTCCCTTGAGCTTGTCACAATTCTTATCCATTTCATTCTATTATATTCCTTGTACATACTGAAATAGAATAAGATCACATTAAGCTTTATTTATTTGTAGATGGACACAATATCTTCATTTTATTTATTTATGTGGTGCTGAGGATTGTACCCAGTGCCCCACACATTTGAGGCAAGCACTCTACCACTGAGCTGCAACTCCAACCCCACATTAAGCTTTAAGTATCCAAAATTCCTAAAAGCAAAACAGTAAAACAAACCAGTGTTTTCTGGATTAATGGACTAGAAGAATTAATCACCTGGACTGATTAAGCAGCAGCTCCTTTTGGATCTCAGTGCTTTTCCATACCAAATACACCAGGTGATTTTCATACTCAGGCAAGTTTGGAACATTTAATCATGGATATAAAAGACAACTGATTTCTATTCATTGCCTAATAGCTTTTTTAGTCTTAAGTTCAGTCATATTATTCTTACATAATGAATTCCTTCTATCTTCCCCTCAGATTTTGCTTTTCAAATTCAAACATTTTGTGAATTCTTGACTGTCCCTTTCTGTCTTTTGAGTTGTGGAGGCCACAGTTGGCTTGCACATCAATCAGAAAGGATTGTATTGCAATTTGTAAATCCAAGTCCCTTGAGGACTGCTTGGTACCTAGTAGTTACTCTGCAAACAATGCTTTTTTAAAATTATTTTATTTTATTTCTTTGTTTCTCCTCTTCCTTGTGGTTATAGCCTTGCTTTTTGAAGTGTAGTCTGTGAATGACCTGGAGCTCAGCCTCACCTGAGACTGCAGAATCTGATCTGTGTTTTAGCGAGGAATCTGGTGATTCTGTGCACGTCTCCTTAAGGTTGGAGAAAAGGGAGTTTGGGATATGGTGGGACGAGGGGGCAGGAAAGGCTTACCACTACTCCTCACTACTAGCTAGAGAGAAACTTAAAGCTCAAGATCTATGTTTAGCCGTAGTTTTATATTCATATGTGAATAACACCTTAATAAATACAATAAGACCTTGAATTAATGCCTGCTGTGGAGAACATGATTATATAAGGACTGAACATCTTGTCATTCTGATTTAAGAGGGTAGAGATGTGTTTATTGAAATCCATAAAAGAGCTCATGCTCTTAGTAATAACTGAAAACAATTCTGCCAATTCAATCTTTGTTCTGTACTTATCCAAAGTATTGTTGCTTCTCCTTGATTTACATGTAAAATATGAAATATGCACAAATATATTGTTTTGTGTCTGAAAATAGATCTAATATTTTTTGAATAACAAATAGGCTTATATTTAATATTGAAAGTAATTATTTGTGTCCTTTTACTTTGCTTTGCTAATTAAAGAACTACAAAGCACTTTTCCCTGCTGGAATATTAGTTTTTTATTTAAATGTTAAATGGCCAGAAATGAACAAAAAACAAAGAGCCTTTTCTCCTAGTATTAAAACACAGGTTTAACTGGACAACTACTCCAGTCTTCTTCTATCAAACAAGATTAAAGAAATTTTGTGTGTTTAGAAGTCATCTGTTAAAACTATAGCCTAGCATCATAAGTTTAACCTGGGGCCACTAAACAAACATGCCCAAAATGTCTTTTAGTTATACATGATAGTAGAGTGTATTTTGACATATTGTGGATATGGAGTATAACTTCCCAATTTGGTGGTTGTACATGATATGGAGTTACACTGGTTGTGTATTCATATGTGAACATAGGAAAGTTACCTCTTCCACAAGAGCCATAGTCCTTCAGTGCAGAGTCCCTCATACCTATGCTGCATCTAGAGGAAGACTCTTAGAAAGGCTATAGGATGAGAATCCAATTTGTAAAAATACAGAAAAAGAATGGCAAGAGAATATTTGGAATTTTAGCCAACCATGGAAGCACTTTAAATCATATCAAATCTCATATTTTAATGTGCATAAAAACCTCCCTGAGCAAATTGCTGGATCACATTTCCCAAGAGTCTGAATGACTCAGTAGCTCTAAGGTGGAACCTAGGACATCACCATGGTAACAAGCCAATGAACACAGCTTTGTGGACCACATTGGAGAATTACCTGTTTAAATTGTTTTAAATGAATCTAACTCTATATAAAGGCTTACCCAGAAAGTGGTAAATCTTATTTCAAAACCTCAGTGGATTGATTTTGAAAAAAACCTCTCTTCTTTCCCAAACTTTTAGACAAACCTTACCTCAATGTTACATGCAAATGCATTCTCATGGATTGTTTTCTTAAAGTTCATTTCCTTATTCTTTCAAATTCTTTTCTGATAATGTTCAGAGATGTAGTATTTCTCAAGTATGTATTTTATCACATCTCTATTTAAAGTGTAATAAGTAGCTGGTTAAAGATAGGCGATGGCTGAGACTAAGAGCTCAGAGACCACCTTTCACAGCACAGAGGTTGGAGGGCACACCCTTCCTACAACCTGAGGCAGACATCCTGGTGATTAAATGATTGCTAGTACGGAGGTGCCAACATAGTTGGTCATCTGAACAGATAGATAAAAATCCCTGTCACAGGATTGGGCGAGACCTGGGGGCCCTCTCTGTGTATTTCGATTTATAACCTAGTCCATAGTTCCTTAATGATTGTGAGTTCTGTGAGGCCTCAGTCTTTGAGCATATGGAATACTGAGTAGGTACCGAGCCTCTAGCCTGGAATAGGATTGGATAAGAATGGGGTACAAAACAGGCTTTCGTCCAAGCATTTAGCTCAGAACCCTGTTACTACAGAGTAAAAGTGTAAGTAAATAGTTAATCATTAAAAATAAATGTCAACAATAGAAGGCTCACTTGGTGCACGTGTTGGTCTCTTGGGTGTGCCCCCAACAACGTGTCACAAACGGAGCAGCTTAAGCAACAGAAATACTTTTCCTTAACAGTTTCAAGGCTGGAAGTCCAAAATCAAAGTGTCCGCAAGGATATGCTCCTTTTGAATGCACAGGGAAGAATCTGGCCCAGGTTTCTCTCCTAACTTCTGATAGATTCTGAGTTTGTGTTAGCATAACATAATCAGCACATAGTATATACTCCCCATAGATATGTCTTAGTGTTCAAATTCCCCCTTTTTATCAGGACATCAGCCACACTGGAATATGGGCCCACCCTACTCCAGTATTACCTGTTTAGCTGATTATATCAACAACCTGTTTCCAGATAGACTCCATCCTGAGGTGCCAGGGATTCATATTTGGTGGAACATGATTTAATGCATAGCAATGTACCTTTGTCATAGTAGAACCAAAGGTCAAATATTAGCAGGCATAAATCTGGCAACTTTGTAGAAAGATCCTGATGTTATCTATAATTGCTTTATACTATCAGAGAAGCATGTCTTGGGCTACCATAGTAAGGAATAGTGCTTTCTGGGTTAAAAGTGCATTGTATGCCCAGCTGTTGCTCCCAGACACAGGAACATGTGAGTTTAGCCAAGTCCCAACAAGTGTGGAATACCTGCATGTGACTGTGAGATCTGCTGGCTTCATTCCTACTCTGTTCCCCCAGCCATACCTAGGCAAGGAAAGGGGAAAGGGAGGTTTTCCTTCCACACCTAGGAAATATGGCTGCCAGATAAAATACAGGCATCCCAGTTAAATTTGAGGTTTAGAGAAACAACAAAAAGTCTTTTTTAGTATAAATAATTCCCAAATATTAAACAGGAAATATTTAAACTAAAAAATTATTCATCTGAAATTCACATTTATTTGGGCATCCTTTAAATGTTCTTTTCTAAATCTGGTGCCTATCTTTAAATCGTGTTGCTTGGCTCTTCTTCAGCTATAAATGTGAGCCTAGTACTATGGGACATGATTCCCAGATGTTTCTTTGGTGGTACAAAGACTGGCACATCCCCTAGGTGGCTGCCTAAGGTGTCTTGGTGAGGAGTTCCCCTGGGCCACCCAGGGTCCCAGTTACTGACCATCCCGCTGAGTGCCTAAAGAGGTGACGGTAATGGTGTTAGACAAATGTTTATTCTGATGTTGAGTATTCTTTTTTATACCACATTTCTTAAGACTTTGATCAATTTGACTTGAGATAGGAAAGAGTGATGAACTGGCAGCCATGGCTAAGCTATATTCTGTTTTCAATTAAGATAAGGTAGAGGGAGGTTCATTCCTTTTTTAATTTTTATTTTTTGTGCCACCTGATCCTTGTACTACAGTGTTGGTTTTGCGGATTTTAAAATAGCATCAGTCTGCAGAATGAAAGGACATGAACATTAGATTATTATTAGTGAATTTTTGAAAATCAGAAAGAAGGTTTAAAAGTGAGGTAATAATCTCTTTTTACCAAAGGGAAAATATTTAAATGTAGAATAGATTATTACTTTCCTGGGAGCTAAGGCCTTTTATAATTACTATTTTGCATTTTGACTTTTTAGTATTTGTGCCTCTGGAGGCAATTTTATTCTTTTTTGTGTTCCATTTTCCCACACAGTAATACTTTACTTATTTATGTCTTAGATTTTTTTTTTTTTTTTTAGTTTTTATTACATACCACTATATCCCGTCTTTGGTTTGTTCATCTGAGGCTTTTGCTTCAACAAACTTTATTCTTGTTAGTGGGCAGTAATTCAAAGCTCCTCAAAAGAGTTTTGGCACAAGGCTGGAAGATGGTTTCCTTGAATGGGATGCTGTTCCTTGGGAGGTAAATGTTATGAAACTTGATGGGAAGTGCTAGCCCCAGAAGTGCTTTGCTGGCATTTTTGTTTTGCAGAGAAATGAGCTAATGTTTAGAATCAGCACTATGAGCTTCTCACCCTTGAGTTTAGAGAGGAAATTAAGACTCTGGGGATTTGAATTTATCATTCTTTAATTAAAGATGATGCCATTAAATCAATTAGAGGCAGAAGAGCAAAACAGCTCATGCCAAAGCTTGGGAAGCTTTGCCATCGATGCCTTTTAGACTCCAATATATCCTAATGCAAAGATTTTTCCATCAGGGCAAATTCTTGGCTACACATGTCTTCATTCCAGCGACTGACATGGAGTTCTTTGGAAGTAGATGCAAGCCAGCAAAGGCTCTTTGCTATAAAATTTCATTGCTCCTTTCTCTTCTGTAAGGAGGAATGTGGTAGACTTGATCTTTCATCTCTATCTGTGTCTCCAAGTCCCCTGCCCCTCCCCGACGGTGAATGAAATTGCAAAACCCTATCTGTTGTTATAATTTGTTATAATAAACCTTTCTCAGACAGGGAAATGACAAATTGGGCCCTTCAGTCATTCATCACACAACTACAGAATACCCGTGGGCTTCAAGTCTTCAAACCAGCAAGTTTAATATTTGGATTTCTTATTCCAGAGAAATTCTTTGATGTTGCCTTAGTATTTCTTCTTAAGGGAAAAAGTAGTATGTGCTTGTGCAATGGTAAACTCTTTCTTCTGACAATGATTTATCTGTTTTAGTGGTTTCTCATCTCCCCTTAGAGGAAATAAGTGACATTTTGACTAAGTCAGGTAACAACATTCATCACAATTATTTGGTATTCTCAGCACGATAACGTTGAGCATAAATTCTTTATGAAATCAATCTCAGTGACAAAGAAATTTTCATTATAATGCTCTGTGTTGGTTCTTCCTTGGGGTACAAATTCTAGTAAATATTGTCAGTCAAAATAACACTTTTCTTGTAAAAATTACATAAAACCCATATGTTATGCTTTTTCTTTGTCATCTTTAGTTTATGGCAGTGATTGTAACTAATGTCAGATAAAGATTAAAAGTACATCAGTAAATTATTCACATTCTGATTCCTAAATAATCTATTTTTTATAGAAACCAAAAAAAAATCCTATTTCTTTTTCTGAGGTTTTAGATAAAAAAAAGCAATTTATGCTGCAGCTAAGTTAATCAGTTTGTGTTATTCAAGCCCAAGTAGGATAAGCTACATTTTAAATATAATCATTATGAGAAAGCTTCCTTTGAATACATTATCTGATTTAATAATTTTTCTGCTTAATATCTTATTACATTAGAGGCAACATAAAATTTATGAACTTATAAGTGGTGAAAACCATGTCTTCATCCATGTTTATATATTCATTCCCTGGCCCAGTATAAAGACTACTGTAGTACTTAATGGTGGGTGAATGGGTGGATGGACAGATGGATAGATGGAAGAATGGATGGATGGATGGAAAAGAGAGATGTCAGATTAGTCAAGGGAGAGGAAAGGGTAAATAGGCAGGGTTTTTTGGTATTCAAAATTTATTTTCTTAGACGTGTCGTTATAAATATTTTAAACAGGTGTCAGACTACTAAATGCCCCCATTTTAACTTCATAGGACTGACCTATGAATGTTATTCATAGGGGAGAAGGAGGGTGAAATGGTAATGCCCTTTTATTCCCTTTATTCTTTAAAACTTAAATTATTGAGTTAAAAACAGCTAATAGTTTTTATTAAAAGGGCAGTGTTACTAAAGTTTCTTATTTGTATTGATATGCTCTCATAATATTTCATTTATGATCAGACAATCATGACCCAACCTATGCCCAGGTAGCTCCTGAGGAAGCTGGGAAGAGGACCTGACTTTCCTAGGATAAACTGACAATGCCAAGGAGAAACATTCAGCCAGGGATTAGTGCGAGTCTGCACCACAGTTTTGGACCATTGTGTGAGGCCCTAGGAAGAACAGATGTTCACAGAGGCCACAGTGATGCCAGCTTAGAGGTCTTTTTGAAATCACATCAGGCATTTTTCCTGCCAAATGAAAATCTCTCTCTGGTTGGTGCCAATTGACATTGATATTTAATGTTGTATTCACTTTACACAATTCATTTGAAAGTAAAAATGTCAAAGAGGTCTACATCCAAAAAGAACATGATGCAAGAGTAAATCTCTGACCTCAACAAGCAAATCCTGAGTACTCAGAGAGAAGTGGCACCACCCCTGCCCCTGTGCAACTGCAAGACAACATGATGGGGGCAGGTCCCAGGCTGGTACTGACTGTTCTTGAGGCCTTGGAAAAACAATCTGGGCTTAGGAACCCTGCATAAATTAATCACTATGTAAAGTAAACCAAACCAGAATTTAAGTACTTTATAACTTTGAATTCTCGTGACTTAAGTGGGCATCTTTCACAGAGGAACTATATTCATGTTTGTACATGGTGTCAAAGTGAAACAGAGACTACATATGTGGGGAAAACAAATGGTCCTGAGTGATATTATCTACTTCCATATTGTCATGTCCTCTGACTTATTCTCAGGGCTGTTAGGATGCAGGGATGATAAATAGCACCCTAGGCTATAGGTATCTTCTCTATTCCCTCATTTAATATTTCTAGAGTGCTCACTGTGTCAGACACTGTTCTAGATGCACACAGGAGTGAACTAAATGTACAAAAATCATTGCTCACACAGAGCTTACTTTCCAACAGGAATGCTGTTGGAAGTGCAACATTGAATGCCACATATTTGACCTGAACTTGGTCTTCCCTTAACTTCACATCAATCTCATAGCCCTCATCAGGGTAAGGAGAGATGAGTGAGTCATGGTCCCATATACAGTCTAGTAGGGGAAATAGTCACATGTGGCAGAAGTCCAAGTGCATTGAGACAGTGGCAGAAGTGGATTTCAACAGAGCACAGGGTAGAATATAGCTAACTGTGGGGACTGGAGGGACACGGGAAGAGTGACTGTTAGTGTGGAGACTATCAGGAAAACTTCCCTTCAGAGGTGATCCTGACTGGTGAACTTCTGATTATTCTTTAGAACATTCATAACTTGATGTCTTAAGGTAAAAGCAGTAGGATGGGATATTTATGCTTGTTCTCATATTCATTTATTCTTTCGTCCTTGACTATCTCACCATTTCTTCCTGAGGCTTGACAAAAATGAAGAATAGAGCAGACCAGTAGGGAGACTATTAGCATAATGAAGTAACATCCAAGATAAAAGTTACTATAATAGAAACACTTATTTCCAAGAGCTCTATCTCTAGAGGTAGAGCGAAGCCATCAAACTGTAAAATTGGCTGTAAGAGCTGATATAGATTTTACATTCATTGAGTTGACCATAACTTTGTTCAGGTTTCTTTGCATTTTCTAAGGAATTGTATGTGTGGCTAATTAGCCTTTCAAATGAATTCTTTACAAGGTAATAGTAACAATGGTATTCTGGCATCTCTATCCATGCAGATTTTCATGAACTCCCTCCTGGGATTTGGTCCATGGAATACCATGCCTCTGGGAGGCATCTTTTCAGAGTTAATCTCCTCCCAATGCAAACTCTCCTGGCATTTCTAGAAACAAAATATTGATAACTAACATTTTCATGGTGTTTACTAGGTCTCTGATACTATTATAACTACTTTGGGTTATTAACTCACTAAATTATCAAAGCCTGATGAGGCATGACCCATTATGACCCCATTTCCCAAAGGGAAAAGCTGAGTTATAGAGAGGTTCTGATCCTTGTACAGGGTCCCAAAGCTAGAAAATGTCAGACAGGCTTCAAATTCAAGCAGTCTGGCTACAAAGTTGTATTTTAACCATTATAGCACACTGTTTCTGAAATACAGAATAAGCACTCCAAACATGATATATTTTGAGAACATTAAATATCAAAAGTTACCATGTAACCATAATTCAAGTATTAATTATGTGTTTCTATACTAAGTCCAAATTTTATATCCACTGATGAGGCCACCATAGCCTTTGAATCTTCTTTGGTTCAACCACTGGCCTGACCCTTTTATTGATGATGCTGGCTGACACATGACTCAAGCCTCACTTCTGAGTAAGTTCTGAGTAACTGTACCAAATGCTGAGGCTTTGTTCCCTCCTTAAATGGTAATCTCCTCTTCCTAAAATCTAGCCCTCTAGTTCAGCAAGGTGGCACCTGCCTATAATCCCAGTGATTCATGAGGCTGAAGCAGGAGGATCACAAGTTCAAAGCCAGCCTCAGCAACTCAGAGAGGTTCTAAGCAACTTAGTAAGACACTGTCTCAAGATAAAATAAAAAGGGCTAGGGATGTGGTTCAGTGATTAAGCTCCTGGGGATTCAATGCACAATATAAATAAATAAAATGATCTAGCCCTCTAAGTTCCACTGAATCCAGGAACAAGTCTTCATGCATGCATTCACATAGTCAGTCAGTCAGTCAGTGAGTAAATATGTGTTGATTCCAGGCACTACTCTGAAAAGCAGGAGGTGCAAGTGTGCATCACACAGACATAGAATCTACTAAAACCATGTCAAGTCATAAATAGGACATTTCCAAATTGCAAAAAGTGGCATAAAGGAAACAAGAGATTGTTGTGGTAAACATTAACTAGTAGAGAATTTTTAGATGGGTGGTAAGAAAAAGCTTCTCTAAGGAGGTGACAGATATGAGCTGAGAGCTCCAGGAGGGTAAGGATCTGGTCATGAAAATAGCCTGGAGGAGACAGTATCCAACAACAGCTCGTGTGAAGCTCTTGGAGGACAAGACCTTAGCAAATTCAAGAAACTCACAGAGGGCCACCATGGTTACTGTGCAGTGAGGTGGGGGAATAGCTGGAGTTGAAATTGGGGCATTGGGGGCACAGATTATACAAAGCTTTGTAAGCCATACTAAGGAGTTTTCAATGCATGGAAGTCCACTGAAAATTTCTAGGCAGGAGAGTGTTTGATGAGCACTTCTGGGAGACTGGATTGTAGAGGAGTAGAAGATGGAATATCACTTAGAATGACATCGACCTAATTCAGGCTAGGGGTGATCAGGCTAGTGGTGATAGGTGTGGGGGAAAAAGAGGAAAGACTTAAGATTCGTCTTTGAACTTTATTTGATGGATTTGCTGTTAAGTTGGGGATATAGCTCAGTTTCTAGAATGTTTGGCTTACATGTACAAGGCCCTGGGTTTAATCCCCAGCACCACAGGAAGAAGAAGAAGAAGAGGAAGAGGAGGAGGGGAGGAGGGGGAGGGGGAGGGGGAGAAGAAGAGGAAGTAGAAGAAGAGGAAGAAGAATTAGTAGAAGTAGTTTGGAGGAAAAGAAGAGGAAAATATGACCCTGTGCAATTAATTAATAGGCAGGTGAACACTTTGTTTGAATTGAAAAATAGAGGTCAAAGTGGAAAACAATTTGGAGAACCATATCAAGAGATGAGACCTGGACATATGAAGTTTAAGTTGCCCATGAGACACTCACATGGAAAGGTCAGGTAAGCAGGTGGGTTATATGGACAGGGAACTTAGAAGAGTCCCACACCAGAGAATGGGTCTTGATTAAGGCTGTGGGGATTGATGTTAATGGAGGGACAGAGGGTGAAGATGAGTGAGAAGGCAGCTGAAAATCACACCTTTTGCATTGCCAGGGAGCCAACATTTAGAAAAGTGTTCTGCCTGCCCAGAACTGCACTCCCTCTGTTCCCTCCCTCTCTCCCTCACCTTCTGTAAAGGTAGAAAGATCCAGGCCACCTATGCTGCCTTTTTCTTATGGTAGCACATGGCAGAATCCAGCTGGATTCTACAGGTAGAAAGAAATTCATTTTAATGCTTCTCTCAACCTTCTCTCCTTGCACTTTATTCCCTTTCTTTCTCACCTGGACTTTACTCAGACCTTTTACAGTCCTCTCTCCATGATGTGCCACTCACCAATGAAAACAAAATACTCAGATGGGTACTGCCCTCCCTGTGGACAGAGAGTCATCTGACCCATACACACAGGACAAGAGGAAATTGACACTCCTCCATCACACACCCTCACCGCCACCACAGAACCTTAAATTTTGTTGCAATGCACCAGGAAAAATATCTAGCAAGTGGTTGCTGCAGAGAGACCTTCTGTGAAAAGCCTATGTGTGAGCACACCATGTTTAGTAGACAGAGCTAGAATTGATGAGCACATTATCAGAGTCCTATAGAGATGTACTTGCTGATCTTGGCTCCATTCACATAACCCTTGCCCTTTAGAATGTATCTGTTACTATTTCTCTTAATCTACAAAAGGCACACGCTAGCCAATTAAACATTGCTTAACATAAAAGAGTCAATACACATAAGCCATTCATAAGAAAATATATTAATGGCCAACAGACAATCTCACTAGTAAATAAAGGCATGCAAAACAAAACAAGAAGATACTTGTTTTAATCAGTCAAAAGGGCAAGCATTTAAAAATTTGTGACAGACCAACAAGGTTGAAGGTGTGCGTGTTCTTAACTCCTCCATGTTTGTGACATTTTCATTCACAGTTTCTTCTTGTTCACAACTGCAGAGAAAGAGATGGAAAAAAGGCTAAGATGAATGATATAATCAGGAGATTGGTAGTCCTGTGGGTCTCAAGGAAAGTAGAAACACAACCTCCAAGGATAGAGAAAACCTCTAGTATTAGTGTCAATTACCCCTTATGGGGGGTTGACCTCAGAAGCTGTAGCAGTGGATCACTTTGAAGAAGTTTTACAGAGAGGAAGGCAATTTTTACAAGCGTTGAAATAGGTTATAAATTGGATTAAATTCAGAAATTTTTGAGAAGTGGAAGTAAATAATGAAATATCTTAACTTTTGATCTGGGCATCTTTAAATGTGGTTCTCTGCAGAAGACTTACTGGAAATGTCTGATGACATCTGTTCTTGACGCTTATATGAGAAACTCTCAATCACTGTTAGTGGAAACATAAATTGATGTATTTCTGGAAAGTGATTGATTTGACAAGAGCTCTAAGAGTGAAAAACATCTAGTCCATACACCTAAAAATTCTGTTGGTTATAACTACCCATTAGATACTAAGAAGAGTACACTGAGATCTATATGCAATTAAGTACTCTGCAGAATTTCATAATAATGTAAAAAGTGGGGGAAATCAAAATATAAGTGCCCATCAGCAAAAAGTTGATTAAATTGTAATGGTATGCACATTCAACAGAATACTGTGGGTCTATTAGAAAGGATGAGGTAGTTCTGAATAAGCAAATATCAAACAATTGCCAAAATGTGACAAGATTTAAAAAATGAAAGTGCTTCATGGCCCATACAATGCATTCACCCTTACCTTCATACATTTTTTAAAAGTATATATTTTCTTTCCAGAGGATACTCAAGAAGATGTTGATGGTGATTACCTTTGGGGAGAAGCACTAGAGTTTAGGTGAAAGATGTAAAATTTTAGCTTTCAGTGTTTTTTTTTTAAAGTACCAGCTATAGTGTGCACATTTAAAGAAATGATACCCTGAGATAGATATTATTGGGAATTCTACATATGGTGCTCCCAACTGAATGTTTAAGCATTGGTTTATCTTTAACAAGAGGATGGTATATCATGATGGTATATCATGCTATGAATTTTTAACCTTTTTTCTGATCTATCCATAAATAATGACTTCAAGAAAACAGTGAATTTCAGAGTCTTCCTCTGGATTCTGGTAGCTTGATGTGATTTATATTTATTTATTGCTTAGTCTTGGCAGGTTCATATAAAAGTAAATTGAACTGCCAAATCTTTATACCTTTTTATACTGTAACTGATACTCTAAGTTAATGTATTTATTGGCCCAATATGTAGACATAACACCTATTTTATTTGGTTGTATAAACAAACTCTTCCTTCCTGGAACTTGAAAAATGGGCCTTAGTTTTGGGAACATGTGCAGGTGTGCCAATCACACATAACTGAGAACTTGTCAAACTGCTGCACTGAACCAACAGAGGCAGCTGGTCTCACATCTCAGCAGATGAAGCAGTGAGATTCAAAAAACAAGATCCCAAGTCTTCAGTCTTTTCAGTAATAACTAGAATTTCTCTAGAAAGTGAAATGCTGAGGTCATGGGTAGAGTTCTATGTTTTCAACTCAGAGAAACAGGAACCAGATTCAGCCATAAAATATAAAGATGAAAAAGACATATAAAAAGAAATGAATAATATTTTGTTATAAAATGAAAGGTGTGTGTATTTTTTGTTTTGGATTTTTGTAGTTGTTGTAGTACTGGGAATTGAACCTAGGTTTTCTTTATCACTCAGTGACATCCCCAGCCCTTTTAATTTTTTTTTTTTTTAATTTTGAGACAGGGTCTCTCTAAGTTGCTTAGGGTCTTACTAAGTTGCTAAGGCTGGTCTTAAAATGGTGATCCTCCTGCCTCAGCTGCCCAAGCCACTAGGATTACTGTCATATACCATTGTGCCCATTGAAAGGGGTATGTATTAATCTTTGGAATAAAAAAACATTTTTATAAATATATATTGTATTTCCATAGGGTATATTTTCCCTCTGACTTCTGGGATAAAGTTATACACTATTTCTATACATTAACTGAAATAAAGGCAGTATATATGACTGTGTTTTCTAATTGTAAACCCCCATCTTATATGTGTTGAACAAGTTATTTATCCTAAATAGTATCTAGCTAATTAGCTTAGTTAATGACACCAAAGAGATTTGATTAGAAACAAAAAAGATACCCATCCCCCAAATTACTGGAAGTAATAAATGGCAGAGAGAAATATCTTTTTCATGAGGAATATACTGAATCTGTGATTTAGAAACCCTGTGTATTACACATTTAAAATACTTTGTCCTTTACTACAGCCATTTTGAAATTTTAGATAAGTAAAATTATATAATTAGGACCTGAGAATTTAAAATTATTATGTAGTTCCAGATTTCTATTTCTCTTTTTGATTTCTTTTTATTTGTTATGGTTAGTTATACATTATAGTAGAATGTATTTTGACATGCATATATGAAGTATAACTTCTCATTCTTCTGGTTCTACATGATGTAGAATTACATCGTATCTGCACAAAGGATAGTAATATCTGATTCATTCTACTATCTTTCCTATTCCCATTCCCCCTCCCTTCCCTTCATTCTCCTTTGTTTAATCCAAAGTACTTTTATTCTTCCCTAAACCCACTCCCCTTATCATAAATTAGCATCCGAATATCAGAGAAAACATTTGGCCTTTGTTTTTTTGGAATTGGCTTATTTCACTTAGCATGATAGTCTCCAATTCCATTTACTGGTAAACACCACAATTCCATTCTTCTTTATGGCGAAGTAATATTACACTGTGTATATATACCACATTTTCTTTATACATTCATCTGTTTAAGGTCACCTATATTGGTTTTATAGTTTGGCTGTTGTAAATTGAGCTGTTATAGACATTGATGTGGCTGCATCACTTCTCATGTTAAGCCCTTTAGGTATAAACCAAGGAGTGGGATAACTGGGTCAAATGGTGGATCCATTCTAAGTTTTCTAAGGAATCTCTATACTGCTTTCCATAATGGTTGCACCAATTTGCAGTCCCACCAGCAATGTATGAATGTACCTTTTTCCCCACATCCACGCCAACATTTATTATTGCTTGTATCCTTGATAATTGCCATTCTGACTGGAGTGAGATTAACTCTCAGTGTAGTTTTAATTTTCATTCATCTAATTGCTAGAGATGTTGAACATTTTTTCATATATTTGTTGATTGATTACACTTCTTCTGTGAAGTGTCTATTCAATTCCTTAGCCTTTTTTTTTTTAAATCTGGAAGGAATCATTAGCATAGTGGTTAAAGAATACACTCGGCATTGATTCCACTTCTATTTCCTAGATGAAGTAAATTGCATAAACTTTAGCTTTTATGGTGAAACTAAGATAACAAGAGTATTTAAGGGATACATTTACATATTAATTATAGTTAGTAAAAATAATTTACGTTTGTAATGCAGAATAAATGGACCGTGTTTGTGCTTCATCAGTGTTATCTAGTTCATCATTGTGAAGTTTTGGATTGCAAATAACAAAAATCACAACTGAAACCAACTAAAATTGTGAAGGGACTCTATTGACTGGAATAACTAGAAAATCTGGAGACTAACCTCCTACTTCAATCAAGTAACAATAATCTATTATATTTCTGTCTTTCTACCAGATTTTCCCATTATTATCTTTATCTCATATGGCTCCCTTCTCTGCAAACTCAAACTGTCTGCCCGCAGCCCACTACATTTCCTCATTCTTACCCAGGAGGAAAGAGTAAAGCTTTTATTCTAACATTCCCAGTCAAGTTTGAAGATGTGCCCAAATATTCTCAGGTCCCATATCAACCTGAACTAGTCTACTGTGGCTTCTGAGTTGATGGGCAAGTGAGCTTCCCCACAACAACACTGAATATCTAAGAGGAAATTGGAGGATATTGAAAAAGGGGAGTGTAGAGGCACAGGCTAAGAAGGTACCAATACAGTCACTGTATTTTATCCAGGAACTACCCAGAGGCTGTTCTCCAGGCAGGAAGTTATCTATGTTCCTGGGTCAGTTAGTCCTTAAGCCTTTCTTTAAAATTGCTAATGGAAGCAGGGCAATTTTGATGGGGATTATGTGCCAAGATGAAGAGTATGTGTTCTTATAATAAGCTCAACAGAGCTTTCCACACTGAATCCCATTACTGAGAAACGTTTGGCCATCTTAGAGTATTGGGTTAATTCTACATTATGAGGAAGTTCTAAAAAAGTTAGAAATGATAACATTATCTACTCATGTGATAGTACTCAATTTATAGCAGTGTTGATTACTTCACGTTAGTGATAATTCTGGAACACTTGAAAAATATCAGTTAATTGAATAAACTTACCAGTTTTTGTCATTGTAGTTGATTATCTCTTATAATACACTTTTGATCATTTCGAAGATTTATGCTTTACTCATAGCAGATACTGCTTTCAACTTATTGCTCCAGTAGATTTTACATGTGCAGAAAACCCTTATAGTTTTCTTAATCACTCACCATAGGCACAAATAGTTGAGAATGACAAACTTCTCTCACAAAAATCCCACTCAGGTGAGAGCATTTCAATTTGTGGGCAAAGTTCTGAGGAGTGTGAAAATATAGAAATCTCAGAATTTTATCCCTGAAAAAAATGACTTTCTCCAACTTCCTGGACTTTTCCCCATTAAAGTATGTCCTTTGGAATGTGTCTACAAGTCCCAAATAAATACTAATCTATGTTTCACATCACCACGTTTTCACAATCATCTATAGTTACACTGTTATTTTCAGAGTATAAAAGCATGGTCCATTTTATTTTTACTATAGGATAGTATGTGTTTCACACATATTTTTATATTTAGTCTTCACAAAAACTCTATCAGGTAGGTACTATTTTACTCCTCATTTATAAATGTAAGAACATGAACTATTTATAGCAATAGATATAAATTTAAAAATTTAGTAGGGGTGGCTCTCTTTTGTTTTGAAAGGGAGAAGAAAATTTGGAAGTATTGTAGATAAATCTCCTCTTTTATATAAGGTTTTGAGAGTCAAAGAGCTAAGTTCTTTGTTGAGGTAATAGTTAACTTTACTGATGAATTAGAATCTTATGACTAAGACTTCTCAAGAGTTATCTGGAGGTAAAATGTTTATATCAGCAGCAATATTAGAGAATTATTTTTACTAACTATAATTAATATGTAAATGTATCCCTTAAATATATCACCCTTAGTTTTATCATCTGAAGAATGTACAAAGGAAAAGGAAGTAGAGGGGAGTGTTAGGCTAATTCTTTACTAACATGTTTTCTATGAAGCTTGTCCATATGCTTACTAAGCATGGTTGGCATGGTTGTCCCTATCAAACACTACATTATTTATACAATAGAATTAACTACACAGAACTTTTCTATGAATAAACTCTTTTATTTTTGTACTAGGAATTTGTTGAGCTACATCTCCAACCTTTTTTATTTTTTATATACTCTGCCCTTTTTATTTTATCCTGAGACAGTGTCTCACTAAGTTACCCAGGTGTCCTCAAACTTGTGATACACCTGCCTCAGTCTCCAGAGTAGTTGGGATTACATGTGTGTACTACCTTGCACAGCCCAAATAAATTTTTTTATCTTAGAATAGTTTTAGATTTATGGAAAAGTTGTGAAAATAAAACAGAATTTTCAGACTTTTCCTTGTTTTTGATGACCTTGACAGTTTTGAGGTATACTGGTCCGGTATTTTAATAGAATGTTCTTCGACAGGTTTTCCTGGTGTGTTTTTCATGGCTTGGCAGAGGAGAGGGCCCATAGGGCCTTAGATAGATAGATCGATAAGTGCTTCTCATCACTCCATCAAAGCTGCATGCTATCAATGTGACTTACCGTTTTTGATGCTAACCTTCCTCCCCTGCCTGGGGTAGCATTTGTCAGGTTTCTCTAGGTAGTTCCCCCAGTCCTCTTCCAAGCCTGTCCATGCTGTACTCTGTGAAAGGAAATCACTACATGCATACCAACCTGAAGAGGTGGGGAGTGATGCTCTACCTCCCCGAGGAAGAGTTTCCACATAAAGTATCTTGAATTCTTCCACAATATACATTCTATTTTCTGCCATTTATTTATTTAATTACTTATTCAAATCATTTATATCAGTATAAAACCATAATTTATTTTGTACTTTGTATTATAATTCAATACTCTGTTACTTATTTTGTTGCTTGAAAACTTAATAACCTCTTCTACCAGTGTTTGCAAAGGTGGTAAAAATGAAATAGAAATCAAAATATTCACTGGGGGGTACTCTATGCCAGTCTTCACAGGCAGTTCTATATTTGTAGTCTGGTTTTACCTGTGAGGGATAATGTAATATTTGCACAGCTGAGTATATGAAATACTTCTCCAACCACATTTGTACACCTGTGACCATGAAATTGTTTTGAGGGAATGAAATATACATGAACTTTATTTTAAGACTCCTATGTCAATAAAATTGGCATATTGATATGCTTTCTTTGCTCCATGTGAAAGCCTTTGTTGAATCAAATAAAGTTTATAAGTCTATTCCATAGTATCTTTAACAGAGCCATCAAGGGTAGAAGCAGCAGAGAATAATATTGTTATTTTAAAGTCTTTTTTATTGGTTATTCAAAACATTACAAAGCTCATGACATATCATCTTCCATACATTTGATTCAAGTGGGTTATGAACTCCCAGTTTTTACCCCAAATACAAGTTGCAGAACAGTCATTAATATGGTATTATGTAAAAATGTGGATGTGTAACCGATTTTAAAGTCTTTATTAGAACAATACATGCTGCACATATGTTAAAAACTTGAAACCTTCTTGAAGGTAGGAAGAAAATCATTCCCCTTAATGTCATCACCCACAGAATAACCCTTGCTAGCATGCTGTTATATTTTCCTCCTATTATTTTGCAATGGATAAATATAATTATTACATTTTTAATATTGTCAATCTTCAATGAAGTCATCATTTGAAAACAAAGAGTTAAGAATATATTATTAAAATTTCTTGTTGTTTTACTGTTTTCTGAAAATAAGGTAAAATCTATAATATTCTGAAACATCATGAGTAGAGTAAGTAGGATTATGTGTCATTTATCAATAGCCATGTATATTATCTCATAGTGACCTTTTTCCATAAACTAACCTCAGTGCAATTCTTGCATTATTAATCATCAGTACTGAATTACTTAACTTTTTCTACATGCAGAACAAATGAAATACTTCATCAAGAAAAATTTTTGAGGGCTTACCTACCTACTCTATTCCAGAATTCTGACATGTGAAATTTTTTGTGAAGTAGAAAGTGTTTCAAGTATGAATAGCTGTTTTTCAGTCTGAGCAGCCATTTCCAAGTCTACTGTTTGTTTACAGGGGTTATTGGTTACTTCTTTCTTTCTTTCTTTCTTTCTTTCTTTCTTTCTTTCTTTCTTTCTTTCTTTCTCTCTTTTTCTCTCTTTTTTACATTGTAGTACAGTATATTTTGAAATATTTTACATACATAGAATAAGTATATCTTGTTCAAATTAGGATCCCATTATTGTGATTGTGCATGTTTGTGGAGTTACATTGGTCGTGTATTCATATATGCAGATAGAAAAGATATGTCTGATTCATTCTTCTGTCTTTCCTATTCCTATCCCTCCTCCTCTACCTTCATTCCCCTTTGTTTAGTCCAATGAATTTCTAATCTTCCCCTTCCCTGTTGTGGGTTAGTGTCCATATATCATCTGTACGCAGTTTTGCATCTGATTTTCCACCTCACTATTTTTTAACCCTAAGCATTTGCCCATGTCAATAAAAATGTTCCATATGAATCATATCAGTGCTTTTAGAACTACCAAAATATTACTTTGGTTCTTTGGGTTTTCCTGGAGTTGATTTTAAAATAAACTATAAGTTTCTAAAACAGAAACACAGATAAAAAGCACTTTGTAATTCACTGAAAAAAAAGGAGATACACTATATATTTTCCCCTCAAAAGTAAAGGTATGCAATTAAATCTATAAGCAGGTTTCTTTGACGGGTTTTCATAAAATCTGATGAGTTCAGGGTATCTATGGTGACAGTTTTCTAGCTGTGAAAGCATAGACATGAATGTGTTTTTCTAGCAAAATTCAAAATTCAAGTAAAATATCTGTTACATAAGTTTCTCTCTCTAAGATTGTTATAATTTCAAAAATTTAAATCCTTCAAAACTAAGTGTTTCCTATGTATATTTCCCAAATTTTGGAAATAACAGAACTAATCTTGATTAATTGAAATATTTATTGTCAGAAGCATATGTGGCAAGCCAGGTAACATCAACCACTAAGTTAGTACAGGATGCCTATTTTTGATAAGTTTATATCTTTTGGAGTTGTTTTGTTTGCTGTTAACTCTGCTTTTTGATGAAATTTGGTTTTCTTTAAGGAAGAACGAGTATGTTTGGGGACACATCAAAAGACAGAAAGGTCAGAAGAGTTAATACAAATAAAATCTATCTTGCTCTCAGGTCTAATGAATATTATTTTGGTGAAATAGTAAAGATAGCAATCATTAAGTAATAAAAGAGTACAAAAGTTCCCAGACATAACCCAAGGAAGATCTTCTAGCTTGTTTCTAATTTCTGGTTGACCATTGATAAACACTCCTAGTACATATGCATAATACATATTATAATTTGCAAAAAGCAGGAAGAATCTACTTTGTAAATCGTCTCTTTGCTAAGCACTTTCAATTTCATTATTTCTTTAACTTTTCACAATTCTATAATTTTAAAGAGGAGAAAACAAGGACCCCTAGACCTCAAAAATCTCCCTCAGCCTTACAGCAGTTTAACAGCATAGCTAGGCTTTATATCCAGGCCTTTGTCCTTGATGCTTGTAATATTTCCTTTATCTTATAATAACTCTTCTCATCACCTGTCCCTGAATAGATACTTATATCTAAATAATTTTTTTTATGTTTACTAAGCATTTTGACACATTTTATTTCATAATTAAAATGGTCCTTCATGAGGTCTCTATTATTGCATCTTTAAGATTAGAAACAAAGGGGCCCAGCGGATGGTACAGGGGTGAAGTTCAGTAGTTGCTCTGAAGCCTGTATTCCCACCATGGATTTGTATCTCCAACCACAGAGGCTGGGTTCTTGGTCTGATTTTAAAAGGGAGTGTGCCACGTACATAAGGATTAAGAAAACAGAATTTCTCTTGCTTTGACTCAGGTTATTTTATTAGTTGTATGTGTGGGTGGAAAGGTTATCAGCAATCATGAAGCAATGCCTCACAGAACAATCAATTTAGCGGACCAGCCGCTGGTGAGTAATCAGGGTCGTGGGAGTCCCAGGAAAGACATTCCTGGAGCACTGAATTTTGTACTTTTTCCAACAGCAGCAAATGTTGTCATTTGTTGGGCCTGAGTATTTATAAGCTTGTTTTGTTTGGTATAGAAAATTGGAAAATCAAAATCTCAGAATTAAACCCAGGGTTGTACTTCCATTCTAAAACAAACAATAGTAAGCTTTGATATGATCAGAATCATATCTATAATTTGGATGTTTCTGCTTTCTGCTTAACTGAAGGCTAACTTATTTTTTACTAGTGCATTATTAGTGCATTATAGTCTTATATGATTGTGGGGTTAATTTTGACATATTCATAAATGCATATAACATAATTTGCTCAAATTCAAACCCCAGTTATCTTCCCCTCCTGGTTCCTATGAAGACTAACTTATTAAGTAACAGGCATTCCATTTTACCTGGGACAGTTTTGTTTATACCTGCTTATACCATGCAATTGTCAACAGCTCTGAATTGAAGGTTTTGAACTTATCATTTCTCTTTAAACTTTCAGGACTGTTAGAAACAGGCCTTTTCCCCATATCCTATACCCTTCATAATGTTCTAGTACAGCAGTCATTTGGACTCCAGAGTTTAGCCATTACTAAAGCTCTTATTTCCAGGTAATTAATTACCTACTTTGCTAACTCATGGCATTTCTTGTGTCCCAACCTCTAATATCATTGGATAATCCAGATCACTGGCTCCCTGAAGATGTCTTGCCTGCATCTATTCCTATTACTTGTCATTGATCTGAGGAGGGTTCTAGTTTACAAAACACAGAATCCCCTCCAGATAATTTAAATAAGAAGTCAGGTCAAGAGAACTGGTATTGGATACTAAAGAGGTCTGTAAAAATACCAACCACATTATACTTTTGCTACTCCTGCCTAGTGTGTGGCACTTATGATACCAGGGACTAGTCACCAAAATTTGCCATAGCTTCCCTGGAAGAACCAGATGGTTCTTATACCAAGCTTGTCAGGCTGCCATAGTGCTCACTTCTACCTGAAGAACCTAAGCAAAATCCTATCTACAAAGAGAACTGGGAAGTGTAGTTCATAGTTTTCCAGCCTCTTTAACACATAGAAACTAAAGCTCAATGGAGTTGGGAATACACAATGAGTGAGCAAACCTATATTTTCTCCAACATATTCAAAATTAGAATGCTAAGAAACAGCTAGGTTAGAGACAGATCCACTCAAGAACTAAAGAAGAGTAATTAATTTCAGAGAGCACCTGGTGTTTCCTCAAGTTTAATCTCTCAAGTCTCTAAATGTTTACCTGATGCATCATTTGGAATCCAGAAATCTATGCTAGAAACTCAGAAAAGGGAGGTTAGGGAGAGAAAAGGAACAGAAAAGGAGAGGTTAGTTTTGATTTGAGTAACAAGAAAAACTTATTAAGAGAGTTAGTGCTATGGCTTGGATTTGGTTTGTCCCTATAAATGTTGAAATTTAGTTACCAATTTAGGGATGTTGGGAAGTGTGCTCCTTAATAGGAATCAATGCTTTCTTTGTAAGAGTGAATTCTCATTCTCATGGGATTAGATTGGTTCCTGAGATAGTACATTGTTGCAAAGCAAGTTGACTCTCACCCAAAGCCAAGCAAATGCCAATATCTTCCCAGCCACCAAAACTGTGAGCAAAATAAACCTCTTTCCTTTTTAAGTAACCAAGACTAAGATAGGTAGCATTTATGTCTACAAAAGAGATTGTTCTTATTATCTGTGTTGTAGCATCACTAATCAAAGGCATATACATGTAAAACTCTGATTTGGGAATGTCTGAGACCATAAACCAGATTGAATAAAAAGCAAAGGATATGAAGAGCTTAGGCATGGAAGGCTCTTAGATACCCAGGTGTCCTCCCCACCCAAGCATTTACTGCTTGGGATTCCTCTAGACAATCATTCCTTTGCCATTACTGTTCTTTTTCTAATTGACCTCTGAAAATGCAAAGGCTAACTAGAAGAATTTAAAAAAATAAACTCTTTTCCATTATTAACATCTTAGTTCATTTAGAAATATGTACTGATCATCTCCTCTTTGCCCGGGATATGACAGGGCTACATCTATGTAAACTACAGGCATGGCCTCTGCCTTCATGGATCTTACAGTTTAGTAAGAACATATATAAAAAATAACTGCACAGGTCATTAACTCCTTATATTATTTTCTGTGTATACATTGTGACACCCAAGTTTCCACTTCATTTTGATGGCTCACCCTGATTCTTTGAAGCAATCAGGGCTCCTCTGCATGTGTTTGTGAATCCTGCACAGCCCCAACACACATGAGAGCACTTGAGGGATCTTGGTTCCCAGCTTTCCTCCAAGCTTCTGCCTTTTACATTGGTTTGCCCTAACACTCCATCTATGAAGCAGTTTGAACTTCAGGAGCAGTCTAGACTTATTCTGCTCTGCCATTTTCCCAGTTCACCTCCAGAAATGACTTGGGGAGACTTAGTGAAGACTGACCTTCCTGCTGCCTGTGATAACAAATGGGGTCCACACCCAGAGCACGTTGCCCCGACTCTATCCCTTATATGCTTCTACCATGATGCCCATCTTATTCTAGTGATCTATAAGACTCTTTTTTTAAAAAAAATATTTTTTTAGTTGTTGATAAACCTTTTTTATTTATTTATATGCAGTGCTGAGAATTGAACTCAGTGCCTCACACATGCCAGGCAAGGGCTTTCCCACTGAGCTACAGCCCTAGCTCCTATATAAGATTCATAACACCAAGGTCATTTTCACCCATTGTCACTGTTTCTCACAATGCAATTTAATAAATATACTAGATAAATGTTCTGGGCTAAGGAATTAAATAGAAAAAAACCCACAAGGATCTAGATTGAATGGAGGCTCGGAGACAAGGAGATAGAGTGAAGGTCAATGAATGTAACACAAAGTGAAAGTTGAAAGGTCTCTCACCCCTAATTCAGTTCCAAACCAGTAACTCCTATACCTGTTTTTCTAAATAAAAATGATATTGTTCCCTTGTCTGTACTCAGTAAACAGAAGAAGACTGCCTGGATCAGCCATTTCCACCAGAAGTTCAAATAAAGGCCATTCCTGGTCCAAGAAAGTAGCATTTTGTTTAGGAGCACCCAACTAAACAAGAGACAGGCAACCAAGTCAAACAAGACTAACAGGCATCTGTAGTGGTCATAATCAAGCTAATATGAATAAGGTGCAAAAGCCAGGCACTTATAGGAATTGGGCATAAGACAGGGGAAGGCCCACAAAACTTCCATGTCTAGGCTTCACCAGAGACTCCTCCTTTCAGAAACAAGTTGAAAATGTTTGCCTGGGTGTCATGTCTCATTCCAGCATGAGGTAGACCAGAAGCAGAGCAGGGATAGGAGGTGAAAGGGCCTCCCTATCCCTCATGAGTTCCTGACCAGAGAGGGTTCCTCTGTACTCTCTGAGGGTGGTGGGATACTCCAAAGATTCTGGCAAGGAACCCTTGGTTGTAGGAGGCCTGGTCTGGGTTGTAGCCAGGTGAGCCTGTTCACACCATCCTGGCCAAGCTGCTTTCCAGGTCCTCAGCTCCTGTTTCATGGGACGCTGGGCAAACACCCAGTAGCCTTCTGGATGAGTAGGGTCCCCATAGCTACAAGGAAGCACTGCCCCCGCTCTAAACTCCAAAGATAGAAGAAGTCAGTCTCTTGCTTGGTATGAGCAACCTCTGCTCTCAAGCGCTGGTGTCACACCTGGTACTCAAAGGCAAGGTGTTCACTGAGGTGGGATCAAGGAAAACAGAGCAAAGGATCCACAGGTCATAACGGAAAGGGCTGTGCCTGCCAGCACCCATGGGAGAGTTGCACAGACTGGCTGCTACGTTTGGCCACCCACTTGTTGCGGGACTCCACCCAGCCCCTCAGTGTAGTCCTTGATGTACTTAGATTGCTTTTCTTCTTCTGGAGGCTGGTGTGGCCTCCTTCTTACCTCTCTCGAACCTGTCCTCTGCCTGGAAGACAAGGATCCTGACCTCACCATACACCCTGAGCAGGTTGTGGATGTTCAGGGGCTGCAGTGTGGCAGGACATGGCCCAGGCTCCTGCTCCTGCTACTGCTCTGTCTCTGTTTTCTTCCAATGGCCCTCTCTCAGTAGTTGCCTCTGTCTTCTGCTGAGAAGACATATTGACTAACTCCTTGAAATTATGATAAATGCTGTAAAGGGCCTATTTCCCTGGCTTCAAAAGAAAAACACCAGTACAAACAAGTTGGAAATGTCATTCAAGATATTTGAAATGACAAATAACCATGTTTCAGAGCTAGCATTGGAGACATCTTTCTTAATAAACATTTTGAAAAAAGATATTCTACATAATATAAAACGCACACACACAAATACACACATATCGGTAGCATCTTTCCATAGCCAGTTTGTTGATGTATGTGCTTCTTGGAGCCACGGTGGTTCTTGATATCCTTCTTTCACAGGGTTGGGGGACTCTTGGGTCATGACACCATGGATCTTGTCCTCCTTCCTTTACTCTACTACTGGCTTTACCATTCTCTCAAAGGTCAGCTCAAACTTCTGTATGACACATTCCTCCATTTCCTACCTCTGCCACATATTGTCAGTTGGCAAATTCAGTTGATTGAATTTCTTCAATATCTTTTGAATCCATCTTTTGTTTCTCTAACTGCCGATCATATCCTGTTCTTTCGACTTAAAAGAAACTGTTACAAAATCTTTTAAATAATTCCTTTGCCCACGGGATTTCTCTACTCTCATCTATTTTACAGGGGAAAAAAAGGCCAGGTTTTGTTCATCTCTGAAATCTGAGCATTTAGCCCAGAGCATGAAACATGAAGGACAGAAAATAAATGCTTGTCAGGAGGCCAGCTTACACTTTCTCTCTCTTCAAAAACATGTGATGGTTTCCTATTGCCCACAGGCTAAAACTCTCCTTAGCCTGGTCTCCCTGTATGTCAGTCTTTTTCTATCTTATTTCCCATACAACTCAGTGATGCACTTTCTGCAAACTACTCACCACTTGGATCAGGTTGATTTTTCCTGATGTTCTCGTCTTGCAAATCTTCCCTTGTCAAAATCGTACCCCTCAGATTCTTCTCCCATAATAACTTGCATCTTTCCTGTTCTCCAAATGATTTAATTCTTTCATCATCTTGCAGCCTATCTTTTATTATAACTTCTTAGTAGACAGCATTCATTTTAAATGTCAAATTTGATTTGGCTACAGCTGCCTAGAGTGCTTTGTAGAGAAGGATTCTATGGGTATACTTGAGTTCCTCCAGAAAGAAGGTGCCAGCACAGATTCTGTGTCACACATTAGCTTAGGAGAAGAGAGAGAACAAAACTGCCCATCGCTTATCAGCTTTGTTACAGATCCTCACGTAGGTTTCTACTCAGCTAGATCATGTGTCATTAAAGACATCTTGTTCTTATAGCCTCTATCAATTTGCAATCAATTTGATCCTTACTCTGTTCCCTGATTTTAAAAGTTTGAAATCTAAAACAGAAGATATGACATTTGAAACATAATGTAGCAATGGAAAATAAAGATACTAAATGTTCATGAAAGAAGACTCGAAGACTGGTGGGAAGACATAGAAAACAAGAGGGTGAGGGCAGTCCTGGTGGAGAGAATGATGAAGATAGGAGTGATTGATTTTAAGTCCTATTCTATTAAGGAAAATGGTCCAAAGTATATGAAAGAGAAAAGTCAAAGATTGTTTTGAAAAAAATAGGTTTAAGGTATAAAATGGGGGCTGTGGATCCTTCAGTGAGAAGTAGACATATTCTCCAGTATGCTGGGGTACAGTAGATGGTTTTGAACACAATCAGGACTGTGCATCACAGCAAACTAACTCACAACTGCAAGTAAAGTTTACTCCAGAAATATGAAGATGATTCACTGTTAGAAAAATCTACCCACTAAAAGCTAGTCCAGAATAAGGGAGGGAAGTGAAGGAGGGAGAGGGAGAAAGAGGGAAAGGAAAATGCAGAGGATTCCATCAAAATAGAAGAAATATCAATGGACTAGATGGAGGAGAATGAAGGGAAGGGAGGAGGGATGAAATAGGAAAAGACGGGAATGAACCTTCCTATGTCATATATTAATATACCACTGTGAATTTCACCATTATGTACATCCATAAGATATTGATTGAAAAAATAACTATGGTAAATGGCAGAAAGATTAGTAGGGGGAGGGAGGAGGGGAGGAAAAGAGGAAGTACTATGGCTTGAATTAGAACAAATTATATTCCATGCTTTTGTAATTATGTCAAAATGAATCCTATTTTTATATGTAACTAAAAAGAACTAATAAAAAGGCAAAAGAACACTTAAATCTGCCAACCCCAAATTCCATATATCTTATGATCTTATCAATAGAAGCACCAAACCTATTGATAAGGTTCAGAAGCTACTTTTTAAAATTCCAAGTAAAATCAGAGTAGAAGAAAAAGCTTAAGCTTGGTAAGCAACATGTTTAATACTGAAATACTAAAAGACATTAAAATAAAATATTCAGAAATTTACTACTTCTATCTAAATACTTTTTGATGAAAACACAATAAGAAATAAGTAATTGAAGCATTAGAAAATACAAATAAAACTGGCATTATATTACAGACAATTTTATACACAGACAACTCAAAGTGATAGTAGACAAAGTCAGTATACAAAATAATATTTGTCAATTATACATGATCAGGTCATAATTATACTATTATTTCCTGATCAAAATAGAAATGAAAAAATACTTCATTTACAATAAAAATGAAACCCAAGAACAAAATTAGCCAGATAGGCATAAGACCTATGAAGAAAATAATATCATTTTATTAAATATCATAAAACAAGATCGAGGAAATGGAAAGTTATATTTTCCTTTGAGAGGAGTATTTAGTATTATGAAACTATAAGTCCTTTCCATATAAGTATAGAAATTCAATGAAGTTTATATCAAAATCTTGTTCCTTTTAATTTGTTTCATTTTTGAAAAATAAGAACTCACATATACTTATCCTAAGTGGAAGAATTGATATCCAATCTGTGATTCTGGCCTAGCTAAACCAAAAACCACAAAAGCAACAATATCCAGGCAACTTTTTAAAAACAAGAAATGTGGAGCTACATATTCTAATAGATATTTAAATTTGCTTTAAAAGTCATTGTAATTAATGGTATGGTATTTATGCAAAAATAAGTAAGTTATAGGAATTTCAGGAGCATATCCAAATACCTGTGAGAACTTACTTTATTGTAAATGGAAATGGCTTTTTAATAGGTAGTATTACACCTGCTGACTCTCAATCCAACCAACATTTGAAGAAATACTTAAGTTCCTGTTTTACATAGTACATTTAAAATATAGTTCAGATGATTTAGAGATGTGCATAAAATTAAAATTATAAAAATACAAGAAAATAACTACATATTTTCATGATGTAGTAAAATATTTTTAGTCAAGATAAGAAATGAAGAAAGGATCTGGGGATAAAGCTCAGTGGTAGAGCACTTGCCTAGTGTGTATAAGGTCCTGTGTTTGATCCTCAGCATCATGAGAAGCAAATAAAAAAAGAAAGGCAAGAGGAAGGAAGGAGCTGGTGGTTTTCCACTGGGCAGAAGTTTAATAAAGTGACTGATTTTTACAGAACCCGAAAAAAAAAAAAAAGAGGAAGGAAGGGAGGGAAGGAAAATTGAAGGCATTCCCTCTAAGATCGGGTACAAGACAGGGATGCCCCCTCTCACCACTTCTGTTCAACATAGTCCTCGAAACACTGGCCAGAGCAATTAGGCAGACGAAAGAAATTAAAGGCATAAAAATAGGAAAAGAAGAACTTAAATTATCACTATTTGCAGATGATATGATTCTATACCTAGCAGACCCAAAAGGGTCTACAAAGAAGCTATTAGAGCTAATAAATGAATTCAGCAAAGTGGCAGGATATAAGATCAACACGCATAAATCAAAGGCATTCCTGTATATCAGCGACAAATCCTCTGAAACGGAAATGAGGACAACTACTCCATTCACAATATCCCCCCAAAAAATAAAATACTTGGGAATCAACCTAACAAAAGAGGTGAAAGATTTATACAATTAAAATTACAGAACCCTAAAGAAAGACATAGAAGAAGACCTTAGAAGATGGAAAAATATACCCTGCTCATGGATAGGCAGAACCAACATCATCAAGATGGCAATATTACCAAAAGTTCTCTATAAGTTCAATGCAATGCCAATCAAAATCCCAGCAGCATTTCTTGTAGAAATAGATAAAAGAATCATGAAATTCATATGGAATAATAAAAGACCCAGAATAGCAAAAACAATGCTAAGCAGGAAGTGTGAATCAGGCGGTATAGCGATACCAGACCTCAAACTATACTACAGAGCAATAGTAACAAAACAGCATGGTACTGGTACCAAAACAGGCGGGTGGACCAATGGTACAGAATAGAGGACACAGTAACCAATCCACAAAACTACAACTATCTTATATTTGATAAAGGAGCTAAAAGCATGCAATGGAGGAAGGATAGCATCTTCAACAAATGGTGCTGGGAAAACTGGAAATCCATTTGCATCAAAATGAATCTGAATCCCTATCTCTCGCCATGCACAAAAGTTAACTCAAAATGGATCAAGGAGCTTGATATTACATCAGAGACACGGCATCTGATAGAAGAAAAAGTTGGTTATGATCTACATACTGTGGGATCGGGCTCAGTTTTGTTATTCATGCCTCATTAAAGCTGGAAAATTAGAGGTGGGGGGAGAAGCTGATCAATCTGTGGCCAGAAAAATGCCATGATATTTTTCTTAGATAAATTGTTAAAATGGAGAAAATAATATAATATTAGCTTTGTTAAAAATTAAAACCAAAACCTAACCACAAACCACACAAAAACTTATGGGTTATAGTTTAGGTAAGAGGTATCTCCCCAAAACTCATGTGTGAGACAATGCAAGAAAATTTAGAGGTGCAATGATTATATAAGAACCTTAACCTAAGCAGTAGTTAATCCTGTGGTAACTGTAGGTAGGTAGGGTATAGCTACAAGAGGTAGGTCTTGGGGGACATGCCTTTGGGATTTATATTTTGTTCCTGGTGAGTGGAACTCTCTCTGCTTCTTGGTAGCTATGTCCTGGACTGCTTTCTTTTGCTGCCATGATATTGTGTCTTATCTTGGGCCCAAAGCAGTGAAGCTGGCCATCTGTGGACTAAGATCTCTAAAACCAGGAGCCCTAAGTAAACTTTCCCCTCTGTAAACTTGTTTGTCAGATGTTTCGGTCACAGTGACAAAAAGCTGACTAAAACACTAGTATGTGTATATGTTTGTAAAGAACTTTCAAAAGTAATAATTGGTAACTACAGGACTAGAACAATTGGATTGAAAATTTACTTTTTATTTCTCTGTTGTTTCAAGGTGTGATCCAAACTAGTGGTAATAGGAATTCACAGAAAAAGGCAGTTGTGAAATATAACACAGAAATGGGGTGGATGGTACTTGGCAGCTATTTGGATGTGAGTGGGAGGCAAATGAAGGAGTTCAAAGATGGCTCAGCAATTTCTAGCCAGAGTGATTAGGGAATGGTGATGTCATTTATAGAAACAAGGAGACTATGAGGAGCAAAGTGAATTCTTTATTGTTACCAGAGGAGAGATGATGACTCCAGGTTATCAATCAAAGCTGTGCTGCTTCTCATTTTAAATAATAACTGTTACAAAAGGAAATCTTCTTAGCTTGGTCCTGAAACTTCAGAAAAAATATAATGCCTCACTTGAAAGGTGAATTTACTTTATGTGAATTATATCTCAATAAAAATTTGAAAAATACTGCTTTATAGTTGCATTTCATATGAATTATGGAACTAAAGGGGCCAAACTATTATCTATGCATATTTTAAAACACAATAACATTTGTTTTTAAACAGAAAAAATCATAAAATTTAAAATAATATCAAACATGGGAAGAAAAATAACTTTCCTACTTATACAAAATGGAAGAGATATAAGATTTGACCTCTAAAATTTTTACTGAATGTTTTTTTGTGTTGTTTTCTTATAGTTATTCCTCTTGCAAATGTTTTTGTAACTCAATGCCTAGTGACTTATTAAAATGAGTGTGTTGTTGCTAAAAATATTCTATAGAGGTAGCCTTGCAAAGGTTTTTTTTTTAAAAAAAAAAAACAAACTTGGTGCACTTTAATTCCATAGAAAGGAGCATTAGATATTCAGCCCCATTGAGAATTTGTTTCTTGCAAATACTGTCAAAACGCTAGGAGAATTTATTTCCATACAATTATATCATATTTTATGTTGGGGCTGAAATAGAAGTGTGTAATCCATCAGTCCGAGATCTTTTGCATAGGTAAATGAGTCAACAAAGTCTCCTGAATAAATCATTTTAATTTTAATTTTCAGTTATATGGAAATCAGCTTCTGTACATCTTTATTCTCCATTTATCATTTAATGTATTTTTACTTTTAGAGACTATTCCTATGTTAATCTTTTTAGATAAATTATGTAGTCTTCCATACGAAATGTTTTTCATATTGTATATGTTCTAGTGAGTTAAAATGGGACATTTGTATAATGGCCATGTTTTAATTTTAAGTCTAAAGAATTTTATGAATTTCAAAACCTTCAGAGAACTGAGTGATTATGTTACCGTGTGAAATCACAAGTTGATTTTTTTATTCTCTAATTCTTACAATTTGGTTTAAGCTACATATAGTCTCCCATTAAGAAAAAAGAACAAAGATAATAAACTTATATTTTGTATATTTCTTGTTTTCCAGAAAATAAAAACTGTTGGAACCAGTAATGCAGATGTCCCTTTGGCTGATCCCGGAATGTACCAGTTGGACATTACATTAAGAAGGGGTCAAAGTTTAGCTGCCCGAGATCGAGGAGGTATGAACATAAGAACAATATCACCTAGATGCTTTTTTTTGTGTATTTGTGAGAAAGATTGCTTCCTTTATGATTGCTTAAGTTTGAGTAAAAACTGTAATATTGTAATTTTGAGAAGTTTGGATTTAATGATGCAATTTGATATATTACCTCACTCCTCTGACCATGGAGAAAGAGGTTTTGATGTAGGTTCCAAACCATGACCTACTTGACCCAGACAGCAAGGTCCTTCCCACACTGCTGACAAGTTAGACTCTATTTGTATATGATCAGTGGAACAGGTGGTTACATAGATGAGGTGTCTATTTGAAGCTATACCAGTAGTTACTTTTTAGTAGACCCAGTTAAATCTACTGAAATTGCAAAATCCAGGACTAGTATCTCACCAAAACTTTAGAGCTTTCCATCAAATAACTATTTGAGACTTAGTTGGACCTTGCAATAGGATTAAACAGGACTTGGTGGATTGAACAGGTTTTTTTTGTAGGCCATGATGAGGCAGAGGACAATATAAATACTCCTTAGATTGTAAGTGCAGTGTCCTGATGAACTAGGCTGGAGCACCTGAGGGATTCCTAAACCCAGGGTAGAGGCAGGATCAGGGATAAATTCCCAAATAGACTATGTAGCATCCTTCATAAATTTTAATTACTAGCCATGCAGGAGATAGATACCTGGAGATCTCGGAAAGCTTCCAGTCTCACAAGAAGCAGAGTTTTGGTGAAAATTTTCCTGCTGGGAGGGAGGAAAGTCCCTAAACCTATGCTATTTTGTCATTATACCACTGGAGCGACCCATAACATTCTATGATACAGTTTTTCTCCTTCTATCCTAACAGATTTCCATACTTAGGGAATAGAAGGAGCCAGATTAAGACTATAGTCTAGCTGGACATGGTGCATGTCTGTAATCCCAGCAGCTCAGGAGGCTGAGACAGAAGGATCGCAAGTTCAAAGATAGCCTTAGCAACTTAGTGTGACTCCAAGCAACTTAGTGAGACCCTGTCTTAAAATATAAGAAGGACTGGGGATGTGACTCAGTGCTTGTTTGAGTGCCCCTGGGTTCAATCCCAGGTACCAAAAACAAAACAAAACCCAAAACAAAATAGGCTATAATCTAAATTTATGTCTTCTATCTCCAAAGGGATAAAATATTTTTATATAATAGTGGTTTTTATGATTAAAAACTATAATAGTTTTAATTTTAAGTAAATATTAGTAAGTAGAACATTTTTTCAAATATTGCTTTTGTCATACTAATAATAGAAAACTACACTATAACAAAATACAAGCAATATTGAACAAGTACAAATAATTTTATCTTTTTAGTAATTAGAACATTATTAATGAATGATGATTGAAAATGTTAGAACAGATGGGAAAGATTTCAAAATTAAACATCTGGTCTAGCAGGTGAGGAGAAATGTTTATTGGATTGAACTACTTCAAGTAAGTTATAATTAGATTACCAAAAGAAAACAATGTTATTAGCACAGTATTAACATTATTTCATATAACATTTTTTTTTAGTTTTCAAGCTGCTCTCAATATATTATTTTTAAAACAGAATTAAACCACTGAACTGGAGATAAAAATTTTATTCCTATATAAACCCTCAGTAATTTAAAATATATTCATTTACAATGGATTAATTGTTTATAATTAAAAAAATTTAAAAACAACCTAATAGCCATTAATAGGGGGCAAGGTTTAATAAACTATAGTACATCCACATGAGCATGCAGCTGTAAAAGAGAAGGAAAAATCTTTAGGAATTAATAAGGAAAATTGTAGAAGATATATTAAGTTTACTTAGGAAATGTTCAAAAGAATATCAAAATATGCATCATTTCATGTAAGAAAAAATCATATAAGAAATTTTGCATTTTTTTCTAATTTGTACAAAAAGAAGAACAGGAAGAAAATCAGAAATGAATAAAATTGATAACATGCAGAATGTAACTAAGATCAGGTGACAAGAATAGGGGATGGGAATAAGGTAAAAGGGGGAGGAAGGAGTAATATTTCCCTGAGTAAACCATAGTTCTTGTACGTTTCTAACTATGGCAATATTTAGCACCTTAAAATAATGACTAGATTGGTTAGTTAAAGTCAATAGGGCATGGGAGGAACTCAGAAAGAAATATAACCACACCTCAGGGAGTTGTTGAATAAATAACTAATCTAAGAAACTATGTAAAAAAGTAGTGTTATATTCTATAAAAGTTAAAAATAAATAAACAGAAATATTGCGTACTGGAGCGTTATTATCAATTCTTAGATGAATGTGTATGCTAGGAGCTAGCAAATAAGTAAATGTATTGTAGCGAATGAGAGCCAGGGAGTGAGAAACCTTGGAGAAAGAAATTACAAATACAGGAAAGGAGAAGGCTAATAAAGAGGACTGAAATGGAACTTGAAAGTGTTATATTAAGTGAAATAAGCAAAACCCAGAAAATCAAGGCTTGTATGTTTCCTTTCATATGTGGAAGCTCAAGAGAAAAAATGGGGGTCGGGGTGTTGGGAGGTGGTGAGGAGCTCATGAAAATAGAAAGGAGACCAGTAGAGTAGAGGAATGGAACCTGGAGGAGGGAGGATGGAAAGGAAAGGGAGGTATTGGGGAAGATGTTGAGCAAATTATGTATATTGTGTGCACATATGAATATGTAATAATGAATCCTACTATTATGTATTATTATAATGCACCAATATATGGGCAAAAAAGGAAATGGGTAAGTCTAGAATGATCCTTGTGGTATTAGGTAATGATGTGAACTAATAGGTTTTAATATGTGTTCAAATAGATATAAATACAAATGGATAGAGGTATGTGTGTATGTGTGTGTGTGTGTGTGTTTCCTACATCTATTTGCTGAAAGGGCCCAGAAGCTATAACAAAGGAACAAAGGTTTAATGATAAAATAGTAACACACCTAGGGCCTACGTATTTGTTTCGAAGTAGAATTTCCCTAATACAGTAATCAGGGCTCCTGGAGGAATGGTTGACTTCAGACCTGATGCAGGAAAAGTACAAGATGAGCCTGGAACATCTTGCATTGCCAGGAACTAAGGCAATGCTCTGAAGTTGATGGCAGAATGTCAAAATTGCATAGGGCCAACTTAAAGAAACTCCTAATGTCCAAAACTGGGACAATTTCAGCAACAAAATAAATAATGGTACTAATGTAGTATAACATGTGGAATATAATAAATATCTCTGATTTCATACTGATAAATAAATGATTGAATAAAAGAATAAGTGAGAGAGAAGGTACAGCTTTTCCTTACAGTAGAATTTCAATGTATGAGTGAAGAAGGGAAGATGAAAATAGAAATCACCTTTTAACAAACACTAATCACAATCGTTGTAGCCAAAAATCTTCAATGAATGCTAAAGTTACCTGTGCAAAATTATGATGTGAAACAGAGTATTTGCAGCATTTTGAAGTATTTTTCTGCAAGATATGAATGACTTACAAAAGCAAAAATACTAACTCTGGAGAAGTGTGGAAGACACCTCCTTAACCAAGTGATCAAAGGTGATTCAGAAGTAACGAGACATGCAGACATCACATAGCTCCTGATAAGGTACACCAAGCACCACCCATCATTTCTGTAGCATTCTTGTCAAAATGCAAAAGCTCAACAAAATAATAAGAGAACATCAGGCAAACTCCCATCATAAGACACAATTTATCTGAACAGAATCATCTCTATCTTTTGAAAGGTGTGTGCACAACCTCATTTCAACATTCCCTGTTTCTCCACAATTTGGGATCTCAAATTATTCTCTATAGATATTACTGACAAAAATATGAAACAGGTTTCAGGAAACTTGGCGGGGCATGTATTTAAGAAAAAAAATGGGAGAGGGGAAAAAAGAACAAAAAGAGAGAAAATATTACTTGGCAAGAATGAAGAATACAACAAAATGTTAAAAGGTGAACTCTAATTCAGTTTCACCAGTTTACCTTACTTTTGCATTTGTGAAATTTTAATTGGATAAGGGCAATAAGAGATAATTACAGGGAGGAAGCAACCTGAGTTACTTTTGGGGTTGAGTAAACATCTTTGACCCATCTCTGAATAAGTGTGTTAAACATTTGATTGGATAGATGGTATTGGGTCATTGTAGATTTATGAATTTATATGCATATAGCTGGTAGGATAATTAGATGGAAATGGATATTTAAAATTAGAAGAAAGCATTGCAGTCATGTGGGATTATAGTTTTGATCTTGAATTGGGATTATGAGTATGGAAGTGGAGAAGGAAAGGAACATATGAGAGAAGGTTCAAGGGAAGGTTCAGCAGGACCTGGGTTCATTTTCAAGGCAGGGGCTAAACAAACAAACCACCAACAACAAAACCTTTGGAAGTTTTAAAACTGATGGTGTCCGGGAGGTCCGTGCAGGTTGAAAAACAATGAATAAGACCCTTGCAAAGCCTTAGAATTAGCACATACTACACTCTTCATTTATCCCACTGATGTTGATATTCCTTTTTCACAGGAAAGGTGCCCTTCCCAATTGCTTTTCTATGGCCTGACAGTATTTTTTCCTGGAGTCTGAGAGTCTGTTTATGGTCATCCAGCAGGATTCCGTAAGGCCATTCTTTGGTCTGTGGACCACAAAAGCATTGCTGTAAAATTACTATTATGATCTTAGTAGTGTATCATAGTTATTAATAATACTGGAGTTCACTTTGACATAATCACATGTGCGTGGAATGTAATTTTCTCCCTTTCAGTCCCCAGTACTTTCTCTTTCTCTCCCCCTTCCATCCCACTGTTCCCTTGCCTCTACTCTGCTGGTCTCCCTTCTGTTCTCTGTCAATGTTCTTATCTTCTACCCAGCAAGACAAAAATGTCTGCATCCCCTATGCCTCATATCACATTTGCACAGGAGAATGGGAGGAAAAAACTCATTTCCACCTCTACCACTATCACTGGAATGCTGGACTTTGTTCCTCCAGAATCCTCCTTCATACATAGTAGTCACAGAGGCAGCCTCAGCTGCCCTCATTTTTATATTTTTGTTACCCCTTTTCCAGAACATCCAAATGGCTTCTTGAAATAGTACTACCATTTCCTGGGTTTTACTAGCTCTTCTTTAGGCAGCCTGATGAACCACAAAGTGCATGACCTTGGGAAACTGACACACATGAGGTCAAAGCCAAGTTCTACATTTTGTTAGCTGTGTGACTTTGAGTGAGATGTGTGTTTTCCCTATTCCAATTGAGGGTTCCAGGTTTAGAAATCAGAACTATAGGATGCCTTGTTAAATCTGCAATTGAGATAAATAATACATTGTCTTTCATACATATGTATAAATGTGTCAAATAATATTGGGAAAATACAAATATTAAAATATTATTTATCTGAAATCTGGGTTATCATTTTACCTGACCCTATGTAATTGTCAAGTACAGTTACTATTAGAAAAATTCCTTTTATATTTTAATTAAGTAGTACTTGTTAGGAGATATACCTTTTGACAGAGACATCTATATTATCATGTATTGGATTCTTAATGTAATGTTTTAACATAGTTATTTGTACTCTTAGAAAAATAAGAGCAATGTAGCAATTCCCTACAATTTGATTTCTTGAAATTTGGATTGTGAAGAATATATTGTATCCCTAGAGCTGCTTTTAAAAAAATTAACCCCATGGAGACCTAAAACAACAGAAATTTTTTTTTTCTCCATGTTGTAGAAGCCAGGAGTCAAAATATCAAGGTGTGGCAAGGAAAAACACCCTCCCAGAACTCCTGGAGAGAATTCTCCTCACTTGCAGCTTCTTGTGGCTCCAGGATTCTTTGGCTTTTTATAGATGCATCACTCCAGTCTCTGCCTCTGTCTTCATGTGGCCCTCCCCTCTGTGTCTCTGGGCCTTGTGTCTCCCTCTCCTTTCTCTTATAAAGACACAATGGTTGAATTTAGGATCCACCCTAAATACCGAATTACTGTATCCCAAGATTCTTAACTTAATTACATCAGCAAAGACCTTAATCTAAATGAGGTCACAGTCACAAGGACCAGGGATAAAGACTTAGACATATCTTCTTTTTGGGGGGGGTAAGGAGTCTCTAGAGGTTCAAGTTAACTACTACTGAGGACGATTGCTTCTCGTGCTAGGATCAAGTTTAAATATCAATCAGGTGAACTGGGTGAACTTTTTGTTATTCTGTTTATAGCAGTGTTAAAAATCCCTGCATTGCTGGGTCTGATGATGTATACCTGTATTTCCAGGGACTCTAGAGGCTGAGGCAGGAGGATCACAAGTTTGAGGCCAGCTTCAGCAACTTAATAAGATCCCATCTCAATTTTCAAAAGGTGGGGGGGGTGGGTATGTAACTCAGTGCCCCTGACTTCAATTCCCAGGTGAAAAAAAAAAAAAAGGTAAAAAAGGAAAAGGAAATTCCTGCATTGAGTAGAGTTAGAAGATCCTGGGTACCATACTCTGAATCTCTTGAAGCCTACCCTGTGAGTCTGATGTGTCTGTGCTGAAGGGTGTTTGCAGGTGTTCTGAGAACCACATTTCCAGATTGTGGTAGAAATCATAAAAGTCTCGTAGATGGGAAAAGATTTAGAAATTTACCACTAGCTAAGATTCACATTTCTCACTAATTGAGAACACCAAATATAATGCAGCCAGATCTGAGAAAATAAATTAGAGAGCATTATGTTTTCAAAAACAAATTCGATTTATTAAAACTGAAATGTATTCTGAATTCTAAGTGTAAACAAGGACTTTTTCAAGTTAGAGGGCCTGCCAGTAATTTTATCATTAGAATACGATTTGTGAAGCTCCTAAAGAGTTATTCTCCTAGTGGGTAGAGCAGAGTAATATAACTAGTGTGTATTGTGCACAAGGCAGGATGCACAGGTATATACATATACTTATATCTAAAGATATCTGCATATACAAATGTTTCCTCCAATCGTCACAGGACTGGCTGTGAGAGTACCTGTCATCTCTGATGTGTATTCATGGTTTGGTGTTCAGGTTCCTCTTTGTTTTTGATCCTGGGGAAATTTCTTTATAATAGGAATAGCTATATAGTCCAGTTAACCTGGGGGCTTTTGTTTTATACCTATTAACTGACATAATTATTAACAGTATTCCATTGCATTCTCAAGAGTCCCAGATTCAGACATATAGAATATACTAATGCTTTCTAAAATATCTTAATCTCATTAAAGTTCACCAGAAAATTAAGCAGTATGGGGGCTGGGGATGTAACTCAGTGGTAGAGTATGTGCATGCATGAGGCTCCTGGTTCAATCTCCAAATCTCCACTGTGTGTGTGTGTGTGTGTGTGTGTGTGTGTGTGTGTGCGCACATGTAATTGCTAAACCCTGAGAATGAACTTCTACCTGGAGATTTTGACTCCAAGATTGCACCATTGTCTAGAAAGTTTTTTATACTGGTCTTAACACTTTAGTCTATGTCAGAGAAAAGGGTACAGTGGCTCCTCTCTGGGATTTGTCTGCAGCAGTATGTCTGTGGGGTGTTCCTTTCTTTAAGATAGATTCCTAAGGTTTAGCAAGAGGTGACATCCTTTACCAGAGGTAAATTTGGGATTTTAAGTTAAAGAGCAGTTACTACAATTTCCTGAAGATACTCTGAGGATGATATTTCCACTGTTGAAACATAATCATAGTTCACCTATCTAAATATTATTTACTTTTTAAGTTGTTCTTTCTTCCATTATTAGGATTACAAATTTGCTTCCTTCCTAAGGAAGAAAAGAGGACCAATTTTTATTAAACTTTTGTAAATAACTACATTGCCATGTGAAGTAAAAGGATCCAGGAAAGGCCCGGAGGACAATATCTGACACTCTTCTCAGTACTTTAGAGATAATCAATATTCAATGTGTTTCCTTCAGCATCTGCATAGGCTTTGCCAATGGTGTTCTTTTCAAATGAGGTTTGATTGTAGATGAACTTGATTTAGAATAAGTATGATTTAATTCAGCAGCTGTTAATAAAGATGGCAGTAAGCTTAACCCATTTTAAAAGCATATCTCTGTGTTACTTTATTAGAGACATTGTTCTTATGTTTCTCTGGGGCTAATGGTTTTCCATATTGAGCCTTCTTAAAAGGTATGTTTCTTCTTGGTATTGTGTTTTTGGATTTTTATGCCCTTTGCCTATATGAAGAAATATTCTCAGGAATTTGGTTATGTATTGCCCCAAATTGGATATTACACAAATTATTCTGTAAATTTTGAAAGGTCGGATGGCTTAGTATATCTATTAAGAATGAGTTCACATTTTCAGTACAACTGATATGAAATTATAGGCCCATTAATTAAGATTATTTTAAGAGATGTTATTCATTCTAATTGGCAACAATTCAATCTTCTAAATTTAGGGCAAAGGATAGAACAAAAAGGAACGAAAGTGCTTTATTGTGTGCTTATAAAATAAACCATTAAAAGTAATACCAATAATATCTGAAAACAAATAACTATAATTAGAAATGTGTCTTCACTTTCACAGTTATATTTCTTTTTCTGATGACCTTACATTAGCGACCTACTTTCACAAAGTCATTTGCCATTGCATCGAAAGTGCTCTGGAAATCCAAAAATTTAAGTTCCCTGTTGTAGTTATTCAGGTCTCAGTTTACATTTTGAAATCTGCACCCATGAGTTCATCTCTGCAACCTCAATAGTCTTTTCCACCAAGGTCTGAGACTGACTTCCTTTGTGATTCCTCTTGAAGACACAATCTCTGTCCCAGTAGCTAATAGTAGGAACATAAGGCATCAAGCACAAGGGGAGAAGGAAGGCTACCTGCTGATGAAAGTCTGAATGCCTCTGGTTTACCTATAAACGATGCCAGAATGGATGACAGCAGCATCTCCTTTTGGAAGTGAGTATATAAGCCAATATACATAGCTCTAATGTAAGTGATGATTACCCTGAGAGGAGCAATACGTTATGAACAGTGAAAGCACTGGCAAATCTCTACTGCCTTACAATCAGCACTGAGCACTGGCACCAAAAGCATCTCCAACTGATCAATAATTTAAAAACTAAAATTGGAATCTACCTAGAAATAAATTTTATGAATAACACTGTAACTATACAAAATTGACCTTAGATAATTGAGTTTTACATATACATCTCAAAAAGAACAAAAGAGTATTCCATAAGCATTGTGGCTCTTGGTTCAACTAAACATCAGCCTTACAAGACTATCTATGTCCATACTTGACACAGTCTGTTTAAGAGGATATAGGACCAGAACTACAGCTTATCAGCCAGAAAGCACCAGATATCCCTTGTAGTCTATGTAGCAGCTCCAGCTCCCACTACCATCTGCGAGTTATTTATATTTTGGGTAACATAGTGCAGATGCAAAAAGACAAGATCCACACTGAGGAGGTGTGGGAGCCAACCTGACATAAAGGCTTCATTTGCCATAGGAGCCAGTACTTCTTGTAACTACTTCATAGATATATCCTGTTATAACAGTCATTATGCTCAGAAAAGCTCAAAGACGTGACTTCCTACCAGGTGTTTCTGTTTGTCTTGGTCTAGATAAAATTTACTAATCAGGGAATCATTTTGCCATTTGTTGTTTAGTAACATATAGGTATATTCTTTCATCAGGCTTCCAAGAGAATACTAAATTAACTAAAGGTAATGTTCTCATTAGGAAAAGGGTATAGGTTTCCCCACACTAGAGTAAGTACTGAGAAAATTTAGAAAACGTGGTGCATTCCTAATTTGTGCCTGATTGTATTATGCAGTCCCTTTGCACTTGAATGACACAGGGCAGGTTTCAAGGTGAGGGAGCAAGCCTTCTGTGTTCCTAGCAGCTGTTCAGCAAGCACCAGTATGTCTGTATATAAAAACACCCTCTCAGTTTCATCATTCCAAATTTATGACCTGACCTTGGATAACAATAAAATCAAACAGAATTTCCAGAGCAGCACACAAATGCTCAAGGACATGCAGGAGGACTACAACCTTGACTGTGCTACTAACACAGTAGCAATACTTTATAGCAATCCCAATGGAGGCAAAACAACAAGTAACTCAGCAATTACAGGTTGTCTAGTCATAGGAAACCTTTATCATTTTTTCTAACAATTTTTTAAAAATAACTGACCATGGTCAAAAAATACTCAAAATCATCATAAAAGCAGACCCTGTTTCTTCTCTCTATGGAAAACAAATTTTCACTGCTTTGTATTGGTAATAGACTGTCTTCTCAATCACCATTTTTCTTTCCAATTTCTATTATACTTAAACTTCTTTTAAAAGTAAGTTAAAATGGGGCTGGGGTTGTGGCTCAGTGGTAGGCGCCTGACATACATGAGGCACTGGGTTTGATTCTCAGCACCACATACAAATAAATAAAGATCCATCAACAACTTTAAAATATTTTTTAAAAACGTTAAAATTATCTCCATATGCATATTTTCAATATATAGACATGTATGTGAAACAATGGTAGATAATATATTTTGGATTGAATATAATTAATTTTAAGAAGTACAAGATACTTTACTCCATTAATTTTACTTTTGAAACTTCATGGCTATTGGTGTTACAAATACATTTGCATATTTAAAAACATGTAAATAAAAGCTATTCAGTAAATTCTAATGTGAACTAGGAACCTTAGGTGTTATGATGTTTGGATTTAGATTGATCATTTGTAACAAATGTACCATTCTGCTGGGATGTTCACAGTGGGGGAGGCTGTGTGTGTGTTTCAGGGTCCCTCTTTGTACTTTCTGCTCAATTTTGCTGGGAAGTTAAGATTAATATAAAAGGTAAAGCATACTTTAAAAAAGAAAGAAAAGAAAAACCTATCCTGTGGTGACCAGGTATCTTTGTTCTGTTTATTTTAAATATTAAATGACAAACATTACATATTAATTACTTCAAGTCTCAAAGTTAAATATGAATCATGGAAGGAAAATTTATATTGACATTGCCAAGGAATACAACCATGACTAATGTTAAAACCCATCAGAGAAATACAGAACCTTAAAGTTTTATCAAAGAATCCAAATGGAATAGCACACAGCATTTCCTAAAGTATAAAATAAACACACTTTAAAAATATAGATACTACTCTATTTCAGTTCAGTTTTATACCTGTTACATCCAAACATCCTTAAATTTTAAGTGAAATTAGTGATCACTTAACTATCCTATAGGACATGTCTCAAAATTTCTAGTTCATTTCATTTCTCCCCTTTGTTTTTTTCCCTTTCCCTTCACTTCCTCTTATATGTAATTTTATATAACAGTAGATGGAGTAGAGAGAGAAGATGGGAGGGGAGCGGAGGGGAGGGGGGATAGTAGAGGATAGGAAAGGCAACAGAGTACAACAGACACTAGTATGGCAATATGTAAAACAGTGGGTGTGTAACCGATGTGATTCTGCAATCTGTATACGGGGTAAAAATGGGAGTTCATAACCCACTTGAATCAAATGTATGAAATATGATATGTCAAGAACTATGTAATGTTTTGAATAACCAACAATAAAAATTAAAAAAAATAAAATAAAAATTTCTAGTTAATTAGGCCTCCTATCAGAAAATAAATATGATTTACATGAATGAAATGCAATGTTTGCATTATATCCCATTTGGTAATACAGGCAAAGAGAAGATATTTAGCTGTCTTTAAATCAAGTTTTAAAGAGTTAAGGTTCAAGAATTTTCTATGATTAGGAATATTAAAGAGACTTAATTAAGTGACCCTAAAGGACATTTTATAATTATGTAATACTTATTTACCATTTAATATTACCATCTTTGAATCTTTATTTAAAAATCTTAAGACAAAAGGTTTCTTAAGGACAGACTATTAGCATACCTTTTGTTCTTCATCTTATCTTAGTAATCAAGAACACCTATTAACTACAACTCTACCCTTCTCTTTTAAACATTTTTTCCTTCCCTTACATGGGGAAGGGGGTGTCTTAAATCTCCTTATTCTAAATTTACATGTACCTGCTAATTTCAGGACCAATCAAAATATGAGCTCTATTCAATTGGGGAGACTACATAAGCTTGTTGATTTCTCTCTGGAGTCTGGTAAAAATACCTTGTCAAAAGAAAAATCCTGTCCCAACATAGTATAGTGATAGCTCTTTTGCCTCAGGGAAAAATGTCATCTTGCTCAATTTTTTGTTCTGTTTTATAAAAACCAGAGCTATCTCTTCAATTCACTCTAGGACAGTATCCTTTTCTTGAAAAGTTCTTATGAAATTAGCGATCAGATACTTTCTTCTCCTTTCACTTTTAAAGCAATTTAATTAGATTTTTTTAATAAAATGTATAGTTATCCTTAATTTTTAGAGAAGATCTAAAAAGAAAAAAAAACATACAGTTGTACATATATACTAGTGATTTTCAAAGTTTAGTACCCAGAACAGTACCTTCAAAATCACTTTGGAACTTGAAAATTATCAGACCCCAGCCTAGACCTATTGAATCATAAACTCTAGAAAAAAAGACCTATTCACCTGTGTTTTAAGAAAAACTTCTAGGATTCTGATATATACTAAAGTTTGTGAATCACTGATTAAAAAAAGACGTCCAGCTGGTCATGGTGGTGCACACATGGAATCCCAATAACTTAGGAATCTGAGGCAGGAGGATCTCAAGTTTGAGGCCAGCCTGGGTAACATATACCCTGTCTTAAAAAAATAAATAAATAAAAAAGGGGCTGGGGATGCACAGTGGTAGAGCATGCATGAGTTCAGTCTCCAATTATACAAACACATACACACAGATGTCCAAAGAACCTCACTGGCACCAATAGTTATATGGACAATTAGAAAGCCACTATTCCAATTACTATGTATAATTCTAATTAGTGGGTAAATGAAACTGTGGACCAAACTGTAGGCCAGGCACAGTGGTCCACACTATAATCCAGCTGCTCAGAGGTGGAGGCAGGAGGATCTCACATTCAAAACCAGCCTCAGCAACTTAGTGAGGCCCCAAGCAACTTAGTGAGACCTTGCCTCAAGATAAAATGTAAAAAGGACTGGGGACGTGGATCAGTGGTTAAGCATCCCTGGGTTCAATCCCTAGCATCCCCTCCAAAAAAAAAAAAAAAGGATAATAATAATAATAATCCACAGTATAGCCAAAAGACTTCAGTGAAAGATTACTTGCTCACCCTAAACTTTATTTCTAAGAGTGTTTCTCACTCTTTAGTAACACAGTGGACAGCTATGTAGTAACTCTCAAACACAACACATACCACAGAATTCCTCATATCTAAAGCACTCTAGAAACCTGTGCAGTCTTCTAGGTACCTCTTCCTGGAGCTTCTGGAGACCCTTCAATATTCTAGCCTTACTCAGGCCTTTGGACCCAGTTCACTCCTCCAGGGCCTAAGGTTAGATGAGGGTCCTTCCAAATGGACATTAGACTTTGACACGAGGGGGCTGTGAACATGAGCTCAGATTCCCATGCCTTTGAGAAGTCTGGCTATTTTCTGGTTACAGTGCTCTTAAAGAGAAAGAAATCTCCAATGTTGTTCCTCCATCTAGTGGCAGACATCTGCTTGGCTTTGATGTTCCCCTAATCACTCCAAGAATTGCCTGGGGACTAAGAGAACCATTTCAGTCAGTTTAGTTGCTCACACGTGTTGGAGATTAATTGCAATCTCTTTTTGCAAGTGAAAAGGCTCTCTGAAGGACAGTTTAAAAATTCACTTCCAATAACATTTTATTGATAAATTTTAAATCCCTGTCCTTCTTTGTTTTATATCAAAAGTAAACTTGAGGTTTCTACATCAGAGAACAGGCATTATTATTTTGCACACTGGTTTCCCATGTTGACTCTCCCCTTCCCTGTGGGACAGAGTAAGAAGAGCACTTAGAAAACTATGGGAAACACTACTCCAGAGTATTGAATATTATTTGGAGTTAATTATTACTGATCTCTATTTCACTCTTTCAATAATGTTGAACAACAAAAGTATTCTTTACTGTTATGAATACGCACTGCCAGGAGGAACCCACAAATCTTGCCATTTGGAGTTTCTATAAAAACTCCACACAGAAGCTCCTCCTCCCTTCTGGAGAGAGGGAATTTGACTTAATCTTTCTAATGAAAATGAATTATCTGTTCAGAAAAGAGAAGGTTCCCAGATATTTGTAACTCTTTGAAAAGTAAAGTCATGGCCGAGGGCCTATAAACCTTAGAGTATGAAGAGAAAATGGTTCTGGAAGGAGGAGACACTGTCTTATAGCCTGCAGTTCATTATTCATTATTCTTAGTTATTACTTATTGCTTATTTCTGTCAAGCATGGATTTTATCCATTGTGAATGTGTAGGTGCTCTGTAATTATAATCTAATGTGAAATTCTCGTTATAAAGAATGACCAATTTGATATGCACAAATATCTTTAAAATGTAGAAGGTTAAGTTGCTTAAAATTTTGTAGCATTCATTGTATACCAAAATGTACTCAGAGGCAATGACTACAAAATGGTGCATCTGATTTTTTTTAAAATTGTATAGCATTTTGAGACCTTATTGAAAAAAGTTATCAGAGAATAATTTCTAGTTAAAGTAAGAAAACGAACCAAGCGATGTTCTTCTTTATTCCAAAAATTTGTGAGCATAAAATAACTAAAATAAATTGCTTTTCCAGAAAAGCACATTCAAGTTTTAAAATTCTGAAGCTTCAGTTAATTTATTCTAAATGATCTCTTATTGACAGTCTGTTAGTTATAGAAGGAATAACATGGTTTTAACTTGGGTTCACCATAAGCAGACCCTGACAAGCAGATTGGAGTATCTTTGGCTGACAATCCCAGACATCAGCGACAAGGGGAAGGATGAGGCAGGAAAGGGGCCAGCACAGAGTAAATGAAGAAATAAGCAACCTCTGGGGATCCTGGGACACCATATGGAACCTCCTCAGCAAGTTCCAGTGAGGAACCAAGAACATGAGTTGCTTATTCAGCAATTCCCATTTGCCATTGGTTGCGGCCTGCTCCCAAGGCATAGGTCAAATATGCACCAGTGGCTGCAGAAAGTCACTAGTGTTTGTAAAAAGGATGGAAGTAAAAAGCCTTTGGTGTGAAGGGAAACTGAGAATGCAGACAGCATATGGCCGGGTACCACAACATCTGCTACTGCATGGGTTTGGCATCAGAGAGACCAGAACTAAGTCACTGAATAACTAAACTTCACTTGCAAATGAAGTAACAAAAGTGTCTACCTCTCAGGCTTGTTCTAAAGATTGAATGGGATTCTGCATAGGAAGTTTTGTACAATATGAAAAGTCAGCCATCTGATAAAATTTTCATCACCATCAGCATTATAATTAGCCTGACATTAACTAAAATATGAATAATTAAATTGGTGAATATTTGAATGAAATATGCAAGGACATTTTCTTTTCTGTTATTTTAGTGGTAGTACGTATTCTACTTGGATCTGGCATTCAGCATTTGCTTTTGTGCTTCAAGAACTTCTCTGGTTGTGTGCTACAGTGACACACCATAGTCAGAAACATCATAGTTTCTGCCCTAACAAGTAGCTGATGTTGACAGCCTACTCATTGTATGTCTTTGTACTACTTATTCCAACGTGACAGCTCATCTACCCTACAGGAAAAGAAAAGTAGGATTTTGTTGAGAAAAAAAAAGCAAACATTAAAAGTTATAAAAGGAAATCAGTGCAATCTAAAAGAAGAGTGATTTTTAAAAAAAAGCAACTGTTTGTCTGATTTCTTATACTTTTTAATCCAACTCTTTGAAGCACAAAGCTCCTATTTTCTTTAAAATATCATACAAGGCTTTCATTAATCATTTCAGAATTGCACTCTGAGAATGATGATAAAATCTGAAAAGGAATTGTTACCAGTTTTCAAGATGGAAAGAAAAAGAAAACTATGGGAAACACTACTCCAGAGTATTGAATATTATTTGGAGTTAATTATTACTGATTTCTATTTCACTCTTTCAATAACGTTGAGCAACAAAAGTTTTCTTTACTGTTATGAATAATAGATGCCATAGCAGAAGTCAATAGAACCTCCTTTTTACTACATCACATGCAACAAAAAAATCAATAGAGTGAAAAGAAACACATTTCAGGTGGATTGTTATTGCTCTTCAAATGCATTAATGTAGGGTATCAGTAATACTGAAGGCCGAATAAGATTATTTTTAACTTTTCATAAGAAAATAAGGAATTGTTTTAAAATTGTTATTAGCAAAGACAGGAATATTTTAGTACCACTGCTCAATGGCACAAATACTGTCACCTATTAGACTTTAAATTATTTTTTAAACATTTTTATTAGTTGTTGATGATTTTTTTTTAATTTTATTTATTTATTGGTATGTGGTGCTGAGAATCAAACCCAGTGCTTCACACATGCTAGGCAAGCACTCTACCACTGAGCTACAATCCCAGTCCTAGATTTCAAATTTAATGGGTTATTTCTTCCTACACTTTTGATCTACAATTGGGTATTAGATGGGAAGGGCTTAAGAAGAGAAAGCATTGCACCTTTTTATTAAGTCCAAGAGTTGTGGTAGGAAAGTGGTAAAGGAAGTTCTTGTGAAAAGATACGTGGCCATACCAAGGTAATTCTGTGAGTTCCTGTGCCTTGGATTCTAGCTGAGGAACTTACATTGAAGTCTAGAAAATACAGTGTAATAAACCAGCTAAATAAAACTAACCTCAGGACTTGTGGTATAGGCAGAATTCTGAAATGATCCCTAATGATCCATGCTGTTTCATTCCCAATTAGAGTGGATGGAATTGGTGAATGTGACAGCTGTTATTTTTGCAGACATAATGAATGTTCTTAACCAATAGACTATAGGTTAGTCAAAAGGGAGATAATCTTCAGGGGCTTGATTTAGTGAGGTGAACCCTCTAAAATTAACCCACAGCTTCCAGCAACAAGGTGAGACAGCAGCTGGGAAGATGTCCATTGGACTTAGAACTAAGAACATTTTTATAATGAAAGTCTGGGTAGAGTAAAGCATACATTGTTTAAATTAAATATTCATTGGCTATTTACACATCACATTGTATATTTACATATTACATTGGCTTTACAGAGGAGCTGGTGAATGCAACCAGAAAGCTCTGAGATAGGAGAATAGGTCATAAGGAAAGTGATTGCTTCTGGATTGATTGCGGTTGTAAGCAGGAGGTGATGGCACCTAGGGGATCATGATAGGATTTGAGTTAAGGTTTTAAAACACATTTGGGAATGTGGAATACTCTTTTCTTATTTTAGGCCCTTATCTGTTAACTAATTAATCTGCCCCCCTTTCTCTGACCCTTGTCCTTAAATTTAGTATATCTTAGAATTTTTCTTTTATCTACAGGGTTTAAGTTAGAGGGATAAAAGGTAACTTATTTGTCTTTCCTTCCAGATGGTCTCTCTGTTTCAACTCTTCTAGAAAAGACTCTTAAAATGTGCTCCTTGAGCCACTGGACTAAACTAAATCTCAGTTTTCCGTGCTAAGGCTAGAAGGTGTAGCACCAAAAGAAAATACCCAGGACATTTTCAGATGCCACAGTCTTTCAAAGACCTAGTCCCCAAAGTCATTTTTATGACAACCAATGAACAGAATTGCTAAGGAGCACTTTCATTTAGTTAAAACATTAGCACTTAGAAAATCTATTCATTAATTCTTGTGATAGTAATCTTTGAATACAATAGAAAGCAACTGTGTCATTTCTAAATGAAAATGGGGATATTAGAGAAGATTGAAATGTCTGCTATTCTGCAAAGTCTTGTAAATCAGCCCAGAAATAAAAGGACTCATTAAATATTAACATAAAGGTATTTTTAAGAGATGTAGTATCTCCATTTCAAGAATAAACATTAGTATAAACCTTCAGTACGTTTAGTATTTATGAAAATTATATTCTTATTAGCTTGGAAAAAAAACCTGCTGTAAACTGGGCATGGTGGACACTCCTATAATCCCAGCTGCTTGGGAGGCTGAGACAGGAAGATAGTGAGTTGAAAGCCAGCCTTAGCAATGGCAAGGCACTAAGCAACTCAGTAAGACCTGTCTCTAAATAAAATACAAAAAAAGGGCTGAGGATGTGGCTCAATAGTCAAGTGCCCCTGAGTTCAATCGCTGATACCCCAAAATCAATAGTCATGGAAGATGCTATTGCCAAAATTTACTATGTGATCCTTTGGCTTTTACAGAGCTGTTCACAATGTGCAGAGTGACTGTGGCAAGCAGAGAAATAAGTTATCTGAGCTTTCTGACTTTTGCATACTTTCTTATGAGAAAATAATTATATGTGAAAGGCCAAAGCAAACAGAGCCCATAAAACTCCCTGCAAAAAAAAAAAAAAAAAACACTCAACACCAAAAAATAACCAAGTAATTTCTTGTGGATGGGATTAGTTTGGGGGCTTTGATTAGGAATTTTACTGCACTGTCCCCTAGAAATAAAGAAAGGAGGGGAGCTATTATTTTCCAGGCATGCACATGAAGTTATATGTTCAGGTTGCTCCCACGGTTCTAGTGACCATCTTGAGGAAGCCTTGAGGCGAAGCCTAAACATCTCCACCACTGATTGTCCTATTTTATACTGTTTTGCCCCTGAAATATTTTTTTCTTATGTCTACCTAAACTGTCTTGTGCTTTCAATTTGTTCACCCTTTCCAAACTACAACTATTTCCTTTTCCAGAATTGATACTCTAGATAAGTCATGAGAACTCCTTAGAACACCAGGGATATGAAAAGGAAAAGAAGAGCATGAAGAGAAAGTGTTAGAGAATCAGTCTCCAGGAGCAGTTTCTTAGCACCTAGTCCACCTGGCACATTGCTGATGCTAGGAAGCGCCCTTTTTCAATATTCCTGTGTTGATAATGATTGGGTAGTGACATTAGTAATGGTTATAACTATCAATTATTATAGAATAAGGTAGCATAAAATAATACAATAACCTAGTGTAAAATCCTTGTGATGGCTTAGTGAGTAAAGATATGTAAACTGACAAGGACATTACTTAGCATATAGTAAGCATGCAATATGTATTTTTCTTTAAAAAACAATATCCGCAAATGGAAATAAGCACAATAAAAGCTTGTTTTGAAGTCTGAGCAACTGGTTGTTAATGGGGAAAAAGGGCCTTGTACTTATTACATTCTTTGTACCAGATTGTGACAGAAGAGCTGAAGTTTTGTGAGGATTCAGGATGCCAAATGCCAATGTGTGTACTTTGGTTCAAAACATGGAGAACGGGAGAGAAGTAGTTAGTTAGCTCAAGGTTGAAGAAATAAAAGCAGACCATCCTTCCAGTTGCATAAGGAAAACACACATAATAACAAAGGCAGTCACATCCTACATTGTGATAGCATTTTTATTATTCATACTTTTAAATTTTCATTCTAGTCAGGCATGGTAATGCACACCTGTAATCCCAGTAACATGAGAGGCTGAGGCAGGAGGATCTCAAGTTTCAGGTCAGCCTCAGCAAGATAGCATAAACTTGTCTCAAAACAAAATGAGTTGGAATGTAGCTTAGTGGTAGAGTTCCCCTGAGGTCAGTCCCCACTATCTCATAATAATAAAAATGATAATGATAAGGATAATAATAATGATAATAATTCTGGCTACAGAATCAGATACATAAAAGCAAGATCTACTTAACATGTTTAAAAATGTTAAATGAACAGAATTTATAAAGTAACTTTACCATAATCACAAATTGGTAAAACATCAGGGAACAGGACTTGGGTTTCAAACTTATTATTTAAATAAAGCGCTCCAGAATCTTCAGTAGTTATAAATTTGTGATAATTTAATGGTGGCACTGTTGTTGCTAGTTCTTTGGGCAAGGCCTTTTATAGCTACACAGCACCTCCAAAAAATATGGAGATGTGAAAAGAAAATTTAAAACAGGTCTTTTTTTAAGCAAAATGAAAATTTAAACCATTAATGGGGCTTCAAATCATTTGTGCCAATTAAGGTACAGTTTGTATTCAATTAGTAACAGCACTGAATGATATTAGTATTGCGTAGTAACTATTATATGATCTTACTGGCCTATGTTATTAAGGTAAGCTAAGCTACTTCTCAATCTCCAAAGAAAGAACTGGGGTGCATATACCACTCATACTTTTCTGGTGCCTGACATTACAGTTCTCACCCACTCTAAAGATAATGGCTTTTGTGAAATCACCATGGTCAAAACCTTTTCTTGAGCCCTTGCTCTCTGATATTAAGAGGTTTTGGAGATTAATAAGCAAAGAATAATGCTACCCATGAAAGATTTTTAATTAGTTTTATCACATGGTACATAAATTTTTTGTGTAGTACTTAAAATGCCATGGATGTTTTATTTACATCACATTAAATGAGATGTAAAAGAACAATGATGTATGATTTAATCATTTGTATTATAAAGTATTTTAGCAAAGACTCTTTTTTAATTAAAGAAAATGTCAGTGATAGGATAGCGTTTGATATTAAATATTTTATACTTAATATTTATGAATATTATTGCTTTGATTAATATGTATCTAATGTGTTTTTAAGTCATTAATCTTGTTAGGCACAGAGTTTGTTTCTACTTAAAGGTTTATGTATCAAGAAAATTTATTTATACTTAAAATTATAACCTTATAAAAAAATAAAAAGAAGAGCTATGTCTCTGCTTTAAAAGTTGATTGTTAGCCGGCACAGTGGCACGACCTGTAATCTCATAGGCTCAGGAGACTGAGATAGGAGGATCATGAGTTCAAAGCCAGCTTCAGCAATTCAAGGTGCTAAGGAACTCATTGAGACCCTGTCTGTAAATAAAATACAAAATAGGTCTGGGGATGTAGCTCAGTGTTCGATGCCCCTGAGTTCAATACCCAGTACCAAAAAAAAAAAAAAAAAAAAAAAGATTGTTTTCTGCATCCATATGTACCCTTGAGTTTATTTTGTTGAATCCACATTTAAAACTGGTATTTGTGGTTTAGAATGTAGATTTCAACTCACCACTAATACACTCTCCATTATGTTAATATAATTTCCATCAGATCTTTCTTCTGGCATTCACGACTCTCTTAACTGACTCGATAGACACAATTAAACAGTTTAAGCTCTCATTAATCCCCAAAATGATATTTCCATTTCAGATAGAGTTTTTTTCATAGATTTCCTAAAAGTGTATCATGTTTATTTGTCCTTGCAAACATGCTTATTCAGCGCTTCATTTTAAATATTCCTGTGGCCTCTTTATCAACTCAAAATCTCAGCCAAGAGCCTTTCACTGAGGAGTATGGTCTTTGCAAGGACTTCATAACAAGGAAAAATGAGTCTAGAGCATATAAGATAGTGAGGGATGGTAAACAGAGAAGTATGGGAGAGGGACTGGAGGGCAATGCCTGTAAACTTTTGGAGGACACTGACAACCTGACTAAAGTATTTGGAAGACTGTCACATAGAAGAGGAATTCCTCATTTTTGCATTAGGTCTAGAGTCTAGAAAGTCTAGGCTAATTTGGGAGAGGTTTTGGTAAAACAAATATCTGACTCACTTCCATGAAAGAAATTCATACTAATTTGAGCAATTAAATATTCATAGCATATAAAATACCCCAAGCTCTATTAGATTGTGATAGAGATAGTTCATTATGTTCCCATACCCATCCATTCACCCTTTCTTTCCTCACAGAGCTTCCATGTTTTAGATTGCCTTAAGTCATGACTGACATTTTTCAGCCTACTTTGTGTTGAGTTCTAGTCAATGAGATTTGAGCAGAAGTGCTACTTTGGGTGACTCAAATCCCAGGTTATGCCCCTAAAAGAAATAGACTAGTGTTGTCTTGGCCCCTTTTACCTTCCTGACAACTCAATGATACAGAGAACAAGAGTAGCTGCCTTGTACTATGAGCACAAGGTCAAAATGCACAAACAAGGGTGGAAATTGCTTTATTGGTGCAAGCTACCTAGCCCTGTTTGGTTTTGAAAGAATGGAATGAATTTTATCTCTAATTTAAGCCACTGTATTTTTTAGTTCTCTTTGTTATGGCAATTTAGATAGCCCCAATACACTAATATCTCTTTTATGATAAATTATATTTTTATAATAAATCTTTTATTAGTTTCAACTAATTTTCCTTCCTGCTTCCTTTTTATTTCTCAAACTACACATTCATATGTTCCTACAGGTAAATTATTAGTTTCCTCTTCCTTTATAACCAATTTCTGTGAGTTTACCCCCTTAAAAAACACCCATTTAAAAGCTCACAGCTTCTACAGATCATAAATTTGGTTCAGTATAGCTGAGTTCTCTTTTTAAGTCTCACAAGGCCAAAAGCAGGGTGTTGGCTAGACTGAGCTCTTATTTGGAGCTCAGGGTCTTCTGTCTTGCCCATTCTGATATTGTCAGAAATAAGTTGCTTGTGGCTATTGGTCTAAAGTCTCCATTTTTTTTTTTTTGCTATGTTCCAGGCAGGGATTGCTTCAACTCCTTGAGGCCAGTCTCATGTCCTTTCCATGTGATTCTATCATTCTCAAGCCAGTAAATTGCACATGAGATCCCTTCATGCTTCAACTCTGACTTACCTATATGCTGCAAAGTAGAGAAACCTTCCTGCTTTTAAAGGAAATGAGAGTAGGTCTCATTTCTGCCTACCACAGTAGGAAGGACACTTACAACCAGCTCCTAATAATAGCTATCTCATATGTGCTTACCCATAAACATTTAATAGACATTTAATAGATGTTCATTGCCTTGAAGATGATATTTCAGTTATGAATGTTGATTGCCAAATATCATTTGATGCTATTGTATAAATATCAAGATAAACCAGATCATATTCAAATCAACAGGATTCATAGCATATTTTGAAAATATTTCATATTTTATTCTATTATATTTAGTTTTTTAATATAAATTTTTAAGGATCTGGTGTAGACATAAAGATGAGAAATACAAAAATTCATGTTCTTTTATATGCATTATTAACCTTTAGGTTAGCTTTGCCAAAACATTTCAGGAAAGCTAGTCTTAAACTTAGTCATTACTCTGAATAACTTAAGGAAAACAACCTACTTGCCCTTTTATAATTAGTCCTTTAAGCACATTCTATTTTTCAGTTATTGGTCTATCCTTAATCTTAAGAATAATTTGACATCAGACAAACCAATCTTAAAATATTTTTCTCTAATTATTAACTTGCTGTTCTATTTTAACTCACTTGAATAAAAGCCCTAAGTTCTCATAAGGGTCTATGGAGTCCCACATGATCCGTTGTCCCACCAAGCTCTGACGTTCTCTTCTACCACTGGCTTTACAGGTACTCTATGGTTGCTGCTTTCTTTGGAACACTCCCTCATTGCTTCAGGTCCTTTGTCAAATGTCTCACTGTAGTTGAGGCATTCCCTCTACACCTGATTCAAGATAGCAGGCCCCTCTGGCCACCACCCTGTCCTTTTAGCCAGCTTCATGTTGCTCCATGCACTTAAAATCACATGGTACATTATACACTAAATCATTGTTTTGTGGCCTGCCTCTCTCCACTAGAATGAAAGCTCCTTGGGTGTGGAGACTTTGTTTTATACATTGCTGAATCCCCAGTGTCTGCACATAATTGACATCTAGTAAATATTATTGAATGCTCGAAGGCATTTCAGAAAAGGAAAATTATACCAGCTGGAGAATTCATTTACTCTGCAGAGTAGCACCAGCCTTGTAGTACACAAGAGCCTCATCTTCCTTAACAACATAACAGAATGTGAATGGCAACAGAAAAGTAGCAAGTTTGACAGGAAAGTAGAAGGCAAGGTAGAGTGTGTTAGTTGGGAAAAGTAGCATTTAGGTGGATTCTGACGCTTTTATTAAACGTTAGTGCAGACCACAGACTTTATCACACCCCACCAGAGAGTTGAAGAAAACGCTGTGTTAAAGATTTAATGATAAGAACAAGTACCCTCAACACCTACTACTATACTATATCTGCTGTTCTTGCCTCTACCAGTGACGACATGCTTTAGCAGGATAATTGCAAGTTTTGAAGTCACTTGTCACATTGAACACTTATTAACCATTTTTAGCATAAGGGGTGAAGTTTTTTTAATTGTTCCTCAAGTATTTTAGTTACATTGTAGGTGTTAACATTTTACTTTGCTTATCTTTTCTGCTTGCTTATAAAGCTTTTATAGTCATTAGGTTATCAAAATAAAATTATAAAAATTAAACATCAAAATTATCAAATATAATAATTGATGAAAAGCCTGTAATTAATCACCTGGGACATGGAGGCAGTTGTAGTCATTCCCTTTAAACTTATTTTAAAAGAAAATCATCTTTCCTTTTTAATTTTTTATTTTAAAAATTTTGGGGGGGGTTCATGGTAGCATTATTTTATTGTATTTTTTATTTTTTAAAAAAAATAAATAACATTACAAATCTTATTACACATATAAAGCACATTTTTTCATATCTCTGGTTGTATATAAAATGTGTTGACACCAATTTGTGTCTTCATGCATGTACTTTGGATAATAATGTCCATCACATTCCACTTTCCTTGCTAACCCCCTGCCCCCTCCCTTTCCTGCCAACCCTCTGCCCTATCTAGAATTTGTCTATTCCTCTCATGCTCCCCCTCCCTACCCCACTATGAATCAGCCTCCTTATATCAAATAAAACATTTGGCATTTGATTTTTTGGCATTGGCTAACTTCACTTAGCATTATCTTCTCCAACACCATCCATTTACCTGCAAATGCCATGACTTTATTCTCTTTTATTGCTGAGTAAAATTCCATAATTGTATGTATTTACAAGTAGCGAGGTTTCAATACATGTGTGTAATGTGTAATGATCATATCAGACATTGCTTCAAATATTTTTTTTTTGTCGTGCCTGGATTGAACCCAAGGCCTAATATGTGTTAAACAAACACTTTACCATTGAGCTACACCCTCAGCCCTAGCATTTCTTTATGTTGGAAAATTGAAAATATTTTCTACTGTTTTGAAATATACAATTAATTGTAAACCATAGTTATATTACTATGCAATATAACATTGTAGATTATTCCTCCTAATTCTAATTTGTATCTATTAGCTATCCTTTTATTTGTACCTCTTCACAATGAATATCACAACTTCTGGTAATATTCTCCCTACTTCTATAACTTCCACATATGAGTGAAAATATTTGATATTTGTCTGACTTACTTCACTTACCATTATGTACACTATCTTCACCCATTTCACCACAAATGACAGGATTTAATTGTTTCATAGCTGCATAATACTTCACTGTATATGAACTTTATCCTTATCCATCATGGACACCTAAGTTGATTTCATGCATTGGCTATCATGAATAGTGCTACAATAAACATGGGAGTATAGATACCGCATTGACATACTGATTTCCTTTCCTTTGGATATATATACAATAGGAGAAATATTTCAGAACATTGATCTGAGAAACATATTTTGGACATGAACCCAAGAGCACAAGCAACAAAAGAAATTAATTGCCAAATGAGATTACATCAAACAAAAAAGGTTCTGCACAGCAAAGGAAACAATCACTGGAATGAAAAGACAACCCACAGAAAAGGAGAAGATATTTGAAGACTATTAATCCATCCAGCAGTTACTATCCAGAACGTACAAGAAACTCAACAACTCAATGGCAAAAGAAACAAATGATGTGATTTAAAAATGCATAAATGATCTGAATAGACATTTCTCAAAAGCAAATAAGAAAATGGCTGAGTATGTAAAAAAAATGCTCCACATCACTCATCATCAGGTAACTGCAAATCAAAATCACATTAAGCTATCTCACCCCACTTATAATGACTATTACAAAAAAAGGCAAAAAAATCAACAAATTTCATCAAGGATGTGAAGTTGGGGGAGCTCTCAGACACTACTCAGAGGAGTATAAATTATGGAAGGTAGAATAGAGGTTCCTCAAAGAACTAGAAAGCATCCCTCTTTTTAATTGCTAATTCATGGGAACAAATAAAAATCCCCTTGTTGAAGAACAATGAACAAGAAGATCAGTGTATTGCATTTGCTTTTAATGGCCTCATATATAACTGTGCCAGGTGACTAGGTATATTTATGTTCACATGTGCCTGGAAGGGATGTCTATGTAAAGGGACCAGCTACTTCCTTAAAGCTTTAAAGATCCAAAGGAGGTAGACATACCTCAGACAAGTAAACATGTTTTATAACAGACCTGTCCAAAATCAAAATATACCACAGCACTTAGAGCGTATACGTTCAACAAATATTGAATATAGCTTTGAAGTGCTGAGCTGGAAACACACAAGCTGCCTTTCTGTTCCACATATCTGACCATCTGTCATATGTCTCATATGTCACTGGGTTTTGTAGCTGGAATTCTTACATTAGAGAAAGGCTAGATGAGTTGTCTTCCAATTATTTTTGTTTCTATAAGATTATTCAATCATTGCTTAGTTTTGAAGGGAAGCATTGCCAGATGTGAAGATGAATAATATTAATTTTCACTTCATTGCTACCACTAATTAAAGCAAGTGAAACAATTAAAAGAATCTATCAGAAATATATCTGAATACTGCTTTGAATGTTACTAAATTCTAATAAAAGGCTAAGGATAATTCTAAGTCCTTAGACATATTTTAGCATTAACTCTTTGTAAACAATCATCATTTGAGTGAACTATTTATCGCTTGAGATATTTTGCAAGTTGGATTTTTGAAGTATTTTTATCAATTAAATATAAATGAAATCCCTTTTAAAGGGACTTAAATCTTTTATTTTCTTTATAATTTGCACCAAACAATGTAATAATAGTATGTTTGAGTTTAATTTTTATTTTTATAAAGGTATATAACTAAACAGATAAGCCCTACATATCAATTATTTAACATAATAAAAGCTTGTAGTTTGCTTTTATCATGGTCCAATATGCATTAGTAATGGAAGTTGGGAGATCCAGCTCTTTTTCACATTAAGGGATCTTAGTTTTTTTTGTGTGTGTTTTTAGTTTTTTTTATCCAGTGCCATTCCCTTTCTTTTGGTCTTCAAAATCTCTCTTCAGCATGTGAGTAGAAAAATGAAAGTAAGAATCACCCATAGGAGATTTTTATGAACCAGACTTGGCATTGCCACATATCTTTTGGATTTAGAATGAATTGATCAGAATGCAGCCACTTGGCCACTCCTAATTTTAAAGGAGTTTTGGAGCTTTAGTCCATCCATGTACCTAGGGGGAAAAAAGGAAAAAGAAAAATTGGATATTGCCAAACAATAATAGTCTTAGCTGTAGTTCACCTTCTGGTCCCAAATATGTGGTTTACTCTTCTTCCTGAACATGAAAGACAAGCACCTTTCTCCAGAGTCTAAGTTCATCCCTCTATGCAGCTCAAAGTCTGTATTTCTGAATAGAAGGAAATTCCATTTTCTTTATTTTTAATTTTAATTAGCTATACATCATAATTAAGTTAGCTATACATTTTAATAGGATACAGCTGATATAAAGCATAATTTCTTCAAGTTTCATCCTTGGTTAAATATATATTGCAAGATTTTCTCCTTTATTTAAATTTGAATAATATTCCATTATGTGAATATGGCACATTTCCTTTCTTCATTGATCCATCAGTGGACCTGTAGCTTATTTCCGTGTCTCAGTTATTGTGAATGGGACTATAATGAATGGGAGTGCTAAAATCTCTTTAAGATCCCAATTTCTATTATCTTAAATACATACACAGAAGTGAGATGGCTGGGTCATATGGTAATTCTATTTTTAATATTTTTGATAAATCCTTGTATTGGTTTCCACAGCAACTACACTATTTTGCATTTTCACCAACAGTGTAGAAGGGTACCAATTTCTCCCCGTATCCTCGTTAACACTTGTTAATAGCCATCCTTAAAGATGTGAGGTAATATCTCATTGGTTTTCATGTGGAGTTCTTTAATGATTGGTAACATTCAGCATTTTTAAATATTCTTGTTGGACATTTGTATATCTTCTTTGGAGGAATGTGTATTCAAGGTTCTAGTTTACTTTCAAAATCATAGTATTAATTTGTTTTTGTTATCAAGCTGTAGAATTTCCTTATATATTTTGAGTATTATCCCCTTACCTGATATATGGTTTGCAAATATCTTTTCCCATTCTATCTATTGCCTTTACACTTTGTTTCCCCTGCTGTGTAGAAACTTAGGTTTAATGTATTTCATTTGCCTGGTTTGTTTTTGTTGCCTATGCTTTGGCAACAAAATCATTACCTAGAACAATATTGTGAAACTTTTCCTCATTTATTCTTTACAGTTCCAATCTTATATTTAAGCCTTTAATCCATTTTGAGTTGACTTTTGTGTATGGTAGAGGGTAAGGGTCCAATTTTGTGCTTTTGCATGTAAATATCTCAACATCATTTGTTGACCTAACTTTTCCCTATTTTGCATCCCTGAAAACTTTTTTGAGAACAGTTCACCATATATGCATGGATTGGTTTCTGCACCTTTAATTGTGTTCCATTGGACTATACATCTGTCTTTATACTATAATTATACTATTTTAATTAGCTTTGTCATGTATTTTAAAATCAGACATTCTAATGCTTCCAACTTCATTTTTCTTTCTTATAAAGGCTATGTCTATATAGGGTCTTTTGTGATTCCACATGAATTTTGTACTAGTTTTTTTCCATTTATGTGAATAATGCCATTGAAATTTTGATAGGAATTGCATTCAGTCTGTCTATTGCTTCTAGTAGTACAGTGATTTTAACAAAATTAATTCTTTCAACCTATGACCACTGGCTAGTTTTTCATTTGTATCTTCTTCAATTTCTTTCATTAGTATTTTATAGTTTTAAGATACAAGACTTTTACTTTCCTATCAAGCTTATTCATAAATATTCTTATTTTTGGTGCAACTATAGATGAAATTGTTCTCATAATTTTCTTTTTGGATAGTTACTTGTTAATATATCAAAATGAGACTGATTTGTATGTTCATTATTGTGTCCTGCAATATTAATGAATTTTCTTATTAGTTCTAGTAATTATTTTTCTCATGAACTCCTGATGGTTTCTATATATAGAAATATCATGTAATTTGCAAACAGGGACAATATTGCTTCTTTCTTTCAGATTTGGATGGCTTTAATTTCTCTTTCTTAGCTAATTGCTCTGGTGAGGACTTCGGTATTTTGTTGAATAAAAGTAGTGAGAGTGAGCATCCTTGCCTTGTTTCTTATCTTAGAAGAAAAGCCCTAACTTTTCACCATTGTGGGTGATTAGCTGGGGAATTTTCATATATGACCTTTATGATATTGAGATAGTTTTCTTCTAGTCATAGTTAATTTAAGAGGTTTTTAAATATAAAAGGGTATTGAATTTTGTCAAATGCCTTTTCTGGATCTATTGAGTTGTCCATGAATTTTTTTTATCCCCAATTCTATTAATGTGGTGTACCACATTAATGATTTTCATAGGTAGAACTATTCTTACTTTCCAGGGATAAAGCCTACTGGTAGTAGCATATGACACTTTTAATGTGCTTCTGAATTGGGTCTGTTCTTATTTCTTAAACATATTCCTCATACAGGATGCATTCTTTTGCTATTCCCTTTCAATCTAATGGCAGCTACTTCAAGGCATCATGCCCTGGGAGCTTAAGAGAAAGGTTTGGTTTCTGGCAAGGACTTGCCTGCTTCCTGGCTTGTAGACAGCCCCCTCTAGCTGGATGGTTCTGTGGCCTTTCCTTAGTATACTGAGAGAGAGCTCTGAGGTCCTTCCTCTTCTCAGGGGACACTAATCCCATCATGAGACCATCCCCACCCCATGAGCTCATCTTAACCTAATTACCTCCCAAAGTCCCAATTCTCAAATGCCATCACACAGTGGGGCAGCGGTAACTTAGTAATTCAGCAGATGATTTTGAGGTACAGTGGAGACACAAATGTTCAGTCCATTATACGTGCTGAGTAGTTTGGACTGTATTCTAAAGTCATGGAGAAAGTAATGAGAATTAAAAGCAAAGAAATAATATCAGACTTCTGCATCAGAAAAATATCTATGCATATGATGTTGGAAAATGAGTAGAGTGGGGAAGACTATAGCAGAGAATCAAATAGGAGATCACTCCTTTGTCTTTTCTCGTATTGAATATGTGAGTCTAAGAAATGCACTATTCTCTTACTATGGCCATTTGTTACACATTTGTACATTTGTAATATAATTGCCTTGGAGTTATTTCAGTTAATAGTAATTAATAAAGAATCATAAAATTATTTGCATTATTACTTACAGTTTTGATTGAGGAAGAGGTTTTGTTTTCAGGGTCATCAATTCTTAGTGGATATGTTCTATGTTCTCTAATTATTTTAATGGCACATTTTATGATGGTTTTTTTCACACAATGTTTATAATTAATTACGAGCTTTTTTCTTGATTTAACAAATCTAATAAAATTGCTATTTCCATATAACTAGAAGAGAGAAAGCACTTGAAAATAATTACTTTTCTGCTGTGTATTTATGTATTCTTAAATGATTAAAGGAAGTAGCTAAATAATAACTATCTGAAATGAAATGAATTATTCAACATGTGGAATCAGATATTTGATCCCATTTTGATGTGTTCATAGTTCTTTATCTCAATTAAATTATATAATTCAAGTTTTAAAATTGTGATATAATTATATTACTTTCTATTCTAAGTAAGATTAGGAATAAAAATAATTGCTAATTGAATGTGGCAAGAACTATGGCAGGGACTTGACATGTACCCCATAATTAATCCCTTTGGTGACGTTAATGAGGGTCTGTGATTACTTCCATTTTGTCCTGTCAGATGACTTGCCCAGGCCCACATGGCTAGTAAGTGCTGGAGTGCAGATTGGTACAAAGGCTTTCTAACTTAGAGGCTGAGCTCTTAACCACCACCCTGTTCAACACTGAACTACCTCTGTTATGGGTGGAGTAATTGTGAGCCTTCACTCCCCTCAGAAATATATCAAACAATTTCAGACTATTTAATTAGAATTTTCTTTATCATTGGGCCATTTGATTCTATGCAGCAACACTCAGTTTGAGGCATTTGAATTAGTATCCAACTTAAGCAAAGCAAATATATTAATAATAATATGTTATTCACAGAAGTCAACAGATAATTGTTGATCAACAACAGCAAGCTTTGAAGCAGGTTCTGGGATGCAGAAGGGGTCCCTGTCCTAATGATATTTTCAGTCTAGTGGAGACAAATAACATTAAATAAATCATCTTCCAAACCCAATTCTCCTGAGTTTGTCTAATTCATATTCTGCTATTCTAATAGTTAAAAATTATAATTGCCAAATGGGGTGAACGTATGAATTCTATAGTATCAAATCCTGCCTCTGTTGTGGGATACCAAGAGATTGAAGAGATTTATTGAAGGAAGACTGTACTCAAAAATAATAGTTTGAGATAGTTAAGAAAAGCATTGATTGAAAAGGTTTATAGTAGTTAGACAACATGGTGCAATGGACTAAGTTTCTAAATTTTCTTTCTTCTTTCTTTCCTTTCTTTTTAATATTTTTTTTCAGCCCTGGGAATTGAACCCAGGAAAACTCTACCACTGAAATGTATCCCCAGCCCTTTTAATTTTTAAAATTTTGAAATAGGGTTTCACTAAGTTATCTGGACTGGCTTCAAATTTATTATCCTCCTCCCTTAGCCTCAGCTAGGATTACAGGGGTCCAGGTTAGTGAAGTAAATGTGGAATCTAGAATCAAATAGATTTTATAATAGACTCTGGAGCTGCCCCTTACTAAATGTAACCAAGTCAAGCTGCCTCTCAGAACCAGTTTACTAACTGGTAAAATATTGATAACATCAATGTATTTAACATTTACTGGGTGGCCTCCTCTGTGCTGGTTTAACCTATCTCATAGCGATGTAATTATATCTAAATATTTTATTAAAAGCCCCAGGTACATAGTAGTTATTCAAGAAAGTTAGTTCTAGTTCTCTCCCCTCTAGACCCATTTTTCTTTATTTATTTTATTTTAACCTTTATGTCTGCAAGTATGAGACATGCCCAGAAGTGGCCAGGCTATGGAAAAAAACTCATTCAAAACACAGTCTTCTTAAACCAAATTGAATAGGTTCTCTCTGTCTATAGACCGATTGACTCTACAAAGTCAAACAAGTCATTCCAGTAAGAAATGTACTTTTCTAGAAGGAAAATCTATTTGGAAAGTTGTAGTATGGTACAAGATAAGCTTCTTTTAATAAGAAACTCAACTTTTCACATAACTTTACATTTTCTGCCACACGAGGTCCTGGGAGATCTAGGGCTGATGGAATAGTTCTGCTCTCATCACCATGTGGCCTCCATCTTTGGTCTGAAATGGCTGCTTCTCTTTATACTAGAAGATCCAGAGGGAGCCTACATCACCTCTGATCAGTTCTTGCCAGCAAAGATTTGTTCATGTGGTCATGCCTGTGCTTAAAGAAGAAGAAATTCTGTGATGGATGATATTCTGTTCTGCTCAAACTCCTCAAGACTCTATACCTAAAAGGTAAAAGAGGAAAATGGATGTCAATTAGGATCAGAAATCTCCACAGTTAAAGTATAAGATTGGCAAAATACACTCATGTTTGGAAAAAATGTCTTGGATAAGAAGTTTTGAATATTGATCCTAAGCCAGAGTTCTGGGGCCTGGGCTAACCACAGAGGTGCTTCTGGATGTGAGATATGGAATAAAATGTAGTTCAAGGGGCTGGGGCTATAGCTCAGTGGCAGAGCACTTACCTAGCACATGTGAGACACTGGGTTCAATCCTTAGCACTACATAAAAAAATAAAATAAAATAAAATAAAATAAAGGCATGCTGTCCATTTACAACTGCTGAAAAAAAATTAAATGTAGTTCAAGAGGAATAAAGTAGACAGATTTGAATATTATGGAAATAATAGCATCATTTAGAGGTTAGATTTGAAGAAGCACAGAAAACAAGCAGAAGGCTCTAAAATAATCTAGATAAGGAATGATGAGGCAATGATGATAGAGATAGTTTTGAGAGGTTTTGTTTTATTTTTCTGGTGTGATGGGGATCCAACTAAGGGCCTTTTACATACTAGGCAAGTGCTCTTCCACTAAGCTATGTCACCAACCCTTCAAGAAGTATTTTAAAAGTTAGAAATCAGATAACTTTGGGACATATATCAGGTGGAATACACTAAATGTTATTGCAAATGAAATTTTAATAATTATAATCCATAGGACTTTAAAATCTGTATCGATTAGAATACACTGAAATCTGATCACAAATAGAACCTCAAATATTTAATGACTCAAAATGATAGAAGTTTATTTCTCATCCACATAATGGACCAAGAGCAGGGTTCTGATTGGCAGGTTGCTCTCCATGAAGTACATGATCTTGGCATTCTTGCTCCATCCACTTCAAATTACATTTAACCTGTTATATTTTAAGTACCACATTTTATTCACTGGCATTTGTAGTAATGAAAATAATGCTGTCATTGAGTTTATAATAACTGCAAATTGAAAGGTATGAAGAAAGAATGAATGCATAATCATATTATAAAAATATCCATTATGGGGAAAGTGCCCTCATTATATAAGAAATATCTTTTGACCTTTAGATACATTCAGTGGAGAGTTTCAAAAGTTGAAATATTTCTACACAAATTTCACTAGTTTTCTAAAGAAGGTTTAAATTGCTTATGCTGGAATCTTTCCCAGAGAGATATGATCAATAAATGACACTCTACCCCACATTTTAAAAGTTGTATTCATTTTTTATTCCCAAAGGACAGAAATATTATTAATTTTAGAATTAGTTTCTTTAGGCATGTTAACAATTATATTACCACATGTTCAGAGTGGTACCTTTTAGTTTCCTGGAAAACTCACTTATGTGGAATGGCTGATTGTCCATCAAGGGTATGCAGGTTAGGTGTCATCAGAGAGCTTGGCTCTCCTCAGGGAAATGTGGGCAGTTCCTTATTTTAAAAAGACAAAAGTATAGAGGAGAGCACTTTTCTTAGATTACACTTCTAAAACAAGCAGAACTCATTCTCTGGCCAGTATTTTTTTCCTATCAGAGGTCTACTGTGACTAGTGCTACAGAATCCAGAAAGAAGAAATTTTCAGTCAGTGAAGGTAGCAATATTTAATGACTCACAGATGGAAGGAGTCAAAGATTAAGGAAGCCATTGAAACTGGTAATTTAAAAAAAAAATGTTACTGGTGGCCCTCAGGGAAACAATTTCAGAAAAGTGTTGAGACTGACTTAAAAGAAATAATTGAGGTGGATATGGGCACTTTCCAGTACAATTTTATTGCTATTTGAATTTTATATAGAAAAGTTAAACCTGGTATATATTTCAAAATTACTTCAGGAAAAACTGTTTCCCTTTAGGTAAAAAAAAAATTAATGGTAAGAAGTGTATATTTCTATTACAGAGTCAGTGCATTAGTTACTGCTCATAGAGGGAATTTCTGGAGGCTACAGAATTAAGCTTCTTAGGAAAGATTGGTAATTATGACACCATTATAATTGTTCTTATGCCAGGTCAATATATAATGTCTATTCAAAATTAAAACAAGGTTTGTTTAAAGCAGTGTGAGAAACATGTAAATAAGCACCACCCTTCCATATTTCATCTTACCAAACCCTCCAGAAGTTATCAGGGAATTGCATTTAGATACTATCTGTTGTTTATGTAGATATGAAGGGAAACTTGAGTCAGTTGTATTTATCCCAAATACAACATGAACAATTTTTCTTGCATATCCTACCCTGAACTGTACATTTAGAAGAGAAAACTGATCCTAAAAATTTCTTATAAAAATCACATCTATTCCTATCATTTATACTTTTATAATATGTGGTTTGTTTGAAGTGCCTTCTCCTCAAAGAAATAAATTTGCTTAGTTCTGTTCTATACTGTTATAGTATTATTTCATCTGTGTGCTATATCCTGGTAAGTTTATTAGCCCCAAATTTAAATTCATTGGAATATTCATGTTCCTTTAAAATGTTAATTTACTTTTTTTATAAAATATTTTTTAGTTGTCAGTGAATCTTTATTTTACTTATTTACATGTGGTACTGAGGATCGAAACCAGTGTCTCATACATGCAAGGCAAGTGCTCCGCCACTGAGCTACAGCCCCAGCCTGTCAATTTACTTTTTTTAAATTTACTGTTATTACCTGAAGCTATCTGCTATGATAAACCTTTTGTGTTTAAATTTTAAGACATCCAGTTATTAAGCTCTGCGAAATTTTTCCATTTTAAGGCATTCTAGTCACCAACAAAAAATGAGAAAGGAATAGGAGAGCATAAAGAAATAATTTAGCACAAAAATAAGGTATTTATTTTAAAGTTTTAAAAATCATTAATGAAAATAAATGTGTAGAAAGCAACAATCCATTACTGGGAATATGTTTAAACATGACTATTTTCATATCTCTCTTAGATAAGATCTTATCCAAAGACAACCCCTCTGTTGCCTTTGGGTGACAAAGACAGGTAACTTTTAATGTTCATAATAAGATTGATTATCTTCAGGAAGATCCATGGTGAATTTGTTAACCAGGAGGCTCATTTATTCTGAGAATATAACCAGGAGAATCATTACTAGAGGGCTATTTACATTTTAAATATCTTTACTCCTATTTTAAGGGAAGAGAGGCTGCCATCTTCTGTCTGCTTTGTTTATTTCTGCACAAAATGGACCTGTTCAAACTTAGGCTAAGTAATTGTATAAAATGTTGAAGTTCATCATTGTTCTGTTTCATTTTTTAAAAAAGCACATACACATGGCATTTATAATATGTATTCCTCTACTACATGAGAAACTATTGCAGAAACCATCTAATTCCTCTTTTTGAAACAATTTGATCCTGGAGTTCAGAAACAAACATTAATGTTCTTTAGTTCTAAAATATTCTAGAACTTTTAAAGCACATATGTATAATTATAAAGTAAAATAATAATTAAAAGAAAACTCTGAGGTTAAGACTATCTGACTAATGAATGTGTGAAAGATTCTGGACTCAGATGTTAATAACAAAATCTGAATTTTATATTTTAAGGCTAAAACTTCCTAATTTAATCTCCTATACTTTTGCCCCTTTTTAAATTTCACCATCACCATAAGAAATGCTTTAATGAGGTTAATGCTGTAAATAATAACAGTGAAATGTGTATTTCTAGAAAGTGCCTGGGAACCACAAAGTGTGCAGGGGAGCCACCTAGCTTTGTTTGAATAGCAGAACCACAGACCATGCATAATTTGATGAGGATTAGTGCCATCTTGTGGTTTGTTGCAATATTGCAACAAAACTGCACTAGCCTGTGGGTTTATTAGGGATTGTTTGAAGCAACAAATGAAACTTTTTATATTATATATTTATTAAAGGTTAATTCACATGCCAGTGGCCTAATAAAATTATTTGAGTTAACTTGAAAGTATATTACAATAAAATGACCTCTAAGAAGTGAAACTTCTTTATTATGAAATATAATAAGTCAGCATTTTCCAAAAAAGATATTCAGGGCTTACTGGTTCTAAAAGACAAATCCTAGAAAAATAGTCTTTGGGGTCATAAAAGCCTCATAAATGCTGTATTCCACCACCCACCCCACTTCCTGTAGAGTCATAGCACACATTTAACTATTTAAAGACTGGAGATAATATATCTATTTAATTTACTTCCAAATCAATATTTTCCAAATATGCTTGACCATGGAACTCCTTATTTAAAAAACAAACATAGCTATTAATATCACCAGTAATAACTTGTTGAAAGAATCTTGGTCAAACATGGAAGACAAGACATTATTTACTACAAATCTAACCCTAACTTCAAAGAACAATGTCTCCTATTATCTATACTAGAATCACAACAAAGCTGAAAGGTCTTGAACTATTAGGGACTCTCCATCACTAAGGATACCCCAAGTTAAGATCTTAAAAACAATTATAAATACTTGAAAGTTGGCTATTAAAAATTACTAAATTTGGGGGAAAGGTGTATACTCCAGTGTTAAAACACTTGCCTAGCATGCATTAGACTCTGAATTCAATTCCCAGCCCTGAAAGATAGTTACTAAATTTTGAAAATAGTACCCAGAGACTTAAGTGATAGTTGGTGAAACAAAACAAAACAGGTAAAGTTTGGTGGCTAACCCACGATGAGCATATACTTGGGTTTGTTTTTCTCACTGGCTGAAATTTGCTGACATATGTGCCATCTCCAAACCAGGCCAACCCATAACCAAAACCACACATCTATAAAAGATTGCACCATCATAATGTGTTTTCAGAGAACCCTAAAAAACGGCGGCTTCTCTCTCCCTGACATCTGTCCTTGAGATCTTGGTGCCCATTGGAGCATCAGCCCAAACTAAACTGTGAGGCCTCCTCTTATCAGCTTTCATTTTATTTTTTCAAATGGTTAAATAGAAGAAATCCTGGACTTGGAGTCTGATGTCTAGATTTGTCTTCCATTCCTGTCACTTACTTGTTATGAGGTTTAGAGGAATGTCACACTGAATCTCAGATTGCTTTTCACCTGCAATATAGGATGATGATAAATACTTTCCCAAACATTTTAGAGTTTTTGTGAGGATTATATTAATCCATTTATACTGCTATAACAAAAAATCTGAGTGTAGATAATTCACAAACAATAGAAACTTATTCCTCACAATTTTGGAGATCAAGGTGCCAGCACGTTTAGCATCTGATAAGAGCCAAGCCTCTGCTTCCAAGATGGTACATTGTCGATAGGTTCTCCTAAAGGGATAAACACCATATTCTCTTGGGACATAGTGATGCAAAAAGTGAACCTACTCCCAAGCCCTTTTCTAAGGCTAATCCATTTGTGATATGGAGTCCTCGTGGACTAACCATCTCCTAAAGGCACCGCCTCTTTATGCTATTGCATTGAGAATTTAGTTTCAACATGAATTTTGGAAGGGATATAAACATTCAAACCATAAGAAGGATGTGTTTGACATCACTCTGTACACTTAATTATTTACTCACTCATTCAACAAATACTTAATGGTATTAAGAAGAGTGATATTAGCAACATGGCAGAACAGAATTTCCCATGCTTTGTCAGAAACACTGATATTAAAAAATTCACACTAAAAAATACCCTCACGAGGCTCTAGATTAAAGTGTGGTAGAGGAGAACAGAAATGAGGAAAGATACAGTGAAGAAGGTTGGAAAGGCAGTTTCACTCTACCTATGTTACCCTTCTTTCCCCCAAGCCCACCTCAGTTCAGGGCCTAGAGAGGTCCCCTTTGTCAGATGCCCTTTGTCAGATGCTCACCTGAGGGGATGAGTGAAGAGAGCTCTGACTTCCCCACAGATCAGGCTCCCTCCAGGACTACTCAACAGAGCTAGTCCTTCAGAAAGGAAAAACAGCCAGAAAGCTTTCCTTTAGCAATGAAGAAGCGATATAGACTTTCCTAAGCAATCAAAAACTGAGGGAGTTCATTGCCCCTACACCTGCCTTGCCAGAAATGCTAAAGGAAATCCTTCAAACTGACCCGAAAGGATGCTTATTTTTGATGTGAAACATACAAAATTATAAAACTCACTGGAAAAGGTAAGGATATAGCCAAATCCAGAATAATACTGCAATAGTGATGTGTAAACCACTTTCAACTGTAGTATAAAAGTTAAAAGACAAAATATTTTTAAATAACTATATCAAAGGATCTGCAAAACACTGGAAAACAATAAAATGGCAGTAGTAAGTCATTTTGTATCAAAATTCCTTGAATATAAATGCATGTAAGCATCCCATCAAAAGATATAGAATAACCAAATGGATTTACTTCTAAAGAGCCAACTATGTGCTATGCACAAGAGTCCCACTCCATGAAAAATGAAAAATATATTCCAAGCAAATGGAAACCAAATAAAAGCAGAGGTAGCTATATTCACACCAGTAAAACAGACTTTGAGTCAAACTGCAAAAACAGTGAAAGTCATTATATAACAATAAAGGGGTCAATTTAGCAAGAAGATATAACAATTGTAAATATATGCACTTCAGCATTAGAGTAGCTAAATATATAAAGCAAATATTAATAGATCTGAAGGCAGAAATAGTCTCAACAAAATAACAGCTAAGAACTATTTTAATGAGAAATCTGGATTTATTTTTAATGATGTCCATTAGGTTTTAGAACACTTTTCCAAAGCCAGCTTAATTTTCTAACAATAGCAGAGAACTTTATCACTTTACTTTCAACAGTGATCATCCAGACAGAAAATCAATAAGGAAACATCAGACTTAAACTACAGCCTGGAAAAAATAGACCTAATATTACTATAGAACACAATTTATCCATTGCTGAAGATGAGTTTTTGAAGTTCCCTACTATTATTTTATTGTAGTCTATCTGGATAATGTTGGTCACAGATGCAAATTTTCAGTTAGGAGTAATAAATTAAGAAATTTATTGTATAGGATGGTGACTATAGTTAATAACAGTATACTTTATACTTAAACATTACTATTATTCAATTTTAAGTATTTTTCACAAATAAGTCTATAGTTATTTTTAAATATCTATATCAAAGGATCTGCATTAATTAGATTGATATAGCCATTCTGTAATACATACAGAGTTCAAAGCTTCATGTACATATATGGATTCAATTTTTTAATTTGTCAATTTAAAATATAAAAGAAAAAAGGAGATCCTTTCATTTGCAATAACGTAGATGAACTTGGAGGATCTTATGATAAATAAATTAATCTAAAGACAAATGCTTTGAGACAAATATGATCTCACTTTTATGAGAAATCTAAAATATATTCATAAAAGCAACGAGTAGAATGAAGATTTCCAAGGGCTGAGGTAAGAGGGAAATGGAGAACTGATGGATAAAGGATACAAAGTCCTAAAATTCTACATAGCATAGTGCCTTTAACTACAAATACTGTACTGTATTTTTTCAAAGAAGGTAAGTCTTGCTCTAAGTTCTCTTACCACAAATAAAAATAACATGAAGAGGGAAGGGGAAAACTTTGGAAAATGATGGATATATCTATGGTCTTGATTGTGACAGTTTTATGGGTTCATTGGGTTATATACACTAAGTTCAATTTGTACAGGTCAAACATATCTTAATAAAGAGGTTTTATTTTATTTATATGTTTCTTTTTTAGTTATACATGACAGTGGAGTGTATATTAACATACTATACATATATGGAGTATAATTTCCCATTCTTGTGGTTGGGATATGCAGTTACACTGGTCATGTATTCATATAAGAACACAGGAAAGTCATGTCTGATTTATTCTACCGACTTTCCTACTTTCATCCCTTCACCCTTCCCTTCATTTCCCTTTGTCCAATGCAATGAACTTCTATTCTCCCTCACCTCATTATTGTGTGTTAGCATCCACATATCAGAAAGGACTTTTGGCCTTTGGTTTTGGGGAACTAGCTTATTTCACTTAGCATGATAGTCTCCAGTTCCATCCATTTACCAGCAAATGCCATAATTCCATTTTTCTTTACAGCTGAGTAATGTTTCATTGTGTACATATAGCACATTTCCTTTATCCATTCATCTTTTGAAGGACACCTAATTTGGTTCCTTAGCTATTGTGAACTGAACTGCTATAAACATTGTGATGTGGCTGTGTCACAATAGCATGCTGATTTTAAGTCCTTTGGGAATTATGCTGAAGAGTGGGATAACTGCGTCAAATAGTGGTTCCATTCCTAGTTTTTTGAGTAATCTCCATACTGCTTTCCATAGTGGTTTTGCCAATTTGCAGTCCCACCAGCAATGCACGAGTGTATCCTTTCTCCCACATCCTCCCCCAACATTTATTATTACTTATATTTTTTATCACTGCCATTCTCACTGGAGTGAGATGAAATCTTAGTGTAGTTTTATTTGCATTCTCCAAATGCTAGAGATGTTGAACATTTTTTTCATATATTTGTTGACTGATGGCTATTTCTTCTTTTCTGAAGTGTCTGTTCAGTTCCTTTGCCCATTTATTGATTGGGTTATTTGTTTTTCTTTTTGGTGTTAGGTTTTTTGAGTTCTAATGAAGTAGGTTTAAAATTGTTAAATATAACTAGTTCATGCTAAAAACAGAGAACAAAGACAAACTTACTACACCAAAACTGTAGCAAGAAGGCTTGGGCAAGTAAACAGCACAAAAGAGGGTCAGAAGTCATGCCCAAAATATAAGCAAAGTTGAACACAAGGAACAAGGACCTTGAGCCAGCTTTTTCTGCATCATCCCTAGAATTTTCAAATGTTTCTTACAGAAGCAGGAATCAATCCAAGTATAGCCATCAGATCATCGGGAACACCTGACTGGGAGCTCCTTGCCTGGGAGCTGTCATGCTTGAAGCCTGATGGCAAAGTTCCAGGGAGCCCCATCTGGGTACTGTTTGTAGAGGCTTTGCCAAAGCTCCTCTGACTCTGTGTCTCAGCTTTTGTGGCTTACCAAAATGGTTTGTAAATACAGTTAGTTTGCCTTCCTTTCTTCCTTTCCTTTTTATTTCCCTCCTTCCTTTTCATTTTTTCTTTCAGTTCTCCCTTTTGTCCATCTTTCCTTTTATTTTCCTCCTTTTTCTAAAATGCAGGTTTAACCACACTCCTCTAATAACTGGCCTGTGTAAGACCCCTTACCTGTTTTTGTTTTTCCACCTTCATATGAGTTTTCCAACTCGAATTTTCTTTAGCCCATGTAGAAGATCAGTCAACATACTTAAATACATATTCTTGAATTGTATGTAATCCTCTGGAATATAAACTGTGTGATTGTGTTTTTAATTGCCTCTATGATGTTTTATATATAGTGCTTCCTATATTTATTACTTATCACTTTGCTATTTAGAGATATCGATGATGCTGTCCATTGAACCAATCCATTGTTTCTAACTGCTTCCTAGTATTCTATGTATATGTCTACAACATTTTACCTTTCTTCTGCCTTATGATAGACATCCAGGTATCTGCAACTACCAATAGTGCTACTGAATATATCTTTATAAATAGTCCCTTTTGGACCTACACAAAAATTACATGGACTAAAGGCTCACAAATGGAATTGCTGGATCATAAGACATACACGTAATTTCATCAGAAATCGCCAGATTGCTTTCCAAACTTACGGAAATATTCTGTCCTTCTGTTAGTGAACACAAAGTTGTCCACCTTCCCACGTCCTCACCAGCACTAGATACTATCTATTGTTTCACTCAGAGATTTTCACTGTAATCAGAACCCACTCCAGAAAGAAAGGAGTGCACTCAAGGAATCTCTGGGAGGGCCAGAAAATTAGGCTACAAGCCTTTCATGTTTGTTAACTCTTAGAACAATTGCATTGCCTATAACCACAAAACTTCGGTTACCTACAACAAAAAGTAATTATGTTTTGTCCATAAATTGGTGAGTTAGCATGGCAGTTCTGCTTTGGACTGAGATGGCAGGAGTTGTTCTACTTCAGACATCTTATATACTCTCCCTGGGACCATTGAGCTGGCCAGATATGTTTTGCTCATAGTGATAGCAGAAGCACAAGCGAAGGCCCAGCCATTTCACAGGCCCATTCCATAACCCTGTTTGCTAAAATCAGGATTTGGTTTATTAAATTTATAGGTCAAAATAAATATCATCATCAAGGGCAAAGTCTGTCCATAGCAGGAGGGATTGCAAAGATTTTGGACACCGAAAGGAGTAAAGAACTGTGACTGACAATGGAATCTAGCTCAGCTAGGTAGCCTGGAACAACAAACAGAAATCTACCAAACTGCTCTTCAGCATATCAAGGAGGGAAATTGCATGGATGCTTGTCAAAAATAGCAAAGACTATTGGAGCTGCATGGGGTGGCACATACCTGTAATTCCAACAGCTCCATAGGCTGAGGTAGGAGAATCACAACTTCAAAGCCAATCTCAGTAATTTAGCTGAGACTAAAAAATAAAAAATAGAAAAGACAGAGGATGTAGCTCCCATGAGTTTAATTTCTGATATATATATATATATATATGTATTATATGAATAGAGATAAGACTATTACAGTAGAGAAAGAGTGAACTCAATTATACTGAAACAAAAGAAGGAGAAATTTTAAGCCCTGGGTAAATATATATATATATATATATATATATATATATATATTATACATGGTGAGAGATCAATTTCACTCTCTCATCTTCCCCCTTTCTGTCTCCCTGATCTCACCCTTCTACTTTCATGATATCCCTTTATTTCCTGTTTCTTTTCCTTCTAGCTTCCACATAAGAAAAAACATAACCCTTGACTTTCTGAGACTGACTTATTTTTAATATAATGCTCTCAAGTTTCATCCATTTTCCTGCAAATTATATAATTTTGTTCTTTTTATGGCTTAATAAAACTCTATTGTGTATATTCACCACATTTTCTTTTATATTCACTTGTTGATGGGCATCTAGGCTGATTTCATAACATAGTTACTATGAATTGTGCTGCAAAAAAGCATGGATATGCATGTATCTCTGGAGTATGCTAACTTTAATTCTTTTGGAGGAATACCAAGGAATGGTATAGTTGGATCTTTTTGTAGTTCTATTTTTAGCTTTTGGGGGAACCTCCATTCTGATTTCCATACTAGATCTACTAATTTACATCCCAGCAGTGTGGAATTCCAACAGTTCTTTTACCCCAAATCCTTGCCAGCATTTATTATCTGCATTCTTGATGATTTCCATTCTATCTAGAGTGAGATGGAACCTCAGTGTAGTTTTGAATCACATTTTCCTAATGGCTGAAGATGTTGACCATTTTCACTTCTTTTTTTGAGAAGTGCCTGTTCATTTCATTTGCCCATTTATTGATTGAGTGATGTGGTGGAAAGTTTTTTGTATATTCTGTATATTAATCCTCTGTCAGGAGAGTAACTATCTCTTCACTCATTTCCTTTACTGTTCAGAAACTTTTAAATTTAATACTATCTTATTTATTGATTCTTGTTCTTTATTTCCTGAGTTATAGGGGTCCTATTCAGAAAGTCTTTGCCTGCCCCTATGTGTTGAAGTGTTTCCTACTTTTTCTTCTAACATTTGGGAAGTTTCTGGTCTTATACTGAGGTCTTTCACCCATTTTGAGTTGACTTTTATACATGGTGAGAGATAAGGATGTAGTTTCATTCTTCTGCATATGGATATCCGGTTTTCCCAGCACCATTTGCTGAAGAAGCTGTCTTTTTTCCTATGTATGTTATTGGCACCTTTGTCAAGAATCAACATAGCTTTATGGGTTTGTCTCTGTGTCTTCTATTCTTTTCTGTTGGTCTATGTGTTTGTTGTTATACCATGCTTAAAGAAAAAGTTTTTAACTGTACACAATCCCCCCCCTCTTTATTTTATGGCTTGTACTTTAAAATTTTGGCTTACTCATAAAATATTTCCCCCATTTCTATTAGCTTTGTTGATTTAAAATTCACATTTAGCCATTGGAGTTGTCAGGAATACATCTTTGCATATGGCACAAGATGGGTAAAGATCTGGCTTCAACTTTTTCATATGAGGAGTCAGATATCCAAGTAAAATCTACTTAACAGTTCATCCTTTCTCCATTTATTTTTATGTTGTAACCATCATCAAATAGAATATTTCCATTAGTCTATTTCTGAGATTTCTGATCTAGTCCAGTCAATGGTTTGTTTTTGCTCTCATACCACGTTGGTTCTACTCCTGAGTTCATTTCATTTTTGCTGCCATCTGTCAGCTACCAATAAGCCCAAAGTATCTCTTGGAACCCTTTGTCCCTATTCCGAAGTGCTCTATAAAGAAAAACTTACAAAAATTTTTGTAACTGCTTCTCAAATTTCAAAACTGTTCTTCTTAATCTCCTACTGTCATTTCTTACTGTAGTCTTGCTGGCTTCCTCTTGCCACCTACTACTCTTATATGCTTTATTCTGAAAATTCAATAACCAAACTCATTAAAATGTTGCCGAAGCAGAGTAAACAACAAGAAAAGGGCAAGAGATTTAGCTCATACTCTTTGTGACATCTACTTAAGACACCCAAGTCTTTTCCTTGTCCTCAGGTATCACCCTGCAACATAGCATTGTGGTCAAGGGTTTCATCCTCTGTACTAGAGAGATTTGGAAGCTTTAGAATTCATTCTGAAAGGCATCATTGATACTGGTCTGGGGAATCAGGATTGGTTCCTTGTTCCCTAAACACCCAAGAAACACCTAGGCAAACCTAGAAAGCAAGTTTCCTTTGAGAGAGAGAGAGTTATACTTCTCCAGAGAAATGAGGATCCAGAGCTGGGTATCCTCAGGAATGAGGTGTCTTGCCTTTTTATAAATCCCGGTTTCCTCTCCCTCTCCACTTCAGTTGGCTTCAACTTTTTCATATGAGAAGTCAGATATCCCAAAGAGGGCCTAAGGACAGGAAAAGAGCAGGGTGATCATTAGCAATTCCTTGTGTTGGGAGGAGCAGTTCCCTGGGTTCCCTGGAGGTGTTAGCAACCCATTTCCTTTTCTTTGATAATTTACCAATTAGCTCTCATATTTCTGACCCTGGCTGATCATTTACTTTCTATGCTGACCACCTGTCCTTCGGAGACACTGGAGATGTTGAGCATGAAAACATGAAAATTTTCTTTTATTTTCACCAAGCAATTTTATAGACTACCTTTCTGCCCCATGCATCACTAAATCACTCTTTTATTTATTTGTTCACCAAATATTTATTAAGGACTTACAATAGTTTTAATTAATTAATTTGTCTGTTTTTTGGTACCAGGGCTTGAACCCAGGGGCACTTAACCACTGGGCCACATTGCCAACCCTTTTTTTTTTTTTTTTTTTTTTTTTTAGATAGGGTCTCACTGAGTTGCTTAGGGTCTTGCTAAGTTGCTGAGGCTGACTTTACCTTGGGATCTCCTGCCTCAATCTCCTGAGCCACCATGCCTGACACAATATTTCTGATTTTATACCAAGTGCTAAACATGTGTAATAGTGATCCAATGGAGCTCTAATTTCATGGAGATTTTTATATCTTATCAGGCTTAGAAGTTAGTTGTAATTACACAGATGATTTGGGGGACGGGGGCTACTCGGAATTAACCTAGGGGTGCTTTAGCATTGAGCTACATCCCTAGCCCTTTTATTTTTTCATTTTAAGGCAGTGTCTTACTAAGTTGCTTAGGGCCTTGCTAAGTAGCTGAGGCTGATCTTGAACTTGTGATCCTTCTGCCTTATCCTCTGGAGTCATTAGGATTATAGGTGTGTACCATCATCCCTGGCTTTACATAGATAATTTTTAAAACCAGTGACATTAATATGATCTAGTGCATGAATAAGAAAATTCAAATGGGTTTAGTCATTAAAACATTTTAGTTGTATTGAACTGCCTAAGAAATATTTTAATAGTTCTCATGTATAAGCCTGCATTTACATTTATAAATATTTTTAAGGTTGTACTTTTATAATAAAATCAAACTATGAAAATAAAATGGACTTGTCACAATGGAAAAGTGGGTTTTGTTATTTTATTATACTTGGATCTAGTTATTATATTGGGGACAGGGGGATATGAAGAGTTTTGAGAGTGATCCCAAATAATTAAGAAAAGGCAAACCAGATAAGGCAAGCTTATATTTAGCATAGGTGTTTGTGTGTCATTGAGGTGAGTAGAGGATAGAGGAGGGATATAGATGGTAGATTTGAGGATCTCAGTTTCAGAACTGCAATGTCTAACACTTACTTGAGGTTTTATAGTTTTCAGAATCCCATTCATGTCAGTTTCAGTCATCTTTTTCACTGCTGTAACAAAAACACCTGACAAGAACAATTTTAGAAGAGGAAAAGTTTATTTGGGACCTCAAGGTTTCAGGGGTCTCAGTCCATAGCATACTCCATTTCTTGGGGCTCAAGGTGAGGCAGAACATCATGGGGGTGTGGTAGAGGGAAGTGGCTCACATGATGATCAGGAAGGAGAGAGACTCCACTCACCAGATCCAAAATACATACCCCTAAAGGCAGGCCCCCAATGCCCACCTCCTCTAGCCATACCCTATGTGCCTTCAGTTACCACTCACTTAATCCTTATTAGGGAATTAATTCACTGCTTGGGTTAAGGCTTTCATAACCCAATCATTTCTCCTCTAAACCTTCTTACATTATCTCACATATAAGGTTTAGGGGGATACCTCATATCCAAACCATTCCAATATCTTTTATTGAATCTCATAGACTATAGTTATCAAGTGAGGTTTCAACCTGGACAGAACAGTAAGAATTACATCAAACTTATCATAAGGAAGTAGGGCCTTATAGAAAAAGTTTATTTCCTGACAATGGAGACTGTCATACACTGGATCATTTTTCTTTGATGATGTCACTGATTCAGTTCTCTAAAAATCCTTAAAAACTGTATAAATTCCACCAGTAAAGATGGACCTCATTTGTCAAACTCATGTTCAAATAAGAAATAGTACTTTATATTGGTGTGTGTTATGTATGTAAAGGCCTTTCTCTCCTGCATTTTATACTATCTCCTGGATAGTATAAAATGTAGGCATTAGAGTCAAATAGCCCTGTGTGGAATTCTAACTCCATTCTTGTTAGCTGTGTGTCCATGAACAACTTGACAGCTCTGATTTTTTTATCATATAAGCAGCAAAGAAGGGGTTAAGCACAATGAAGTATCCAGTTTGTTTAATTAATATTTGTCCTTCCTCCCTCATACTACCTTCCTCTAAGACCAACATTCTTTCCTCATATTCTAAAATTGAAACTTCTAAGCAAGAAAGAATATGAAATCAAGGATGAAATAAAGCTCAATTTGATACTCACCTTTTCCTAAGCCCCTAATTTTGGTAGTATGCATTAGTCTTTAAAACTAGTTAAATAAGCCAATCTCATTGTTCATGCTTTTTATAGGTGATTGGATGATATCAAGAGAAATGTCAGATTAATCTCTGATTTATAATTGGGCTTCAAATTATATCTCCTCCATGTAATCAACTTTTTTTGGAAAAAAAATAACAGGACAGGATTATTCAATATGAGAAGATAATAATAATAATAATTTTCTGCCACTTCCATATGCAAGAAAAGATTCAGGAAAACACAACCCTTATTTTCTTCCTTCAAACTCTTTCTGATGCTTTAATAAACAGTTATCCTGTTTCCTTAGAAAGACATGATTAACATGGGTCAATCTGCATCTCTTTAATAGGGACAAGTGATCCATACGTGAAGTTTAAAATTGGAAGAAAAGAAGTTTTTAGAAGTAAAATAATACACAAGAACCTCAATCCTGTGTGGGAGGAAAAGGCGAGCATTCTTATTGATCATCTTAGGGAGCCATTGTATATAAAGGTAAGCCATTTGTTTTTCCCTAACAGAATCTGACACAATATCCTGTTGAATGGTTCTTTTTTAGCATGTCTCTCTATCTGATGAGACTTTCCACACAGGATGTACTCTGCTGTTCACAAGTCTAATATGTTGATAATGTGATGAAATGCGATAGAAGGTAGAGGAAGCTGGCAAAGGGATTTTTCTTCAGGATAGTTGTATTGTGGTCATTTGGGAGGATCAGGAAGTATATCTCCTCCTGCTTTGTGCTGCCTCCTTATTTAGTGCACTCTGGGAGCATCTTTAAACAAGTCTCCATGTAACCTAGTGAGATGAAAAGCTTACACAGAACCTAGGCTTTCTGTTTAAGAACTGTGCTATTTAAGCTTTTCCTATAAAAGCTGCCAGCTGAAAGGTGTGTGGCCTCCTCTTCTCACCTGAATGTGTACTTGTCCACTGATATGAGAACTCACCAAAAAGACGGAGACATGTGACAACATGTCATGTTTTCTGCCTTTTTCAAGACTTCCCTTCAACCAGATGTGAATATTGTTTCCACAAATTTGCATAAAAATGACAGCCCTGGGCTGTCATTGAATTAGCAGGTCATCAGATCAGTGCTGAGTCCAGAAGTACTGGCAGAGCTGTACTTCAGATCCCCAGAGTTTGAGGTGATGTGACTCACGGTTCCAGCTAGGACAACTTTTGGAAATATGTGTTGAGGAGGTCACATGTTTGCTGTAACCAAAACCTCCTGCTGCTGTCACCTGTCAATCCCAAAGCCATATCCCATCTGCTCTGGCCTGGCTACTTCAGCTTTACCAGCACGGTCATGTCTAATGAACATCATAATGAGGAATTCCTGGGATTCCTTTGGCAAGCAAAGATAACACTGAAGATTACAAAAAAATTAAGGGGGTTGCTTTGGTTCTTAGGAAATTCAAAATCCTGGAATGATATCCAAAAGATCTGTGCTTCTCAGCAAATAAGAGTTGCCAAGGGCAAAATGAGAAACCATTGTTATATCCAGCTCAGGGACGACGCATCACCTCTAATGAGGATTCTGGTACAACAAGGCCTTCAGAATCATTCCTGTAATTACTCTGCTTAATGTAGGAAAACATTTTGAGCTTGTTCCTGGTGGCCATGTGGAACTGTTTCTGCCTTGGAAGGAAAGTGCTTTCCAGAAGCTAGATGATTGTATGGCATTTGGTGCAAAACTGCTTCCCTCAAGAGTAGCTATAGCCTTCCCATGCACATAATGATCAACACATGACTTAGCAGAATCTCGAAAAGCCCTAAGATATAGAGAGCCGTCTGAGCACCAGAGAAGATGATTCATCACAGAGTCCTGAAGAAAAAATCCACTTAAAAACCTGAGAATCATGTTGCAATCAATATGTAAAGACCATGTGCCAGAACACCAGACCAGGAATCACAAACTCCAGGTGGATACGATAGCCTCAGTACCAGAGGCAAATAAAATGAGAAGGGGGTTGCAGGCAGGAAGCAGGGTAGGGAAGAAAGGAAAGAAGACGTAGTTGATGAAGACTTTGGTGGGTAAAAAAGCTGCAGCAGGGCTGGGGATGTGGCTCAAGCAGTAGCGCGTTCGCCTGGCATGCGTGTGGCCCGGGTTCGATCCTCAGCACCACATACCAACAAAGATGTTGTGTCCGCCGAGAACTAAAAAATAAATATTAAAAAAATTCTAAGCGGGAGTTCATAATCCACTTGAATCAAACCGTGTAATATGATGTATTAAGAACTATGTAATGTTATGAACGACCAATAAAAAAAAAAAGAAAAAAAAATTCTCTCTCTCTCTCCTCTCTCACTCTCTCTTAAAAAAAAAAAAAAAAAAAAAAAAAAAAAAAAAAGCTGCAGCCTTCAAGAAATCAGCAGTTGAAAAACTGTAGCAAGAAACATACCATAGAAGGAAAGGAGCTTGATGCATAAACTCTCAATTGGGTTTGCTCCCTAGAGGTCAAGTCATTTTGGACAGCTTATTTTGAATAAAGACTTGGCTAAAGGCAGTGAGAAAAAATAAATTGTTAGTTAAGATCCACAATACCTGGTTGCAAGCAAAATTCTTTACTTGGGAAATGAAAAGGGTAAAGATAATGGGGAAGAAAAATTCATTCTTCATTATATTACCAAAAATGAGTGGTGGGGGGAAGGCTTTTCTCTTATTTGATGTAATTAAAAGAAAGATGAAGAGCTTAAGGAAGTTCTTAGGAAATTACAACCCAATTCCTTGTTAAAACTATGGTTTTAAATAGGTCTCCTAATTTCATACCTCACTTCTCTTTAATTCATGTCTCTAGACCCCTACAATTTTTTGTGCTCCTGTATTTTGTCTATCCATTCAGTGTCCGTGTTTTTCTCTATTTTACCACACCAGAACACACCCACACTTCTCTAGATTTTCCCTACTGGCATATAAGCTCAAAATCTCAGAGTCACTCCTTCAACAATCACTGGACATCCCCCTTCCCCCAAATCTTCCTTGTATTGCCTCCAGTTGTTTCCTTCTCCCACAGAAAGGAAAAAGAAACAATCAAGATGTTATTAAAATACTAGTAAAACAGTTTCTAAAATGGATGAAGAGAATCTCCTAAGGGTAAAGTTGATAAGTTACTAAATGTCGTATATGGAGAATGAACCTCTATTGCATAAGAAATTGTCTCAAGTGAACACTGACTAAAGGAAATCAGTTAAATAGAATTAATGAACCATCTCTTAATATATAATGTGGGATGCCGCAATAATTATTAATGTGGGAGTGTTCACAACCAACTCTCCTGCCCACAAAGAGAAGCCTGATCAGAGATGTTTCTACCCTCCTCCTCAGGTCCAAAGAGAAAGAAATATCACTTTCATTATAAAGCAGTGACACAGAGGATGAAGAAGAATTTTTGAGGCCAAAAAGGCTGTAGAAGAAATTTTATTCCTGAGGGGGTGGTCAGAAGAGATGAGTGAGAGCAGCTGTAGTCATGAAGGAAATGGTGGAGAGGAGAGCATGTGTTAATATGGAAGCAACAGGCTGTTGGGTTGCATTAATATTGCTGAAGAGAGAAATCATGACAGGGAAGACATTTGTTTTCGATTACTTCTGTGGTGGATCTATCTTCCTTTAATGGAATTAGTTCATTAAAAAACAAAACAAGTGTGGCTGGAGCCGGGGCTCAGTGGTAACACACTTGCCTGGTATGTGTGAGGCCCTGGGTTTGATTCTCAGCACCATGTATAAGTAAATAAAAATAAATATCTATCAACAACTAAAAAATATTTTGAAAAACAAACAAACAAATAAAACAATCTGTGGCTCTCCAGTCTACACAAGGCTACACATGAACTTCCCAAAATTACGTTAGATATTGGCTGGGTCCTTTTGCTATTTATTCTCTTGTGCTAAAGAATGAATATTCACCTATGTAGAAATTCAATCGTCATGTGCATATTTTAAGAGGAACATTTAACTAGGCTTGAAACAAACAGAGAAGAATCTGAAGCACACAGAAAAGAATGTTAGGAAAATATGTTGTTTTCAGAGAGCAGTAACACACACACACACACACACACACACACACACAGACACACACACACACACACACAGTAGGTGGAGACAGTGACAATGCATGCAGGCTGAGAGTCCTGGTTAATGACACACACACTATAAGAAGGTGAGAATAAGAATCCACGGGTTGTTTTACAGCTTTGTTCTTTAACCATTTTTGAGCATTCATTATACAAGATTATTATCCACAATTTAACTTCTACCATACAGAAGTAGGTACATAGTAATTTATAAAAGATTTGTCAATTTTGTTACATTTCTGTGTAAGAAAAAAATGATTAAATTAGAGAGAAATTTCACAAGCATAAAAGTGCAGTTTTTTGATACTCTGTACTTTTTAAAATGCTTTCACATTTTTCTGTTGTTTTTCACTTTCTGTAAAATGCATAGGGCTTCTTTTGAGGAAAATATCTTAGCTTTAATTTTTCCTTTTTTGTGTTAGCCACTTTTTGCCTAACCTCAGACACTATAATTTCATTAACATTACATCATTTTCATTATCTCTACACAACCCTGTGTGATTGATTTCCTTGATTCTAATATGAAGTCTACTTTTTCTCTGATGAATGATTAATCTTGCCTGAAAGATTTCTTAGGAATTGATTCTTTAGTGTTTGGTAATATGAAATGCATTTGTGAAGTAGTTGGTTAGAAAATATTAAGTATTCAATCCTCCCATCTGTAGCTTAAGAAAAAGAAATACCTGTATATCCTTTAATCTCATCTCTATCAATGTAAAAATTACTAAGGAAAACAAAATTTAGTTCTGAGCCATGGTTATAAATCATATTAAAGTTATAGTGCTTGTATCATTTCCAGTAAAAAAAAATTCAGAAAATATTGAAACTGTCATATTTTGTCATACTATGCACAAAATAATCTGTTTATTTTTTATCTGAAATTCACATAGCTTTTAATTTTAGTGAAAAGAGAATATTCCTTCAGTTCTGAATGCCTTCACATTAATGGCAGGTAAGAAGAAAGCTTGAGGAATGGGCTATAAAAATATTATAATAAGGTAGCAGTGGAAGCTGAGTTAAAATGCAATACATGCAATACTTAAGGGGAATAAGACTGCAGGAACCATCTCTGTGTGCACACTGACACTCCTGCTCACAGCACAAACAGCAGGATAAATCCTCACCCATTTTTGTTTAATTTAATTCAAATCCTCTATGTCTTTCCACTGACACTACTATTCAAGGCTCACAGTAAATACCCAGAATTACAGTAGAAGAGTACAAGTAATATTAAGGAGAAAATGTTTATGACACTGTGGCTAATGTTCAGCCAAATCACATGTTTTAGCTTTTCATTGCTGTGAGCAAAATACCTGACAAGAGCAACTTAGAGGAGGAAAGATTTTGGATGACAGTTTCAGAGGTTCAGTCCATGGTACACTGGCTCCAAAGCAGAAACATCAGGTGGAAGAGTGTGGTAAAGGGTGTGGTGGAGGAAAGTTGTTCAACTCATGGCAGCTGGAAAACAGAGAGAGGGAGGACGGGGCTGGGAAGAAAATACATTCTTCCAGGGTATGCCCCAGTGGACCACATCCTCTAATTTGGTCCCATCTCCAGTTGTCCATGCATCCATCAGTGGATTAATCCACTAAAGAGGTCCAGCCCTCATGATTTAATCAATTTCTAAAAGCACCACCTCTGAATATATGAGACTTTGGAGGACATTCTACATCCATACCATAACACACTCCTTCATATTTATCCAAAAGAAGTTGGATATGTTAGAGATATCCATGTTTATTTTAACACAACTCACAATAGTACATTATGAAACCAAACGAGGTGTCTATCAATGGAAGAATGGAATAAAGAAAATATGGTGGGCTGGAGATGTGGCTCAGCGGTAGCGCGCTCGCCTGGCATGCGTGCGGCCCGGGTTCGATCCTCAGCACCACATACCAACAAAGATGTTGTGTCCGCCGAGAACTAAAAAATAAATATTAAAAATTCTCTCTCTCTCTCTCTCTCTCTCCTCTCTCACTCTCTCTTTAAAAAAAAAAAGAAAATATGGTACACAATATGGTACACAATCGAAGAATGAAATTATGACATTTGAAGGAAAATGGATGGAACCCAATTTTGAACAAAATAAGTCAGACTCAGAAGAATGTTGCATGTTTTCTTTCAGAAGTAGAAGCTAGAAGGAAAAATTAACAAAATGAAAGATTCCATGAAATTAGAAGGAAGATCATTAGGATAGAGAAAAGAGATCAGGAAGAAGGCAATGAGGAGCATGGCGGAAGCATCAGGGAGTGAAATCGATCAAATTATGTTTTTATGTATGTACAAATATGCTACATTGAAACCCCACAGTTATGTAAAATTAATATGCACCAATTAAAGAGTAAAAAAATAAACACACAATATCACACACTAATGATTCTCAGCCATGCCATATTATTAGAATTATCCATAAAGTTTTTAAAACTCTAGATTCCCAGCTCTACCCCCAAATGTTCCAGTTTATTACCTCTGAGGTAGAAGTCAAGCCTCTATATTTTAAAAACAATTCAGTAGGTTATTTTGATGTACAGCTAGGGTAGGGAAATACTTTTCTAGACATGTGAATGGAAACAACTGAATATTTGGAATGGAAATACGTTTATAGCATAAACCAGACAGAACACAGTCAAACAATTATTCCATAGTAAGAAAATGTTTGTATTGTCTGAAATTCTTATCTGGCATGGTTCAGAAGTATTTCCTAAATTTATGAATAAAGAATTTCAACTATTTTATAGTCCTGCCTCCCCAAAGTCACTAACAAACCAAACCAAAAGCTTAACTGTTTGTGATAGGCAAAGGACGCTATGAGTCTTGGGAAGTGTGGAACCTACAGGCACATCTTCATCATAGTAAATAGCCATCATTGTTAAGCAGCACACTAAATGCAAGCTAACGTTAGCTCATGTTGGCCTCACATAACCCTATAATTGTTCTTATCCACACTTTACAGGTGAACCTGATTAAAAAAATAATAATAATAACGGTCTGCTTAAGTCCACCCAGCAATTGAGCAACATAGCTTATGTTTTCCAGTAAGAATGATTAATTACAGTGACCACAGATTTTGTTCAGGTTTATTTGCTAATTTTACAATGTAACTTCTATGAATTTTATAGTTTATTATTTTATAGTGTGATGTTTATTTTGAAACTGGGTATGAAAATGAGTCATAGACACAGTTGATGAGTAGAATTTTTTATCTTGGATCCTATTAAATAGTCTTATGGGATGGGTTAGAACTTTAAAGAAGCTTTAATTTGATTAGAAATGTTAATAAACCAACTCTTAAGATGTTTTCAGATGACTTTGAAATTGAATAAACTAAAACTTCTCTGAAGTCATAATACCTATGAACATTTTGAACTAAAAAAATTCCCAATCCTATTATTGAAGTCAAGTTTCCATATTGTTATCCAAAAGCATTTTACTGACACATTTCCCCAGACAATTTTTTGATAGATAATTGACTCAAGATGCTAAATAAATTATTTGTAATAATATATTTATTATTTAAATATGTTTGACAATGAACAAGCATATTATCAGACCAAAGTAACTTCTACTTAATGTTATTTGATGTTTCAACTCAGAGTAGAGGTTCCATGAAAGCAAGGATCTTGTGTAAATCATTTATGTTTGAATTTCCAGTGCATTTCCCAGAGTGGGTACCCAAGTTTAATTTGTTGGATTTAAACATGCTCTGCTTCTGAAAGTCAATACAATAAGATTTTAGAATCTGGTCTCTTCCTGGATTTGGGGGAAAATACCAAACTTTTCCACCTTCAGATTCTTTTATTCAAAAAAATAGAAACAGTACCTTGTTAACTAGGTTGTAAAAGAATTAATTTTTTAGATCCACATAATGTATTTTAAACAGTGACAACTTACATTAACTGTTGAATAAATATTAATAAACATTAACTGTATTCCTTGTTATTGCAGTAGGAATACTTTTTCTTTCCTATTTTGTCTCTTCTATGTTCATTATTTCTGAAGATCAAATGCTGGAGAACAATGCTCCTTCTGACAAATAGCTTATAAAACTTGGAACCAAGTAGCACTGCTAAAGATTTTACTAATGAATAGATTCTAATGTTTCCATTCCTTCCCATGTTTAAGTCTTTAGTGATTAATGGGAATTGAGAACTAAAGTAAATATCTACCATTAGGAGAGGAGGGAACATTCTCACCAGGAGAATAACTTGGATGTTGAATCACCCCCTTGGGCTGTCTATACTAATTTCACTGGATTCACAGCTTTCTGCTTTATATGTGTGAATATATTCCAGGTGTTCTCAGTAATTATATGCTATGTATTTTGTTCCCAAGATTTCAAGTCTGAGGATGATATGATTAGAAGAGATTGCACAAGAAGTTTCTCTAATGTTTTGGTGGAAATTTTATGTCATAAAATACACTATTGCAATCACCTGCAAATATCAAGCTGCCAGTTGCCTAAGAACTGCAGTGTGTGCATGTGATAGGCCACTGAATGAATGACTAAAGCTCACAAATGTAATTGATCAAGGAGAATATTTATTGCAGAAGTGCTGAGCTTTCTATAATAAATGTACCTCTGAAAGGTTGTATGCAAATCGAACAACTTCAAATTGAATAATATAAAAGGCATTGGGAAAGCTTATTACTTAAATGAATTCCCTTGTGACTTTTCCAATCTAAGAATTCTTTTTGTAGTATAATATATTAATCTTTTTGTTTAAAAATCAAGTTTTATATATTCAGATTTTTTAAAAATTGAAGTATACCTGCGCTAGAGGAAAAAAAGAATAACTGATTCAGGGGTACTATACCTGTTTTTTCTACATGGAGCATTCAAACTATTGTGTAAGAATTGAATATGGAAGTTTTGGGATATTGATTCTCCCAGACTCATGGATTCTCACATCCTGGAGAGTCCAGTGGCCTGGGTCATCTAGTTGAAAGCAGACTTATCTGTTTATGCTTATTTATCCCAGTGCTCAAAACAAATATTTTCTATTTGAATAGATTGTGAAACCAACTTCCTCTAGTAGCATTTTCTCTATCTTAAAAGCTTTCCCTATTCTCCATTTCTAGTCTTTATTTTCACCCCATTGTTTTCCTTAAACCATCAAAATTTATGATTACATATCACTTATACATTTTCTTGTTTAACCTCCATCTCCCTCAACTAAGGTGTAAGCATCCATGATATCATTTTTGCTCACCGTGGTCTTTTCAATTCCTAGCACATAGCAAGTACTTAGTAAATATTGGCTGAGGGAATAAATGAATGAGAAAATTAACAAATGCTTGGGAATTAGCCAGTTCCCATTTACCCAGAGTCCTTTGGAAATAGTCCAAACTGACATAGCCTTGAGCTTTCCCTCCAACCTTCTTAAAGTTTCCATACCTCTCAATTTGCTTCAACTCCATTGGCTTCTTGTTGGCGTTTAGACACTTCAGTCCTCCTCCTGGGCTTGCTGTTCCTCTGGCTGGAGGGTTCTTCCTCAGCCCAGTATGGCATCGTTCTTCCCATTATTCAGATCTGTACATAAATACACCTTCTCTGAAAGGCTTTCCTGGACTCCCTATCTAAAATATCAGATCCCAATCACACCCCTTAAAGGTTTTTTTTCTTTTTCTTTTTTCTTTTTTTTTGTCATTATAGCACCCATAATGTATCCATTTAACTATAATATCTGTAATGTATCTATTTAACTATTTGTTGACTGTCTTAACTCCTATATAGGTCAAAGAGGTCAGGGACATTGTCTGTCCTCCAACAGTATGAATGAAAACCATGTGAGACACAGAGAATGTGTTCTTTCTTTCCTTTTTGCTTATATTGTTATAACATTAGTATTATCCCCAGCAATTGCTTTTACCAATAAAATCTTAGTTTGATTTAACCTTAATATATTTTTACCAAGTACTTTAATCATGTTATCTGGATTTTTATGATTTGTGTATTTAAAATGGTATTGTTCTATAACATCACAGATGACCTAAAACATATGAGGAGTTTGGAATCATGTTTTCATCACACAGAGCCCAACACGGAAGACCTGTCTGTTGAGTTTTCATACTAACTCACTTTTGTTCCAGTAATGCCAATATCATTTCTGTAATATAAGGAAAAATATTATAAGTCTGTGTTTCTCACAATTTGAATATTTTCTATACTTCATTTAATTTTATCACATCTTTCCTAAAGTTATAATTGATGTAAAATGAATATTAAGTAAAAATGTGTATTTTCCTTTAAATGTTTTATGAGACCCTAATATTCCAAAGTACAAAAACAAATAAATTTTGAAAAGCAAATACCATGAAATTTAATTGTTTTTGATGACATGGACAACCAGTACTTTTAATCAAGATGGTTTCATTTATGGCTTTATACTGGAATTATTTGTGAAAATGTTTCCTTGCCTTCTTAGGTATTTGACTATGATTTTGGACTACAGGATGACTTTATGGGCTCAGCTTTTCTGGATCTCACACAATTGGATTTAAACAGGTAACTTTTAACTGTTTTAATATCACTCTACCTTATGCAGCTGGACCTGTGAAATAGAAAATGCCAGCCAATCTATGTTCTGGGTGCTGTTCTGTCATCTACAGCTATGAGTCTTCAGGCTAACAACCCTTTCTCAAGTGTCCCTTTCTCACCTCCCCAGTGGGTATAATAGCCTCATTCAATGACTATTCAACAAAAAAATTCCTGGACACCAGTTCTGACTGTAGTACTATGCTAAGCATGAGAATCTAGAGCCAAAAAGACATACTCTTCAGTCTCACAGTGCTTATACGGTTCTAGTGAGATGAAGAAGATTATAAATGTTGATCCTAATAGAAAATAAAATGTGTACTTTGCTTCAAAAGCAGTAACTCTCATCACCTGGATCTAGGTAGAACCTGATTTTGCCATCACTGGTTACCATCACCAGGTTGCTTTCACTAGGTTACTAAGAAGTACTCCTAAAATGGAGACAGATTGATTATATTCATTCAGTTACATTATCATTTTTGATTAATTATAAAGTTATTATTACTAATATTAATCATTCCATGCACCTAAAACAATGGGCATCATAGTTTTCAAAATGCATTTCAGCATAGAAACTAAGAATTGATTATATCTTAGAAGGAAAAAAAACAAATTTAAAACAGTGCTGAAATGGGTTACAAAGGAGCTGTTGAAATCTTCTTTGAAGTTTATAAGGAGAGGGAATTCCTGTTTTGAATGATCACGTGACATCCTGTGATAGGGATAATGGAAAGCAGAGATGCAGATTCATGGGCCAGATCATTTTCTTATCCTATAAATGTAGACGAGTGGAGAAACATGCATGAGAAATCCCACTTGTGTATATAGTGAGCAAGGTTTGAACACAGGGATAGCTTATTGGTCTTCCAATGGTCATTTTTGTCTCAGGTAAAAAGAACAGCCTTTACTGTATTTCTGACATGTTCTCCATCCCAACCCAAAGGCTAAGCACTGGCTTGACATAAGGGTAGAACTTAAGTGACTAGTGGCTTTGCACCTTCGTAGGATGCATGCTCAGTGGTCATATATGTGGTCCATGATGATGAACACAGCTAAAACTAGTATGGACTGTGCTGTTCCTTTACAAAGACTGCAATTACTTTCTCTGTAGACCTCTGCAAAAGGATATGCAAATTACTAGAAACTTAATCCCAAAGCATACATTTCTCTTGTTCTCTATTAAAGATAAATCATTGGTGAGAAATAATTTTAAATAGGAAAATATAAGATAATTAAGAAAATTAAGAGATTATATATAAGCATCTGGTATGGATTTTGATACATTACTTACTTTATGTAATTAGTTAATAATTACCTTCCCTTAAAACCATGTACACATCAAATTAATACTTTATAAACTCATATATTTTAGTATACCATTTAAATTTGTGTATAAATTAGTGGAATTTAGGTATAGAAAAGTGGATTATAATAATAGGCACATAGGTAATTATGCTACTATATTATGTATTAGTGTATCTCTTTGAAGAAAAATAATAAGCATCATAAATCAATTGCAAATGTTCTGAAATCTTTATCATGTAATCATAAAACATAATAAAATTTCTGTTGTTGTATGCACTCATTATAGGAGAAGGAATAAAATCAAATTGTTACACCATATATGTTTATATAGTATACATATATATATATATACACATATATACTAATGCTTAATATATATATTTTAAAATAAAAAAACAAATTGTTAGTATAAAACCATAATGATTAGTTATAGCTAAGTTAGCATTGGAGCAATTTGCATCACAACTACTATAACATATGTATAGTATTATTCTGACAGGTTGTTTATGGTTCAGTTAAAATCTCTGACACCAAAAAATTGTTCACGTTTTTCATACTATCATTCTTTGACTTGATAAATAAAGGATCATGTGAAAATGCCTAGTATTATAATATTGGCATTGATAATTAGCTGTGGTTTTCACTCCTGATTGTATGAGAAAGTTATCTGCAGAGTTTCGTAAGTATATCAATTTTCAAGCCCCACCTCTGATACATAAAACCAGAATCCACAAGGGTAGAATTCAGGAATATTCACTTTTTAAAAGCTTCCTAGTTGATTCTGATATGTAGTCAGAATTGAACATTCTTACTTGGACCAGCCTTCCACAACAAGCCCTCTCCCCAGCACTAGAATTCTGTACCAAAAATTAAGTTCCATGAAGACAGTGAGCTGATCTTGGGTTTTGACCACTGGTTTTTACCCAAAAACTAGCAGTGTGTGTCATTTAATGTATTTAACGTGCACTTTATGAACAAAACGTACACTGAATGACTGAACAAGCAAGGATACATTCCCTGCTGGCCCACATTTCAAGATTCTTTTGTTCCAAGATTCTTTTGTTCCAAAATTCTTTTGTTCGGTACTGTTTCACAGAAACTTAGGTTTATGGTAGGCACTAAACGCTATATGTTCAACATTGATTGAAATATGCAACAAGATGTTACCTATGAATTGTCAGCAACCTTTTAGAACCCCACAAAGGGCAGAAATTTATCCAGTGAATTCAAGTCTATCAATTGATTTCATTTATTGGATAAGTTAATACATTGGTAATATTCTAATGATAGCAAATATTGTACCAAGAAGTAAATGAAGACAATAATTGCTTTTCTTTTAATAATAGTAAATTATTGATACAATATTTTTGTCTTATTTATTTAGTGACTATTCAAAAATCTAAATATTTTATATCACAGGTCCACAGATGTGACCCTAACTCTGAAAGATCCCCACTATCCTGACCATGATCTTGGAATCATTTTACTCTCAGTCATCCTTACCCCTAAAGAAGGAGAATCCAGGGATGTGGTAAGTTCCCCCACCCCCTAGTAAGAGCTCTTTCCTTGCTCTCACATGTTCGAATGATGTAAGCCTTCTTTGGATCCAGAGGTAATAATAAAGAGAAGCTGCATATGAAAATCTGGCCTGTTCTTTGTTTCTGTGAGTATCCAGGGGATTGCTAGTCCATGCTTATTGTGTCTTTTTAACTCAAATTTCCTGTCCCATGCTCCAGATCAGAACCTCTTGTTGTAAACAAGGAACAGATTTGCATCATTTTTTATAATTTTATTTCTCAATTTCACATGTGTTATATTGTAGACAAATATTAGTGTTTATTCGGGGAATACATTTACAAGTGAATTGAAGATTTGGAATTCCACACTGAGATATCCAGACCCTGCTATTTTGGCTGTATTGTCAGGTGTATCATAACAAAGAAAATGAGGTGAAATTATAACAGAGTTTCTGCTTTCTGGTATTTGTTGACTGAATGATAAGTGAGTACTTTCCATCTTCTCTATGGGCTTCCATATGGATATGGCTCATTTTTCAGCTCTAGCTGTCTACTTCCTTGCACACCATGCTGCTATGAGAAACTAACAAGGAATGCAGAGGAGCCAATTATTCCCACACTGTTGAAGTAACGTGAAACAATATCAGGTTTGACCCACATCAGTATGCTTGCCAGTGCACTTTCTGCCACCACTTACCAGAGATTATTTATTAGATCAAATATGAATTCTTGTACCTGGGAACTACTCTGCTTGTAACACATTTTTGTAGTAGACATAATTTTTAGGTGAGTTCAAATACTCCATTTCATAAATATGGCTGTCTTAAAGTAATGCACTATTAAAGATAGTAATGTGGTCTGCGGAAAAAGTATTATTGACATTTTTATCAAGTCTGTAGGTAAAAACAGTGAATTTCAACCTCAAGTTAAGAACTGTTTTAAATTCATTGAAAAATTCACCCCTTCAATAATTACTTCTTTCAATTCTTCTTTAAAAGTTAAACAATAAGCTCATAAATTCCTATAGGTATGTAATATTTTGCTAAAAATAGGTTAAATGTCTATAGTCACCAAGGATATTTTTTTGTTTGCTTTTACAACAAGTATTACTAAATACCACCTATTGTAAGAACTTAGGTTTGTATGTGTGCAGATGCACTCATGTGCAGATGGAAGGGTGGGTTAGGAAAGGTTTTAACAGAGAACATTCAGAAATGGAAGCCCATGATCTTAGAAGTAACCAGTCTGGGAAACATTATTTCACCCAGCACAAGTCAGTAAGTACATCCTAGCTGGCTAAATCCACATATAGAAATAAATTATAAATGTTTACTTTGTGCTTTATTTGAATAATCCTGCTATTCACCAAGAACCTACTGTAAGTCAGTTTTATGCTAGATGCTGAGGATACAGTAGATCTTGGTTCAGTGGAAAACTCAGGACTCAAATCATCACAGAAAGAAATGTAAAATAAACACCTGTTAAGTGCCACAAAGGAGGTACATGTTTCTGAAAGACCAACAAGGAAATTTTGTTCCAGTCAGGTGTACAGGGATTCTCTAAGGAAGATAAATAGAAACTGAAGTATGAAGTGTGAATAGTATTTCATAAGGTTTAAAAAGAAAACATAAAAAGTATTTCAAGCAAAGGAAACAACATATGCAAAGGCTCTGTGGCTAGAGAAACCAGTCTATATTACAAGAATTGAAAAATCACTGAAGCATGCTGGAAGGAGAAGCAAAAAGCATGGTCAGTCATGGTGCATAATGACACTGGAGGGGAGGGAGAAGCCCCAATTGTGGAAAGCTCATTGGTCATGTTAAGGTTTGTGGTCTTTTCCCAAAGAGTAATGAGGAGCCATCAAAAGTTCTGCATAAAGGAAATGACACAATCAAATTTTCCTGTTGAAAATATCTTTGTACTTGCATTGTAGAAAACAGATCAAAAGGGTAAGAATGGATGCTTATAGACCACCGAGGAGGCTATTGCAAAAATCCAGGTAAAAGATGACAGAGGTTTACATTAGAACTGTCAGAGGCAGAGATGGAAGGAAATTGGCAAGTTTACCGGTAGGAGATAAAAATCAACAAACTTGATGACAGTATATTTCTGCATTGAGGTTCTTTGTTATGTTAATGAAGGACAGACAGCACTTCACAAACAAAAGTAGTGAGGTGCCTGAGGTTCTGTGTATCCCTAAACCATCCAAATTTGCAATATTATTGAAGATTGGAAAAATACAGCAGTTATAATGCTTATTTGCATGATTTGATGATGGATAGTCTACTCAATTTTTACATTAAAGGTATCTTTATTAAATATTCTAACATCAAATTGAGAGTTTGAGTTATCAAATTGGTAGGGAAAAAATCTTAACGGTGAAGCTACTGAGTTTACTTAAATCACACAGATATATGTGTCAAAACAGGAAAAACAGTTCTCAACATTATTTTCTTTTTAACAATCCTTGCAAAAACACTTCAATCTCCATAGATGCTCAAACTTATCTTTATCTTATTCTAATTAGAATAAAATCATTTAAAACCATTAGAGCACCCAGGAGCTTCTTATCAATGAGCTTTCAAACATGAATACAGAAGAAAACAGGTGGGTTATATGAAACAGTTGTATATCAAAAGCCTGGTTTTATTCACCTTATTTTCTTCTTTTTTCCATTCTCCTTCTTATCTCTCTCCAGCCACATCCTTAACACAAAGTTGTCCTCCTAAGGGCCCTGTGCCGTTTTCTTGACTAAATCCCATTGCTACCCCAGATGTTTCTGAAAGAAATCCTTTACTGACAGATATTTTTCATTCACTGTCCCACTTCATGTACTCCCCCTTCAGAGTCTCAGAGAGCAATGGATTTATTCTGCTGTGTGAACTGGGAAATGGTGTCTTCTTCCCTCCCATGCCATTACTGATTCTCCTCTGGTTTCTTTCTTTCTCATCAGAGAAGCAAGTGACTTAGCCAGGACTCAGCAATGGTTGCAATCCATACCAGAGCCAGCTTCTGGCTGGGGCCATACTCACACTGCCCAGCCTGACCTCAGTCACACCTCAGGAGGCAAGGAGAAAGATGACCAGTGAGGCTATCCTGGCTCCCCCTCATGGGTTTAATCCATAGGTAGGGCAGGATCTTGTCTGCAGAGAAGCAAGCTGGGACAGGAAAGGGGAAGAAGGATAAAAGATCCTCACAGAAAATTCTGCTAAGATTCAATATCCTAGCTAGTCTAATATCCTAGTTTTGAGTCTGGGTTTCTAAGTGTTTGCCATCCATACATTATGAAAATTTCCAACAAATACATATAAATTTGTTCTGTTGTCATTGTTTTTTGTTTATTTGGTCTAAATAGAGGTTCTACAGCCACTTTTTTAAATGCTCTCAAACTAGTTATTACATCCATCAACACTAATTATCAAGTTTTAAAACTCTGCACAAGGACCCCATATGTGTAGGCATCTATTGAAAAATAAACTATGATCCAATACTATTCCATCATAAGAAAGGATGAAAATCTATTGTTTGTAGCAGTATGGATGGAACTGGAGGCCATATGTTTATTAAAATAAGCCAGACACAGGGCTGGGGTTGTAGCTCAGGGGTAGAGCACTTGCCTAGCACAGGTGAGGCGCTGGGTTTGATCCTCAGCACCATAAAACAAACAAACAAACAAATAAAGAATATAAAGGTATTGTGTCCATCCAGAAATAAAAAATGTATTTTAAAAAAATAAGCCAGACACAAAGAAGATAAATACAGCATGATTTCACTCTAATATAGGACCTAAAAAAGTTGATATCAAAGAATTTGAGAGAAGAACGGTGGTTGCCAGAGGATGAGACAAAGGGGGGGGAGAGAGATGGAGAAAGGTTAATCAGTGGGTACTTAGTTACAGTTCAATAGGAGCAGGAAGTTCTGGTGTGCTCTTGCACAGAGGGGTGACTATAGATGACAATAATCTACTGCATATTTTTTAAAAGATGCAAGAAAGAATTTTGATTATTTTAGCTATCAATAAATGGCAAGTGTTTGAAGAAATAGGTAAGCTGATCCTGATCTGAACATTAAACATTTGTGTGTATGTGTTTAGAAACATCTTAGGGGACCCATAAGTATGACAACTTTTAAGTGTCAATTCAAAAAAACAAAAGGGAAAAAATCCAGTTACTGCTCATTTACTAGGCATTGTGCCAGATTCTAGAACTCTCCCTCCTCCTCCTGCTAATTGTTCAATGACCTGTGACTGCTTCTCTAATTAAACTGAAATTCCTGGTCAACTTTAAGGCTTTCTGACAAAAAGCATAACTTCTGCACTTGTAACTTGTGTCTCAGCCACACAAACTTCTTCAAAGTCACTTGTCCTTCCTAAAATATGCCTACACTTCAACTCACCTCTATCTTCTATCCTATCATCTTGGGGAGGGGATATATATATATAAATATATATAAAATTATTACATATAATACTTCTCATGATAACTTCTATCAAAATATATCAAACTTTCTGTATCATGTTGTTCATTGGGTTGCAGATGTATCTCTACAAGAATCAAAGGGATACTTCAAAGGACCAGGGGATAGTATTTAAAGTATTTTTATCTTATTTCAATATACACACCCTTCGGATTGTCACAAATTATATTAAATTATGATTTAGTAGTTATTTAATTTTCTCTTGTAAGTTCTTAAAATCGTTAACACATTAAATGATAATCTGATTAAAATCAAGATATATGGCTCTTCCCAAGAGAAAAGAAATGATTAGAAATGATGACAGTGAAGTGTAAATACATCACTGTTTTTTCTTCATTTTGTAATATGTCTAATATTAGCTAACTATGTTTTTCTGGGATAAGTTTGAAATTTCTTGGTTAAAGACAATCAGAGATCCAATTTGTCTTCAAATTAAATTATCTTATGCCTTAAATATATAATGTATTGCTTCGATGAAAAAGGCATATTGAACTTTTACAAATTATCCATGAACAAATCTTATTTAGAGAAATTCAATCTCAAAATGCACCAAATCAGAAATCAGAATGCTTCACAATGCCATTTAATATGAATGATATACAGAGAAGAAATACAGGATGAGTTTGCATTGACCCTCATATAGCAAAATTATAAGAAGAGTTCTGTTCTCTTAGATTATTAGCTCAGAAATTATTTTAGGCTTTTGAAACTGAATAGTTCAATTCAAAAAACACATATTGGGATTGGGGTTGTAGCTCAGCACTCATCTACCACATGTGAGGCACTGGATTCAATCCTCAGCACCACATTAAAATAAATAAATAAAATAAAGGTATTGTGTCCACCTACAACTAAAAAAAACTTTTAAAACTAAAAATCATAGTAATAATAAACTGCATGTTTATTTTTATGCCTGTGTTTACAAAACTCTGGTAAGTATTTATACATATTAAAATGGAAAAATGGAAGATATGAGTTTAAGACCCTTTAAATCCTATCAAATAAGAAATACCATTTACATTAGGAAAATGTTATTAAAATTAGAAAGAGAGTAACTGGAAATATAGAGTAGTCAGTAATACAAAGTGCTAAGATTTCTAAATCAGTTATCTTGTGAGTTTTTTATGCACTGTTAAATACTGACAATAGGTTCCATGAATAATGCAGTTGGGATGATTTCTTGTGTGGATTGCTACTTCTGGAAATCAGTAAAATTAAAGAATGAATTAAAAAACTTATCAGCCTACTGAGTCTACCAAAGCCTTGACAACTTGCAATGTCTAATTTCAGCAATTTGAGAAGTATGATATGAGTAATAGCAAATGTATTACATAGTTGCCAATATTAAAATTTTCTCCATTGACTTCTTTTTTTAAAAAATCCCAGATGTGAAACACACACACATACACACACACACACACATACACTTTTTTTTAAGTCTCCAGCATTGTGTGTACAAGAACCCAAAACCTTCATGGGGGGCATGCTGATGTGTTGCATGGCACAACTGTCATTTCTGTTTTGATTGCATGTTCTGTTTTCGAACCTGCAAGGTATGCAGTTCATACATGTGTGTCCTAAATATGGTATTTCTGTCTGATAGTGTGTTTGAGTTCTTTCTGGCTCTTTTTCTAGCAGAGTTCAATCCACAGCTTTCTTCATTGGAGAATTTGTGAAATAAAAGTGAGTTAATTTGTGTTACACACTCTCTTAGATAATGGAGGCATACAAATTGCTTGGCTAAGGCTAAAAAGTTAGAAAATTCAAAGAAACATATGGATTGGTCCTAGTTGACCTTTAATGAATTTTAAAAACATATTTTTACTTTAGTTTAATTTTTTATTTTTCAGAATTATTATCTAGCCAAAATTTGGACTACCTGCAAAATAATTAAATATGTTTTATAAAATGCATAGACTAATAATTCTATAATTTTTGTTTGTATGTTAGCTTTATAATTGCCTAAAAAATATCACCACTACAGAAGATGATAATGGAAAATGAATTGAGATTTGGCATCTTTTAAAAATAGTCATTTCTGCAGCTCTATCAATAGCTATTTTATGCTACTTATTTCTTTTATTTGTTTCAAGGAAGGTTGAGCTGCTAATAATTATTAAGTTTAATTTTAGATACTGACATTTTCGAAAACAAATTCATATGTTTCTCAGCTGAACCTAAGATCACAGAGCAAAAAAAAATTTATTTTTCTAGAATTTGCTTCATCTCTTATCTTTAACATTCCCTGATCTTTCTTCTCTAACAGATGTCCCAGATAGCAAAGATAACAGTTTTAATAGTATTCTATTAAACTCATTTCCTTCTTAACATTTCTATTGTTTTTAGTTTTATTGAATCTATCTTAATCCAACTTTCTAAAAAGAAAAGGGAACCTGGAAACTTAATCTATTACTTAGCTGGTAGGATTGACAAAAGTGGCAGAAATTTTGTTATAAAATCTGGAGCCATTGTGAGAATCACTTGACTCTAATAATGTAACTTTAGACACTGAATCAGGAAAATAAATGGTCCTGATAACTGTCAAATCTTTTGTATTTCAACTCAAGGAATTAATTGAATTTTTTTCTTGTATCAGTTTTCCAATTCTGAAAACTAAAGTCACACAACCTGTTCATAAAACCCATTTTGAGAGATAGGAAAAAACACCAGCCTCATATTTTCTTTTACATGTAGAAATTAGTCATATGCAGTACTCTGAGTCAGAGGAGGTAACTCTGCCCAGCAGTATTGAATCAAGTGTTGCCATGAGATTCCATTCTTCCAATATCCCAAACACTTTTTTCATAGCATAGCACTTCTTACAGAATGGAATTGCATAAGATTCTTAGATGCTAGATGATGGTGGTTAAATAATCATGAGTGATGGGGTTTAATTCTCACTTTATTTAATTTAAAACATTGTCTCTAGAAATTATCATGCAGTCCACTGAAACTGTGCTTTCTGAGAAAGTTGAATATTCATTATCTAACTCTTAATTAGACAGTTTTTGTGAATATGGAATACATTAGTTAATTCAGTTTCCAAACGCCTTTTGGTGGTGAAGGATGTGGTGATATTGGGTGTGGTGACGTGGATGACTCACTTAACATCAACAACAAACACCTAACATACGTCCAAAGGATATATATATATATATATATATATATATATATATATATATATATCCACAACCCCATGATGGAATTTTTTACTTCAAAATGAATCAGACCTTAGTTCTTAGAAAACACAAAATGTCCCTATAATAGTATTTGATAACACTGCTTTGCAGTTTCCTAGATTCATTTGAAGAACTCATGGGTGAGTATTAGAACCTTAGGAAATCTATTACTCTTCCATGTTTTGGTCAATATTTAACACAGAGTATATGTAGAAAAAAATGCCCTATAAAGCCATTATCTGCAAACAAAAGATTTTTTTCATTATATTTGATAAATTTATGATTTTCTTATTTTCAATCTTAAAACCTCTACATTGTTCCATTATCTTGGTGCAGGGCAAGGGTTGCTTTAGTCTTATATTAAAATCTTGTCTTCGTTTTTTGTTTTTTGTAATCCATGAATGGTTGCTGAAACAGCCCTCCTTTAGAGTGAATTCTGCTGAAGGAGATAGAGTTCTTAAAAGCACCAGTATACTTCCTTGGTATACAAATACAATAAGCATTTTCTATAAGCTATAATTCTTGCTTCAAATATTCCCTATTCTCTACTTCATCTGCCTCAAAGATAATGATAAAACTAAGACAGGGTAAAGAGGTTAATCAGAAAGGTTAAAAACTTAAGGTTCACTGAGAAGATTTTAGTATAAAAGAGAAAATAATTTTGAAAGTCTTTGGACTTCATGGTTTACTTGATGCAAGAGACCAATGATCTCAGGCACTCATCACAAATCTCTAGAACTTTGATTAAAACATTTGCCCATGAATACCTCTTAGTATGACACAAACCTAAAGCTTGAAGAGTAAGTTTGGATTGAACAATGAGCAGGAGATGCATGTGTAGCCAGCACAACAAGCAGCATTTCCTTAATAGAAAGCATTTTGTAGTCACTGAGAACAAAGATTAACCAGATGCAGAGATGATTCTAAACTGTCACCAAAGCCACAGATTTTAATTGTGTTTGAAGAGAAAAATTATTATATATCTAATAAAGCCAAACACACTTCAACTCCCACCACCAAAAGGAACAGTTGTGAATCATGAGATTCAGTGTATATTTTCAAGTTGATAGCTAAGGAATTTCAAGTTTCCACTCTATTTAAATATATTGTCCCATTTCTTCATTAAAGAATAAAGCAAATGAACTCTTACCAGAAAGACTGCTTGAATGTTAAAGGTGCTGCTCTAGCTATGTATATGTGAAAAACATTTTTTTGTCTTGTGTAGTTGTTGCTGAAAACTGTTTGCTGTTTAAGAAGCTAATAAATGTTATGCTTCCTCTAGAAAACAGTGGCTGCCCTATTCTTTACTAGAGTGAAAAGATAATGAAAATGCTTTATTTCATTTACAGACAATGCTAATGAGGAAGAGTTGGAAAAGATCAAGTAAGGTAATTCTTAGCATGTGATCTTTCAGCTTTCTTGTTGAGAAGACTATCAGCTGCTTCCCCAAACCCCTCTCATACTTCCTCAAGCTATACCACAGAGTCGCATCACTATTCAATTGTTATTTTTTTTCTCCATAAACTTTAAGCAAATCATGCAATGCTTTCCAAATGAACAGAAATCACACCAATAAGAGCATGTGAATCATTCTCCTGTTAAATTCTGATCACTTCTCAGCATCATCCTCAGCATCTGGTCTCTATTAAATGTACAACAGGGTCTAGAAAATCACTTTGCTCCCAGAATGAAATGATGAGGTGAGGACAGGGACAACTCCAGACAGTTTTCAATGATCAAAACCAGTAAGTTTTGTGGATCTTCCTTCTGAGTATGAGATTTTTTTCTAAACTCAAAAAATCACTGTATCATGACTTTGGAGTGTATAATGAAAACAATTTTTCTTCATTGTCTTTCTCACTTCAAGAAATACATGGATCTTGGGAGTGAGGGGAATTTATAGTTCTTGCCAGGTACCAAAAACCCTGGCTATCTCCTTAAAACTTGCCAGACACGTAAGATATATACTGAACTTTTAATTTATTCAGTGGTGGTACCACTTTTGGTCATAGATAAATATAAAGATTAAACTGAACGTTTAAATAAATATATCTTCCAACAAGTCAAACAGATTTCATTTACAAAAACTGCACAAATTTCTACTTAAAATGTTAGTATTCCTTTTTAAATAATGACTAATTTTTTTAGACCCTGGAACATGACAATCTTTTTTCTTCCATTCTGATTGAATCATCCTACTACTTACATTTTTCTTTAATTTTGTCATTTTTATTTTGTTGTGAATTAAGAAAATACTTTTGTTAATTTTTAATATTTGTGATAATGGATTAATCTGTTTCAACAAGTGTTTCTTAAGTATAATTTCTCTCCAATTCTTATAGCATTGATGAACAAAAGATAAGTCACAAAAAGGTCAGGTCCCCAAAAGTGCTTTTTAAGGAAGTTGCTGAGTATTTCTGACTTGGCATTCACAGTGTTTTTATTAAACAAAATAAAGTTTCAAGAAATTTTTGTACTGTTCACATTTGTTACTTTTTCTTTGTAATTATATTTTAAAATAGTATTATATTAATAGTATATGTACTTTAAAATGCATATAATTTGACTTTGTTATTCTATATCTCTGATGATATATTTGTATAGAACCCAAAACAATCCATTAATAATATAGTCATATTTCTTCTTCCAGATGAATTTAACATGTAATCCTGGAAAAGAGTTTGACCTAGTATTTAGTATCAACTAGTGGGAATTATCCTGATTGATTTTAATATAAAAAAGAATAGAAACATGGGGCTGGGGTTGTAGCTCAGTGGCAGAGTGTTTGCCTAGCACTTGTGAGGCACTGGATTTGATCCTTAGCACCTCATAAGTATATAAAAAACAAAACAAAGGAATTCTGTCAATTTACAACTACAAAAAAATTTTTAAAAGTATAGAAATATTCTTTTTAAAAATACATTTATTTTGTGTTTAAATTTAACCTTCAGGAAAAATAAACATATTTTCTTTCAGTCTACAGGAAGATTTAAAATGTATAGTAAACATCTACTTACCATTATTTTTATATCTAAACTTGGAGTTTTTATTGTTAATAATCCATTTGTACTTTCAAAATGGTATGTTTTTCAAGCTTGTCACTGAAGATACAGATTCCCTGTGTCTAACCCAACACTCATTTGAGTATTTGGCAGTTTATATTTAGTACCGGTGTTAATATTACTTTGGGGGTTAGTCTAAAGGATTTTCAATTTGGTAAAATTTAATGGGGATATTGAATGCTGAATGAGTTAAAATCAGTTTGCTCATTTCATTTTCTTTTTCTATGAGAACACAAGGAACACTTGCTAACTCACTCATTCAACTTTTCACAGTACCCTAAAACATTTGCCATATTTATTATAATGTTGTAATTAAAAATTCCGGCAAAATTTGACATTCAACTACTACCTCTACTTCCTCGTTCACCATCCTTCACACAGACTACCAATTTGTAACTGCTCCCTGAGTCCTGCAGTGAGTTATGCTTCCTGGGAAACTGAGGGAAAAGTGACTAGACTGAAGTTTATAAATGTTACTGTTACTTTTTGTAGAAATGGACCTCTTCTCTAATTATTTCAACATTCCCCTTGAAGAGTCTCGTCTTATAATTTTTTTCTCTTTTAGTTTTGGAATTTTTTTTCATTACATTTAAATACAGGTATTTATACTTGATATAACTGTGTTCAAAATCAAAGGTGAATTTTTTATATAAACTTAAATCATGTTCTTCTTTGGAATTCTGATTTACAGGAATGAGGTCTCCTGTATTTTGATGCAGGACTTTGAAATGTAGCCTGACTTTGAGCATCATTTAAGGATATAAAATCTGAGAATTAGAGATTTTGTAGCAAAGACTTAAATTCAGCCAGGAAGAGTTGCTTCAGATTGTCGATAGCATTTTGACTGGGTACTTTCAGAAAAACATAACTATAGAGGGAGAAAGCTAATTTGATGTTACTTTTAATATGCAACTCTTAGAATTTCCCATTACTTACATGTCTTCTTATCATTTTCATCATCCTGAGTTTGGGTGATGAGATTTCTTTTTGCATTTTATTTATCTCACTTCTGCCAATAATATATTCTTTTTTTTAGAGAGAGAGAGGGAGAGAATATTTTAATATTTATTTTTTAGTTTTCGGCCGACACAACATCTTTGTTTGTATGTGGTGCTGAGGATCGAACCCGGGCCGCACGCATGCCAGGCGAGCAAGCTACCGTGTGAGCCACATCCCCAGCCCAATAATATATTCTTTTAATGGAAATTTTATTATTTATGGCATTCACATAATGGGGTTTGTATTTACTATTGAAATCATTAGAGGAGTAGCCAGCTTAAGGAGAGAGAAATTATAATTGCTGTTCAGGACTAACTTATTTGGAGTAAATGTGTTATCACCTAAAAACAAGTGGTGGGGGGAAGCTCCTACACCTTCGAAGAGCAAGAGTATGTGAAATATGTGCTGTATTTGAATGCTATGCAAATCAGTAAACAGTTATGAATTCCATAAGGTCTCCTCCTCTGGGAAAGGTAGCATCCTTTGAAACAGTCTGGTTTTCCCCAGGTACACTTTCCATCATGCACATTTTAAATTGTGCCTCACACTCAACTGTAACAGAAGAATGTTATTTTAAGAATAAAGGAATCAATTTATCCCTAAACTTGGGCAACTAGATAATTATGCTGGTCAAAGGGTTACACTTATGTGACGAACTGCATTTTGGCAGATAAATGCAATACTTTATTCTTTAGAAGAAGCTTACCATTGATAATTTATTCTAAGGTTAAATTATTCATCAAGAAAGTTTCATGAGGTCAAAAGAGAAGATTTACGTGTATTTTGTGAATAAATTTTGTAAGATCAAGCCAAAATGGAAAAAATAATGAAATAATTGGCTCTATCAGACACCAAGCAGTTATGATTTTATACCATGTATGTATGTCTGTGTTTCAATTCAGAAGAATGAGTGTGTCCATGGATTCGGGTGATATAATAATTTATGTATTTCAACAAATTGCTTAAATTATCTGAGAAATACTATAGTGATAATATAAAGATATACATGTTCCATTCATGACCTTAGTAATAGTTTATAATTTTCTTTAAGAAAAAGTTCATCCTCTGGAAAATATAATAAAGACTGCTATGATGATCTCATTACCATATCTACTGTTACTTAATAGTTTCTTTCTTTTTTTAATATATCTTTTTATAACAACTTTATTATAATCACTTAGCATAACTTAAATGAACTATAAAACATTTTGTGCATTGGTTGAATGAAGCAATCTTCAACAAGTCTTTTTAGCAAATATATATTTTAATTTGAGCTAGAGACCACTCAACTTTAAGTTGCAGGGTGTAGTTAAACCTGACACTTTGGGTAACTCATTAGAAATGCAGTGGAAACTCATAAGTGCTTTAATTTAAGTGAGGGGAAAAAACAGATTAACACATTTTTAACTATCTCACACAGTCAGATATACTGGGGGGGGGGGTTAAGGTATCATTTAATAATTACCAGGTCCTTCCTACAAAGAGTTCAGATCCTGACAAAGAGGTGATTTTTTTAAATCTGCAAAAAAATTAACAGTTTATTGGTAACATACCTTCTCAACCAGGAGTGACCAAAATGGTTTTCTTTGTTGCATCATTTCAAATTATTATGCATATATCTTTGAAAAAGTGATATATGGTTATTTGTTTTTGAGGGAAGCATAACATTTTATTTAAAATTTTTTGCTTTGCCATTATTTTTACTTCCAAATCTGTGTTATTTGGAAATACTGTAAATTCATTCTGTAATTAAGACTTCTGAGAATCCAATCCAACAAATGGTGAACAATTGAGCAATTATGATGGAGAATATTTTGACCCTAGTTAACCAAACTCCTGAAATTTGTAGTATGTTTATTTAAAACAAGTATTATTGTAATGCCAGTAAACATTTAATTATCCCATAAAATACATGGAGCCATAATTAAAATTTATGTTGTGATGACTTTTTTTTTGCTGTTTTGACAATACTTCCCCAGAGGCACAAAATTACATTTTTAAGTATTATGATTCATAACTACAGGGATTTGCTATAATGATGGCATTATATTTATTTGACCACTTCTGTTGAATTTTTAAAATATTGTGGGTCCAAAATGAGTTGGCACAAAATAAAAGGACGAAATATAATCTCAAGCAGAGGATGGATTCTACCACAACCGCGATCTAGGTCTATCTTGGTGTTCAACGTGGGATTGCAGAGGAGCTGTCACATTATAGGAGTGTAACCAAGTTTCCCAGGGTCGTTCTTCCCAGGCTGATAAAAGGGGGAGAACTAATGTAACTGGGCTCCACATAATGGAACTAAGAGCAAGTTCTCAGATTTACATGGCCTTTTAGTTTAAGAAGAAAGATGAGATAGATTAAGTTGAATTCAACTAAGAGGAGATTTATGAATTTTAATGTACTTTGAATCCCAGTGAAAATAATTCATAATTTTGTTAGGAGCCTGCTACCAAAACCTTGGCTGACATAACTGTTGATAGGGCTTAGTTGATATCATAAGCCATTCTTATTGATAATATGGAAGCATCCAGTAGCCATGGTTTTGATGAACAGTGATTCCAGTCTGACCAGGAAAGTTTATGTAAATGATTTACTCAGGTACTTACTTATTTTTTAATCTCTTGAATGCCAAATGATTTTTTAAAATTTATTTTTTAGCTATATGTGGACACAATATACTTGTTTCATTTTTATGTGGTGCTGAGGATCAAACCCAGTCCCTCATGTGTGCTAGGCAAGCACTCTACTACTGAGCCACAGTCCCAGCCCGCCAAATGATTTTTATCAAAAGGAATTGTGCTCATATAAAAGCACACTCATATAAGCAGGAAGGCTTGCTGACTAGATTCTTATACTTGAATTCCAAGGTTTATAGTTTCAAATCTATTATGATTGTCTTGAATTTTGAAGAATGAGTGACTTACAGTACTATGTGATATGTTTAAAGGCCTGTACACATTAAGGCTAATTTGATTCTGCAATAACTTTCCTATGTGCATTTATGAAAATACTCCAGTGACTCTCACCATCATGAATATCCACAAGAAATTAATTTTTTAAAAAAACTATGGATAAATGGCAGAAAGAACAATAGAAGAAAGAGAGCAAGGAGTAGGGAGAAGGAAGGGGAAGGAGAAGTACTGGGGACTGAATTACAACTAGATATATTCCATTTATTTATTTATTTTTTTAAATGAAAGGTCTCACTAAATTGATGAGGCTGGCCTCAAACTTGCCTTCCTCCTGAAGGATCCTCCAAAGTAGCTGGGATTACAGGTGTGTGCCACCTTGCCTGGCCAAAGTATCACTTTTAACATAACTTTATTGACTAATCCTTGTTCTATCTAATACATATTCTGAAGAGATTTCTGTGATTTATTTTTATGTACAACTGGAAAATAGTATCTCATTAATTTGTTAGGGTTAGGAAAACTATCCTTTAGTTTAATTTCCTTGAGAGTAAAAATGTTATTTTTTAGATTTTTAAATTCAAAATATAGTTAATTTTTAGACCTATGGAGGCAAAAAAAATAGATCTAAATAAGATACTACCAGTGGATCTTATTCTAATAAATTAAAAACCTCAGTACAAGCACTCTGACAATTCATTATTTGGAATATTTTCAGGAATTTTCCTTTATCAATTTGATATCTATATTTTTGTTCCCTTTTGATGTCACTTTATAATTTTAGAACTTTTAAAATGGCAATTTTCCTCACTTATTTGTTTCTTGTCTTGATAAAGATGGAAGTATAACTGAATATGTATCCTTACAGTTTAGCCCAAGTCTTTTCTGGAATTCATGAATGGTTTGTGCAGTTTTCCTTGCTCTCTATGTTTAAGTCGGCACTTTTGTTTAGGGTGCATTATCATAATGCCAGGTGTTTTGTTGTCATTATCATTAGAAACTAGTAAAAGGAGAGACATGGTTGGTCTGTTGAAAATTTCATACCCATGCAGAGCAAACATGGTGCTAGAAGCCACAAGAAAAAAAAAAGAATAATAATTGTCCATCAACAACTAAAAAAAAATCTTTAAAAAATATCCTTAAACAATTTTACTTTTTATGATAAGACTCAAAGGTATATTAATAAAAAATTAATAATAAAAAGGTAAGTGGACTTGCTTCAAACTACAGAAACAATCCTCTCAACTTTATTACCACTGATGTCAGAGATGAATAGGATAAAAACTTTGATTTATTCACAAGAGAAGGAAACTTGGTTTCTACTATCCAATGGATCTCCAGGATATATAGATTTTGTTTTTAATTTTTATTTGATTTTATTTGTTTTGATTTTGAATACTAATTAAATATTCCAAAAAAAACAACATTTGGGTAAATATTTGTTTGTTTTTAGGAACTCTCAGAAAATGAAGTGGTTGGATCTTATTTCTCTGTGAAGTCTTTCTTTTGGAGGGTAATGTCTAAATCCTTTATATTAACATTCTTGATTTTTGTTCTACATAGAAATTTTGAAACTTGAGTGTGAATTAAGAAATTCACTTTTTAAAATAGGCTTCCAGACAGGTGTATTCATTTGTCTTCTTTATTAAATTTTATTCTAAGTCCTCTAGATAGCTAACTCTTTTATTTCTTCATTTGAAAAAAAAAACATTAAGAACTTCATGTATTTGAAAACTTATATCTTTGAAGTTAGTTCCTTGTGAGACAAAGGCTGTTCCAAAGAGCTGGAACCCCAGAGGCCTTCCACCTTGGAGATTATTTTCTGCTTCATTTCTGTTCAAAAAAAAATTTACTTGTGTTACATTGATCTTATATAACATATACACTTGATCTGTACAAGATAATCAGTGCCCTTTCTTTGAGGAAAAAAAAAAAAACAAACCTCTATGATTTAGAAAAACATTAACTCTGATTTTGATTGAAACAAAAAAAGGTGAAATTTCTACCAAATTAATTTTAAATGCCATTGCAATTTAATTTACTCTTCAATTATTAAAGTCTTATGAGCTTTGTCATACATTTTTTTTCTCTGCTATTATTTCTGCATCATATGCAGCATGATTTACTATTAATACACTTAATTTAACTTTGCCTTTAAGAGTGTCTCTCTTTCTTTGAAAATTCACACTTGGTACATGATTATATAGCAATAGTCACTACCATGGAAATGCTATAATCTTAGGGCTTTGCTATTTTCCTTTCTTGGCTCTCAAATTGCTCATGATTGAAAATAACCTATTTCCTTAGAATTTTAAGATATGGTGCAGTGTTTCTTAAGCAGTCTGTCAGGTTCCAGATTAAGCTATGTACTGATCATTGAGCAAGTATAAATCAAGTCTTCTCATCCCTGCCTGCTTTAACACTTTTTTGCACTTTTATTACTGCAAGACTATTTCAGTGATTATAGCCTCTTCGTTTGCTTTCAGTTCACTGCCTTTGCTGAAGGTATTCTATACATATGCTGAAATAATCACAGTTCATCTTACATGTTCATGCAATGTCCATGATCACAGAAGCTGCTTTTGAGTCATTCTATGACCTGAAATGGAAAATGGCTTTTTGCAAACATTTTTCACTATCTATTAAGTTCCAAAAATGTGGTGTGAATTCACATGGAACACTTATTTGAGAGCAGGATTTGAGGGTGTTCTGTGTTCTGTTTGTTCTCTATGCAGCAAACATGCAGACTGGCAATTAGTGTAGATTTGCCACCAGTACCAACTCTGTAATTAATACTTTTTCAAGTCTCCCTTTCAAGTGACTCTTTCAACATCTTCTTCCGACTTTGCTGTTTCTAAATTAGTCTTCCATTTATCAGTGCTTTCCATTTGATTATATTCATCCTTAAATATTAATAACCTTCTCAATTGCTTAAACTGTGTAATTTAAGAATAACAAATATACAGGTTTAAACAATAGCTGTTTTGTGTCCAAGGTATAGCAATAATGCTTTTTCATGGGAAAGCAACAACAAATGAGTGACAAATGAATCGAGTCACAAACAGAATATGTGAGGGTTATTTATTTTACCAGTGAGGAAACAAAGGCCCAGAGAAATGATATCAGTATCATCAAGTAGTCAGATGGTGTGATCAGAACCAATATGTCTCTTTCTGTGAATGCCACAGAAATAAATGTTTTTGAAGAACTCACACCAAAAGCATTCCTCTCTTGAGTAGATGAATAGAATTCGTGAGTAGGGAGAGCAGCTCCTCTGTTGAGGAGTTGCTGCGTTCAATGTCCCATTTACAAAATCAGAAAATTATTGGCCACAGCTGGATAAGTGTTATTTCACATATTCACATAAAAAGGCCACTCTGAAAACTTACCTTGTGGCTTTTTACCCAAGCAATATTGGTATTCTGATGAGCTTTTAGTGGGAATATATATGAAAGGAGGTTTCCCAGGAACACTTTCAGATATGCTCGGGAAAAAAAAAAAATCTTGCATGAAGAGTGTAGGTGTGTTATGTAAGTTAAATGAGATTTGATTTGAAAGAAAGTTTTATCTGCTTAATTTATAAGTATAAATACATGTGTTCAAGAGATGGCAAATGAGTTATATGGAGTGAAACTAAATCCTAGCAAGAAGTCACTTAGCTGAAATGTCAGGGCTACTTGCTACATCTTAATTTTCTTGAGAATAAATTGTATCACTGTGATGATACAGACATATTCTAATTTTTAAAAGCATAACAGTTTAATTCATCAAAATATCATGTCTTAGAACACAAAACATTAAATCGTGGATATAACAATTATCATGTTTCTCATGAAACAATAAAAATTATGTGAAATCAAATCGGATTATTCTAAGTCAGAAGTTCATTAATTTAACTTCTCATTAAGGAGAATAACTTAGAATAGTTCTTTCAAATATTTAGCATGCTTATGTTTCTTACTATTTTCCTCCACCGAGCAAACATCTAGACACTGATCACAGAGTTAATTGCATGAATCATCATACAAGAACAATAAATTAAAGACAAATGTCAACATTTTTTAAATGGAAGCAGCTGGGATATTTCAAAATAAACGCACCTAAAAATGGAGAAGAGGATTATGCCAGGCAAAGAAGATTATATACAAAAATACAGAAAAATGGGAGTTATGTCAGAGCATCAGAGCATATCTTAAGGTCAATCAGAAGTGTTGTTGGAGGAAGACTATAGACTACGAGAAGAGTTGTCAACTTTGTAAAACAAAAAACGTGATCCTGAGATCCTGAGCTGTGCTGAACAACTCAGTAATCTATGAAATACCTCCCCAAATGGCCTGATAGTATTTCCATTTTTAGACATGAAAATAAGAGTCTCAAAACTATTTGCAACTGGGCATGATGTTGTACACCTGTTATCCCAGCTGCTCTGGAGACTCAAGCAGAAGGATTGCAAGTTTGGCCAGTCTGGGCAACTTAGCAAGACCTTGTCTCTAAATAAAATAATTTAAAAGGTTAAAGTGTAGCTCAGTGGTAGAGCACTTGCCTAGCATGCTTAAGACTCTGGGTGATACATATATATTTTTTAAAAAATTAAATTAAATTAAAAAATATATTTTTTAATTAAAAGTTTCAAAAGAAAATGTCTCTGTATTCAAACCAAAGACTATTATTCCTTTCCCTGTATCATTGGTAGAAATTTGCAGATTATTTTAACAAGCCAAGAAAATTACAATATATATGATGCTATTCTATAGGTATATACTTTGAAGGATACAAGAAATGTTTAAGAAATTTTGTTGATCCACAATTGAAGTTAGAGAGGGTAGTTAGAACACCTCAGGTAAACATAAAGAATTTCCTAGCACCACAAATTGTATAAAGAAGCAATAAAAAATACAACAGAAAATGAGAGGATAAAAATCAAGAGAACTTCTCTGAGGATTACAATGCCAGAGAGTCATCTTCTAAGAAGAAAGGGATTGAAGCTTTATTGTCAGGGGAGACGCTTGGCATTCGTGGCACAAAACACTGGGAGGGCTTCTGCAGAGGCAATCCTGCTTGGAGAGGATGGAGGACTGCAGAACAAATCTAGTTGTTGGACTTCATCATCCAGGTGCAATTCACTGGAGTGAACTCTGCAGGAAAAGGAAAAGATAGGACATGCCCATGCCTGGGATTGAGCCAATAATTGCTCCACACTCTAGTTTCTGCAGCACAAAACAGTCATTCTTGGCTGTCATTATCTCTTTTTTTGTAGTGGTGTGTGGATCATTTGATTAAATAAAAGCTTGTGCTATCACTGGGCTAAAAATAGAGAAAAGAGCTGACTCCTCACATGCCTTATTGTAAACACACTTTTACTCCAGTTTCAGTGTCTGGGTCTCATTTGGAAGGATTAGTCTTTACACAGGTAATACAATCCAGGATAACAAAAGCCAAGGATCGTTTACAGTATCAGGGAGAGGATTGGTATAACTGTGCTCCCCTAGTCACATGTGGAGTCTAAATAGATTTGGTTTAGGTCTTGATTTATTTTTAAATCAGAATTTAGACAAATAGGATATATCCTATTATTAGTGGTCCAGTTTTTCAAAGAATGAAACTAGTAAATTTAAATAATAAGAGTGGAAATACAAAAGTGTCGTCAAGCTATATGCTAAATTGCACAACTTGAGTACAGTCAACTCTCATTTGCTCTACCAAATAACACATGTCAGTTATTTTACTTCCTTTAAGTCCCCATTTAGTTTTTCTCAACAATTTATAATCAGAATGTATTTCATCTAAATGAAAGACAAAAGCACTCTGAAAAACCTGTGCTGATTAATTACTTTTTCTTTCTTTTTTGTATCATAAACTTCACAGGTTATGTCCAAAAAATGAGGTATAGTGGGGGAAATCATAGGTTAGTTGTCAGTAACTCCACGATCAAATCTCAATTTTGCTATCCTCTAGACATTTGGCTTTGAGAAGGACATTTATCTTCTCTATGCCTCTGTTTCTTTTTCTTAAAAAAGGAATGTTTGTCATGAAAAACACTGGAGAATGAAAACTTCAGCATATAATAGCTTCTCAATAAATGTTTCTGTGTGACATAACCTATATTTCAGACGTCCTATCCAGTCCTCCCTGTTGATGTCATCAAAGCAATTGCTTCTCATCTCTTCATAATAATACTCAGAAACTCTATATCTGCTTTAGAAGTCCTTAATGCAAACTTTCAGCTCCATCATGATACCTTCCCTCCAGAATTTCAGCTTTACCTTTCTTAATCCATCTCTTACTGCTCTTGGTTTTAGTAGGGAAGGGATCTTTTTGTTGCTTTTCTTAAAATGATAACCAAGGCAGCAAGAAGATGTCTTATGTGAGACAAAATTCCTATTACTTTGTAGATATTTCTTTAATCATTACAAAAGATTTTCATGTGGATGCAAGGTTCACATGATCATAGATGGTTATTACTTATCTATGTAACATTTATTCTTCTTTAGACCTATCATTATTTTGACATTGGGAAAAAATTATTCTTTCTGTGATTTCTCTGATGGTGTTTATTTTCTGTAATGATTCTATTAACAAAATCCTGAAACCACTTCAGCAGGATCTATCACCATATAATCTTTGGGCTATATTTTCTTTAAAAAGTAGCTGTAACTATAAAGATGTCCTGGCGTTTATCTTCATTGTGCTACAAGACATTTTCTGATAGTGACTTGAGAAGCAAGTACATACTTTTCAAATAATATTTTAAAGTAATTCTAAATCCTAATCAAAATGAGGGGTTATAGTGATGCAAAGATTTCCCATACAGCTCTGACCATTCATTTCCATCCAGACATATAGCAGGCCTGCTCTTGCTGTCCTGGGCTTCTGCAGAGCAGAACTTCAGAGTCCTTATTTCCAAAATGCACAAGTAAGTTCAACTGTTCAGTTCATTTATTTTTTCTGAGCTTGCATGAGCTGTGAATTATAAGGACTGACTTGTACTTAAAACTACTCCCTATTCTAACTTAGTTTTATATAATTTCTTTTATATATATTTAGATATATGTAGTGAATTTACATATATAAAAGAAATTATAATCTTGAATGATTTTTCAAGAAATAATATAAGTGAACTAATTGTCTTTCTTAAGTACCAGCTAACCAGTTCTAAAATCTTACTAAAAATCCATGTTATTGACTAATCGCTTCATGCTTTTAAATTTGTATTATTACCTGATATCTTGATATTCTTTATTAATTCTGAACTTAGATGGGTGTTTCTTATGAGAGTGTATTTCAGTCTTTGGTGTGTGTGAAAATCACATGGGGCACATGTTGAAATGAAGATTAGACTCTACCCCACAAGAACTGAATCACATCAGGAATCAGACCCAGTAATTTCAATACATGCACTGATAAAATATAGGAACTACTACCTTAGAAGTTCAAAGTTGGTATGTTTCTCTGTGTGTGTGTGTGTGTGTGTGTGTGTGTGTGTGTGTGTTTTGCTAGAGATTAAACCCAGTGCCTTGCACATGCTAGGCAAGCACTGTACTGCTGAGCCTCATCCCCAATCCAAATGGTTTCTTTTGCAGGCTTGGTTCTTCAGAAATTTAGAAACATGTCTAAAGAAGGACCTTAAATAGATTAATATTATCCATACCAGAGAGTGAATAATGTTTACAATTATATAGGAATTGCTAGAATACTATGAGTAAAAAACTGGTCCCTTTGTATTGCAAGGGTGGGGTGGTGGGATTGGTTCCAACTCTCCTACCCACAGTGGATATCAAAATCTCCAGATGTTCAAATTCCTTACATAAAATGATGTCATATTTGTATAAACCTACGAACATCCTCCTATATGTAAATAATCTCTAGATTACTTATAATGCCTAACACAATGTAAATTCTATGCAAATGGTTGTTATTCAGTATTGTTTAGGGAATGATGAGGAAGAAAAGTGTCTATGTTTTCAGTAAAGATGCAATTTTTCTTCCTATGTATTTCAAATCCATGTTTAGTTGAATCCACAGATGCAGAATCCATGGATGTGGTAGACCAACTGTATTTAAGTGTATGCCTTTTCTACTATTGATAACCTAAGTTTATGTCTTGAAGATTTTATTTCAAATTTTCTATCTTTTATGCTTAAACTAAATACTTATCTGTTTAATGACCATGCATTTACTCATTACTATATGGTTATTTCATAAAATCCACAGCTGAATTATGGAGTTCTTTCTAGAAATGTGCCATTTTGAAAAAAAGTTATTGAAAAAAATCACTTTTAAAAAATATTCAATTACCATATTTTTGGAACTCTTTTTTTTCTTCTTCCTCTTTTTTTTTTTTTTTTAGCCCTTTGCAGAGGTCACCTCAATTTCCACATTCATTAGCCTTGCTTTTATGAGGGAACTCTCCTTCCTCCTGCCTGTTTTCCAAGTTTGGGGGAAATATCCATCCAGATTACAGAAAAGACTACCATAATGACTGATGGAAGTAGTCAAAGACTCCATTAAGCTCCTTTTTTTTTCTGTGAAAGCATGAAAGATCTCATGGAAAGCACTTACCTGTTCCCTCCTTACCCTGTTTGCATTTGAATTTTAAAAGAAAAAGGGGGGGTGTTAGTAGTGAGACAGGGTAAACAAGTAAGTGTGGTCCTATTAAGAAAACCAATTTATCATTACTAATTGAAGATGATATGTAATCGAGATTGTACCCAGCTGCATTCCTTGTATAAATTCTTTTGGAAAAATACATAGAACATGGTACTAAGTGCCTTCTTCAATAAATTGAAATATTATAAATAAAAATACATGTGCTTATATGGTAGAAAAGTATAAGGTGCCTTCAGGAATTAGCCATATAGGAAAATATGTTCTAGAATGTTATTTCAAAATCAACCCACCTAACAGGGGAATACCACTTGGCAACATTATATTTAAATTAGGGCTACCTTTACCCAGTGCAGTCATGCATTCCTGTAACCTCAGCTGCTTGGGAGGCTGAGGCAGGAGGATCACAAGTTTAAAGGCAGCTTAAGCAACTTAACAAGTCCCTGTCTCAAAATATAATAGATAAGGCTAAGGATGTAGCTCAGTGGTAAAGTGTTGAGTTCAATCCCTATTACCAAAAATAAATAAATAAGTGTTAATTGTGGCAGCATTTAAGCCTATGAGAGAACCTCTGCCCTAAACACCTGTGTTGGGTGAATAAAGGCCATAAATACTGAGGTTCTGGTCACATGTTTACCATCTTTTAGCTCAACTACTCTGAACAGCAAATTCCACATCTAAAAAACGGGCAGAAGCCTCACCTTCCTCTTCCTGGGGATTTAGAGAAAGCCAAATGTATAATGAACATATAACTGCTTCTAAATTCTAAAGCTCTATTATTAATTATTTTGGTCTTTACTAAGATAACTATTTCTTTTTATTTACCATATTTGTTTTCCTTTTTTCCTCCTATGCCACTCATATTCCTTAATAAATGTTTCTGATCCAAAGTTTAAAACCTGCATTTCTAGGATATGCTGTTAGAGGCCATCTGAATATCAGCAGAGGTAGTTACATCAATAAATCAATCATCAATCAGTCAATCAATCACCACAACCTACTGCTGTATTATCTAGTAATAAATAGCATGAAATCTTAGAATGAAAACAACAAGAAGAATAATAACTTGGGGGGTTGGGGATGTGGCTCAAGTGGTAGCGCACTGGCCTAGCATGCATGAGGCACTGGGTTTGATTCTCAGCACCACATAAAAACAAAATAAAGATATTGTGTCCACCTAAAACTAAAAAGGAATATAACTTGGCATCACTTGGTGCAACAAATTCTGAACAATTTTAATCGAGAACTTCTGTTTTAATCTGAGAAGTCTTTTGTTCAAACAAAAGCCAATGTGCAAACCCAATACCTATATATAGAATGAACAGAAGCAGAGGGAACTCTAACTGAAATGGGCAGAGTTCTGTGGAACTTTTCGGGGCTCCATGAGCCTCCATTGCCCTTCAGAACACTCTTGAGGCATGTTGATTTTAATAAGACAGAAACGACCAACATTTAAAATTTGCTATTCAAAAAGACAGGAAAATATACAATGTGATTTAGAAAGGTTTCCATTGAAAAGTTCAAGGATTAGAACTACTGTCTTTTGAAAAACATTGATTTTGTTTTCCTAGTAAAAGCACCTGAAGTGCACAACTTTTAAGGATGACATGTAAGAATGACTGGCATTACTGTATGGTATGAGAAATGAAGAAGTCAGCATGGGAGGAAGAGTTATATAAAATAGGCTGTAACTTCCTACATTAATGTAGAAGGGACTAGATAGCAAATAGAGTTCATCTGTTATTTAGAAGTTGCAGTACTGTAAGAGTCAGAGGGATGTTGAATTTCTTTATGAAATAACTACATGGGAAAAACATGATTGATGATTAGAAAGAAACAATATTTTTTATAATACTGCTTGGTGCTGAATCTAGATTTAAAAATGTTTTGGTGTTTAAATACTTTCTCCATTTTTTCATATGCTATTTAGTTAAAAGACATTATATGGTCATTTGTAGTATACTTGCTAATTTTTAAAAATTCTAATTTTGCTCACTGGCTTGAATATTATGATTTGGAATTGAGTATAATAAAAAATACTAAATAAAATGTTCAAATACTGGAGTGAGAAATGAATACAAAATATACTCACCAATATAAATCACATCTGTAATTTTAAAAATGAATGTTTGTGATGCAAATTTCAGACATAAGTAAAATATCTTGAGTGGGTATACTGATTTTGTTTTGTGTTCAGTATTACCTTAAATAGTTCTCTATTGAGCTGAAACTCAGTCCTCTGCTAATGTGGCAAGAAAGTATTTAAATTATCCAAATAGAACTTCTAACTGATCTTATAACTGAAAACTACCCATAAAATCCATTTATAACATGAAAAATCTCATCAAAACCCATAAATAATTAAAAACTAAATATCACAGTGTAGATGTGGTCTTTGATATTTATATTTATTTTAAACATCTTTTAACAGGCATATTTGACATGAATGCAAGTATTCTCTGATATTCTTAAACTATCTACATCTTCTAATTTTAAGAGATGAAAAGCTAGACTGTCTTTATTTGAGCACTAACCTCTTCTACACAACAAATTTGTCATGATACAATTTATTAACAAATTTATAACTAATAAATAATTAATACTCCATTTTTTATTTTTTAAAAAATGTAGCTGCTTAGTTTTTATTTTTTGAAAAACTGTGTCAGGGAAAGTTTAAGACCAAATGAAATACTTAAGTTTAAAACAAAATAACCTAACTCACATTTCTTTGTGAAAGTTTCAGACCCAAAGTTTACGTCTGTCAGACCAGCACAGAAAATCCCACCTATGGAGAGGGATAGTCAGCATCACCTTGATTGAGGGGCGAGACCTCAAAGCGATGGATTCCAATGGGTTGAGTGACCCTTATGTAAAGTTCCGGCTTGGGCATCAGAAGTACAAGAGCAAGGTAGCTCTCTATTTTCTCTGTTCTGTTCCTATCAATGTTGAGAAGGCATTGGCTGGTAACAGCCATGCTTTAGGAAATGAAAATGCTGGGTATACTTTGAAATGCTTAACAGAACTTTTGAATATCATGTCAGAAAACAAAACCAACAATTCTATTGCATTTCTTTATGTGCTAAATGATCTTAGGTAAATTGCTTAATTCTCTATGTCTCAATTTCTTCATCTATAACTGGAATGATGGTGGGAAATCTCTCTTAGTATACCTATGAGGATTTACAAGAAAAAAAAAAGGAACAATAACCCAGACAGAACATAGTTGATGCCGGCTTATAAAGTGCATAGAGAATATTGGCTCTTAATATTATTTTACATACCATAAATCTTTGTGAATTACTCTGAGTCATTTTATCCAACCTTATTTACACCAATGCAGATCACAAGGCTCTAAATTTATCTAAGAAGTAAATGAGCCTGTAATCCCAGTGGCTCAAGAGGCTGAGACAGGAGGTCTGCATGTTCAAAGCCAGCCTCAGCAACAGCAAGGTGCTAAGCAATGCAGTGAGACCTATCTCTAAATAAAATACAAAATAGGGCTGGGGATGTGGCTCAGTGGTTGAGTGTCTCTGAGTTCAGTACCCAGTACACTCCCCCCACCAAAAAAAAGAAATAAACGACCACATTCCTACTGCCACTATCAATGCTGTATCATAGCACATAGCACAAGTTACTTAGTCTCTCCATGCCTCAGTTTTCCCATCTGTAAAAATTAAAAATAAGGACTAGAATTAAAATAAGGCCTAGTAAAAAAAGTTATTGAGAAGATTAAATGAATATATGTTTTTCATGTTAAGGGCTTTGAGTTCTTCCTCACACATTATAAATAATCAGTAAATGGGAAAAGCAAAAGGAAAAAGAAATGTAACAGTAGTAGGAGGAAGTGTATTGTGTGGTAACAATGATGTTCTTAATAATAATATATTAAATAACCTTAGTTATATATTATGGATGAAAGTAATAGTAATTAGTAAAAGTCATAGCATCCAAAACTGTATTTTGAGCACATCTTATCTGCATAATATCCAATTTTGACCTCTTTACTGGTCAGTTTGGACAGCTGATATTCATAGATAGCTTGGGACCAGTGATTATTTCCATCCTGAAATAAAGATCATAGGTCATTTTGAGGAGAATTCCTTTGCCTTGGTGTCATCATTTTCAGGGATTTTTTTAAAATTTTTTATTTGTTTTAATTAGTTACACATGACAGTACAATGACCTTGACATATCATACATTTGAATCAGATGGGATATAATTTCTCCTTTTTCTGAGTGTACAGGTTGCAGAATCATATATTGGTCATATAATCACATATATACTTTTTTAATAAACAGCTTTCCCTTTCTGGGCCAAGAAGTTTTCATCAGAGCTTAAAGTTGTTAGAAATATCATAGTGCTGGTTTGTTAGCAGGCAGTGAGCACCACTAGCAGGCGGGTTACCTTACAAATGCCCACCTGGAATAGAAATGAATCATTTCTGATCTAAAGGAAATCATATAAGGAAGACAATCCTAAAGAAGAAAAGTGAAAAGTTAAGTCTATTTATAGCCACACAAGTAAGAATACCACCTCCCTCCCACTACCAGAATACCCTAGGAATTCATCAAAGCCCAATGATATTTGAATGATCATAGCTAGCATTCAGCCAGTGACTTTCAGTAATTTTTTTCTGATATGGAGCTTAATAACAAATTTTAAGGTTGTTCCCTCTCCAAAAATAGATATCTATGTCCACTTGAATCTTACCTTCTCTCAATTAGCATCATTTCTATGTTCTAGTAGTCTTAAAACATTACTTATTTTTATAGTTTTGCTCTTTAGGTATGAAATATGAAACCCAGCTATGGACATGTGTCTTTCTTTGCTCTTTCTGTCCATGATCTATTGCTGATTAAGTTCACATTATGAACTTTTAAAAATTGTGATTCATTTATATTACCTTTGCACATAACATACTTCATAGCTTTCAAACTCTTTATATCTGAAGACCCACCTGTCATACATCAAAAGGAAAAAAGCCATGGCACACCCTCCTGCTAAGAAACAAATATGACTGTTGTTTAATCTAATGGTGAATGGAATTTTAAATCGTGTCACTGTAGGATACTTTATTATTGATTCTACTAGATTTCTTATCTGAATACTTGAATTTACAAAAGTACACTACAGGGATCTTTTTGTATATGAAACATGAGAACACACACACACACAGTTTCTCCATATGTACAATTGGGATAATACATCAATGCTATGATTCTAAGGTAAAAGTGTGCCTGACCACCAAAATCTACTTGCTTTTCTCTTCTGCTCTCATAGAACTTCATTTTCTGTTTTTCATGTACTCTGTTGAAGATTCCAATGTGTGGGGAGTAAGGGGAAAAAGAAAGTCTGAGAATCCTTGTCTTCATTATAATGAGATAATTATGAATTATGTCTTCATCTATTAACTATGATTATGTAGAATAATTACTAGTGTCTGAGTGACAGATATGAAAGGTAAATAGTGATCTATTTAGCTTTTCTACATGATTTCTATTTCTCTTCTGTTATGTAAGAAAATTGAGGGTCACTTTTGATTTTTTTCAGGACACATCCTTCGGAATCTGTTCATCAGTAAAGATGCTAGAGATCTAATGACTGATTTCTATTTTTTTCTGGAATCTTTGGTTCAAATAGCACACTTACATAATTTTCCAGTTGGTACCTAAGTTTGATTTAAGGTCTCAAGTTAAGTTTTTAAAGGCTGATATTAATAAAATAACAATGACCTTTTGGTTTTCCAGATTATGCCAAAAACTTTGAATCCTCAGTGGAGGGAACAATTTGATTTTCATCTTTATGAAGAAAGAGGAGGAATCATTGATATTACTGCATGGGACAAAGATGCTGGGAAAAGGGATGATTTTATTGGCAGGTCTGTACAATTTGTTATTTTTGGTTCACCCTAAAGAGGCTGAATTTTGTTGAATTTTAAAAATCTGGATATTGTAAGTTATCTTTGTTGTTTTAAAAGAATGTTCTCTTCATTGTAAAGCAATATTTGAAGGGGAAAAAAAGATTCAAAGACTGACCAGTAGGTGGCAGTTTTGACTAGTCGATGGACACAAGCTTTTCCAATTCAGCATCTAGAAATTTTCTCCAGATGTCAGAGATATTGTGCACAGAAGTTATGGGAGTTGAAAAAGAGGAATTTCATCTGATATGAGATACTTAAAGAAACAAAGAGTATATTCATAGTCTTTAAAGTGATCTAACATAGTATTTATTTTCATAATGCATATTGTAACCATAAAATGCATTATTTCCTACAACTGCCTACAAGGGAGAGAATCTTTATAATCTCTTAGGACTTCATAAATCTCTAAAGAGTTTCCAAGTTTTAGTGAAGGAAGCATGTAAGTGAGGCAGGTCCATGTTAATCTGATAATACAGGAAAAAAAATACAACTATTCAGAGGCTTACGTTGACATTTCTTTACAAAGTCAAGATTATTTTGAATGACTACTTGAATCATGAGATTATACAAAATAGTCTAAAACTTGAAAATAGTTTTAGACTATTTTATATTTTTCAATAGTTGTATATGTGTTTTTGAAGCAAAACACTTGAAAACCTGCCCATACTGTAATAAAGCATGGTGTACAGAATTTTTTAGTTTTAAAAAAAATCCTTCTTCACTGTAGTTCACATAAAGTTCAAGTCTTCAAACTTAATATCTAAAGAAAATTCATACATACTAATGATAAAGAAATTTTATTCTAAGAAAGTACAACAAGAATCCAGTCCAACACACGTATCTCTTCATTTTTTATGATTCTCATATACATGTTTTAAGCGATAGCTTTCATCATACAAGAGGTGAACGATCAGCTTCAGTTAACCTTTAATATTTTACTTATAAAATGAAATTGGGAAAACACCACTGTAATATGATACAATTCTATATTTCAATCATTTTTAAAGCAAAGTTCTGTATTGCAAATTTTCTGATAAGTAAAACACTATTTTTCAGAGTTTTCTGAAAGTTCAGTCTTTTTTCCTAGCAGTGTACCACTAGCTTAGGTAGTGGTGTACATCTGTTAACACATTAAATGTGTTTAATTATAATTTTGTATTTATGATTCTGTCTCCCTCAGTATGCTATGAGTTCTATCAAGGAGATGAAATCTCACTATTCCCTGAATGATTCATTCGTTTTCATAGTTTATAGCAACATTAGTTATATTTGGTAATCAGATAATTAGAGTTGCTTTCCTGTATATCCTTCTGCCTTAATCTCATTATTTGATAGTCAAGCTTCCTTATTTTGGCAAAATAATGAAGGCAACTATACTCTAAATTATACTGGCTTCTCATACTTCTGGTGACATATGAAGTTCTTCTTATCCCTTTTTCTACTTTTTTCATAATGCAAATATACTTATATTTATTTTTTCCTTTGGGAAGAATTTCCAAATTTGGTATGTATGAAATTTCTCAGCTCATTTGATACTTTTCCCCATTTTGTAATGTTATGAATTCTTCAAGGGCAAAAGTGGAGGGCAGAGAGGTGGACTTGTTTATTTCACTTCACCTTATTTCTAAGTATCTGTCTACATTTAAGCAAATATTTAGAGAACAGTAATGGATGAGTGGATAGAAGATCTAGATAACTGAGAATTTTTAGAAAGTTTTGTGAAGTTCAGAGAAAGACAAGTAATTCCAATTTTTAACACATGCCAAACGTAACTGCCTCTGAAAGCAATTTGAGCTCAAAAGTTTTAGAGCACAGAAACAAGAGCACAGGTATAGACATAATGGCCATTTTCAAATCTGGAGTGTTGGAAGCAATTTTCAGAAGTATTTTAACAATAAACATTATCCCTTACATTTCCATTTAAACCCATTTAAACTCCCAACAACTGCTCCTGCCAGGGTCACCTCTGAATGACAAGATGTTTAATCCAGTGGCCAGTTTTCAACCTTCCTCTTTCCTACCCAGCACCTATGCTACATTTGGCTGAGAAGTTTCCTTGAAACATTTTTACCTGGCTTCCAGGAGGCCTCGTTCTCTTCTTTTTCCTCTTCCCTCATTGCATGTTCCTTCTTAGTTTCCCTCACTGAGTTTTTTCCTTGTCTCCCTCATGCTGTAGTTCTGGAGAGCCTCAGAGCTCAGGCATTGGGCATCATTTCTGCCTACCCTTTATCCATTCTATTGCTTTTCACATGACCTATAGGTTGACAATTATCAATGTGCAGGTACACTTCAAAACTTTTCTCTCAACTCCAGGTTCCTATATCCAACTCCCTGCTTGATATTGCCACTTGAATGTCAAACAGATGTGTCCAATTTAGCATATACATAGCTAAGTTTCTGGTCCCCAGCCCCTAAATCTGTCTTCTTTCCTATGTTAGTTGTTAACATAAAAAATATTATAGTCATGTTTTACTCCTTTCTCTCTCACTTTCATCAAAGCCATCAGCAACTTGCTAACTTTTCCTTCAAAACATATTCGAAATTTACAACTGTTAGCTTTCTGCCACTATCACCTGCCACAAACACCTGAGATAATCAACTTTACAAAGAGAAAAGTTGTTTTGACTGGTTATAGGCCTTCAACACAAAGACTTTTGGAAGACATTCAAGATCCAAACTACAGTAACTACTTTCCATCACCTCTATCATTGTGATTCTAGTTGAGGCAACGTTAGCTTTCACATGGACAATAGAAAAAGCCTCTGTACTTCTTTCCACCCTTCCCCTTCCATAACACTCTGTTTCCAATGAAGCATCCAGAGTAATATTTTAAAAACACAAATAAAGTAATTTAACTCCTATGTTCAGAATCCTTTACTTGGTTCCCATCCTAATCTGTGTAAAGCAGAAGTTCTCACAGAGTCCTATGATGCCCCACATGATCTGTTCCTGTTACTCCTCTACTTTGAACATTTCTCCCAATCTACCTCTCCTGCCCTCTGCTCTCTCCCAGCCGCACTAGACTCTGTGCTGTTCTTTGAGCACACCAGACACTCCCTACCCCATAACTTTCCCTCTGTACCACTCTTACTTCAGGCACCTGTCTTCCTTGCCTTTTTACCTTCTTAAGATCTGTGTACAATATCATGTCAAGGAGGCATCCATACCAAGTCTGTTTAAAATCAAAACCCCCTTTCTCCTGCCCTGCTCTGTTTTTCTCCGTAGAAGTAGCCATCATTTGGTATACTGTACATCTCACTTATTTATTTTATCATTTATTTCCCCTCACTAGAATGTAAGCTCAATGAGGGCAGGGATTTTTTTTTTTTTTAGTTTTTTATTCACTCAATACCTAGATAAAAAATCTGGCACATAATAGGAACATAATAATATTTGTTATTTCCTGGATTTTAATTTTAAATTCCCGTAGCTTAATTTAATACTGGAAGTTATGACTTAATTCCCCCCACCCCCAAAAAATTGATCTGACACTGAGCATGAAAGAAATGGCTATTGAAACAACATAACTTAGTGGAAGATATAAATTTTCAGTTTGATTGTGGAAATGTGTGTACTTATAATACAAAAGAGAAGAGTGAATTAAAGTATAAATGTGTCTGAAAAATACTTAAAAGTACTGAATTGTTATATTGGGGGTGAACACAACCCATACATTACCAAGATACTTTTATCATAACATTTTTCAATTGATTCAAAAATTGTACATATTTGGGGGTACTTCATTATGTTTCAATGTATATATCATTGTTTAATTCAAAGTGAACCTATCTATCTCCTCATTTAGCATTTCTTGGTGGTATAGACCTTCAAAATCCTTTCTTATAGAATTTTTAAAATTATACACTTCATTATCTACAGTCACTCTACTGTACTATATAGCACACCAGCACTGCTTGCTGCTATCTAACTATAACATAGCACCTACTGACCAACCTTTCCCTATTCCTCCCACTCTCCTACTCTCACGAGCCTCTGGAAACTACGATTTTTCTCAACTTCTATGAGATCAACTCTTCAGATTCCATAAATTGGAGAGATCATGCACTACTTATCTTTCTGTGCTTGGATTATTTCACCTGGCACAATAACTTCCAATTCCATCCATGTTGTCATAAATGACAGGATTTCATCCATTTTGTGAATGAATGTAATTCTGTTGCATAAATGTTCCACATTTATTTGTCCATTCATTATTTCATGGACACTAAAGTTGCTTCTATTTCTTGGCTATCGTGAATAGTGCTATAGTGCACATAAGAAAGCAGTTGCCTCTGATATACTGATTTCATTTATTTTGGGTATAAACCCTGGAGTAAGATTGCTGGATTGTGTGGTTGTTCAATTGTTAATTTTTTGAGGAAGCTCCATATTGTTTTCAATAATGACAGTGGTAATTCACATTCCTACCAGTGGTGCGCAAGGATTCCCTATTCTCTACATTCTAACAGCACTCACTATCTTTGGTCTTTTTAACAGTAGCCATTCTTGTAAAGGTGAAATGATAACTCATCATGGTTTCAATTTACCTTCCTTATTTTGCTAAATGTCTACATAGTTCTATTTAGGCATATTGCCCATTTGATTTGGATATGATGATGATGATGACAACAACAACATTATTGAGTTTTTTAGTTTCTTATGTAGTCTGGATATTAACACCTTCTACTTTGAGTCAACTCTCATATGTATAATGTGACAGAGGTCTGGTTTTATCCTTCTGCATGTAGAAATTCAGTTTTCCCAAAATTATTTATTGAAGAGATTGTCTTTTCTCTACTGTGGCACCTTTGTTGAAGATCAGTTAGCTCCAGATGAATCGGTTTATTTTAGGATCTCTATTCTCTTCCATTGGTCTAGGTCTGTTTTTATGTCAATACCATACTGTTTTAATTACTATGGCTTTGTACTCTATTTTTAAGTCAATGTAATGCCTCCTTTTTATTTATTTGTTTGTTGCTTAAGATTGCTTTGGCTATGTGGGGACTGAGTGGTTCTGGATAAATTTTAGAATTGTTTTTTTTTTCTAGTTCTGTAAAGAATATTGGTATTTTGATAAAAAATACACTGAATTCATAAATTACTTTGGGCAGTATGGATATTTTAACAAAGTTGATTCTTTCAATCCATGAACACAGATGTCTTTCTACATTTTTGTATTTTTTCTCTTTAGTGTCTTTCATCAAAGTTTGATAGTTTTAATTATAGAGACCTTTTACCTCTTTGGTTTAATTCATTCCTAGGTATTTTACTTTTAAAACTATTGTAAATTGGATTATTTTATTGATTTCTTTTGCAGATAACTTGGTTAGCATATAACAACATTTCTGATTTTTGTGCGTTTGACTTTGTAACCTGAAAATGTGATGAATTCATTTATTTTCCTAATAGTTTTTTTGGTGGAGTCTTTGGGATTTTCCATATATAAGATATATCATCTACAAAGGGTGAAAATTTACTTCCTTCTTTCCAATTTGGATGCTTTCTAATTCTTTCTCTTGTCAGATTACTCTGGCTAAGACTTACAGTCTTAAGTAAAATTGTTGAATAAAATTGTTGAAAGTGGGCATCATTGTCTTATTCCAGATCTCAGATATCTTTTGGTGTTTCCCCATTCAATATTATATTAACTGTGGACTTGTTATATATGGTTTTTATTATGTTGAGGTATGTTTCTTTCATACCTAATTTGTTAAGAGTTTTCACAACTCATTTTCATGATATATAGAAGTTAATGACATTTGGTTGTAAAATTTTACACAAAAATAAATTTACCATGCATGGAAATAAATAATAATAATAATAATAAATTGCTTTACAACTTGTAAGGCATTATTACAAACATTAACACAACATCAGGAAGTAAACAGTGTGGTCTGTATTTTACCAATTTTACAGATGCAAATAGTGAAGCCAAAGTTGATTAAGAGGTTGGTCAGTTATTAAGTTACTGGATTAATTGAGACTCAGACACAGGTCTCTTGCTTCTAAAGTTCACCCTCATTTTACCATTCTTGTATTCATCGTGTTCTCCTGAAGCCTTTCTGTGCTTAATAAGATGCCAAGTAGTCAGAGTAAACCGATTTAGGAGATGTACACTATATTACAAAGTTTGAACAAAAAAATATTACCTGTTGCTGAACTACAAATTTCAAGTGAAGGTGAAATAATGTTAATCTGCAGGTAATTATTTAACTTTCTGATCACCTGAATTTTGGCTGGCAAGATGGACTGCCACCTTTAAGATAATCAGCTAATAAATCCTCATGATTGTTACATTTTTATGCAGAGCAGTAATCTGAACAAATTGGCTGCTGACAGCTGTGGTAAATTGCCAAGAATGGGTGCTGTCAGAGAACAAGTTATTTTTATGAATGTACAGAGTATGTAAATCCCATGTCATGCAGTTTTATTTAGTTAAGAGTTATTTGCAACCCAACACAGAAGATATACAACATTATTTATTAGTGTGGAAATACATGTTTATCTTTACAGTGGCATTGATTTGGGGTACATATATTTTTTAAGCTCGTGGATTGCTACTGACTCTATTTGTTGTGTTGTTATCAGGGACTAAGCTTTGGTGCTGCCCAATGCAACAAAGTGTTAACAAATGTAAACTTGAGTATAGAACTTAATTTCAACAAATTTTTATTAAATAATATATAAGAAAAACTTACTCTAAATTGGCAAGTTATGGGTGACAAACAAATGCTTTCCAATTCTACAGCCATAAAAATAAATCTGTGGCTCTGTATATAAAGCTGAGGTGAAGAGAATGTGGATATATAGGTGTACTTGAATGTGTTTTCAGGTTTAGTGTGGGAAGCTGAGGAAAATAGCCTTTGATTTTGAATCTTAAACAAACTAGTGCTTTTTTAAGGTTGAAGGTCATTGCATTTGTGCATTTGACGGTCTAGAGATTCTGATTTTGAACATTTCTTATTTGTGACACCAAAACTACTGTGATCTTTTACTTCCTACATAAATAAGAACAAGACAACTAATAAAAAAAAGAACAAGAATGATTCTGCTTCATTATTAATTTGAAAGCACAAAGACAACTAGTCAGAAAATTCTAAAATAAAGGAGTCTTTGTTTATAAAATCATTATATTCTACATTTTTCTTATGTGGGTTTGAGTGGACAGTTCATTAGGGAGATAAACAACATTTAAATAAAGAAAGACTAGAGAGTGTCATTGATTTTTGTTTTGGTTTTTCATGAACTCAACCTACACTGGATATATTTTAATCCCTTTTTTCATGAGTTACTATTTTTCTTCTGAAGGTTTTCTTATAAAATTTGTATTCATCACAATATTTCTGTAATAATGGACAAAGTTTCCAAGATAATTTCTGTGCACCAGAAATTATTAAATGCTTTACCTTCAAGTCAATGAATAGGGAATTTTACAAGTCTGCAGAGCATGTTCTGATAAAGCAGTCTCCCCAAAGACAATTGAAAAGTGGCAACTTCTGACAACAAAAAGGAAGTAACAGCATTTATCATTTTGTAATGTCAGAGATGGTGTAAAACTTCTGCATAATCATGAACTTGAAAACAATTTAGTAGTTATGTGGTGAATTATTTAAAATGCAAATATTCCAAGGAGGTAAATGTGTAATACTAATCTATAAGATTCTATATTATATTATGTATTCTTTGTTATCCAGTGTAAAGTAGTTCACATATACTAAGAAATGTCAATAAGTTTCATGAAATTTATTGTTAAATTTGGTTAAAAATTATGTAAAATATTATGTTTTTTTAAAATCCACTCCCCTGAAGAAAATCTATGGAGGCTTGTCTTTCTATTCTGAAGGTTTCATTTTAAACATCTTGCTAATTATAATGGCTTCAAATGACCATTAGTGAGTACTTTAAGACATAAAATACACTCAGAATTTCATTGTCAAGAGCATAGGTATGAATTTCTATTGCAAATATTCTCCTTGATAATTTTAGATTGTTTGAGCTGAGGTCTTGCTAGGTCTGATTGTGCCACCAGTGTTTTGTGAATCCTAATGCGGCTAACAGGAGCTCGAGTAGGAGTGGAAGTGTTAGCTTTGCAGATTCTTGTTTATCATTGCTGTTCACTTGTGCATGTTCAATTAGCATTATCTTCAATCCACAGTTCTTTTGCTGGGATCTTTTAAAGCCAATTGTCCATTTTACAAGGATTAGTTTAGTTAGAACCAGATTATATAATCCGTAAATCCACTTAACAGGGCATGTGTGAATTGCAATTCAGTGAACGGAAGTGAGCACAGAAGGGTGCCCCTGTCAACTCCTTGGTGTCCTGCAGCTCCTACTCCTCCCTTGAAATATTGTAGGCCAGGGTGACACCTTCCAAATAGGGCCACCTATGTTAATGCATATGTTAACTCTCTATGAAGCTTGAAATCTGTCTTATTTCTAAATGAAAAATAATTCCAAAGAGTTCCAAAATTTACTTCCTGCACCCCTGGGGATTCATTCCTATATACCCAGGGTGCTCATCAAGGGACTGCTGTATCTGGAAAGAAATGTTGGTCACTGGTTTAGTGATGGCAGAAGGAAAGGCAAGGGAAAAGATAAGGAGATGAGAACTCAGATTTTTCTCCTTCAACTCTTAAAGGGGAAAATGTCAAAGATTACTAATATTCCTTTCATGTAGTTAAATAATCCAAATGTATGTAGGCTTTATTTTTTCTTTCTTTTCTTTTTTTTTATTATGCTTTTCTTAAATACAAAGAAGTTTGAGTTTAGATATGGAAGTCAGGAAACACGGTTTAACCTCTTGACATTGCTGTTTCTCTCAGCCCTAATTTCCTCATTTCTAGAATGAGGCAAAGTAGCCTTAAAATCTTTTTCAGTGTTGTTGCTACTTTCTTGATTATTCTATTGTTTGGTTGAATGGTTAATTGAAGAGTTTGTTTTGGTATACATAGTTTAAAGTTTGTAATATAAAACTGAGGCAAGTATAATAATATACCAGATAGTATATTGAGATAGCACTTTAAACTTTCAAAGACATTTTAATCTATTATTCTTGTGTTCTTATACCTTTATGTAAAGAAAAGGGAGTTTTTAAAATCTTCAGTTTGGTAAATGATGAAACCTATTACACAAAGAATATAAATAACTAGCTTAATATCACAATACAAATGAATAATCAAGTTTCATTAAATTTCAGTATTCTGAAGCCAGATAGCTTTCTTCAAAAACACACAGTCTGTGGTAGTCCTGAAAATAATGTTCTGAAAGACTAAAGGGCTAGAAGGGGACAAATTCTCAAAATCCAACAGAGGACCACATACTAGGTATTTATTAAAATGTTAGTAAATGAATTAATGAATGAGTGAGTAGAATGAGTATTAGAAAGAAATCAGGTCATTTTCTAGGGAAATGATAGAGAAGTGGTAGAACAAGCACTGTATGCACTACGCCTGCCCTGCCGCTGTCAAACACTGTCACCCTGGGTAAATTTTTGGCCTCTCTGAACCTCCATTCATCCATAAGTACTTTTTTAATATACAAGGCACCAATTTTATTTCAGGTCCTGTGCTAGATGCTGAGAATAAGACATTTTTCTTGCACTTAAAGTGTTTTAGATAAACAACTGAATTTTGTTTTAATGAGAATTGGTAAAAATTAGTCAAGCAAAGACAGGTAGATGCATCATCTCAGGCAGAAGGGTGCCTCATGGAAACACAAAGAAAAGGTGAGCCCTTGCACGAAATGTGAGAATTATAAGCCATCTGGAATGACAAGTCATATAGATGCATGCACAAATGATACACAACTAATGGTGGTTCGTGGAGGACACTATTGACTTCCAAGGATATTTCATATAGGGTAGGAGGCCAGTGGAGGGATGTGGTCAGGTTGGGTCTTAAACATCCATAACTGAGAGGGGTAAACTCTGTCAATGATTTTTACCAAACAGAACTTAAAGAAATGATTAGGTGGCAGTGCTCAGTGAGAGATAAAGATCCCCAGTCAGGGAAGACTAGGAAGCAACACACAATAATATGTTACTAGGCTGATCACTGTTTCCTGTATTTCAGAGACACAGCTTGTTGCTTAACATTATACACCTGGCCATGTATGGTCCAGGTAATATGGAATCATGTTTTGGAACAGTTCATGAGAAGAAAGATGGCATGGAAGTTACCTTTCCATCTTCTATTCCATTGATCTAAGTTCGCCCCACAAAGAGACAATTTATGCATTGTTCTCATCCAGCTTCATTGACAGTTGATCTGGGAGCCAGATCTCATTTACACAGTGTGGTTTTTGCATCAAAAAGTACAGAAGTGGCTTTGGAAAACAGAAACTTCTCGAATGTGGCAGCTAGGCCTGGAGCACAGTAGTATCCTAAAGGAGGGCCCTGCCCACTTTTGGCAAGAGAAAGAATAACCACCTATACTAGAAGACTAATGAGAATCCAAGCATAGGCAATTGGTCATGGTGGTGGATGACCAATTGATGATGGTACATCATCTGGATGACCACTTAGTATTTCCATAGCCAAACTATAGTGAATCTTTGGAGAGATAGCCAAAGGAGCAGCTGAGGCAAAGCAAGCAGCTGAGAGCCCAGGATACATGGCTTCCGAAGAACCTAGAGAGTTGCATAAGATGTTAGGTATATTTTCAAATCACACATGTGGAAATTCCAATATAAAACAGGTAGATGGAAGGGGACTTGCTCGTTGAATCAAAGAGGAGAATCTACAGCCAGTTTTTTCACTAAGATATGTTATACTTCTAAGATCACCATGGAAGAATGGTGCTTCTTGTAATGCAATTTGAAATTAAATTAGATCAGGTTACTTCTTGCACCAACATTCAGATGTTTTTTAGTAATACATTTGAAGAATAGGCAATACATTGCCTATAAGATAAACTTGTTCTCTTAGTTATTTGATTTGTGAAATTTCAGAGAAGGAAGATGTAGCAAGTGTAAACATAGAGTTATAAAAAATTGTGGGATTTTTTTAAAATTTTAAAGTTCATCTATTCAATTAACTCATAATTGCAGATGATAAAAGTGAAATGCAAGAGGATAAGTTAGTTGTCTTTTAAAAGGTCATACAACTAATTAGTGGGAAATGGAGGGCTAGAACCAAGGGATTTTGTTCTGGGCTCTATTCTCTGAAGGTATTTTTCGAGTTCATGAAATTACATCATTGCTTTTTCAATTTTGCATTTTCATTTTAATAACAATATAAAGCCATTAGTATGTGCCTCTACTGCATCATCTGGATGGCCACTTAGTATTTCTATAGCCAAACTACAGTGAATCTTCCCTTCTGCAGGACGTAATAGCACAGGTGAGCCAAATACTGAAGACTGTCCCACAAAGATTACTGCCACACCCATCCATAGGGCAATAGACTGTGTCACAAGGGTTGCATCTTTGTACATATTTATTCCAAAGCTACAAGAGGATGGCAAATTCTTTGTCTCTGCCCAGTTCCAGCAATAATTTGATTTGCTATTCATCAGTGAAGCTGCAATACGGACTTTATCCTTGAGTTATTTTGCCTAATTATAAGTGACGCTTTATTTAAAATGGCTTCTCATTCCTAAACAAATTTTAGACAAATAGCAGGTCTGAATAACCTCAACTAGCACAAAGAAACTTGAAGTCATTTCATATTCTCTTTTCTCTTGGTGTAAATAGTACTCTCCACATTAGAATTATTAAAGTCAGAATTGTGTGACACTAAAGGTAGGACAGGACTTGAGAGGAAACCTTTCTGAGAGTATACTCAATATTGAAATTTTATTTGCTATGGAAAAGCATAATATTCCCTATAAATTTATATCATTAATTTAAATTTTATTAGTTTCTTAGTTTTAAAACTTTAATGTGCAAAATTTTCTTAATAATCTTATAAAAGTTTAACTTATAGCCTGCTTCCCTAATTTATATATATGCATATATATAAATTAGAATAAAATATATATTTAATTCATATATATAAATTAGAATAAAACAACATAATTTTATATACTTGGAAATTAAGATAATTTTTTCTATTTAAAAACAAATAAAGGTATTACCAACTCTAAGAACCACTGCTACCAGCACACTTTTCTCTTGGGATGCACAGTGGCTTAAGACTAGATCTTGGATTCCAGAGTTATAGGTTCTGGTTCTGTTGACATTCTGTTGGTTCTGTTGTGGATCTCTATTAATCCCTTCTAACCTCTCTGGCCCTCAGTTTTCCTCATTGACAAACTAAAGAGCACAGGGATCACAAATCCTTATGTCTGTTGGAACCAGGTAGAGTAATTTAGTGAATAGCCAGCTGTAACTAACAGGAAGTACTGAGGACAGTAACTAATTCAGAGGGCATTTGCCCTGTATTTAAAATTACTGCGTTAGATTCAGAACTTTATTTAGTGCACTACCAGCAAAAACAACCCATCTATACATCAGATTCCAGTTTCCAGTTTGCAATTCCTGAAGCAAGTAATCTTACAGCACCTTCCCCAGCTCTAGAGCATTGTGTGTAATGAGTCTGATGTAAATGAAGCATAAGCCCACATCTGCACAACCAGTGCAAAGTGACAGGCACGGAAGGAAATTCTCCAGAAGTCGTCCAGACGTTTTTAAGAGCAAGGCAGTGGCATGTAAGAGTAAGTAAAGAAGGAACAGGGAAAATGAATACATGATCAATGTGAGTGAAAAAAGAAAAGAAAAAACAAAGCCCAGGGAAGACCCTTCTGGGTACCAACTGTATCCAGAAGTGAAGAGTACTGTCTTCATTACAATTCCAGTTTGATTCTCTGGTATTACATTCCTGATCCAAGCCAGAGATTCACTGCCATTCAACCAATTACAGGCCACATGCATTGTGCCCAGTGTTGGAAAAAAACTCTAAAAAACCATATTCATGTCTTTCCTTTTTATTAGAGAATACTTTACAGTGGTTACTTTTCAGTTATATTTTTTACCCTCAATTTGTTGTTCTTGATAAGAACTTATTCTAATTTGAATAAAAATATTAGATAAGACATTTGATGTATTTTTATCATTCTTGAAAGTTTGAAGAGACAGCATAGAGTATTTTGAAATGAATGTTGTGTTAGAAGAAACAAAGAGGTTTTCTATGTAAATGCTAGTTTTAAGAGGGTGTTTTTCAGATTTCACAAAACTCTGTAGGGGGCTGCCCTGAACAGAAGCTAAGCACATGCCTTTAAGTCTGGAGTAAAGAGGTACTGGACTGGCACTGCACCCTCTGCAATCCATGTGGACTTGCCCCTGCTCAGTAAGGAAGGTGCAGCTCTGGGTGTGGGCATTACCCAATGAGATGGGCATTGCCTTCCAAGATGTCAGTCAGTCTGCTGACCACAAGACATCACAAAGCTAGACTCAACCCCCTGAAACTTGACCCCTTGCCTCATTTAGGGTGGAACTTTCTGGAGTGTGTTCCCCTCAATAAAAGGGCTTCAGAATGTGCTTCTCCCTCTTTTGTCGTCCTTCGATTGCCTCCCTTGTGGATGCTGGAGCAGAGGAGCTGTCGCTGAGCCCAGAGAAAAAGGGTATTCTGTCTGTGTGCTTATTTCACACCAACCTAATTTACCTGGAGTGACCCTGAATGATTTATTCTCGTGTTCTGGCATCTAAACTTCTTGCTTTCTCAATACAGTGAGCATTTAGCACACACAGACTTCCTACCATTGAGTAGGGCCTTACTGTTGGTTTTCATTTCTTATAGTTATGTTGCTCTCTTTCCGATTGTGTCTAGGCACAGCCATCCTTCAAATTAAGTGATATGCAAAAATTAATGTCTGTCTAAAATCACTCACATTAAGCAGATGTTTAAACCCCATTAGAAGTTTTGAGGATCAGTTTCTCGACATTTAATTTAAAAGTGGAACAATAATGAACAAAGAGAGTGAGGAATGAAAAAGGAATAAGAGCCAGGCACAGTGGCGTGTGCCAGTAATCCCAGTGGCTTGGGAGGCTGAGGCAGGAGGATGGCGAGTTCAAAGCCAGCCTCAGTAAAAAGCTAAGCGCTAAGCAATTCAGTGAGACCCTGTCTTTAAATAAAGTACAGCATAGGTATGGAGATGTGGTTCAGTGGTCAAGGACCCCTGAGTTCAATCCCTGGTACCAAAAAACTTAAACAAACAAACAAAAAAAACAAAGAATAAGAATTTCATGTGGCCCTGATTGCCTACCACTGTGTTTATAACACTTGAACCGTGTTTGTTCTTATCATTGGCTATATCCAGTTTTAAATGCCATTTATTCATGACTGCCACATTTTTATCAGGTTATTAGAACTTATAGTCACCATATTATCTGTTTCTTCCAAATCAAGTAACATTTTTATGAAAAGTGTTTGCACGGTGTTCAGCTCTGAGAGTGGCAAATAAAGCATGAGATGCCAAGTTATAGAACCCCGTGAGGTCCTAACACTTGGGGTAGAGTGTTTCAGGGGATTCAGGCACTTTTATTTAGACTTATGGAGTGTACTATGAGTAAATTGGCCTGGGTTTCAAAATGTAACACTTATGGAACCACTGTAGTACGTTTATTATTCACTACTTAGTAACATTTATGAATGAGAGGGAAAATGCACCTTGTTTTGAAAGTGACACAAAACTGAGACTTGTGCTTCCCTAGACCCTTTATGTCAGTCCTTCTGGAAGCAAAGCCCCTTCAACCCAGTTCCTAGGTCACCTAGGGATGGGAAGTCCTCACCATTTCTGAATAGGGTTGCAATGGATAATAATCCAATTTCAGAAAACTACTTTTCTGGGTGTCTTATAGGAAGTGAGCAATTACAGACCCTAAGATAACCAGGATCTGAATTTTTGAAGAATGTCAACTAACATGAAAAATGTTTTCTTTCAGTGGGCCAGATAATATTTCTATTGATTCACTTTTCACATACCTCTGAGCAGCCCTCACTTCTGCTGTTTGATGTGGCAAAAAAGCCACTTGCTGATTCAAAACATTTGTTTCTAGGTGCCAGGTCGACCTGTCGTCCCTCAGTAGGGAACAGACACACAAGTTGGAGTTGCAGCTGGAAGAGGGTGAGGGACACCTGGTGCTGCTCGTCACTCTGACAGCCTCTGCCACAGTCAGTATCTCTGACCTCTCCGTCAACTCCCTGGAGGACCAGAAAGAGCGGGAGGAGATATTAAAGAGATATGTACGTATGTAACTCTCCTCCTTCTGGAGTCACATGTGACTAGATGAGGTTGTAAACAATGTACCCTGAGTGATAGATGTATTTCTGATAAGTTGTCTTATGGAAGGTTCAGCAGAAGCAAAACACTGGACACATACAAATGCCACACAGACTTTGCAGGAGCACTTGCTTTACCCACTCATGTCTTTTACCCACCCATGTCTAGACCCTCATTCTTCTCCAGAATCAACTCCAGAGCAAGTTCTGGATTCTGCTCAGTGAGTTTATCATGCAGAGAATCTTATCATAAAGTCAAGTTTACACAAACATTACTTTTAAATTAACTCATTGACTCTGTAGCGTTGCAATTATGATTTCCTTGTTTTTCTGAGTTTGAAAATGGGGTTAATGGCACTTGCGTTAATTAGAAGCTTGGTAAACTAGAGAGTATTCACAGAAGTAACTTTTATTTTCAATGCCTTAGAAAAGCCTCACTTCTTTCCTTTAATTTTTTAAAATTAAATGCAATTAAAAGGGAGCTTCCTTCCCTTTGATCAAATATGGAGTGAGAAGGTAGGATAGTGAGCCACCAAAATAACTACCCTCCACAAATCTTACCAAACCCAAACATTTGCAACCAAATCTTTATTTCCCAGCAACCTCCCACAGTGCATTTCCCACTGTGTAGTTTTATTGAATCAACAGAGAGGGGAGCTCTTACTCCACCATTCTTTCTCAATGGAAGCTTGGAAAAGTAAATGCCTCAGTACCCATGAAGCTGAGGAGAAAAGCTTCCACTTAAAATTACAAAGCTTGTATTGTACAATGCTGCCAGGTGTTTAGAAGTCTCCTCTAGACACTCAGCCATGAAACCAAGCTCTGACTAACAAAGAATGGCTTTAAAAAAATATTCCTATTTGCTGACTGACATCCTTTCAATAACCGAATTTAATAAAGATGTACCTTATCAGGCTGTGCAGATAACATGAAGTGCTGGTACTAATGCTCTACAATATTCTTCAAACAGATTAGCAGGATGTGCGCTTCAGCAAATTTATTCTGGCTATCTCCACTGAATCAGCTGTCTGCTAATGCTTGTTCAACTCATCCACCAATGGTGTTATCATAAACAGTTTAATAGAGGTGACTTAGCAAGGCTAAATAGTATATATTTTTAAGCCACCTAAAAGCTTAAGGTATTATGTGGCATCTTCTAATCTATAATTGCAATTATGAAAATTATTTCACTATTGGTATGTACCAAAACATATTGTTACCAAAAGTGAACTCTATGAGTTAAAACTATTATAAAGAAATTAATTGGTATATTAATGTAAAAATTCTTCTAGGTATTGTGATACTGTAGTTAATGGATTACAATGTTATTATCCTATATATGGAGGTGATACTTCTGTTCAGGTAATTAGAAGTAATCCATCTATTATTGATCTAATTTTTCTTTGCTGCATGGACTTCCTTTCATTCAGAACTTGAGTATTTGTTGCCCATCTTCTTTCAACCCCTACTTATTTCAGTAAATTTTAAAATATTATTTGGATGTTCAAGTGAGTTTTCAGCTTATATTCTGCTGAATATATTAAAAAGTGAACCATATTTTAATGTACTTTTTCACAGCCTTGAACTTCAGGCACAGGCCTATACCTCCCTCTAGAGACTTACTTGCTAAGAAACTATACTATCAGTATAGCACATGTGTTATAATTTCTCATAGCCATACAGGGACAAAGAGCTATATTTTAGGGCTGTGGTGTGTTTCTTTTTTATTATATGTATTTTGAAATGAATAGATGCTGTATCATGTCTAAAATATCCCTTGTTTTGGAGAAACATATAAAGGATGTTACATGTTGGAGAATTATTTATGTTTTCTTGTAAGGACATGTATGTTTTTAAAAGTTAAGGTTAAACTTAAGTATTTGATTTGGCTTTGGTTGTGTGCAGAAAAGTAAATGAACTTCCCCGACTCTCATACGAAACAGCCCTTGAAAAATCTCTCCTTTGCTGTTGTTTAGCTGTTCATTGCTAAACATTGAAGTCTCACAAATTAAACAGACATTCCTATGTGGGCCATTATTTGATCACCCCATTCTGAAAAGATGGCTAATTCCATTTTTCTTTTTTTTTTTTCTTCTTTTGTGGGGGGGGGAGGGAAGGAAGGTCAATAGGGGGCGGGTAGTAATGGGTAGTAGACCAAGCGCGATTGTATGACCTTCTCAGAACGGGTATGCTGAACCCTTGCTCCCCCTTGTCACAGTTTAAAAACCAGAGGAGCTAGTTTAGAGAAGAAGTTGTTAGCATTCCATTTTTATTATGACATTTCACAGTCATCTGATTTAATGTCCCTTGACCGGATTGTCCACCGTGAGACGATGGGCTTGAAATGTTATTTAGAGCATTGATAAAAGGTGAGCGGTTCTAAGATGACAGCGAGTCATAAGGCTGGTGGTGTGACATTAATTTTCTCCATAACAGAGATGGAATAAGACGTCACGGTGACAAGCTGTCAATCAGCTCTGGCCCCTCAGAGCATCTCGATGCCATAGGCTGGGGTATTGCCTCTCCCGTAATAGAGCTGAACTGAGATGCTCTCCCTGACAGCTGCTGCAGCCATAGAGAAAATATATTATACAGCCTTTCATTAAAAAAATAAAGAGGACTCCTCTCCAGAGCATTTCAATCTTTTCCCATCTATTGAGGGCTGAAAGGATTCACAGCAAATCATAGATTCCTCTGCTATGGAAATTTCTGGCTTCAGAAGCCATCTAGGTTTTGAGGCCTTCTAAAATAACTATAAATAACAAGACAGAAATATCTCTTGATGAAGTATTACTTAAAGTTATATTTTTAAACTGATGTATTTATTTGCTTTTTTGAGTTCTTATTATAATAATATCTGTGCATCAGTGGCCTAAAACAGTTGAAATTTGCAATAAATTACTGGGCGTCAGCTGACTTGGAAAAATGAAACCATCAAACAATAATTACCCCTCCAAATGGGTAGCAGAACATCAGAGCTGAAGAAGCATCAGAAGACAGGGTGTCTGTGGAATGAGATTACCAGAATGAAATGGTTCTCAGACATGGGGACTGATGATATTTGTTTTAGTCATGATGAAACTTGGTTAAAATTGCTTCTGAAAAATTATAAGTACTGGAACCTTTTGATAAAACTATCAAACTATCATTAGGGTAGGGGATTTGTCTGGTTTATTGCATTAGTTAACTTCTCAGATAAAAAGCTTCCCAAACTTGATTGTTACTGTAGGAGCACAATGTGCCTACAAACCTTGGAATTACAATACTGCTATCTAAAACCCCCACTGTTAAAACCCTTAATTTATGAGAATTTAAATGGAAAGAGAAGTACCTTTTTACTAAACTGTGTCATCTGGGTATTTTAAACAGATTTTTGGTGATAAACAACTGTTTAAAGTCAAGAGCTTTGTAAGGTTTTGAACAACCAATAAAAAAAAAAAAAGATTAAGAGTTAATCCTTGTGCTAACATCGTTTTTAAAAAGTTAGGCTATGAGATTACAGATAGATCTGTATTTCCTTCTCTCAGGGTACCAAGGGCATATCTTTCGTGTAAACAATGACTAGTCATAGGGGACTGATAAAGTTCATATCACAGGAAGCTTTGGGCTTGTCAGTATTCTCACATTGGTAATACAATAATGGGGATGCTTTTTACTCTAGCAACATTTTAATAGATAACTTTATTAGCAAAAGTGTGTTATGCTCCCTGGTCATGAAACATTTTAAAGATGATGATAAAGAAGTGCCTTTGATGCTGAGTAGAAAAGCTGACCTCGCCATAGGAAAAACGCTATGAAGTGTAAATCAACAAATGCATTTCATTGTCTAGAGTTTCATTTTATTCTCAGAGTATTTGTGCCCATTAATTAGATTTCTGAATTGTTGTGTTGGTTTCCTGCTTTTAATTTCTGCAAGTACTGAGCTTATTAAAAATCACAATTATGAACTTAGGAAGCAAAATAACTGTTATCATTTGATTCTTCTATCAAAATTGCCATACATATGCTACCAAGTAAAACTATAGGTTTAAGAAAAAATTACTCCTTTTGAATTAATTTTCAAGTCATCAGTTTTATTTAGTTTAAAATATCATGCCTTCTCCCTAAAAGATTTATAGAACTACACTGTCTTTTGAATAAAACATTAGTAAACAGTCTTTAATTTATCCTTAATCTAGTACATGAAGTTTCTAAAAGATACCAAGAAGAAATTAATAGAAAAATTAATTAATTTAGTGTTGACTTTTTGCTTGTGCCCCATGTGTTTTATGACCAACAACGTAAAGATTCACTACTATTAGGAATCCTTAGTCTTCAAACCATCATCTCTACAGATGAAAGATTTCTTGGAGTGTTTTGATGGAGGGCATTGAGAGAAGAAAAAAAAAAGTAGACATTTTTTGTATAATTTGTTGTTCACCATTTATTGATAATTACTTATGGGGAATAAATGTGATTTTTTATTCTTTCAGAAAATCTACTTATAGAGCAATAATTAGCTACATAATTGTGAGTGTATGTACATTCATGATGATGAAAGGGTAATTTGTATTGGAGAAAGACAAATGAACTTTTGACCCTCTGGGGAATATCCCAGGCTATCCACAAAACTTAGTATTTTCTTAGCACACTCTTTGAGACTCCGTAGGAGTTTTCTTTTCTAATAACAACCTTGGGGTCTTTCAGAGCCCGCTGAGGATATTCCACAACCTAAAAGATGTGGGATTTCTCCAGGTGAAAGTCATCAGAGCAGAAGGTTTGATGGCTGCTGATGTCACAGGTAAGAAAGGATGTAATTCTCCTATGGCACATGTGGGGCAGTATCCAAGAGCTACTCCACTGAATATTCCAACTCTTCATTTTACCTGAGTGGATTTCAGAGTAACTAATTTGAATATAAAAATTCAGGGTTGATCTTAACAAAGATTTTCCAACCTCATTAATTTTTTTTTCTTTTGGTGCTGGGGATCGAACCCAGGGCCTTGTGCACGCAAGGCAAGCACTCTACCAACTGAGCTATATCCCCAGCCCCACAACCCCATGATTTTTATACTTCTAATTTTTATACTAATTCTGTTTTTTAAAGGCAGGGTAATATATTAAAAATAAACAATAAAAGAAAAATAACTTTTGAATTGTTGCCCTCCCCAAAGTTGAATCAATGTATTATAAATAATTTTCCAGATATTGTCATTTTAGTATATTGAAGTAATGCTGAATTATCTTCTCTCAGAGAATATCGGCTTCCCCCATAACCAAATACTTGTAATTTACACATGCATGAAATCTGTTGCACAGGTCTCTAAGAAGTTTAGATGAGTAGTGCTTAATAATTACTATGGACTCTTGAATATTTATGTTGCTCCTTCAATCTCCTAGTTGTCCAAATTTCTTAACATATCCCATAGATCATTCTGGATCTAAACTAAACATCAGGATTGTTTAAAGTGTTTAACCATGGCATAGGCTTGCCAAAACATGGTGGCATATGCCTACCAACTACCTGGGAGACTGAGGAAGAAGGATTGAAAGATCAAGCCCAACCTTAGCCACTTAGTGAGACCATGTTTTACAAAAACAAAGGGGGGAGGACTGGGACTGTACCTCAGTGGTAGAGTACCCTGGGTTCAGTCCCAAGAACTCCCCTCTCCCAAAAAATAAATAAGAAAGAAAGGAAGGAAGGAAGGAAGGAAGGAAGGAAGGAAGGAAGGAAGGAAGGAAGGAAGAAAGAAAGAAAGAAAGAAAGAAAGAAAGAAAGAAAGAAAGAAAGAAAAACTTAGTCTTGTCTCTTAAAAATTTACTCATTTCGTTATAACTGTTTTCATGTTATATGTTTATTGCTAAATTTTATAAGGATATGGGTGGTGTTTATTCCATTGATTAAATTATTTATCTTGAGATGGACTGACTTGACTACTTTTAATACAAATTTCATGGTTTATGGAGAGTACCCACTTATTATTTGTGGAACTATACTTACCATTATGAATGATCAGCATGATAAGGTGCAAAAGATAACAGACTTATTTGAAAGAGAGAAGTATATTTTTCTTACCATCCAAGGGTCTGCAAATCATTGTGTCCTTTAGTAATTCATTCAACAAAATCAAAAACAAATTAAAAATAACTGCCTTCAAACTAAAGTAGTGTGTTTGGTCCAAAGAACAGTATTTTTAAGTTTTACTACTTGCATATTATCAAGTGACTATTTATTATATGATAAAGTAAAAATATCGGGAGTTTATAGTTTCTCTAAAGAAGTAATTATCAGCTCATTTGTGACTAAGAAGATAAATAAGAACTGTCAAAGTTTTTCAAACTAGGTGTAGCTAGAAACAGTGGGAGAAAGGATAGTTTGGAAATCTGTTTGCATGTAAGCTGACTTGACTCCTTGTGCTAAACAATTAGTGAATGTTAAGTTTATTCATTTTCTCTCTTATGAATTTTATTTCTGGTATGGTCACAATCAGATTAATCTGGGAAAACAATTTCTTATAGAAAAATTCAAGTGCCATTTACTTCAAACACTTAGCTACCTGTCCATTATTCAAGCTGAGTACTATTGTGTAGGTTTTTCTTCTCTTAGAAAGAAGCTGTCTTTGATTTTAAAACTTCATGAATATGCAAACTATGTTAACCTAGTTGGCCTGTATGCCACTATGGAAGTTAAAGTACATGTTCTTTCAAAGCTGGAAAAAATAGAGATATTTCTTTCCTAATGGCTCTATGTAAATCGATGTGAATAACAATAGCCTTTCCTCTAGGGATTCAATGAGACATGATTTTGATTTGATAAAATGAACATTAATTTGGGGAATACTAAATAACAAAGTCCCCATTTTTTTTCCTCCAGTTTTAGGGATATAAATCTAATGATTCTCATTCCGTGGTGACCTTATAATCTAATGGGCTCTGAATTGAACAAGAGAGATGTTGAACTATTCAGGGGCAAAAGGATAATTCAGTCTTTGACCTTGCTCACTCTTGGAACTTTTGTGGTTTATGACATTTGTGATGGTGGCAAAAAATTGAGAACCATGTATTTAAGTCAGAAATGTCTGAATGCACCACCAATTTTAAAAATAATCTTTTCTTCTGAAAAGATTGTGTATATGTGTGTGTGTATCCTGATGGCCCCATTTGTCAGTTAATTTGATGTACAAGTAAGCTCTGTCTGTAGTTTTATCTCTTATTCATTCAAAGAAGAACTTCAAAGATGTGATGTACATCTCAATGGTTAATAATAGTCAAGCTCTACACAATGTTAAGTAATAGTTTGAAAAGAGGGAATTCAATGAATAGTGCTGTCTTCAAATCTTCAAATAAGTATCCATTTATAAGTGTTTAGATGGAGAGGGGAGATGTTAAATCACGGATAATTTTCCGAGTTAAACCAAGAATATTTTCTGACTCAGAACAAATGAAGGTATTATTATAAGATATTTGGCTTCAGAGCACTTTTTTTCTAGACCATTCCAACAAGACAAACTTATATTTGACCAATTTTGCCCAATTTTTAAAATATTTTCAATGATCTGGACATAAAGTTAAACTTTCATTGTTTAAGCAAAAAAAAAATTTAATTTTCATATTCCATTGTTTAATGTGAGATTCTGTAATCTTTTAAGTAGCCATCAATCTTACTGAAGTCACAAAGAATTTTTCCCTTTCAAAATGTAAAATTTTTCTTTTGTTACAACACATTCATTGAGAAACATTGTGATACTGTATTAACTCTGTGTGAATAAAGAGCAATTGAGACTCTCTTTGAATGAGTGAGTATAAAGCACAAATTACTTTTTAATGAAACCCTCAATTCTTTCCCTTTCCACAAAAAGCCTATAGCCTTGTTCAGCTGAACACTACTACAGTAGGTCACTTCAGTTAAGCCCCTAATAAACTGTTGATAGTCGAGGGTAGTTTTTTCTTCCGTCTCAATAGCCCAGTGTTGGACAGTGCACTTCAAATCATTAAGGTTAATACAGATTTTAAAAAGAGATTAACTCTGGTGGTTAAGGCCTCAATTTACAACTCCCACACATACACATGCATTGAGCAGGGCACAAGAGTGGATTGAAATTTCAGTCAAATTGTGGGCAGCCTTTCACAGCCTGAGAAAGTGGTACTCGGGTTTGAAAAGTTGGTCTGCTAAATTCTTCGTGAGGGAAAAAGTTGGAGTAACAGAGAAATACCGCTCAGTACAACTTACTTACCTTTCAACTAACCATCGAAAAGGTTAATGTCTTTCTGCACTATCAAAGCAAAAAACCTAGAGACTGTCTGGCCCTGTGTTCACTGGGGAAGATTCTCTCCACTAAATCACATGTTCCTCAGAACTGGATGGATTGTGAGAATAGAAAGGACAATGAGGGAAAAAGGAATGGGGGTGGGGGGGTACTGGGAAATGGTTCATGTTGTAATTTGTCTTTTCTAGCTTCTAATTATTCTTTTCCTTGAGCAGGGCCTAATTTCTGCTTTCAACTGAACATTTCAAGTCTTCTAAATTGAGTGAGGCTTTCTTTGCAGAGTATTTAGACCTAGCCTATTGGTTCTTTCAAGTTCTAAGAGAAGAAAGAGAAAAGAGTTCTTCTCCTCAGCCCCTCCCTTTCATTTCCCCCTGGGTTTTTTTTTTTTTTTTTTTTTTTTTTTTTTTTGTGTGTGTGTGTGTGTGTTTGAGCTCCTAAGGAAGAGGTCATAACCTCCCCAGGGAGACGAGCAACTCAGTTTCAGGAACAGTAATATGGGAGAACTGTGAAACCCATCAAAAGATGCCCTACCTTTTCACTGTACTAAAAGGTACAATAATATAAAACTTTCCACACCAGGTGAATTGATCTCGCAAATTAATGCACCATCTCTTCCAGGAAACAATAGAGGAAAAGGAAAAGAAAAAGTGAGAGAGAGAGAAAGAATTTTACAATTAGTAGAATCTGTCACTGAAATTGTCCCATTAAATGAGAGTTGTTTTTTTTTCCCCTCCTAAAACAAGGCTATACACAAAGACTTGCAACACACCAACCCTGTTGTCTGGAAACCTACTAGTTATTAAGAGAGATGTTTACTACCCCTTTATTTGCATAGACTTTCCCCATGTTTTCCTTTTGGAAAACTGTCTTCATTGTTGGAAAATATTTAAGTAACAAAACAGCAGAAAAAGACATGCTACAGTTTTTTTTTTTTTTATCAGCTTTCGTGAGAGTCTTATTATCTTAAGAAATAACAGTTAGCAGCTCAGATTCATTAGCAGAGCTAAATTTAAGCCCCATTTGACAGGCTGCCTGGAAAACATTTTGTTTTGCTGTCTGTGGGCTTTAATTAAGATGTGTTCAATTTCAGTCCTCTTCAGTCTAGCTCCCACCCCCAACTTGCTGTGTCACAGACCGGCGATCAGACACTTTTAGATGGTCCGGCCCATGACTTTGACCTTCTGCGCAGTCCGGCGTTCCCTGGGGAACCGTTCAACTCATGAGGTCTGATTTCACACTTCCAGGATGCCTCAGCTCTCTTAACAATGACAGGGAGACAAAGCCCTTTAGAGCGGGCCGCATGGGGACTTGTTTAAATTGGAAACCAGAGAGGAGTCAAGGAACAAGGTTAGGGGCTACAGAATAGTGCTTTTAATAAAGAGCTCACAGCTCTGGCTCAGCTCAAAGAGGTCTACCTCTGTACAATTAATTGAGCCATTTATCTGGAGCATCTTAGGCCTCTACTTTCTCACAGAATTGCGTGGTAAATATCAGCTAAGAAGCAAATGAGATATGCATGAAATGAATTTTAACACTTTGATTACTGTGCCTCCAGTCTTCATTAAAAGTAAATTTATTTGTATTTCTGACCTCATTATCAGTAGGCTGCCTGCATTTTATTGGCTCCTGTGATTTCCAGCTTGAGTGTGTCATGAAGGTATATTTTATACAGAGATTGGGATTTATTATTCTTGGTATTTTCCCTGAACATTATGGGTCTATTCAGAGAAAGAAAATGAAAAGGCAGCTGTACAGAAAAAAGGCAAGTCTGCTCTTGGAAAGTTTTATATAAAGTTGGAGAAATACCAAGCACATACATATAACATAGACAAGATATTGTACTTTAAAAAAAATAACTTTTTGTGTGTTCCTCTAGCAAATCGCATAAGATATATACAATTGTTGCTTCAAGTGGCCTGCAGAATACAATTGCTCTATTGAAAGTAGTAGCTAAGTGCTTCTCTTATAGGATTATAGCAGATTGGATTTTTAATAACATGATCCTTCAATTGTCATTATCATATTTAATAATATGATGATGTCTGATAGATTTAGCCTTACATTTTATGATCCTTATTTAAAACCTGTGTTGGAAGAAGAGAAAATATATGGCCTTTACATTCTACATAGTTCCACTGAATGGACTATGTGAAAAATAGCATGAGTCCTCATATTTGTGAATTATCATGGATAACAAAAATTACCAAATAAAAGCGAGATATGTGCAGATACTCTTAATTTTTTAACTTTGTTATCTTAGTATCTTAAAATTATATTACTTGAAACAAAAATCCTAAGTGTTAACACAAAATATGGAAAATTTCCCAACCAAAAAATATGCTTTATTTCCATTATATAAGCCAATGTTTTCCCCATTTGCTTTGTAATAATTACACAGTAGGTTTTTAAGCAGCCTATGCACTCTGAGAAGACATTTTATCCCATTAATAATGCATCAAGAATATCTAACACCTGACACTCTTATCATAATATATCTAGTTTAGAAAACAATATTATATATAATACATGCATGATACATGTATTAATGCTCTATAAATTTCTTTCTTAAGAATGAGACTAAGCCAAAAATCACAAAGAGCAAATTTATTGCTCTTCTTTTATATCACTATAACTTACATAGAAATAAGTTTCCTCCTTTTAGTAATTGCATTTTAAAAGCTAATCATATTCTAGTTATAGAAATGCAAAAGTAATCTTCTAAACCAAATAGTCGATATCAAATATTTGTGAAAATGAGAATAAAAATTATAATTTAGCACAAGGGACGGTAAGGTCTGAGTCTGAACCAGTGTTTTAAAGGGAATTACAGAAATCATGTGTCATTCATATGCAGGTCACATGGTTAGAAGATACTGCTCTGGAAGAATAGGTGGGATGACAAAAGAGATTAATAATTGGGTTTGATATGCTCTAGAGGTGAAGGACTATGGGCTGAGAAAGTGGTAGTCCTACTATCAATGGGAAATGAGGGAAAGAGAAATACTATAAAATAATTAATCAGGTTCTGTGGAACTAAGATTACAAAATGATCCTTTGAGTAAAGAAATAGAGAATTGCTGATTTGGCTTGGAGGGGCTAGCTCCAGGATTTCACTCAGTGCTTAAAGAAATGCTTCGAGATGCTACAATCATTTTTTTTAAACGATTCTTTTTATTTCATTATATTACAATAGAGTTGTGTAAATAAGCAGCGTATTTCCTTGAACATTGGATCAGGGAAATTCTGATGCAAACAGAGATCTGCGTTTAAAAAGGATCTTAAAAAAGCTTATTACAGGAATATATAACAGTATAGTTAGAATCATAAATGACTGAACAGTAAGTATAAAGAATGATTAAAGGAGTGATGTCAGTGGGATGCTGAATAGAAGGATACAGGTCTCTGTCCTTGGTATAAATTGTTTACTGTATTTATTAATGGCTTTGAAGAGATAATTGACTTCTTTCTTATGAAATGTACTAGGAGGGCTAGTAAATTCTTTTATATGAGACTAAGAAATATTGTGTTTATGTATCAGTATTCTATATTTTATACATGTATAACACACATTAATATAAGGTATTATTAACTATATATGAACAACCATGTAATAATATGTAAATAGCATACATTACAGATGGATATGATATATTACAAATATATATTAGATCTATATACATAGATATAGATATATATATTACATCAGCCTAAATTAGTTTTATTCAATAAGACAAATGTTGAAAAGTATGACTCTCAAGACTCACATGGGTAAAAAACAAGATGACTTGCTTTAAGAGTAGAAAATATTAGAGATGGCTTTAGGTTTTAAGTTGAGTTTAAGTTTTATGAGAGTGAATTATATATACATCAATTTGTTACAATGAATAAAATGAAATATTTAGAATAATTCCTTATTTTAGACTTTTAAGACAATAGTGCAAGGGTAGGAATCCAGATATAAAAACTGCCCTTTAAAGAAAGACTAACCAGAATATATTTTCAGCTGGAATGTCTACTGTTTTAGAACCAAGTCAATTGAGAATAACTTGAGTATAATGATAATAATAACAATAATAATAGCAGTTAAAATTTATTAAGCCCTTGTCACATGAGAGATCTAACCCAGAGCTTGGTATAAAGATAATCACAACCAATCTCACAACAGTGTGAATAAATACTATGCCCACTTTATACATTTGAAAAAATGAAGTACAGATTAAATAACTTGTCCAGTCAGTACCCAAGCATGCATACACACACACACACACACACACACACACACACACCAACACACCAACTCATAAAATGCAGAGTAGGCATGCTGATCCAGATCCTTCCTCTAAAGCTACCAACTATCTTGTGTTGCAGAAAGGAAAGCATACATTGGGGGAATATAATTTCTTGCCAATTATCCAAAGATCAGTCATGAGAAAGGGTAATTATAGGAGTTGGCAATGGAAATAATGACCAAGGTTTGGATCCAAATTACTAGAAAATTTAACCAGAAGGGAATATGCTGTATCCCTAGCTGCAAGGGACTCTGGAAATGTCACTTAGGGCTTCATGGCCTCAGTATTTCAGGAAGAGACCTAGAAGGTAGTTAGAAGGGGTATTCAAAGCCATCCACAGTACCCAGCATAAAAGAGCAGGTAACAAACATTGATTACACACTGTCTGACAGGTGCTGCCACCTCACTTTATACCCATCATTTTATTTAGATTTTGAAATTACTTGAAATTACTACATAAGGAAAATCAAAGAATAGACAAAAGTCACAGTTACATAATTTTACATTCAAATAATGAAAACCTTTTCAGAATTTATAATTGCCAAAAAATAGATCAGAGTATTCCGGTAGAGGAGATGAGTTCTCCATCACTGGAACTATTAAAGCGGAATTTCATTCAGTGACCACCTGGTTGAAGTGGAGAGTCAATTCCTAGAAGGGTTTTTCAAACTGGCCTTCAGGCTTCCCCACAAGCCTTCAGATTCTGAGATGCTGCCGTAGGTGCCAAGATAAGCAACAGATTCCTGAGAGAGTTATTTTGTAGAAGAGAAATTAAAAGACAAAGACATCGTTCCAAAGGCAAAGACTTGACAGATGACATTTTTCAATTGCATTACCTTTGATTAATTAAGTATATATAAAACTTAAAAACCTAATAATACCTAATTTTTTAAGTCTAAAAGATTTTGTTTTATTGCAAAAGATCTCTACAGTTAATCAGTCTACTTTTACAAGAGTTAATTTGCAGCCTCATGTTTTTCTGCAAGAGAGTCTAATTAAATATTATAGGTCCTAAAGTTTCTAGGAAGGCTTGCAAAAATAAGGGAGCCTATACTCTTTTTATAATCATTTTAGACCAAACAACTTTTTTATCTAAGCTTACAACAAATCTCTTATAAATATTTTTGTTTTAAAATGAATTGAAGTGAAGATTTTTATGTTTTTACCATAATTTGTCTAAGCTCTTATGAGCTCAGTCATATTTTTCTCATGGATTTTCCTTATTTTATAGATCCTTTAGTCTTCCTCTCTTTCTTTTCTATTTTCTCATCAGTCTCATTTCACTTCCCATTCTTCTATCATGAATTTCAAGTTCCTCAGCATGTATCAAGATGGCTAAATTTTAGGGATCAAGAATGCATCTAGTTACACAGAATTCTACAAATATTATTTTGCATCTAGTTCTAGATTCCAAGTGAAATAACCCCATATTTACATTGGGCTTTATCTGTTTTCATTGCTCTTAGTGTTTATTCAGAGGTCCAGAAACCTCTGGGAATTCCCCAAGGCATTTTTTTGGAAAGTCAAAATCAAGATATTATTTGCATTTTTTACTCTCAAGAGTGTACAATGAAGTTTTTGAAAGGCTACCTAATGTTTGATCACTCCCATGTTACCATGACATCAACTTACTATTATTGTAATTTTTAGCGAATTAACAAGTTTTAAATGTTTTATAATTCCTAAAATGCTAAATTTTGATATTATCACACATAAATAAAACTCTTTGCTATCTTCAGTAATTTGTATGTGTTCCTAAGACAAAATGTGTACGCACTTGCTGTCAGGCAATGATGCTCACCTAGGGAGAAGACAGTGTTGCCTCTTGGTGTTTAAGAGACTTTTGAGAGAATTTTATCTGCCATAATGATTGTAGAGCACCAGTGGTATTTGGTATCTGGGGGTGGGGACATGGAATGCCTTTAAAAGCATCAGATAGGATTGGGGTGTAGCTCAGTGATAGAGCGCTTCCTAGCATGTGTGAGGCACTGGGTTCCATCCTCAGCACCACATAAATAGAAAGGAGTGGGGGTGGAGAGAGAGAGAGAGAGAGAGAGAGAGAGAGAGAGAGAGAGAGAGAAGGGAGTGAGGGAGGGAAAGGAAGGAAGGAAGGAAGGAAGGAAGGAAGGAAGGAAGGAAGGAAGGAGGGAAGGAAGGAAGGAAGGAATTATGTCCATCTACCTAAGAAATTTTAAAAAATCAGTCTTACATAATGAAAATTGCCTGACATTCAAAACTATATTAATAGATATTTATAGGTTAATTATGGGTTAATTCATTATGGGTTTCATAATTATCTAGATTGCCTCCTGAAATACTATTATTTAATCAGTCCTTGGGAATAGCTGCCATTCATGGTTTGCACAGTTGGCATTGCAGGTACTTCATGGTCTGGTTCCATCACTTCTCTGACGTCTTGTACCAATCTCCCATTGCTCACTGTGACCCAGTATCCAAGGCCCTGAGCACACCAGCTTTTGGTCTAGGGTATTTCCTCTTTCTGGATCACTTTTCTACACATATTCAATTGGCTACTACTTCACACCCTTCAGTTTTTTCCCAGCCCTTATCTTCTCAATGAGACCTACTCTAACCATGCAATTAAATCTATTCTGACCTTCCCCAAACCATTCAAACTTCTTATCCTACTCTTTGTTTCTTTTCCATTAACATGCTTTGCTCTCTAGCATATAATCCAGCCTACTTATTAGATTCAGTATTTATTCTCCATCTCTCCTCCCCTCTAAAGTAAATTCTAAGAAAGGGAAGACCTTTCTCTTTTTTTTTGTTCATATGGCCTGGCACATAATAGGCACTCACTAAATATTTGTTTAACAAATAAATGTTTGATTTTATCATAAGCAACTTTCTATCTAGTCTTCCTTTATAATAGAATTCAAGCATTATATTAAATTTTAAAATCATATAATGGTCAGTTTTATTTGTTTCAGGATAAGAAAGAGGACATTACAAAATTTTCAATACGAAAAAAAAAGATACAGTAGAGCTGTGACTTTCGAGGGTCAATTTTCTTGCCACAATGAAACCTGCTTTGTGACTCAGTGAGAAGAAAAATAAGCCTTATTATTTTCACTTTTGTTATTACTAAGTCCCAGAATCAGACCCAGTAAGGACCTAGTGAAGCATGTCAGTTAATGGTTAATGTGATTCCACCAATCAGATGTTGAAAATGTGTTTAGATCAGTCAATGAAAAAGACTAAGGTCAACGTTAGTTCTCCAGTGGTAAGAGGAGGATTGGAAGATGTCTTCAACACACATTGCTTTTTGTTCCAATGGACCCTATGGGATTCCCTCCACTCTAACATTGTTATATGCCATGATTGAAATTTCAGTTTGCAGAAAGGACAGATGGCAACCTCAATTATAATTTTATAAAAAGATTAAAATAGACTCACTTCAAACTGTGGAAACCAAAGAAATTAAACCAAAGAGCTTAATTTGTGCAAGGTAGGACCAAAATAAAAGGCCCCCGTGGGCACGAATTGCCTTCCACACCACTGAAAGCCTGTGTGTTTACAGAGACACAGCAACAAAGAGGTGATCACTGGGTTCCTTCCCACCCCCATAATTTTATAGCACATCACATCCGGCAAATGGCCTCATTTATCAGAAAATTGACCCAGTAAAGTCCACCACTGATGGATCAAGATTAACTCTCTATTCTTGGAGCAAGAATATAACTCAGTATTCTTTGAGTGACTTTAATGCCCAAACCAACAGTTTGAATAACCTGAAGTCATCCAATTGCCATAAAACAGTTAGCAAGTGAGTAGAGGTGATGCAGACTTTCCCACAGTTTTTTATATATGTGTCAGTGTTGCAACCTCAAAGAACAAGGGCCAAGAGTGAGAGAGAAGTAGCCAGTCAGTGAGTGAACCCTGTTTAATCCTCGGTGCTGTTTTGAAGGTTGCCAGAATAGATGCCCACTAGAGTCAACTCTAATGTTTGGTTTTATTCTCATAGGAATGCTTTTTCAACAAAAGCCTTCTTATGCTTTAAAATCTATTATAGACTCAGCTTTATGAGATAGAATCTGCTTCATAGTATAAGTTGAAATTTTCTTACTAGAAATCCATAGGAAAAAAAACTAGCCTCTAGTATTTAACTAGAAATACCTCAATACTAACAAAAGTTTTAAATATTTTATAGTGGTTATGTTACACATATCTAGGTTTTTTGTTATAGAGACCTTATCAAAGAGATTTCAATAAATACTCCTAATAATAAAACATTAAAGTGCACTTTTTATGTGGTTGTCCTTCTTTTCTAAAAATGCCAGTGATAGAGATGTACATTCACCATGGATCACAGGGTCACATCCTCTGGGACAGTCTCTACTTCCTTTTCCCTTTCCCATCCTGAAGTTACAGATGACATGTTTCTTTCTCATTGCTCCCTTTGAACTCTTCACTTACCTTTATTATAGCACTTACAACCCTGAATTATAATTGTGTATTTACATGTCTTTCATGTCTACTAAATTGTACATGCCTTGAGAGATAGCCTATGTCTTAATCATACTTGTAGGTCTAGGGTGAGCAGGGCAGACACTCAGTAGGTAATGAGTGCATCAAAAAAGCACTAGTATTACTCTCTAGAAAATTGTTAACATGGAAAATTGCCATTTTCTCAAGGAAGGCTAAAATTCTCTTCTAGCTGTCATGATGGTTAAAGTAAACAACTTCATAGTTCCAACCATCCAACACTGCTGAAATTTCTATCTTTCATGCAAACCAAAACCTCCAGTTTCTTGAATTGCTAGAAGAGGATTGGGTGCTTTATATTCAAAGGGATAGGGATTACGAGAGCCTGTTGGCACCCATATATCTACTGTAGCATTACAACAAAAAGGAGAGGAAGATCAGAAATTATATTATGTACTATGTTCTCATACATTTAGGCTCTTTAAATAGCCAAAAATGATCAGAAACAAAATACACTTCAACTTTGGATGTTGCCTTCATTCCTCCAACTTCCGACTGTATGATTTTGAACAAAAACATTTCAGGGCATTGTTTTGTATCACTCCCTGGATCTTTGCAGAATATGTACACTTTAGGGACTTCAACATTGCATCCCATAGACAATCCCACAACTCAGTACTCTCAGCAAGCAGAGCAGTGTAACACAGAGTCTAAAAGGAATGATAAAAAGATAAAAGGAAAGAATAATTAAGAGATAATTAATGGTTAGGTCCATCACTGGCATTTCTCTAAATTGTTTTTTTTTAAGTGGCAGATAATCAAGCCTGCAAAATTTAGAAACTGAAAAGCCAGTCATTTAGAAAAGTATTTAGCAAGCCAGATAAGCACATTAACTATGTGTAGCCACTTCTTTAAAATAAAACTAAAGTGTATGCTTTTTAATGGTAAGTTTACAGAATCTAATATTTACAGTTGAAATTGCTGCTAATTTTTAATTGCCCTTGATCACACAGTGGAAGGATACTTTCTAAATTAGTGAAAAGCAACCGTGTGTAAACACTTCATGTTGGCATCCATTACTTACACTGCCAAAAGATAACTTTTTAGAAATAAAACATGAATACAAAAGAAACATAAAATTCCTACTCTCTTCTTACCTAAATTTTCCTCTTTGTCAGATTCCAGAATTATCCAGTCTGAGCACCTTGTTGAATGCTTTTTATTCTTAAAAAGAAAGAGAGAGAAGATAGAAAAGAAAAAGAACTGGCTTAGCAGCACTCAATGAATTGTTTTCCATCTTTAGGGCATTTTAGATTGTTCAATATTGACATCTGCAAATCCTGTTGACAATATCTTCAAAATATGTCCAGAATCCGACCACTTTCTACCACTAGATTATCTCAATAGACTCCTGACTTTCTCCCTACCTCCTCCTGTGCCCTGCTGCTACCTTATTCTCAAATAACAGCCATCAGATCATATCAATCCTCAACTCAAATCCCCCCAACAGCATTTTCTCTCAGTTGGAGTGAAAGCCAAGTCCTTTCAAAGGCCTGCCACTCTCCTCCTACCTCTCTGTCACCTACCCACCACCTCATCCATTCCTCCAACCACACTGGCTCCTGGATATTCCTGGAAATGCCAGGGATAGCCACTTCTTTGGCCTTTCCAAGATCTGTTCCTCTGGCTAACCCAAGACTCATTCTTTCACCTTCTTTATTTCTTTGCCTGAATGTCACTTTCTCAGAGGTACCTTTCTTGTGGCCCTTTTGAAAAATTTATGTCTAAACCAGCACTCACCGTCACCTTTCATCATTATTTTTCTCTATAATATTTATCACCTAAAAAACCTAAAATTAGTCATTGCTTTCTTCTTCCATGTAAACTCCACAGGGACAGGCATTTTTAACAATTGTTTTATACACTGCTAAAGCTCTGATGCATAGAAAACTGTCTGGTACATGGTAAGCAGTAAATATTGATGGTTAAATATATGAATCTAGAATCAAAATAGCATGGCTTTTCCTATGTATGTGGCCTACCAACTACCATGATGGTTAATTAGGAAGATTTTGCCTAGACCTTTACAGTTAAGTATATTTCCAGAACTGTTTGAGCCTGCCTTTTCATGCTTGTACCAGAATTCTATGGGATGATGTACCAAATAAAACAGGTTGCAATATGTTTTAATGAAGAAAATATTCTTTTTTAAACACTATCTTCCATAGCGTATGTGTGAGCTGGAAGTGAGAGTGGTATAGGTAGGTAAAGGCAAGAACAATGAAGAAGTGGTGAGGTGGGGGTGGGGGTGGGGGGGATAATACAGATGCTAAGCCAGAAGTGAAATCTTCACCAGACCTTGAAGACTTCCAGTTCCCTGTTCTTTACTGAAAATTATTCCCAAGACTCCAAATTGAGAAGACTACCAAAATGTTAAACCATGCAATTATCCCAGGATATATGAGGCCACTGAACTTATACACACATATTGAATCTTTTTTTAAAATATAGAAATAACAAATTAAAAGTGAGTCAAAGTTTGTTCAGTTAATTTTAAGAACTACACTATACAAAGTAAATAACACTGCTGTATGGGAATACATACGTAGCTTATTTGTCACTGGTAGCTAATACATTTCTTCTCATTAAAATTTAATTGAAAATCTTCAATGATATTTAAGCTTTCTCACAAGTGTAAACTACTCTGAGTACCATTCACAATGCATTTAAAACAATTATTCTTTATCATTAAAGTTAATAATATGCACATTAACCTCTTATGTAGTCTAAATCAATATTGTAGTTTAAAAGATATGACCTCTGGACAGCTTTGTCTAAATATTGATTTCATTGTCATTTGTATAAGGTATCAAACAAATTACATGCTGCACTAATATCATTAATGCTGCCCCCATAGAGCCTCTGACTTTATGGGTTCTTATAACACGGGACATGACATTACAAAAATATTGAGAACATCACAAAACATAATTGCAGAAAGGATGAGATTTGACTGGCAGAGCAAAGTTGCTGTAAATAGATGATAGATAGAATCCTTTACTTTCGGCAAACAGAAAAAATACTGCTCTTAACATGCAGATTGGTTGTTGATGTAAGTTTCAAATGGCAGAATTTTTTTCTGCCTCAGAGGTTCTAATTTACTTCTTATGATTCCATAGATATCTCAGGAGAAAGTAACTCAGCCTTAGATTAAAATGTTGTAATTCTGCAATAATAGCAGTTTTCTCAAAATAAACTTGTTTAGAAATTTAGTTACAAGTTACTAGTCAATCAGATGAGTCGAAAAATATATGCATAAGATTGAAGGAGATGAACATTTCAAATGGTCTTTATAGAATTAAATAAAAGCTGATTTATGGATGGACATGCATCACATTCTCTCTCATTATAGTATTATTTTTGTAAAACAAATGCAAATTGAAATTTAAGCTATATAATTTGTTCTTTTTCACTTTTCCAGGTTCTAAATTGCTGTGAATCATTATGATTGCTAACATCATCTAGTACATCTAACTCTGTTTTGATGGGTTGTTTTATTTTTAAAATTTTACTTGACTTTTTGTTTACTATAAAACTTTTGGAAAATAAACATGGTCATGAACATGACATTGTAAATGATGGGTACAATTTATACTAAAAATGTCCACCTCAAATATCTTGTAGGTAAAAGTGACCCATTTTGTGTAGTAGAACTGAACAATGATAGACTGCTAACACATACCGTCTACAAAAATCTCAATCCTGAGTGGAACAAAGTCTTCACATTGTAAGTAACCATTACCTTGAGCTCATTTCAGAACTGTATGAAATATACTTCTGTATGTGTGTGTGTGTGTCTATTATTTGCTAATTCATAACTCAATGTATCTGACCTGTCTTTGCTAACAACTGGGAATTTCATGATTACCTTCCTGAGAATTGAGACCTGGGGAAAGAAGTATGGCATTTTTTGTTTTGTTCTGTTTTCACAGGCATCTTTTAAACTGAGTTCTTTATACGACTGTTTTTCATATGACTTCACTAAGGGTTTTGCTCTCATCAACAGAATCGCCATACTGCTTCTTCCTTTTATACTTTCTATTGAAATTCTTCCCAATCACATTGACACCAAGGAGGACAAAGCTCTATTTGTTCCATTGCTGAAATCAGCAAACAATCTGGTCACGAATTCGGCAGATGCTTTAGTTTTGGTTTGTTTCATTTTAGCACAATAAGAATATTAAGTATTGTCCCAGATACCAAAACACCCTTTGAGTTAATTTTCCTTTTGTTTTAAAAAGTTTGGAAATCTTTTCAATCATGCACTGTAAAAGCTGCCGATGTTACACTATAGTATTTCCTAAGTTTTTTTTTTTTTTAAATTGAGCTTTAGAAATGAACTCTAAACAAAAGAAAGCTCTCCAAACAGAAGTACTACATAAAGTTTTCTAACACAGTTTTATTTTGTACATGAAAAAGTGCTAAATTCTTCATTAATTCCTTATAATGCCTTTCCTTAAGAGCCCGTAACTAATCAGCTTTAATTATCTGACCAATTTATTTTTAAGGAATTCCACATTTTTATAAAAGATGAAAGCCTAGTCAGGAGACTTGCACTCCTAAGAAGGTTGTGGAGAGTGTTTTTCTCTGGAATGCATAATTAAATGAATAGGTTTGATTATTATCAAAGCCATTAATTGATTGTGCCTTGATAAAGCCTCTTCTCACATGTGGTTGCAGTTTTTCAGTAATAAATATTCTTTTTTTTCCTCTTAATTCATGTTTTCTAGGCAAACAGTTTGATCTAAGAATAAATGCTATCAACAATTTGCATTTATTTTTCTAGAAACAAGAATATGAAGAACTCACACAGTCATTTGTTAACATATGTTGTCTTTAGAACATAATGGAACATCACTTAATTTCTAAATTCCAGGGTGGTTCAATTGCTATAAATGTTACATTTTCACCATTCTGCTTTCTGTGTTTGTTCATTTTTTTTTTCCCACTAAGAACCTAACAGAAACTGAGTCAATGTTTTGGTGAGAGCTGTAAACAAAAAAAAAAAAAACATGTTCTATTATTATAAAAAATAATAGTTATAAAAAATAAATGGTGACTCTTGCTGATATCAAACCTTATGGTGTTTTATGTGGGGTTTGTGGGAAAATATGATTTATTGTTAAAATGAAAAGAAAAAATCTAAAAAACAGCAGGTTCATTTATTGATTTTTTCATTAACTTTATTCTTTGCTCATGCAGATGAGAAATTATTTTTCATTTTTAAAAATTATAACTTGAAATTACAGCGTTCTTCAAAGATTTAGATAATAGAACCATTACTGTAGTCAACTAGGGTGCACTATGGGAAATTCTGTCAGATACCAAGCTGCCCTGTATGTGTATATGCAAATAACACACATAAAAATATATACATACAAAATCAGCTGGAGCTATCTGAAATTTCAAAACCATTTTAGTTCTTGTTTCCCACTAATGAAATCTTTTTTATTTCTTACATATATTTATTATGCAGCAACATTAAAGATATTCATTCCATTCTTGAAGTGACAGTTTATGATGAAGATCGGGATCGAAGTGCTGACTTTCTGGGCAAAGTTGCTATACCATTGCTGTCTGTAAGTTTTATTCACCTGACACACTGTTCTGTGTTGCTTTTGCTCAAGGAAAAAAAAAAACAAAAAAAACCCTCAGCTCTATGTCTGTCATTTCTCAACCAAGGTCTGTAATAAGAACACTAAAAATTTTAACATACTCAATTCACGGCCATGTTGAATCCCATGATAGTTAATTTTTCCTGACAGACTTGATCCTGGTAATGAACAGGTACTTGTCAGAATTGCCACAGTTGTTTTGGGTTCTCTGTCAGTTTCAGCAGCTGGGGGTCAAAGGTCACTGAGGGAGTGTATTCAGTGGAGACCGCGAGACAGACGGCTGTCATGTCCTTTTCCCGCAGATTCAAAATGGTGAACAGAAAGCCTACGTCTTGAAAAACAAGCAGCTGACAGGGCCAACAAAGGGGGTCATCTATCTTGAAATAGATGTGATTTTTAATGCTGTAAGTCTTAACTTTGGCTTTTTTGTACTGCTAAAGAGTTCAGTTTCATGAAAGCTTTTGTTCCTGATTTGTAGAGAATTTCTGTCATTCCTCATTTTCTCTAAACCTTGATGTATCCTGGAGAATAGCGCTTCTGCCACTGCCTGGCACACCCACACTTTCTGTTATAGTTGGTGACTGCTGCTGTGGTTGTGCTCTGACCGCTGCCTGCCTGCCTAAGAAAAGGAAGTGCATGCATGTGCAATTGTATACATTTATATTTTATGAGCACAGCAGCCAGGACTTTGAAACTTGAAAAATTATTGAAAATTGAACTGCGTGAAAAACTTGTAAACATTTGTAATATATTAATCCATAACAGACACATATGTTGATGTATAGGTGAAAGCCAGCTTACGAACATTAATACCCAAAGAACAGAAGTACATTGAAGAGGAAAACAGACTCTCTAAACAGGTAAAAAGCAAGGAAAGATTAATCCCTCCGGGAAGACCTGATTATATCTGTAAAACATCTAAGTAAATTCAAATAAATTTTGGAGGTAGGGAGGGGGGAAGATGATGGAATTTTTGGTCATCTACTTATTGAAAATGGCTCGCTCTTTTCTTTCTTTCTCTCTCTTCCTTCCTTTCTTTAAAAGATCAAACCAGGACAATACCAAACTAATACATTCGATGGGGGTGGTCAGAAAGAACAAGGGATACTGTAGGTACTGCATATAATGGATATGTAGTCATGTTTTAGCAAAAGAATGATCTTTTCAAACATGAAATACAATTTGATTGCTATGGAGTGTGCAAATGAGAATGCCAAAAGCTGAGGTTCAAATATGTGTGCAGACCACCCACAGGTATGATGCAGGTGTGTGTAAAGTGAGCCGAATAAAGCTTTTCCCTCTAATCCAGCGAGGGGGCTCCATCTTTTAAGAGGAACCTTCCTGTTAATTAGATTTTAACTATGATCTTTCAGAACTGAACTTGCATTGCCACTTTTAGCTAAGAAAATAGAAATCCAGGAAATTGCACTTTTCTATCATGAAAGACTTTTAAATTAAGCTCAATACCTATCAATTATAATTTTAAATTTGGTTTGATATAAAGTTTTTTAAAAGTGCTACTGAACTACCCCTTTTAACAAAAATACTACACCTAATCAAAGAGCAAAAAATAAACTGTACTTATTATGGCTTTAAAATTTACTGAACTTATTAGCACCTTGAAATATTTGATAATTTTCCATGCCATTAGAAACCTGAAATCATTTTATTTTTAATCTAAGAAATCTACCCAAAACAGTGAGATCTTTGGATATTTAAATATAGTGTATGTGCTACAAATGGAATATCTATCTAAACAGGAATTCAGACTACATTTCTCTACATAGATAAAAATAATAAAATATGTTCTTAAAGGAAGGTGAAACAAATAGGGAGACACTTCGTTTTGCCTAAATGGAATTGCAGTTTTAGCAACGTGTTAAAATTGTTATGCACATACTTGCATCTGTATTTACACACATATACTTTTAGCTGTACAGCCTCAGTGAACTTTACATAGCTACTTCTTTAAAACATCAGACCAGTACTTAAGTATATTTGGAGTAGCAAAATATTAACCTGCAGACATATGATTGTTCTGTTAAGATACCTGTACGTAATTGTTTGAACCATTATATAGCATGTACACTATTTTTTTTTACTGTTGAAATCATGCTATAGTTTTAAATTTAAATTATATCAACTCTCGTATACCGTTCAAATTAAAGATTTTATGGCGCACTTAATTACTATAATATTTTTCCTGATCTCCAAAAGTATGCAAAATAAGAAATGAGAAAATATAGGTTACATTTAAGGTAGGAGAGAGAATGATTCGTTAGTAGAGAACATGTTAGTAAAAAAGGAAGAAATCTTATTTAAAAGGTGAAAATATTTTGTTTTCTATAATAAACAATACTTGACAGGTTTTTCTCTAAGACTAAATAAAAACATTCCAAAGTGTTTAATTCACTTTGAAATATGTTGAAGTTAAGACATTTAATGAATCTTAAAACCACAATAAGATTTAAGAGCTTAAAAATTAATAATTATTCAGTAAATAGCAATTTTTAAATTTGTTAGAATTTTTTTTTCTTGTGAAAAAAGAAATCCAACCTATATGATAGCATTGTTTTTTCAAATATATTTAGCTAAGAACTTGCTCTTACAGGTCAGTTTTTTCCATTTTCTCCAGAAATACATTTTTCTCTTAAACTTGTGAGCCAAATTGCTTGGTATGTTCTTATGGCTTTATTAACTCCCTGAATCCTTTTTAAGTCATAATAAACTTGAAGAATTTTGCAGTATATTTGATCATTTTTTCATCTTTGCAAATTCTAATAATTTTTTCATTTTCCTTACAGCTGCTACTAAGAAACTTTATCAGAACGAAACGCTGTGTCATGGTGCTGGTGAATGCTGCTTACTACGTTAATAGTTGCTTTGACTGGGATTCACCCCCAAGGAGTCTAGCTGCTTTTGTGGTATGATCATTCTGTATTACTTACATTGTTATTCATTAAATTCAGTAATCATAGCTGCATGTTTCTGTGGCTATAGTAACAGTTATGTTGATGTGGCCATTTTAAAACTCCTATTTTAAGACTTGACTGGACAGATTTGCCGTGGGCAGGAACCTGATGGATTGTTCAAGGTCTGAGTCCAAGAATACACCCCCCACCCCAGATTTCCGGAACGCAAGACATCTCAGCCAATGTATAATTTTCCCTGTGACAGTTAAAAAGTAAAATTTTGCATGTTGCATAATTCTAAATCCCAATAAGAGAGCCAAGAAAAGTCCTCAATGTGAAAATAATAATAGTTATAATCTTGACCATCCCCAATTTGATTTTATTCATTCTACAGTCTTTTTCTCCCAAATATGAATATCATTGGCAGTAGAATGGTAGTATGTAATGCTTTAATATGTGAATCAATTGGAAGTGGATGTGACCCATTTAAGAGTATTTTATTACTTCTGAGATTTCCAGTTTTTAAAAAGTCACAAGTGAGAATTCGATGGATCCAAATAGTCCTCTAACAATGTTCATCTTGTAGCCTTTTTGATTATTTAAAAAGTGCTGATGAGACCAATTGGCAAGGCCAGAAAATCCAAAAAGATAATTTCCTCTATGTTTTAGCTGGGATTTTCTGTTCTCACATTATTTTTGCTTATTCAGGATTTCAGTTTGAAGTTTAAGTGGAGTCTGTCTTTTGAAATCCTTTATTTTATTTTCATGTTTGTTAGAATATAAGTACCTTATGTTTCCTTATAGTTGCCAGTTTTGCAAAATACGACTTTATTATGAGGGCTTACAAGAAAACCTTAATTATAGTAACAAATCAACATTTTAGTATTACCATTCAAATGAATGTATGCACATCTGTTTAGTACTTTGAGCTCTGTCCTCCTCTCAGGCCTTCTATGGGACTTTCATTAATGTCTGAGCACATGAACAAAGAGTGTGTATGTCCCTTTGTGTTGTAAGTTACCAGAAAGTTAGGCAGCCTGCTTCCCATAGACATGTTGTTGTCTCTTTAAAGAAAGTGACTGTCATCATCATTAAGTTTTAGAGGGGGGGGGGGACAACAACTCCCTTTCTCAATACTCTTTTAGTAGTCCTCTCACGTAATAAAGATATCGGGGTACTGTAAAACAAACTTTGTTCTGATTTTTCACTAGCATTGAGGCACTTTGATGTTAATGAGAAAAAATGATACTGAGTTTCTATGTATATTTTATATCATTACTTCCAGGTTCTATGAGGCCTTATAACAGCAATAAAATTCTACTGGAAAGGTCATGCTGCCATTTTTGATTCACTCCTTCCAAAGTTATTCTCCATAGCTGTTTGTGAAATTTGAACACAGAAAAGTGTATATATTTATATAATTTGTTCAGAAACATTTGTTTTGAACTCTTGAGCTTTGCTCTGTGTTATGTAAGTCTTCATAAACTTGTGGCTTCTAAAGGACACTCTTGTAAAATATATTCAAGATGGTAGCCCTTTTTCACTTTTTTTTTTTTCTGATTCTGGGAAAAAAAAATAAAAACCAGACACTGAAATTCTGAGAAATTTAGGTACGTGAACATAATATGATTTCATTGTAAGGGGGCAAACTTCACTGGGGAAGAACTATAAAAATCTCTCTCTTCTGGTGGTCGGTTTGTAACAGACAGTCCTATGAAACACCAGCTTAATGCAAGAGGCTTACACAAAAAGCAGAGCAGGCATAACAAATGTAGGAAAAGAGCCTTGGACACTGAGGGTAAGAAAAAAAAAGAGGCTATAAACAATAATGTGAACACACATTAAGAGTATTTTGAGAAGAAACAATAATATTAACAGTTTCATAGGAAAAAAAAAGAAGTGCTAAATTACATTCTGTTGAAGGTGATTTAAACAACAATGAATAACAAAACCAAGCTTTATTTATTTAGACTTCAACTGGGAGCTCCTTGAGAATGGGAACCCTGTGTTTTTCATCCTGGACTCCAGGATCACCTGCAAAATATCTAGAAGTTACTAAGCTCCCTATATAAATGGTTTACTAAATCAATTGACCAATTAATGAACCAATCAATCAATATGAATATTTTTCTTATGTGGAGATAGATAAGGGTTTGATTGAATAAGGCTAGTTATTAAATCAGGATAGTTGCAGCTTAATACTGTTGTAGTAATATTTCTATAGTTTCCATTTGAATTCTAAACTATTCCATAATCCTTTATTAATATAAAACCCCAGATTGAATTCTGATATTAAAAGATTCTTATATAACAAGCGCTGGTATTTATTAAGCACTTACTATGTGCCAAGGAACCACTCTTTACATATTAACACATGAAAATGCCTTCATGTATTAATGAATTTAATATTCCCCAAAACCTTATGATATCATTAGGTACTTAGATACTATTATTTTCCCAGTATACAGAGGCACAGGAAAGTTAATTACTTGCCCAAGGCCATACAGTAGATTTTATTTCTTCTCTAAAAGAGCCTTTAAAATATATACCTTACAATTTTAATAACATAAAGTTCAAAACTGTTGTAAGATTTTTATTCATCTTATAGATATTAAATGATGTGAGTATTTTAAAAATGAAATGTTTCAAAGATCTCATTACCTAACTGGAGCCTTTTTAGGCCAGTTTATTGAAAAGGAGTGCTTTCCATTAGGAGAAGAGTATGAGCAGCACCCCATTGTTACAAACATACTGTTCCTGTCACGCCCTTTTGATGGATCATGGGTCTATTATTATAATATTGGTTCCTCTTGGCCCAGTTTTTCATAAATGCAGCTGCCTCATGGAGCACATGCATTTGTACCATTATACAACTTGGTTTTAGGCCCAGATCAAACTTTATAAAAGCAGGTCTTTTTTTTTTCTATTCTGTTTTACTTTCCTTTTCTAATTTACTCTCTAAAAATATAAGTCAAAATAGAAAAAACATCATTTTAGTGTCCCAGTGACAACGAACGTGGAAAACTCAAGAAATGCAGACTCGGGGCAGCTGCAGTCTGCATAGCACTACCTGTACGCTATGGGGAGGATTCCAAGCCAGCTGATGACAATAGAAACTGAAATTGGTCTGGAAGGGGAGGGAAAAGATAAGCAAATATGTTTCTGGGAATGGCCTTCCTTTGAGCACTATGCAGTGGGTTTTGAATGTTGCTGTGAGTACCGTCTACCTAAGAGCGAACACAGGCATGTGCGTGTAGGCGCTGCTTGTCTCTGGGAATCATCTATCGTAGACTTGGAAATGCCTCATAAATTGGGCCTAATTTTCATCAGGCTTTTGACCAGACATTTGTGTTCTTGTGGATGTCAGTGGGTGCAAAATGGGAAAAAGAAAAGAGAAAAAAGAAAAAGAGTGTACATTCTCTCTTTTCAGTACTGTCATTTCTCACTGTAATGAGCACAAAAATAATTGGACAACTGAGCTATCAGTAAAAGGACACACTTCAGTGTGCGTCAAAGAATTATTTTACAGGACAAACTTTAATCTTTAAATGTGATTGTAGATAATTTGTGGTACCATCTGTCCATTTGGAATTGTTTTAGCCTTTTCTGTCGTTATACAGTAAGTGCCGCTGTGTTTAACATTAACATTTGATATTTTACACATTTAATTTCTGTTCTGCTGTGTGGTCCTTGGGGAATGGAGCGCTAGTGCTACATGAGAGAGACAAAGTATTGATCAGTTAACATTTCAGCTACATTTATGTATGTCGCAAAATTAATGAAAATGCCAGACAAAAATGTCAGAGTGCACAAAAAGGTAGAATTTAAATTTGGTACTTTAATGAAAAGTCTTAAGATGTGCATTATCAAAAATGTCCTCTTGCCTTTAAAGTACAGTTCCTAACAGAATAACTAAAGAGAGACACATATTTTACTTAGAGGAACAATGAACATGAATTATGAAGAGATGTCAATTCCTCAATGTACCTTGTGTTCCAAAGCGGCATGTTTGAATGCTTAACTGTTAGTCATAAAATACATTTGTTTCTGTTAGTACCTGTAGGGCTACTGACTTCAACCCTCTGTCCAGACCAGCCTAGGAGGCAGGCTTCTAACTGAGATTCTCCCTCTAGGTTTTTCTTGGTGTGTATATATGTGTGTGTTTGAGAGAGAGAGAGAGAAAGAGAAAGGTGGGGTGGGGAGACCAAGAATTCCCCCTACAGCAATTCATGGAGGCCACTCTGGTTCATTACTTGTTTCTTTCTGGGTCCTTTTCAAATGGCTGGTTTTCGTTTGCTTCCAGAAAATTTGTGCTCACTTTCATTCAATTCCCATTTTAGTAAAGGATCACACTTGGGACAACAGCCATCCTCAGAAAAGCTGGGCCATTATGCAGGAGGAGAGAAAAACCAGGAATGATGCATGCAAAGAATGACACAAGGCTGCTCTGTGTAACCAAAAAAAAAAAAAAAAAAAGGAGGATGCCCCAGCAAAGGAGGAGGAACTGAGCTTGCAGAGGCAAAGGGAATATAATACAGTGATCTGCAGACAATAGGTACTTAGGGAGGCTTCATTGTGTGCTTCCTGGGTGGAAAGTCTGCTGCTACTAAACAACTTATGGATTTTCCTAAAAGTTATTAAAAACCAAGAGGACATTTTAAATAGCTTCATGACCAAAGACTAAAAAGGGCTCATTGTTTAAAAAGAAGCATCAGTATAAAAACAAAGACAATGTCTACATCCACCTGTAAGTCAAGTCTTACTTCATCTTACTGAATAATGGAACGTAGGATAATTATACTGGTCATATCAAAGATCACTTTATGTTTACAACAGAAATTCCTATTTTTAAAATTTACCAGATATCAGTAATACCACACCAGGAAAATTATGTTTCACATCTATGACGATTTTCAAATTATTTTTATGAGTCTTTTGTTGCTACGATTATTTTTTTAGAGTTAGCAAAAAAATTGGAAATGTGCCAGATATAATTTTTATTACTTTGCCCATGATAGAAAATCAGAAGAACCTCTAAAAATTAAAGAAACAAATACTAAAGAAAAATGATCTATGATTGATGGTTCTATCCTTGTACTCATGAATTTTTCTAAAACTATAAATTTTAACTTCCAAGCCCTTTTGCCCACCTTTTAGCATTTATACCATTATTTAGTAAACAATAGTTAATTTAATTTATATAAGTTTTAAACGATGATAAACATTTCTTTCACAAACGAACAAGGAAAAAACCTGCAGCATCTCATTGATTTAGAAGATCATATATAACCAAAGTTACCTAAAATTACTTTGATAGAGTCAAAAGTGTTGACACCTTTAAGTGTCTAGCGATACATTTTCAGTAAATAAATTATATGCACAATTCACATGGACATTCTGTCATATCAAGTTGATACCCAGAATATACATTTTTCCCAAAATTCATCTCGATTCCAGGGAAGAATTTTTTCAAACAGTGTCCTAAATTACACGACGAGTTATAAATTAGGTTTCCGTAAGCACTGCTTTTCACAAAACATTGCATATAAATTCTTTCAATTACACAAAATCTCCCCTGAAAAGACCATAATTTAGAAGTGAGTTGAGTCTTAAGGTTGATCACTATTAGCTAAAGTCAATTCTGAATCATAGGAAATGCACCTAACCAGATAATAATGTAACAAAACATTTCTCGATCCTTCCTGAGAAGCGATGCTGCAGTTCAGTTTGCATTCCTACTTACATGAATAATTTTTCTTTTGTTTTTGTATTTGTTAGATATACAATGCAGCACTTCTGCAAATCATCCTTCTCTTTAAATGATGCCAAAACCCTTTTTGGCTTATTTTAATAGATGTCATCAAAAGGGCTTTCTGATATTTGGAGGGAGATAGTCACATATGCCAGAGAATCTGATACTCTCCGAAAATCTTGTTCATCCTAAGTTTTATTCTGTATAATCCCAATAACAGGTCAAACATGATTTCTGTGATCTCTGCTCTGCCTACCTCCTTTGTCCTCTATATGGGAAGTCATAGGATGCTAAAATCTGTAAAAGTTTTCTTTTGTGGGTGATTTGGAGAAAATAAAACTGATAACTTTTTCCAAGGTATAAACATGGTTGTGCTATATTATAATCAAAAATAAACCACAAATATTACAATCATAACCATAAGTGTCAGTCAAGTTTTTGTTGCTCGAAAAAACACCTGAGGGAAAGAACTTAATGGAGGAAAGATTTATTTTGGCTCACAGTTTCAGAAATGTCAGTCCATAGTCAATTGGCTCTGTTGTTTCTGGGCCTGTGGTGAGGCAGAACATTACAGTGAGGAGAATATGACAAAGTTACCCACGTCATGGTGACCCGGAAGCAAAAGAGAGGAAGGGGCCAGGGACAAAATATAACCTTCAAGGACATACCCCAGAGAGCCTACATTATCCAACTAGGACCCATCTCCTAAATTTCCACCACCTTCCAATAGCCCATTCGAATATGAACCCATAAATGTTTAATCCATTGATGAGGTTAGAGCCCTATAATACAATCATTTGTCAAAGACCCCACCTCTGAACACTCCTGCCTTGTAGACTGAGTCTTCGACATATAATCTTTTAGGGGACATTTCAGACCCAAACCATAACACTAATGTTGTCATATTGAATCCAAGAATTTTCCTTCTCATGAACCTTATTGGTGCATGCAATGAAGGTTAAGGTGGTGGAGTACACAAATCCTCAGTGTAGTCTTTTTCTTTTTGTATGGGTGTTGCCCTTAAACTACCTCTTTGCGTTACTTATCAGGTAGTTGCAATCCCCAAACCTTCATAAGATGCTATAAATATGTTGTGTGCTCCATATTTTCCAACTGAGTTTGCTAAGGATTAAAAATCATGAAATGAATCAAAGATGTCTGATTCTCTGTCCCCATTTCCTAAGCTTATATTCTTGTCCTCTGAAGGATTTTCTATTTTCTAACTTTGATTTAAATGGTATAGGACACACTAATTGAACAAAATAGCCAACTATTTTCATTTCAGTATATCATTATATAATGAATTTTGCAAAGGAAACCATTTAAAAGAATGAGATAATTATATAATTTATTCTAGTAAAATTTGGTAAAGAGGACTAACTTTTCTGAATCTTTGTAAATTATAACAGAGAGGCAGTCATTAATGTACTTTATTCATTCGGTTCATTCTCCATGTAATTTTATGCACTTTTGTATCAGATAAACAATAAGAAATAGGAATAGAATGCTTTATATCATTTCATTTTTCTATTTTTGAATAGTTTTAAATATAACCTTTGAATTGTGAATATATTTGAGTTCATTTACCGAGTCAGAGGCTAACTTGAAATATTATTAATCTAGTTATTCCTTTTTCTCTCTGCCTATTTCCTTGCCATCATTTTACCATATTTGAACATTATATTAAGAGCTGGGGATATATAGTAGTCTGTCTTTGCCAAAGGTAGGTCTGTGAATAATGACTCTGTTGCATCTGCTACTTTTTTTGTGATGACAGAAATCCAACAATCAACAAGTGATAACAGTAAAGATGATTGTAACAGTCTCAGTGACTGGCTTATAGTGAAATAATGCAGAGAAAATCATAGAACAGCTAAGAAGCAAAGAAAGATGGAAAGCATTCAAAGTGTAAATGTATATTTGGATAAAAACAAAAGTCACCTCTGGCTTTAAGGGAATAAACAGATTTTCGTGACAAAACTTTTATTTAATCTTAAGTCAGATTCCTCAACTTTTTTTGTATTCTGCTACAGAAGAATTTTTCATTTAATTTAATGAAAGAAATTAAATACTAAGGGAATAAGATTTTGTCAGAAAGTAATTCTGGCAGCCCCCACCAAGAACCAATTTCTGTCCCCTGGGGTGTCATATTGCCCCTCCTGAGAATGCATACTCTAAATATCAGGGTTTAATGTAAGATTAACTGTGTTTACTTTCATACTCTTGGTGATAATGTATAATTTGGAATTTCTATCATTTGTATATGATGCAAACCAGTCAAGAGAAAGAGAATTTGTGATTGCTGTAAGAAATCATTGACTACATTGGGGTCCACCATTTCAAGGAAAGAATTTTAGTTTCCTAAAGATGGAAGAATTTGATTTTCCCTCTTATGCAAACCACATAAGGATTTTCTCCTATACCCCAATCCAAAATGGAGAAGTGGGCTGAACCTTAATTCTGGACTAAGTAATATAACATCACAATATTAGTGTTTTATACATACATTGCACTGTTTTTATGAGTAACTGCTAATCTTTTTATTCTTAAATAAATATAATATGTCAAAGTTATAAGAGCATACTTCATTAAGCTTGATTACCTATTAAATCTCCATTGGAAGGGCAGGAAAAGAAAAGGTTATGTAATAGGAAAGCCATTTAAAACAGTTCAAATACGTGTTCTATAGTCTGTTCTGCATATCAAGTTTTTCAGCTCACCACTGGGATAAAAAAAATTTATTATTGCAATTTATCAACAATATGTAAATACATGACTTTTCTATCCCACATCACTATATATAAATAATTCTATGTTATCTATTTTCCATAAATAACATTCTATACAGTTTCTTCAAGCAAATTTTGGACATGTTTTAAACAGAAATCTTTCATCAAGATTTTTTTTTTCCAATGGTACTGGGAATTGAACTCAGGGGTGCTCTACCACTTCAGCTACATTCCCAGCCACTACCCCCACCCCGCCTTTTTAAATTTGAAGTCAGGGTCTTGCAAAGTTGCCCAGGCTGGCCTCAAACTTGCAATCCTCCTGCCTCAGCCTCTCAAATTGCTGGGATTACAGGTGTGCACCACTGAGCCCAGCTTCATTCAGTTTTGTCATAAAACGGTGAATTAAACAGTTTCCCTTCGTCAATCAGAGAAATCATTTATATTAAATTTAAAATCATAGATCACCAAAGATAAATGTAGTACATTAATTATCCACAAATTAATATACTGAATTTGTATAGAGAGGTGTTATATTTTGAAGTGATATTAGTAAAGTGATGGCAGAGAAAAATTACATATTATTCAGATGGCTGAGTTCACTTTTTCTAGGTAGGTAGTGATACTGAAAAGTTTTAAGAGTCAGTGTGTATCTGATTTTTATTTAAATTCCTTTACATAGTTTGGTTTTCCTATTGGAACAGCCTATTGCATACCTCAGCCAGAGGCTGATATTTACAAGACAGACTTTTAACCTGGATTCTACTAACCTGATTGAATGTGCACTGTTTCCTACATTTTTAAGATTCTCAGAGTTTGTGCCTCTTACCACCACTTTATTTCTAAGTCCCATATCTGGTCTGGCTAGTGTACATAAAATGTAACATTTTTCAGACAATCTACTTACATCCAAACAAGATGGAAAAGTCTGTTTTGGAAGACAGTTGCATGAACCTTGGAACACACTTCTTTATGGGGACACCATGGATAATAGCATTGAACCACTCACCAGGCCTACGGATCCCTTCATAGAGTCCTAGCTCTGAAATGGAAGCATCCTATAGAGGAGGAAATGTCAGTGGGATTATGGCTGGGTGCTCAGGATGCCAGGAACACATCTATCCAAATTCTAAGGGCAAAGTCCAGGGCTTTAAAAAGTAAAAGTCATAAGGGATATGAACAATGCATATGAAATCACAGAATGTTACAGCTGGAAGGGAGCTTAGAGATTATTTTACAGGACAGAACAAGTACAAAGAGGTAAAGTAAATGACTTACCAAGACATTAACTCTCCTCCCCCAGTTGCTAGTAATAGAAGTTTCAAGGACAGCAGCAGTGAGAAGAAGGGTGACATTTGTAAGTTGAATTGTCCTCAATTAAGGAAAAGCAGATATTTGACATTGTCCTGTAGAATTCTCAGGGTGTAAAGTTGAACTTGTGAGGCTTTGTGTTTTCTGTTAAGGAACACGATGATGTGGGAAGGCTGGAATTGCCTACTTGATATAGTAAATTAATGCCCACTCTACTTAGTCTTATTTCTGAAGTTTAAGTAATAAGTGTATACCTTTTATTTTGATCATCTTTTCTATTAGTTGCAATCACATTCCAAAAATACCATGCAGAGATGTGTGTATAATAGTAAAAAAAAAAAAAAAACCTCTTAATACTTAATTAGAGCTCACTGTGTGCTTGAGTAAGGTACATTTTAGATTATATATAACATATGTATATATTATATAATTTTGCCTGTAAGTAGTAAAAATGACTTTTTTTCCAAAAGCAAATGTCAATTCATTAAGAATATATTTCCCAGGTTTCAAACATATTTTTACTGAGTTGTTTACGTAGCTTAAACTCTATTGATCCACTTTGATTTAATGGTAGCTAAAATGACTTTTACATGGCCTAAATTTCCATTAGATTAAATAAATGCCTGGGGAAAGTAAATGTATTTTAATCATTTAGAAAAACTGGTGACCCAACTTCATTGTACTTCTGTCTTCCTAAATTTTCTTTTTTTATTAATTTTTATTTATTTTAATTAGTTATACATGACAGTACTTTGATATATCATACATGGATGGGATATAATTTCTCATTTTTCTGAGTGTACATGTTGTAGAATCTATATTTTCTTTAAAATTATATACATCCAAATTATTCCAGCATAAAATTAAACAACATGATGCAATAGTATATTATTTTATGAAGTAGTGCAGTATTGAAACAACAATTAGATACTATTTGAATTTGTAGGGTGTTGCCCACTTTGTTATATCGACTTTGTGAGGCATAGTTATAAACTTGGTGCGCCAATTTATTGCTATTGGAGTTACTGGAGTGAAGAAAGCTAAATTAAATCATCTGAATGAAATTCTGTGAAGCAGGAGAGGGCCTGTGGATAATTTAGATTTGAATAACATGATCACAACAACATAGAGTTTTTTTTTTCCTGAAAGCTATAGTCTTTCAAGAATTTTATCAAAATGATGTAAATTTAATGTAAAGTTATTGATGAAAAAAGTATTCTCTACTGGACCTAAGAGCAGGAGATAACAAAAAATGTCCCATCAGTGTTTGTCACAGATTGATGGCTTTTCCTACAAAAATATAGCTGCAAAACATTTAGTAGTAATCCCTAAGTTCTATTTCTAATTGACTAGACTGTTTAACCTAAGTTTAAGGAACTAGGAAATAAAATAGATTGTAAACTGAAAAATGCCATTTGTCAGTATTTTTAATCCATTACCAGAGCCAGTGACAGGAAATAAATTCAGGCTGTTCTGCTTGAGATGCATTTCAACTGCCATTAACAGATCTTCTCCCATTTTCATGCACACTCAGTAAAGCTGTGTGGAATGACTGACTCAGACGACTTCAGCGGCAAAACTTGAAGTTAAAGCTGTAATATCCTAAGAGAAACCCCAACAGTAGTATCAGATGAAGCTGAGAATAAATGCAGTATATCAGGCATCATAAAAGGGTGAATGGGGGATACATTTATGCCTTCCTCTATCTACTATGAGATTCGTACAGAAGATTCACACTCATTATTCTCGTCGTCTTAATGAGATCAGTGTGGGAACATTTCTCTCTCCTCTCTTGACTGTCAGAAAGGGGGCACTCCATTATTTCTCCTTCCTCTCTTTGCTTCCTGTATATATTTCCTGGCAGTCCAGAAAAATTAACCATTAACCAGTAACAGCAGGCAGCTTCAGAGCATTGCATAAAAATGTTTAAGAACTTTAGGTGAGACCAACAACTTTAGTCAGTGTCTCTCTCTCTCTCTCTCTCTCTCTCTCTCTCTCTCTCTCTCTCTCTCTCTCTCTCCTTCACTCTATCTCAGGTATGCTTTTATTTTTTTTTCAGACTTTTATCATCTGCTGTAATCCCTCAGGGTGTTCCCTAGAAAAGAAAGAGATTTTTCCATGGGAAGGAAAATAGGGTCCCTGAGTATAACCTCGAATTGCCATCCTCCTTCTTGTTGAGTCTATTACACCAATTAATTTTGGACATAGCATCTCTAAACCAAATCTGAATGCAATTGATTCATGTATCCAAGCCAGATATATTCAGCCTTGAAGTTAAGAGGTAAAATGGGCAAGGGATCAACTACCAATGCATCTTATCTTCAAATACATTTTCAAATCTGTCAAGAAACAGTCACAGTTTTTAATTAAAGTTTCTAGGAGCCATTTTTTATGTTTTTAGATCATAAACTCCATTAATCCTGAAGGAAAATAGCCAGAAATTATGGAAAAATTTATGTGATCTATATCCATTGATTATTAGTTTATGCTATAACCATACTGATCTTGGCACTGCTCTCCTTTAGAGAAACTTGTGTGTTAGAGGATTCCTTTTAACATGATTGAGGAATTTTAAAGTAGGCATTTTTAATATTTGCTGCCCTCTTAATTATTACTTGTTTAATACACTCCTGTTAGCACAGGGATTATGAGTTAATAAAAATGTCATAGTATTAGTGTATAAAACACTATATAATTTTCCCCAGGTAATGATTAATGGCATACAGCTATATTAACTATACTCTTAGTGCATAGTCCCTAAATGCATTTGATTCTTATCTTTTAGAAAGTAATTTCATACTGAAATTCAGTAAGGAAATATTTAAGGGACTTAGTTAATCCATTTAATGCAAACTTCTTAGGTTCATGAATTGTTTTTTTCCAATGATTTATATTACATTGCTATGTAAAATATCATTTCTATTTTAAAAGCTGTCTGAAAGTTTTAAATGTTGTCTTAACATTTGCCAGGGCAACCTGACTGAAATTCATGCAGAGCTTATTTATCTCATCATACTATTTGTTAAAACAGTTGAAAAATAAAATTAATAAGCCATTAGGTCATTATTATGTCATGGTTTTGTTCACAGAGATAAATGGGTTTCCTTTTCCTTCTTTCTTTTTAAATAATGTCTTTCTGGCTTTGTTCTATGGCTGCAGCAGGCTGTTAGTATGTATCTTTATACCATCAGAATGAATGAGATATATCTGTATAAATTATTGATTCACTTGAGCCTACCTCAGTAATTCAGAGCTGAAAACTCTGGCAGCTTATCTAATAGAATGATATAACTAGCAGACTGAAGTTACCTACCACAGCAACAATTGCCAGTTGGGGGGTCAAATGCCCTTTTACCTTTATACCTGAACACCTGCAAATTGAGCTGTATCCCATTCAGAATTTTAAGAAGAGGTCCATTGTCACAGGAAGTAGAGTTTGTTTCTTGGAGAAAATTATGCCAGTTCTACTTCTGAATGAAAGACAAGGCTTTTATTACTCAAGGGATATTAGGGCTGACTGCTTTTTTGAGAAAACAAATTTGCTGTAACTTTATCTGTAATTTAGTCTTGAATGGGTGAAAATAGACTGCACATTGTACGGAGTAGAAAGAAGAAAATAGGGGTTTGTTAAAGCCATACAAGGGCTATGTAACCATTATATTTCCGAGGGAAGTCTTATCAGAATATTTTGGTTACAGACTTAGCATCAAACACCTGTTTTGAATTTTAGTTTAGAATAACATTGGGGGAAAAAAGATTTTTTTTTTTGTCTAAAATCATGGATGATGAAACACCCATCTCCTGAATGTTACTGTATAGGCTTTGGCTCTGAGACTGGCCCCATCCAAACATTACGGAAAGTATTAGGATCACTCCTTAGAAAAGTGAACCCTAGACTCAGACCCATTTGGAGTGTGTTGATTTGTTTCATTTCTATAAGAAAATCAAGTACTTGGATTTATACACCATTTTCAATTAAAAAAACTATGCAATTTTATTCACATAAGAGTTTGACTTAAACTTTGCCAAAGCTGAAATTAAAGTAAATAGTTTAAGTAAGGGACAAGAGAAGGTATACCTCATACCTCAGGGGACTATAGATCATATATTAGTTGAAGGAACTTATCTGTCAAGTTGGTCACCCACTCTTTAGTCAGCAAGCTCAGTAGTTGTCATAGAAACACCCAGTTTTACAGTGTTAGAGTTGATCATGGACATGGAACCAAACTGGGTAATGAAACATCTTAGCCATATGTTTGTTCTAAGCTCCAACATAGTCAATTAGCACATTTTCTATTAAAAACTTAGTGTAATAGGTCTTCATTAATGAGAAGTTTCTATAATTGAATAGCTACTCAATTATTCCAGCCCCCAATCTTGTTTTCACTTCTTTTCAAAGTCCAAATATGATTATATTCAAATACATTTATGACCTCCACCTCAAACAAGCTGTGATAGATTGATCCAGGCTTGGTACTTAATTTTTCTTTCTGCATTTTGGTGTGTATAACTAGGTCCTTGGGCTTTCTCTTTTTCTGTTTATTATATAATGTCTACAAGGATGGAGAAGCAGACTTCAGAGGTAAAGGACCATTGTACAATAAATGAAGTATCTCTGGAATGTTGTTATTACCTTTTGGTCCATAAGCCCATCCCTTCTTCCACCACTGTTCACTCTTCCCACCAGAGATCCATCTGGGCATGTTGTCATCATGATATTACTCTCATTATCTGTGCTATGGTCTCTGCTACCCTCTGCCTGTGTCTGCCATATTATATGTCACTGAAATTCACCTGTTCCCTGGTTCATCACTTTGGACTTGTTCCCTGTAACTTTCAGGGTGTGAACTAGATAATCTAATGATCAAATCTGTTATCTAGGGGTAGAAATAAGATCACCCATTTCATGCACCCAACATTCACCCATTTTATCACTGGCCTTGTGGACAGCATACTTTTTTCTTAGACATCCAAGTCTTTATTTATAAGAAGATATGTAAATATATTTAAAAATATGAAAAATAAGCAGATATGAAAGGCTGTAATTGAGATATCAGACAGCAGACAGAGCACTAGAGGAACCCTCAGATAACACCATGTAGAAAATTTCTAATCCTAGTCACTCACAGGGGTGCGATTCTTCTTGGTGTAAAGTATATCTCTTCCTTCATTATGAAGTTGTAAATATAAAACAACTGGGAAGAGAATTTGTAATAGAGGTTTTGAGAATCTGGCGGCTTTATTGTGATTTTCTCTGTGTAATGCAAAGTAAACAAAAGCAGCTACCCTCACAAGTAATGTAATAAAGCACACTTAGAAACACAGAGTTTAACCTCTGCATAATGAAGCATCACAGCTGCATATATTCAGCCATCAGAACAGCACATGAAAAGAAAAGATAGAGCCAAAACCATGCTAACATTCCTGTAAGGCCCATTCTCTGGAGCACGATAGAGTCCTTTTTAATGCTTCCATCCTTGCTGACCACATCTTTGCAATTTGGATTTATAGGCTGGATTCAACATAAGAATATAAATTCTCTTGAGGATGACAGATTACATATGGTTTCTTTCCCTGCAATCCCCATGTTCACCTTTATAACAATTTTTTTCAAAAAGTAATGTAGTTTAAAAATCATTTTAAGTTGCCCAACACAAATGATAAAATCAAATATTGGATTCACAAACAATAGCCTTTATTGGTTTGTGACAAGTGATCCATCTTTTTACATTAGTGCAGCTTTCTGAACCAGATTATTTTTCATAATTGATAATTTGTGAGTCATATATTTGTTATCTGTTCTTTTATGGTTTTGAAAATAGTGAACAATGCCAAAGATCACTGAGCTTTTATAAAGAAAATTATTTTAGTGTAGTTTATTGGCTGGCATTTTCTGAAAGAATGTTACCTGTAAGTTTTGCAGAGAATGTAACAAAGATAAAAGTAACATCTCTTCCTAGAAGGAGACCAGATAAGTCTAAAATTCATACTGATAATGTAAATTTAATTTTAGAATTTGTTCATGTTTAGCAGGAGAACAATGAAAATACACAAATAGGAAAAATATTAAATAGAGTTCTGCAACCTACAAAAAAAACCCAGCTTTGTTACATGAGGGGGCAATTTTCCTAGTGCACAATCCACATTAGAACAGCACACAAACACAGTAAGCTACTTTGCTATTAGACAACAGAAGAATAATATCACTGCTTCTTATAATCAATAATTTTAGTTGCTGTTGATAGATAGCATAAGTATCCACCAATTTCAGTAAAATTTTTGTTTTTCAGTTCTACATTTGGTTACTAAGGACTTCTAAAATACAATAGGAAAATTCTTGCCCTTCATTTGTATGGTTTATAATTATGTTATGGTGGAAGTAAGGTTCTTCATAGGAACTTATTTGACCCAGGTAAATAATAGCAAAGTGTTTAAAACCTAGTTTGCCTAAGAGGGCAATATTAAAACTTTTTCTCTTAATTAATAATTATCTCATCTATCCTGAGTATTCTCACTAATTCAATTCACAATTGTACTGACTAAGCAAAGGATGAATCAGCTGAAAAAGTAACAATCTAATTTGCTGGGAACTGTATAAGAGGAAAGGTATTTTTAGATGAATTATTTATTTCATAGAAAACTTGTTATAAAATTTGCTTTTAGAAATTACATAGTTCTGTCCTCAATCTTTAAATTTCTCCTGAACACTTTAATTATAGAGAATGATTTCTAATAAAAAGGGTTATCTACTTAATTAAATTTGAGTTTATTTAATCATTACATAACTATATTTTGATATATGCAGTTGAACACCATATAGAAAACATTTGCTCTTTAGGAGACTCATATCAGGGGAAAATCCTAGAGGTTAACAACATCTTTGCCACTTCTACTTTAGAAGTTATAGATTCTATTACACACATTGATTGCACACCCAATCGTAAAATTCACACTTTAGTAGAGGAAAAATGCTGAACAATATGAAGTTGTCTGTAAAATCAGAACAAACTATCATATTTACTGATAGTAAATGTCTTTAATCGTTTTGTTATATTTGAGCTCTAATTAATTGAACTTTGAGATTGTTAACTTCTCAATATTTCAAAGATATAATTAAAAATTTTTTCATTCAAAATAAAAAGCAAGTGTAAAAATAGTATTCTTTCTTTATGCAACTTGAATATGCTCCAAACTGTGTTTAAAATTAAGGATGAGCTGAACATCCTCATTTGATAGGTAAGCAGAATGTTTTAACTATGTAAATAGAAGTGTTAACGATGGATAGATTTATGCATATTCCAGAAAATGTTGACAATGTTACTTAGCATCTATGACACCATGAGGAAGAATTGCTCTACCTTTTCCGTGTTTCGGTAGCCTTATTCATGGCAGGTGCAGTGATGATGGGATATATTTTTTGAACATATGGAGTGACTGATTGTTGATATGCTTTAACCATAATATATTATTCAGTTTTTAAACCTACTCTCTTTAGAGTTATAATTTCCTTATCAGTTGAAAGGAAACACGCCTCTAATAACTTGCCTCATAGATCTGCATTTTAAAGTCATTCTCCATATTTCAGAAAGTGGTGTAAGTTATCTAAATTACTGAGAATTCAGTGCTAATTTGATGTTTTTTGCCAATGAAAATCAGATTCCTTTATTTTAAGACAGAATACCATCTGAGCTTCATAAACAAAGTATTTGATATTTTCTTAAAGAAGAAATATAGTTCAGAGACATATAATCCCTAAATTACTCTAAATATTGAACATATGCAGTTTTGAACAAGTGAATTTTAAAAGCCACATAGAGTCAGGGAGTGTGTAATTGCTCTCTGCAGTATAAACTGCTCCCTCTCCTACCACTGCTGCCCCAAGAGGTTAGTTGGAACTGTGGAAACCAACCCCACATTTTGAGATTGATTATTCTACCAAAAAACAATTAAATTTATCAGTGGTGATTCTATGGAGAATCAATACCTATAATAAATATAGATTTGGAGATATTATAGTTTATTATTGAAAGAGAGTTTTTTTTCCTCACCAGAAAGGTAGTTTTCATTTGTCAAAAGATAAACCCCGAAAAGAAAAAAAAGGTGAAAGGGATATTGTAGAATTCTAAATCAGTTTTGTAGTTTTGAAACAGGAACTTACAATGCACATACAAAATTATAATATGAAATGTTTGCATGGTTCTGGGCTCACCCACTGTCAGTAAATAACTTACATGCCAGTATGTAAAATTGCCTCTTTTATCTCCTTCCACGTCAATTGCCTGTCATTCTGCAGTTTGGCCTGTAGGTAGCAATCTTGCACCACAAAAGCTCCCTCCATTTATTCATTTATTTTAGCTGGAAAAGCTTGCACCCTTACAGATCTGCTAAATGTAAGCAGTGTTATTTGCATAAATTCCAGACTTTGAAGATGGTCTGTGGTTTTGAAACAGTGGCTTACAGATTATTTATGCAGTTGTTTGGCCTTGAAGTTCACAATTTTCTCAGAGGTGACTTTACTTTGTATTGTGACCCCATGTACATGGGAGATGCCAGAGTGGTTGGGTATATAACCTGGAATCTTGAAAATCATGAGGACTCTTGACTGAATGTAATGCTTAGTTTTTCATACAGCCCTTCAGATAAAAAGAGATCCATAAATCTCCTAAATTATAGAATAAAATTTTAATAGTTATGTAGCAAAGATTACAAGAGTGTTCCTTAAGTCAGGCACTGTCTCTCATACAATGATATATGCTGCCAGCATCTCAGAACCTTGTCCAGCTTAGACCTGTTTAATCTTATTTTTATCAAGAATAGTTAAAAGTCAAAAGGACCAAGATTATTCTTGTGACTAGCTATTTTTAAATAAATACTGCAAAATGCCATTGCTTATGTATTTCTTAATAGCATAGAAGTTAATTTCCTTCTTTTCCGTGTGGTAGATTTTTTGGAACAATTGACAGCAGTGTATTAATTTGAACAGTTGCAGAGCATGTGTTCCATACCAAAATGTACCTTTATTTCTAATTCATGAGTTGAAAACAGTACATGATGTTTTTAGAATTATGACTTTTGATTTATTTCAGAAAGGTAATTCTGTTTTGCTGCCGAGGCTATTTGTCCAATTTTGACCTATTTTATTCCTTCACTCCTTCCTTCACTGTGTGGGCTAAGTGCCCACTGAGTTGGCAAACTGTTCTACATTGGGATTCAAAATTGGTCATGGCCTGACCTCTGTGAAACAGATGGAGGCAAGCTACAGAGAAGAGGGGATGGTTGTGTTGAGTCTTAGAGGATGAATATGAGTCTGACAGCAAGTAAGAGCAAGAAAGAGCATTTCAGGCAAAAGAACCAATAGTACATATTTATTAATAAGTACCATTAGTAAAGGTTTAATTAGCACACAAAATTATAACGATCACTTCTGGAATAAAATATTTATTTTGTTCCATTTTATTATTACTATTCCAATGCCAATTAAGTACCCATGAAAATTTATTAGTTCATATCTTACTGAGAAGTGGATTTCCAGTGCACTAAATTCTCATCAAACATTAGTCTTACTTCTAGGCAATGTGTCACACCCATAAATGTCTAATTCCATGAGATTTTCATCAAGTTCAAACAAAAGTTATAAACCTTCATTCCTATGTAACCTCCTTTTCTATCTGGGAATCCATTGGATTTTAGAGAATGAAATCTGATTTATTTCAGGGATTCTTAGATCAAATTGTTTGTGAATGAATATGGAAGATTATATTTAAGTGGGAGATGAACTTTTATTATCAACACTGCATTACCTTTCAAACTGTTGATATTTAAAATAAACTTAAAGTTTCAAATATTAACAAAAGCAATACAGCATACCTGATTTTGAAGAAATTATCCCATAGTCATAGAAATTATGTGGCATCAGTTACCACCTTTGTTGATAAACCTTGAACTTCTTAGTTTTCTGAAGTTTGAAATCAATCCAATCATAATAACAACCATGGCTGTGATTGCATTTAGGACCCATCATGCCTACTTTTTATAATACCTGTGAAGGTTATAGAGTGCAGCTTTAGGAACAAGAAGCGCTTATTGTGTGTCAGGAGTAGCCTTTGATTCCACGGATCAGTGGTTATTAGAACTGCAGCTGGTTCACAACAAATATTCACTTCTTAAGTGGTTAGAGAAGGCATTTTCTCACAGGGTGACCCTCGGGACTGTAGAGTGTTGGGGAAGCTCTAAAAGAAGTAAACTGGGTGACTAAGAAGTTTTGAACCAATTGGCAAAACTGGAATGAGAAAATTAACATTAACATGGAGGGAGGCTTCTTTCTTGCTTGGTTTTGCACATTTGATTTTAGATTCTTTTTTATTTTTGAAAGACTTTCTGTGAGATTCAATGTCATATCCCTTTATTCAGGGTAGTTGATTTATAAATTGGTTATAATCAGATTAAGGCATACTTTTTAATCATTATTTTTCAGCAGGCTCTTTTCAACTCTGAAAATATTTCCTTTTATTAGCTACAAACATAGATCTTCTGATAGCCCCACCTACCATTCCCTCAAATTAAGGACTAAACAAGGATACCAGACAGGTGAAGGACCTGCTGTTTCAAGGGATCAGTCTTATCTGAGCTAAATGGAGCTGAAGTTGCAGAAGGAAATAGAAGAGTAGGAAAACAGGTGCTTGAGCAGGTGGGTTTGTGATCTTTTGCCATTACACTGGTTCTCATAGTTTTAGAGTAATCACAAGAAGTAACAGAGCTCTCTCTGTTACAGAGACATCTGGGGCATCCTCACATCAGGATTGACCCTAAGGGGTGATGAACTTGACATTGGGAGGATGATATTTCCCTCTCGATCTAGTTTACCCCACCCCAACATATATGTACAAATACACACATTGCTTTCCCTTTGTTGTGTTCAATAAAGAATTTCTTTTTACCCCCAGAAATCCATTTTTGTGTAGGAGAAAAGAGAAAAAAAATCAAAGAATCCATCTTTGTTCTCTGTCAAGCCTCAGAGATCCCATTTCCAGAGTAATAAAATGGACACATATCAAAACTGAGGAAAACATTGGGATTTGACCTTTTATTTTCTTGGGAGATGTGAAAATATCCTTTGATTGGAAATAAAAGAATAGTAAAAGACTCAGACCTGTACTACATAGGAAAATCAACTGTTTCTCCTTTTAATAGCTGAAAAAAATAAATAGGTTCTGTTTTCAAGAAATTATTAATTACTACATTGATTATTAAAATCATAAATTGCCAGCTACTTGGCCAAGAGCATATGGAACTTTTAAAGAGTTCTTAGAACAGTGTTCTTCAGCCTTGGGATCTTGGTAAAAGCCAGGTTGTAATTCAGTAGGTTAAGGGGAACATTTCTTAAAAACAGAAATCTGAGCCCTGCTCCCGAGTTCTCTGATAGAGTAGGGGTTCAGGGGTCTGCATTTTTAAAGTTTACAAGTGATGCTGCTGATGCTGGTTCAGGGACCACATTTTGAAAACCATTGGTCTTCTACAATCTACTGGATGCCCATTAGAATTACCACAGGTGCCTTAAAAGAACATAATACAGACAACTCCCCACAATACACACACACACACACACACACACACACACACACACACACACCAATTTCTGCCCTCCAAAAATTGTGATTTTTTATTTCATTGGTCTTGGATAGGGAAGAGGCATAATGAGTAAAATCCAACTCCTCTCAGGGTTTTCTAATGTAAAATCAGTCTAGAGGGCTCAACTGGGTTCCTTCCACAAAAGGATATATAATGAATTGGAAAAGAAAGAACTAAATAAAAAAGGGAAGGAGACAGTTTTAAAAGATGGAATAAAGAAACCAGAAATTGGTGTGGGAGGAGGGGAAAAAAGGTAATGATGCATTTTTTTTAAAAAAATCATCAATGTACAGTGAAGCCTGTGAGGGAAGACAATTGAGAAAAGTGTTTCTACAACTGGCAGTTGGGGAGCTGCCAGGATTTCATCAGAGGCTGACATCCTGACACCCTTCAATCCATCTTCCTCTTTCAGTGCCTCCTGCATGTCTCTGTCACCTTAGACCCAGAAAGAAAAGCAGTCTCTGCAAGTGGTACCCCTAGGTTTCAATGCTCTTGGAATGGATGAGGTGGAAGTAAATTAATGAAATGAAAAAAATGCACATCTTCAATATTTTGTTAAAAATATTTTTTTAATTTCCTTATCTCTCCAATCCATTCTTTAAAAACAAGGAATGGAAAGCTTGTCAGTTCCCGGCATCACTGATGGCAGTATTAATGGAGGAACATGTAAGCTGCAGCACAGTGTAGGAGGAGGGTGATCTAGTCCCTTTTGACTTGGTATCTGTTCTGTTTAAAATAGAATGAACAGCTGCTTCCAGCTAATCTTTCTTGGTTAACATAGAAAACAGCAAAAATAAAATCTTTACTTTTTTTTTTTGCAAGAACATAAACTTCATTTTTTTTGTAAGAAAACAACAAATAAATCAGTCTATTTGCCTCATTCAAATGTGCTGGTCCCACTTGGCAAATTCCCAGAACCTGTGAGCTCTTCTCTCCTGTTTGTCCAGTTCAAATCAATTTCTTACTTGTACTGACATGGCACTTCTAAACTTTGTATTTTCAGCTTTAGTATTTATTTTGTTGGCACTCTTATTTTCTACATAAATTGATCTAAGATTCAGATAAGAAGGTCAAATTAATGGCCCAAAACCATGTTAGCAAATTCTTTATTTTTTGAGAGATATTTAAAATAAAACCTGACTAATTAGAACAAGGCTTGGGCAAATGTCCAAAGCCCATTTTCTAACCCCAACGTATAATTCTAACTCTTATTTCTTACATATAGTCTTACGCATCCCACCCTTGTTATACTCCACCTTCTAGGCCAATTGGCAGATAAATGCCTACAGTCCACCACCTCTGATGCCTTTTCTCATGGCAGACATTGTAAACTGATCATCACAGAACATGTACTTACACATACATGTCATAATCCTTTTCAGTAAAACACACCACATAACCGTTATCAATTTTTTAGAGTTGATTCTCAAGTTGAAACTCTTTTACCTTTTTGCCATTCCTTCATCTTTGTGAATGTTTCTCTCTTCCCTCCTGAACTTGAGCTTCCAAGGGATGCAGTCCAGACTGCATTTGTTAATTCCACTCAGGATATGTTAGAGGGCTTTGTACAAAGAGATTTACAAAGATATATATTTTGGTTAAGTTTTATTTTAAAGGCTAATATAAACTGATAACATTGTAGGATATTTTACATATAGGTTCTATTATTCTTAAGAAAAGATATCTCAACTTGTGGAATATAAAATACTGCTAAACCTGGACTACTATTTTGGATAGACACAGTACGGCTATAATTAAAAGTGAGTTCTCCCTAGGCACAGTGGTGCATGCCTATAATCCCTCTAGTCAGGAGGCCAAGGCAAAGTTTGCCAGTTCTGAGGCTGGCCTCAGCAACATAGTGAGACCCTGCCTCAAAATTAAAGAAAGAAGCACTGGAGATGTAATTCAGTGGTAAAGTGACCCTGAGTTCAATTCTCCAGTACTGCCCCATAAAAGATCGTTCTTAAATTTGAAGTAAATGCACTGTCCTCTGAAATCCTTTTTATGCTATTATAGTTTTCTTTAGCAAATGCTTTTATCAGGGCAAAAAAAAATCAATTATAATCTCAAAAAGTTCACTAAGTCTGACTTAATGGAGTTTTCACTGATGTCCCTTTTTGTATTGTTTCCATTATGTTTCCATGACCAAAAAAAAAAAAAAAAGGAAAAGAAAGAAAGAAAACAGGTTGCTAAAACCACTATTTACTTCATTGCAATATTTCACTGTCATGATTATTAGACATCTTGTTTATTTATAAAATGGCATCCCTAACATTTACTTTGAGAAAGAACATTTTAAATTAGATTGTTCTATCCTTATCATTTGCAAAGATGGTGTGATGAGAAGGAATTATTTGCATCTCTTTATTCCTTGATTATTTTTCCCAAAACATATTACTAATTAATAACTTTACTGAAAATCTAAATAATCTGGAAAGATGAAATAAAATGAGAAGTGGACAGGAAAAGGTGGCTGTTGTCATTTAGGTGTCATAATCCATGGGTTATCATTTAATGAAGAGCCCATTTGTTTATGAGGTACAACATGCCCTTTTTCGTAGTCACAATCTATAAACCCTGTATAAATGTGTGTGTAATTTTGATGTGGAAAGAAACATAAAATCAAGAGTCTGTCTTTACCGGAATACTAATACTTTCTCAATAAGTTTCCCTAATGTCTTCAGGGGAGGAAAAAAAGACCTTAGCACCTTTTAATTTTGCAGCTGTTTTTACACTTTTATTTCCTCTTCTTTCCTCCTGCATTTACACAGAAACCTTCTCAAGTCTCTTTTAAGCACCGCAGCAACTAAATCAATCCTAAGTGGCAACCACTTCTAACAGCGTTGCGTATGACTGTGTGTTAATTAGCTCCAGTAGATTATCCCCTGGTGTGTGGTGGGGTGTTGGTGGGAACTTTTCACTGCACAGAGAGTGCTGAGGATTTCATGTTTATTTTCATGTATTGAGGCAAATTCTCAGTATGTCTTCAAATTATCTCCTTGGGGGTGTTTTTCCTGAGCTAATCCTGACAGAATCTTCCTGTCAGATATGCCCATCATCAAGAACAGTAGAACGGTGCACATACAGGAACCTCTGTGCTTGGGGCTGTATGCAAATTTAATGCCCAGCTCATTTCTGTTTCTCTTACATGGATGACAGACATTTTAACAATGTGTTCCACATTTCCCTCTGGGAATCCAGTTGGATTCCTATATGAATATGAGTACATATATACAACCATTCGGAATGTGTCTTTGAATACAATATGAGGAACATATATGCATAAAATTTGTTTATATATGTACATATAAGCCCATTTATTATAAGTAATGTAGGTATTAGGATGCATGTGCGAAGATGGGAAAGAGTCAAGCCTCTCTTGATCAGAGATGTGTCTATATCCCAGGGAGACTAATCAGCTACTGAAAAATGGATAGGATAGAAGAAATGATAAACAAATCTATACTGAATATAATTCCACAACATTTGGGGTGGGAGTTGTGCCACTATGAAATGGAAAGTATCACAGCATAGAAAACCAGCATTGTTTTTCAGCTATTTTTCATGGAAAAAAAATATATATTCTAAAAGCTTTTCCAATCTATGTGCCAATCTTTGTGATTGACCATAGATTTATGACTGAAATTACCATTTGCCATTATTGTAGCTGAGGTTGCCAACATAAGTACTTAACTTGCAATAATTTTATTTTCAGTAATAACTTTCCATACTGGGAACATATCTTTCAATCCCTGTTTTCATTCCCTGGCAACCCTAGAAGGACACAGGAAAGGCCCAACTATTTCTCTCCATTAAGCCTCGAATTCATGCCCAGCAGCCAGCTCTAAACTTTTTTTTTTTTTGTCTCCTGTGGCACTCCATTGCCAAAGTTGCTTCCCACAGAGAGTACCTACTCTGTGCCAAGTGTTTTGCTGTTTCATCAGAAATGGCCCAAGCTAACGGTGGTAACATCCACATTGCCTCCCAATCCCCTGGGGAAGAATAGTCACCTAAAATAAACATAGACACTCAGTAAAAACAGCTTGGTTAATATTAAATGCAACTTAAAAACAAGTCCCTCAAAGGGTTATCTTCAAGATGGCAATACCATATATATATATATATATATATATATATATATATATATAGCTATTATTGTCTAAATTAAATATTAGACTATTTTATTCTTTAAGAGGACTTGAGTCTTTGTGCCCAAAATGGAAACTAAGTCCAGCCAGTTGAAATCCTTTGCACTGTAACTCGGGGCTAGTAAGTCCTGACTGTCCAGGTGTCCAAGTACTAAATGTGATGCTCTTTCCTTCTCCCAACCCAAAAGAAAAAATAAAGGGAAAGAAAAGATGTCACATGGAAAGGATGAGAGCCCCGAAGTAACTTAGAGCAATGGAGGAAATGAGAAGTCTCAGCCAAGGGGTCTCAGTGGGGTCTAAAATCTCACATCATAAGCTACTCTCTGGGAAGGCCTGAACAAAACTTCTCTCACACCCACCTTCCCAGACCCCTCCTGTTGCAACTAAGGGATGAGAAAAGAAAGGGAAGCTCTTGTCACCTCTCTGTTACTCTCTGTAGAGTCCAGTCTTCTCAATTTGGTTCTGCTTCTGTGAATATGACTTTGTGCCCTGAAAGGATGTCTTCTCTTCATTCTTTCTTCCATGGTCACCCTTTCTTAGGTGGCTCCGAGGATTCCCCAGAGAACTGGGGGAGGATTTTTTCTAGCAACATTAGCTGTGTTTAAAATGAGTGTCACTCTGAACTTAATTTGGTTTTAGCTCATCAGGTTCATTCACGGCCATTCCAGATTGATTCAAAGGCTGTGCTTCATGTCCCCTGTGGTGTCACATGCAGCCATAGTTACAGTGCTCGCCTGAGGTCATTCCTCTAGATCTCTAATTATCACCAGAGGACATAATTAAATACTGAACTAAGGGTATAGAAATCCTAGAATTTGATTTGTGAATTAGTTTTTTTTTTCAATTAAGGAAAATGAATATTTATTGAGCATATATTACATGCTAGGCACTGTGCAAATGTCATCATATGATCTTCATAATCATCTTTTAAAGAAGGTGCTATTATTTTAGCATTTCATAAAAGAGGAAATCAAAGCTCTGAAAGAGACATTTACCTGAGATCATAGTTAGGAAGTTCCAGAGCCAAGCTTCAAACCCATTGTTTAGGGTTACTTGTCAGTGCTTTCCAGATGTCCCATCATCAATAGAGGAGAACAAATACCCATCCCAGGGAGGTCTACAGAGAGCCTACCTGAAAGGAACTATGCTAGGTAAGAATTTTATCTTGACTTCTTTTGTATTCTTTTTAAATATGTATGACGTAGCTATTCTATTCTAAAACTTTTCCATGCTTTTTTTAAATAATCTTTTAAAAATACTATTAAGAAATGTTTTCTATGTTGTTGAACCTTATCTCTGCATGCCCTCAGAAAACTTCTAGAGAGTTTTTTTTTTTTTTTTTTTTTAGTATTAAAGTGTGAAAACTCAACTCCCAGTATATCAGGTAAAGCAGAACCTGGATATAATTCACCTAAGGACATGGTTAGAGTTGATTACAAAAATTTCTAGATATTCAGCTGTGCTGACTTCAACTGGAGGATGGTCCTAGCCAAGGACCAGTACTGAACAAAAGCAGGAACATGTTTCCAAAAGTTGAATTTTGAGCTTTTGCATTTCACTGTGAGCTTACTGACTACAGGAATGTCAGCTGAAGGGAGTATTTGTCCTTGTGTCCTGGCGCATACCACATGTTTTGTTGATTATTTCATTCATTGGTTAGTTGATTAATGAGCAAGAAATCATAGATCTTCACAATGTTCCAGCCTAGATAATTTCAGAGACATTAAATACCATAGGAATAATGCCAAGCAAAGTTATGATGAAATTTTGTCTTCAAAAAACCCTACACTGCCTAGAGAATTTTAGCACCAAAACCTCTAAGGATCTCTTTAGTCCAACCAGTCCCTGTCAGCCCCTGACAACCATCATCGTCTCTCTTTCTCAGAATCATCTTTTTATAGGCCTTTTCTATGCCTAATTCATCAAATAGATGCTATAGAACTCTCTGATTGTGATACCTGCAGCAGGATAATCATGCATTTAATGTATTTGTTTTTCCACTTGACATCTCCTGAGATGCCAATGAGAATCTCCCAACTATCTGGCACAGTGCTAGAGGTCAAGAAACAGGTCTGGTAATCTGACAGAGAACTTCAAGTTCAGATATGTGAAGACTTAAAGCAATGCAGAGAGATATCCTCACTGCCCAGGCTTTTGTAACATATTTTACAGAGTTTTCTGGAAATGACATCCCAGCCATTGTCCTTAGACTACAGTGTGGTATGCCTAATAATTTAGTTAAGCATCCTCTAGAGTTTTCTCAGAGATCCAAGAGCAGGGTGTTGGTCCTGCATGCTTCCCACCTGTCTTTAACATCACAGGAATTCCCATTTTAGACACTGTCAGTTACAAGAATGCCATAGTAAGATTGTAAAGGACTTTGAGAAACTGTCAGGCAGTGCTTCATCATGAGACAGAGCTAAGGCAAAACACAGCAGTGAAGGGACTGCCCTTTTGGAATCAGGGTTAACACCTCTGCCTTAATGAAATTTTTATAACTTACATAATATTCTGGCAGGAGAGATGCTGGGCAAGTGTAAAGTATGATGATGGCTGCTGCTGCTGCTTCTGTGACATTTGGACAACTTAAACCATATGGCCTGAATGTAACTCTAGATAAGTGTATAATTTTAGGTTGATTTTGTTTCAGAGCACTTGGAGGTCTGTTTGAATTAGGAGCCAAATCAAATCCCAGAAACAGGTGTATTTCCAAAAAAAGGAAGGGATAAGTGTTACAGATGACCCAGTTAACAAATCACTGCCTTACATCAAGTGGTGGTATGTGAAGGAATGTTTAAATATTGTTGCCAAAAGCCCTGTCCAAGAGCTGTGCCTCAGGATGTCTGCCTTTCTGACTCCTTGTACGCATAATATTTCACACACACACACACACACACACACACACACACACACATACACACATACACACGTACATATTAATAATACTTTACCCTTCCATGAATACAGAGGATAGTCTGATTTGGGAACCCTGATTAAGTCTCATTATATTCCAAGAGATGACTGGTTGATTAACAAGGGCCCAGTATCTCACCTCCAACCTCCAACCCAGATGCTTTAGATTTCAGATATTTATTTTCTCATCCTTCTGACCAGGGAGATGCTTAAAGAAAACTAGGTCCAAAAGTGTGCAAGGAAGCACAATTTTTTGACTTAAAAAAGATATGCTTAGCCTGGAACAGGCTTTGTTCTACAGATGCTATAAATAATGATTCATTTCATTCTCATAACAATCTTAAGTGGTAGTTACTCTATGATCTTCACTTCACAGATGAAAAGACCAAGGGACAGAGAACTGGAGCAATTTGGTCCAGGACCCATAAATAGTAGATCAGGTAGTCCTAGCCAAACATGAACTGCATTTCCCTGAGTCTTAACCACTGTGACTTCCTCCCCTACTCCAGAGAGTGAACTACTGTTGCTTCTGCAGATCATGGAATCTTCCTGGGAAGAAATTAAAAGGTTTTCAATGAGATATTCTTTCAGGGAAAAGAAGGACTCCAAGATTGACATTACTAATGATCCTAGATATAGCAGAACATATTCTCCATCAAAATCTCTCGCTTTCTGGGACTCAAATGACCTCATACTTTTTAAGTCTATGATTTTTAAACTATAGAACAGGATCCAATAATTATCTTCCTTATTTTGCCCTTTTGTCTGAGAAAATGGAAGAAGTTATAAATAGGGAATTTCAAATTTTATCAGCTCCAGTTTATATAAGAAACCTAAGATTGTCACTTAGGACAAAACCATGAGCAATCAGGTGGGTCTTTTAAATCTATTCTAAAGACAAAGGCTCAGACTGTGAAATCATAAAATCACCAGGGAAAAGGAATTTCATCGCATAAACCTTCTAGCATTAAATCTCAACCCCTAGTGTCTTTATAAAGAATCTGAGTTGATTTCAGCCTCCATGGTAACGAGAAAAGCACAGCAGACTGAGGAAGGTGAAGAAAAAGAGTCATGAAAACCCTCAACTCCTCAAGTGCTTTCTGTCTTCACCATTTACTCTGCTGCTTTTACAACATAGCATCAATGGTTTTGTATTAAGTTGGTCCTAGGTATGTGTTTTCTCTCCCCAGCTGGTTAGCAAACACTTGAGGACCGGTTCGTATTCTGAACAACTTTGGCACCTTTTGCTGACACAGCGTAGATCTACATGTGGATTTGTTTTTCACTCACCTCTTCCTCTAATCTAGTTTGAAGATCTGCATGGAGGAAAGGGTAAGAGCTTTAAAATAGGACAGGCCCAGATACAAATTGTAATTCTCCTGAGAAAGACAGGGATGATAATGTGGCTATGAGGACCTGGGGATTCCAGCACTAGCAGAAGCAACCTACTTAGTGAGCACGAATGCATTATAGATGGCACCAGTTGAATTGCTGCACATAATATCTCAGCTGCTGGGAAACAACAACTCCATAATTGAGGACAACAAAGCCCAGAGAGGTTAAGTTACTTGCCCACTGTCACTAGTCACTCACTAGTAGGACAGTGCCAAATCATACTAGACCATGGAATTCTCTCCTTTCTGTTTTATTTCTCACCTTGGATAAGTTATCTAACCTTGGCCTTCAGTTACCTCCTTTTTCAGAAAGGGAAAATTCATACCTATCTTGTAGACTTTGTAGAGAATAAAGTTTAAAAAAATGTAAGAAAGAGGTCTATCACTAAGTCACTCTTAATAAAAATCAGTTTACCTTTTCTTTCAAAAGTCCCTCTCCTGCATTTCCAAACCCTTAAACCTATGAAGATAGAAATGGGTAAGAATGTAAGTGCACATTACTTCCTAATTCAGTTATTAGGCCTCCCAGTAACATTTTGTTTTGTAATGTTATTTGGAGTTAGATTGTTTCTGGAAAAACTGAAAAACCACTGAAAGAGCAAAAAGAGCACATTTCTTGACTTAAAGAACTGTCAGGGCACTGGGTACAGTGGCACATGCCTGTAAATCCCATTGACTCAGGAGGCTGAGGCAGGAGGATCCAAAGTCCAAACCAACCTCAACAAAAGCAAGGTGCTTGGCAATTCTGTGAGACTCTGTCTCTTAATAAAATACAAAATAGGGCTGAGGATGTGGCTTAGTGGTCGAGTGACCCTGAGTTCAATCCCCAGTACCATTCCCCCAAAAGATAACTGTCTGGGCAATAAGAAATGAGTATTGAGTGATGGGACCCCATTTACAGGCCCCAACCTGCCACCTGTACATCCTGAGGTCTGCCTCTGGAATGGGCTCCCTCTGAATTTCCATATGTGCCTCCTCATGATGGGCCACTGCTGCCCATTGTTCCTGGGGGTTTACCTCCTTGTCTAAAAAATTAATTCACTGCAGCTTTGAGATTCCATAAACAAAAAAATCGTAAAAGTCTTACTTAGTATCTTGAAGTCTTTGTTTATAATAATACAAAGCAATTCTAGTTTCTGCCTTGAAAATCAGATGCCCAGTGGCTATTATCTTTCTGAACATTTGTTAAAAAAAAAAAAGATTGTATGCCTTAAAACTCTAGAATATACTTGAATATTCAAAAAGGACAGCTAGTTAGAGAGGGTTATGTGGGTAATAAATGTCTTTCCATCCCCCTCAAAAAATGGTTAGCTCCATTCTCTGTAGTTGCCTCACATGTTCTCTACAATGTAGGCAGAACAGGAAAAACAAAACACACTTAGGAAAGCTTACTCCATTTTGCAGTGGTGAAATTTCACTGCTTTAAGCCTGCATTTCTTACTTTTCTTACAAACTTGTCACAAACTTTCACCATAATGTCCAAGTCTCCCCTGAAGATTGTGCAAAGCGAAAATCAAAATTCTTGCACAGCTTTAATGATGACATCAGTGGTGAGAAAAAGATTATGCACGCACATACACAAATCCAGCTGGTACATGAGCATAAATAACAGTTTGGTGACAGCAGAAAAGTATTGATGCCTTTCAAACTTGATGTCTTTCCCTGAAGAAATTTGCTGATTTGCTGTGTTGAATTTAGGATAGTTCTCTCTTTTCTTGATAAATCTATTTTTTTTCTCACTTTCTTAAGTTATTATGCATTCGTAAACTGCATCTTGAAAGATCATAGTTGTCATCACCCACCCCAATTTTTCTTCTGTAGATAATCTAGGGAACTTTTTTAACCTTTATTTTGGCACTTGATGAACAGCAAGATATTAATACATTTAACAGAAATGGGAAAAATAACTTGAATAGCCAACATGAGAGTTTCAGAGAGAAAAGTTTGATAGCACAAACAAAGTAATAATACTGATAATAATAATTTAGGCACATACATATATTAGTATGCTTCTAATTTAATAGTTAATTATCTTTGTTTTCATTCCTAAAAAACAATTTGTTTTTTTTCATTAAAAATAAAAATGGTTCCACTTTCTAGCAGCCCCTTCATTAAAACCATACAAATAATTAAAACAAAGAAATTACCTCATAATTGGGCCATATTACACATAATTTATTATGCATTTTCAGTCTTCCGATAATAGTTTATTTGTATAAATAATTTTCATAGCACTTTGGTGTTGTGTAGGGAGGATACAGTTTCTAGGATGAAAGAAGCAGTGTGACTAGTTGATGAGGTGTTGACATTGCCTTTATTTTATTATAGCTACACAGGTTGATTAGCATCATAACATTAGAATAAATCTGCATACAATTAAAATGAAACATATTGCAAAAAAAAAAAAAAAGCACACAGAACTATTGGCCTGATTCAATAAGTTCTGGTATAGTTGCAATTTTGCTTTAAAAAATATTCACAAATCTTCTTTTGCTTATATTTTTGGGTTTGTTTTCTTTGACTGTTTTTCTTTACCTTTCTGAAAGATATTTATTACTCTCTAGGGTGCATCATCCTACTGAGATAACTGTGTTCTTAGATGCTTGAAGACAAAGATGAACAGCTCACTTGTGGTGTGTGGTTATCTCATTATCTCTACCCACCCTGTTGTAGGGTATTGCTTCAGCTACAGGAACAGTTTGCCCTGCTGGCAAACAAGCCCCTTGCAGCTCATGACACGTGTTTTAACCGTTATTTAGGCGCACTCTTCGCAGTGAGCCTGAATATGCCCTTAGGCTCCCAATGAAAAGGGAGCTTAATGATGTGTCAAAAATTGCACTACAAGGGCCCACAATAAATTCAGACTTTGTAAATACATGAGCCAACAGGGCAGCTGAAATTTAAGGTGGTGTTCAAAACCAGACCACTTGTCATGAAGTCATTCTGAAAGGGCGGTGCGTGTGTGGTGGTGGTGGTGGGGGGTGCATGTTCAGATAGCCCAAAGCAAGAGAAAAGAACCTGTGTCAAAATGACCGAGAGGAAAAAATCAAAGGATAAATTGTGGACTGTGAGTCAAAGAAGCCAAATGCACTTTTTCAAAGCAATTTACAGAGGGAGATCTAAATGTTTAAGTTGTCGATCAAGGAAATCACAGACATATTTCCCCAGCAAAAATAACCTTAGGTAGAAATGAAGCTTTGAAAGCGAGGGAAGGAACAGCTCTGTCTTCATGGGGGAGTCTGGTGATTATGTGCAAACTTTCTTTTCTTACTCTGAGGAAATTATAGGTAAAACTGGATAATTTTTCTAACTCCCTTGGCAGTGGAAGTAGTTCTTATTGTATCTTCTCTTAATCTAGTTTAGAACAAATGGGTGCTGTAAAGAGGGACTGCATTATGAAATAACTCTCAAATATTTGTGTAGGGATGCAGACCTTTTATTTTCCTAAAGCAGCTGTTGAATAATGAACTCAAAGTGGAATTAATTAAGGATACCACAGAAACTGTAGAACCCCTGGGAATGCCCCATTTTTCCAGAAATCTTTTAATACTCTAATCAAGCATCAGCAGATTCATTAAAGAGGCTTTCCTAGGATGCCACTCCATCAGTAAAGAATTCCACAGAAGTGTTTCTTCAGAATTTACCTTTTTCCTTTCTCACTAATCTGAATTGGTTTTAACAAATTTTGTCTCATCTTTGTCTTATTATTTGAACGAACTGAATAACAAAATATTTGCCATCAGAAAATGCATATATCCAGTCTCATTGATTTTCAAAAAACTTAAGAGCCTAAAATATTACTTTTGCCTCAGAAATATGTAAATATTGTGTTTCCATGAAATCTCTGTAGACATTTTCACTTGAGTTCATTTTGTAAAGGACATTTAAAATAAAATTAATTAAAACTTAGGTGCATTACATTATTTATACAAAGGATTCTTATTTCGGCACTTTTGACTCCTAAAAATGGTTCCTGTAGACAGGTTGGAACACTCTTCTCAATGGTTAAAACATCAGGTGTCTTGTCAGCTATGAGAAGAAAATTTCCAAGACTTTCAAAGATTATTTCTGACATTTACATTTGAGAGTCTAAAAATTGCACATGATCTTATGAAATTCTTTGTGAACATATTTTTATTTGTGTATGGTTACAAAAGACAAAACAAATGTTTTGTGGTTTTTTGCAAATTGGATATAGGTAGCAGCTGTTTGGAGATTCCTGTTGGACACCTAGTAATAGAAGATTAGGTGAACCAGAATGAAATGTGCAGACCCCTTTTGCCCTTTTGGGGACTATCCTTCACTTGATGTCATCCATTCTCAACCACGTTAACCCATGATCATACACCTGGTGGTCTTAGCATTGGGAGGTTCTCTTAGCATTCCTGCTTACTGACTTAACTGTCAGTCTTAAGTCTACTGGCAAGGCTGGCTGTGTTGAGTCCTTCATATGATGCTGCTCTTCAGAAGCTGACACTTTACAGGAGAAGCCTATGGGCTCCATGTGTTCTGATAATCTGACAGTACTCAATAAATGTTAGTTAATTGGTAGCAGCAGAATGAAAATCCTGGAGTCTTTTATTTATATCTAGATATAAACCGGGATCTGGGTCTAATTATCTTTAATTTGTTAGTGTTTTACCATTTACAAAGCATGTTCATATCCATTACCTTCAAAATGACCTTGCATGATTGGTTGATCCACTTCATCCAGGGTGGCCTATTTCCTGGGCAGTAGAATTGGGGCTGAACCTAGGACCTAATGCTGGGCTTCTTCACCATTCTTTAGCTCCTGCTAGTTTGTTGGGAAGAATCAATGTAATTTAAGAAATGGACCACCTTATCTGTGTTTAGAAGTTTCTGGCATGGAGGGGGAAGAAACACTTAAGGAGAGAAGCCATGTGTGAGTGTGAAATGGCACCCCAAGTGGAAACATGAGGAATATTCACCCCAAATATACACGTATTCCTCCATGAGGAGCCAACTTAGTCAAAATTAGCTTTGATCTGGAAAATAAGAAAATGAAACACAAGTGAAATTCTGCTATTGGCGATGTTGGATCCAAATAGGATCTACAAAAATAAGCAATTACATAACACAAGTATGTCAAAGACCATGGGTGTAATAGATATTAAATCTCAAAAGATATTTCCAGCTGGTAAATCGATAGGTACCTCAGTGGTTCCAATGTGAACTTTAAAAATCCATATCATTCCTTACTTTATAGGGGTCCCTTAAAAATCCATGGGAAAAGACACCTTTATTTTTTAAATATATATATATATATATATATTAAATTTGAACATAAAAGCAGGGAAGCTGTTTTCTGATGCAGCAAAGGCTATTTTTAAAGTTTTGGGGGAGCTAATCATCACAGTTCATGCTCTTCTTTTCCTCTGTTATTTTTCAAATGCCTTTTCTGTACCTAACTTTTCTCTCATCTAGTTTTGCTTGCTCCCTTTCTTACCTTTAAGACATATTTTCCCCCATCTTTTTTTTTCCTTTCACCCATATCTCCTTTTATTCCCATCCTATCATGTTACTCTGTTCCCATTAACTGATCATGACATGAAACTGAAGAGACATATCCATAATAGAGTTCAGGTTCTAGAATCAGCCAGAAATCTGGCTCGGCTGTATGATGTTGGGCATTTTACTTAAACTCTTTGAACCCCATTTTTCTCATCTATAAAATGGGACTGACATAACCTCATTTTACCTATAATCTATAAAAAAAATTTAAAAGAAAATGTGCCCTTAGGCATAGTTCCCCCAAACACATTAAATACTTCAGTAAGTGTAGGCTTCTAATTTGGGTTTTATTTGTACTGAAAAATTTATTTGTACTGAAAAAATAGGAAAATAATGGAAATGGATTACAAAAATACATGCAGTTTATCAAGTTAAGTATGTAAATAAAGGAATCAAAACTAAATAGAGTGGTACACACCTATAATCCCAGATACTCAGGGGTCTGAGGCAGGAGGATCACAAGTTTGAGGCCAGCCTGTGACACTTAGTGAGAACGTGTCTCAAAACAAACAAACAAAAAAAGTATTGGGGATATAGCTCAGTGATAGAGAAATTGCATGGTATTTGCAAGGCCCTGATTATTTTTCTATCATCTATCTGCTATCTTTCTAGCTATCCATCTATCCATGTATCTATATATAGAGAGGAGCACCCTGATGGTTAGAGAGTGGGAGGATAAGTAATTCCAGCAGTGAAGGTGCCACATAAAATGCACAGCTTACATCCTAGACAGCAGAAGAAGGTCCAATTTTGGGATGCAGGCTTTCCAAGAAGTAAATGAAAAGGAAACCTATTGGTGATGATTCATAATCTTCTTCATATTTTATATTACATTCTTTGTCCAGTATGAGTCCAACTATTTCTAGTACTATGACCTCAAGCACTCTTAGTCTAATGCCTCCGTGAATCAACACTGTGTGATCTGAACAGAATCTCTAGAATTAAATTTCATGCTGTGTTTCATAGAAGTCTTCCTTCTGATTTTTCTCAGTAGAGGTTGCTGCTGCAACACCAAAATGCAGTTTGGTAAAAAGCAACTCAAGTTCTGTACACAAGGCATGAAATCTGGAGCCAGACAGACTTTCATTTGAATTATGTATAATGCCATGTGCTTGTTGGTGGCCTTGGGCAAGCAACTTGATGGTGCTGGGAGTGTTTCCTGATCTGGAAAACAGACTGTAGCCCTCACCTCACATGGTCATTTTAAAGATAATGGCTAATGTATGAAAAGCACCTATCTTAGTGCCAGGTGCGTAATCATAAATAACTATCATTTTGAGGTACAGCTATGGGGTTTAAGTATGTTACTCTCTCAAAAGGTTTGGCTAAATCCAGAAATAAAATTTCAAAGATCTAAAAAGGAATGTATGTCCTTCAGGCAACCTTCCATAAATACAATTTCTCTCGACTGATTTTTGATAGGCATTGGGCAGCAAGCAGTCAGTGTTATCCTCTTTTGACAAGTACTTGGAGTGCAAATATTCTGTTGCCAATTAGGGACAGACCATGCTTTAAGGCTCAGCTGAGATGGGAATGTAGCTGACAACTCTTTTAAAAGTGGAGAAGCCTAACCAAAACACAAGCCTGTAAAATGCCACCTCGCCTCCACATGGACACGGGCTGAGAATGGGACCAAGGTTTTTCTCACAAACCTCAAAATTCTATGCCAAAGAGCATGACTGTGATTATTTTAGCCTGCAAAAAAAAAAAAAAAATGTTAAAGAGGGTATTATGAAACTCCCACTAGGCTTAATGAAGGTCCCATTAGAGCACCCACTGAGCAGCTGACCTCATGGCTCCTGGGAGTCCTTCGCCAGAACCTGTTATGCTTGGGTGTCAGTAACCTGTTTGGAGTGGTAGGCTAAGTAGAGTGTTTCAGAGCATCTGTCAAAAGTAATTATTTGGGTTTGGAGATGATTCATTTTAAGCTATCTTTTCAATACCCCCACTGTGTCCTAGGATATTTGTTTTTTAAGCTCACACCTATTTTTGTGTGACAATAAAACCACAATGTTAACACATTAGGAAATTCTTTTTTCTGTGTCCTCTTTTTGCTTTGCATCCAGCTCAGTCAAAAGTGACAAGAAGTCTTTAAGGTATAAGTTAAAAAGAAAAAAGTGTGGGATGGTGTGAAGGAGGTCTAGAACACATCCTTTTCTATCTCAGTGGGAATTCCTGTCCATCAAGACAACTTTTCCACAAAATCCAACTCAAAATGACACAAAGGGATGGGTTCTATAGGATCCTTAATCATCAGACTCCCAGAAGACCTCATGCAACTTGTGTATAATGAACTCCTGCCCATTTTTAAAAATCCTAGAGGGAATCCTCTGAAAGCATATTATTTCTGGCTGCTGTTCCCACAAGGTACAGCAGTCAGTGGTAAAATATTATGTCCAGAGTCACCTGCTCCTTAGATAAAATTTAGGCCTAAGAAGGTAGACTTTTCATTGGGGAAACTAGTTCAGAATATCTAAACATATGAGAAAAGGTTGATAATTTTAGAAAATAAAGAATCACTTATTTTTATTATTTTTTTTTTTTTGTATGATGTGGCTACTCTGGACAAGAGTGAGCTAATCAGAACAAATGAGACTCAACCACACATCTTTGGAATTACTATATTAAAAAAAAAAAAGAATCTTTTTCCTGACCAAAAGCTAAAAGAATGTAAGCATGGGGGGCTGATTGCCAGCATTGACATTGAGGGAACACATCTGTAAGGACTGGAACTTACCGTAAAGTTGATCTAAAGGCAGAAAATCTTTACTGAAGATTTCTGTTTTCCTCAACCTTTTAAAACAACTATGAAGAGTGCTCCTAGAATCCAGTCAGAAACACAAGAGGGTAAATTTGAATTAGTTTTTCTTGCTTTATAAAACTGGTGAAAGAAACCCACCCCGTCAATCCACACCCAGAAATCCACACCCTCATGCACTCTGTTGGCCAAACTTGAGGAACCTATGTTTCCATAATAACCCCTTGTCCCAAGTTCTAACAGACCACCTCAATTCCTTCCCTGCAGATTACCTGAATTTTCCAAGATAAGGAGAAAAATTGAATTTGGGAGGATCTTGGGTGTTCTTTTCCTAATAAATTTTATCTGCCCACCTTACTTTTCTGATCAGTCCTAGTCAAATATGTTATCAGAAAAGTGAGTCCCAAATGATCAGAAGCTGTTTCACTTTACCAGGAGGCTATTGAGAAGAAAGAAGGCCTCCTTTCATTAAAATTTCCCTCAAATAATTGCAATCACTTCTCTGCCCTGACTAGTAGATAAAAAGTTGTTATAACTACTATAAGAGAATAACTGTGGCCCTCAGTCTATTTTATTTCATTCTCTGGGAAGCCTCTGGAGCAGTCTGTGAACTATATCTGATTTGCTGGTAGAAAGAATGGGAATTTTGGTGGATGCTCAAGAAGGTCTAAGTCAGCTGATCTCCAGAAATACCGCAGAAATAACTCAAAATGTAGATTCCAAGGCCCTACCACCAGAGATTCTAAGTAAGACTGGTTGTGGCCAAGAATGACAAATGAATTTTATATTTTTCAAAACCTATAAGAATTGCAACAAAATATTTATTTTTTAAAATATATTTTTTAGTTGTTAATGGACCTTTATTTTACTTATTTATATGTGGTGCTGAGAATTGAACCCAGAGCCTCACACATGCTAGGCAAGTGCTCTACCACTGCGCTACAACCCCAGCCCCCAAATATTTAATTTTTTAAAACTTTCTTTTGTGTGTATGTATGCTGGAAGGTCAAGTTATATTTCAGATGATTCCAGAGGCAGTTTCTTGCCACTTCTTGGTTTGGTTTTTCTCTATCTTAGTACTGATTTTATACAGAATTTCTTCTACCTGGCTATCAGCACCCCCAGTTTACATTCTTTTAGCTTTTGGTCAGGAAAATATTATTTTTTTAAAAATATAGGAATTCCAAAGATGTGTGGTTGTGTTTCATTTGTTCTGATTACCCCACCCTTGAGTCTGTTCTCCAGTCTGGAACAGTTTATGGTCTCACTTCCCAGGACTGGGGCCAAGATCTCTTTAGCAGGAGCCTGGGGAGGAATGGGTTCCACCAGAAACCACCAACTGAGAGGCAGGGAGGATTTCCCCAAGGAAAATAAGAGTGTGAGGAAAAAAAACAAAAGATGTAAACTATAGATGGACTGACTGTGGATTGGCCAATAGTTCTAAAAAGGGAAAATTTAATAATCTTTAAATACACACACACACACACACACACACACACACACATATATATATATATATATATATATATATAGGATCTTTTTTATACTATCATGAAGCAAGGGTACACAAAATGGCTTAAAGTCCTATCACATTTTACCACCTTATTTTTGGAATTAGACTGTGAAGTAGAGATTGAAACATTTGCTATTGTAACATGTTAGAAAATGCTGGCTTCACCCTAATCTCAATTTTCCTATCTGGAATATGGGAATGAAAATATAGAAATATAATTAAAAATGATAAAGGGGAATCAAGTTGAGTTGTCCCTCCGGGCACAGAAATGCTTAGTTACAATTATTTCTCTATGGTAATAATTTTATTTAATTAAGATTATTTAAACTCAGCTTCATATTTAATTCCTACTTAGGTTTCAAAATAATAAAATTCTTTAAATATATTAACAGTGCTATATTAATTCCATGTAAAATTATTTCCTTAGAAGGGAGATAAACTATATCATTAACAGTGTTTAATGAACTTTCACATTATAATTGAATTGATATTTCCACTCCACAATTGAAAGAGAGGGGCCCATGAATAATTACCTAATATTTGTAGATATATATTACATATAGAATGAATAGATAAAAGTATAGATAGATATAGATAAAATATATATTTATATACATTCATATCCATACATATAAACATATTATACCCATATAAACACTTGATAACATATTTCTACACACTTATTTTACCCTGCATATTGAAAATGTTTTAACTGATTTGGGAGCTATCATTATTGAACAAGTTTCTGTACCAAAAAAAAAAAAAAAAAAAAAAAAAAAAGAATAAGAACAAGTTTTCTTCTTTATGAGAGAGGTCTTAAGTTGTTTCCAGGCACAAAAATGCTTAGTTATAATTATTTATCTATGGTAATAATTTTATTCAATTAAAATTATTTAAACTCAGCTTCATATTCAATTCCTACTTAGGTATTATCCAGCCCTGTTTATTTTATTTTTTTGTGATATCTTTTTTTTTTAGGTCTTCCTCCCATCTGTGCACCAATTACCCTTTATTTTGCATAATCTAAACATAATTCATTTACTTTTCTGCTAATTCCCAATGAGAGTTTTGAGCCAGTGTCCTTCTCTGATGTTTAAAATCCACACACTTCTCCATGCCTCCCAAGATTGAGCTAAAGCTACCTTTTCATTGAACTAGTAAACACTGAACCCAGAGTTGCTTCTGAGGTGATGTCTTTATTAGAGTGAAACTCAGGATGAACACTTCTGGGCAGAGGGTGGTCAAATTTGTCTGAGAGGCAAAGATGTAAATGAGAGAAGTGCAGTGTTGCCACAACAGGGAGCTGCTGAAAGGGGAGCTGGACTCTGCCCAGGGTCCTGCACTTGGAGGACAAAGCCACACCTGTCTCCACGGGAGATAGAATAGCTCCCTGGGAGCTGACAGCAGAACCTGGAGCCAGTTTAGATTGCAGCAATTGGTAGATAGAGAAACTGGCTGTAAAAACAATGGGAAATCTGCCAGGCCTCACCTGCTTTTCTATGCTTGATATAATTTAGTTAACTTACAAACACGTGCATTAAGCTTTATCATGGAAAAAAAATTAAGAAATGTTTTGTAGCAGTTATAGGAAGATACAGGATTATCCTAGAGCTTTAGAAGTGCTCACATAAAAACAGTTGGAAGTGGTTTTCAGATTTATTTCACTCGTCCTGCTGTGTTCAGCAGTTTTCATTTCTATTTTCTTGATGTAATATACTGAGAAAAACAAACTCAACCAACCAAAGGGAGTTGCTGACTGTTGCTGACCAAAAAAATAAAACAAATAGCCCCTAACATGTTTTCCTGCTATTTTTGTGGATGAACGTAGGGGTGAGATTTATTTCCTGCCAGGTGGACTAAAGGTGACTTGGTAATAGAGATCGATGAGGAATGCAAATGAAACCCAACTCTAGGTCCAAATTAAAAGAACTCCCTGGCCTGACCACCGAGTAAGAAAACATCATCTTCTTCACTCCGTGGTACTTTCTTCTGGACAGGCACAAGGACCTTCTATAGTCTATCCTCATTCTCTTGTTTTTGTTTAGTTTTATTTGACCAATTTTCATTCAGCATGTTAGTTAAGTTATCCACCCCCCCCCCAATACCCTCATGCCTTTTTTTGGTGTGTTTTTGTTTGATTGTTTGTTTTGTTTGTTTGTTTGTAGTACTAGGTATTGAACCCAGGGCCTGGGGCTTGCTAGGCAAGTGCTGTGCCACTGAACTATATCCCACAGACTCTTTTATTTAATTTTGAGAGAGTTCCCCAGGCTGGCCTTGAACTTGTGGTCTTCCTGTCTCAGCCCCCTTTCTTTTTCTATTTTTTTCAACATCTCAAATTTAGAGTTTCCTTAGCACTGTTTTTTTCAAATTCTCAGCCATTTTTAATTCAGAGGGTGACAAAATTCTATGTTTTTCTCCAAATTGATCATATTTTTATGGGAACTTAGAGTTAATGCCATAATCTCACTTTAGGGTAATAGCTTTTTATTGTCACATTCCATCACTGGCCTCTAGGACTTGGCTTTTGCAATTATAATTAGCAATAACTGACGTAGGTATTTGCCTTAGCAATTTCTTTATGGGACTTCTCTGAACTCAAACGAGGAGCAACTGTGTGAAGAATTATCATATGGATAGTGTTGTCAATCAGAATTTTAAATATTTTCAGAATGCTGGCAAGACACACCCAAGATCCATTACCATTCATTGCCTCAGCCTACTTTCTCCCAAGAATTTATTTTTGAAGTTTATCACTTTTTATTTTAAACAGTTATATTGAGGTAGAATTTATAGCCACAAAAGTCAACCTATTTAAATTGTATAATTTACTGGTTTTTAGTACAGTTACAGAATTGTGTAACCAGCATTTCAAAAGGATCCCTCTTGCATGTTCCCACCTCCAGCCCCTGCCAATTGCTAATCTGCTTTCTTTTCTTTTCTATTTATTTTTCATTGCAGTACTGGGTATTGAATGCAGGCACACTTTACCACTGAGCTACATTCCCAATCCTTTTTATTGTTCATTATAAGGCTCAACAAATTTCCCAGATTGGCCTCCATCTTTTGATCCTCCTATCTCAGCTTCCAGAGTGAGCTGGGACTACAGGTGCACAACACTGTACCCAGCTCCCTTATCTGTTTTCTATTTCTAGTGACTTGCCTTTTCTGTATATTCTATAAATGGAATCATATAATATATCCTTTGCATCTGACTTCTCTCACTTAGGGTATTGATTTTGAGCCCATGACCTAGAAAGTATCAGCAGTGTCTTCTTTCTATTGAGGAATAATATCCCATTGTATGGCTACAGCACATTTGGATTATCCATTCACCAGCTGATAAACATTTTTTTGTTTCCATTTTGAGGGTGTCATGAATAATACTGCATGAATGTGCAAATCTTTTTCTAGGCATATATTTTCATTTCTTTTGGCTCTCTGAGAGTGGAATTGGTGGTTTGCAAGGTAAGTTTACATTTGCCATTTTAAGAAAATACCAAAATGTTTTGTAGAGTGGCTGCACTCTTTTGCATTTCCACCAATAGTATATGACCATTCTAATTTCTACTTATGTTCACCAACATATAGTACTTTTCACCTTGATAGTCGTTTCAGTGAATAGGAAGTGGTATCTTCTTGTGGTTTAGTTTACATTTTCCTAGTGACTAATCATGTTGAGCTCACCATGTGTTTTTTAACTATTCATGTGTTTTCTTTGGTAAAATGTCTGTTAAATCTTTTGCCTATTTTTAGTTTGGTTTTCATCTTTATATTATTAAGTTTTGAGTGTTCTTTATATATTCTGAATACAAGTCCTTTATTATATATACTATTTACAATTACTTTCTTTTAACATGAGGCTTGTCTTTTCCATTTTTAATGGCCTTTTTTGTATCACTAAAGTTTTTAACTTTTAGGAATCTAATACAGGTACTTACACATAAAGAGAGAGAGAGAGAGAGAGAAATAGAATGAGAGGTTAAGAGTAGGAGAGAAAATGTGTTAAGTGTTGTATCTATGAATTCTTTGCATACCCAAAACCACAAATATTTTCTTTCTTTTTCTTCTAAAGATTTTATGGTTTCAGCTCTATAATCTATTTTGTATTAACTTTTGCACACAGTAATTTTATTACTATTAAAGATAGATTTATTTATACCATTGTGCTCAGTATCACGGCTAACCCTAAAGATGTCTTTGGGAAAGTTCCAAAGACATACAGAAAGGGATAACTTTGGGTTTATGTAATTTAATCTCAAATGACATCACCTTTCAACTAGTACTTACATTTGCTTCTTTAGACACTATTAATAGCCCATATGTTTCCTTGAGAGTCATTAAATTCCAGAGAGATATAAAACTCTCCTTGTGAATAATTTAAAAGATTGAACAAAGTCATCTTTTGAGTCACTGTCCTGATAATGAATATCCAAGTAAATTGTCAACAAGAAACTGATGGTCATCATGTGAGCGTTTGACATCAAAGGTGTCCCATCTAAACCTATGATTAATACCAGCTTAAATATCCTCTTTTGTTTAAATAGAATTCAATATTTAGTCGTTCAGGAAAACTGAGCATAGGAACACACTGATAGAAAAAAATGCAGAAAATTTTTACTTAAAAAATACTCAAAGAAGCATAAATGTTTATTGAGAATCATACATCAGCACCTTGTGGCTCAACAAAATATGTCCATTCCTGACAGGTCATTTTTAGAAATGAGATTTTACAGGCAATCAAATACAACAACAAAAATGTCTGAGAGATAATGCATCTCAGCATCCCCATGTCAATGAAGTGAAAGCTTTTCTGAAAATGAAATGGCCTTCTTTTAGAACTCTGGAATCCTAAACTACAAGACATTTCAGGAACTATTTTGGCTGAAAATGATATGAGAGATTTTTCTTTTTCATAATTTTTATTACAGTGGAAATGGTTTTTTGTATTTCTAACAGTTTGACAAGAGCTAATTACAATGCGCTCATCTGTTTTGCGGACTAATTTGAGCCATCGGGCATCAACACCATAGACATGCAGCAGCATTGCAAATGATACGCATGCTTCCCTTGCTCCAAGAATTTGTACTTGCTATAAAAGAAAACAGATTTGGACAGCCCTGAAAAAGTTGGGTTTGGTTTGAAGAAAACATTTCAGAATTACATTAGAGCTGGCCTACAAGTGAACTAAAAATACCTGCTCATCTCAGTGGTCTTGGCCGTGGGCCTTTCCTTTTACTGCAAAAGTCAGGCTGTTTGAACAGTTGGAGTTCGGCTTGCTTGCTGTCTAAACTAGTGTTCTCTGATAACTTCTGTTACCATTGAAACACAAGCCCTGTTGCATTTAAGAGAATATTTAGAGGTGTGGAAAATAGCCAAAAGAAATGTATACTTAGTGTTCAAACCTTTAGGCTTCCCGTGCACTAACGAGACCACTTAGATCTGCTAAGAAATGGGAGAAAGACACTCATCAGTAAACATTACGCAGCAAGGGTAAAAGATGGAATGGAGTAAAGAAGGCTGTTAAAATCAGCCTAAGATGATTATTTGAATTGCAAAGAGAAATGTTCAGACATAGCTAGAGCTGCTAAACATAACTCTTGAAGTTTTTCCAGAACAGAGGGATTGGGGGAATGAGACCAGTGAAGGAGAAAATTAGAAAATTATAAGACAGAATGGGATATGAAGTTTCAGAAGCTGGTAAGATAGCTGAAATATATGATATTATTAGGTCTTAAATCTATTTATGAGGGTGAAAATTTTAAAACACACTTTCTGACTTGGACTCTGTGATTTTAAGATTGAAATGAAGATGTTAAATCTGAGCAAAGAATAATCAACAGTACGGAACTGTAATATAGTATGGAGGATTAAAAAGAGACAGATCAGAAATTGGTAGCCCAGGAGAGAGATTCATGTTAAGCTGGGTAAGTATGAATGAAATAATTTGAGTAGAAGTGAGTCAGAATGGTACCAAACATCCCCAAACTTGGCAGAGTGCAACCCTCTGTGCATCAGCTACTGTACAAAAAGAATGACTATAATTCATCATCTGCTTTCTTAAAGGCATTCCTGTTCAGCGAGTTAGAACTGGGAGTATAAAGACTGCAGGTCTAATTTTTAAAGTAACTTGTATCACAGACTTCACTAACATGTGTTTGGCTTGTTAGATGGCTGGGTATACTATTTTCTGGCACAGTATATAGAACAGAGGGAGTTTCCCCCCATGAGCAACTGAAATGCCAGCTGTTGCCTTAAATATTGTACCTGTTCATGATGGAGATCGCTTTAAAGCCAAAATTCAAGCTTAGGGGAAAATTTCACATTTTGTACATCAGCAAACATTGGTATAAAAATTGTGTGTCTAGATAACAGCATTTACATACATAAGAAGGGGAAATGACCAAGATCCTATTTCAGAAATAGGTTCAGATTCATTTCAGGAAAAGATTCATTTCTTTAAAAATTTATCAAAGTAACTGTGTGTAATAAGTTTTCATAAATCTCTACAGAACTTCTCAAGTCCCAGAAAGTATATAATAATGGTAAGTTTATATGAAAAATATTCCTAAATAAAAGATCATGTTTAACACAATAATTTAGTTTACTAATAATCTAAGAACTGGAAAGACAGAAAGGGATATCCAAACCTTATTTAATGACTTGAATATCCTGGAAAAGGTAATGCCTTTTTCATTGTCACTGGAGGCATAAAGGGATGACGAACGATTACTCTAACAATTACTCAAGAAATACATAAAGGAACACATAAGAATGAGTTAAGGCTATTTAGCTCAATGAACTGGTCTTTCTCCAATATACCCATTCTCCAGGATCCAACTCTTTCTGGAAGAACCCACGACTATTTACTAGCAGAGATAAAGAACATTCAATGCTTTATTTGTTAGTTAGGAAAAAAAGTGTTTTAATGTTGGTTCTCAATTTATTTTAGTTTCTGGAGTGATTGTTACTGCATATCAGCAATCTCCTTGTGGGCCAAATGATACCAATTGCTCTTTATTGTCCACCTTTGGTCATTTGAAATAATACATATGTTGATCTGGAGTCTGAAAGAATAACTTTTTATACACCTCCATTATGAGTAATCCAAACTTTTGCAAATGATAAAGCTATTAAAATTAAAACATCAACTGTATTCAATATTGTGATTGTTATTACAAGCTACTAGGTAAAGAACTAATTTCTAAGGGAAAGTACCTCCAGGAATCAACATTCTCTAGGCATCTACAAACATTTGTCACTTTAATTCTACATCCAAACTTTTATTAACATTAAGCTCACAACATTGCAGGGATTTCTTATCTTTGTGTGTGGTTGATGTGATATTCAGATTGGACATACTCTGGGCTTTACATTTTGGAGTCGTCAATGTTCTCAAAGCAAAGCTAGAGATTTTCATCTCTGAATTTGATAAAAATGATGCAAAATATTAGTACAGTTTGCTGAAAAGAAAAGAAAAAAAGAAACATCTAAATAAATAAATAATTTCCTAAACCTTCTGACTGGCAGGTTCTATCAATATCTCCATCAAGAAAAGTGGTGTGCATTTTCCTATGATTAGTTAATAGCATCATCTCTGAGGGTATTTTGGTCCATTTTGTTGTAGAGATCCCTCAGTAGCTGTTTCCATGGATCACATGTAGCATATCTTCAAACAAATACTATCTAGTTTTCACATTTGCTTCTTTAATAGATGGAGTCAAGCTATGCTTTTCAAAAAAAAACATGGATGTTCTAAGATTGTCAACTTTAAGTTTCAGATAGCAACTTTAAAAATCCACTGGTCAATTTCACAAAATAAAGAATGGGAACTTTCTGATGTATGTGGTTGAAGTAAATCTGAACAATGTTTTTTCTACACCATCTGTAAAAAAATGAACCAAAGTATAGACATGTATTCAATTCAATGTTTGCTAGTAAAATAACCATTTTTTCTTGTCTTTTCTTTTCTTTTTTTAACTACTCCTAACTACATACCTCATTCCATCACCAAAACGGAGATGCACAACCTTCCTACCATGGTTTGCCTATTCAATACCAGGAAGCATTTTTTAGACAGTGCACTCTTGAGTTTTTGCTGTAAACATATTTCATTAGTCAGTTTTTTCATCACTAACCAAAATACCTGTATAAACAACTGAGAAGAAGAAAGATTTATTTGGGGTCATACTTTCAGAGATTTCAGTCCTTGTCATCTGACTCCATTGCTTTAGGCCTGAGGTGAGATAGAACATCATGGCAGAAAGGCATGGCAGGGGAAAGCTCCTTAGTTCAATCACAGCTGGAGACAGAGGGGGAGGGGAGGGGCCAAACACAAGAAATGATCTTCTAGGGAATACCCAGTGACCTACTTCCTCCAACCAGGTCCCACCTCCCAATAGTCCATGCAAGTTATTAATCCATTAAACATATTAATCCACTGATGAGATTAAAGCCCTCATGATCAATCACTTCCCAAAAGTTCCACCTGTGGACATTGAAAAACCTTCAACACGTCAGTTTTGGGAAGACATTCCAGATCTAAATCATAACACATAGAAAATTAGTGTTCCAAAACAAAAAAGTGTCTTTTTTATTTGATAACTAGTTGAAACTAATCAGAAAGAAAGCTGTTCTCATTTTAGTTAATAGGAGAGAGAGAGATTGCTCTATATGGGGCTCTTTTGAGCATAAAAAGCCCCTCCCTGCACCTTGTCACTGTGGCATGATCACAGGAAACAGCATCTCAACACAGAGAGAATCAGTGGGCCTAAGGTCAGTTTCCTGCTTCTGTTCATGTTAGATAGAGAATTGTCCAAACAAAGTAAAGCCTTTTCTTCCAAAAAGCCACAATTCATACTTTAAAACTACCTTGGAAAGTCTGTCCTTATCCTAGGAACTAGTCTGGCTCACCTTGCCCATCTTTTCTCCTATGATGAGAGGAAGTGGTACAAAATGCTTTAAAGAACCAACCATAAATAAAGATCTTAAAAGAGGTGATACCACCTACTGTTTAATATAAGGCAAAACTGCCCCTCTTCCCCCAAAGACTAGGCTTGAAAGTTCTGAAATGTGGTGGAGCCTGACTTAATTCAAGGGAGAGGAAATAAGCACAAGGAATTCACCTCCACTTCTTCTTTAACCATACTTTTAATATTAAACATTAATAGCTAGAGAGAAAAATCTAGTACAAATGCTTATGTATGAGTGTAGCATTTTTTCCCTACTGCTAACTTACTCTCAACCCCTAAGTCATAAGTCGTGCTGTCACCATGGAAATATGCCCAGCCTTCTTCTGTGTGCACTTGTGTATGTATGAATGTATACTCTCTTCTAAATTGTAGAATATTCTGTTGTCTACATAGCAAACTGATATTGTTTCTCGAAAAGGACTTCTGCTAGCATTCTGAGCAGGAAAATTTGCATTGGGTGAGAATGTCCTGCATTTGTCAGAATGATCCATACCCTTGGTGACACCCACTGAAGAAAGTACAGTATCTCCCTTCTCTCACTCTAGTCCTTGTGACAACTAAAAATACTCTACATATTTCCAAGAGTACCCTGGGGGAGGGAAGTGGCAGTCTGCTCCTAAGCATTTGAAAGTTGACCTTCCTACTTCTTTTCCTCTTTTCTTCTTTAGTGCTAAAAAGGATGTAAGGAGGTAACTGATGGGATTAATTCACAAACAGTGCTTTCATTTAGCTTGGTACTATACTCTTCAATCAAATTTTTAATCCAGGAATTTTACCTCCTTCCCAATTCTTATGAAATCTTTTTCAAAAAGAAAAGTGAAATATTTTGGGTTTCACTTTACATTCATTCCTAGCCTTCTTGTTTAAGGCCAGCCTTATTGGCAGAGGTGAAACTTTTTTTTTTTTGTAAGTTTTCATCACTGCAACCCGTTTTTATATATTGCTAAGCACCTTGATTTTTTTTTCTTAAATCATTGTTTAAAAAGCATATCCTATGTATTTATCATCTACATAATTAGAGGCCTCTCTCACATCAGGGAATTTTCTGAGATCACATGTTCTCTGTTAGACCAAAAAAAGTCCTTTTGGATTAATTCTTATAAGCATACGCTCTTTGGGCACATTTCCTCCTTCTGTTTTACTTGAAATAGATATTATCGAGTGATGAGACAAATAGAAAAACATTAGGGGGTGATGGTAGGGTGAAAAATGGGTTAATACTGTGAAGGCCTGAGTGTAAATGTGTGTTAAGTTCAAGGAAAAAATGAATTGAAATTAGAGAGGAAAAGGATTTTCTAAAAGGACCATGAAATAATTAATTGTTTTGTAAGAAATGGCCTTTCCATGTAGGCAGAAAATTTTTTCACTTCTTTCTGAAGAGACAGTCAAATAGAGAATCTCATCTCTTAATTAGAAAGAAAAATACTCATCAAACACATCTCATCACTGGCGAGCTAATGATCCACAGCTGTTAGTCTGAAAGGGCAGGCTTTTTTCCTGAACAGTAGGAAGTGTTAATCATTTTGGATGAGATTTCTTTTTAAAATATACTGTAGTTTGCAAAAGAATAGGATATTCAATATTCCAACTTAAATGATTTTTTGAAGTGGTCTCCCCCAGGGATACTGTCATGCGTGGCACTGAATGATCATTGAATGCAGGCATCTCCCATTGCACTTCAATGGGAGCATCAATTGATGAGATGATGTGAATGGCTGGGTCCTGTCTGGGACTCTTAAACCTCCAAGCTCAAAGAAATACAAATCATGCATGTCCTGCACCTCCTAAGAAATTGTGTGGCTATAAAATCTTGATATTTGGAGTCATTCACTCGACTTTATATAATTTGCTTTTTTTTTTTTTAATACAAATGAAAAGCCTTATCCTATCTTCACTTAGCTTCTCAGTAGAACAGATTTTTTTGTTTGTTTAATCTTCGTGTGAAAAAGCCAGGCTTTTTTGTCTATAAAATGTAATTGGCTCATTCAGTTTCCAACCCTTGCCTTTACAGCCACCTTGCTAACCTCTTCTAAACATTTTGGACAGAAGAAAACCCCATTTAATAGAAACCTTGTGAATAGCCAACTTTTGATTATTCAGAACCATGTGAGAGAGTGAGAAAAAGGAAGAATGAAATGGGCTCCACAAGCGTCGTTTCCACTATTAGTTTTTGACCTCTTTGCCATACCAAAAGGTGTTCTTTGCAGACACCTACGAAGTATCATTCCCTTTCTTAGCACTGATGTGAAAGTAGCCATCCCAGAGCAAAGAAGAAGACATAAGAAAATCGACAAACTGAATCAGTACCTAAATCAATATTCACTATAAAATTCTCCACCTTAGAGTCAGTGGGCCTTTATGGGAAAAACACCCTGGATTAGGAATCAGCAGACCTAGTTCTGCAACTAATAGAGAGTGTCCTTAGACAAGCCTCAAAATTCCTGAGCCTGTTTCCTCACTTGTAAAATGAAGTCTTCTGATTCTTAGTCTTCACAGTCTGCCTCTCAGGTCTTTCCCCTTAAGTTCATCCTATGATACTTTTAAAGACAAATTGTATTATTTATTTTTTAGTAAGTTTAAAATGTTCAAAACCACCATTCTGAATTTTTAGGATTAAAATTTAGAATGCTTTTAAAGACTAAACCAAATAGACTTAAGGATTACATTTTGTGGTAATGATGCTAATATTATGAACAAGGTAATAGTGAACTAAATAAAAGGTGTTTGAACTTAAAAATGAAAAAGGATTATGGTCAAGTATTGTCATTTGTAAAACTGCCAGTTCAGAGCAAGATTTTATTTTATATTTAGGGGCATGAGATTTTTTTTTTCAAATGGTTAACATTTTAAAACTTAATTGTTTTAACTCCAGAGTTAACAAAATCTGCAATGTATACAAATGCCATTTGCTAATAATAGTGAGCTACTGTAAAGATCTGAATTTTTCTTTTTCTGTATTTTAATTATACCCTCTGTTTAACACAACTTCAGCCATCTTCTCAGAAAAATTATCATATTGAGTTAGAGGATTAGTTTATAAAGTCTGTGTAATTTTCTTGGAAATAACTTTAAATATGAAAAATCATTGAATTGCATTTATATAGTACTTTGTGATACAGCATTTCCACATATGTCACTCATTTACTACCCGAAGTCATCTTCCGAGATAGGCCAAGATTACCAGGTTTATAGATACAAGACTAAAATCAAAGAGAGCAGTCGTCTTTCCCAGGGTCCTGTGATGATCAAATATCAGGCTAAAACCACTTCTTCAGGCTTGTGGTGCAAACCATATTCCACCATACCATAGTATCTCCTTGCAGAGAGAGTAATATATCAGTTAGCTTTTGTTCTTTAACAAACTGCTCCAGAATTTGTAGTTTAAAGAAACTACTGTTCATTTAGTGATGACTTTGTGGACCAGCACTCTGGACCAGTTTCAGCTGGGCTTATGCATGCATCTTCAGTCAACTTGTCCTCAGGTAGGCAGCTGTGCTCTTGGGTGCTGGCTTTCAGCTAAGGTGATGGGGTGGCTGTGTCATGTGTTTTTTAGGCCTCTGCTTTCATCATATTTGATACTCTTGATCAATCACAAAATACCTGGATAAAGGGCAGCATGAACAAACTAGGGTCTTCACTGTACATGATCATCACAATCTAAACACTGAAAATGGCACTTATTTCATTATCTCTTCCTTTTCTAGTTGGCATGACTTCTTTAAGATCTCTCTTATCTTAAAACAATCATTAACTATATGTTCTAAGGCAGTGTAGGAAATGTGATAAACTGCAAGAAGTCCAAAAAAGAATTATACATAATATGAGTCAATCTAATTCTGTTTTCTGAGCACCTTGTAGGTGCCAACAGTAGGCAAATTCCACCTCACAGTCACAAAGTAAATTATATAATTTCCCCTCTTCAGATGATAAAGCTAAATGAAATCTAGTAACTTGCTCAAGTTCATGGCTAGGAACTGGGGAACGTGCATGCCTCTAAGCCTTCGGTGAACACCCATGTACTCTTCAATGGACGAAAAGAGAAGCAGTCTGTTGAGGGATTCCATTATCTTGGTTGACTTTCCAAAGTTAGTTGAAAGAGGACATTTGAAAGTCAGGATAATGGGTAGAACTCTCAGTATTCTTTCCTACTGATGGAGGTTGTGTGTACTATCACTATTTGGCTAATATGTCTCATGAAGAGTTTCTGCTATAGAATTCTAAATATAAATCACAACCACCATTTAGTAATTTTTAAAAAGAAAACCATCAAATACTTAGAATAGATTCAGTTTCTAGTGGTCTGGGATAACTAATATATGCCTACGTTTTTGGTTTGGAATGGAGGCATAGGTTCTTTAAAAGTCAAATGTGGATGGTCCCAGTTTCCTTATAAAACATGGGTGTCAGGGGTGAAGTGGGAGACAGTGAAAGGAAGAGTTGAGGAGACTGTGTGACATGTAAGGGGAAATAATGGAAGGATATGATAGTGATGGAATTGAATGAAATTAAATACTATATAAATTTGTTAGAGTCCTTGTCACCTAAAAAAATTCTAGAATCCTTGGGTCCTCTTTCCACGTTCCACACAGGTAAAAGGGATTCTAGAAGTTTGGATAAGGACAAATGCTAGACATTTTATGGTTTATATTTGTATTCTGTGAATGTGTTGAGGATTTATTTTTTAATTTCTTTTCTCATCCTATTTTAACCCATGAATATATCTCAACTTATGGAAAAGTATAGTCAGGACCAAGGACAGATCCGATGCTGATCTGGCCATCCTTGGGTTTTCTCCCACCTGCAGCTTCTTTCTCCTGATACCCTACTGGAATACTGAAAGCCTAGCCTTTTCATTATCTCAGTTTTGTTGTTTTTGTTTTTTTGTACTGGGAATTGAAGCCAGGGATGCTTAACCACTGAGCCACATGCCCAGCCCTTTTTTATGTTTTTTGGGGTTTTTTTGTTTGTTTGTTTTTGTTTGTTTGTTTGTTTTTTAAGAGACAGGGTCTCACTAAGTTGCTGAGACTTTCTTTGAACTCAGGATCCTCCTGCCTCAGCCTCCCAAGCCCCTGGGATTACAGGCATGTGCCACTACACTTGGCTCATTATCACAGTTTTTCTGTAGGGAAGAAGATAGGAACAAGTTTAGCACAGTGGGTCCCTAGGAAGAGGCCTCGGTATAAAGAGAATGAGTAAAAAAGTTCCTTTATTTCTCTGAGGGCACTTTTTGTCAGAGGACTCTCACCAGCTAATAAGAACAATATAGTGAAGGATTTCTTTTTCTTAGTGATTCTTAACAATCTGACTCCTGAGATGATGTTTTTCCTGCTTTTGAACACCCAGTGTTTCATAGCACATACATGGTAAGTATTCAATGAATATATTTTAACCTTTTGTAAACTTCAATTGGGTGTTGAACAAGAAAAAAATAAATAAATGCTTATGTATTTAGAATCTATTCAAAGATTTCTTGGGGTTTTAAAAGATAAAGATGTTTCAAGATTAGGAGTTCCTTTCTCAATTACTCAAATAATAGATTCTTAAAGAACACATACTAGGAAAGGAGACTGTTTTTCCACTGCCAGGATCCCTAAACCTAATGTAATTTCTTCCTTTGTTTCTCTTTTCTGTGTCTTTCCCTAACCCATGTTCTGGTGCCCATGTCTACAGGATGCATATACACTACAGGTATTCATGAGAAGTTTCATGTCAGTTCTGAGTATTACATTTTAAGAAAGCAATTGATATATTGATTTGTATCTGATACAAGGTAGAAGTCTAAAATAGGGAAGTTCCCAGAAATCATACTTTGTTACTGTGCTTGAAGCAATCGGTGATATCAAACCTAGAGAATAAAAAAGCATGGAAGATGTTTTGATTACTTGCAGAATTATTATCTAGAAAGTTTTTTCTATGTAAAAAGGCCTATAACTAACACCAATACATAGACATTACAAAAAGTTTATTCTGGAATACACTAGGGGTAGACACTACAAGGGAGAATATATATGCTCAACAGGTTAAAAAATGATTACAGTTTGTCGTATTTAGCAGTAGAATAACCTTAATACCTGCCATGAGGTTAGAACATTCTGAGTAGAGGGAGTACTCTCAGAAAAGGCAAACATATAAGAAGGGCCTAGAGGAAAGACTGTGCTCAGACCATAACATGCAAAACAGTTCATGCCTGCATAGCCAGGATGTAAAGAGAATATTGTCCAGAAGCACTAAGGTAGACTTATTTATTGGGGAGAGAAATTTGCTAGTTGTATCCAAGGTTGTAGTTCTGAATGCATTTTTCTGAAGTCCGTTGGGTTTATGTAGTGGCTCTATAGTAATTTTACTAATAAATAGATTTCTGTTGAGTAATTTAAGAATCCAGTGTCCATTTACTCATTAATTGAGTAAAAATTTACTTACTGAGTATTTAAGTAGTATTCTAAGCTCTGGATATAAAACAGTGAACAAAAAAGAGGTCTCTACCCTTAAGGATTTTACATTCTCATGGGTGTCTAAAGGTTACACAAAATGTGTAAAGAATTAATATGGATTCTAGTAAAAAATAATTCTCCCCTTTACATATATTGATGTCTATTAAATTTATCTTAGTTAATTTCCTGAATTATTTTTATAAACATGAATTTCAATAATCATATCTATAAATCATGATTTTTATCATCTTTGTATATATTTTACAAATTTCGAAAATTAAATGCAAATATTTTATTTTTATAGAAATCTTTCTGCTTTTATGATGAAAGAAAAGATATGGGTCATGTTTCATGTTTTACAATATTTGGAAAGTTTCTTATTGAGGAATTTAAATCTATAGTTACCATGTAATTCTGTTCAAAATTTATTTCTTGGGTTACTAAATCATTAATTATGCTTTTTGGTGTTCATCTGGGTTATGAATATAAAAAAAAATTGAATACAATGTACTATTTTCAAAATTTAGTGTTAAAAAATGAGATGGTACAGTCATGTCATAAAGTCATTTCAAATACTGAAGTATTGAGGTGATCAGGTTTATAGACCTCTGTCTAGACGTGAAAACACAGAGACAATGTGACTTTCTAAGGTCTAGAGCCTGGGTCTTGCAGCTATCAGGATGGGATCTCTATCACTCCACATAGTTTACTTCTCTCTGCCATTTGGGCAGGCTGTAGGCTAGACTGAGAGGTATTATGAGGCTGCAGGTAGCCCATGCTGCTGTGCCTGGCATGAGTGTCCTTACGCCCTCCATGTCCTGACCTATCAAATACAAGGTGCTTGTCATCCCAACCAGCTAACTGAAATCCCTAGTAAAGCTACCATTCAGCTAAATTTTAGTAGGCAGATGACTTTCCAGCTTTCACTATTAGAATTTGAGGACCTTAGTGAATAATCAAATTTCCTGAGTATCAATAATATTTACACAATAATGATTTTGCCCACTTATTGGGTACCAAGCAGTATATTGAATCCTTAAGGCATTTTAATGATTTAATTCTCATACCTGTGAAGGGACACTTCTATTGCCCCCATTTTAGAGAAAGAAATTAAAGAGAGAACATATAGGTTGCTGAAAGGTTGTACAGCTAGTTAGCATTAGAGACAGCTCTTAAATCCCACCTAACTTAACATAACCTTAGTTTGACAGCAGGAGCCACAGACCCAGTGAATTTAGATGATCTGTCCAGGAGTATGGTGGGGGTGTGGTGTGAGTCACACGTCACATCCAAAGTTGTGCTGTTTTCCAGTGTAAATGCTCTTAGAATGGCTCCATCTGCTACCCTGGATTCTTAGTCTAACACTTCAACAAAAAATAGTTTATATATTTAGAGAAATAGATGGCTTTTAAAAATAATATAAATAGGCATTTTAGAATTTCCTTTGGCAAAATAACTTGATAGAATTACTCTTTATTTTTTTTCAATAGCTGTTTGATTTCTATACTGAATATTAAGCCAACCTTTTTTCACACTTGTTGGTTGCAGTGCTTTTTCATAATGTGACATCTTTGGGGCTCTCAGGTGTAGACTTGGTATTTTCATCTGCCTATTATTCTGGTTGCATTGTGTTATCCAAGTGAGATTTTTAAAAAAGTTCCTAATGTTAAATAGTGATTCATTCTTTGTCATTAAGGCAGATAGATCAGGCTATTCTAACAATGCAGCGAAGCTCATTTTGCTGTCTTTTTTTTTATTTTGTCAAACCTAACAATAATTTCACTGGAGGAGAAAAATTAAAATTGCCTCTTTGACAATGTAATGATATCAGTTTTTCCTTCACAGAAATTAAACAAAGTAAAAAAAAAAATCTTAACAGTGGCCTTCAAGGGGTCAGTTATGCTTTTAGAAAAATGCCTAACAAGTTCTTAGGGCTTTTGTTTTCAAGATAAATCTTCCTGTTCTGAAGCACTTAGTTTTTGTGGTTTTTGAAGTAGAGAATGAATAAGAAAGTCCATCTAATGAAATTCAGAGTTGACTCATCTCTTTTTCTCTCTTCTCTCTCCTCCAGCTCTTTCTCTTTGTTGTCTGGAACTTTGAGCTCTACATGATACCACTGGTTTTATTGTTACTATTGACATGGAACTACTTCTTGATAATATCAGGGAAAGATAACAGGCAACGTGATACAGTAAGTCTCTACTTTCCTACTTGTGTGTGTGTTTGTTCTTACTCCTAGTTTCTCTGACAAGATCAACATTGAATTTGGTTTTACAAACCAGAGATTCTGTCTATAAATACTCAAGTTTGGAGGAAAGTTTTATCAGATCAAAACTAATAACTCTTTGGTCCTAACACAATAGAAAGTATTTACCTATTTCTAACATTACACTTACCATGGTAAAAACTAAAGTAGGAAGTACACCAAACAATGAACTGTGATTTTCTTTCATCATAAATGGCTGTTCCTCAAAATGATTGTTTCTTTTGGTCTCTTTATTTGTTTTATGTCTTAATGATTCCTAAACTAAGACATTTCACAAAATTATTAATGATCCGACCAAATGACAGTTCTCTCTATACAGTCATCGGAAGGAAGGAAGGACTGATGGCTGTTGACCTGCAAAAGTGTATTAAAGTACCTTAATTTGGGCTGGAGCTGTGGCTCAGTGGCAGAGTGCTTGCCTAGAATGCCCAGGACACTGGGTGGGATCCTCAGCACCACATAAAAATAAACAAATAAAATAAAGGCATTCTGTCCATCTACAACTACAAAGAAAAAAAAGTTTTAAAAAAGTACCTTAATTCAATGAACATTTGCTGAACAACAACTTCTCTTTGTTGGGATTGTATTGAGATACTAGCTCAAGGATGAAGAACTTCCCTTTAATCTAGGGAAAGTTAAATTAAATCCACCTCCCCTCTTTGGCATTTTTGAAAGTTTTCAGAATGTGTGAGACAAAGTTTCTCTGGGTCCCCCACCCCTTAGACTAATAAGTTGAAGCTAGTCACACTAGAATCACTTTTGTTGTTCTCCTGCCCAGCTTTGTTCCCCTTAGATTATTCCAGTCTCTATATCCCTAGAATATTTGCTTCCCAAAATTTCCCAACATAGAAATAATGAGGAAGGGGGTGTCTTCTCCAAACACTACATTTGTAATTGAATATCTAGACAGATAACTGCTGAGAAGAATTTAAGAATTACCAGACGTGAGAATCTACTTGGTAACTGTGTGTTCTTTCCCGTCAGATTACATAAATGTTTTAAATGCACCTTTAAGGGTCTCCATTTGATGTGTAACCAGAACTGTTTATCAACTACTGTGTGCATAATGATGCAGTTATTTGATCACCATTTTAAATTATTATGTAATAAAATTCTTATAATGTTAAGCACCATGTTTGCACAGATGTACCTGTGAAATAAAAGAACTCCCCTTTGAAGTAAAGTGCACTTCAAGTGGTAACATAAGCAAAATATACTTCTTCAAAATTATTTTATTTATCATCAAAATTAAAGAAAAATCCTGATTCACAAACACTTAAGTGCATGGCAAAGTTCCCAAAAACATACCATATTTACTTTCCTATTTTATTTCTGTTTCCCTCACTAGATTGTAAGTTTGAAAGAAGAGACTGTGTTCGTCTTTGTATTTCCCTGTGTCTTTAGCATGTAATTTGCAAGTTAGAGGTGCTCAAAATATTTTTTTGTAAACTATACCAAATCAAAGATGAGATTGTTAATAGAGATTTTAATGGTTAGGTGGCATCAATAGACAAGAAGTTATTATTATTGGCAAGGGTTTTATGGATACATATTTAAATTGCACACTAAGAGACAAGCCCCAAATGCTATAAGCACTAGTGTCATGGGGACTAATAGGTACTTTTGTCAATTAATCCACAATATTTTCTTTAGGAAAATAGGACTCTGTCAGACAATTGCTTTTTTGTCCCATTTATTTCGGGGAGATTGTCAAGAGAGAAGAATATCTACTTTTCATTCAGTTGCCTTGAGACAAATTTGCAAATAAGATTGTTTGCAAATAGGAAAAAGTGGTAATTTAGTTTTAGCTTCGTAATCCTATGAGGAGACTTATCTTCAACATTTCGTCATTTGTTTGAGAATTCTTAGTGAAAAATTCTGAAGCTGTGGACTTTGCTTATTATCTTTTCCAGAATATACATGCCTCAGATGGAAAAGTCCACTTTTAGAGGAGAAATAATAATATATAATGTGTCCTTGGTACTTAAAATTCTCTCAGACTTTTTATAAGCCTGTAGAAAATTACATAATATGTAATTAAAATTATATAACATGTAACGTTTCAACAATCATTTTTTTTTAAATAAAATACAACTCCAAAATAGAATTTACCAAATCTTCCTTTTATGCATATATCTTCTAACAGATTCTTCCTTTTAGCCCTGGACAACATTTTATCCCCCAGTACAGCCCACTGTGGAACATTCTATAGTCTAAATCTCATGGAATGCCAACCACACTCCATAACTCCCAGTAATTGCCTTTTATTTGCCCAAAACACACATATCCACATATTCTGTTCTTTCCAGGCACCAGAGCAGCAATCACAACGTTTCATTCAGCTTCTTATTCACTGGCTCAGTTGAGACCTTACGTAACTCTTAAATCCAATTTGTCTAATTATGTGTTTTCTGGCATACCCAGCTGTGCATTTGAACTGGTTGCTCCTTTTGAATAGAAACCTGGATTATACTTTGCTGGGTACAGATTATGTGTGTGTGTGAATACACACACATATGCACATGCATGCACAAATTAAGGGAAAGTGTTTGTAGGGGTTGCTATGCTGACTTAATGACTTCTGCATTGTGCATAGCCCTAGAAGAATGGTATTTCTCTAAGCTCTTATTGGTGGCCCAGCATTTTGCAGAATCTTTCAGCATATGTAAAAACTTTACAAGATCTCTGAGAAGCATTAATCACATTGTTAGCTAACCCCCAAACAGGAAACTTGCTATATTGTGAGGATGGGGATTCTGTCATGAAAAATATACATATCTGTAAATTCAACTGAGCAAATTTAATTAGGATGAAAACTATAAAAGAAAAACAAGTCAAAATGACCTTCAGATCTGTATTGAAAAAAGGAAATAATATTTCCATGACCTAAGAAGTTGAAAAAAGAAAATGAACACATGTGAAAGATGAAAAGTACATAAATGGATAAAAATTCTGTCCTCAACATATTGATTGATAGTTGAGATTATAACCACAATAGGAGAAGGTTTCCTTGTGTGTTTATTGTTCATTAGGAAAGCCTTTCCTCTCTTGGATATCCTTAAGATCACAGGAGCTGAAACTGTCACCTTTCCCCCACCCCATGGTGCCTGTTCGAGTTTAATGAGAAAACATAAAAGATAGGATCCTTACTGAAGAAGTTTTGCTGCATTTAACAAATTGAACCTGTAAAAGACAAGATAAGTGGCTAGCCATTGCTGAGGCTAAAGCTGTTGACTCAGGGTGCTCATGAGAAAGTTGTGTGTTTAAAATGATATTTCACTTCCACTGTTTCCCAGTTGGACTTGTTAAAAATAAGCACTCCTAGGTCTGAATCTACCTAGGCTGGGACCATGACATTAAAATTTCTAGCATGAGAATTGTTAGGCTTTTCCTGGGAAAACTGTTTAATACATGTTTCACTCAGAAATGTCCCTGGCATGAAAGGGATATAAAGTTAGAAATGTCATCCTTCTCTTGGTTTGAGCTGTCACTCCAAAACCTGGAGAAAAAATCTCCCCTGCACTGCCTATTAGGCTTATGCCAACCAGCCAAATTATAGGTACTGTAGACAAAAAAGTTTAGATAGAACCTGCCAGGAAATGGTCTTTACTTTGGATTTAAAAATTACTAAGCCCTCATTACACCTTGGGTGCCATGTGAAGCACTTTATGTTCATCATGTCATTTAGTCTTCTTTTAGGAGGAGTTCTCTTTTAGGCTGAATGTGCCAGCCCAGTCAATGGTTTAAGTCCTCCTAAGCCAGGTGAACCCCTTTGTCCTTTTATTTGTGGCAATTAAGGGAACCTGCTCATGAGAAATAAGCATGGCTATAAGAGCCCTTCCTTAAGAAAATGGACTTGAGTCTCAGAGATTGAAGGAAATAGGCTGGTCAAGCAAACCAGGGGCCTATTAAACACTCTGTAGGTATCATTATTTCTATTTTACATACACAGAAACAGGGCCAATTCATCTGTCTAAAGTTTATGCTCTTAATCATGAGTCGATTACGTTTTCTCTTCTGACTATATTTTGGTACACCCCACTTCTCCCTGGGCAAGTTTCTCCCATAACTTACAGAAAAAAAAAAACAGCAGCACTATCTCTACCTTCAAGCAGTCATATTGATGACAAACATTCATTTTTCCTAGCCCACCCACCTTAACTTAGTTACTATTCATTCAGGAAACTGAGCTGATATTTATTAAGCAATTTCTATGTATAAAATATCCTGCTAAGAAACATAATCTCTTTTTATTCTGTACAACAATAATATGAAGTAAATAATTCTAAGTGGTTTTCTCCCCATTTTAAAAATGAAGAAATTTAAAATGAAAAAGGATAAATAAGGACCACCACAGAATAGAGAAATGTTAACCCAGTTCTTCCCTTTTCTGAAGCCCCAGGCTATTTTTTTGTGGTACATACTTGGGCATGTCTTTCCCAAGGGACACTTTCTAAGTGTCCAGAGCTTTAAACAGAACCTCAAGTGTCCCAAGACTCCTTCTGATGAGGAACCCCATGAATTCTCATGAAAGAGTGCTGGACATCTGTTCTAGCTCACACGCCCCCCACCCCATTAATTTCAAAAGCACTTGTGGCCTGGAGAATGACCTTCCATCTACCCGGGTGAGCATAGAGAAGTAAATCAAAGCTGAAAATCTTTCACATTAGGAAAGAAAGTCTTTGAATTTCTTTGACATACAGAAATTCTTCAAGCAGTGTTTTTAAATTATACTTTAAAAGAACATTCATTCATACTGTCATGATATTCCTCCTACACAACACTCTCAGTTGCCTAATCAATGGCAGCATTAAAAGACAGAAGAGTGGGGCAGATCAATGAAATCATTCTGACTCATGATATGACTGTGACACAAATTGAGACAAAGTCTGCCTTGCTAAAACACTTTGGTAAATACCGAAATGTTTAGTTAGCTCACCCTAATGACAAAGCATTTGATTCCTCATTTCCTCTTTAGAATAGTACTTAATATTGTTTCTTGTTGGGTTGGGTCCATTTAGTCTCAGAGCAATTATCTCTACAAATGAAGCTGATAAGGAAAAAATAATGATTTTTCCACCATAAATGCTGTTGTTGGGAAATTTAGGAAATTCTGCCAAAGAAACATCTGGTGTTTGACCTGAATCCCTGTCAATCAAACACATCAACTTTTTTTTTTCAAGCCAGTGCTTTTAGTTCCAAAGAAGTCCACAGTAGAATTTGAATATATGGACATTGAAAAAGTGAACTATTCCTAAAAGGATCAAAAGAGATTGACCAAAGCCAAGCTGAGAGAGAAGAGGACTCCTATACAAAAGCACTCTGAATGTTACAGTTAGACCCTTGCTACTTCAATAAGTGTTTTATCATTCACTGAAAGTAGCATAGATCATGAGTCTCCTATGTTTGCATCTCAGTACCAAAAAAGACCACATACTCAGTGATCTTAACAGAAGCAGCACTGAGTCATACAGCCTGTAAACACATCTAAAAATGGGTGATTACTCTTTTCTTCTTCGTGCTTATTTCAACAGCAATTTTCTCAATTTTTTCAGAAGGTCACCAGCTTGTAAAAATCTAAGGAGGACCATGAAAAGAACCAGACCTTTAGTTTTCCAAACACAATCACTAGCATAAAGAAGTCATAAGCAACAGCTAGTTAGATGTCAGTTGAAAGGTTTATCCCCCATAGCCCCTCTCAAGGATTTTCACCAGTTGCTTAGCCTTACTACCTAGTCACTCACTGTAGAGAATAGTGTCCTAACAAATTGATGACCATCACCTCATCGGGATCTGGACACTGACCAATAGGATTTACCCATTTTCTATGCTCATCCAGAGGCCCAATCTCACTACCATGCTACCTACCATCCCTTCCTTCTCATAGAATGACCAGGCCTTCTACTTTTCAGAGTTCCCCAAATTCCTGCCCTAAAGCTCAATAAATTCATACCAAGTTTGGGTTTTTAGCACAAAAACAAAACAAAAAAAGCCAAAGATATTAAATTGAAATTTCAGGTAGCAATATGAAATACTTACATTAAATTATATTGATTACATGTTTGAAATTTCATTTTAATCGGATTCCTAGATTATCTGGCAACTTTATCCCAATGCACCTTGGATTCCTACCTGCATTCTTACCTACAGATCTGAAATAAAACTCTCATTGCATCATTGTGCTATTTTGGTGGTCCCCCAACATCTTTAAGCAAGACATACCCCTTGTGAGAAAACCATATCAAAACCAGAGCTTCAGTTTACTTCCCTTTTATTCCATCACAATTATTTTTGTGTGCATTTGTTTTGGAGTGCACAATGTTTATTGAACAAACAGTGGGAGCATCAGCCAAAGGGGGGAGAAACACAAGTGAGTCAGAATATGCCCTCGTTCTTTTGTCACCTCAGTTAACTAGTGATTGTTCACAACTAGAGAAAGCAAGAATCCAAGGCACAGAGAGGTGATGCCACTTGCAGCAGAGTTGGACCAGACTGCAGTACTGACTGGCATCCAGACATGTGATCTCTTCCTCTCCTATTGACCCATCCCACAGGCCCAAGGATGGCAACCACTTGGTCTTCAAGACACAGATGGAAAGGGAGGGAGGAAGGAATGGTACTTCTCTCTTTGGATGGATGGGGAAAATGAGGCTAGGGTAAAGTCATCATATCTGCAGAGCCAATGAGATTGGATGTGAATGTTCTATGTGGAACAGAAGTTGGTAGCCCAGCAGGGCAGGGCACAAGTGAACTTGATGGAGGTACCTGTGCGCTACCCGCTCCATGCAGTCTTGAAAGCCATATGAGCACTGTAGACTGACATACAGCATGGCTGAAGCACTTGGAAGTCCTTGCCACTGGCACAGCACATGAAGGGCTTGAGGACTGAGTGCAGATTATGTGGCTATGCAGCAGCAGTGGGCTTGGCAAAGACACAACACATTCAGGGAAACTATAGTCCTGGCTAAGACCAGATTCTTCCCAATGTGCTTTGCTCTGGATGGCTGTGGTACTCCTTCTCCAGCTGTACCATGTGCATTATTCAGAGAAGTTGGTTTTTGATCATGAGCAGATGGTGGCCCAGCCATGGGGGTAGGGGCCCCACCACTGAAGAATGGAGTTGGAGGGGGGCTTTTACCCTGGTGAAAAAGAGGAACTTTGACAGATGATGGTTCCTTAAATTTTGAAGAGAAAGACTTTGGGTGGGGTGGATCAAGATGCAGCAAGAAAAGGAGATAACAATGTATTTGTAGTTTCCCAAACCAACTATTGTATAACTCTCTATATACCTTCTACTCTTTTCTTAAAATTATATTTACAAGTGTAAATTTATATTTCCTGCTTATTGCACATATTTTGTTTCAAAAATAAATTACACTGAACCCACTGTTAGCTTATTTGCATTTATAGTCTACTGTATATCTAGAAGCATTCCTCACATTGCTGGAAAACCTTCAAACACCTGATTTTTAAGGGTTCATAGTTTTTGCTGTATGAATATTATATTTTTTTCTTTATTAAACACTATTTAGAAATGTTTGTGTCAAATGTTTCAAATAATGCTATAAGAAAAACCCTAAACAAATCTTTGGGCACCACTTTGATAAGGCCCTTTGACAAGATCCTTAAAGAATTTTAGCAAAATTTATGTGCATTTGGAAGGTTTTGGGTAGTCAATGTCAATTTATCAATTACTGAAGTTTTAGCATTTGATGCATGGATACCTGGCAAGTCACTCATATCATTTCTTCTGGAGGGCTGCCTTGCCTGCTCATGTTTACCCCTTACAAGTCAACCCTGTGAACTTGACTCTAGGATTTTAAGCAGGCCTGCCCCTCTAAGTCCCCTTTTCTCTCTCTGTCATAAATTTATTTATATAGTTGCTGCTAAGCATCTGTTTTTAGAAATGACTTAAGTTATCTGAAACCCAGTGGTATCCCATCACCTTTGGCTAGTTTGAATTTCCTCTATTGTATAATTGTTTGTAATACAGCCCCCTTATTTCTCAAACCACTGACCCAAAGTGTAACACGCCCCACAGTTGCTGACATGTAAAATCTAATGGTTAACACCAGAATAACATAAATAAGTTCCCAACTTTGCATGTGTTTTCTTTAAACTAGCCCAGGATAATGCCCAGGGGCCCTAATAAAGTCACAGTCCCACAAGTCCTCTCCTCCTCTCACGTACCCCACCCACTGGTTGGCTCCCTGACATCTCCAGATGTCTCTCAATCTCAACTTGGTATCCAACCTCTCTGGGACTTGTAAGTAAGGAATTTCTTCTGTCTCATGCATTTTTATTTATATCTCATCTGACTGACACACCTGAACCTCATACTTCTTTGCTGAACCTATGTCTAATACAATTTTCCTCAGCAGAGCTAGTCTAGCAATGGGTAGAGTACCTCATGGCCTCTCTTGAGGGAGACCTCAAGACCAAATTAGAGAGAAACCATAATAATAAAAAGCACAGGATTCTCACAGTATTATGATAATTGGCTCACCGTGGGTCTTTCTCACCAGCCTGTTATTATTGTAATCGTATCTTCCATTTATGTATCTAATCCCAGTACAGCAAGATTTCTTACACATAGCAGCATAATTATTGTTCAAAAAAAGGTTGAATAAATATTTTAGTCTGATATTTCTTTCCAAATCAAAAACTGTCTAATTTTTATGTACTATTATTTCTGGTCAACAAAAGAAAATTATTGAACATTTAACAGCCCTAACCATACTATTGTCCTAAGAAAGATGATTAAGACATACTCTGTGCCTAGGACAGTTTATGACCTAGTGAGGAAAGAAAAAAAAAAAAACCTTAAGTGTCTGAATATAGTAAGTACTATGCGAACTGCATATCTAAGGAAAAGAAGGGCTATCTGTTACCCCAGTTCTCACTTCACTCCTGCTCCTGTCTGTGCCTTTCACTTGTATTCCATGTTTACCTTTAATACTTCTTGAGTTTATAGCTGTCCTTTTGCTCTCTGTGGCTAAACTTAAAATTGGAAAGATCAAATGGTAGCATGGTAGAAGATGATCGTAAGCTGTACATGACATGTCAGTTCATATAGAAAAAAATGTAAAGAAAAACTCTTCTATTTTTAAAAGTCAATTTTCTAAAGATCTCTTCAATGGAAGGTGCACTTCTTGCCTTAGATCTATTAGGACTCAAAAGAGACACCCAGAGTTTAAAGTTAATGGTATTTTCCTTAGAAGATATTCCTGGTTACTCTCATATTTTATTCCCCAACTGTCTTCCTGAGTTTTTCCCACCTTGCTCAGATTTTCCTGAAATGCATATGAGAATAAAACAAAGCAAAAAGGTAATCTCAGTTTTTACAGAGGATTTCTTCACTGAAACCTAGCTCCTTTTCCACCGGATTAATTTTTTGGCCACTTCCAACTGAAAATGTGATTCCATAAATGGCTGATTTTTCTCTTGATCCCAAATTACCCCTGGAGCCCCAGACAGTCATTGAAATCTCAACTCCCTAAATTCCCCTCAAAGCCTTCTATACATCCAGTGAATTCATCGCCTTGTGGTTCTCCAGAGTATACAACTCAAGTATCTACCTTCATGTCAGCCAAATGGTTTTCTCACCTCTATTCTTGCAAAAGTTCTACCCCCACAATTCTGTCATTTCTATAACTGAGGAGTATGACTTTAGAGAGAAGAAAAGGATACCCACTGGTTTGGTGTCAGGTAGATATGTCATCCTACCTATTTCTGGTGACCTTCTGTTTCTTCTTTCCAAATGATTTTGCACTGTCTTTTTGTTAAACACCAAACTACTAGAAATGCTGTGGTGAAGGGAAATAGGATCAAAGACCAAAAGCAAGTACTTTCTGGTGTAACTGGTAACTCATGAGTGGTGACTAGTTTGCATTGCCAGTCTTGATCATCATGCTTGTAAGGTGGTGGTGTTGGCAGGACATTTTCTATTTTATGTATATATTTTATTTTTATATATATTATTTTATTTTTATATTGCATAAATATACTATATATTTATATATTGTTTTATTTGTATATTTTATATGTATTTTATACATATTATTTTTATATTTTATATATATATTATATATATATTTGTGGAGACTTGTCCCTCATTCAGAACAGTGACAAGAAATTGCCAGATTTCCATCAACAAAACTGGAGACTAAATAATATATCTTTATCTACTTGTGTAAAACATTTGTAAATCAGAACTATTATTAAGGGTCCCGTAACCCTGAGAGTTTTGTTTGTTTTGTTGAACACTGTATAAGATACATTTGTCAAGAGTGTACAACTTTAAGGCCCTTTCACTATCCTATACATAGTGTTAGAACTGTATGTTTCAGTGGCCAAACTAAAATACACCTTTGAGGGCATTATCTGTCATTTGTTACTGAATTTATTTCATCATGCAAGAAAAAGAAAATAACTACTACACAGTGTCACTTACTTTAAAAATAAACCAATGTTCTGGCAGCATTGCTTAAACAAGAGAATCAGTTCACCTGTACAGAATTTTGAAATGAGTTTTACTCCCCTGGGCAATAGCAAAAATAACTTAAAAAATCAAGTGTTACTCCTGTACCTTTCCAGATAGTAGACATTAAGAGCCCAAACTTTGAAATTAGGAAGACATGGGATTAAATTCCAAATCTTCTACTTGTTAGCTATACAAATTTATTAATTCCCCTAATCCTCAATTTCCTCACCATTGCAATGGGGATACTAGCTACCTTGTTGGGGGTCTTCTGCGAATTTAAGAGTCAACCCCATGCGTTAAGCATGTGGTAACTGCTCAATAAATGACAATTGAACATCATACCATGATAAGTAACCCAGTGTGGGTATCATGTGGGTTTAGATGTTATATAAGTCACTTGTTTTCAGGAAGACTTTTTGTCTCAGTCCTGTTTAAAAGAATGGTTTCCCTTGGTCATTTGTGATTCTTGTTAGTTTTAAGATTATAGACAAAGACAGAAGCACTGCCACAGCAAGATTTCCTGTGTCCAGAATTCCCTTGCTATGTATATGGAAGTCTCACAAAAATAAAAATCTATATTTTTACCAATAAAAAAAAACATGAAGAAATTTGAGCAAAAGCAATCTTCAACAGATGAAAGCTTCTTAGAAGTTGAATTTTACAGAAATACCTTAAATGTTAAATGTTAATCCATAGATACATGAAAGAAACATATTTTCACCATGCCCAGTGCAGAAAACCAAAGGTAGGAAGCACATGGCCAGAGTAGGATATTTCCCTGAAAAACTCATTGAGCCTCATAGCAAAATACTCTTTCCTAACAGCCTCACTCAGGATGTTTTAGGTAAGAGAAAGGAGAAGGTAAACCCACACTGGCATACCAGGCCTGGAGATAGGGACTAATTTTAATAAATCAGAATGGGACATGAAAATGTCAACTTAATCAAGCATTTAAATTTTATTAATCAAGCCTAATTTTTATGAGTGCAAATAATCACTGAAGCTGGACAAATTTGTTCTCGATTGCATCAGAAACATAATTTTAATATTTAATGGACTGATGAATTTAAATGGAGAATTATCTTTATGAAACATGCTCTTCATAATTTGCCATTAAATGAGAAATAAAAAAAATCAACATAAATCTTACATAAAGGTTATTTAACTAAATGTTGGTACTATAAATATTATAAATGCATTATGCACTAATTTAGCAATCACACAGTACACTACATAAAGCAGAAATGATAAGTGGACCAGGCTGGCTTTTGTGAGACTGTAGAAAGAGCTCTGTGTAATATTATGGAAAGCTCATGCTATAACCATTGTATGGGATTGTGTGGGTTTCCTGAACTTTCTTTTCATTCAGGCTTTTATGCTACCATTAACCACAGACATTTTTTCCAGTCCAAATGCAGGTCCAAACCCACTAGAGCTTTCTTTCTTTTGTGAATACTATCCTCAATAAACTTATATTTTATCACTACTTTTTTTAGAAAAGACATAAGCAAATAACTGAAGTCTCTCTTGATTTTTTGACATTAAAATGCTCAATTTTGAAAGTTAAATTTTCTGACGTAACATTCTTATATCTCAACATTTTAAGTGGAAAAATTCAATTTAATGTCAGAATGTTTCTCTGTGAATGAACACACATTCCACTTACCCCCTCCACACCCCCCAACATATTGCTTAAAATGGGTAGTTGCTGTGAATTTTCATTAAAAATGAATCAGACTTAACAGATTAGTATGCTCCAAAGTGTGCTAATATTAATCTCCAAGATAAATGTTTGTTTTCAAAATTCTTTAAAGATCCCCAATATCCCCAAAGTGTAGTATTTACCTGTAGAACATGTGCTATACCTTTACCTGAAAAAGAATTTCTCACCTATTGCAGCTTTAATACTCCCAAATGTGTCTGATGAGGTTAGAGCAAGAGACATATACAAGACCTTAGCAGAACATGGACTCCTACAGAGATCACAGCAGTCCCTTTTCTTGCACTGCAGAAAACGCATTAAATAAATAATGCAAAGCTTTCATTAGACACCTTATAATGTAAAAGTTTCTAAAGTTGTTCTCAATTTGAAACATTTTAACTTGTACATTTTTTGTTAAAAAGCTGTGGTTCTCAAATGGAAATCTGGCTTCATACATAGAGGCTTAAGGAAGAAATTTTCTTTTTATTTGAACTGTTCGTTCTTCATAAATAAAAACATTTTGCTTTAAAAACATTAACTTTTATAAAATAGGTTTGGAATGTCTAGTTATCTTTTAATTTTACTTACAAAGCACATTAAACAACTCAAATTTTTTTGGCATTTTGTATAGTTGTTTTAATATCTGACAAGAGTTTTAAGAAAGCGTCATTATTTTAAAAGCACACCACAGGTTAATAGCTGACCTGTTTTTTCCTACTTAACCAAAGTAATTTGTAATATACTAAATATGCCAAGATTAGGTTTTTCCTTCAAGCAAAAAATACAATACATTGGGAAGCCTTTAGATGGAGACAGAGTTCAAATAAACACTAGATTTCTGTTCACAGTGCTTTGTGTAAGTCTAAGAATAGACATTTAAGAATACTGAGAAGGAAATATGAAAAGAAATTCATTTAAGATGCTTATTCTGATTATAAAATTTATATTGGCTATTGTTTAGCCTTTCTTAATGGAAGGTTTTTTCTGCATTTTAAGTTGACACTGAAGAAAATAAATGGTTACATACTCTTGGCCAGTGAAGTAAATTTAGTGTCCTTGCACCTTATAGTAAAGCATATTATACTGCAAATAAGAATGCTGTTGATGATGCAGAATACAGGCTGTAATCAGTGGCATGAATCAAAAGTCATCTGATAGCCACATTAAAGCCACATTTCCTATTAAGAATCAGACTAAATTACAACATGGCACTTCCCAGAATGAGCCAAGGAAATGCATTCTGAAAGAAGAAATAATTGTATTTGAGTGTCTCTGTAAAAATCAGGAAGTGTTTTAGCAATAAGTACTAATGCTTTTCTTTTTAGTCTGCCTTCTTTTGTATTGCAATATATTCAGCCTCACTGGAAAGACTATCACACTAATTATTATTACATCTAGTAGTTCAGTTATCTTGATGACTACTGTAGCTGAAATACTTCAAGGTCAAATCCTTAATAGCGTGAATCAGTCCAAGCAGCCATCATACATGCAGTTGCTTTTGTGATATACTGGATAAAACAGTATATCCCAGATCTGTTTATGAATATTATTACTCTTACAAATGTGGACTAGATTATACGTGTAGTTCAATTGTACCATTCATTTTGCAAAAGTTACTTCTCAAAAATCTTGTGAGAAGCAGATGTCTGTTTTAAAAAAAAATATCTGCAGAAGTACATCCATAATGATCTTATTGACCACAAAAGCCTTCAACCCAACCTCTGGTACCTTCAGATGATCCAAAATCATTTAAGTGGTTCTATGCATCTTTCCAATTCACAGACATTTCATAATTTCAAACAGTACTTACACTTGTAATAAATCCACTGACATGCAAATGTGTGCTCTGTGTGGTGTAGACACACAATGATACAATAAGCTCCAAATCATGTTGAAGAGTACCACTCTCCCCTAATTCTTCCATATCTCTATGGTGGAAACAGGCATTTAGTTTGTAATGTATCCAAATATAAGCATCTGTACACATTCGGATGTTCTATGAATATGAAATTAAGTATGAAACTTCTTTCTTTTGTGACAATTTTCTTTAATATTTTAACTTTGCATTTGCACATCTGGACAGCAATGATTTCTTCTTTAATTTAAATGTGTTGCTTTTTTATAGACTGTGTTTTAGAAAAGCAATTTGAATCGTGCAACTGTTCATTCTGAACAGAGCAAAACATCCATTTAATTCAAAGATTATTTTCAAGGAAAAAAGTAGAAATACAAAAGAAACCAGTTTGTTTCAGCACTGGGTTTTGAGGGGGCTTGGCTTCACATCACTCAATTCTTATCTTAACAAGATGAATATAACTTAGATTCTTTTCGTTCTTTTTTGTTTAGGTGGATTTGAATAAGAGAAAAATGATATTCCTGGAAAGTCAGAATATAAAGTACTTTAAGAATTATCCAAGGACCTTTTTAACCTGCTCTGGTCGCTTTAGTCTAAATGTGCACCCTAAATTGATATTGAAAAGCAATAATTATTATCCACTGTTTCATTATGATTTTAATCCTAAAGTTTACCTGAATCCACTTTTTATCATACTTTTATTGTGTTGATGTTCCTTTAACTGCTTTCTCTGGTCACATCTGTATATATCATTGATGGAATGATTCTAAACATGTCATATTTTCATTCAGATTTTCAACATCACTATTCACATTTTCATTCAAATAACATTTTATCTCCTTGAAAATCACGGAGTTGTGTTGGATTACAATTAAATCTTACAAAATTAGAAAAAAATTATATAAAAGATATTCTGTAGAGGCAATTTTGTTCCCTTTTGGAAATAGATTCTTAAACGTATAGCTACATATTATGTTTTATATCTTAATGACAAATGTTCAGCAAATATTGGATATGGAAGAAGAAATATTATGCTTTTTAAAATAATGTTATCTGCTTATTCTTTGGCTGTAATGTAGCTGGCACACTGCATTTGGGGCTGTCTATGTGTGTTTTTTAAAATGTCATCTTTATTAGTATTACATTCAAGGAATAGTACCAGGAATCTGTTCTTTCAAGACCTTCCTCCAGTGTGTGGCATATAAGTCTGTGACGAGCGACATTACAGAAGGTCATGTCACTTTTAACTGCTTGCATTACATCTTTCTGATTTCCCTAGTGCCCTTCCTTTGTTTGATTAATACTACTTGCTTTCAAGCAAGGTATCAGAAAGCATAATTTGGAAAGAGAATTCCAGAGCTGGTCTGAGATATTCCCTTTTAAGAAAAAACAAAAAAAAAACCCTGAACTTTGCAAACGTATCTTTTCTACCAACTGAATTTTTTGTCATTCCTTTCATCTTTCCCCCTGTAAGGAAGTGTGTGTGTGTGTGTGTGTGTGTGTGTGTGTGTGTGTGTGTGTTATTAAATCATTGCTGACAAATGCTTGGGCAATTGGACTTGCAATATTGAAAACAAAACTATGTCATTCTTATTTGGTTTTATTTGGAGAGGAAAGGGCTTGAATTTGAGAGTAGGTCTCCTGTATTTTTATTTGTTTTCCTAAGTTAAGTGTTAAATTCCAGTACTCTCTTTTTAAGTAGCAGGTGTTAAGTTCTCTAGGAAAGATTACATTTTATGCAGTCATTAAATGCACTTCTGTGACATATACAGGTTTGTTTTGTTTTTGTTTTCTTTCTCAGTCCTGGGATTGAACCCAGGACCTCATACACGCTAAGCAGGCACTCTACCACTCAGCTACATCCCCAGCCCTACACAGTTTATTTTTTAAAACACAGTTTGTGATTTCTATGTCCATTGCATTTGGCTGGAGCTCAAGTCTTAAAGCTCAGCTTCTGAGACACTCTTGCTCTCAGAGCTGTCCATTTCACTAGGCCACTAAAGCCTGAAAACTAGTTGTAAAAAAGCAGCATCATTTTAATTTGGAATCTTTACCCAAACTTCTTCTTGTGCCTGTATGTGTTTTCCTTATTTTCAGTGAAAACATGAATCAGAACTTTGTCATTGAGAACAAAAGATATTCTGCCCAGGTTAAAAAAAAGGATGCAATTTAATTTCCAAAAATCAGTGTTAAAATATTAATTTGATGTTATTTTATCAATAGCTAATATTTTTGAGAACTTCTTTTGATACAGGAACTGTGCTAAACACTCTACAGACATGATCTCCTTGGACTTTAATCAGATGATCAGGGCTTTATCATCTCCATTTCAAGGCAACTTAAGCTTCACCTGAAAAAAATATAATGGCGGGGGGGGTGCATTCTGAAGCAGCTAAAAGGTATCAACAGGAAACGATCTGTATTATAAATCCTCACTTTTAGATGTTCATGATATAACATTAAGGAGGCACTAGAGGAGGGGAAAAGCCCTCACTAGAGCGCTAAAACACAACACAAAGGCCTCTCACTAACACAACACTTTTCTGCCAAATGTAAAAGCAAATGGTTGTATTGGGTGGTTCTGGCTGCACATTTGTGGAGCAATTGTGCGTAGCCAATTACCCACTTGTGCAGGGAAAGAACAGTTTGGGTTTTGCAAATGAAGAGCCTGATTCTGTAGGCTTCTTTGACTCATACTTGAACATAAGAGCCACAGCTGATTTACAAAGAGTGTAAATTACGCTAGTAGTTTGTTTTATGGTTCAATCATACTTGGAATTTTTAAAAATTAATTTGGCCTTAGTAGATATCCCCAGATCTTAAAGATTAAATATTCATGGGTTATATTTCCAGGAAAAAGTTTGAAAGCATTTTGAATATTTGCCTTTATTAAGTTGATTAGGTATAATTCTTTCGAAGTGAGCTAAGTCAGGTTTGTGAGATAAATGATAGGCACTTTACCAAAGAGTGTGTTCCAAGATATGAAGGATGGATGATGCAGTCATCTATCCACTAGATCAAAAAATATTTCTTGAACACCTATTATGCAATCTGCTAGATACAATTTGACACCATTCTGCCTTTGTAGTATCTGCAGTAGGATGCTAAGTACTGTAAGAGGAGGTATATGATATATTTTTAATAACTAGTTATATATAATACTTCTTGAGTTTAGTCAGAGGAATAAAAGGAGTAAAAGAATATTTTATTTTCTTTGACATATTTGATATGACTGCATGGATAGTTTTAGCAATAAAAAAACTTCATTTAAATCCAAAACTTTAAAGATAATTCTTTTGTGTATATACTTGGGGATTGAACCCAGAGGTGCTTTACCACTGAGCTACATCTCCAGTCCCTTTTATTTTTTAATGGAGACAAGGTCTCACTAAGTTGCTTAGGACCTCACTAAGTTGCTAAGGCTGGTCTCAAATTTTCAATCTCCCTGCTTTAGCCTCTCAAGTCACTGGGATTACAGGTACATGCCACCACATCCAGCACCTAAAGATAATTTTATTAGAAGTAGAAAATAATCATTTTTTTAAAAAATCTGGCAAGGGTTAGGTGAAATCTTGATGTAACACAATGCATTGAAACACTGTGGCTTCTTTTCCTTTCTAAACCTCCATCACAAATAGCCCAATAAGGAATAGCCTGGCATACATCTCCTCAATTACACATTGTCATTACTAATGTCTGTATATTTGTGATGCACATAATTCAGGTTAAAGAAAGTTAAAAATTAATATGATGGCTTATCTGCTGTTTACATTCCATAGAGCCTATATGAGGCTAGACAAGTACCTATGTGTTGTTTCTCTTTGTATTTTCACATTACCTAGAATTGTGTGCCTTGGTTAAGGAGGTTTACAATAAATGCTTATGGAGTGGCTGAAAATAGTTAGAATATCAAGAGTTCGTATTTCCTGTTTAGGTCAACCACAATTCAAATTGCTTTATATGTTCCCAAAGTTGTATAAGCACTCAACATACATTGGAAAAAGTATGTTGGGCTACTATGATTCTTTTGAAGTGCTGATGTCAAAATGAAAGACCACAAAATCCTACTGTTGAACAGAAGATGTTATGTATGACATTAAATTAGAAATAATTTGACAGTTTTTTAGATAGTTTAGTTTTATATTGGTTCATGAGACCTGGAAGTGTGTGTTTGGGTTTTTTTTTTTTAAATCACTGAATGCTTTTTGAATATTTCAGAAAAATATTAGGAATAACTGAGAATTCAGATATGTCATCTCAGTTTATACAATCTTTGCATAATACTGTCTTGGTGATTGAAATTTTCACTCATAAGCTATTCCTATTTATATCAAAAAGTCTCCTAAAAGAAGGACTAGTTGTCTTTATCTTCCAAAGTTACAAGCTTTGAGAGAAATGCTCTCAAATATGTGCTAACTATTTAGAGATACTCAGATTGGATTAGGTAAAAAACACAATAAAAATTTAGAAAGTATATAAAATGTTATATACAAGAAGTTGGAACTTACCTGAATAAGAATCCCAACTCTAGAGGGTTTATTTTTTATGTTTTTAATTTCCCTGGGGTGCACGTGTGTTTGTTCATGTAAGTCTATAAAGTCATAAAAAAAACTTTAATGAAATCCCATTCTTAATACTGGCAGTTATATATTGACCAAAGAAAACGAAAATTATTTGGCAAATCCAGAATGACTCTTCCATTCTACCAATATAGGTGAATTAGGAGCCATTAAAAGTGCATATGCATATCCACTTGTCTGAGTTAGGTGCATATATTATGCACATTTGATTATAGAATGCATTTCTAAATTTCTTTTACTAACTATCCTCACAATCTTTGTGTAAAATCACAGAGCCAAAATGAAATATTCAGGTAATCCACAAAACTGAATTGAAGTTTGAACTATAAAAGACATTTAGTTTTACACCATAGGCCATCAGCATGAATCGATTTTTTTTAATCTAAGAGTTTAGCAAAAAGTAAATTAGAAATAACAGAGCTGCTTCATGCTTAGTTATCTAGTTCTAAATTTAGAGTGCCTTATTAATATTGACAGCAGAATAGGTAGAAAGGAGATTTCCTGATGTAAAGCATCCTCCAAATTGATGTTAGTTTGCCTTACACATATTTCAAATTCTTTGTCACAAAACATTTTGCATGAATAGGATTCCCTTGACCGGGCTTCTGTTACCTGATTTTAAACAATTAAAGACAGCCTTTTTCTAATGTCCATCTCTAGATCAAACATTCCTTCTCCAGTGCATGTGTTTCAAATGTTAATAAAATTTTCATTTCCAAAAGGTTCAAAATGACAGGACAAAATTCTGTCCTTTAGGAGCACAAAAACAACTTGTGTTTCTGTCTGCAGGTAGTGGAGGACATGCTAGAGGACGAGGAAGAAGAAGATGACAAAGATGACAAGGTAATTATCTTTCCCAGCACTTGGGTACCTGGGGATGGGGAAATGTAGACATGACACTGTTTTCACAGACAGTTAAAAAAGGAGTTGAAGTGTTTGAGTCCAGAAAATTGGACAGTGCTGTTTATCATCCTAACAATGCCACTGCATGTTGCAAAGAGGGAGAGAGGGCTATAAATCCTCTTCGCTTTTGTCCAGAGCTGGGTCAAATATTTTTCTGCAAGGAACAAAAAAAAAAAATAAAATAAAATAATTCAGCTTGTCTGGAACTTGATAGCTCTCGTGAAGACAACGGCAGTGACAACTGTTTTTGAAGGGCAAAAATTTGTCCTATCTTGAGTATTACAAATGGTTCTATGCTTTGGGGGAAGAGGGGAGTGAAAAAATCAGCAGCCTTGCATGAGTTGAGCATAGATATTGCCTCTGTAATTTTCAAAGAATTGCTCAGCAAAAGAACACGTGTGTGGAGCACTCAAGAGGACATTTAAATAACCCTGGTGTCCAGTGGCCTTGTCTAGATTTGGAATGACCCCACGGCTCCTCCATCAGGGAAGTCCATTCAGGCTGAGGCTCCTACTTCAATTGCTGGTGGGCTTGGGGAGGCTGACTACAGTAAATAACAGCTAGTTTCTGGGACTGCTTGGATTGGTTGTCCCCTGGGGAGAAGGGACAGCTAGGGGGAAGAATTAGAATGACCTTGCACCACTGCAGCTGTGGCTGGTATTGGAAGAACAGCTTTCTATGGCCATTTGTTACATCATGACCTCTGTGATTTCTATACCTAAAACCTACAAAGTCTTAAGGTGAAATCAGAGGCAGGGAGAGAATATCATTATTTCTTTGCACATTGTTTGGCAAATAAAGCCAGATTTTGACCTTCACCAGAATCTGACTTCTGTTATAGTAAAGCAATGAAATTTTTTGAAGGAGAAAAACAATGTATCTCAATTTATGCCCTTGACCTTTGGTTCCAATAGAGATATACAGGTATGTCCTCAAGTATTTGTTTTGGAAGCAAGCACTAGAGGTGTCCAAAAAAAAAAAAAAATCACAGCGATTAGTTAACCTCACAAATGACTCTTTTCCTGAATAATATTCAGTGCTTAAAGAAAATAAACATACACATGCGGGCTTTTCCCCTCTTCTCCCTTCTAATGTTATTTCAAACATTTTTGACAGAGCTTTTATGTGAAATTTTTCTTCTGTACATCATTCGGTTATTAGCAACATCATCAAACATAAACTAACAAAATCTTCTTCCTGCAAAAAACACATATGTGCTTGTTTTTAATGTTAAATAACATGAGCATACACTTCTGGCAATAAATGATATGATTTATTGTTAAGGTCAGTTGTGGAGCTGTAGAGAGATTGTATTTTAACTCAACATGCCAGCTCTGAATCATCATTTCTCTGCTGATAAACACTGAGCTGCCATCCATTTATGGCCATTTCCCCTTGCTTGTTGCTGCTTTATTATTAAAGCCACCATAAAGATCCATCCCAGCAGCAGGCGTTTCCCCAGAAATGTTAATAAATGGAAACCCTTGGTGAAGTCTAGTACTTCAATGTCCCTGCTTGAAGTCACCCTATATATTTTTAGCCAGCTTGTTGATATTCTACACCTCTAATCTTTCCTTTTTATGGTCATTTTTTTTTTCAACAGAGAGGATGTTAGGCTTGGGAAACAAATACACACCTAGTTAACCAGCTCACCAAAACATAGATGTCAAGTGGAACATGCGAGTGGGGAAACAACTCCAAATCTCTGGAGTAGCATCTATCGTAATCTAGTATATGGTTGTCTGGAATTGACACCCTGGTTCTAACACATTTTCAGATCTAGTTACCAAAGTTGATTGAAAGTGAGTGCTTAGATTACTGCATGAATTCAGCTGTATTCTTCTGTACCGGGTGCCAATACACAGGGTGTTTTCCTTCTGAAAAAAAAAAAAAAATGTGAGCTGATTTTTTTTTCCTAAATGTATTCCTTATTTGGACATCATATAGGTTTTCTTTTCCTCAACCATAATTCAATATCAACATTAAAATTTTATTTCAAAAATATCAAATGTAGTAATTATAGTAGATGTTTAAGCTCTTGCATAATTGAGGAAAGAATCCTAGAGTGGATATCCTGAAATGTAAAGTTTTTGTACCATAAGAAATGAAAACGTGAAAGGATCCTGCAAGTTTCCATTTACTGGCTTCCATCCCTTGACTGGCTCTCACAGCCCTGCATTGTTAAGTCTTGGCTATCCGTGTGTCTGAATGGGAGAAGGGTAATTTCCTACTTTAAAAAATTCATTGGTTCCTCTATTTAAAGTTTGTGTATAGAGTCATGCGTAATGGAATTTCATAAGAAAACAAATGTGTTTTTCACCATACGAGCAGGTACTGACCTCTAGCTCTCATTATTTCTCTGTTTTCTCATATGGTATAATAGTGGGGTCAGGTCAGTGGGTCCTCTTATAGGATAAAAGTAAAAAAGATTAATAAATGTGCCAAAGCCTCATGTTAATTGAACCTGAAGCATATGTTGCAAGTATGTAAAATATGTCCCAGATGTTTCAGCAGGGCTAGTGTCTTGGCTTCCCTGATTACCACGAGGCAGCTATTAGTCCTATAACCTTTGGACTTGGGGGTAAATGGGGTATTACGTGGCACAGAATGAGAGCACCTGTTTTCCATTCAGCAAAGACCCCTGGCAGGCTTTGCCTAAGCCAATCCATATGTTTTCACTTAGCAGATTGTTGGGCGATTATGAAAAGTGTCTTTCTTTAGAGCCAGCATTGATATTAGTCACTCACAATGAAAGGCGAGTCATTGGCTACTTGACAAGGTTCATGCGGGCATAAACTGAAGTCCTTTATCTCATTTGAGCTTCGAGTATTTTCCCTCAGCATAATTATATACATGGCAAAGACACAGGTATAAGAAGTTGAAGCAAAGATTACAATTACTTCACATAATTGCTTTGTAATAGCTTTTCTTCAGTGCTGACTTTAGCACCTGGGAAAGCTTTGGTTGAAGTTGGTTAAAGCTAACTTGTGATTTACCTGCATCTCCATATTTTGAAATTTTTCTAGATTATGACCTTTTAAGTATTTTTCCTTGAATTCTTCCTTTTTATTAAAAGATCTCATCATTATTCAGATGGCCACACACTTATTCTTCATTCTAAAATCCACTATCCACATTTGTTTGAATCTAAAATTAGGTGGCTTCTCTCTTAATCCAATTTCACATTTTTAACAAAGAGAATATGGGTTTTAAATGGTGAGTCTTAGTTATGAAGCATTGACTTGTTAATATTTTCACTTATCTGCATCATACATAACATAGTACATTAGCTCTACGTTAAGCCGTGCTGGAGATGACAATTTTTTTTCTGAATTAAATGTTAGAAAGACATCATACTGTGTATTCAGTTCCCTTTGTAACAGAGTGTTCTCTCAGTCAAAACAACAAAGCCTCAGTTTGATGTGATTTTTGACCTGACACCAAATCTTGCCTTTGTGGTTAACAGAATATCTAAGAAAATAAGGCTGAACTAAATTACCTAGGTGGAGTTAAGAACAGTCATGTAATAGTGTTTTTCTCCACATTATATGTAATAATACAGTGCTCATTCTGCATAATCTAGACCTCTAATTAACGAAGATCTGCCTTCTGTAGTTTAAAAAGTTTAGGCATGCTTCCCATGTGCATCCTACCCTTGTAATAGGATCCAGCTGCAACATCAGGAAGAGAAGACAGAATGCAGGTTTCCCTCAGGAAAAGCATGAATTCAAATGCATGGCATTCTAGTAATGTTTATTGATAAAAGATATTAAAATGTTCAGGCATTTATGCTTACATTGCTTCTCCTTTTTTTCAACGGTTATGTCAAGGTTACTATGTTTCAAGATAACTAGATGCAATGAATGAAACATATCTGAGTTCCTTCAAAATATACAGATTGTTTGCTTTGATTCTTGAAGTCTGTGTTTTCTGGTTTGATTCTCCAGCCGAAACATGTATATAATGTACCCAACATTCATACATCTCTGCATCTTAAATCAACTGTGGGGTTGGGGGCGAAAGAGATAATTCTAAGTGATATGAGAGAAGATTTTAATCTGACAAAATTGCATTTTACAGTTATATTCAGTGAAAAAAAGATGCATGATAGGGAAATGGATCAAGGCTTTGGAGAAAGGCAGAAAGAGAGCAAACAAGAAAAACAGTACTTCCTAAAAAATTTTTAAATTATATTTAACTGGAATACTATTTGTTTATCCATTTTTCTATAGCTGCATAAAAACTGAGCACAACTTAGAGGTGTAAAGCAACACTTATATTTTTAAGATCTTGGTTCAGTAGGTCAGAAGTGCAGGCACAGCCAACTGGGCTCTCTGCTGAAGCTTTCCCCCTTAAAATATGACAGAATGAGTCCTTATTGGAGAAAATTCACTTCCAAACTCATTTAGGTTGTTAGTAGCATTCAGTAGAAAAACTAAAGCCCTTGATTTCTGCTCCTAGCCAATTTCTGTGGGATCTTCTGTCTTTAAATTTAATTTATCTTTGTTGAGTTGAATCTCTCCCATGCTTCAACTCTCCTTCAAGAAGATGCTAGCTCACCAGATTAGACCAGACCCCAGTGATAACCTCCCTTTCTCTCTTTCTTAAAGACAGCTATGCTGTGGAACATAATCATGGGAGTAACTGTCCCATTGTACCCACTATACTCCTAAACCCATCCCCAAACATAAGAATAGGGGATTATACATGACTTATAGACTAAGAGGTGGGAATCTTGGTCTCCACCTTAGAATTCTGTCTACCACAACCATATAGACCCTCCCATGCTGTAGGGTGAAAATGGAACCATCTGTGTTCCTTGGACGTATGGTTGCTGTGTCACAACCTTCTTACAGTAAACAAAAGAGGAAAGCCAATCTGCCTAAACATGTTCTTTTATTGGATAGAAGCATCTCATTGCAGAGAGATAAGCTGAAGTGCACAGTAGTTGTATTGCTGGTAAAATCAATATATCCCACTTGTTTTATCCACTTTTGATCTAAAGCCAGGGGTGACTGGGCAGAGAGTCTGAGGGGTCATTTCTATCCTCTCATTTTTCCCATCTGGAAAAGAATATTAAGAATAAAATTAGTAAAAGGTGGGGAAGTATCCATTCCTTTTTGGGGGACTTTGTGGTGCTTAAGCCCACTGGGCTAACAGCCTACTGATCTCAAGTTTGTATAAACTCTCTATTTCACCCCAAATCATAGGGATAATAAAACTAGAGGGGCCCAAGATATAATCCAATGTAACCACCTTTTTTTTTTTAAATAAGGCACCTGGGGGCCAGGGGTGTAGCTCAGTGGTAAAGCACTTACCTAGAATGTGTAAGGCACTGAGTTCAGTCCCCAGCATCACAGATAAAATAAAAACAAGAGGAAGCTTGTTCAGCCAAAATGAGTATCACAGGTGACACAGACAATAAATGACAGAATAACTGAGACCCAGATTTCCTGACTTCAAATGTGGCATCTTTATCTTTCCTTAAGCCCAGGCTTCCTGGGGCATGGGGTGGAGTATGGAGGCAAATTGCTTCAGACATTGAAGGGCACCTAGTTTGGCTCTATAGCTTAGCTATTGTGAATTTTGCTGCTATGTGTCTGTATGTGTCTGTGTCACTGTAGTACGCTGATTTTTAAATCCTTTGGGTATATACCAGGAAGAGTAATCGGGTCAAAGATGGATCCATTCCTATTTTCTTTGAGGAATCTCCCTACTGCTTTCCAGAGTGGTTGCACCAATTTGCAGTCCCACCATTATTTGTTGTTGTTGTTGTTGTTGTTTTGATGGTGCTAGGGATTGAACCTAGGGGCACTCTACAATAAATGAGCACAACTTAGAAGTATAAAGGGACAACTCCTACCTCCTTTATTTATTTATTTTATTTTTTTTTCTTAAAGAGAGAGAATTTTTTAATATTTTATTTTTTAGCTTTCAGCGGACACAACATCTTTGTTTGTATGTGGTGCTGAAGACCCAACCCGGGCCGCACGCATGCCAAGCGAGCACGCTACCGCTTGAGCCACATCCCCAGCCCCCTCCTTTATTTTTAAGACGGGGTCTGGCTAAGTTGCCAAGGCTTTAACTTGCTATCCTCCTACCTCAGTCTCCCAAGTAGCTGGAATCACAGATGCAAGCCACCATACACAGACTCAGACAAGATCTTGAATAAGTATTTGGGTAGTATGATAAGAAAACTCCCATTCCAGCTGGGGTATGTTTAATTCTGCATTTCCTCTACTTCTCATTGTTCTGCACATTCAGTTATCTTAAGAGATGTGTTATACGTGGAATGAGACTAAAAATGTTCATACCTGGAGCCTGGGAATGTGTAACACAGCATGAAAAAGAGGAATTAAGGCAATAGATAGGATGAGGTTACTTATTAGCTGACCTTAAAATAGGGTGATTATCCTAGATTATCTGAGTGGGCCCATATAATCATTTGTGTCTTTAAGGGGAGGGGGGCATTCAGAGCAGCTGGCAGCTGATGGCTACTTGTGCAGCTATGGCCAAGATCAGAGCTTAGGAACTTTGTAGCAAGAAGAAGAAAAAGCTGCTGCACCAGCTGGACCACCTGAAAGGGGCTCTCCCAGCTGCGTATTGCTAAAGTGATGGACGGCCTGGGGGTCCAAGCTCTCCAAGAGAGCTTGTCTGTAGTCATTGCTTTTGTTCTCAATGTCACTAGCCAGGCTCAGGAAACCTGAGGGTGTTTTACAAGGCAGGAAGAATCTGCTGCCAAAGAAAGCACACGCCTGCACTACAGGCTCAGTGAGCACAAGGAAACCCTGGAGACCAAGAAGCAGCTGTGGAAGGAGTAGATGTTGCCCTCGAGGGAAGAAGGTGGTCAAGGACTGATCATTGCAGCAGCGATAAAACACAAACGGGCTGGAGCAAGGTTGGGGGGCCAGGGACTGCTATGGCTGGCTTTGAAGATGAAAAAGGAGGCCACAAGCCAAGAAGATGTAGGCAGTTTCTACAAGATAGAAAGCACAAGGAAAAGGATTCTCCCCTAGAGTATTTGAAAGAAATGCAGCTCTGCTCACATCTTGATTTTAGCCCAGTGAGACCCATTTTAGACTTAACTACAGAACTGTAAGATAATAAATATATGTTAAGCCACTAGGTTTATGGTAATTCACTAGAGTAGCAATAGTGAACTATTACAGGTACCTTCCAGCTGAATTTTCTATACTGCTTCAAAAGCACTTTATTTGATAGCACTAGTGTGAACTCCTAATTTTTCCTTCCTAACTTATTCTTCTACGTAAATATGGCCACACAGTTCTTCATTCAATATGGAAAGTAAAAACAGTATCTAAAAAGCAAATATCTTTATCCAAATTGTCTTAATTTTTATTTCAGAAAAACTCACCTCAAAATGAGAGGGGGATATTGCCCATCTGATATGGTTGCATACTCTCCTGTTTAGGAGCCTGTGTTTTAAATTGATGAATGTAATGGCAAATCATGATTAACGTCAATTTTCAACAGAATGTCACTTCCTCACAACATTCATTCCATTCCTTAAAACATTTCACCCTACAAAACTCCAGGGCAGTGGTTATTTACCATTTAGAGATAATAAATCCTTTGAGAATCTTAAGAAATTTACAGACTTACTCCCCAGAAGAAATTACACCAACACACTTTTTTTAGCGCCATTTTTGCTGACATAGAAATGGAATTGTTTTTTAGAAATTGAAGTATCTTTATGAAGTCATATTTTATTGCTCTCACCATCTTCCTCAAGACATTAATGTCTATTTCCTCAAACACCTGAGATAAATTCAAATTTTTTCAAGTAAAAAATTATATTAAAAAGTTTCTACAAAAAGACTGATATTTGGCTTGATTTTGATATTATGGAAGGGCTTGGATGCAACAATATGCTTGTTATCTTTGACATTTGTTTGATTATGACTTTCAGTTTCATGGCAGTAAGTGCTCGAAACACCAATTTGGCAAAAGAAAACAGTAACAAACAAATATATGCTATAACTTTAGTAGATGAGGAGTCCTAGAATTCTCCTAGAATTCCCCAAGAATTCTTTCTGAATTCATACAACATTAATGAGATCATCTTTTGAAAAGTCTGCTTCCTTAATGCTTCATGGTTGAAAAATGGATTAAATATTTTTGTGTCTACATTAAGGTCAGTGGAGGCAGAATTAGGTTTCTAAGAGTTGAGGCAGAATTAGCTTTCTAAGAGTTATTTTGTGATTCTAGCTGCTGGCAGGTTTATACCTCTAAACAAATTGACAGCTTTGTCACTTCATCACTTATTCTACTTTGCAGAAGCACTTCTCCAATTTTGAAATATTTGGGTAGATATTTGTGCCCCCTGCCCACCTGCTCTTCTAGAGTGGCAGGTGGGCTAAAGTAATTGAAATAGAAAAAGTTACCTGGATAATTTGGCAAGAATACCCATCAAATAAAGCTAAACTAAGAATAGAACTCTTTCTGGTTAGTTTATTCTGATAGTTGGATTTCCTTTGCCTTAAAAACGAAGAAACTTTTATTTGAAGGCCAATCAAATGTTGCAAGACAGTCCTCTGCAAAGCTAGTTAACTTCTGTATTGCAACAGTGAACTTCCTTTTCTGCTCCCATTTCTTGACAAAAACTCTTGAAATAGCAGTGTGTCAGCCCTGGCTCTCAGGAGGTTGACAACATACAGAGAAATAGACACGATTTTTTCAGGATTGCTGGCAGAGTCGTTGACACTGGCTGACACCACTGCATGTTGAGATGAGAAGAATGTTTCTTCACCAAAGCAGCAGAACCAGATGTGTTGCCAAGCATCACAGATGCTCCATCTGAGCCCAGAGTGCCAAGATTTTTATTCTGCCTGAAAGTTTGTTTGGCAAAGAAATTCTTCACCATGTTAAAGACATTGACTCTGCAGATCCTAAAAGGAGTTCACAAAGTAAGAATTCTTCCGGGATTGTAAAAAGCTGCCAACAGGAGTTGGCTATACAAATAGAGGTATCTATTTTCATTAACTTACATGCAAAAAAATATTAAAGAAATGTCAGAAATTCTGTGATTAGATACAACTCCAAGAAATGTGTGCTTCACCAAATATTTCCAGCAGCATATGAGTTACTTTTCTTGGTGATAGGGTTAACACATAAAAATGCTTCATTATAAGTACCCACTCCTTATTTAAGGGCAAATCCTAAGCCAGGTAAAGTTCCTGTCTAAAAATTGGGACAATTTTATAACAAGTGAAAATTCCACAATGTGCAATAGATTTTCAGAGTAGGCAGTCTGAGGTACTTCTTCAATTAATTGATTCCACGCTTCTATTGGGCAGAATTCTGCCACACAAGTACTGCAATGTTTGTGTTTTATCACATTGCATAATTACAATAAAACCAATAGATATGAAAACTTCATGGTACTAATTTTTCTTTGAAGTTTTCCAACTTAAGCTAGACTCAAAGTAAAAAGATGCATAGCTTATACTCGTGTGAGACAAGTGTGTTTTCTTAGATTCTCATCAAGAAGCTGTTTTAGAAGCCTGAATATTGTCTTCTTACCTTTGGTAGCACCCATGGCAGATTGCGTTATGTTAAAAATATAATTTCTTGCCCACCAGTGTTGGCTGCACAACACACTTTGGCTGACACCTGCCACTTCCAAGAAAAGGTTTTAAGGGCCACCCTGGGCTCTTCCATCTCTTTTCTTTCTGCCATGATACTGGAACTGTCCACAGAAAGGCACTCCTTCAGCCTGAGTCCTGGAATAAAAATAACATGAGGCCAACTCATGGACATATAGTGTGTGTAAAAAAAATAATTCTTTGGTTCTACAAGTCTCTAAGATTTTGAGGTCTTGGTTCTTGCAACTAAACTTTGTCTAGGCTGATGGATCCAGCATCCTATCTCTGCCACTCTATGAATCAGTGATTTAATATTACATTTGACATAGAACAGTCTTTCTTTTTTTTTACAAGAGTAATCAATTTCTCAGAAAGGAACTTAAAATATTTCTTTCCTAAGTTCACAGACCTACCAAACCCCCTGCACCTTGAAGCCCAATCTCAGGTAAAGGTTGAACTACTTTGTTATTGTGTATCTCCCATTGAAAAATGATACTTCATTCCATAAACATATGTTGAGGGACAAGACACTGGGCAGACAAAGACAATATGACACAACATGAGCTTTTCAGAAGTCTCTAGCTGATGGGGCCTTTGGTTATATAAGCCAATGATTATAATACAACAAGGAAAATGTTAAGAAAGTTATGAACAATTTTGGTGAGAAAACAGGAGGGTAACCGTCATCTCAGAATTGTCAGCAAATGTTCCACAAAGGAAGTGGCATTCAGCTTGGGTCTTGAAGTGTGAATGAGCATGTACCAAGAAGGGTGGCATAAAATCAAGGACTGTGTAGTGTAGTAGGAACATAGAGTGCTGCTGATGAGGTAGAAGAAAATGACACTGGAAATGTAAATTTAAGCTCATGAAACTTTTAGCCATCATCTGAGTTTGGATGATATTCTCAAAGTAATAAGAAATGGAACCAAAAGCAGTATAGTTTCAAAGTATGAATTTTCATGATGAAGTTGTGCTTTAGATAGAGAACTTTTGCCCATTAACTAACACCTTTCCAATTCCCCATGTCTCCTACCCTCTCAGTCAGATAGAAGGAATAAGTTCTAGTGTTCCATTACACAGAGGGTGATTGTAGTTAACAATATTATATCATCCAAAATAGCTAGAAGAAAGATCCTGAATGTTCTCACAAAGTAATATGAATACTTGAGATGAAGTGTCCTGAGTTAATCAATAGATGATGTAAAAATGTTCCAGAACATCACACAGTACCCCACAAAGGTGCACAATTATTATCAGCCAAAAAATAAGTGTTCATTTCTATAAAGAACCATGGCAACCAGACAGAGGATGGAATACAAAGGAAATGAGACTTGAAGTAGGGAAATATGCTAGGAGGCACTAAAATAGCTCTGATAAAAAAATAAAGGCATCTTTAAACAGTAATAGTGATAATAGAAACTGATTTGAGAGATATTTTTAATACTAAGTCTAAGATTATTTTTAAAATTGAAGTGAGTAAGGTAAATTTTAGGATTGTGGTTGGCTGAGTTATCCAGCTGAGATGTATTTGTACAGCCCATTCTTATTTCAAAATACTTTCCTTTCTTACCTTTTCAATATTAACAAGAACTTTACACATTGGCACATCAGGTATCATTTCCTTGTTCCAGTAACAGGAAGATTAGCCTGGCTAGTATGGAAGTAGCTAAGATTAGACACCAGATCATGGGACAGCGGTTAAGCCTACCAAACAAGTTAACTTGTCCAATAGAAGAAGAAGAAGCTGAGGAATTAGGAAATATATCTGGTGTTTCCTAACATTATTCATGTTCTGAGATAAGAAATGAAATCCTCTAATTAATTTGCCTACCCAGATATGTAGCAAAGCCTGTTGACTTATGACACCTAGGCCACTTGATATATAGTTTGTATGTCCATAGCCTGTTTTGCTGAATATAAACAGAAAGTCCCATCTACCTCTGTTCCCTGGCACTGGGAATGACATCTGGAGGAATGATGGCAGCAGGTCACACCCAAGGTCTTTTACCTATTCAGTAAGCACAAGCCCAATGTGGAGACAGGAAGGGTAGTATAAAAAGAGGCTAAATAATTGTATTGCCTCAAAAGTTGATTCAGAAGGAACATAATAACCATGGTTAGTCTGACTTTGATCTAATAGTCATGAGGACAATTTGATGCTGGCAGAACTTGGGTCAGTTGAGAAGCAGTTACTGCTGTTACTGTTTTGATTTTTGTTCTTCTTTTATTTTTTGAGTTTTATTTTTTAGTTGTTGATAGACCTTTATTTTATTTATTTATATGTGGTGCTGAGAATAGAACCCAGTGCCTCACACATGCCAGGCAAGTGCACTACTGCTGAGCCTCAACCCCAGCCCCAGCCCCAGCCCCAGCCCCAGCCCCAGCCCCTGCTGTTACTGTTTTATAGATGAAAAACTGAAACCTCGGAGACATATAACACACTAACAAAAGTCTCAAATGAAGAAAAAAAAAACTTTAAAGACTAGTCTATTCCTCTAACATCCATTTTTTTCCTTCACAATAACTCTCCCAAAACTTAGTAACCTAAAGTAATAATTTATCATTCTTTCATTATTCAGTGGGTTGACTGGATTCACCTAGGCAGTTCTTGCTGAATTTTGTGTGGTTCTTACCAGATGTCTGGGGTAGTAGCCATCTAAAGTTTGACTAGACTGGGTAGTTAAGGTGGCTCAGTCAGATGACTGACAGTTGTTGTTGGCTTCTTGCAGCACAGCAGCTTGGTTCTGAGAGGGAAAATAAAAAAGTGAGTGTTTCAAGAGACCCAAGTGGGAGCTGCAAGGCTTGTGAACTAGACCTGCAAGTTTCAGAGTGTCACTGTTACCACATTCTACTAGTCAAGCAAGACCAAGCCAGATTCAAGGAAAGGGAAACTCAGTTCTACCTATTGATAGGTGATATCAAGATCACATTGCATAAGAACCTATGTGTTCATCTTTGGAAAACAAAATCAGCCACAATTTCAAAGAACAAAAACTTCTAATATGTATCATGTAGCATCAAGGAATATGGAACCTAGTACATACCTGTAATTTCAGGGATTTGGGAAGCAGAGGCAGGAGGTCTGCAAGTTTGAGGTCAGCAATTTAGCAAGACCCTATCTCAAAATAAAAATAAAAAGGACTGGGAATGTAGCTCAGGGGCAAAGTGCCCCTGGGTTCAATCTCCAGTATGGGAAAAATAATGAAACCTATTGCCTACCAGGAGACTGTTTATCCAAAGTAGGTTAGATTATTTCAAAAATAAACATGACACCTTCAGATTACCAAAGAAGGTCCATGTGTATGTGTGTGTGTGTGTGTGTGTGTGTGTGTGTGCGCGCGCGCGCGCACCCGCGCAAACACATATATAACAATTTACATACTGAAGATGAGAAGAAACAAAGGATTGTTGTCATTCACTATTTCTCCATTGAAATACAAAAGTTCTTCCTAATTCTTTCTTTGTCTAGGTTGTAGATAAGGACTTCATCCAAAATTTTCACCTTTCAGCTAAACTGACCCTTGAGGTTTGTTGAGAATTAGGAAGGAGTTGCAAAGAACCCCACAAAATTCCTGTATGAATCATAATAAACATTCACTGTCCTCCACTTATAAAGGAGAACAAAATGCCAATAGACTGTGTTCTAGAAATTGGGCTTTACCTACCAGGACTGGCTGCCAAAAATGAAATGTCCACTGAGAAAGGAGATTGCAGAATACTTCTTAAAACATAATAGTTTCTACTTTTTAGAAAATGTAATTGGCATTGTACTAGTTTTTTCCCAAGGATGTTTATCACTAATATCTCTGAAAATTTTTTTTTTAAGAACCATAGGTAGCTTGGTCAAGATCTTTTTTTCTATATCTCTGGAGCTAATGTTTCTCTGTGGTAGTGAGGTAGCGTTATGTGGATGTTAAAATCAATATTCCACATGTTATGCACACAGATGCCATTTCTTAGTTCTGTTATCTCAACCATGTATTCTGATCAGCAGTGGTTTGGGAATGAGTACAGTATCTATATTCTCTTTGTGATTCCGCACTTGAATATTTTGGAGTCATAGGAGGCAATGTGATAAACGAATATACAGCTGGGGCAGGCTGATAATGTAAGATTTTATTGATTATCCAACAGAGTAACTACCCCAGCTGGTAGGTTTGCTTGTCACAATCTTTAGTGCCTGGGGTAGTTGAACAAGTTCTTTTCTCCCATTTAGCCAACCTCAAAGTCACACAGTTTCTGCATCAAGGTCCTCAGATTTCATACTTCGGCAATTTCTTTCCCTTCTAATGGGGTATATTAGAGAAAATGTGTCACCTTTTGCACCACATAATACCAAATCAGATCAGAATTCATGCACAATTATGTCAGTGGAAATCTAATAGTATAGGCTGGCTTATCTCTAGATAACACATGGAAAAATAAACTTCCACAACCGACAAAGTCACTTGATTTTTTTCTCAGATAAGTTATTTGTAAGCAATCGAGCTAAAGAATATAACTGGGCTATTTTTCATACAGTGAAAAAAAAAACCAACAGTAAAATGGTTGCTAAGCATTCTCTGCCACTACTTTTTTTTTTCCTCTGTGAAAAAGTTGCTTGATAATGAATGCAAAGAAAGAACAAAAGACATTTGTATTAGCTATATTTATTAGAACTAACAACTGTAGGAAAACAAAATTTACATAAAACACTTAGGTGAAAATAACATTCATTAATAGTTAATGGCATTTAAGTAACACGGGTTATGTGGTAGCCTACCTGGGAATGATATTAGCCTGCCTAAAAAGCATTCATCTGTTTCTCTTTTACAATCAGAAAAAAGTCAAAGCCCATCACTAATCTGAAATCATCTTGAAACCAATTAAAATAATTTAAGATAAGTTGTACTGCAAATGTGCTTTTTAAGTGTTTTAGACTTAGGATGTCTTAGAGATGTTGTAACCCCTTTTACTGTTACTATTTATATATAACTACCATGTGTATAGTCTTACACCTTTAATGCACTGTATTAGCTGTCACTTGAAATTAAGTGCAGGCATGTTCTTTTTTGGACTTCGGTTTCTCCTACATTAAACATTTAAATAATGACACCAATAGTAAAAGGGCAGGTAGCATTCCCAGTGGAAACTAGATTCTGCATCTGGTGGGGTTCTGTTCCGGTTTTGTACATGGGAGATATCGTAATATCAGAATTTCTGAATGTTTACACACCTGGTATCCAGAAGTCTACCTGATGTCTTTTCTCAGGGAATTAGTGGAATCAAAGTATGGTAGGCATGTTTGATAGATAGGCCTTGTCTTCTGAGATCTGGTGATAATTCCATCAACATTTGTCCCTAGTTGTACACATATCTATGCGTTTTTACGTTGTTTGAGGATTTTTTCACTCACTGCTTGCATGAAGGCCTTCATTAGGTCAGGTTTTGAGGATCAAATAATTCTCCTTGAAAATGCACACAAAGTTGAATGTATCAAGTGTGAGTTTTATCCACTGAGCATGATTTTATAGACAAATCCTAAAGCTAAAATATTTTGTTGATATCTGTTTTTAATTTATATAGGGAAAAGCAAATAGATGCTTACTGATTTTAAGGGTTTTTTCCTATTTCCACAAGTCATGTTTGCTTTTTATGTTATCATGATATTGTACAGATTCTTCTTCATGATGACAAAAATTGAGCATTTTCTAAACATGCAAAACAATTAGTTTTAATAAAAGAAACTATCCAGACGGCAGTCACCTGGAGTGCAACAATAATTGATATGAAAATTTTCTGTATTTCTGTATTATTCACCTTCCCACAATCTAAATCGTGATATAACTTATGGTGTGAGTCATCTTTCATAACATCAGGTAAAAGAGTAAGATGTTAGAAAGAGATCAGTTTTTAACATTGATCATCTGTCACCTTCAAGTACCTTTGCATCTATTCACATACCCAGAGTACAGAAATGAAGGGGGAAATTTTCTAATTATGAAAAAAGAAATCAAGATATGGTATTTTTCTTATCTTCAATACAAATGACTAATTCAATTTGTTCATTTGTTCACATATTCATACATGTGTGCCATTTATGTATGCATAAGTACCTATGACAAATGTCAATTCTGTGCATCGTGTACTGACACATTTTTAGAAAAGGATATAGAGTTTTCTTTTCCTTCATTCATCATCAATCTCAGACACACCCTACATCTGTTGCCTTCATTTACTCCCCACTTCAGTTTAATCCTAATCATTTCTTCTGTGAACTCCATTTGTAGCAGTTTGCTAAATTTTGTTCCCTGAAAACATGAGTTACTTTGATTGGGCCTATTTTCTAGTGCATGTGCCCCATGACCCCTGGACCATCCTTTATTTCCCTGTGCACTTGTGTTTAAGTTCCTTCTTTGGTCTCCAGTGTCTGTGTACCTCCAAATTTTATTCTTGCTTAGAGACTAGTCTGTGCCCACAATTTTAAATACTGCCTTAGGGATGATAACACCAAAAGCTTTTATTCCTTATTTATTCCTCAGTGTAACAAGTGTTATGCACGTGGAGTGTTGATAACACTATGCTAGATGTTCTGATGGATATAAAGAGAAATAAAACCTCTTTTTTTTTTAGTTATACATGACAGTAGAGTGTATTTTGACATATTTAAAGGAGCTATAACTTCCCAGTTTTCCCTTTGATCCCAATCTGCTGTCTCTTTCCACCCTCTTGGCTATTGAAAATTGTCTCACTATAACCTCAAACTCAGTACATTCCAACTTGAGTTTATTTTCTTCCTCTAACACTTGCTTCCTTCCATGGCTAATGGATTTCTACCAAGAGTATCACATTGCTAATGAATACTCAAAAACTCAAATCATCTTTGATGGTTCTCTCTCTAATTTGTAATCAGAATTCTGTACAATTTGCTATAGTAATATTTCTTTTTTTTTTTTACTTTATACCTTCCTCTTATATTCTGTCAGATTCTACTTTGCTATCTACATAAAATGCTCTAAGATTCATTCATCCTTTAAGAATCAAAATCTAACCCTGCCACCCAATGTACTCTTTAGCTAATAGGGAGCCCCTTTTCAGAACACATAATAATGCATTTGCTCCACTCAGCTGACGTTCATAATTTTCTCCCTTCCAGTTTTTCAGTGAATATGTGTGTAAGTATGTGCCAGGCACTGTATTATTCTCATTTCTTCTTCATGACAACTCAATTAAGTATGTTCTATCACCCTCATTTTATATGTGAAAAAAAACTAACTTATCCAAGGTCACAAAAGGCTGGAATTTCTACCTAGATTCTGAGGCCCATACTTTAAACCTCTATGCCATATTGCTTTATGACATTTATATGGTATTTATTAACTTATGAATTTATTTAATTTTCATATGCCTTGACTCCACACAAAAAAATCAGGTGACCAGAACTAAGTATTATAATATATATTATGCACAATGTTACATAAAAGTAAGCATTTGACTATTCCATGAATGGAAGGATATTGTATGAATGGAAAAATAGCAAATCAGAGTCCCATAACTGTGCAAACCAGTCATGTTATATGCTGGCTATTACTTCACAAGAGAAAATTGGCTGTCAAATTATCTACATTTTGCCAATATCTTTCTGTACTTCTATCTGATATTTACACCTCCCATAAGTGTAATAGCATCTACCATTGCCAGTATGGTGAAAAAAGGAACTTTCTCTCTCTCTCTCTCTCTCTCTCTCTCTCTCTCTCTCTCTCTCTCTCACACACACACACACACACACACACACACACACACACACACACATGAAAATAATTAATTCCTATCCCCATTCACCACTCTGAGATGCAGCTCTGCTTGTGGTACTACAGATGACAAGAGTTGAGTGTAGTTCTTGTTCTCACAGAACTCTAGTGTCTCTTGTCAGTCACTCTCCATTTTCAAAAACCATCATCCAGTTTCAAATGCCCAGGACCTCACATTAGCCACCTTCCAGCCACTCACACTATAACACATCTTAAAAATTCTGCCAGCAATCAGAAATGCTGAAGAGTTCTTGAGGGAATATAGCATAGTAGAAATGGATATTTACTCTTTAACCAGGCTGTGTGAGGTTGAACAAGGAATTTGACCTCTGTACCTCAGTTTCTCCATTATTTTATTTTAAATTTATCTATTTATTCTAATTTGTTATACATAACCGCAGAATGAATTTCAATTCATAGTACACATATAAAGCACAATTTTTCATTTCTGTGGTTGTTCACAACGTAGAGTCACACCATTCATGTCTTCATACGTGTACTTGGGGTAATGATGTCCATATCATTCCACCCTCTTCCTACCCTCATACCTCTCTCTTCCCCTCTCTCCCCTTTGCCCTATCTAAAGTTCCTCCATTTCTCTCCTGCTCACCCCCCATCCCCATTATGGATCAGCATCCACATATCAGAGAAAACATTCGGCCTTTGGTTTTTGGGGATTGCCAAACTTCACTTAGCATAATATTCTCCAACTTCATCCATTTGCCTGCAAAAGCCATGATTTTATTGTCTTTTATTGCTGAATAATATTCCATTGTGTATATATACCACAGTTTCTTTATTCATTTACTGAAGAACATCTAGATTGGTTCCACAATTTAGCTATTGTGAATTGTGCTGCTATAAACATTGATGTGGCTATGTCACTGTAGTAAGTATGCTGTTTTTAAGTCTTTGGTGTATAAACCTAGGAGTGGGATAGCTGGGTCAAATGGTGGATCCATTCCAAGTTTTCCATGGAATCTCCATACTGCTTTCCATATTGGTTGCACCAATTTGCAGTACCACCAGCAATGTATGAGTGTGCCTTTCCCCCCCACATCCTCACCAACACCGATTGTTGTTTGTATTTTTAATAGCTGCCATTCTGACTGGAGGGCGATGAAATCTTAGGGTAGTTTTGATTTGCATTTCTCTAATTGCTAGAGATGTTAAACATGTTTTCATATGTTGATGGATTGTATATCATCTTCTGAAAAGTGTCTGTTCAGTTCCTTGGCCCATTTATTGATTGGGTTGTTTGTTTTTTTAGTGTCAAGTTTTTTAAGTTCTTTATATATCCTAGAGACTAGTGCTGTATCTGCTGTGTGTGTGGTAAAATTTTGCTCCCATTCTGTAGGCTCTCGATTCACTTTACTGATTGTTTCTTTTGCTGAGAAGAAGCTTTTCAGTTTGAATCCATCCCATTTATTGATTCTTGATTTTATTTCTTGAGCTATAGGAGTCTTATTAAGGAAGTTGGGGCCTAACCCAACATGATAAAGATTTGGGCCTACTTTTTCTTCTGTTAGGTGCAGGGTCTCTGATTCAATTCCTAGGTCCTTGATCCACTTTGAGTTGAGTTTTGTGCACAGTGAGAGATAGGGGCTTAATTTCATTTTGCTGCATGTGGATTTTCAGTTTTCCCAGCACCATGTGTTATAGAAGCTGTCTTTTCTCCAATATATGCCTTTGTCTAGTATGAGATATCTGTATTTATGTGAGTTTGTCTCTATGTCCTCTATTCTGTACCATTGGTCTACCAGACTATTTTGGTGTCAATACCATACAATTTTTTCTATTGCTCTGTAGTATAGTTTAAGGTCTGGTATAGTGATGCCACCTGCTTTACTCTTCCTGCTAATGATTATTTTTCCAGATGAATTTCATGACTGCTTTTTTATTTCTATGAGGAATATCATTGGAATTTTGATTGGGATTGCATTAAATCTGTATAGTCTTTTTGGTAGTATGGTCATTTTGACAGTATTAATTCTGCTTATCCAAGAACAAGGGAGATCTTTCCATCTTCTAAGGTCTTCTTTAATTTCTTTCTTTTTTTTTCCTTTTTTTTATTGTTGGTTGTTCAAAACATTACATAGTTCTTAATATATCATATGTCACAGTTTGATTCAAGTGGGTTATGAACTCCCAATTGTACCCCGTATACAGATTACTGTATCACATCAGTTACACTTCCATTGATTTACATATTGCCATTCTAGTGTTTGATGTATTCTGCTTTCTATCCTATTCTCTACTATCTCCCCTCCCCTCCCCTCCCCTCCCCTTATCTCTCTCTACCCCTTCTACCGTAAATCATTTCTTCCACTTGTATTATTCTTCTCTTACCCCTCCTTTCCTCTTATATGTAATTTTGTATAACCCAGAGGATCACCTTCCATTTCCATGCGATTTCCCTACTCACTCCCTTTCCCTCCCACCTCTCATCCCTGTTTAATGTTAATCTTCTTCTCAAGCTCTTCGTCCCTACCCTGTCCTTGGTTACTCCCCTTATATCAAAGAAGTCATTTGGCATTTGTTTTTTAAGGATTGGCTAGCTTCACTTAGCATAATCTGCTCTAATGCCATCCATTTCCCTCCAAATTCTATGATTTTGTCATTTTTTAATGCAGAGTAATACTCTATTGTGTATAAATGCCACATTTTTTTTTATCCATTCATCTATTGAAGGGCATCTAGGTTGGTTCCACAATCTTGCTATCGTGAATTGTGCTGCTATGAACATCGATGTAGCAGAGTCCCTGTAGCATGCTCTTATTAGGTCTTTAGGGAATAGACCGAAAAGGGGAATAGCTGGGTCAAATGGTGGTTCCATTCCCAGCTTTCCAAGAAATCTCCATACTGCTTTCCAAATTGGCTGCACCAATTTGCAGTCCCACCAACAATGAACAAGTGTACCCTTTTCCCCGCATCCTCTCCAGCACTTGTTGTTGTTGGACTTCATGATGGCTGCCAATCTTACTGGAGTGAGATGGTATCTTAGGGTGGTTTTGATTTGCATTTCTCTGACTGCTAGTGATGGTGAGCATTTTTTCATGTACTTATTGATTGTATGTCCTCCTCTGAGAAGTGTCTGTTCAGGTCCTTGGCCCATTTGTTGATTGGGTTATTTGTTATCTTATTGTCTAATTTTTTGAGTTCTTTGTATACTCTGGATATTAGGGCTCTATCTGAAGTGTGTGGAGTAAAGATTTGTTCCCAGGATGTAGGCTCCCTGTTTACCTCTCTTATTGTTTCTTTTGCTGAGAAAAAACTTTTTAGTTTGAGTAAGTCCCATTTGTTGATTCTAGTTGTTAACTCTTGTGCTATGGGTGTCCTATTGAGGAATTTGGAGCCCGACCCCACAGTATGTAGATCATAGCCAACTTTTTCTTCTATCAGACGCCGTTTCTCTGATTTAATATCAGGCTCCTTGATCCATTTTGAGTTAACTTTTGTGCATGGTGAGAAAAAGGGATTCAGTTTCATTTTGATGCAAATGGATTTCCAGTTTTCCCAGCACCATTTGTTGAAGATGCTATCCTTCCTCCATTGCATGCTTTTAGCCCCTTTATCAAATATAAGATAGTTGTAGTTTTGTGGATTGGTTACTGTGTCCTCTATTCTGTACCATTGGTCCACCCGCCTGTTCTGGTACCAGTACCATGCTGTTTTTGTTACTATTGCTCTGTAGTATAATTTGAAGTCTGGTATCGCTATACCTCCTGATTCACTCTTCCTGCTTAGCATTGTTTTTGCTATTCTGGGTCTTTTATTATTCCATATGAATTTCATGATTGTTTTATCTATTTCTACAAGAAATGCTGTTGGGATTTTGATTGGCATTGCATTGAACTTATAGAGAACTTTTGGTAATATCGCCATTTTGATGATGTTAGTTCTGCCTATCCATGAACAGGGTATGTTTTTCCATCTTCTAAGGTCTTCTTCTATATCTTTCTTTAGGGTTCTGTAGTTTTCATTGTATAAGTCTTTCACCTCTTTTGTTAGGTTGATTCCCAAGTATTTTATTTTTGGGGGGGATATTATGAATGGAGTAGTTCTTCTCATTTCCGTTTCAGAGGATTTGTTGCTGATATACAGGAATGCCTTTGATTTATGCATGTTGATTTTATATCCTGCCACTTTGCTGAATTCATTTATTAGCTCTAATAGTTTCTTTGTAGACCCTTTTGGGTCTGCTAGTTATATAATCATGTTATCTGCAAATAGTGATAATTTAAGTTCTTCTTTTCCTATTTTTATGCCTTTAATTTCTTTCGTCTGTCTAATTGCTCTGGCCAGTGTATCAAGGACTATGTTGAACAGAAGTGGTGAGAGAGGGCATCCCTGTCTTGTACCAGATCTTAGAGGGAATGCCTTCAATTTTTCTCCATTCAGAATGATGCTGGCCTGTGGCTTATCATAGATTGCTTTTACAATGTTGAGGTATGATCCTGTTATCCCTAATTTTTCTAGAGTTTTGAACATAAAGGGATGCTGTACTTTGTCAAATGCTTTTTCTGCATCTATTGAGATGATCATATGGTTCTTATTTTTAAGTCTATTGATGTGGTGAATAACATTTATTGATTTCCATATATTGAACCAGCCTTGCATCCCAGGGATGAATCCTACTTGATCATGGTGTATAATTTTTTTGATATGTTTTTGAATCCGATTCGCCAGAATTTTATTGAGGATTTTTGCATCTAGGTTCATTAGAGATATTGGTCTGTAGTTTTCTTTCTTTGAAGTGTCTTTGTCTGGTTTAGGCATCAGGGTGATGTTGGCCTCGTAGAATGTATTTGGAAGTTCTCCCTCTTTTTCTATTTCCTGAAATAGCTTAAAAAGTATTGGTGTTAGTTCCTCTTTAAAGGTTTTGTAAAACTCTGCTGTATACCCATCCGGTCCTAGGCTTTTCTTAGTTGGTAGTCTTTTGATGGTTTCTTCTATTTCCTCTATTGTTATTGGTCTGTTTAGGTTGTCTATATCCTCCTGACTCAATCTGGGCAGATCATATGGCTTAAGAAATTTATCTATGCCTTCACTATCTTCTATTTTATTGGAGTATAAGGATTCAAAATAATTTCTGATTATCTTCTGTATATCTGAAGTGTCTGTTGTGATATTGCCTTTTTCATCCCGTATGCTAGTAATTTGGGTTCTCTCTCTTCTTCTCTTCGTTAGCATGGCTAAGGGTCTGTCAATTTTATTTATTTTTTCAAAGAACCAACTTTTAGTTTTGTCAATTTTTTCAATTGTTTCTTTTGTTTCAATTTCATTAATTTCAGCTCTGATTTTAATTATTTCTTGCCTTCTACTTCTTTTGCTGTTGTTTTGCTCTTCTTTTTCTAGGATTTTGAGATGAAGTATGAGATCATTTATTTGTTGGTTTTTTCTTTTTTTTAGGAATGAACTCCAAGCAATGAATTTTCCTCTTAGAACTGCTTTCAATGTGTCCCATAGATTCCAATATGTTGTGTCTGTGTTTTCATTTAACTCTAAGAAGTTTTTAATTTCCTCCTTGATGTCTTCTAAAACCCATTGATCATTCAGTAACCTATTGTTTATTCTCCAAGTGATGCATGATTTTTCCTTCCTTCTTTTATCATTGATTTTCAGTTTCATTCCATTATGATCAGATAAGATGCATGGTATTATCTCTACTCCTTTATATTGTCTAAGAGTTGCCCTGTGACATAATATATGATCTATTTTTGAGAAGGATCCATGTGCTGCTAAGTAAAAAGTGTAACTACTTGATGTTGGGTGGTATATTCTATATATGTCAATTAAGTCTAGGTTGTTAATTGTGTTATTGAGTTTTATAGTTTCCTTGTTTAACTTTTGTTTAGAAGATCTGTCCAGTGGTGAGAGAAGTGTGTTGAAGTCTCCCATGATTATTGTATGGTGGTCTATTAGACTCTTGAACTTGAGAAGCGTTTGCTTGATGAACATAGCTACACCATTATTTGGGGCATATATATTTATGATTGTTATGTCTTGTTGGTGTATGGTTCCCTTGAGCAGTATGTAGTGTCCCTCTTTATCCCTTTTGATTAACTTTGGCTTGAAATCTATTTTATTAGATATGAGTATGGACACTCCTGCTTGTATCCACAGTCCATATGAGTGGTATGATTTTTCCCAACCTTTCACCTTCAGTCTATGTATATCTTTTCCTATCAAATGCGTCTCCTGTAGGCAGCATATTGTTGGGTCTTGTTTTGTGATCCATTCAACTAGCCTGTGTCTCTTAATTGGTGAGTTTAAGCCATTAACATTTAGGGTTATTATTGAGATATGGTTTGTTCTTCCAGCCATATTTGTTTATTAATGTTACTAAACCTGATTTGTTTTCCTCTTTGATTACTTTCCCTCCTTTACTGTCCTACCTCCCACTGTTGGTTTTCAATGTTATTTTCCACTTCCTCTTCCTGTAATGTTTTGCCAAGGATTTTTTGAAGAGATGGTTTTCTAGCTGCGAATTCTTTTAACTTTTGTTTATCCTGGAAGGTTTTAATTTCATCTTCCATCCTGAAGCTTAATTTTGCCAGATACATGATTCTTGGTTGGAACCCATTTTCTTTCAGTGTTTGAAATATGTTATTCCAGGATCTTCTAGCTTTCAGAGTCTGTGTTGAGAGATCAGCTGTTATCCTGATTGGTTTACCCCTAAATGTAATCTGCTTCCTTTCTCTTGTAGCTTTTAAAATTCTCTCCTTATTCTGTATGTTGGACATCTTCATTATAATGTGTCTAGGTGTGGATCTCTTATGATTTTGCACATTCAGCATCCTGTATGCTTCTAAGATTTGGGATTCTGTCTCATTCTTCAAGTCTGGGAAGTTTTCTCGTATTATTTCATTGAATAGATTGTTTATTCCTTTGGTTTGGAGCTCTGTGCCTTCCTGTATCCCATTGACTCTTAAGTTTGGTCTTTTAATATTATCCCATAATTCTTGGATGTTCTGCTCATGGTTTCTTAGCAGACTTGCTGAGCTGTCTATGTTCTTTTCAAGTTGAAATACTTTGTCTTCATTGTCTGATGTTCTATCTTCTACGTGATCTACTCTGCTGGTAGTATTCTCAATTGAGTTTTTAAGTTGGTTTATTGCTTCCTGCATTTCTAGGATTTCTATTTGTTTGTTTTTTATTACCTCTAACTCCCTGTGAAATTGATCTTTTACTTCCTGGATTTGTTTATGTAGTTCCTTGTCAAAGTGATCTTTCATTGTCTGATTTTGCTGTCTCATGTCTTCCTTGAGACTCCAGATCATCTGAAGCATATATATCCTGAACTCTTTATCTGACATTCCATCTGTTGCAGCTATTACCTCTTCTAAAGTTGAGTTGACCTGCATTGCTTGGGGTCCTTTCTTTCCTTGTCTTTTCATACTGCTCGCGTTTCTTTCTGCTTGGTGAAACTGTTGTGTTTTTGAAATTTTCCCCCTATTTATTTATATTGCTCTTGTATAGTTGGGAAGTCTCCCTTGCAGGGCGGGTAGTGGCTGTGCTTCTCCTCTTATTAGGGTGATCTGTCTACCACGCTGGTCGGTCGCAGGTCTGCCCACCCTGTGGGCGCAGGTGCAGCTCTGCTCTGCCCCCACTCCAATTGTGGTGACGTAACTACCACGCCCTCGGGTCCTTGGTTCTGATCCGGATGTGGGCGGCGGCTCTGCTTGGCCCCTATTCCAATTGGTGTGACGTGTCTACCACGCTGGCAGGCCTCTAGGCCTGGTCCGCCGGTGGGTCGCAGGTCTGCCTACCTTGCGGACTCGGGCGGCAGTTCTGCTCAGCCCCCACTCCCAATGGGGGTAACTGACTGCCTCTCCAATGGGTTGCTGAGCCTTTTCCGGACACGGGTGGCGGCTCTGCTCCACCCCCACTCCAACCAGTGTGACATGACTGCCTCGGTGCTACATGTCCACCATGCTGGCAGGCTACCGGGCCTGTTCTGCCTGTGGGTCACAGGTCTGCCTACCTTGCAGGCTCAGACAGCGGCTCTGCACAGCCCCTACTCCAAATGGAGTGACTTGGCTGCTGCACCGTCGGGTCGCTGGTCCTGATCCAGGCGTGGGTGGCTACTCTCTTCGGCCCCAGCTGCAGTTGGGGTGTCGTGATACCACGCCGGCGGGTCACTTGGCCAGCTCTGGGTGCAGGCGGCAGCTCCACTTTCCCCCCCTGGCCCCCACAGCACCCAGCAGGACCCTGACTGAGAAACAGTCACCGCAGGTTCCCCAGCCCTGGGCCAAAGCCGCTTCGGGAGCCAGAACCCAGCCTCTCCGATCCCTGCGCACGCTCCGCTAGGTGCAGGCTCCAAGGAGCGACCCCCGCGGGTTCCCCAGCCCCAGGCCAAAGCAGCTCCGGGAGCCAGAGCCCGGCCGCTCCAAGCTCTCCGAGCTCGGTGCACGCTCCACTGGGAGCGGGCTCAAAGACACAGTCCCCGCAGGCTCCCCAGCCCCGGGCCAAAACTGTTCCGGGAGTCAGAACCCAGCCACCCCGAGCTCAGCGCACACTCCACTTGGAGCTGGCCTCAACACACAGTCTCCGCAGGTACCCAGCCCTGGGCCAAAGCAGCCCCGGGAACCAGAATCCGGTCGCTCAGAGCCCAGCGTACACCTTGGCAGGAGAGCGCCCCCAGGAGTATTCTCCACAGGTTCTTCAGCCCCGAGCCTGAGTGATCTGTCTGCAAGAAGCAGGCAAACACCAGCCTGAAATCACCTGTTCCGTAGCTGAATGAGCTGAGATCAGTAGAAAACAGGGATGATTACATCAGGTCTCCAAGATGGCGGCTGCTGTCCTCCTCCGTGGTCAGACCGGTGTCGAGAATCGAACTGGACCGCTTCTCTCCTCTGTCTCAAAGCCGGAACTCAGCACTCAGCACAGCCATTGCACCACTGACAGGAGCCCCCAGAATCCGCATCGATGCACCCCCGCTCCGGCACCTCGCTGCTTCAGACTCCAGCTGCGGGGCGGTCCGCCGATCAGGCTATGCGACCCTCCGTGCTGAGAAATTGCCCGCAACCGAGCCCCCACAGCGGAACCTCGCGCGATGGAAATCCGTCCACTAGATTCTGGAGCACCTCAATTTCACTGGAAATTCCCAACAAGATAGCCTTCAGCTGTTTCACCTGATCTTTCTCCCGCACAGTGACGCGGCGCACTGGGGTGATGCACTCCCTTCGCCGCCACCATCTTCTCTCTAATTTCTTTCTTTAGTGTACTGTAATTTTCATTGTAGAGGTCTTTCACCTCTTTCATTAAGTTGATTCCTAAGTTATTTTCTTTTAGGCTATTGTAAATGGGATGGTTTTCCTAGTTTCTCTTTCAGATTATTTGTCACTTATGTACAGAAATGCCTTTAATTTATGGGTGTTGATTTTATACCCTGCTACTTTGCTGAATTCATTTATTAGTTCTAGAAGTTTTCTGGTGGAATGTTTTGGATCCTCTAGATATAGAATCATGTTATTGGCAAATAGTGATAGTTTGAGTTTTTCTTTTCCTATCTGTATCCCTTTAATTTCTTTTGTCTGTATAATTGGTCTGGCTAGAGTTTCAAGAATTCTGTTAAATAGAAGTGGTGAAAAGGAGCATACCTGTTTTGTTCCAGTTTTTAGAGGAAATGCTTTCAAATTTTCTCCATTAAGAATGATGTTGGCCTGGGGCTTAGCATAGATAGCTTTTACAATGTTGAGATATATTTCTGTTATCCTTAGTTTTTCTACTGTTTTGAACATGAAGGGGTGCTGTATTTTGTCAAATGCTTTTTCTGCATTTATTGAGATGATCATATGATTCTTATCTTTAAGTCTATTGATGTGATAAATTATATTTATTCATTTCTGTATGTTGAACCAATGTTGCATCCCTGAGATGAACCCCACTTGATCATGGTGCACTATTTTTTTTCTATGTTTTTGTTCAATTTGCCAGAATTTTATTGAGAATTTTTGCATTTATGTTCATTAGAGATATCAGTCTGAAGTTTTCTTTCTTTGATGTGTATTTGTCAGGTTTGGGAATCAGGGTGATATTGGCCTCGTAGAATGAGTTGGGAAGTGTTCTCTCTATTTCATGAAGTAATTTGAGGAGTATTGGTATTAGTTCTTCTTTAAAGGTCTTGTAGAACTCGGCTATGTATCCATCTGGTCCTGGGATTTTCTTGATTGGTAGGCTTCTAATGGCATCTTCTATTTCGTCGCTTGAAATTGATCTGTTTAAATTTTGTATATCATCCTGATTCATTTTGGGCAAATCATATGACTCTGGAAATTTGCTGATGCCTTTGATATTTTCTATATTATTGGAGTAAACATTTTTTAAATAATTTCTGATTGTCTTCTGTATTTCTGTAGTGTTCATCGCAATATTTCCTTTTTCATCACAAATGTTAGTAATTTGAGTTTTCTCACTCCTTCTCTTCATCAGCATGGCTAAGGGTTTATCAATTTTATTTATTTTTTCACAGAACCAACTTTTTGTTCTGTCAGTTTTTTCAATTGTTTCTTTTGTTTCAATTTCATTGATTTTAGTTCTGATTTTAATTATTTCATGTCTTCTACTGCTTTTGTATTGGTTTGTTCTTTTTCTAGGGCTTTGAGATGTAATGTTAGGTCATTTATTTGTTGACTTTTTCTTTTTAAGGAATGAACTCCATGCAATGAACTTTCCCCTTAGTACTGCCTTCATAGTGTCCCAGAGATTTTGCTATGTTGTATCAGTGTTCTCATTTACCTCTAAGAATTTTTAAATCTCTTCTTTGATGTCTTCTGCAACCCATTGTTCATTCAATAGCATGTTATTTAGTCTCCAGGTGTTGGAGTTGCTTCTTTTTTTAAATTTTATCATTGATTTCTAATTTTATTCCATTATGATCTGATAGAATGCAGGGTAGTAGCTCTACTTTTTTGTATTTGTTAAAAGTTGCTTTGTAGCGTGGTCTACAAAGTCTTTTTTAGAGAAGTATTCATGTGCTGCTGAGAAGAAAGTGTATTCACTTGTTGATGAATGAAATACTCTATATGTGTCTGTTAATTCTAAATTATTGATTGTATTATTGAGTTTTATAGTTTCTTTGTTTAGTTTTTGTTTGGAAGATCTATCCAGTGCTGAAAAAGGTGTGTTAAATTCATCTGGAATTATTGTGTTGTGGTCTATTTGAACTTAAGTAGAGTTTGTTTGATGAACGTAGATGATCCATTGTTTGGGGCATATATATTTATAATTGTTATGTCTTGTTTATGCATGGTTCCCTTAAGCAGTATGAAGTGTGCTTCTTTATCCCTTTTGATTAACTTTGGCTTAAAGTCTACTTTATTTGATATGAAGATGGAAACCCCTGCTTCTTTCCACAGTCCATGTGAGTGGTATGTTTTTTCCCAACCTTTCACCTTCAGTCTGTAGAAGTCTTTTCCTATGAGATGAGTCTCTTGAAGGCAGCATATTGTTGGGTCTTTTCTTTTTCTAATCCAATCGGCCAGTCTTTGTCTTTTGATTTCTGAGTCTAGGCCATTAACATTCAGGGATTTATTGAGACATGATTTGTATTTCAGGTCATGTTTGTTTATTTTTGGTATTTAACTTGACTTGGTTTCTATTTTGATTAGTATTTCCTTTAGTGTAATACCTGCCTTTGCTGATTTTATTGTTGTTTTTCATTTTCTCCTCATGGAATATTTTGCCAAGGATGTTCTGTAGTGCAGGCTTTCTAGTTGTAAATTCTTTTAACTTTTCTTTATCATGGAAGGTTTTTATTTCACCATCAAATCTAAAGCTTAATTTTGCTGGATAAAATATTCTTGGTGGGCATCCATTTTCTTTCAGAGATTTGTATATGTTGTTCCAGGATCTTCTGGCTTTCAGGGTCTGAGTTGAAAAATCTGCAGAGATCCTAATTGATTTCCCCCTATATATAATCTGATTCCTTTCCCTTGTGGCTTCTAAAATTCTATTCTTACTCTTTATGCTAGGCATTTTCATTATAATGTGTAGATCTGTTATAATTTTGTACATTTGGTATCTTGTAAGCCTCTTGTATTTGATTTTCCAATGTATTCTTCATATTTGGGAAATTTTCTAAACATGATTTCATTAAAGATATTGTGTTTTCCTTTGGTTTGAATCTCTGTGCCTTCCTCTATCCCAATAAATCTTATATTTGGTATTTTGATGTTATTCCATAATTCTTGGATGTTCTGTTCATGGTTTCTTACCCTCTTCACTGTGTGGTCAACTGATTTTCATGATTGTATATTTTTTCTTCATTATCTGGCATTCTGTCGTCCAAGTGATCTCTGATTGGTTTTCTTTTCTTTTTTTTTTTCAGAATCTCTTTTTCTTGAAGTAGTATTTTGCTACCTGTATTTGCTCCCTTATCCCTTTCTTGGTGTGATCAATAGTTGCCTATTTGCTCCCTTATCCCTTTATGGGAGTGATGAATTTTTGCCTGTATTTGCTCACTTAGGTCATTTTTAATTCATAGACCATTTTAATTATGTGCATTCTGAACTCCTCTGACATTTCATCAACTGTGCTATCCATGGATTCTGTTATTGTAGTATCTTGGTTTGTTTGGGGCACTTTCCTCGATTGTTTTTTCATGTTGTCTATGTGTCTTCTATTCTTGCAGTGTGGATCTGAGATATTACAGTTTCTACCCTATAATCTTATAGTGTCCCTGCAGATTACCTCTATCTCACCTTGGTGTTGGGCTTCTAGATCCCAGCCGGTGTCCCATGATAAATGCTACTTCAACTAAAGGTGGTGGTGGTGATAGAGAACATAACTCAAGATAGCAGAGATAGTAAGCATGGGTGTCCCAAGATGGATGAAACCACTTTCAGAGATGGGAGTGAAAGGGTGGGCTGTCTGTTTGGAGATGCAGTTGCCTCCTGGTCCTATCTGTTGTCCCAAGGTTGAGACTACTGCATGGAGAGGGCTATGGTGGTGGTTTCAGTGTCCCAAGGTGGAGGTGGGGGTAAGGCCAGGGTTCCAGGTAGATCTGCCTGTTGGTGGGCATGGTCCTGGGACTAATCTTGTCTTTGGTTCTTTGAGCAGGGCAGTCCTAGGCCTCAGCCTGGGCTCCAGCGTGGATCTGCCAGTTGGTTGGGTGGTCCTAGTCCTGAACCTGGGCTCTGGCCTCAGTTTCTCTATTTTTTAATGTTTATTTTTTATTGTAGTTGGACATATCTTTTTTTATTTATTTATTTTTATGTGGTGCTAAGAATAAAACCCAGGACCTCACACATGTTAGGCAAGCCCTCTACCACTGAGCCACAACCGTAGCCCCTAGTTTCCCCATTTGTAAAGTTAGGTTAATAATAGTTCCTACCTCGGTATGCTTTTATTAGGATTAAATGATAAATAGATATAAAGCTTAGAACAAGGGCTGGCATAGGTTAAGAATTTCATAAGTATAATAGTAGTAGTAGCAGCATCATTGTTGTTATGGTCATTATTAGCATCAGCAGCAGCATTATTGTAATGGGTATCCAGGAAAATTGTCATTTATTAAATGGAACAGAAGAATATGGATAGATTTTAGAGAGGAAGAAAATTATTTCTGTTTCTACTATGTTGGGTTTGAAATGTCACCAAGCCATCAAATTGGGTGTTCTTACAAATGTTAGAAATAGAAATCTAGAGTTCAAAGAGATTATAGAGACTTAAATTTGGAATTATCCATTAGAGTTACAAGATAATTACTGAAACAGAGGATGTGGGAATTGAAAGGAAGAGAGCAAGATAGTTCTGTGGAGAATGTCATGTAAGGGATCAAGGGAGTATGAAGACAAAGCATGGGCTGAAAAGGAATCTTCAGAGTGATGGGGGAAGAATCAAAAGGATCTCTAACTTGGAAACCAACACTTGAATTAAATATGGCAGCTGGACATAGAAGATGAGTCCTGAGAAAATTCTCATGTCCCTGAAGTGGTAAGAGCAGAAAGTAGAAGTTATATCAGAGACAGTTGGTAGGAAAATGCCCATCAAAATTGTTTAAACTGCCACATTTTTTTTTTATCCATTCATCTACTGAAGGGCATCTAGGTTGGTTCCACAATTTAGCTATGTGAATTGTGCTGCTATAAACATTGATGTGGCTATATCTCTGTAGTATGCTGTTTTTAAGTCCTTTGGGTATAGATTGAGGAGAGGGATAGCTGGATCAAATGTTGGTTCCATTCCAGTTCTCCAAGGAATCTCCATACTGCTTTCCATATTGGCTGTACCAATTTGCAGTCCCAATAAAAGAGAATAAAATCATGGCATTTGCAGGTAAATGGATGAAGTTGGAGGAGATAATGCTAAGTGAAGTTAGCCAATCCCAAAAATCTAAATGCGGAATTCTTTCTCTGATATAAGGAGGCTGATTCATAGTGGGTTGGGCGGGGGAGCATCAGAGGAATAAATGAACTCTAGATAGGGCAGAGGGGTGGAAAGGCAAGGGAGGGGGGATATGGGGTTAGAAATGATGATAGAATGTGATGGTCATCATTATCCAAAGTACATGTATGAAGACATGAATTGGTGTGAATATACTTTGTATACAACCAGAGATATGAAAAATTATGCTCTATATGTGTAATATAAATTGTAATGCATTCTGCTGTCATATATATATTTTAAAAAATTAATTAAAAATGGTTTGATTGGGTAAGAGAGAGGAAGGATGGGAACTTAAGGAGTTGGCAAGATCTCAGGGTTTGTTTTGGTCCTGGAGAGCTCACACTATTTTAGAAGGAAGCTGGAGAGGAAGATTCTAGAGCTAGAAAAGTGGGGGATCAAAGTCTCAGAAGAGATAGGAGGGGTGGAAAGAAGAGCAGGAGGGATGGTTCTGTGGGGCCATTCTGAGAGAAGAGTATGGGTGTTGAGGAAGCACATGTGGCTTCAGCTGTGTCAGGAAAGAGGGAGAAATGTCACCTAATGAGAGTATAAAAATTGGGAGGGGAGGTGGCTCTGGAGAAAGAAGGAGGATAGAAAGAGTACCAGTGAGAAATGTGATAACCAGTCAGCACTAGATGGATGAACAAATCGCCAAGTAATGGTGAAGGTCCCACCTGGCTATAGCAGGAGTATATAGTAACCAAAACAGGCAGTTCACATGGCCCAACATCCCAGAGTGGTATGTATAGAAACAGGATAATAAAGAAAGGAAGGAAGAACAGGTACAATGAAAACCTGTACAGGTTGTAGGAGGAGACAGAATGTTCTGTAAATGTCTGTTAGGTTTGCTAGGCTTATAGTAGTTTAAATCTAATGTTTCATTGTTGATTTTCTGTGTGGACAAACTGTTGTTGAAAGTGGATAATGAATTTTCCAACTATTACTATATTGGCCTCTATTTCTCCCTTTAGCTCTAATGTTTTCTTTTATATATTTTGGTCCTCTGGTATTGGGTGCATATATATTTATAATTTTTATATGCATTTGCTTAATTGATCCCTTTATCATGGCATAATGCCCTCCTTTGTCTCCTTTTACAGATTTTGACTTAAATCTGTTTTATCTGTTAAGAGCATTGATAGCAATCCATGCTCTTGTGGTTTCCATTGGCATTGAATATCTTTTTCCATCCCTTCACTTTCAGTCCCTAAATGTCCTTAGAGATGAACTGAATCTCTCATATATACTTGTATACAATTCAGACATATAGTTGAAGTGAGGACAAAATGGCCTCAGAGAATAAGCTCAGAGAATGTGAAGTGTTGGGCAGATGAAGCCTCAGAATCAGTGGATAAGGAAGACTTCCCACCAAATGAAGGTATAAATGGCAGAACTAAATTATGTTCCTACAGACCTTTAAATTCTGTTTGTCTGTCTTTCTGTTCTTTTTTTGTTTGGTTGGTTGGTTATCATAGAAAATTCTACCTGGATAACAAAAAAAAATGTACTCTGCAAGTTAATTGTACTTTGGCATATCTGAAAGCATCACTCGAACTAGGAAAAAAAGCTGAAGTTTGTTTCTCTGTCTTCTTTAACTTTTCATCTATGGCTTTAGATGCAGTCTGCTTTAAAAGAAAATGGGGGGAAAGGATGTCAAAGAGAGTTGTAAATTGTAGAATGACATCTGCCATGCAGTTCCTCTGTCACTCTCACTAATATTGCATAGCATTCTGAGTTTTAAAAATAACGCAGTTATTGAGATTTAAAACTCTGTGGATGCCGAATACGTTTTTGAAAATAAGACTTTTTACTATGCATAGCCAATTATAGTCCACTGAGAAAATGATGTATTTTTTCAATACATTTTTATTATGTACTTAACTGACGGACCTTCCCAGCTTCTTCATAGACATTCCACTCCATCAGCAACTGTACATAATATGCTTCTTAGGAATCTACTTAAATTTGTATTTACCTGTGAGGCTAGATTGGCTCCAGAGGACACAGTCCTTTTTTTCCTTGAGTAAATTATACATATTTTAGAAAACTATCTAAAAACATATTTATCTCATATGGAATTCTGGTCTCAAGGGTAATTAAGACCAGTTTTTAAAAAGCATAGCCAATACATTTTAACTCTCTCAGGTAAATAAGATATATTTTATAATCATCTAAGAACGATTTTTTCTTCCTTTCCTTCTCTTTCCCTTCTCCTGTAACTATCACCATGCCTCTTTTATACACATATTTAGTAATTATTTCAATGTTTCCTTAGATACTACTTTTCTCTGAGGACCTGCACACCAATTATGCTTTCCTTCCATGCACAGGTAACTGTGCATGGAAGAGGCATAGTCTACCCTACATAAAATTTTTAGAAGAGAAGTTACTTTGTGGAGATCTAAATTCTGCATACACATTTCCATTGGTCTTGATGTTTTGAGAAGGAAGTCCCAATATTGGGAATTTTAGAGAGCTAGGAATAGATTTTTTTTAAGAGAGAGAGAGAGAGAATTTTTTAATATTTATTTTTTAGTTTTCGGTGGACATAACATCTTTATTTTATTTTTATGTGGTGCTGAGGATCGAGCCCAGTGCCCTGCGCATACCAGGCGAGCGCACTACTGCTTGAGCCACATTCCCAGCCCAAGGAATAGATTTTTATTTACTCAGAGATGTTTAATTAAATGTACACTATATTTTGACATTATTTTAAAAATAGAACTGATACCTGAAAGTAAATATGCAATAGCATCACTATAATTTTGTGCAAATGCAATCATATGCCATATCATTATTAAAACCAAACAAATAAAAATTTTCTAGGAATACACGGTGTCTCAATTATTTTGCATTTCCAAAGCACCCTTCTCAAAGTGATATCCTCACATATACCAAATAGTGAAAATACACAGTCCATTCTTTCTGAAAGTTCTTTCTGAAAGTTCCTGTTCTACCCAAGACACAATAAGCTTCTGAAGCAAATTTTCAGTGTTCAGGGTTCATAAAACCCTATAAAAATATTTGCAATAATTGCTAAGCTTCAAGACTTGGGGCAGTGAATTAAATCCTAAATATTTTTCCTGCCTGTATTACTCTTAAAATTCTGGTGACTATAAATCCTGGTTTAGATAGTACAGTCCCATTTTGTGCCTGTTAGCCTGCTCTAATTATTATAGCATCCCATTTCACTTTCCAAAGTGTTCTAGTTTGGATGATGAATAACATGATCTCTCTGCTTAGATGAAGTCTCTGGACTGAGGTTTGATTCCATGGGTGTTTTTGTCTTGGTGCTTTTTATTCTTATGAGGGGTTCCATTTTCTTTTTTCCTTCGAGTTAACTTGAGATTAAAAAACAACAACAACAAAAAAAAAACAACACAAACTGATTTTCAAAATCTATGAACAATGTTAAAACTTGTATTCTTTATCCCACCCCATGAGATTTTGTTTTGTTAAGGATGAAGGGGGGACCCCCCATTGTTTAAACTGGGTGGTTCTTAAGCTCCTATGTTTCAGCATTTTAGTTTAAAGCATCTGCAAACTCAGTCTACCTGTTTGAGCCTTACCCTCTGAAGTCAGGTACAGGTAAGCAGCATAACTATTCTAGAGTCCTCTGGTGAACATTTGGTTAACCTGAAGCTGCAACCTGGCTGTGTGATACTGACAGGCTTGAACAACTAATATTTCCTGAGCCAGCTCAGAATGGTTGGCCTCACAGCCTTGCCATATCAGGGACTCAGGTAATCATTGTGGGTGAAATTCACTCAGTGGAATTATTTCCAACTCTCCTATCAAACACACAGATGCTGCTTCAGCCAGGTGTCTTAATTGACTTACCTGAAGATGCTATTTTGAATAGATTGCAAGGAGAGTTGTGAGTGTGGATTGAATAGTGGGTTATTTTATCTGGAAGGTTGATCCTAGAACAAAAGACAAGTCATTAAGTGATTCAGCTCCCTCTTCTCTGCTCCCTCATGCGGCTTTGTTCACAATCAAGGACACATGCCATTCAACAGCAGCTCCCTGTGCTGACACTCTCAAAGTCACTCTTTCTTTCACAGCTGTCAGGGCTCCATACACTTTATGCATTCCTTCTGGGCACTTGAGCCTCACATTCCACCAGGCAGGAGGAATAGGCACCTGAACAAAAGAAAGCAAGGACTCTTGGCCTCCCAAAGTTCAGGGCTACAGGCCTTGAACATATTAATGAACTGTTGTGTGCATTCTCCAGGTCACTTTTATTTGTCTTTAAGGGCATCTGCATTTGAGTGGTCTTAAAATATTTTTCTTCACGTTCATCCTCACCCTTCCCTCCATCCCACCTTGCCCCCTTTCCCATACGCTCTCTCACATGCCTGGGCTCTGTAGAAGGAAATTAAACTGTGATTTGGTATGCTAAATTACCTGAACTAAAAACTATAATTTGCAATATTATTAAGTCATCACTGTCATGGATTTCAATTTCTTTCTGTTTAAACCCCTAACTCACAGCATCACTCTTTTCGTTTATTACTAAAAAGGAGAAGAGGAAAATGAAAAGCCCTTAGTTGCTCTACTGATCATATCTGTCAGGAAGGTTTAAAAATTATGTTTCTGAGTGGTGACTTCAGCATAGCCAAAATAGTTCATTTCACATTGTCTTGAAAGTGTGTATGCTTATGTCCAAGATCATATGGGAAAGATACAGGACTTTTTAGGTCCTCTCAACAATTTGGGTGAGTTGCAGGAATTGGAAATGCCACATTTCTATTTGCAGAGACTCCTAACCAGGATTCCATCTTAGATGAGGGAATACTGTTTCCAGTTCTATTGGAAATACTTGGAATTTCTTGTTAGCTGACAATAGTGTTGGTTTTCACAAATACCAGAAGCCTAACCCCTTTCCTCTGCCACATTTTCCATGTTGCTGCTTTGAATTAGGCATCAACATCTATAAGAATGGATCAGTCAGGATAGGCTAGGCATTGCTGCTGCTGTAATAACTCCAGATCTTAGGGCTTATAACTACAGTGCTTTTTGTTTATTTGTTTTGTTTTGGTTTCTCTTTTACCATGTGTCTATCAGGGGAGGGCAGAGGATGCCACACTTTTATTCTCTCCTTTCTCTAGGTCCAAATATTATACTATTTGGGAGAAGTTGTGGCTCTTAAAGCTTCCTCCCAGGAGAAACACAGACCACCTCTTTTCACCTTTCATCAGCTAAAAAAGGGGAAGTGCAATACTTCCTCTGCTCAGAAAGAGCCAGAATATTTGTGGATAGCCTTAGTGATTATTAAAAGGGTCTAGAAGGTTCATGAGCCTAAAATAAGGGAGGGAGAGAATGACTATAAAACAAGGTTTCATTTACCCCAAAATAAGTAACTCAAACCATTAAGAATATGATAATTCTCCCTGCATTTCATTAGCATTACAAAAGCAAGGAGCAGACATTGGTAAGTATTGGAGAAAAGCAATGATGAGATCTGATTATGGGTTCTTGTGGCTGGTACCTCCATCCCTAGACCTGGTAGCACCAGCTAGGCTGGGTTCTGTAGTACACCAACAGCAATCTAAGGAATAGGACACTGGTAAATGCTATTTCCTCTATGTCTCTTTCTCATCCAGCAAGTTCCCCACTGAAGGATATAGATTTTACCAAGTGATTATACATACTGGAGTAAACGGTTCATTCAGACTCTAGAATCAGATTTCAGTTTAAATTCCAGCCTAATCACTTACTAGCTAAATGACCTTAGGTACATTGCTTAACTTCTCTATAGCCTCAGTTTCCTTGGCCCTATAATGGATACTGTAATCATACTTACCCCACAGCTTCTTAGTTAGATATTATCCTTGGCAAGAAATCACGAACAATTTCCTTATTAATTTTAATATGAATACTTATGGATTTAAATTTGGGAAAACTAGCTCTTATTTTATTGTTTGGATAAAACATATTAGGTATTTTTTCATTCTTCAAAAGCAAATTTCAGGGCACAAGGCTGCATGTATTTGAAGTGGTAGGAGGTAGTACCTATGAGACACTCAGTCACCAGTGACAAATAATTAATATTCTTTTCTATTCATAAGAAATATTTTTTTCTTTAGTCTCCTTGACATCAGATTGGACTAGCAAAAGCTATATAGGCTAGTGAAGATTCTGAACTTCTTTCAAGGTTGACCTAATTATTTAAATATGATGGTTATAACCTGAAAGACATGGACGCTCAGAATCCAAATGTAACACCAGGTCACGTATAAGTCACAGACAAGATTGCTCTGGAGCCACAATTACATGAAATTAACTATTTCTTGACTTTCTGGAGTCAACTCATCCCTCAGCCTTCTGATTTCATTGAACACTAATGCACAGGCAGATAGTCTTCTGTGGTTTGTCCACTGTGCACAGTCAAGATAACAGCATCTTGTCTTTACCCACAAGTGTAATGTAGTTACACTTGTGGGTAAAATTAAAGTTCAATTCATCTCTTATATTCTGCTTAGTTTCTTTTCTGGAGAGAGCCAGAAATGTAGTGTTATAGTTCTTCTAGCTCAAGAAATTCTTCTTGAAGCTATTAGTATCATCGCAGAGTTCTGAGACAATCAGAGAAATTTAGAGTGCTGGCACAGCACTCAAGAAGTAAATATGCAAGGGAATATATTTTCCATGCCAATCCAAGCCAACTAACAGAAGAAACAAAGGTCTTACAATAATGGCTTACCCACAGAAATTTATTTCCTTTCAAATATTTGAATCAACAATATGGAGATAATTTTTTTAAAATTTTTTACAGCATGGATCTGAGGGTGTCAAGCAATCATGGGTTTTGTTCTAAAACCACAAAGGATATTCTTACCCATATAACCAGGTTGAAATGCCCTCTGGTAATATAGGAAAGTAGGCAGGGAATCATGTGTCTTCAGAATCACTCCAAGGAATCTTGTAATGCACTATGTCCTGGAAATGTGCTGGTAGTGTGATAATTGCAAAATCCTGCTGCTCTTTAATAAGCACAAAGTCCTAATCATACATGCAATTGTGGCATCTGTTTGTGTAGTCTGGGAAATACTTTCACTGAAAAGATAAACAGGCAAACTGAATTTAAAAGTCCATTGCCTTCAGATCCATAAAATTCACATCAAATTATGTGAATCTAATCATCTGGGTCAAAACAATCTAATTTTTCAAGAATATCAGGTCTTCCTTTCAGTTTCAAAAGCTCAACTATTACAGAATAATTATTCTAATTCAGTTAGTAGTTGAAAGCTATGAATAACCAGTTAGAAGACCTGTATTCTAGATCTGCCGCTGTTGTAGAATGAACCAAGTAGCTGTATATATCTTGGCCTAATATATAAGATGGGTTATTCAGACTAGCACAGAGAACAGCAAAATATAGTCAAAGAACAAATTCAACTGGCTGCCTGTTTTTGTGAATAAAGTTTTATTGAAACATCAGTGCGCCTATCTTTTTTAAAAATTTAGTTATCTTTCACTGCTTTCATGCTTTCAAGGACAGAGTTGGGTAGTTACAACAGAAACTGCATGGCCTTTGAGGTCTAAAACATTTAGTATCTATCTAGACCTTTATAGAAAAAAAAAAAAAAGCTATTGACTCCTGGACTAGAAGCTATCTAAGATAGCTGTTTTGCCATCTACAAAACAGAAATAAAAATATCGCTTACCTCAAAAGATTATAAGGATCAAAATAATAGTTCTTAGGCTGGAGTTGTGGTTCAGTGACAGTGCTTGCCTAGCATGTGTGAGGCACTGGGTTTGATTCTCAGCACCGCATATAAATAAATAAAACAAAGGTCCATCGACAACTAAAAATATAAAAATTAAATTTTTTAAAAAAATAGTCCTTACTTCCTATGTAGTAAATGTTAACAAATACATAATTATAAAATTGTTCATTAAATGGTGAGCATGATCACTATTAGTCCTAGCCATCAGTTTTCTACACAGAAGAAAGGGCTGTTGCAGTGTTCCCCCTGGGTGAGATACTGCATGGGAAGGAAAGGATAGCAGTTCACACAAGTGATTCTTGGACAACTGGAGTGACAACCCCAAATATGGGCAGAAGTTGTGCCAAAGGCAAACTGTATTTCTAGCCTGAACCAGACTTACCATCATCCAGTTACCAACTTGAAACTTGAGCTAGCCTTTGAAGACTAAGTTGGGTTCAGAAAAGCTGAGTGAAGAATTGAAGGGATTCGGGGGAAGGGGAATGCTCAAGAGGCATTGAGTAGAAGAATTTGGTGGGAGAAAAGTATTCTGATCCAAGAGTTATGGTAGAGATGGAAAGGTTGGTTAGTACCAGGTTTTAGGATTTTGAGCCATGGTGCTATGAACATGAAAAATTTCTATTGTTCATTAAGATTCACTAAAGTTTCCTTTTGTCCCTTTTGTTTTTGGTACTGGGGATTGAACCCAGGGATGCTTAACCACTGAGCCACTGAGCCCTTTAAAAAAAATTTTTTTTTTGAGACAGGGTCTTGCTAAGTTGCTTAGGCCTTCCTAAGTTGCTAAGGCTGGCCTTGAACTTGTGATCCTCCTGCCTTAACCTCCTGAGTTGCTGAGATTACAGGCATGTGCCACTGTGCCAGGCAAGATCCACTAAAGTTTTATAAACCTGAATTAGTATTTCTAGAATAATTTACCTACCTTAATGGTAGAGAATGCATCACAAGACAAAGAAACAGAAAATTAACTTCATTTTATAGAGATGAATTTCAGTTTTGCCTGCACTGTTGTTAGGATTATAAAAATGTTTTATTTGTTGTTTATATTTATTCTTGTTTCCCTTCCTGAAACTTCACTTAAGCCTACTTTACCTAGTGTGTTTAAATGGAGATGGTAGCTAATGTATAAATGTAAAAGTGCCTTTAAAAACTCCTGTTTTTTCCCCTATAATTATTTAAAAAGCATCATTTTACATATACTTTAAAAACATTTATAATATTTTCAATATGTCCAACAATCCTTATTGAGGACTTGCTGTGTAAAAAGATAGAGGAAAATGAGTAAAATATGAATTCCGTCTTCAATCTGAGAGGAAAAATAAGTGACAAATAATTATGCAAGGCTATAAATCAAGTATTCATAAGGAGTGAGAGGCAGAAAGAGCTTCCGAAGTGTGGCTGATACTGTTCATTGTCTACCCAATGCACATTTTCCTTTTCTCCCTTGCTAATAGAAGACCAATTTTATACATGACAGCAGAGATTCTGACCTAAATATTCATTTTCTAAGGTTTCATTGTGTCTGTGGATGGTCATCTAATGTAATCCTGACCAAAGAGCTAAGAAAGAACATTGCGGGGAAGTGTCTGGAAAAGCTTTTTACTTTCTTTATAAAAGAGGACAGAAATTGCTAGCTCCCTTCTTCCTCCTTTCATCTATGCTTGAATGTGCATGTGATGCCTGGGGTTGGGATAGCCATGCTACCACCAAGATGCAGCCAACAAAGGGATGATGGGATGGAAAGACAGAACTTCTTGGGGCTCAAATGGTACCTTTGAACATTTAAAATAGCCACACCTGTAATCCCAGTGACTTGGGAGGCTGAGGCAAAAGGATCACAAGTTTGAGGCCAGCCTCAACTTAACAAGACTCTTGGCAACTTAGGGAAACCCTGTCTCAAAAAAAAAAAAAAAAAAAAAAAAGGACTGGGGATGTTGTTCAGTGGTTAAGCAGCCCTGTGCTCAATCTCTAGTGCCCCTGCCTCCCAAATCTAAAACAGTATCAATAACTTTTGAGCTTCCTATTACATGAGGAAAATGTATTCTATTACCTCAAATATTCTGTTACTTTTAGCTAAATGCTAGAAAATTCATTAAGTTGATTCTACATTTATTCCCCTCTACAAATAAACATTTATTTCTTCAAGAAATTATTTCTATGTGCACTGTGTTAGATGCTGGGTATAAAAATATAATGACTCTGCTTTTATTAATTTTAATATTTTAATTAACACATAATTGCACCATTTGGAGAAATACCAGTCATTTGTGGGTATACATCTCATAAACAGAAAGATGGGTCATTGAGTAAATCCTCAGATCTGAGCCCCCAAACTTCCTCAGGGACCTTAGTGCACTTGGGCTTATGTAATAAGAAGAAAAATAAGGGTGTGAGACATGGCTGGAGAATGTTTTTATTCTGTTTGGTAGAGACATGTCTTCCTCCTCTTACCGTTTTTCACCATCTTAAAGCAAGCGCTTTTCCAACCAGATGCTGTGTTCAGGATTTGCCTTTGAGGCTGTGTTTTACCGAAGTAAGCCGAACACAAATTTAGTCTTGGTATCAAGTCTCTGGCTGTAATCAGATCAAGAATTACTTCTTGGTAAGAAAACCTGTTTCAGAGATAACTACTTGGTGAAGATGCTGCAGATGGAGCCATTAACAGACCAATGTGCCATTTAACAAAACTCTGTGAGGATGGGCTGGGGATGTAGCTCAGTGGTAGAGTGATTGCCTAGCTGGTAAAAGACCCTGGGCTCAATCGCCAGTACAACAACAAAACAAACAGATGAAAACCTCTACAAGGATAAAGTCAATTCATTGTTCCCACTATCAAATGGGAGTTTCCTCGTTTTTCTTGCTTCTACTAATGCCATTGTAACTACTTTATGGACCCAGCTCAAAAACATATGAGTTCTTCCCATGACCTATATCATTTCTCTTTTCCTGTTAGTGATTCCATCTCTTGACTCATCTTCATTTTGTCACTACCACTGCCTGAAATTTTACCCTCAGCACCTCTTGCCAGAGATTAGTAATGGCCTGCCAATTAGTCTTTTCAACCCTAGGCTCCTATAATGCAACCTACACCTGCCTCCTGACACATCTCTCATTCACTCATTCATTCATTCATTCATTGGTATTGAGGGTTGCATATAGGGGCACCATACCACTGAGCTACAACTTCAGCCCTTTTTATTATTTTGAGACAGAGTCTTGCTTAGTTGCCTAGGCTATCCTTGAACTAGTGATCCTCCTGTTTCAGCCTCCAGACTCAATGATATTATGGGTGCGCACCACTGCACCTGACTTTCCTAATGCCTGTAGCATATAAGTTCCATTGAGTAGGAACTCCATTTGTCCACTACTGCAATCCCAGGATCAAGTATAGTGCTTGGCACATAGTAAGTACCCAATAAATTTAGTTGAATGACTACATCAAAAAAAGAATAGCCCTAATGTGGTGCTCCCTTGTCCAAAAACCATTATTGTCTTCTCATTTTCCTGAGATGAAGTGCCACCCTCCCTAGAATGGCACTCAAGGAACTCCAGAGCTCAGGTCACAGTTCTAGAACTCACCCCTTTATACTCCTTTACATGCTCTCTATTCCAGCCAAATGAAAGAACATTATCTTTCCAAGACAGTTGTATTCAATTTTCTTAAAATGTCTGAACCTTTGCAGCTCTCCCCGGAAGATCTGGAAACCCTCCAGGCCATCTGTACATCAAACTCCTATCCATCCCTTAAGAACCAGCTCTCACCACCCTTCCTTCATGAAGGTTTTTCTAAAAATAATAAACACTTGAGGGGAACTTTCTATATGCTAGCTAGCTCACATTTCCTTCTCATGAAACGCCTTTGAGGCAGATCTGTTTATTCCTAGTTGAAATATTATGAAACCAAAATTCAGTGCCATTTCAAGGATTTGACTCTCTGCATAGCACAGGTGGGCAGGATTTGACTCCATGCTCAAGCCCTTGTACCCTGTACCCTGGCATCCCATTATTCACTAAAATTTCTCCTTGTACATTTTAAAAACACAGAGGCTGAAAGCTGGTAGCCAAGAAACTGAATTTAACTTCTAAATCAATTTTCAAAAACCAGGAGATCTCATCATCCTAGTTAAAATGGCCATTAAGAATACAAATAATAATAATAATAATAATAAGTGCTGGAGAGGATGTGGAGAAGTAACTTTTATTCCGTTGGTGGGATTGTAAATGATACAACCACTGTGGAAATCAGTATAGAGGTTCCTCAAAAGGCTAGGCATGGAACCACCATTTGACCTAGCTATACCACTCCTTGATAATTATCTTGAATTAAAGTCATCATATTATAGTGATACAGTCATACCCCTGTTCATAGCAGCACAATTCACAATAGCCAAAATATGTCTGTCAGTGGATGAATGAATACAGAAAGTGTGGCATATATACACTGTTTTTGTCAGCTTTTTCATTGCTGTAACTAAAGGACCTGACCAGCACAATTTTAGAGGAGAAAAGGTTTATTTGAGGGCTTAAGATTTCAGAGGTCTTAGTACATAGAAGCCCAGCTTCATTTCTTGGGGGCTCGAGATGAGGCCGAACATCATGGTGGAGTGTGTGGTAGAGGGAAGTAGCTCACATCATGGTAATCAAGAAGGAGAGACAGAGAGAGAGAGAGAGAGACTCCACTTGCCAGATACAAATATATCTACCAAAGCCACACCCCAATTCCTACCTCCTCCAGCCACATTCTGCCACTTCAATTACCCCTCAGTTAATCCCTAAATCACTGAGTTAAGACTCTCACAACCCAATCATTTATTCTATGAACCTTCTTGCATTGTCTTACACGTGAGATTTTGGGGGACAATTAGCTTCCAAACCATAACATACAGAATGATGTTTTATTTAGCCATAAAGAAGAATGAAATTATGTTATTTGCAGGAAAATAGATGGAACTTGAGACCATTACATTAAGTGAAATAAGCCTAATTCAGAATGTCAAGAGTGGTGTGTTTTCTCTCATATGTGGAAGCTAGAGAGGATATAGGAGAGCTGGGCATGATAGTACACACCTGTAATCCCAGCTACTGGGGAGGCCAAAGCAGGAGGATTGCAAGTTTGAGGTCAGCTTCAGCAAATTAAAAAAGGCTGGGGATGTAGCTCAGTGGTAGAGCACACCTGGGTTCAGTCCCCAGTACCAAGTACCACCAAAAAAACAAACGATAAAGAAAGTGGGCCAATGGGCAGGGACCTCATGAAAATCAAAGGGAAATCAATAAAATAAAGAAAAGAGACAAGGGGGAGGAAAAGTGGAAATACTGAAAAATGGCATTGACCAAATTATATTGTAGTATTGCGTGCAGGCATAAGTGTGTCAATGAATACCATCACTGTATACAATTGTAATGTGCCAATAAAAATATGGTGGGGGGCGGAATCAAATCTCAGGAAAGAAAAATGGATTTGAGCTTCTCTTTGAAAATAGGAGGTTCAGGCAAAGTCGAGTCTGGCTTCCCACATGGCCATGATCAGAGGGGGCTGGGTTGTAGATACCACCTCTTCATGGGGCCTATATTCTTACCCAGGCTGGCCTATTCAGACACTGGTGTTTGTGTCCCTGATCGCTCCTGTTGGCACCCTGTTGTAAAGCATTTTTCACATGCTCCTTTATCTCGTCTTGCCTTCCTGAGCCTGCAAGCCTCTTCCGCCTTTATTTCTGTCTTCTCTGTTGTATTTTCCCTCTCATTAGCATGAAATCTGCGCTAGGCATATTGTAGACTCCCCATTATATTTTTATTGAATTGAATATGAGTAAGTTTGCAGGTTTCCTAATAAGCTCCACATTTAATCCTCCAAATACAGCTTTAGGATTAAGTATAAGGAATTCTTATTTAATCCTACTTATGGAAAAACAGGAGTGACAAACTAATGAATAATCCCCCAGATTTTCCTTTGACATTGGATTACACTAATGTTTTCATGATATTTCCATTTGGTGTTTGTTCTTGATCTGTTTTGGTGAATGAGGAATATCATTTTGCTCTCCTTTGTGGAGTTTTCTTGCCTTTACCAGTTAGCCATCCCCCCACCTCTCTATGCCTCTATTGTAGAACTTAACAGATAGTGCCCCGAGGATTTGCTTACTAACCTGTGTCACTGATGGGCAGGGAATGGGCATTATTAATCATTGCATTTCTTTCACTCAGCAGACTACCTGGTGGATAAATAGGTATTCAGTAGAATTTCACTGATTGGATTATTGCCTGGAATGGATACACAGTAAATAGATGATCTATACTAAAGTTTCTTTAGTCTGACATGAAGGAACAGAAACACTTCCTCAAGTCGGTCAATGTTCTTGAGAGTTCAATATAGTATTTTTCTTTACATTTCTTTTTAGTTAAAAACTTAATGTTAAATTATTAATCAGCAAAAAGATATTTTAATCATCAAATGGTTGGTGAAACCAAGAGGCTTCGGAAGTTCCTTAGGCTTTCTCCTTTTGAACCCGCTTAGCAGGCAAGTAGCAGGGCTTAGCAGCTCATGATGCTCTTTTCTATTGCCTCAAGGCAAGCTTTAAATCCCACAGAGGGCTCCTGGGATTGACCCAAGACTGTAAAGCATCACAGTGTCTGATTCAACTGACTTCTTGACTAAGACAAATGACAGTATCGGTACTCCACTCACTTAGCATCATCGAATCCAAAATGAAAAAATCAGTTGAAACACTTAAAACTGGTAAACAGACATACCTCCTCTTTTGTTTTCTGCTGTGGGCAGTAGTAGATTAATCAGAGTAATTTCTTCTTGTAGCTTTCCACTTCTTTATTGCCTAAATGATACTCAGAATTTTACCTAGAACTTCCACTTGTGTGATGTCATTTAAATATTCTGGAATTAAAATAAGGATTTATATTTATAAAGTATTACTATAAGACAAGCATTGGGAAAGCATTGTAATCACATTATCATAGTTGATCCTTTTAATAACCCTGAGAAAACATGTATCCCTATTAACCCTAGCTTACATAGAGGAAACTGAGGGTTAGAGAAGTTAAGAAACTCATACAGAAGTCACAGCCAATAAGCTACGGTGTGGAATTTGAATTCAAGACAGGCAAACATTTGCTCCTCTGCCATCCCCAAATTCTGATGTAATAGGTGGCTTTGTGGAAATTTCCCTTCCAAAAGGTGCTAGTGAATTTTGCTAGAGGAGATTCCTAACTTGGTGGCATGGCCTGCTATTATTCAACATTATTCAAGCATCCAAGAGGAAGCTAGACACAAGTTAAATTACTTTTTAAACAATACACTTAGCAGCATCAGCAGAGCCTCTTAAAGTAGCTGTCCTTGAACTTGCATGATTCTTCTTTTGGTCATCTGGGTTGGTTTTGTATTGCACTTGGTCTTGAATTTACACCATAATTTTTAGTACAATAAGTAAAGTCATTTTATTTGCTAAATATATATATATATATATATATATATATATATATATATATATATATTTAAATATTAGAAACCAAATTGCCCCTTAATATTTTCTCTGATACTTTAATAAGGGAGATACAGTGAGAGATGCATAAACCAGTATTCCATCTATACTTCTATTATGAGGGATCACCATTTCCTTTTTAACTTCAGGTTTCGCTTTAAAAGGATCACTGTGCGAGAGTGTCTACAGAAGCCCAGTTATTGTCTATAATGTATCTGTGAGGTTACAAGTTTTGATAACATAATTGTAACACTAATTTATTTACTTCTTGGGGTTCTCTCACATTATACATGACCTAAAGATGAATAGTGAACATTTCACACTTCAGGGAGGAAGGAGATAGTACCAAGATGGCCAACCAGATGCCCTGGGTCATCAAGGCTCTTGACAGCTTTCTCTCATCACAGATCTCCTCAACATAGATTTATTGGCTCTAATGTAGCACTTTGATTTCTCATCCTCAAAAAATAACTTGTGTGATTCTGCATTCTGTGTCCTTTAACTCTTCCAGGAAGTCATGTTTGGTAATACGGCCTCCGTGATTAATCATTCCTTTGGTTCAGTCCCCTCCAAATTTATAGAAGCAGGATTCTCAGTATTGAAAGGCGTTTGCATGTAAGGTCTGTTCTGCAACTTAAAGATACATGAGTGCAGTGCCTCTTCAAATGCTTGGCCTACTATACTGCAAACAGTGGGTATTCAGAAAGTATGAAGTAACTGGCTAAGTAAAAAGACAGGGCTTCTCTCAGAATGAAACCCTATGCACTTTGCATAAAATTGCCAAGGTATCAGGAATAATATCTCCATTCTTATTAAAATTTTGAAATCCAATGTACAGAGTTTCTACCACTTACAACCACACCAGATTTATTCCCAAGGGGCAGCTTGTTCCTGGGAAAACCTGACTCAGCTGGTTTAAATTATTCCTTTTGAGCCACTTAACTTCTGAATTTCCTCATTCAGTGGCTTAAACTCGACTTTAATATTGCACGCATTCAAAACATTTGCATTTAATTGTGGCAGAAGTATGTTTTCCTGTTGGCATCTGAAACATATTCATTATCAGTGTCAGGCTTATGTTGAGAGAGTTTGGTTATTTATATCTAGAAAATCAAATTCAACAAAGATAACTGAAGGCATGTAAGTAGATTTTTCTACTTTTTTATTGTAAGAATATGCAGCCTGTAGATACACAAATTCAAATCCTTGGCAAATCATATTTTCAATGACTGTTTGTCTAGAGATAAATGGATATGTGTAGAGAAAGTTATTTTAAGAATGATAAGTCAACATGAATTTTATTTTTGAAGTGTATCTATACATATATTTTAAAATATGTGTATGAGTCAAGAAAATATTGTATCTGGCAAAGTAATTGCTGTAGCACTTCATGTGATAAACATATTTGAGCCTTATACAATTTATTTAAAACTATTTAAACCTTATCCCAAATTAAAGAACATTAAGATCTTGTCATATGCTTATAACTACAGGGTTAAAATTGATGTTTGAGCTATCCCCTGCCTGAGTGTGCATCCTTGGATTATCTATTTATTAAAACCAACATGTCTTCCTACTAGAATGTCACACCACTGGGGATCATGTAGGGAAGTTCAATACCTTCTGCTATCCCAGGATATATTTAAATTAATTTAAGAACAAAGCCTTCTCCTGGATCTACCACCAGTTTTTATCATAGTGGTTTTAATCAGAACCTGAAGGAGGCTGGCTGCCGCATATGATGCCCTGTGAATACGTGTTGATTTCATGAATCCTATGCCCTGTTGATCAAACCACATGCTCGTCTAACATGTTTGTGAAACAGTAAAACTTTTTCTCTTCAAAGTAGAAATTTGCCTACTTAGGAATGATGTATTTTGAAGACGGATAGTGACCTCTGAAAGGCATTCATTAATCACTTAGAATGGACCTGCATATACAAAGTGAAATCAATCAATGAGATAAATCCTTGCCAAATTTTGACCCCAATTTTCACCTAAAATTCTCAGGTAGTCAAAAGACTATTCTCTTAGCCTAAATTACCAGGAAACATCAATACCCATTTTCCTACTCACTGATTATGCAGATAAACTGACATGTAGTTACCACTGCTGTTGAAAAGATCACATGTGTTTTAACTAGCGAAGGTTGACAGGATGATCAGAAGCCACACCTGCAATACATCTGCAGACTAAAATATCAGGATAACAAAATGCTGTTAAGTATTGGTGGCCATAACCCTCAAGTATATATTGAGCTTTGTGTTCTTCACTGAGCTAGAAGCAGTGGAGAGGGGATATTTTAAAACATCTAAGAACAATCACTGTCCTCAAGAGGTTTCCCACAGGGGAAAAAAAAAAAACTCTTTTCCCATTAGAGAAATCATTTACAAGTCCTCTGACATAATGGACACTAATAAGAGAGCAGCAAAATAAGTCAGAGGTTCATCTTGGACTGAAGACAATTATCATTCTTAGAATTCAGAATGAGGAAAGATGAGTGAATTGCAGAGCCAAGAAGTGTTTTAAGTCCTGAAGAATGGGTGGAAATTACCCAGGTGGAGGAAAGGTAGGAAGGACACTTCAGGCAGAGCATTCAGCAGGGGAACAGCCTGCAAAGTATGATTTGTGCTCTGAGTGGCCACACTTGAACCTCTTGCTAGCATTCAGCTTGTTGACCAAGTTCGAAATCAAGCACTTTGCTTCAGGCCCAGGTGCTTCTACTGGATGTGTTGCAAACTGTTTTTTTTTTCATTTCTTAAATATAGGAATGACACAAATTGTTGTATTTTTCAGGTGTTGGAGAGTCTATTCAGGAGGCTAGCCCACCACTAGGAGAAGGTGAGGGCTATCTAACTTAGTGCAGTGGGAAACAAAAAGGAATGAGAAGAGAGCTTGTCACAGTAAACTTCTATGGATAAAACCTCATAAATCAAATCATCTAGAAAATGGAAGTTATCCATAAAACTTCTGATGTTATCCATGAATTAGCAGAATATACTGTTTTAAATTTAGTATATTATAAATGCACATGCAGTTTGCCATAAGTGCCACTAGGTGGCGAACGTGCATTATTCGTGGCTTCAGTTTAGAGACTTCCTGTAAATGAGATTTAGCTAATTATGAGAATTCAAGTTCTAATTAAATTAGATTTTCTATCAGTGAAATATAGCTTTATAACTTATGTAACTAGTGAGTAATAGAATACCAAAATATTTAATGGTATTCTTTCTTTTTATTTTTTAAAAATTTGTTCTAATTAGTTATATATAACAGTAAAATGCATTTTGACACATTGTACACAAATGGAGAACAACGTCTCATTCCTCTGGCTGTACATGGTGCAGAGTCATAGTGGTAATGGTACTTATTTCAAACATAAAAGAACATATATACAAAATTGCTGTCATCTAAACAAAACTCCTATGAAACTCCCCATTTTATTATTTCCTATTCAGTAATCACTCAAGAAACATCCTTATTTAGTATTCAGATAGTGACAAGTATCTTTGGTAAAAAAAAAATGACATGAAACTATTTGTGTGCTTAGATTTGTAAATTGCACACATCACATTCTAACATCTGAGCTTAATGCTCTGGGTTGGAGCCCATTTCTTCTACTTAGCTATTTTCCCTGATAGATTAAATAAGCAGATAGAACCCTTACCTGAAAGTGTTTCTGCTATTCCCAGGAAGCTCAGTGAAAATATGTTACCTGTGGTATCTTCCTCAGAATGTTTTGCCTGACTGTAAGCACCATGAAGGCAAGGCCAATGTCTATGGGCTTAGGACTCTGAGTTGGTTCCAGACCCTTAATGAGTTAATGAACATTTTCTTCTAGCCAAAAAATAGTCTAGTGCCTTTCCATGTGATCTTAGTAAATGAGGCGTGATTACATGTTTTTGCTATCCTGGCAATAAGTTTATACTTATTATCTTCTAAGACTGACTCCAGTTCATACAAAGATTTTTACATATACTTTGTTTCTTGTATTCTCTCATTTGAAGTATATATGGGTACAAGGGTGTGTGTGTGTGTGTGTGTGTGTGTGTGTGTGTGTGTGTGTTTAGGAAACCTGAACTTTAGTATTAATCTTTCTAAATTCAACAAGATTGATTTGGGTTATGCTAAATTCTAAGGTTAACCAATATTTGTATTTAGCTTATATGTATATTGCTTGCATTTAACTGTATAAATCTGGGAATGCATCTTAAAATTAGATAGGATACTTGATTTGGGGACTGTGCTTGCCAAAGTGATATTGTGCTAGTAGTTATTGCCATTCACTGGGGAATGTATGTAATTTAATCTTTCCAGTAACTATATGTTACTACTAATCATATTTATAGATAAAGAAGCTGAAGTTCAGGGTTGGGGATGTGTACCTCAGTGGTAGAGGCCTTGCTTTTAGCATATGTAAAGCCCTGGCTTCTATCACCAACATTGCAGGGAAAAAGGATAGTAAGGAGGGGAGCTGAAGTTCAGATGCAGTAAGTAAGGTACATGAGAACAACTAGTTAGCAAGATTCAAACCCAAGGTCAGCAGGTGGAAACTGAGGTCCAAACCTGGGGCTACTTAGTTGTATAGCCTGTATACTTCACTGGAATGTTCTACTGCTTATTCTACTACTATGCTGATTTTTTCTGCTTGAAAATGTAGTAAAATAGAAACATTTATTCAAATATACTTATCTAGACCTTACATACAATGCACAAATACTCTCAAAAATCTCTTTCCATGTAGCAGTTTTGGTGGAAACTGCTTCGGAACAAGAAAAATTCTACTTTAGTCTATCAGTAATCCACCTGTACTGTAAAATGCTCAACTGGCTTGCCATTTCTATATCCAGATTAAAACTGTCTTCTTCTCTAACATATATTTTGTACTCAGTACTAAATATCAGAGTCTCATTTAATTCAAAACATAATTTAGACAAATACTGTTAAAAGTATAAAAAACTGACCTGATGGAGCTCTTCCAGTAATTAGTCTGAGTCTCCAGATATTCTTGAACATACATGGAAGAGAGGAGGCACATCTGAGATGCAGTCTGGCAAGGAAATAGATACCTCCATGTCCTCCCAGTGGGAGTAGAAGCTGTACAATCTCTTTTGGAAGGCAGTTTGGCAGTAGGTACCAAAATCACAAAAACATGGATTCTTTGGCCAAACAATTCCACTTCCACAAGTTTATCCTACAGATACCCTAACATGTGTGAACTCCTTTTGAATAACAAAAATTGGTAAAGGACCTAAATTTAATTAGTGGAAAACTGGTCAAGTAAATTCATGGTATATCCATGCCATGGGCCATTATGCAGTTCTAAGAATGAGAAAGTTTTTAACATTGATGCAAAACAATTTCATAGATATATAATTTATAAGGAAAAAAACATGACTGTGTTATAATATGCTATTTGTGTCTTAAAAGAAATAGGGTAACACAATACACTTCCACTCATTCACATTTGTATTTTCTTGACTATGCACAGCAGAATTTCTGGAAGACTCTAGGAGAAATTAGGTGACACTGATTGTGTCCAAGAAGGAGAGAAATTGGCTTGGAGCCAGGGAGTAAAAGGGAAGCTTTTCCATCCCAATTTGAACATGTATTTCTAATTTTTAAAACTATTTATTTACTTATTTTAAAAGACTATTTAAGTGGCTGGGCATAGTGGTGGTGCATGCCTGTAATCCCAGTGGCTTGGGAGGCTGAGGCAAGAGGATCACAAGTTCAAAGCCAGCCTCAGCAACGGCAAGATGTTAAGCAACTCAATGAGACCTTGTCTCTAAATAAAATACAAAATAGGTCTGGGGGATGTGGTTCAGTGGTTGAGTGCCCCCTGAGTTCAATCCTGGAACCAAATAAAATACAATAAAATACTATTTAAAACGTGTATCCTTCAACTCTGCATTTCAAGATTTGGAAGTTTGGCTTGTACAAAGTACAAAGACTTATGTACAAAGATGTTCTCTGCACCACTATTTAAATGATAGCTAGGGAAATCAATAAAAATGTTCAGCATTTGGAAGTTAAAAGCAAGAAATATGTATACATGGGTGTATACTACACATCTCCTTTGTAAATGCAAAAAATTTACATGTTCAATATCAGGGATTCCAGATCAAACTTGACTAATTCATTGAATCCATAGCATATGACACTGTTCTTGACATGTAGTAATCACATGATTAATAATTGCAGAAAGATTAATACATAGAAAAAATATTGGAAGGATATATCCTAAATATGATCACAATGTTTTCAAGAGATTTTTTTTACTGTCATCTAAGCTTATTTTTTATTTTTAAGTTTTCTGTGATGCAATGTTTTGTTTTGTTTTGTTTAAGCTTTTTGCCACCTGCTGATATGCTTTTGGTCCTCACTCAGCCCCTTTCATGCTTGGTGACCTTTTGAAGACATTTCTCCAACTGCAAAATGAGGCTAATAGTTTTTGTGGGGTTGTTTGTGAAATGCTTTCCTAAGGCAAGTACAGGGTTTAGCATAGTACCTGGCATATAATGTGGATGTTCTGTTTTCCACTTCTATCATTGAGTCCTGAGTGTGAATGAAGAGCTAAAACTTGGTTTACAACTGGGAAAAGAACTTATTTTCTAACTGAATATTTAACTTCATCCTACTAATGTTTCTTTAAGGTATGGATCATCCCACTGTATTGATGTAGCAAAGGTGTGTTGCCTGGGGATCTATGACTATCCTTCCTTCCAGTGATTAGCACCTATGCTGTGCTGATATAAAATATATGCACACACACTTTTGTGGTCTGTAGAATTTTGTCTGATGGAAAGGGTGGAAATCATCTGTGAATCATATTGCTATGCCTAAGGATGCTAGAGAACTTATGGGGTTTGAATGTTTGCCTAAAACTTTGGATGCCCACTTTCTAGACTTGAAAAGCTCTTTGTCAGTCATAATTCCTACAAATAAGAGAAAGCTTATGGACTTTGAATAGAAAATTCTGTTTTTACTTGTCATTTGAATTCAATTGCATTAAAATTTTTAAATACAAATTTCACAAAATGATTTTCCTAAGTGTTTTCTAAGTAACTTTTTTTAAACATTTTTCTAAGACAATCAACTTACTTAATAACAAAGTAGATGGGAATAGTCAACTTTGTCATATTTGGAATAGATAAAATTACAAGTAATTCTACAAACTTCAACTTTAAATTTAAGCAATATGTTCATAAAATCTTAATACATAAATACAATTTTATAAATCAAACCTGATGATTTGAGAAATTTTTTAATGTTCTAGTCCATTCAGGCTTCTATAACAGAATGCCATAGTGTAGGTAGCTTAAGAACAGAAATTTATTTTTCACAGTTCTGCAAACAGGAAAGTCTAAGATCAAGAAGCCAATAGATTCAGTGTCTTGAGGGATCACTTTCTGGCTCACGAATGACTGTCTTTTTGCTATGTCCTCATGTGGTGGAATGAAGTGAGGGACTCTCTGGGGTGTCTTATGAAGACACTAATCCTATCCTTGAGGATTTCACCTTCATGACCTAATCATTTTCTGAAGTCAGTTAAATTTCCTAAGGCAACAAGGCACTATGAAAAAAAAGTAAATAAAACTTCAGATGGATGAAGATTTTTATCCTGGCAGAAAAAAATAATAGCAATCAGCAATATTAAAAAATACTGTCAGTTGTCAAATCCTTTCTGTTATATAATAATATTGTCTTTTAATATTTCTTAGAAATCATGTTTCTTAAGCGTGACCACTCTATCCTATATTAATGTGATGTATGCCACTATAAGGTGGCTCTTTATTAAAATGACCTTACAAGAGTGACACTACCTGGTATCAGTGACTTTGTGTTCTTAATTGAATTGTGCCAATTATCTCTCTGAAGTTAAAAGAATAAATAAGTGCCTGTTGGCTAAAGAAAAGTATTTAAATGCTTCTCAGAAAGGAGGGGAAATAAGAATCAGAAATTGGAAGGACAATTTTGACATTTAGAGTAATAAAGTGAATAATGAAAAATTAAATGTTAATTTATAATGCTGTCTTTGTTTCCCCCGGCTATGTATTTGTCTGGAAAATGCTACTTCTATTTGTATTCCTGCATAGCAGCAGTTTGGCTCAGATAAAATATCTAATTCATAATACTGGTAGATGTGCCAAAAAGTCACACAAACCAGAAGGTTCAAAATAATTTCTATCAACTCTACACAGTGTGTTTGAGGAAGAGCAGATTGTTGTAACTTTAGTGCTTACAATCAGGAAGCATTCATAAACAGAGGCATTTAAACATTTGTGTTCATCTGATATCATAAACACATCAAAAATCAGGTAGGAAAATTCAATATTTATTGTCATCTATCTTCCAGCACTTAATGATAATTATAGTAACAAAAATAATTAATAGTAATAAAATGGTAATAAGGAACATTTTTGGAACTTATTATAAATCAGACAGTGGGCTAAACATTTTACATATTTGGGATTAATCTACCATATTAGACTCAAAACAATCTTAAATTGCTCCAAGTATACAGGGATTTCTTTAGCTCTACAAGAAATTATACCAAAAATATTTTCTTTTGTCGTCCTCGAATACAAACTCCAAGAAAAGAACTGGAAGTAGAATCACTCCCTCTTGCAGTGGCAATATTTCCCAATGCTTTCCTATTGAAGGTTTTCCCATTAATACTGGTACTTGATTTTATATTGGTCAAGTTCCCCTGCAATTTGTGTGAGGTGTGTGTGTGTGTGTGTGTGTGTGCGCGCGTGTGTGTGTGTGTGTGTGTGTGTGTGTGTGTGTGTGTGTTTCCCTGGCTAGAGTTGCTCATATTTAATTGTGATTCAGAACTCAGTGTTTGATTTTTTTTTTTAAATAGAGATTCCCAAATGGTGACATACCTATTTCAAATTCCCTTCTGAAACATCTGGGAGTGGAGTGTTAGTAGGAGGAGAGGAGTGTGAGTTACAGTTGCCACGAAGACTTTTATGAGCTGTGCTCTGTATAAGGCATGGCTTTAAAACTTAGTTTACGTCACCACCTGTGTGTATGGCCTTTTCTGTCATCAACTCTTTCCAGATGCATAGAAAACAATTTATTCTCATTTGATGATAGAATCTCCTGCATAAACAAGAATGGAGTAAAAGGTTCACTCAGTACATAAATTGAGTGGTATTTATTTATTTGAAGAACCCAGGGCAAGGACAATATGCTTTACTAAACCTAGAACAGTTTGTAGGGGACCATGTGTAACCTTTTTCCCCTTTGTTATGATTAGTGGCATGTGAATATTTCCAGAAGTCAAAAATGACCCTTCAGAACAGAAGCAAATAAATTCCCAGATAGGCAATATCATTCTGGTGATGCTGGAAATTTTCTGCTACCATACCAGCAAAGTGGAACAAATTTAAATCACCAGTGACCTGGTCAAGTTCTAGATTGTTTATCCAGTTACTTAGCAAAGAACTGTTTTTGTTCTCAGAAATCAAGAGCCAGGCTAAGTACTGTGGTACATGCCTGTAATTCTACTGAGTCATGAGGCTGAAGCAGGAGGATCACTAGTTCAAGGCCAGCCTGGACAACTTAATGAGACTCTGCCTCAAAAGAAAAACAAAAAGGACTGGGGATGTAGCCCAATGGTAGAGCAACCCTGGGTTCAATCCTTAGTACTGCCAAAAAAAATCAAGAGCCAACAATAAAATGCAGGAACTGGAGAGGAGAAAAAAAGCATATTTTCTCACTCTTTGGTGGTACCTGCTAGGTTTCAGACCTGGCGCAGGCTGGCTCACCATTCTGCTGGGGCAGGGAGGGCCAGGAGAGGCAGGTAGTCTTCGTTCAAAGGTAGTCATCATCATCAAAAAAAAAAAAAAAAGGTCTTCTCTTTCCATTTAGGAGCAATTGTTGGCTATTGAATACCATGTTGATTTAGATTTTTCAACAGTACAATATGCTTTGTAAAAGGGGGTTAAATAAAAGACTAGACAAGAAAGAGAAAACTCTTAATATTATTAAGGTAGTGGAAGGGCCTAAAATGCAAAATCAATAGTGAATATGGCAATGCAGCACTGGTATAAATCACCCCACAGGGCCTGGGAACAGCCCTGAGAGGAAAAATGGCATTCCCCAGTGAACAGTTTCACACTTGATGTCTCTAGCAGCCTCTGTCCTGTTCATTTTTGGCTAATGATTTGGCCTCCTGCATCACAGAGAAAAACAGAAGTGATTAGAACACTCAGGTCTTTGCATCTTCCTAACACCAATGCTGAGACCTCCTTTATCTTCACTACTCTTTTTTCCTTTGGTCACTGGGGAAAAGGTATCCTTGCCTCTCCCTCTGTCTCGTCTCTTTGCAAACTGTAGCTGCCGTTAGCTCTCATTTTCTGCAACATCCTTTTCCTCTGTGCTGCTCAGTCATTCAAAAACAAGTAAATATACTCTAGGATATCTCTTTGCAAATTTTAATGTGCATATGAATCACCTAGGAATATTATTAAGCTACAAATTTTGATTGGAGTTATAAGGCTGTGGTATTTATCTTTTAAAAAGCCTCTTGATTCCACACACATATATTCCAGCTCTCTCCCCATTACATAGCAACCCTTCACAGCAAAATTTTTGAGAGGTGTCTACAGTGAGTGTGTCCACTTTGCAATTGCACTCTGCTAAATCCATCCACAACTTCTATCCCAGCGACTGAGCTGAAATTGCTCCTTAAGGTCACATATCCATTTGCCAAATCCACTGGCATTTTTCTCTTGTCTTTATTGAATTCTCAGAGTTTGAGAGTTTATCCTTCTCTCCTTCAAATACTTCCTTTATTTTGACTTCCATAGTGCCTTCTAATTTTTCTCCCACTTCAGTCTTTTTCAGTCTCCTCTGCTAGTTCCTACGTATCTGCTCAATAGTTAAGTTTTGCTGGGCCCCAGAGCTGTTTTGGTGCTCTCTGTCCACATTCCCTACCTGGGTGACTCCTTCTATTTTGAAGGTCCTTCTATTAAGGACCTTCTGAATACCAAGGACTTTCAAATCAGTATCTCCTACCCTGACTCAAACATCCTTCCACCTATTGCTATCACCTCCTGGATATCCAATAGGCACCTCACACTTTTTCATTGTCCAAATACAACTCTTCATCTACCTTTTCTCAAGCATGCTCTTTCTGTCCTCATCTTTAATTCACAATAAAAGAAGATTGGAAGGAAGGAAGAAGGAGAAAAATGAGGACAATTTTTCCAATTCCCCATATTTCTCTTTGCTTCTGGGGCATTTTCTAATAGTGTCTAAGTGGCTGAGTCTGTGGTTCACCTTCCCAACAGACAGATCCTCCATAATCTCAAATACTGCCAAGACTTCCATGGCTTGGCTCCTGTCACATGGTCAGGCCATGTGGTCTAGTACCTAGACTCCAGTAAGTAGCATTACCTCCTTCTGACAATGGCTTCCTGCATTGCCAAAATCTGCCACACTCTATTTGATTCTCAATTTTTCCATCACCTGTGTAGCCACTTCTCTGCATTCAATTCCATTTGAAAGACTAAAAGGAGTTATTGTTTTCCTGACCTAAACACCTACTTTTCAACTACAGAGTTCATCTTTGGAGCAGCCCACCCTGACCACTGGGTCCTTCTCTAGAATATGTACCTTTGTCCAGTGGTTCACTGAACTTTTAACTTCCTGCTATTTTTCTTGCTTGTTTACTTATGTGTTTGGTGCCATCTTGCATATCACTGTATCCCTGGAGCCTACTATCCCCAGATATATATATATATATATATATATATATATATATATATATATATATATTCTCTTGCATATCTCTGTATCCTGTAGAACCTATAACAGTGTCTGATATTTAGTTGATATTCATTTATTCAATAAGTACTTATTAAGAGGTTTAGCTAAACAGAATCCTGCTCAAATGAGTAGGTGATATGAATAAAATGAATTATCTGATAAGTAGGATTCTCAACATAAATTCCAGGAAAAGGAAGAAAGAACTCAAAATAGGAAAATATTACCTTTTGGGAAGAAAGACAATTACTGGGTGGAAGGAAATGAATGTGTGTGTGTGTGTGTGTGTGTGTGTGTGTCCATTTTTTTGGTACTGGGGATTGAACCCAGAGCCTTACAACATGCTAGGCAAGTGTTGTACCACTGAGCTACATCCTCAATATCTTATAATTATTGAGACACAGTCTCATTAAGTTGCCTAGACTGGTCTTGAACTTGCAATCCTCCTGCCTCAGCCTCCCAAATAGTGAGATTATAGGTACGTGTGCATAACCATGTCTGTTGAACTAGTCTTTATGTAATATCTACGAATGCATCCGTTGTACACAATTCGTCAACACTACTAGACACTGTCTCTAACTTACTAGTGGAAAGACTGAGTATCTGAAAGGTTAAGTAATTTCACAGGTTACATAGTTTGTAAAATACATCAGGATTCAGGTTCACATCAACCTGATTAGGACAAGCCCAGGAAAGTACATAATAGCCTCAATTCATGTCCATTCTACTTTTATTTTACATACAGGAATTTTAAATGCAGATAAGTAAACCACCATTTCTAAGGACTTATTTTATCCTATTAAAGCAATAGCTATCTATGGTGTAATATTTTGAAACTCTTTCAAGTTTATAACCATCTTTATCTCGCCTTTTCCCACTCTTCACCCTGACCCACCCCCAAGTTCATTGACAGACAGAGACCATCATCCATATAAGTAAGTTCTCAACAATGCTACAATTATAAAGTGGGCCTTAGGTGTTTTCTTCCATGTTGACCTCAGAATGAGCCTGATTTAGTGATTTAGTCTGCAGTAAGGAAGGAGTTGAGAAGATAGGCCTGCTCCATATATCAGCAGTATCCCGTAGAGCATGAAGTTCTTATTCAGGTATGTGCTACATATGGCATCAATAGAGAAAGATGGCTTACTTCCTTCCAGATTTGCCAAGCCCCTTATTTACTGACATTACCTTTGTTTTGTCGAATTTCACTGAAGAACCCTATTATCTTTTTAAGGAGGAAACAATTGAGTTCTCAGCCCTGTTCTTGATTTTTCACATTATGTCCAATCTGAAAATGGTGGGTGATGTTATTATTGTGTTATTATTGTGCCTTTTATAGGAAAACTGAGGGTGAAAAGCCCAAAATGGTGAAGGAAAATTTTTCCTAATGTTCATTTCCCTTGTTTGGTGGATTCAAGTCGGGCCATTAACACAACTTCAACATTGCTTTTTTCCTGATTTGTTTTTAAGACTTCTCCCTATCCCCAAACATCATGTTCTCAGAACACTGAAAACTTACAACAGGCAAACAAATCATGGAAATTAAATAGCAATAAAACTGTTGTTGGCTTCATATAAAAAATATTATCCAGTATTTAAATGGCGATTATTTCCAGAAACTTGGCAATTGTAACCATACAAATGATGAAATTGATTCCAGTCACAGTCCATCTTTGTTTGGAAAGGAAATACCAGTAGTGTTTGAAAAATGGATTATTAAAGACCTTGGTTTGCTGAAGGTGGCTCATATGTTCTATTTGCTAACACAGCATCTTGTTGGGGAAAAAAAAAATAAGCGCAGCTTTTCCTTATCCCAGATTATTTTCACTACAGATCTTTAGAGCAGGAAATAAAAAACAGCTAATGGTTCATGGGGCATGTGGAATTAGTTTAAACAAAGTCAAACCCTGGTCCTGCTGACCGCCTCCTCTTTCCTGTGCTGTTTTGTCTATGCCGGCCTTAGAATATGTCAACAAATCTCTTTTAAGCTCAGATGGGAGAAAGGATGGTGATTCTCTCTCTTTCTATAATTTATAACAGATGTGCCTTTTTAGAAAGGTACAAATTTGTCTTGTAAAATATTTGTAAAGAAAAATAGCCTCCGGATTTCACAAAGTAATTCTTACTTGGTTTTGGAGATATCACAAAGAACATTGTTTTTATAATACTAATATGACTCTTTCTCACACAATTTGATTATGACTCAAGATTAGTTTTTGGGAAGAGCCAAGCTTAAATATCTAAAACAATGTAGTAAAAAAATATCATGTGTGACTTGATGGCTTTTTGACAGTGACCTAAAAGAAGTCCCTTTTCACTCATGAGACATGGATTATGGTGCTGGGAACTCTTTTAACTAGTAACATCTTAGCTTTTCCAAGCCTCAGTTCCCTTATGTGTAAAATGGAGGAACCACTTGCCCCTGGCATCTCAAATAGAAATATAAAAGTGTTTTATGAAGCATAGAGTCCTAAAAAGGTAAATGATGATTTTTAATTAAAATCTAAGAAAACCTTTTTGTTTTTACACAAGTTCCACCCCTTGTGTATATGTCCTTTTGTTATATATTAGAAAGCTTCTTTTTTTGATTAAAAACTGCACTAATGGCCAAGGGGTATGGCTCAGTGGTACAGTGCCTGCTTAGCATGTGTGAGGCCCACACATGATAACCAGCCCCACAAAAACAAACAAAAACTGCACTAGAAAGTAGATTGGCTACAGAGCTTAGACTGTTTAAGATTAGAGAATTCGGCCCTGGTTCAGCCATGAGGCTTGTTGAGGAACAAAACTCTGATTCTAATGGAATGTTTTGCTTGCATAAGCACCGACAGATAAAAATCATATGATATACATGATAATGGCATGTGTCTTACATGAGTATGACAAAAGGCATGAAGAGGACATTCAACTTTTAGTGGGTGAGGACTATTGTAAACAGTTGGCCTCTTTCTACTCAGATGCCAGTTTTCAAATCTCAGGTAAAAATATATAAACATATAAACTTATAAAAATATAACTGGAGCTACCAAAGTCATGTGAGCACAAATTACGGTAGAAGTGTGGGACTTTAGATAATAGGCCTTCAGTTTCCTCAAACAGGAAATAAGAATAACTCAGGTCACCTTGGGTGACTGTTGTAAGGATAATATGAGACACATATGACAATATATAAACATAAAATAATATTCCAGAATTATAAATAAGAAGGGAGAAAATTGTCGTCTTAATTAAAATTTAATAAAAATTAACATTTAAAGGTTAGCCTATTTCCTTTTTCAGTTTCTTCAAGTTATTGATAATATTAATGACTAATTTACTGAGTACTTATGTTCCAGATGTTTGTGGTAAATGCTTTAGATAATTTTTTTTAATGATCACAAGGTATCTTCCTTTATTTTTCCAATTTTACAGATGAAGAAGTCAAATAAATTGCTCAAAACCATGTAGCTAAGGAAATGAGTGGCAGTATTTGAACCACTCAGAAATAGAGCCAATTATTTAGAAATTTAATCTTCTAAATAAGTTTATGCTTATCTAGAACTGCCTTCTCTACCCTCTCAAATGTTCTCTTAGCTCTGCATCTGAACTTAAAACATATTTAAACACACATTTGAAAATGAAACACTTTAGAAGAGGCTTTTAAATAGGCATTTACAATTTTTTCATTAGAAGTTGTAATAAAGAAAACCTATCCCAACATTTGCTATTAGGATCCAGAAACAATCTCCACATTTCTATGACTGCACCTATAGAAACCGCAGGATAACCTACCAGCAGTGTCTTGAAATCTTTCAAATGACTCTGAGGGACAGAGGTTATTCCATAGCCTTACTATCTTATTGGGTAAAATGGCAAAATATAACCTGAAGGGATTTCAGGACCCACCTTATTTAATCTTTTTATTTTTATTTTTCCAAATTAGGTCTAAGTACAGACAATGACTTGTCCCTGGCCACTGTAATCTTGTGCTTTCACACAAGATTCATATCCCACAAATTCTTATCCTAGCATTTCTGGGTGATAGTAGCTTTTGTTATTTATGTTTCTCCTTGGTTACTTAGGAATAGCAGCCTCAGAGCTTCTGTGTGTCTTTTATCAAGGTTAGCCTGGAGCCAGACTCTTGGTCCTTTCACTTGGAGTGCATCAGAAAGCAGAGCTTCTCCTGGGACAAAAGCCTGGACAGATCATCTACAAGGCCCTTCTCTAGGAGTTGTACTTCCTGCCTGCTGGCAAGGAGACTGAGTCAAAGGTTGTGAGACCAATGTATAGTTCCATCTTTTAAGAGTTGTCAAATACTTGTAGGACAGTTAGAATGAGTTTTCTTAAATCCTTAGGACTAGAGATATTTGCACCTTCCTTAGGCCCTATATGATGAGGGTGTCTAAAATACTTGGCTTCAGGGAACTCTCCCCAGACAACAGGTATAATCTGCACCCCTGTGCAGGCCTTTTGTAAGGTTTATTTGCATTTACTAGAAAAAAATAAGTATTTTACATACAGTCTTTCACAGGTAATAATTTTTGTTTAATTAGAAGCTAAAATGGTTAGGAAGTATTTGTTTTGCTTTTGTTTCTGATCCAAGGTATCTGTCCTTCCCTGCTCAAATTCACTCCAACCTCTCCTGGAATCCTCATTCTCCTGTCGGAACAAGTGTGTCTTCTCCAAATTTTCATTCTTTCCCTTTCTCTCTCTTTCCCTTTGGCCTCTTCCTTTCTCCTCTTTTGTCCTGTCTTTCCTCCTTTTCTTTTTTCTCTATCCTTTTTTTTTCTGGCTCTCATCATAACAGAGTGCCAGCTGTTATTTAAAAACAATTACTTTTGGCAAGGCATGGTGCCACATCACTGTAATCTCAGTGACTTGGAAGGCTGAGGCAGGAGGATCTCAAATTTGAGGCCAGCCTCAGGAACTTTGGCGAGACCCTCAATAAGTTAGACCGTATCTCAAAAAATAGAAACTAGGTATGTAGCTCAGTAGTAATGTATCCCTGGATTCCATCCCCAATTACCACCCCCCCCCACTCCCAAAACAAGACTTTTTAAAAACTGTTCAGTCCAGGTAATATTTCTATCTAAATTCTTGTAACTTTACAATCATTTTTAAGGTTAAGTGTAAATGTGCAACAAGGCTATTATAAACTGCACTGCAGAAAATAAGCACTGAAAAACATAAGGCTACTTTGCAACAGAGTTAGGAAAAAAAACTAAGATCAGGAAAGTACTTATTCTGGAAGGAAAACAACAAAAACAAAAATATCTGCTAAGTAAGAAGGTAAAGAAGGGATTCTCTATGTAACATGAAGAATCTATCATTACTGTCTAAAGTTGAATCTGGCAGGTCAACACTGGATCATCTAGAGCAAAACTAAATATGTAATAAAAGGCTTCATATAGTTGGAAATTTCCTCTAATGTTTCCAAAATTTGTTTTTAATATAAGCCAAAATGAATAAAAATAATTTCAATTATTTTTTTAAAAACTAAAGAATTATATTCATAGTTTATTTGTACTAGAAATTATTCTAGAAGCTTTATATGTAGCATTTCATTTAATTTAGTTCTTATTATAACCCTGAGATACAGATGTTTTTGAAAACTGTTTTGAGAAAAAAAATACACTGTCTTGTTAAATGGTGTCCATCTAGGCTCTTAACCATACATATCTTTCAGAATCCAGTATCTCAATGAAACTCTCCTATTTTTTAAGGATAGTATAGGGAGAAGAGCCAAGGCACCAAGTAAACTGGATAAGATTTGATATAGTAAGAACTGAGTAAGACACTTAGATAAGATTCAGTAGCCAAGGGGCTCTGAGTTGCCAAGTTGCTCTCTGTGAGAATTTCAGTATTCTAGATACTGGGCTGAAATGTAGTTTCCTATATCTGAAAAAGAAAGCATATTGGCACAGAGAAAATATTTGATCACTTCTTCATCTAATCTATATGTCATATCTAATATATTTTCCATAGATTAGATGTGTAGAACTGAGTGACATTTTACTGATAAAGTAGAAAAAGTGGTGGACCAAAGCTATATTTAGCATAGAAAATAAATAATAGAAAACAAACACTCTAAGCACAATTCTGGACTTCATGTTCTGTGAAGCTATACTTATCCACAGAGCTGTAGTTATTGGTAAACTAATTATGTCTCAGCAAATAACAACCTTATAACCTTTTATATAGCAAAGATTTAAAGAAGCAAAATTAATAATCAAGATTAGCTCTTTGGGGTAGAAGAATCTCAAATTTGAATACATCCCCCAGGAAATAATGTGACCATATGCCTTGGTTTGCTAGTACTGTTCTATTTTATGTTTGTTATGTTGGCATAAGATCTAATAGCTCCTCCCTTTCACTCTAAAGACACTCTCTCAAGCCTGGAAAGTGAAAAAAAATAATTTTATAATAGTGATATTTGGAACAAACATATTCTACATACCCACTAAGTAAGCAATACAGCCCAGGCCTTCAACAGATTCACTTTCTATGATGTCAACAGGTTGACAATGACCATTTGGCAGGGCCCTTAAATGCTTTAATGGCTGAGGCAGGATGCAGCTCAGCATGAGTCAGTCCCAGAATACACATCCCAGATGCCTATCACTTTGGCTTCTTGGTCCCATTCAGAATGGAATCAATGAGAGAGGGGAGGAGACATCTGTCATTTTGGCTTAGAAGTCAGTGGACAGGATATTCCAAATAAGTAAGGTATTCCTATTAATTGCTTAGGTCTTAAGATTTTCCTAAAAATCTCAAAGAAGTAGCTATAAAGTAGCTACTTCTTTGACAGAATGTAGCTTGACTTTCTGTGATATGTAATAGTAATAAAATGGGCAAATATTAGAAAATCACTAATTTAAATTTTGTTTTTATTGATGTTTTATGGACTATTTAAAGTCTAATAAGCTTCTTAAAAATGTACAGAATTAAAGTAGTTGTGCAATAGAAATCTCACATGATCTTAGATTTATAGTTATAGCTGTTTTTATGGGTAATTTTTTTACATCTTCAAAAGTAATATTAATAATACATTTTTTAAAGAAACCAGTGTCACTAGCAAGCCTTTGGATGATTGACTACCCTATGATATTTCTTTCATCCAAGCCAGTTTATAAAGGAAGGCAAAAACAACAATAAAAGAAATGTACCAATTTATTCTCAACTAATAAAGTACTGAACATTAGGGAAAAAAAGTATGAAATAGTGGAATGTAACACAGAGCAATTCCATTACCCATTGCAGTTTTGGGTCATATACTGTATATAAAGAGTAATTACTTCATTGGTTAGAGACCACAGTGGAGGAATATAGAAATTGATGAAAGATTTTAAAATACAATTTTTTACCTGAAAGCATTTGCCAACATTCCTAAACTTTGCCAGCATTACAGAGAGACCATCTTATTTTTGTCTTTTGGTGGCCAGACAAGGAGTGGCAGTGGGCTGAGAGTACAGGAGAAACAAAGACAACGAAGAGTGATCTGATTTTTAAAGAATATTAACCAATAATCACATATCAACAGGTTTTAAAGTATCTACTAAAAATAGTCTTTGGAGATACCTTAACATGACACATCCTACTAATGAAGTTTCCATGTTTAATATTTGTGCATCCTGTTAGCATCTAATCTGATGCTGTTTACTTTCCACCTTTGAATCTAGTTTCTGGATTTTATCTGCGTGATGAGTATCAAGGGTAGATGGTGCTATCTAAAAAGTTTCTGAACATTTTCAAATCCTTTCTTTTTGTGTATCATACTGAGGTTCTAGGGAGGAAATAAAAACTTCCTGGATAAAATAGGATGGTCACACAGTTTGAAGAATAGACTGAAGTTAGCCAGTTCCAGTCCCAATCCAAGCTGTCATTTTCCCTGAGCCTCAGTTTCCTCTTCTGTGGAGAAAAATATATTGTAGGATGGTTGAGAGGACTGAATGAGCTCTTTAAAAATCACTTTGCAGTGCTTAATGACCACTGATTTATACTTCTCCCCCCAAATTACTTTAAAAATAGAAAAACACATTAAAATACCACAGTAAAACCATGCTCAGTAATTTCTAATTAATTTATTTCTTCTAAGTTCCTTCAATAATATTGGAGAAAATCAGGATAATATTCTAATTATAAAGGAAAAAAATTACTGCAGGCTTTGAATCATTATAGGAAGGCACAAAGAAGATAAACTTCCATAATCTGAATATTTTGACACATTCATTTCATTTTTCCCCTAACAGCCATTTAAAAAATAGAATTATATTGCCAGGTGTGGTGACCCATGCCTATAATTTCAGCAGCTTGGGAGGCTGAGGCAGGAGGATCACAGGTTCAAAACCAGCCTCACCAACTTATTGATGCCCTAAGCAACTTAGCAAGACCCTGTCTCAAAAAATAAAAAGGGCTGAGGATGTGGCTCATTGTTTAAGCACTCCTCATTCAATCTCCAGTACCAAAAAAAAAAAAATTATATCACATTTACTTCCTACTTTTTATTTCTATTAGATCATAAGCATTTTTGTTTTCATTAAATAATAATGATTTTGATTTCATAATTAATCCCAACTAATATATTATTGATTTTTCTTTTTGGCATTATAAACAAAACTTCAATGAAACATTTTCAGATGTTTACTGAATACATTGGAAACATCATCCCATCACTTGTCATATTCTTTCAAATTTTTTCCTACTTAAGACTTTAAAATTTTGGGTGGTGTTGCAGATTGAACTAGGAACTTATACATGCTAAGCATACACCAGACCACTGAACTATACGCCTAGCTCCAGCCTTCTAAATTTATGACGACTTGATATGATTTTATGTAACTATCACTATCAAATATTTCCTTGTGATCTTCTATTAGAGCTTACATGTTTAGAAAGTTCTTTTGTATTCCAAGGTGAGTAAATAATTTACTTATTTTTTTAAAATATTTTTTTAGGTATACATCAACACAGTATCTTTGTTTTTATTTTTATGTGGTGCTGAGGATTGAATCCAGGCCTCACCAGTGCAAGGCAAGCACTCTGCCACTGAGCCACAACCCCAGCCCATCCTATATTATATATTTTTTTCTTTTCTTTTTTTTATTGATTGTTCAAAACATTACAGAGCTCATGATATATCATCTTTCATACATTTGACTCAATTGGGTTTTGAACTCCCATTTTTACCCCAAATACAGATTGCAGAATCACATCTGTTACATACTCACATTTTTACATAATGGCATATTAGTGACTGTTGTATTCTGCTACCTTTCCTATCCCCTACTATCCCCCCTCCCCTCCCCTCCCATCTTCCCTCTCTACCTCCTCTGCTGTTGTTCAATTCTCTCCCCTTTTTTCCCCTCCCCTTGCCCCTCATAACCTCTTATAATTTTGTGTATCATTGAAGGTCTCCTACCATTTCCATATGCTTTCCCTTCTTTCTCCCTTTCTCTCCCCCCATTTGTCTTTGTTTACTGTTAGTCTTTTCCTCATGCTCTTCCTTCCTGTTCTATTCTTAGTTGCTCTCTTTATATCAAAGAAGACATTTGGTATTTGTTTTTTAGGGCTTGGCTAGCTTCACTTAGCATAATCTGCTCTAATGCCATCCATTTCCCTGCAAATTCTATGATTTTGTCATTTCTTAGTGCTGCATAATACTCCATTGTGTATAGATGCCACATTTTTTTTTATCCGTTCATCTATTGAAGGGCATCTAGGTTGTCAAACAACAATAAGTGTTGGCGAGGATGTGGGGAAAAGGGTACACTTGTACACTGCTGGTGGGACTGCAAAATGGTGAGGCCAATTTGGAAAGCAGTATGGAGATTCCTGGGAAAGCTGGGAATGGATCCACCATTTGACCCAGCTATCGCCCTTCTCGGATTATTCCCTGAGGACCTTAAAAGAGCGCACTATAGGGATACGGCCGCATCAATGATTATAGCGGCACAATTCACAATACCTATATTATATTTTTATCATTTATTTTTAGCTTTCAAAAATTAACCTAGAATGTATTTGGAGCTATTTGAAGTAAATATTGAGGTAGATATGGGTTATCTCAAATAGGTTAGAGACTCTATTGAAGGTAGGATTTAACATAATTTTGTTCAAATAGTGGACATAATTGCTCAGTAACATGACACTTCCCTCTTTATGATGGTGACTCATTATATATCAATCTCTATGTGCCCACATCTCACTTTAATTACTTAAGTATCTGGTCCATTAAATGCCTTTTCATTATTTCTCTTTTATAAAAATTTCTTGGCTGTACTTATTTATTATTCCCAATAAATTTTAGAAACATATCATCATATTCTCTTCAAACATTTGGGATTTGCTTGAAATTGCATTCATACTGGAGGGAAAAAAATTTAGTATTCAGTATTATAATATACAAATATGATATATCCATATTTTCATATAGATTTTGTATATACCTTAAGTTATACCTAAATATTATATATTTTATTGTTGTGAGAAAATATTTTTCACATAATTTTGAATAAATCTTGTTCTCAACAGACTTTTCATTGTACAATCAGCAGGTTTTGACTCATTTTTCTTTTTGTGGTGCTGGGGATTGAACCCAGGGCCTTGCACATACTAAGCATTGCAGTCTACCACTATCATATACTCCCCCACCCTGACCTCCAACTGACTTTGCTATATACAGAATAAATCACTTATAAGAGCACTTTGCTTTATGGACATAAGTTAATTTAGTTGATACTTGAGATGAGAACACTAAGGATCATGCCGACCAACTTTGTAGTTGTTTATGAACGGAACTACAAAGAGCCACTGGTTATTCATTTCATTCTAAAGTGTACAATTACATAGGTAGAATTAATGCATTTTGTTTTATTAAATGGGGGGAAGATAAGCAGTTGATGCATCCAAGTCTATCATGACAAGTGAATTTTGACGATAGTGGGGAATGCTGAGAGTAGCTAATTGCTTCCTATACTGTTTTGGGTTTTGTGTGTCTCATCTACCTCATTGTTTGAAAATCTGTTTTGGCATAAGCAAGATAAATAATGGTAATTAAATATAAAATGAAAGCTCCAAGTAATTGACATCTACCAAAGATTAAGTTATTGTAAAACTGGCCTTCATGTCCTTGGTCCACGTATACTGTAATGTCCTAGGAGGATACACACACAACTTTGATTCACTTGCCCTTGGTTTCTGGGTGGCAGGATGCCAGTCCTGGCCAAGTGTTCACAGTGTAAAGTGCTTTAGACTCTTCTAAAATGAAAGTCAGTATGTAAATGTGCAACATGACATTATTATTCTAGCTTCCTGGCTGCTTTCAGCAAGCACTGACTGCCACATGAGGTCTCAAGTGTTCTGGCATAGTATGCAAGTGTTCAAAAGAAGTTAAAGTAATGAAATTGGATCTATATTTCCATAGATATTCAAGCTGGCATGGAGGAATAGAGTCATGGAATCAGGGTTGGATGGTCTCCACTAAACAGCCTAGGCAAGTGCCTGTGATGCCAGGCTACTAAGCAGAATTTTCAATCGTGAAAGGCCACCACTATTTCTTCTTCTGGGTTTAAAATTACAAAATATGCACATTTCCCTTAGGCTCACACCACTTTCTGGGTGCTTTGTGTTCAATCCCCACCCACCTCTTCCCTGGAGTGCACCAGCTTTGCTTAAATTCTGCACAAGTTTTAGGATGAACTATATAAAAAAAGGGGGGGGGTAGGGGTAGGGAGAGGGGATTTAGTTAGAACCTTGACTAATAGTATATGCTACTGAGTAAGAGTATTACTTTTCAGTGGGTGATTAAGCTTAGTGTATATTTGATCTAGGAAGTGTCAACTTAATGGATTTCAGTTATTTGTCATTTTTTTGGAGTTTTCATTGATCACAGGTTTCATTTGCACCCAGAATATTCTGCTGCTGAATTATCTGAAGCCACAACCAAACATGGGTCTATGGGTGGTAGGGTCAAGAAAACTGGATTTGCTACGTATAATATTGATGGGTTCTGAGCCACTGGTTTGCTAATATTGAGATCTTCCTCTCTTTCACACCCTATCCCCTAACTCCCTCAATGTTTCTTTTAATCAGCCTAAGAAAAAAAGAATTCAAGTCTGCTGGGTCACAACCATTTTCATAGCAGTACAGGTCTACGATGCTGGGTACTCTTCCTCCTCATGTCCCTAATATCCTGAAATTTTCATAAGCTTCAATTATCCATCTAACGTATAGAAAGTTTATTTAAATTTTAAATATGAGGAACAATGCAAAGAATTCAAGCACTAAAGGATATATTTTATTCATACAGAATTTCTTTTTTTATTGCATTTCAGGACAGTGAAAAAAAGGGATTTATAAATAAAATCTATGCCATCCAGGAGGTATGTGTGAGTGTCCAGAACATCCTAGATGAAGTGGCTTCCTTTGGCGAAAGGATAAAGAAGTGAGTGATGCTGACATGCGAGCCCTGGTCTTCTGTGGGACAGGGTATACATTTATTTCTTGAAGGGTGAAATGCCACATTCATTTGGGCAGGACATACTCCTTCTGGGTGATCTATTGCTCAGTTTCATCATCATTTACTTTGTTGCTGCCAGTCTTTGGTTTTATGAAAGTTCTGTCAATTTCTTCCCTGAAATTTAGAACATATTGGTTGGAAAGAAGTCATACTTGTAGCTTTGAAGAAATAACACCGTCCTAAATTTTAGCACATTTTTCACAGTGCAAGACTTTGTTCTTAAATGGAATATGCAATCGTGATAGAAAAAAAAAATCAAGCTAAATGATGATTTCAGGTAATGAAGACACTTGTATTTTATTATCGGTCTAGTTATAGTTTCAAGTTACTCTATATTTAAAAAAATATTATGTATAGCACCCTACAGAAATATTCCTATACTCTATTTCTCCCGCCCACCTCAGGGATTGAACCTAGAGGTGCTTTACCACTGAACCATATCCCAAGCCTTTTGTATTTTTTTTTTTTTATTTTGAGACAGGGCCTCACTAAGTTGGTTATGACCTCACTAAATTGGGGAGGTTGTCTTGAACTTGTGATCCTCCTGCCTTAGCCTCCCAAGTCACTGGGATTACAGGCCTCCATGCCCGGCCCTAAACTCAGATATTTTAGTTTAAATATCTGAGATCATAATTATCAATGAAATAAACTTTTGTCATTTAGAAAAAACCACAGAATTTTTATACTTAAAAATTAGAATCTTGGGCTGGGGATGTGGCTCAAGCGGTAGCGCGCTCGCGGCGCTGGGTTCAATCCTCAGCACCACATAAAAATAAAATAAAGATGTTGTGTCCACCGAAAACTAAAAAATATTTAAAAATTCTCTTTTTTTAAAAAAAATTAGAATCTTAATTTTTTATACAGGTTCATTGAGAGCTAACATAAAATTAAGAAACTTACTTTATCTTATTGTTTTATTATTTTATTTACTAATACATTTTAAAAAATTAGCCAGGTTTGGTGGTACATTTCTATAGTCCCAGCAACTTGGGAGGCTGAGGTAGAAGGATTTCAAGTTCAAGGTAAGCCTGGGCAGCTTAGTGAGACTCTGTCTCAAGTCCTTTTTAGGACTGAAAAGGGCTGGGGTTGTAGCTTTATAGTAAATTGCCTCTAGGTTCAATCTCCAATATCCCCTCCCCCGAAAAAAGAAGTTTATTTAGAAAAAAAAAAAAACGACAAGGTGAATTTACAGTAATTGGTTATGAGTTGAAGACATGCTAAGGTCTCATAAACTACATGAAACTGGCCTGTGTAATGGTTGCTAATGATCTAGTCAAGAAGGGGTACAATGTATCTGGATAAGCCTGGTTTTCTTAGTTTAAACATCAATCTTTATTATTGATAACCTAAAGCATTCTGCAGATTTAGATCCTTGGACATACACAGAATTTGAAAGGGGTCAATTATTTAAGCAAAAGGTGTGAATCATTCATTGGTCCTTTCTCTCTCACTTGCAAATGTACCCCTAAACAATATTCAGCCTTGGACTTTAAAAGACTCACTCCAACGCCTTTTCTCTCTCCTTCTTCCTCCCTGTGCTATTTCTAAGAATGTTCCCTGTACTCTCTACCCTATCCACTGAAGCATAGTGTGGCCTAAATTTCGGGCATTGGTAGCCCTAAATTTGGGGCATTCTTTTTACTTTTCTCCGGAGTACATCATATACTGATAATGTGATGGAAACCTCTCATTTATACCAGAAGACCATGGATCAGCTCTGAGATCAGACTAGTGAACACCTGAGGGAAAGAAAGCTTCTTTTGTAACTCTGAATGGTGGGAGGACTCGAACAGAGAACATGATAGCTAGCTGAAGGATATGATCAGAGTCTGGAGGTGGACCATCTCTGGGGGAACCTGGGCTTTGTAGAATTTTCCATGCTGAGGTACAGGAATATGGCATAAGATTGAGTAAGTCTTACAGGAGCTATATCTTCTGTAAAACAATATTTTGGATACCAAAAAAGCAAGTTCCCCTGGGGTCACATAAGATTAAAAACATCATCCAGAAAGCAGATTCAGAAGTGATCTTTAAGCACAAAATGAAATCTCTATAAATACCATGTCTTGTTACTAAATAATCATTCCAGAACTTTCTTGAATTACAACTCTTTTTTGGGGAAGAGCATATTCTAGATTTAGATTCCATAATGCAAAATGTAGAAACAGAAAAGGGCAAGCTTTTTTCCCTACCACCAGCTACAGTGGTGAGGATTCTTTGCCATCTATCCTTCCAATAAGAGAAAGAAAAACACAGGGAGTCCTTCAGTGGGGCTGCCCAGAAGGAAGGTTTTCCAAGCGAAGTGCCAGTGCCCTCACACATGGAGTGGTGTGATGGATGGCTCTGAACTGAGCCGTAGGAAAGAAAGCCTTCTGTTCTCTCCACAAGCAGGCAGAAGCAAGGAAAGCACAGGTGTCCATCAAGGAAGTAAAGCATGAACCTTACCTACTGACACAGTCTCGGATGCTCACTCTGACCATAAGAGGAAAAAACAAAGAAAAGCCAAAAATCCAAGGGTTATTGAAAACAGGACAGCTGACTTATCCAACTTTGGATTAACTTATCCAACTTTGGGTTGTTTACTAGAACAAACAATTTTAGGTAACAATTAACCTAGGGAGACACAAAAAAGCAAGCTAAAAGACATAAAGCTAAGGAACAACTCTATGTGTTAAGCTGAGGTATAGTATAGGAAAAAAATTTCTGAGTAATCACCCTTCATTGGATCAAAACTGCCCTGGACAAACCCCACTCCAAATGACTATAACATGCATTACCAAGAAATTAGAAGAAATGAATTTTGTATTTTATGAATTGTGTTTGGAGTCCTTCTCACTGGAAGAAATGACACACTTTAGACTCCTGGAGTTGATTATCTCTGATCACCTTGAATCACATAAACATGCTGCATCACAACCAATCTTTCTTGATATAACAGAAGCTATCCTAATATTATAAAGGAGATAACCTAGGGTTAGAGATGTTGACTCATACAATAGAATCTAGGCTTTGAATATAGATCTCTTTACTTCTTGGCTCTTTTCATCAAACTACTGTTAGACTCAGTACACACAATATGTTAGTTTCTCTTTGGTACTGAACATTATAGAGATTTCAAAAAAATGCAATGGTGTATCTGTAAATAGTGATGTATTTGTATACCTAACCTAGAGGCTCAATGCATTTCTATTTATTCTAAAATTTTGTTATCTGAGATTCATCACAGAACTTCTACACAGAAAGCCTTAAATATAATCTTTCCATCTTTCATTTCCTTCATTCTCCACACTCTTTCAAAAAAATGTTCTACATCATCTTTTTGTGTGTGTCTTCATTTTCCCTGTTGTTCCACTAAATTATTTCCCCATTTCCTTACTTTTTGTAACATCCCCTACTCTTGTTCATTGATCCTGTTTCTGCTTTTATCGTGTCTTACTGTCAATACTTACTGTCTTGTAGCCCTCTGGGACCAAGTCCTCCACATTATCAATCACCAGCAGTATAGCAACACTACAGACCCATTAGCCCCAGCCTACTATAAGCATACTTTTCCAGTTTGTATTCCCTTTTCACAGTTTATCCTACAAATCCATCATGTGCCATTCTCTCCCAAAGTACTAGAGGGAGAATAACAGGCAATGCTGATGTTATTTCTTAATTACCTATCTATTCCTGAGGAGAAGGGCAATAATAGCAGGTAAAGCTTTATAAGGTTAATTGCTTTGTCCCCGTTTCCTTATTTATAATTCCATTTGAAACATAACTGAGTAAGAATTCTAAAATTTAGAGGGTTTACATCAAAGTATAAGAACTGTGTCTATAGACAACTGCTAGAAACATTTTATTCCCAACGTGGGAAAAACTGAGTGAGGGTTGGTAGAGGGATTTGCCCAGGGTCGTTCCACTCCTAAAAAACAAAACAAAACAAAAAACAAACAAAGAAAAGGAGGCTGGGTATTAGTTTTAGCAGGAGAAAAATGAATCTTTTTACCATGTGGGGAAATCACACAAACAGTACAATAGCTCTTTTTCACTAAGCCATTTGCTAAAGAGTTAGGTAACAGAATGTTAGTTCCTCTTTGATAAGTGAATTACATAGATTTCAAAGAGTACAAGTGATTAGACTGTGAAGTTGTCCACTACAATCCAAGTGGGCTTTTATATTCATGGAATTGAGCAAATCTTGAGTAACCTGTGTTCTCTGATAAGCTTACCACAGTTGGCTTCTACTCCAGAGAAAAATGCAGACTGATTAGGTTCCAAATTAGTCAGAATCACATTTATTTTAATCTTTGTTTGAAAAAGGTATGAAGTGCTCAGATTGCTGAAGTGTTATATTTTTCATTTAGTACTTTCAACTGGACTGTTCCATTCTTAAGCTGGCTGGCCATTGTAGCACTCTGTGTGTTCACAATCATCCTGTACTTCGTTCCACTACGATACATTGTCCTTGTCTGGGGTAAGTAAAAAGTCTTTTTAAATTTTTTTTAAGTGTCTTAGCTGTTAAGAATAAACTATTTTTAAGGGATGAGTTATACTCTCAGTAGTTCACTATATTTATGGTCATGTGGCTATTCTATGATGAAATGAGACAGGTCAGTTAAAAATCACAACAGTGTAAAGATTTAGGTCTACCTGCAAAATGCATTTTTCTTATCTGGCACCACAGGCTCTATCATACTATAAGGGTGTAGTTGTGCAGATTCTTCATATATCAAAGTATAGCTTTGTCTAGATACTGTTCTGATTTATTTTCACTACTTACACACAAACAGGAGCATTTTGATCCATATGGTCCATTTAGGACAATATGCTTTTTTGCTGTGGTACTTTATTTTGTGGAAATGTATGTAAACATGGTACTGTACATGGCTGCCTATTCAAGAGGTCACCTTTAAGATTCAGGAGAAGGGTTGTTGGCATTTATAGGCTTCTTAGGAACAAAAATACTTGTTTTATACGTAATGAACAAGAATGCTTCTACAAAAAGCTACTTGAAAGGTGATATTTTAAAATCTAAATTTTAATATGATTTTGCTGCATGCTAACAATTCCTACATACCCAGCTCCATTTAAGAGACAATTTATTTCAGCATTCTTTATAATGTGTCACCCCCACTTCTTTCTTGACAAAATTCTTGGTTTACAAAATCCCCTTTTCAGTCTTTAAGATCTAACATATAAAACTACAATATTAATGATATATATAAACAAGATGGGGCAGAGTCTACTTGTCCTTGCCTACATACACATACATCTAAGATTGCTAAAGTAAAATGCAAAGAATACCAATGGATCTTAACTTCAGAAAACATGTTTACACTGAAAGGAAAGAGATTAAAGGGAGTTTTTATTCTCTGTTTTCAAGACCTTAAAAGAAATATTCTGGAATAAAGTAAGCTGAGGTCTAATGTTGCCAAGGCCTCTACTCTTAAGATTCCTATTTCCATATTCTTTTTTGGCCCATTTTTAGCAGGCCTTCCAACCCCTTACCATCACTTTTAAACATGGGGTGGGTGACAATCATTTTTTCCTACCTTAATTACTATAATTAACAGAAATTCAATTACGATACTATACAAGGAGTGAAGCATTTCCACCATATTCTTATTTTCTATTGTATATTCAAGCCCTCATCTGTTGTTCCTTTCTGATATTAAAGCAGATGTTCTATTATTGAAGGAATCAAGGTACATTATCATGTGTGGTAGCTTATTAACACAACCTAATAGGGTCACACTTGCCAAGCCATCTCTGCTACTAAGCACTCTTACCAACTCAACCTACTTCCCCAGGTTCTTAGAAACTGGAGGTCATGGCCAACATCTGGCTATGTAACCTATGGGGCCTCACTGGCTAGCTGTCTTAAAAGTTATTTTAGAGAATGTGTTTGGGTCTCTTGTTTCATCAAATGAAATAAAACAAGAATATTCTTTCAATGGTAGGTAGCCAGAAATATAAGAAAGTTCTTACATGGTAAGACAGAGACCAAAGTCAAGATTCCAGTTCATTCTGTATGAACTTCATGAAGAGGAGTTGAGATGATCTAGTTTGTTTCAGTTTTTGTCAGTGTGTTGATTTCATGTACAACAATTTTTTTGAGAAAAAGCTGATAGCAATCCCTCTCCTAACGCTTGAAAAAAATCAAGGTCATGTGTCTTCTAGGCATTTAGCTTGCTTAAGGGCAAAACCTCCCCACAAAAAAAGATGTATTTTTTGAAAAGGGGAAAGCCAATCAAGTAGACTTCCTGTCTTAACAATCTCAATCTAAAAATACAGGAAGACAATTTTCATCATAGCCTTATCATTCCTTATAGCTATGCCCATTTGTTTCCAAAACAGAAAGCTTTTCTTGCTAAAAAGGAACAAAATGTGCAAAGAGAAAGAGCAGCAGCTAAGTTGGGAAAAGTGGAGAAGCAGGAAAGCAACATAGGTTGCTTTATTCAGTCAAGGTTGAGGGTGAGCATATAAGCAAGATCTTCAAATCACTGTAACACTTTTGCCAGACAAATGCTCTGTATAACTTCAAACTTTGGAGATTTCTATGTTTGACCTATCATTTTTTTAGGAATCAATAAATTTACCAAAAAACTTCGGAGTCCATATGCAATTGATAACAATGAGCTACTTGACTTCCTTTCCAGAGTCCCTTCAGATGTACAGGTGGTATGTATAATTATTACTTTGATGAAATGTGGCACTGAGTTTTAACTTTTATATCCTTTCAATGTCAAAGTTTTAGAAAAGCCAGGTAAAGTTAATAAAGACTGTGGAAGATTTTCCCAGGCAGGACGTTAGTCAACTTGGAGTGTTATCCAAGAAAAATTTAGCAAAGAATGGTGAGTGTGAAAATCAGAGTATGCTGCATAAAGAACCTACCAGAGGGGCTGGGGTTGTGGCTCAGCAGTAGAGTGCTTGCCTAGCACTGCGAGGCCCTGTTTGATCCTCAGCACCACATAAAAAATAAATAAATAAATAAATTAATTAAATAAAGTAATTGTATCCAACTACAATTAAAAAAATAAATATTTTTTTAAAAAAACCTACCAGAGTTGTCAGGAAGAATCCTCCTTCACCTAAGTTCAGCTGGAGTTTGTCATCATGACTTGATGGGAGAAAATAGGACTATTAAATGAGACTAAAATTTGTCAGCAGACACTTAAGACAAAAAAATTTATTTCTAGAGTATGCACATTTAAGTGAGTTTTAAAGACGCATATTTTAGAGATCACTGAGGGGGAGGAAGCTGACTACTTTTTAAAGAATGGGGCACATTTTAAAAATACTTTGAAATCCTTTAAGGTTAAAGTCCATTAAACCATCAACTATTTTCAGAATAAGGTGTTGTTTTTTTTTTTAATCAAAATCTTTAAGGTGAGTTGTAGCTAATAACTTTTTCCTGTTTCAGTTCAGTTTTTCATTTGATATGGATGAGAATGGGCTGGATGAAGATTAAGACAGTATGCAACAGACAGTAAATTGCAAAGAACCATTATCCAGTCCTTCAAAACAGATTGAGATGGTTTTGCTTTTCATATGTTATGGTCAGCAAAGACCCTAGCCCATTACCAAAGTTCACATCAAGGTTCCATGAAGTTTTTGGCAGAATTTCCTTTCTGACTTCTACTCTATCATTCTTATTGTTTTGTGCATCCCAGCTGCAGAACCCATAATGCTCTACAGCATTCCACCCCGCCCCCCAGCATAGTCTTTCATTGCTTTGCTTTTCCTTCCTTTGCCAGAAAGTGGCCACCTGACCAGTTTTTCTCTGAACTCTGTTTAAACAGGTGCAATACCAAGAACTGAAACCAGATCCTTCTCATAGCCCATATAAAAGAAAGAAAAACAATCTTGGCTAGCCAGCTCCCAGCACTGAGGAGACCAGCATCTGTTTGGGAAGATAAAAGAAAAAGCCTTCAGCCTCTGCAGCATTTCCTTTCTTTCTGCTTTTTATTTATTTTGCCTTTTTATCATGATATAATTTGTAAATATTGTACAAAGGCATATGTCTTTGGAAATATACTTCCATTGTACAGACTCAACTTGATAACAGTTTAACTACTACTGTGTGAAAGTCTTGTTAGCTATGGATAATAATATAATACACCGAAAGAACAAATGTAAGGGTGATAACACTGGAAGACACACACTTCTCTAATTACAAGTAGAAGAACCAGAATATTAGATAAAATGCTTAACTCTGATTAAAATAAAATTAACATTTAAATTTTATGTAGATTTAAAGTTTTTCTTAAATGTGACTATTTTTTATCTGAAAGGTAATCCATTACATTTTTCTATGTTTTATACATTTCAAGAAAGGGCAAATCCCAAAGTCTGAATTGAAAAGGACACACTTCAATCTAATGTAAATCCTGTCTTTAGATCCTGAAATTCACTCCTGTGCAAATTACTTAGGTATGACTAGGCTGATTTTAAACTAATGAGTGCAGGCACATTCAACCCCTCAAGAGAATCTGAGATTCTGTAAAGGAAAGTTATAAACCTTCTATCATTCCATCTAAGAACTTAAAATCTCTCCAGGACTATATAACATAAATACTGCCAGGTTTATAAATGATTGCCTATCTGAATTTTTATATCTACCAAAGTTAGTAAATTAGCAACCCAATTCAATTGTCAAAAATACTAAGCAAAACAAATCCATATTGCTTTTGCTATCAAATTATGTATTTGTGCATCTGAAAACATTTAATACTCAAGTGTTCTCACAGACAAAAAATATTTTTCATTAAGTTCCTGAAATGCTTTAATGCATACTATGATTTTGTTAGTGTGAATTTAAATGTAGAGGAGAATGCAGTGTGCTAAGTGATATGCCAGTGTTTCATTACATTCATTTATGAAAAAATAATTCTTGATAATATGAATGCATGAGAACCTGTTTTGTAAAATAAACTGCTTGGGGGGTTGCCTTTAAAAATGTTTCACTACTTACCATAGAATCTATACTTAAAAACTGCATTCCCAAGACTTACAGTGGCTTTTATACCTATCTCCCTGGTATATCGAGGGAATGTACCTCTGGAGAAAGAAAGAAACCATTTGGGCAGCGGGAATCTTACTTCTCTAACTTGGTAGGCAACTTTAGCTCAGTTGAAACTGCTGCAGACAATGTTTTGCACTACTTTCTTAATAATAGACTGGGATAGGGAATAATATACTGGTGGGGATTATGTTGGAAGATGTAGAAAAGCAGAAAATATATATTTCACACTAAAGGAAGATTCTTTAAATAATAAACAATCTCATCAAAGCTGATTTTTAAAAGTATTTTTATTTAGAGATATGTTGTTAAATACTATTTCTTATAATAGAACTATTTTGATCTGTTTATACACTATGCTTGAAAGAACGTCAATTAAATTATCTTTCTACAGAAAGGCTTTGACCTCATTATGCTCTATTTAGTGCATCATGTTTAAAATGACATGCTTTACCTCTGCATACCATCACTGTTTGTTGCTAAAACATTACTTCATGAAGTTGATGTTACTACAGAGAGTCTGATAATTTGTTTAAAATAACTTGATTATACCTTGTGTGAGATTTATGTCTGTGCTGACAATGTCTTCTCAGATGTCTATAAGCCTGATACTCTACAACCTCTGATGTATTTAGTGAATCGTAACCATTAACATGACTAATTTTGTTTCATTGTATCAAGTTTCAGATGTTTAGTTCAATGATAATGTTGACTACATATTCACTGCATTAAATAGAAAAGAAAATAATCTTTTCTATGTGTAATCAATACTTTTTTTTTGGCTGAGAGGATGGGGGATTGCGTGCATATTCTTAAATGACACTACACTTGGCTTCTCCCGAATCTTCAATGAAGCTCAGCACTGGGTTCAATCCTCAGCACCACATAAAAATAAATAAAATAAAATAAAGGCATTGTGTCCACCTACAATTAAAAAAGATATTTTAAAAAAATTGGAAAAAAACTCAATGAAGCTGAGAGTAGTAACTAGCTTGAGGCTAAGTATAAAAGTGATATTCAGGTAAATCATCACTGCCTTTTGAAACTTTACACTCACAGGATGAAACAAACTGTCTTGAATTTTAACTATTTCCCCTTCTCACACAGGCATACTTTTCTCTTAAGAATTATCTAATCTGCCTTGGTTTTGATTTTTGATGCAAATATTTCAAAATATCTTGAGACTGAATGTTACTTTATTTTATTTAGACTGCTAAATATAGTAAATATTATGAACTACTAAATATTTTCCTCAGTATTTTTTAGTGAGTAAATTCATTGAAAGTTGTTATATTTACATTCCAAATTATCACCATTAATTTTGATAATTCGCAAGAAATGCATATCTGTCCATATTTTTAAACTTGATCTCCACCTTAGAAACAACGATTTAACAGCTGTTCATATTGGTACTGTCCCAGACTCACATTGATAATTCTAAAGGAATTCCCAGTTATTTTTGAGCTATTTTATATACTATGATAATGTGAATTGGGAGATTCTTTAAATTACTTTGCTCTGTGATATATTTATTGAGTACCTACTGTATGACCCTGTCATAGGCAATGTTCAAACTAATGGTAGTATATTAAAACCAAACCTGAAGTTGAATTATAGTGAAAGGTAAATTTAACTGATACGTTTCTGAAAATAACTTTTATAGAATTTTTATTTGCATTTAAATGTGAATAAAAACTTTACAGTAAGCACTTTATCCAGAGACCATAACAGACTTTTCCTTACTCAAGGATTTCCAAAAGTAGTCTACTTTTGTATTAACAAATCTTACTCAAAGACCTTAATTTCAGTTTATAAATTTGTTAACTGACCCTAAATGTTCATGATGCTTTGGAATTTTGTACTCACCATTAAAAACAAAAAAGGCTAAGGCAGTTAAAGCTCTAGAAATACAAATCAAGGAGCTACTACTTTACTTCTTTAAAAAGCCTCAGATATTATTAAATGAATATGTGTTTAAAGTCCTGGTGCTTTAAATATCTAATATGAGTGTGTATTATAGATGCCTATTCACTGGTTTGATAGAGTAATCTAGAAATCAGACTTTTGATTAAGTATGAATCAAAACCATATAAAAATATAATGAATACTTACAATAATGTTATTTCTTTAAATTATAATTCTCCTTCCTGGGATAACTGAATTAACTCACTGGAAAAACAGGGTTTTCTTTGGTAAAATATTACTCTTATACCTCAGTTTCTACATTTATATAGTTAACAATCACATCAGAAGACTTATTCCAGTTGAATCTCTAAAGTTTATGAAATATCAAGAATAATTTGTCATTATATAAGAACATTATGCAAATAAAAAATTAAATGGTCAAAGTATTTACATAATGTAGAAATTAATACAATGAAAATTTATTGGAACTTAATGATTCTATTTGTGTTTTTCCAAGGGATATGGATTAAGAACCAAAGGGAAAACACCCCCCCCCCCACACACACACCAAATACAAAACTAATAACCAAATATGCAATTAATCTTAAGGGAGTTTCAATTTTTTGCTTCATCCCTTCTTTCACATTCTTTGTTTTGGGTTGGAGGAGACTTTTTAAAAAACTATCCAGAGGAAAAGATCAAGATAGATGTGAGATCAACTCATCTAACATGATAGTAAATATAAGATGGAATTAACCCACCCATCAAGATAAATGGATTTCACCCCATGTCACAAAGCAAAAGCCAATCTAAGCCATTTAAATGAGACATCTATAACAAAGAGAGCCATCAAAGTTGAACATGAAAAAGATGGACACAGGTGTACCAGACCAAGCACAAAAGAAATCAAGCATTGCCAGTTTATATTCAAGAAAGAAATCCGAGACAAAAAATAAGACAAAGATCATTCACATTCTAAGTTAAACAAAAAAATTCCCCCCAAACCCAAAAAAGTGTTGTATTGAATGCACAAGCAGTATTGTTGTAAAAAGAGGGTTTTTAGAAATTTATGCAACTATCCTGTATTTCTCCAAACGTCACTGAAAAAATTATTATTCCATTTTTCAAAAAGTAACAATGGCATTGCTCTTCTGCTCTAGTCAATTAGCAGGGTTACTGCATTTGGCAGAAAGCTTTATTTGTATTTAGTAAAACAAATCGTTTAGGTAAGTAGCTGTGTCAAAATTTTTCAATATGAAGCAAAATTAAAATTGCAATGTTAAGTCTTCCCTACCACAAATATTCTCAATTGTTGCTTCAAAAGAGAAAAGGAGAAACCAACTTGAGTCAATGAATCTTACTGAAAATCACCTTGTTTTCTCAGGAGGACCATATTTGAAGAGATTCTGAAACCTCTCAGGGAGATATCACTGCTATGACTTAGGAAAGATGGCAATATAGGCTCAAATTTACTTTCTGATCCAAGACAAATTTCAAAACAGCTGGAGTCAAATTGAGAGATTTGATTTTACAAGGGTTCAAATGGTAACAGGTTTCGAGGAAATGAAAAATTCATAGAAAAAGTTGGCTTCAACCACTCTTAGTTAATTTTTTGTTTTTTTGGTGACACAGTCTCCCGTTGTCAGAGTTGGTCTTTAACTCCTGGGCTCAAGCAATCCTTCTACTTCAGGCTCCCAAAAGCTGGAACTATAGGCTTGCACCAATAGACCTGGCTCCCAACCATTCTTAATTGTGTGGTGTTTGTTTTGGTTTGGTTTTTGAGTACTGGGGATTGTACCCAGGGGTGCTCTACCACTGAACTACATCCCCAGTCCTTTTTACTTTTTAATTTTTTTGAGACAGGGTCTCATTAAGTTGTCCATGCTGGCCTTGTATTTGTGTTCTTCCTGCCTCAGCCTTCCTGACAGCTGGGATTACTGACATGTACCACCAGGTCCAGCTTCTTTATTGTCTTTTACATTAAGGGAGACACCTGAGAAAATGTCAAGTGTTATTACAGAAATAGCTGGACCACAAAAGAGAGGCTAGGGGAAGGAAGTGTCAATATCTGATTCACATTTAGAGATCCCTTTTTAAAGCTATTAGAGAAGTAGACGATATATAATTAATTACATTCCCTATAAAATACTGTTCCTTATAAAGTAGTGTTAAGTCAAACTAACTCTCTTGGAAAAATTCTTACAAAGGTACAAATATCTACTTTCTATTACACAGGTAGGGATACATCTATGATTTCATCATAATTGTTAATAAAATGTAATTGGAGTGGCAACTAACATTAGTTTCTACCCACATTTGCACGACTGTGTACCTACCCCTTATCTTTGTCCTGAACTCCTTCAAACTTCAGACCCCATAAACTATAGTATGATCTTTGAAGCACAGGGGAATCCATCTAGAAAAGTCAAATATTATGCATTTTGAAGAAGTAGTTTTTAATGACCAATGAGGTATCCTTTTTAAATTCCTGAACATGTAAAATTCCCCCCCCAGCATATATATGAAAAAAATGCATTTCCAGAAATATAAAAAACATGAAGCCATTTTCATGGCCATCACACTGAAGTACAGAGAATTGTCTCAACAAAAAGCGGTTTTCATCTGAATTTACATTGCAAATAATGTTATAAAGTGGATTTTTTTCCAGACCAATGATGATAGAAGAACAAATTCTTAACTTAATAATAGTAGTAAACTCCCTTCAAAGGCATTTAAGGGACAACCTTTGATAAAGGTAGCTATGACTATCCTTTTCTGTGTTGAATCAGAAAAGACCCATCAGAGAACAAGTAATTCTTCAGGTTCTGTGAATACTTCTAGAGTCAGAAAGCAAAAATACATTTTATCATGACTACATATGGAAACATTTAACCTTTAGCAATTTAACTACTAATAATCTCCTAATCCCTATCCCAACATGGTGAGGATCTACTTTAAAGCAGTGAAAATTAAAATTAGAAGAATTAGATCAGTAAAGTGATAAATACACTCAGAAGAGGAGCACCCAGTACAAGTGTGTCGAGATTTATATTAGATGATATTAATTACATCCTACCTTGAAGAAAAATGGCCATATTTTAAAATTGCAGTTTATCTTTTAAAACTCTAATAGATGCCAATTTAAATAAAGCAACTTTAGGAGAATAAAATTACAGCATTTACAGGTAAATGGATGGAGCTGGAGAACATCATGCTAAGTGAAATAAGCCAATCCTAAAAAAAACAAGGGATGAATGTTTTCTCTGATAAGTGGATGTTAATCAATAATGGGAATGTGTGTGTGATATGAGTAGAGGAACTTTGGATGGGGCAAAGGGGGGAGGGGGTAAGGAAGTAGAAAAGACGGTGGAATGAAACAGACATCATTACCGTGCATGTATGATTGCACAAATAGTGTGACTCTACTTCATGTACCACCAGAGAAAAATTCTGCTCCATTTGTGTGCAATGAATTGAAAAGAATGTATAACTAATTAGAACTAATAAAAAATTAAAAACATTTTAAAATCTAAAAAATAAATAAATGAATAAATAATTAAGGCAACTTCAGTAAAAATCAATACTGATTTTTACTTAGATCTGGAACATTACTTTCAAAATAAATTGGTTACTGGCATTCCAAACAAATCATGTTGTAAAAAAATGTTAAGTGAAAAAGAAATTTTCAAAAATTTGCCACATAAACACAACCAATAATTAGGAATATATTTTTGTTTATTTTATTTTATTTATTTTTCTGGTACCAAGGATTGAACTCAGGGGCACTTGACCACTGATCCTCACCCCTAGTCCTATTTTGCATTTTATTTAGAGACAGGGTCTCATTGAGATACTTAGTGCCTTGCTTTTTCCTGAGGCTGGCTACGATCCTATTGCCTCAGTGTCCTAAGCCCATGGGATTATAGGTGTGTGCCGCTGCACTTGGCAGCAATATATTTATGTACAGTCATTTTCCCTATGTAAATGAAAGTGATTTTTAATCACATTTAAATAGCTTTTAACAAAGAACAAAAATTTGTCAAGAAAAATGGTTTTAAGGAACCTTTAAAAAATGGCTTTTGACGTCCGTTAAGATCATTTTCTCCAATAACATGTCAGAAGCATGAACTTGGAAAGAACTTAAATGACAGGAAAATAAGAAATAAGGCATCTAGATTTACCTAATCTTGAGAAATAGACTGAATACTACTAGTCAAAATAGTCTGTTTTGATGATTTCATTAAAACTGGTATTTTTATTCTTCATCATTTTTATTGAATTTCAACTAAAAGAACCTCCTACAAAATGATTACCCAGACCTTTGGCTTAGTTTATTGAAAATTACTCAAAATTTTCAAAGACATAGTTAATTACTGATATTAGATTTGTCTATAAGCCTTCTAATTTTATACTTTCACTAATTTCATAATATTAAATAACATCTGAAAATTTTTACTTTCTTCAATCCTTCAAATCAAAACAATTCCTAATAGTTTTTCCCCCATTCCCTTGGCAGTTTTCTTCTTTACAATTCTGCTATTAAATTTTCCTAGAAAGTTCTTTCAAAACATATTTTAATTTTATCAAACTCTGACTACTTGCAATTTCATCTTCATTTTGTAAGAGAATGCAAAGTAGAAAAATGCATGTTTAGGACTAAGTCAGATACTTGAGATGTACTTTCCTTAAGATAAAAACCTATTATAAATTAAACCATTCTGGTCACTCAATAAAATTTGTCAAGCATCATGACTTAAACCATCATAGACCTAACCTTGAAGCTGAAAAGCCAACAACAATAAACACTCTTTCATCTGTCAGTCACCACTTTAGGATTAATTTTTTCAATATGACTATATCACTTGGGAACAGAAGGTTGGAGAAGCAAACGCAATTTTAGTTCATCTACTATCAAGACAAATGATAGTATGATAGGTGCAAATTCGATGCTAGATTCCAGATTTTCAATTCAGTGCAACTTATCTTCTGGAAGAACTATTTTTTTTAAAACCTCTATTCTTTGGTGGAACTAAAGCATATGTTCCCAAGTAGTGAGCTGTTCTCTACTATAATGATTAATAGCCATTAAAGTATTAATGTTCACTTAATCCAATCTAGATATCCAGGGAAGGAAGATGATTAGATTTACCAAATCTGGGTTTAACATCCTAAAAATATTTGGGAGCTAGTATACAAAAACAATTTTAGAGAGAATGTTTCCATTCTAATTAGAGACAGCTATTTAGGAATGTCTGGATAAGGGCCTTTTGAAAGTGAGTCTGTGTCACAGGCAATACAATGTTATAATATTTAAAAATATTATGTATACGTTTATAATTTATACTGTTTTTATAACTGAACTAGTCACTTTGCTTATTTAATACTGCTGGATTTTAATTCAGCAACAGTTTTAAAAACCAGAAAAGTGTTCAATGTCCTTCTGTTTTTAAAAGGGAGGGAAAAGGTAATATATCCTTAAAAACAAAAATGTTTGTATCTAGTGCTAAGGGTTGTACTTCAAACTTAAAACCTACAGTAATTAGTTCAAATATATAAAATATTACAAAAAGCTAATAACACAAAAATACTACCAAATAGCAGATTCTTCTGTGAAAAAAAGCTAATCACTTGGATGTGTATGTGGTAAACCTAAGAAGTCTCTTTTTCAAACATTTTAACAGAAATACTCTTTCCCCTCTAAAATTCACATAAATTCATGTCTCAAGAAACAAAGACAGGTAGAGTAGAGGTCTATGTTGTTTGGTATTTTCATAAACTTGAAACATGAGTTGAACATATTTTGGGTGTTCTAGAAGACAGAAATTGACTATAACAGGGCAAACTCTTTAAAAAAACTAATACCAATGTTGAAAATATCTTACAAGGGGCTAGGGTTATAGTTCAATGGTGGAGTGCTTGCTAGCATGTGTGAGGCACTGGGTTCGATTAAATATAAATAAATGAAGAAAATAAAGGTCTATTGACAACTAAAAAAAAAATCTTACAAAATGTTTATTTTTTTCTCACAAGGTCTTGAGATATGTATGCTTAGAACCAAGTACATGAATAATACAACCTTTTCTAATTAATTAGCCTAATAATTTCTAAATATATATAAGAGATAGTAACCAAGAAAATATATCCTCCAACTCATTTTAACTTACAAGGCAAATTTCTGGATAACAATTTAACTTACAGGGAACAGTTAACTATTCCAGGACTCCATTTTTGATACAGGCACAGCCTAATTCCAGTAATGCCATCATTGACCTTTCTAACTCAATCCACATTGGTTATAAAAACAATTATCATTCTGAGTTTTGTAAGCTCCATGTCAGCAGGAAGTACAATTGGTGTGGAAGCTGTGTGATAATGCCTAAGGGAAAGAGTGCCTCATGTCACTCAAAGATGACCCTTTCTACTCGTAAAGGAGCAACAGTGACAGGCTCTCATCAAGTTCATCACTAAACTGGAAAGGTGTATAAAGGCATGAGGAGGGCACATTCCACCATTTTTTTTTCATGTAAAGTTATTCATTTAAATTTCCGTAACAGTGTAAGAAAAAAAAAAAACATTTTCTGGAGTTTATATAAAGTATCTAACTGTTAATGCATTTGTATTTGCCTAAGAATGCGTACTAATTCAGTAACACTGAAAACACACTCCACATTTGACGCACTCTAAAATAAAAGTGCTAAAATACAACTAATCAAAGAACTAAACAGCCAGACTATTGAATATTTACATTTAAAGACTAAAGCAGGGCACCATTACTGCAAATTTTAGAAACACATAAAACTGAAATTAGTATTATTTTTTTGGTATTGGCCATCAAATCCAAGGACACTCTACCACTGAGCCACATCTCCTAGCCTTTCTTTATTTTGAAAACAGGGTCTTCTTGCTAAATTGCCCAGGTTGGCTTCCAGTTTGCAAGACTTCTGCCTCCCCATTTGTGGGATTATATGTGTGTGACACCAAGCCTAGCTTAAATTACTTATTTTTAACAGCATTTTTGAAGGCAAGAAAACTCACAATATTTAAGCCTAGATTACCTTCCCAGACTATTAAGTCTTTATTTTTTTGTAGAGTCAGGCCATTAAGTACACCAGCTGGTACATTTTAGGTATTCAAGAAATACTGAATTCAAAACAATTATTAATTATTTTCATTTGACTTATATGAAAACCTGTGTTTTTCTCGTCTTCTTGGAATTTTAACAGAAGACAGTAGATGATATAAAATCTGAAAGAGTACCAGTTGGAATAACATTATTCAGCTGGACCTATGAGAAGTTTCCAGCTAAACAGCTGGGACTCAGAAAGACTATTTTAAGTTTTTAGAATTTCCACTTCTTTAAGATTTAAGGCAATTATTGTTTTTAATAACATATATATATATATATATATATATACATTTATAAGTGTATATATGTTTATATATGTATATTGGAATATTAAAGGTTGAAATACATACTCATATCCTGGTATTGTTAACTAGACCAAAAAACATAGTAACCTGTGTTTGCCACACTGGACATTCAAAGAATGAAACTGCAATATTCTTACAAAGACAGACTTAAATGGCATTTGAATATGTCATCACAACTTGAAGAAGTTGGCAGATAGAATAGTTATGAAATATTAATGAAAATCTCAACCAAATGACTATTTCTCTGTAAATATCTATTTTAGAAAACTACTTTTTTCTAACAGTGCAAAACCTCAACTCATGATGTTGATTACTTAATTACCTTAGCATTAGTGCTAACTTAAGCAATTACATCTTACATTCTACTTTAATGATTCATTATATCCAAAAGAGGAGGTAAGAACTAGAAAGGAAGTAATATTTATTAGGTGCTATATAAAGTGATAGACTAACTTAATTCTATCATGATAGGAATGCTTGATGTTATTTCCATCTGATATGTAAGAAAATCAAAGCACAGAAATGAATTTTCCTTGTAACTTAGTTATTAACAAACTAGACAAAAGATTTAAAACTGTACTTGATGTTAAGGCCTATGTTCTTCAATTTATAATAATTTACCAAGCAAACATTATCCCAGGTGCCTTCATAAGTGAGGTAAAATGGCAACTCCTGGGAAACAAAATGTTCACAGTTGTCATCTGGGGAAGCATGTTACTCCTTATGAATATCTTAACATCCTTTAGAGAGTTTCCCCTATGTCATTTTTCTCTGATACTTTGGCAGATTCAGTAATAAGGAGAAATATGTATGATGTTATATGTGAAGGCTAAATAGAAATTATTAATATTTCTTACAGTATCCATAAAATTTTAATTATTTAAAAATATGGAAAAAACATTGTTTTCGGAGCTGACATACTAATGTAGCAGTTTAGTTTAGATTATAAACTCTATAGTAAGAAACTGAACATTTGTATCTTGTTAAAAGATCTACTTCCAAGATAAAATTGATGTATATTTCTTCAGTAGATTAATTTCTGAGATCATCACTTTAGTTACATAAAAGCTAAATGGAAGTTTTAATGTTTCTTTTCAGCTGTAGCACAATGTAACTTATTTTATAGTGAAGAAATTCCAATTTTAAAAGTGGTTATTATCCATGCCCTGTCTTTTAGTTTTACTATAAATTACTATTTTGTAAAACCTGTTATTTGAAACATTACTACTGTATATTCATATTTGTACATAACATTTTTAGATAATCTCACATCTAGTATTTAAATGCCACTTATAATCTTAATATTTAATAGAACTTATTATGCAGGAAAATGTTTTTACTTACAGAATATTGGTTGTATGGAACAGTAATATACTTTGTACATGAACTGCTAAAATAAAACAGATTAAGGGATGGAACTGTCAGACTTTGCATATTAAGTGCATTTAAAAACATAAGAATAATAATTAACATTTTAAATTTCAAAGGTGTTTATTTGGGAAACACACAAAACTAAAATGTATATTTTAGTCCATCAACCCATAGAGAAGAAAAGGTAGTTACAAGTTTACAGACACACATTTCCATGAATATCCTTACCATGATTCTAAGACCTAGAACACCTAGAGGACATTACATATTGATTTGAAAAAAATATTTAAATTAAATTTTTTACATTTACAATGAGTAGATAAATAATATCAATTCCAGAACAAAAAAAAAATCAGATTAATGAAAATAGTTGATACCAAACTTTTTTTTTTTGTTTTTTTACTTCTGAGTCAAATTCTACACACTATAAAAAGACAGAAGCTCAGACTATACTTCTGATGAAGAGCTTTTAAAATTTTTCATGGCTATAAAGTCTGTCAATAAATAAATAAAATTACTATCTGTCAGTAAGCCATGAAGTCTGTACTAAATGACTAAAGCAAGTTGAACATGTTTAGAACACTGACTCATACTTTTTGGCATCATCATGAAAACTCTGTGACTGATCGACACATCATTTCCAATGTCACTAATAAGGCCTCTGTATGTACTCCAGGACAAACTTTCAAATTCTCAGGCAGTTCCTTAAGAATATTTGGGAGCTTCTGCAATGTCTTTATATTTCTAGCATAAAGATCCAATAACCAGTCAGTATGAGAACTAGGGGTTTCTTTATAACTTTTACAAGGCATACGCAGGTCATTTAGATGAGTTAACCCTTTGAAAGCTAAGATGAACTCTGAGGATAAGTCAAAAATCGAACAAAAATTTAGTAACATCCTACTAAGTAAAAATGAACCAAATTCAAGTTGCTGGTGGTAAAAATGTTTCTCTGCTTGTGCATGAAAGTTCTCCACTGTGTCTTCTAGTTTTGTAATAGCAAATAGTTCTTCCTTGGTTTGAGGTGATACTACATAATCCAAGGGCAATTCCCCCTTAGAGTTTCTCTGCTGTAAAAGCACTGGGCCTGTAAAATAGAAAATGCAAAATGTTAAGGGTAAAATATTTTTATTTTGGCAACTTAACAGCTGTTCTCTCTCTCTTTTTTCCCCCCAAAATTTTCTATTTATAATCATATTTTTAACTAATTCATGTTTGCATAATTAAGTGGCTATATATACTAACTGCCTAATAAAGGTGCATTAAAAAAAGCAAAATTCTGTCAATTGCCTAATGAGATTAAAAGTATATTCCTTAGGTGCTGGGGTTATGGCTCAGCGGTAGAGCGCTTGCTTAGCACATATGAGGCCCTGGTTCAATCCTTAGAACCACTTAAAAAAATATATGAATAAAATAAAAAGTTACCTCATTAAAAAAAAAGTATATGTCTGAGTTAAATAAACAGTATATATGATTATAAATGAAAAAGGCTTTTATAAAACTTTATTAATTATCATCTTAAAATAAGAATTTCAGTTTCTGTAAGAAATTAACAAAATAGGGGCTAGGTAGGGATATAGCTCAGTAGGTAAAGTGTCTGCCTTGCATGCACAAGGCTCTGGGTTCAATCCCTAGCATCACAAGAAAAAAAAAAAAAAGGAAATTAACAAAATACATATTTTTCTTAAATTCCATAAGAGTCCCAAGACTGTCTCATAATATTACCAAGAAGGAAAGTAGTGCTCTTTTCCACTGGTGGTCAACAATTTTGGTAGTACAAAAATTGGAAAACCTTACTTCTTTTATCCTTGTTTATGCTTGATTTTAGTATAGGTAAATGATCCCCCCAAAATTAAGTGTTAATTATTCTGTATCAAACTCAGATCTTAATCTGTCTATCCAAGCTAAATATATCTAACTACTTAGAAGTACTGAAGATATAGTTTAGGATGCTGTAGTAAAGGATGATATAACAGGGCAAAATAAAAATAACATAGTATTTGGTGGCACAGCAAAACAAAGGAGTATTAGGTACCAAATCTTACAATAATTTATGCACTTAGTTATAAATAAGATGTCAGAATGGATATAAAGGTTTTAGTACTAGCAGACACCTTAGAAAGTCACACTGTTGAAGATTATATTATCACAGAGAGAACATATTATAACTGTTAAACCTCCTAATGGTAACTTTGATCAAACATACATAATGACTGAGATATAAAATGCATTTCATATTAAAAAAGACAAAATTATGAATACTTAAATAAAAATTTTTGAGACATAAATTCAATCTTAAAATTATTACTCTCAAGACTGAACTACTCAAAATGGATAGATAATACAGCTACTACATGATAATGTCAAACGATGTAACAGATTTAAACCAAATATTACTGAGGCAATACTAAGTCTTGTACAACTGTCAAAAGACCTTAATAAATTCAAGAACAAGTAGATTTCCTCTCCCAGGTCAAGGAGCTCATCCATTTACTATCATTCACTAGATAAAATTCAAATTGGCTGATGGAATACTGAAGTCTACTACAGAAATGGACCTAATATAATATCTTTTATATTAATACTTGAAGCAAAATCAACTATTGGCTTGAATGTCATATACAAATTAAGTAGAAAAACAAAACACTTAGGAGTAGAAAAATAAAACATTTAGGAGGTGAAATGTTATGTTTAGTAAACAATACTAAAAAAGAAGGCAGAAGAACTGAAATATATTGATTATGAAATGGTTAGTAAAACAGACACACTAACGCCTTTAGGGGGCAGGAGAAGACTATAAATAACCAAATGGCTTATGTTATTGTGCTATACAACCTTTCTTATATGTATATACAGAAAAAAAGAGAGAGAGAGAAAGAAAAGAAAAAAAAAAGACAACCCCCCCAAAATATGCTTTTCATTTTTATGAAGAATCCAATGCTTTCATTATGGGATAAAATCATGTTAATTTCTAAGATTAGAGTACATGAAAGCAATGAGAAATTTACATAAATTTGTTTTTGTTTTATAAGCTCATCAATTTTCTTTTGTTGTTCTTCTTAAAACACAAATCAGTTTGAATATTTTGATGTAAATTAATAATATTCAGCTCAGATTTAAGAATGTTACTGAAAAAAGAAAGGAGCTTGCTGAAAGCAAAGATTAAATATCAGTAGAAAGAGCAGTAGTTGAATATTAAGCTTAAGTTAGCCTTTTTTATAAAATCCCTGCACAACAGTTATTACCATTTGAAAATTCTTCTACTTTAATTTAATTGACTGCAAAATGTGAATGAAGAAAAAGATTCTAGGACATCTTTTTCACAGTCTGTAAAGATATGCCTTATAAAAATAATACTGAACAGTTACATATAAAAAGCATGAAAAAATTCAAGTAATCACATGAACATTTACATTCATTTACTAATAAGCTTTCAGAAATGACAAGTTCATAGGGATTTCATATATTAAATGAAAGGATTAATATCTAAAACCAACACATTCAATTAAAAAATCCACTCTTGTACATGAACCGAAATAGACTTAACAATATATACATGCGTCCATAATATGAAAAGGCTTTTATCACTATTAATAAAAGGTGATTATATTCTATGAGACTTTTTATCCTTACTTTTTTATTAATATGAAATGAAAACCTCTTTCCTTACAGGTTTTAAATATAAAATGCTATCTACTTCCAAGGGATTCGTCAAAAAACTGGATAATTTATCAAAACCCATTTAGCATAAATGCACTCACCCCCATGCTGTAGTAGCAGCTTGCCAATTTCTACATGTCCGTTTGACAGTGCATCATGCAAAGGAGTCACCCCGTCCACTTGAGTGAGCAGATCTACCTCTGGACAACGTTGCAAAATTTCCTGGACACACACTGTGTTACCATAGTTACAGGCTTCATGCAAAGGCGTCCAGCCAGCATTGTCTAAATTAGAAATCAAGGCAAGTTTTAAAACAGCAGAAGTAGGACTTCTGGTAGTAAAGTATTGATGTTCTACTTCTCTTATCGGTATGATTTTGTACGCACTTCATATTAAAAATAAACTTTGCTAAAAATACCCGTGTAAGTACATTGCTTTGAAGAAAAAGAAATTTAAATAATTAAAGATAATTTAAAAATATTATGAACAAAATATAAACACCAAAAATGTTTCTACAACATTAGCTATAAATCATTACATAATGAATTTCTTGGGTTTTGCTAATAGCTATATTTTAAAGATATCTTAGGTAAATTAACTCAAGTGTTCTTTCTTAATGTGATATAAAACTGTTTTATATCACAAATATTAAGACATTGTATGAAACCACAAAGATTTAAAACTTACCTTTAACATTGATGTCTATTCCTGGCAAAGAAAGAAGAAGAATCAATTTCTCCACTTGGTTATTTATGCAAGCTCTATGCAGGGCTGTTTCTCCTGCCATAAAAAATTAATAGATTATTCCAGAGAAGACAAGATATCAACTAAAGAAAATAATCAAAGGGCATGAACTAGGAGATCTGGCCCCATGCCAGAAAATTATTTATTGAGTTTTCCTTTTGATTAGTTTAAACATCTCCTGCATTAGAAAGTGTGTGTGTGTTGGGGGGGATCCCCACCAATTCATTGAGCTTCTGTTCAATCAGCAATTCAGCAATGAAATTCTACAGCAAAAGGTTTAACATAGGCACTGTCTCCCCCTAGTTCAAGTTTTAAAGCTTCAGCCCTGCTATAAAATCCCCAAATGATCAGAGAACACCAAAAATACTGGGTTTTGCAGCAATAAAAGTTTAGAGTGCAATTGCCCTCTCTTAAATTTATTCATGAACCTGCATTAAATGTATGGCTCCTTTTTATACAGCATTTATAGCTTAATTCAAATGAATGTTTCTGGCTAAGCACGAGTGCCTCTACACACTCAAGTATAATTCAGAACTTCAAATCCATTAACAGATGGTTTGCTGCTTCTCAATAGGCTGTCTGGCTTGGCTACAGCAGCACAGAGAGGGAGAAATGGAGGAATCTTAATATAAACACCACACACACACTACACGGGAAAAAAATCTCTAGTACCATTTAAAGCTGAACAAGAGTAACAAATAGAAAGGCAAAGATTTGCTAGGAGGAATGCAATTAGTAGTTGCTGGCAAAAATTAACTATATCCGTCTTGTTATAACCAAGATTAATAAATTATAAGTGATGATTTCATGTAAATTTGTTAAAACTTATTATAGGTGACTGCTTAAGAAACAAAATGAAATACTGAAACACACTTGTTCTTACTATAAAATACTAAGTAGTATATTTTTATAATGTTCAGTTTTACAGATATCTCTGTAACTTCTACTAAAATATTACTTTTACATGCACAGAGAAGCTTTTCAAGTTTTTCTGTATTATTTCTCAATTCTCTTCCTCTCCCCCAGTTCCTTCTGTTCAGACTAGTCATTCATATTCATTTTACTTTCTGCAACAATAAAACAAAGAAAAAAGACCCTGATTTGTGAAGTTAATATTAAAGATCTCATGTAATACATTTTTCAGATTTTGAGCCAAACGAGCCGTTATTTTGAATTTGTGATATGAAATTATGAATTTTTATCATATTGAAAGACTCTGAGAGCTTTACTCTATTTCTATGGGTGTCATATTAATACTATATTGAAAATATGATTTAGTTTATAAACAAAACTTTGGCCAAGTACAGACTCTTTAAAGATAACTTACATTTTTAAGTTAAGAGATAACTACATAAAAGGGGTGACAGTAAATTATTACAAGACTCTTCTTAGTTATTCCATCCTTTAGGTGCTTAGGTTCCAGTACAGTCAGAACCAAAAGCCAAACACATTTCATAGTCTGGGCTCAGTGCCTAGAAGAAAAGAGCCCATATGCTTAACACAGCTATGTAACATAGCCTACTCCTCATTCTTTGTTCACAAAATGTCTGAGACTGAAAGAGATGAAGACTGAATTATACTTTCAAATCAGAAGACACTGATCCTGAACAACACAGGTTGAGGTGGAATAGAAAAGTAAGGCGGGCAAGTCTGGAATATGCTCAATGAGTGCTGCACGCTATGTTTAGTATTTGGAAGGCCAGGGGGAGAAAAGAAAGGGAGGAATACTCTATTATACCAGGTATTAACTGATCATTTTCTCTGTACAAGTGACAGTACAAGAAAATAATATGGTATCCAGGAAGGCATTTCCTGGATCTAGTCCAATATTTAAGTTACAAGTATTCATCAGGGCAAAATTTACAAGTACTGACTATAACCACAAAAAGTTCTTAGCATAAATTAATTTAGATACTTGGAATACCTTTTAGATTAGTCTTATGAAAATTCATCTTCGTAACTAAAGAGGGGCAATTCTCCTTGGAACATGACAATTCTCCTTCTGACTTCTTTTTCAATTTTTTAAATGATGAGGAACATTTAGCAAGGTTCAGCTCCCTGAAAAGAAAGAAAGAAAGAATGAAAGCTTGTTTTTCAGCAAGGCATGCCAGCATATATTATATGGTCGGTATTTTTCTTAAAATCTAACTTAAATTCCCTTAATCACTCAGTCTTCACTGTTAATTCTAAAATTGATTTCAATCATATAGAAATAAGTTGTTATGCATTAATTTTCATTTTACTAGCCTTAAAGCCTCAACTACTCATTGAGAAGGTTCTGAATACACAATGTGGGGTAAATAAAAGGAAACCAAGTATAAACCATATCTGACAGAGAAAATAAAGTGGAAAACTAAGATTAGAACACAGGCCTCTGCTCCCAATTCTTATTTTCATGTGAATACTATTCTCTTTTTTCTTTTGGAGAATAATTCAGGCTTTCTGAGTTTTCTACAGCATACATCTAGAGGAAGTTTCTCATTTTGGAGAAGGAAGTACAACAACTTGAGTATCTCAACATGAACATGCCTTCTGAAAGCTCATCTATATTATGGAAAAGCAGTGATTCAAATCACAGGGCAAAAATTGTATAAAATAGTAATTTGATGAATAGTTTTATTTCTTTGGGGAAGCACTTAATCTTGGTAAAAAAAAAATATATTCCTTGAATTACAGAAAGAGAAAATTTGATTTTGTATATTTGCAGGTCTAAACTGAGTTTTCTTCTAATCAATGTTATTCACACAGTTACACAGATAAGCTAAAGTTCAAGGAAGATGTCAAAAAAAGCTGGACTCCAAAATAACGCACAGCAGAGATAATAGCAACACTTACGGTAACTCTGACAGTCCTTCAACATGTTTCTGCTTAGCACCATTCAGCATTAGTAAAGCTCTCTGAGATTCAAGGCAAGGTCGCTGTCCTATTTTCTTTGGTATTGGTATTTTTCCAGCTCCATGCATAATAGTTTTCCCCAAAGCTGGCAAATAGGAATATACCTGTTGCAAAATATTATTATATTGCTTTCTCAACTACAAAGATAGCAGTAAAAAGAAATTAACTGATTAACTATTAAATGTGGTTACATTTTCTAGATTTCACTATTACAGTTTCCACTTTATTTGAACATGATAAAATATTAAAAAGCTGATAGTTCCATGTCAATATCATGTAGACAAGAAGGAAAATACCTTCTTGAAATAATTTTTTTATTATTCAATTTTAATACTCATTTAAGAAAGTTGATTTGTCTTATATCCAACTTATGAATCACTCGTATACTTTTTACATTGATGATTTATACAACTTATATTCTGTCACTTCCATTTTAAAAATAATTTTCTTCAACAGAAAGGCTGAAATAAATGAATAATGAGTGAATAAGGAGTGAAAAGAACTTTAAAGGTAAGTATTGTTGTAAAACAATTTACCCAATATGATCAATAAATAAACTTACTTCTTATTTGTTGAAGAAACTGCTAGATACTAGATCCTAATTATATATATTCGGATAGCCTAAATAAAACTAGAAAACCTTGGATCAAATGTAACTTATATGTATGTGTGTATAGGATATATATCATTTATAAATTTTGTTATTTATAAACCATTAAATATTAGGTGGAATTGTTTTGAATCTAGTCCAAAATAATCTTATATATTACTTTAAAAAATGATTAAAAATTTCTATTCACTGAATTTTTTCTATATTTTTACTGATGCATTATAGTTGTCCATATGGAGGAATTTGTTTTTACATATTTGCACATGTACACAATATAACAATATAATTTGGCTAATATTCCCCAAGAATCCCCCTATGGTCCCTTTACTCTACTGATCTCCCTTTGATTTTCATAATTAAACTATTTTTGAAATAGAAAAATACTAGTTCTTTTATGGGTTGGAAAGATTTGTTAACTCTGTTCATTTATTAGAAATACCTAAGAATATTTAAAAGTTAAATTTATAAAGATACTTCTTAGGAATTAAAACATCTAAAATAGTGCTTACCATTTTATGAAGAGAGAGTGGCTCAGAAGAAATACTGATAGAGCTCTGCAAACACAACTTTTTAAAGACTGCCTCGGCAACAAACATTTGAAGCCAGGAGGAAGAAAAGGAGCAAATGAAAATCTCTAATTCCTGTGAAGAAAAGTCTGCAGAAAAACAAGAGAAGTAAATAGAGCTATATTCTCTCTCTATATTTTCTCTTTTGGGGGCGTTCAGGGGACTGGAGATTGAACCCACAGTCTCTTCACCATTGAGCTTTATCCCTAGCCCTTTGAATTCTGATAATTTGTTTAGAGGCTCACTAAGTTACTGAGGCTAGCTTGAAACTTGAGATCCTCTTGTCTCAGCCTCCCAAATTACCAGGATTACAGATATGTGCCACTGTGCTCAAATGAATTTTTTTTCCTTTATAGACTATTTCATCAGTAGATTTTCTTCAACCAAATGATGGTTCCTACATCAAAAACATTTATCCACATTATTTTAAACTACATACACACACACATACACACCAAAAAAAAAAAAAAGTAATTTTCCTATTCTTATCCTTTAAAGAGAAAAAAAAATTATGGCATGTACTCTTATTTTACTTTTTATTACATCAAATAAAAGCCTTACAATTGTGGGTGTACGCACACAATTATACCAAAATACATGAGATTTTTATCACTATATTTTCCAATTAACATAAAAGATCTCTTCTCATTAAATAGCTGCTTCTTTGGAAAATTAGTACTTAGTTTTTGAATGACCACACTTATTTAATTTGCAACAATCAGTCTTGAGGTGATAGGAAAAAATATATTAGACTATTACTCCTAATAACACCCATAAATCCTATTACTGAAGAGAAGAAAGACAAGCACAAGATAAATAAAGAAAACATAAAATAGCGAGTATGTAAGTAAAGATTTCATTAAAAAGTTGCACTTGGGCTGGGGTTGTAGCTCAGTGGTAGAGTGCTACCCTTGCACGTGGGAGACACTGGGTTCAATTCTCAGGATCACATAAAAATAAAATAAAGGTATTGTGTCCATTTACAATTAAAAAACAAAACCAAAAAAATTTCATTCATTCTACCATGAGGTTATTTTATTATATTATATTTGGGAGGGTATTACACCCAGGGGTGCTTCACTGTTGAGCAACATCCCAGTCCCTTTTACTTTTTATTTATTTTGTTTTGTTTTTTGGTATTGGAGATTGAACCCAGGGGTACTTTACCACTGAGCTATATCCCCAACTCTTCTAATATTTTCATTTTGAGATAGGATCTTGTTAAGTTGCCTAGGCTGGCCTCCCAAATAACTGAAGTCACTGGGATTCCAGTTGTTGCCACCGTGCCCAGTGACTACGGGCTTATTTTAAATGAAAAACAACCAACAAAAAGACACCCAAACCCTCAAATCTCTGCTATTCAAAAACATCAGTGTTCCAGTAAGATGGAAATGCATATACAAATGAACTGAAAGTGATAAAGTACTAGGGTGATTCTTTCCCCTGTTATCTATTTAATGTTATAAATTTTTTATTATTACTATCTGTGTAACAAAATGGATAAAACAATGGAATGTCAAGTAAAGAATGATACCAAACAATAGGATACCAAAAGAGCTAAAATTAAACAAAACAAACAGTATAAAAAAGTTGAGATACTATATAATATGGTAGATTAACTACACTGAAACAATAAAGTCAATAAAAGTAACAAATAGTTACAACAAATAAGAATTACAATTACATGTATTAATTAAAATATTTTTAAAATGGGGCTAAATGAGAAACTTAATAGCCATATTAAGTTTTATAAAGCTTGACTTCTCTACTCAGGAGTGGAGTTTCTTTTAGTCAGGACAATGCAGTCACGCACTGAACACCTGCTCAGATGTATTCACAGAAAGGCTGGCGCTCAGGTGTCCTTACAGTCATTGACCCTTCTTGACCAACTGATTATCAGTGAGGAGGAGGAAAAGGGTAGGATTTTTCTTCAAGGGAAATTTTGGTTCTCACAAATGGAGAGGGGAATACTATTGGCCCCTAGTGGCAAAAGGCTAGGAATGCTATTAGACATCCTATTAATGTGCAAGAGAATCTCAACAACAATCATCTAGCCAAAACATAACCAGTGCTCAGACTGAGAAACCTTGCCTTGATTAAAGAGATAGAGGCTCTTGCAATGCGCCAGACTACTATACTTTAGCAAATGATTCTTTAGCAAATGATTCCATTCATATGACAACCAGATTCACATATCCCTGAACAGATATGATTGCTAAACTCATAACTCCTTTCACAATGATCTCAATGGAGATATGGTTTTTATGAACAGGAAATGAGAAAGGAGTTACATTTAATTTCTACTTATGGACTTTAAAAAGCCTATATTTACCATCACAGAGTTTACTACAATGAATTGATCTGTTAACTTGAACTCTAGGCAGTCAAAGGAAAGGAGAAAAGGTCTGACTGTAGAATTTGAAGAAGATAATCTCACACTATCAAACAGAGTTATTCATCTAAGAAGAAGCTATTTGGTAAGCTTACAGAAACAGGGAAATACAAACTCTAATGGATCCACATATTACCAGGTAACAGAATAAAATAGAATAAAAAATAACATATGAACAAGAGAACTTAGCCAAGACTGCAAAACCTTTAAAGAATAGGATCATATTTTTTAGCCCTCACAGAATGTATATCACTAAATTGCACAGAATAAACATTCATATTTGACAGATGAAAAAATGAGTGACAGATAACTTTTTACTAATTATAATTATCTTTTTACTAATTATAATTATCTCATTCAAAATGCTTCTTTTTCTTTCATAGAAATAAAATAGAAAGTAAAGCAAGAACAATCTTTTGAAAAGTTAACCAGATCTTTCCATTCTCTTGTTAAATAGCTTCTAATTCTCAACATGGCTTACAAGTTCCTACATAAACTTCCTTACCCATTTCTTTGGCCTTATTCTGACTCCATTGATATTATTACCAGTCGGTGAGAAGGCTTCACACAGCCTCAGCTCTTTCCTAATTTAAGAACTCTGGTAAATTTTTACTCTTCTGACTAGAATACTCTCCCCTGAATGTACCAAATTTTTGCTTATCTTTCAAGTTCTGTGTTTTTTGATCATCCAATACAAAGTAGTTCAGTATCAACCCCTGGTTTTAACTGTTCTCAACACATTTTTAAATGATGTATAATGGTACATTTACATTAACTTTATTACAATCTTCCTCTCCCACTGAAAGCTCCAAAAAAGCAAGAATCATGTTATATTTTCCTCCTTCACTATATATGAAGTGTTAAATGAATGAAAGAAAAAGAAGCATTTTGAAGGAGATAATTACAATTAGTAAAAAGATAAAAATTTGCATTCATGGAAGCATTAAAAGGGAATAGATGTAAAAAAAGTAAAACTGAATAAAAACAAAAAATATCAGGAAAAGATAATAATGCAACCCAAGGGAAAAGGAAGGTTTATTAAAAATACTCTTAAGGGATGGGGTTGTAGCTCAGTGGTAGAGCACTTGCCGAGCATGTGTGAAGCACTAGGTTCAATTCTCAGTACCACATATAAAATAAATAAATTAAATAAACGTCCAGCAAGAACTAAAAAAAATATTTAAAAAAGTACTCTTAAGACGTGAAAAATAAAAATTTTAATGACAAGTATTCTTTCCCATTGGGAAAAAAAAACCAGAAGAAATTTGTTTAACTCAAGAATTAGCAAACAATGGTTTGTTGCCTATTTTTATGAACAAAGTTTTACTGGAACACAGCCATGTTCATCCATTTATATACTGTGTACAGTTGCTTTTTCTTACTAAAACTGCAGCACAGACAGGACAGAGACAGTAGGGACAAAAAAGCCAGAAATGTTTACTATCTGGCACTTTACATTAAAAGTGTTTGCTAACCCTAGTTTACGCCAATAGACTAGGAATTTCAATTAGGCATTGAAAATAAATTTCACATGACCTTAAAATACAAGAAGGAAATTCTTTTTGTCCAAAATGTGAATCTGATAGACACAAGATGTGATGGAAAGAAAGTAAGATTTTAGTTGTCTTCTGAACTATTTATTGCCTTAATTTTCACCAATTATAAACTAACAAGGGTAATACTAAAATTAAATGAGAAAGATGGATCAATATCTTCAACTGGAAGTAATGCTACAGCAACACAGCATCTTTACTTACAAATTAGAAAAAGCAAAAGATAGTAACCGAGCCAAAGAATAATGAAAAAAAGCTGGGTGTGGTGATGCATGCCTATACTCCCAGAGACTACCTAGAATGCCACAGGAGGATCAGCAGTTTGAGCCAGTCACCCCAACTAGGCAAGACCCTGTCTCAAAATAAAAAGGGTTGAGGTGCTGCTCAGTGGTAGAGTGTACCTGGGTTCAATCTCCAGTACTGAGGAAAACCAAACAAAGAATGCAAAAAAAATGTTAAAAAGAAAAAAGAAAAAAGCAAACAACCCATGTGGGAATACCCAAAGATAAAAAGATGAGAGAAAAAAAGAGTTGTCAATGATTCTCAAATTTCTTCATAAAAATATGAGGAGAAAGGATATAATTAGAAATAATACCTGGTTCACTTTGTAGGGAAAAGTGTAGTATTCTACAAATCCCATAATAAATATAATTTTATTTTGCACTTTAGCTATAGAAAAGTTCCTGTTTTCTTAATGTTGAAATGTTCACTTAATTTTCTACACCCTGATAAACATTAAATATAAAAATAATAATATAAAATAAATGTAAAAACTAGGGAAATATTTAATTTGAACCAGTTTTAGAAATATATGCTAGAAATTTTTAACTAGCCTATCTGCAATCTAATTTGGAACCTATGGAAATAAGTGTGTGTGTGTGTGTGTGTGTGTGTGTGTGTGTATGTGTTACTGGTATTGGACTCAGGGAGTTGTACAATGCTAGCCAAGCACACATCTAGAGTTTTAAAGATTAGTGATCAATTATATATCCTTGGTATCATTTTGGTGACATGATTATCAAAGTAACATTAAGTTCTACCTCAAGTTAGTCATAGGTTTAAACTTCTAAGGTTTAAATTTGACATGTGAAAATAAGAATTCCCTACTTCATAGTAAAGGGAAATTTATGAGTAAGGAAAGCATTGAAGCTACACATAGAACTCTGTTAACACAAAGCTCAAATGTCATGTATTTGACTAAACTATAAAATAACTTTTATTTCCTTAAAGGCAATTACTGTGTACTGGAAATAACACATTTAATTGTATTGGTAGGCTCTAAAGCCATTGCTAATCCTGTCCTGGGCCCTCAAACTCAAAGAGGTTTCATTACAGAATGGAAACAAGGAATTCTGTTAGCCAAATATTTATTTGTCACTCTGGCAAACAATGCCAGAATTCTGCTGTTTCTAAAAGGACAAAAAACACTACACTACCTAGTAGAAACGGTGGGAAAGAAATGATAAGGTTCCAAAGGAAGATTGAATTTGTGCTAAGAAATGTTAAAAAGTCACTCAACAAAGGACAGCTAGTCCACAAAAGAAAGAGCAATCACCCCCTCAGCTCAATAAAAAAGAAAGAGAAAAAAAGGAGACAAAGTGCTTTAGATAAAAATCTTCTAACTTTGGTAGTATAAAAAAAAAGACCTCTCTTTCCAGAGGACATCATCAAATAAATCCTGAACCCGTTATAACCTGGATTCCTATTCTGGAATCTCTCTTTCAAGTATTAAATTGATTGACAGCGGATTCAAGAACTTTTTCTTTATATAAAACTAAGATGCACTACAATATGTGCAACAAAATTATATGTTTTGGCAGTCTAAATAATTGAAAATTAAGTATGTAAAAATCATCTTTTATAGCTGAGTGCCACACAAAGTACACTTGATTTAAAATATGTTCATTTTAGGAGTTCAGAGTTACAGAAACAAAAAGAAATGGCAAGAGTTTAGAAAAGCAGACTCTTCCTAAATTGGGCTATGAAGTTAGAAAACATACATAAGGTCTTAGGGAAGCCTTCCTCAGACTAGACATGTAAAAGAGTTGACTAGAATTTACCATAAGATGATAGTTGTGAAAAGGAATTCTGTCATAACACTTAAATAACAGTCTTCATTTAATTTAGAAAAAACTTTAAAATTAGATAATAAGGTGAGGAGGAAAAGTGAGAAAATTATGCATATAAAGTACTTCTATTTGCTTCATCCATACTCCTTTCTTGTTAGATAACCAGATGAAAGCAACCAAACTAGTTGGCTAACAGTTTTTTACATTATATTAAGAAAAACTATACAGCAAAAGTTACACTGGGGGGAAATATTATAATGAGTGATATAAACCAGATTAATATAAGGGGCTTTGTAAAAAGTATTCTGATTCAATGAGTTTCATTTTTTAATGTCATTAGGTGTTTATATAGGAAAAAAACTGGTAATTATTCATATAGCACAGGTGACAAGAGTCTGATGATGCATCCTACTCAAAGAATTAGAGGTATTAAAGATACTGAAAATAGTTCTGAACATGTAAGATTCTACAAAACATACATTAAAAAGTGAATCTATTTCTTCAGGGATGGGGTTGTGGCTCAGTGGTAGAATGCTTGCCTAAGCATGTGTGAGGCACTGGTGTTCGATTCTCAGCACCATATATAAGAAAATAAAGGTCCACTGACAACTAAAAAAATATTTTTTAAAAAAGTGAATCTATTTCTCCAATGAAATGGGGGTAAAAACTAATTTTTAAAACTATTGCATAAGATTGTCTAATTACAATTTTTAGTTATAGAATCAGGAAACCATATTAATATTATACATAACCATATAATAAAAAATTTCTTTCCATATATTATTTTTATACTATTAAGTAATATTCAACTTTTATGAAACATCAAAATAATATTTTTGGATTATAGGGGCTGGGATTGTGGCTCAGTGGTAGAGCGCTTACCTAGTATGTCTGGGTTCAATTCTCAGCACCATATATAAATAAATTAAAAATAAAGGTTCATTGACAACCAAAAACTATTTAAAAAATACTTTTGGGTAATAAATAATATATATGGGGGGGACACCTCCTGTAATATTTAGAGGAAAATAAGAATACAAACTTGCAGTTGTATTCTGCTACAGCCACTAATATGGCAGTATGTAAAAATGTGGATGTGTAACCGATGTGATTCTGCAATCTGTATTTGGGGTAAAAATGGGAGTTCATAACCCACTTGATTCTAATGTATGAAATATGAGATGTCAAGAGCTTTGTAATGTTGTGAACAACCAATTAAAAAAAAAAGAATACAAACTTGCATATATAGTAATAATCTCAACTACATAAAAATACTTAAAAATACTAGAAAAACATAAGTTAAAAGTGATTATCTATGTGGGTGCATTATGGGTAATTTTATCTTCAGTTGTTCCTGTATATATCTGTGTATCTATCTGCAATTATTTTAAGGAAAGCATCAATTAAACATACATTAGAAGATTACATACTGCTTAAAGGAAAGTCAAAACTAATTTCTAGCTGGGTGGGGTGGTGCACACCTGTAATTCTATCAACTCAGGATGCTGACGCAGGTTCCAGGCCAGCCTCAGCAACTCAGTGAGACCCTGATTCAAACTAATAACATAAAAAGAACTGGGTATGTAACTCAGTGGCAAAGTCCCCTGGATTCAATCTCTAGTACCACCAAAAGAATTGGAAAAAAAAAAATTAACATAACAATTTCCAGAATGAGGCTAAGAAAAAACAAAGACACACTTACCATCACATGAAAGGGAAATATAAGTTCCTAAGTCATCAGACATGTGTCTCATCACATTTCTACCCATCTTAAGACCAAGGAAAATCCAATAATCTATTGCTGCTCCAAGAATTCCAGTCAATAAGTAAGCTAGTTCATGTTTGAAGACCTAACATTAAGATGGGAAAAACATTACTAAAATATATTAAAATATGACATCTCTATCATTGAGTACTTTTTGAGGCTAAGCTTAGTTATTAAAAAAAAAAAAAAAGAGAATGCTAATGCTAAAAGACAGTGTTAAGAACCATAGTACAGTAACTCCTGTTTTCCCTCTTTTTCCATTCATTCACCCACCAACTCCTTCACCTTTCTTTCTATGTACACAAGTATGTATATTTCTCTCTTTCCACATATATATCTGGCTTGTTTTACAAATTCTGTAAATGTATTTATATATATATATATATATGCAGACACACACACATATACACACACAGAATTTATCTCCAGTTTGGGTAATCCTTATCTACAATTCTTAGGACAAGAAGTGCTTTACATTTCAGATATTTTTCAAACTTTGAAATTATCTACAAATACATAAGAGATATCTTGGGATAGGACACAGTACAAACACAGAAATTCATATCTGTTTCATATATATCTTACACACAGCCAGAAGGTAAGTTATATGATATTTTTAGTGGGCCTACAAACCCATCAAAAGAGGCCAGGTGTGGAATGTCTCCACTTGTGGCACCAGGTTAATTAGTTTTGGATTGGAGGACATTTAGAATTTTGGATTAGAGATGTTCAATTGTATACAAACAAGAAAAAGAATAATTTCTCTAGGGAATAGTTTACAGCAAACTGTTAAAATAATTTTTTTCTGACATTGTAAAGTGCTTTATTCAGGCAATAATTCAATTAAAACAATGAGAAAATACATGGTTTCTGTGGATTTCTGTTAACAGGAACATATGACAATAAAAGCAGATAGATTTGCTACCCTTACTATTCAAATATAGAATTATCCTTTACATTTATGTAAATGACATTTTTCAGAAAAAGACAAAAACAAAACAAATAAAAACTTTAGCCAATTTGTCATAAAGAAATAGTGGTTCAAATTTTAATTAAGTTATATTAAATACCTAACTTTAATATGTATAGAGATCAGCCTTCAAAAGATAAATATTATTTATATTGTCACTTTTATAGTAAATATTATTAAATTCCTATAAGAAACATAGCAAGGCTAAGTGTGGTGGTGCACGTCTGTAATCCCAGCAGCCAGGCTGACTGAGGCAGGAGAATCACCAGTGCAAAACCAGCCTCAGCAACTTGGAGGTGGGGTCGGGGGGCCACCTGGGGATATGGCTCAGTAGTTGAGTGCTCTCCTAGGTTCAATAATTGGCATACACACAAAAGAAGTATTATTATATATTATATAAAAGCATAAAAACCTTAGAGAGTGATTTACTCTAGTTTAAAAATATCCTTTTAATCCACTAAATTCAGTGTGAAGATGAAAAAGTGTGAAAATAATATTTAAAAACACCTTTAATTTTAAATATAAACACTTTTTAAAAATGACATTAAAACTAGCTGAAATTTCTATATTCTTGGTATTTGTTGTCTAGGCATGTTGGATGTATGAAAAAAAATCACTAAATTAACAGTTGGGTAGAAGACATTTAAGAAGATTTTAATAAATGCTATGGTAGCCAAATAAATTGTAACTGCTATTTTCTGTCATCATACAATGCCTAAAAGGGATTAGTGACAGAAAAATTCCTAATATATGAAACCCTCAGTGACTGCTAGATTTGTTTCTTCTGCCCTTAGCAAATGAATCTCCTATAGGTATATTTTGCACTTTATTAGGGCATTATTCCTTATCTTAAGAAGAAACTACACAAATGATTTCAAAAGGGAAGTTCTATTTCTGGTTTGTTGTGCAAACACAGGCAAATGGTCAAGCAGCACATACATCAGGCTTGCCAAAAAAAGTGCTTATGGAAGGAAAACTCATAGTGAGAATCAGTACTAGCTGTACAGGTCCTCTGGCACCCTACTATATTCTATGGTAGCACACTGCATTCTGTCAGGGCTGGGTTTTATAATCTAGGAGAGAGATCCTGAAGCATGGGGTTGAGGGGATTTTAAGTTGCATAGTAAACACTTAAAGAAGGAATGGTCTTCTTTTGATATGATATGGGGCCACAATACATGGCCTGATCCTACCAGGTCAGAAAACAGGCAGGTAACAGCAGTACTCCTTCACACCTTATTAGAAGGCTTAGTTAAAAAGGATTGCAGCTGCAACTGTGTGGTATGGGGAGCTAACTGCAAGATTGGCCATATCGCCAATACCAAAGCCTCCTTTGTATGATCTGAGATTTACGATCTAGGGTTCAGTATCAATCTCTAATTTGCAGGAAAACAACTCTATTCTTTGTAAAGCCAAATATGTAGATGTGATCCCTTTGAGCAACTAAGGTAACCCTTACTCTCATCATTCAAGTTGTCAAGAGAACATAAAACAGCACAGTGAAAGTACCTGAAATAGCAAATTGATCATGTCCATATGTATACCACAGAATGTTTCCTCCAATATTATACATATGAATATCAGTAATGATATCACTTAAAAAACAAATAAACAAGGGACTAGTACATTTTGTTTTCTGAATGTAGTCCCCATCTCAAGTTTATATTAAATCAGGATTACTTAAGATCCTTAATTCTGAGACTGTGAGGTAAGTTAGCCCTCAAGATAAATCTCTAAGTCTCACACAAAACCACATCCAGCAATCCACCAATCAAAATTAGTAAAATCAACCAGATAGGACTTTCCCTTTTTCCTGAGACAAATGTATGTATACCTATATCTGAAATCTTAATTGAACATTAATATTAAATTTACCTTGATATTAATGTTATTAAGCAGTTAGAGATGGGCAAAAGTGGTTTTGAGGAAAAACTGTAGATTCTTTACCATGGAAAGATCCTGGTAAAGTTATTTTTTTAAGTGTGTTACTGAGCTAAACATGCATGTTACTTCTGATCCATAAATGTATTCTACAAAAAAGACATCACCAAATCAGGTTTTTAGATATTTTTATACTATATTCTTAATTATGACACTTAGCATAACCAAGACATCGTGCCATGGATTATACTCAAAGCCACTTCAAGTGCATAAACAATGCTACTATTTCTAGTATAATGGATATATATGCTTCAGAAGTAGATTAGTAAGAAAATGACAAATAAACCAAAGGAAAAAGCTTTCTTGAAATACTGAAATGTTTGCTAAAGCTGAAAGAAGAGAACATGAATGCCCTAAGAATTAACAAAGAAATAAAGACATGATTTGCATATATCACATATATTTACCTTAGAATTCCTTTCTAATATGTTAAAGTGTATTACCAGACATTGTCAGTACAGTTCTCTATTCTCTTGCTGTAGTACAAGTAATCTCCAGTTTATAAACTTGGTGATTTTCCCAAAACTGACTACTCTGTAACACAGAACACACTAACATCATGGCCTTTTAAGACTCCCAGGTTAAGAATTTCCACAATATTCCACTGAAATAGATGACAAACTACTCTTTTGCAAAGATGCAAACATAATGCACATACTGTGCCTCTTCTTGCTTTAACCACTGGTATTTGAAACATAAGAAAGCAGGCTTCACCAGACTTGGACACCAATCAAGAATTTGACCTAATAAGCGGTGACACCTTTAGTAAGTTACTTAAAGTCTCTAGCTTCAAGTTTCTAATCATTAAATATAAACTAACTTCTATTTCTACCTATAATTGCGGGGTTAAGCTTAAATAGCTCTTAAGGACATTTCAAGGAAAAATGGGTCTAACCACCAAAGCTTAGTAAAATTCACACCTCCTCCATAACCTTGACACAGCCCACCTCTGCTCTTTGCCAAGGAAAGCCCAAAGCTTTCTCAGATTAATGACAATGAAATTCACAGCCAGTGTGTCACTCTGCAATACTTGCTGATTGACATTGTGACAAAACAATATTAGCATAAACTGAGGACTTCTGTTTAGCTAATGACTTAAATTGAATGCTTCAACTCAGCAAATCAAGAAACAAATGCTTTACAGTAAGGAAAATGATGTCGGTGAACATGCGTGGAATTCTTGAACTAGAAACTGCCAAAAAAGATTTAATTAAGTGCAAGAATGAATTCTTAACAGAAAGGTAATACAATAAAAAAAAAACAGTTTATGTGAATTTAAGCAATTCAAATGTTAAAATATTAATCTGCAAAATCTAAAACTAGCTTTGATATTATAACTAATGCTACAATTTATTGCAGACTGCTTCTCAAATGTTGCTTTTATTTATAAATTTGAATAAAAATCTTCAAGTTAAATATATATAAATCTATTACTATTTATATCAGTTATTTCTTTAGCAATTTCTTATCTGTGGTTATCCATTGGTGATTTAGTAAAATGTGAAAACATCAGTTTTGTTATTGATTTGAGATATTAATATGAAATTTCATCAAATGGATGAAGAAAGGAAATGTTCTATAATATTTTCTCTCTTAAATGATTTTATTTTATTAAAAGTAGAAAAAAGAGACATGGTAATTTACAAACTCTGGCTTACAAGTACTATAATCAACTCTGATAATTAGGTGTAGATAGTTCTATTTTGGTTGAAGATTAAACATTGAATATTTTCAATTTCTATACATTTATATAGTCATGCTTCTCTTAAAATCATATACATGTGCAAAAATGTGCCTATCTACCTGGTTATAGTCACATATAGTATTACTTGATTCCAAAGAAGTCCAGTTATACCTAGGAGTAATCTTGCTAATTTTTAATGTTGATTTGCAAAAAAGAAAAAACCCTAACACCCTTAAAAGATTTTTTTTTTTCTTTCTTTCCTGAAGCATGAATCACATGCCCAATAAATAGAACTTTAAAAACCAGCAAGGAGGGCTGGGGCTGTGGCCCAGTGATACAGCACTTGCTTGCCTTGAGACACTGGGTTTGATCCTTAGCACCATATAAAAATAAATAAAGGCATTCTGTCAAACTACAAATACAAAACAAACAAACAAAACAAACTAGAGCCAGGGAGGTAGCACAGGCCTGTAATCCAAGTGGCTCAGGAGGTTGAGGCCCTAAGCAATTTAGCAAGACCCTGTCTCAAAATAAAAATAAAAAAAGTCTAGGGATGTGGCCCAGTGGTTAAGCACCCCTGGGTTTAATCTCTGGTACAAAAACCAAAACAAACCAAAAAATTAAAAGAAAGAAAGAAAGAAAGAAAGAAAGAAAGAAAGAAAGAAAGCAAGCAAGCCCGCCCAGCAAGAATTTCTGTAAATCAAATCCTAGGGAATTCTGATAAAACCATTTTTGAAAACAAAACGTTGGATGAACTAAAGTATTTTCTGAAAAGAAACAATAAATTATGAGTAATTGCTAAGCCAAGATCTAAAAGAAGTTTTAGTTAAGCAAAGCATTCAAAGCTAACTGACTTTGCTCTGAGGATTCCTGCTGATTTTATCAAAAAAAGCTGAGATATAAAACTGTGTTTTGAGGAGTCTAGGGAAAAGGGGTTTTAAAAGGGGAGGGGGAGATCATAGTCTAAGGCCTAATTCTCAATAAGCTAAGACACTGAAGGACCTCACCCAAGATTAAGAATGAATCAAAAGCAAAACTACATGTTTATACCCTTTTACTTCACTTGAACTACCCAAGGCCCATGAGACAGACATTGGATTAGAGCTTTCCTTGACTGGTAGTACAACTAGGCACCTGGCAGAAGTAAACAGAAATTCTTTTTAGAGGAAGATATTTTGATCTTTGGCAAACTAGTTCTACAAATAATTTTTCAAATGTAATTGAGAGCACATAGCAAATGATAACTAGTTTGCAAGAAAAATTAAAAAGCACTAGGGAAGGAAACAGCAGAAATAACAATAAAAACAGACCCACAAAAACTTCAGATATGAAATAATCAGTCATAGATTATATAAAAACTTATTGCCATTGTCTTTTTCAATTTTTTAATTGATTTTTTAAAAAAATAAATGACAGTGGAATGCATTACAATTCTTTTTTTTTTTTTTTTTTTTAAAGAGAGAGGACAGTGAGAAAGAGAGAGAATTTTTTTTTTTTTAAAATATTTATTCTTTAGTTCTCGGCGGACACAACATCTTTGTTGGTATGTGGTGCTGAGGATCGAACCCGGGCCGCACGCACACCAGGCGAGCGCGCCACCGCTTGAGCCACATCCCCAGCCCCAAATTACAATTCTTATTACACATATACAGCACAAGTTTTTCATATCTCTGGTTGTATATAAAGTATGTTGACACCCAATTCGTATCTTCATACATGTACTTTGGATAATGATGTCTATCACATTCCACCATCCTTGCTAGTCCCCTGCCCATTTCTTTTCCCTCCCAACCCTCTTCCCTATCTAGAATTCATCTGTTCCTCCCATGTTCCCCCTCTCTACCCCACTCTGAGTCAGCATCCTTATATCAGAGAAAACATTCGACATTTGTTTTTTGGAGATTGGCTAACTTCACTTAGCATTATCTTCTCCAACTCCATCCATTTACCTGCAAATGCCATGATTTTATTCTCTATTATTGTTGAGTAAAATTCCATTGGGTATATATGCCATATATTTTTTTTTATCCATTCATCCACTGAAGGGCATCTAGGTTGGCTCCACAGTTTAGCTATTGTGAATTGTCCCATTTTCAAATACAAAAGAAACCTTAAAAACTTTGCAAGGGGTTGGGGATATAGCTCAGTTGGTAGAGTATTTGCCTTGTATGCACAAGGCCCTGGGTTCAATAACCAGCACCACAAAAACAACAACAAAAAAACTTTGTAGGGTATTAGTCACCATAAAAACACATCATAGCAGGCAGTAAAAAATGTCTAGGGAAAAAACGCAATGATCATGTATAACAATACATTAAGATGTAGCTGAAGAGAAAAAGTAAACTAAAAATCGAATGAAAATGCCCTACTCAGAATGCTACAAGTATAGAAAAGAAAAAACAAAAACTCACAGAGGATAAGAAGAGGAAGTGTAATACAAATTCAATTGGAATTTAAACAGTAGAGGAGAAAAAATAGATCTGAGAAAATATATGATGAGAAACTAATAAGAGAGCATAGTTTTGACACTAAAGCTTTCCACTCAAATCACTGTTAACTGCCTCCAAGGAGAATATTTCCTAACTAAGCATCATAACTAGTACTTATAGTACTTAGGCATCACAACTCTAGCAGTTATAGTGATATATGAATTCGGAAAAACAAAATGGTCCTATTTATATATTAATAAAGTGTTAAAAAATGAAAAAAATCACAATTCAGAAGAGTTGATTAAAAAATAATTTTAAGTTTGATATAGTAGATGACAAAGAACACCATAAACCACAAAGAAAACATGTTTTAGCCCTTAATCTTATAAGGGACAAAAAGAAAAGTTTAGTAAATTCCAGAAAGTAGAAATTGTATTAGGCACATTCCTTAACTATAATTTATCATTAGAAATTAACAAAGAAAAGCATAGTCAAACAAACCCATTCATTTTAACAAAACCCCATCCATTTAGAAATTTTAAAAGACCTTTTTAAAATTATTTCTTGGATCAAAGAAGAAATAAAAACTGACAATAGAAAATACTTTAAAAAATAAGCATGACTTACATTAAAGTAGCAAATCTATAAAATGAAGATCAAATTGTACTCCAAAGGAAATTAAGTATTAGAAAGAAAAACCAAGAAGAAATAAATCTAAACATTTGAGAATACAGAAGAGAAAGTAAAAAATTAAAAATTAAAGAGCAGGAATTAACACAAAAAATAGATGATAAGTCTCAAAAGCAGATCATACTTAAAGAGAAAGGTGAGTAATATTTAGTATGCACCCAAAACATGCCAGTTTGTTGCTATTCTTTACACATTTTCTTTATACACTGGTTTAATTTTACTACACTAAATATTCTGGATTCCCCCATTTTAGTTAATATGTAATAGATATCATTCCTTGTCAAGTTATCTAGACAGAGGTGTCCCTTTTGTAACAATTGTATAGAATAGCAGAAGAGATCTGTACATAATTTAATAATTTCACTGTGAAGATTTAGGGAATTATGTTGTTTGCAATTTCATATCATTAAGTACCATGGTGCAATACATTCTCTTTTGGAGGGATGGGGGAGTGTTACTGGGGATTGAACTCAGGGGCACTGGACCACTGAGCCACATTCCCACCCCTATTTTTTGTACTTTATTTAGAGACAGGGTCTCACTGAGTTACTTAGCACCTCTATTTTGCTGAGGCTGGCTTTGAACTCTTGATCCTCCTGCCTCAGTCTCTGGAGTTGCTGGGATTACAGGCATGGGCCACTGCGCCCAGCTCCACAGTACATTCTTATGGATTCATTTAATTATGTAAAACTACTGAGTACTAAATTTTTATAGATACTTCAACATTCCCTCCTACAAACAAGAATAATCTCTTCCATAGCATTCTAATGAACAGTAATCACTAAAAAATCAGTTAAAAATTTTTGTAAGCAGAGAGACAAAAATAATATCCTAATTCATTTAATGATAAAAGTGGTATATGAAGACCAAAATGCCTGACTTTTGAGGATACAGAGACTCAATTTGTTTGCAAACATGCAAAATTTATTTAGTCACTCTCACTTTCAATTTTGTACTCATAAAATGACAAGCCTTACAGTTTTAATTCAGGATATTGTAAAGAATAAATAAGATACAAAAATGCTTAGTAGATTAGTTAGGGTGTAGTTAGTGCTTGGTGTATAAATATTATATATATTTTTAAAATTTCACATTCTATAAATAATAGAAAGACTGAAAAATTTTTAATATTTGTATTCCTTGTACATGAGTTGCCTATTATTAATCTGTGCTCAGTTTTCTTTTGGCTTACTGTCTTATTGATTACTAGAAGATATTTATGTATTATGAATATAAACCCTTAGTGTATACCTTACTTGTTGCAACATGTTTTTCAATCTACCCTTATTTTTTATTTTATTATGATGTGGCTAACTCAAGAATATTGGACAATCTGTCAAGAATTCTTGGTGTCCTATTTTTTCTAGAATATCCTTCTCTCCACATCAAATTTATATAAATATTAATTTATCTTAATATTGGAACCCAGCTTATCACTTCACATATTTTAGTGCATTTAATTTTCCCAACTGTACTACAGATAGATGATACACTAAAGTCTCCATGTGTTAAATTTGTTGTAACAGGTAAAATCTACGTATGACGAAATATTTCAGCAAATAATTTTTAACATCCAGAAAGGTAGTTTTTTAAAAAAAGCAAAGCTTCTTATTATAGTGCCTCCCTAAAAATGTATGAATTGATTCAATATTTTTTACTATAGTTCTGAAATATATAAAAGTAAAAAATTTTAAATCGTGGCTACACATTTCATAGCAGTAATCAAGTAACATTTACTAGCTACTATAACCAAGTGAGAGATGAAGAAGAAGCTGGTCTCTAAGGACATCTATTAGATAAACTAAAGAGAAAACAAAAAGTAATTCATACAATAAAGAAAAAGTGTATCCATACAATATTCATACAAATATTCATACAATAAAGAAAAAGAAAAGGTGTGTTCATTCAAGGTACAGTCATCCTCATTAACTGCCAGGAGATTTGTTTTGGGACCCATCTTAGATACCAAAATCTGCAGGCAACTAAATTTGTGAATAATGCCTTAAAATAACATAGTACATGCATGTAATTTAAACATATCCTACCATATGTTTTAAAGCATATCAGATTACTTATAATATCTAATACATCTAAATGCCATGTAAACAGTTGTTACACTGTATTGTTTACAGAATAATAACATGAAAAAAAGTTTGTACATGCTCAATAAAGATGCAATTTTTCCCCCAAAGACTTTTGATTAGTGGTTGGTTGATACAGAACCTACAAATAAAGAAGACCCAGTATACTTTTTCCATAGGCCATTAATCCTACTTACGTCATTAGACTTGCATTTCTCTTTGTGAGAATATATAGTCCATTCCAAAAGCATATTCACTGGTTTGGTCAAAAGCCCAGAGGTCTCACTTCCTGACCAAAAGATTTCAAGAAGAATTGCCTTTCCTGTTATTTTCAGACTCTGAGAATCTGGCCAGTCATACAACCTAATGAAAATATGAACAAAAAGTAAATGTTTATGCCCCAATTGATGATAGAGGTATCTTCTGTCAAAAATACAAAAGATTACCAGCAATGATTTAATATAAAAAAGGTCATAACATGTAAAGATTATAACATAATTACAATAAAGAACAAAATACAAAAAATAGCCTCACAGTTAAAAAAAAGAATCATACTCACATAAACGATAATCTATACAAGTTTAGAGTATGGGAAAAACTTATTAAGTATATCATAAATTCAGTGTTTAAGATTTTTCTTCAGCATTCATTTACTAAAGAATTTTAAAACATATAAATCCTTTAAAGTTAAATCACATTTATCTATCTGAATAAAGAGCAAGAAATAAAAACGTGAACTGAGGGGAAAAAAAAGGGGCATATATAACTTTACTGTCACTAGTGTGTTTCTGAAAATGCCTTAAACCCACTCTAAAACAGAAAACAGTTGACTTTTTAGAATATGTATACCAATCATAAAAATGGTGGGTAAAAAAAGTAGAAATATAGAAAAGTACAGTTATTTTTTTGTGATTAAGACTTACTTTTGACTCAGATGCCGTACTTCACTTTCAACCAAATTAAAGAAAAATTTGAGCAGTGTTAGGTGGAGTACCTTAGACCCAATATTTTCTGAAATTTGGTGACAAAAACTTTCATTGAAAAGACAAGACCTGAAAGAGAGGAACCAACAATCTATAACATACAATCAAAACCACAGAGTAATTTGTGGACAAAAAAAATTTTTTTTAGAATACTGATGTAATTTTTTTAAATATTTTTTTTTAAAAAGAGAGAGAGAGAGAGAGAGAGGGAGGGAGTGAGTATTTTTTTTAATATTTATTTTTCAGTTTTCGGCGGACATAACATCTTTGTTTGTATGTGGTGCTGAGGATCGAACCCGGGCCGCACGCATGCCAGGCAAGCGCACTACCGCTTGAGCTACATCCCCAGCCCCTGATGTAATTTTAATGACATTTTCTTCAACAAAATATAAAGGAAGCTCAATAAAATTTCATTAACATTTTCTTTCTTTAAAAATTAAACCACTACAATATCTCATGACTACTTAATTCCTAATAATAAACTTATAATTTCTCTATCAATGATCATGATATTTAACAATTACCAGTGTTCTCTCTTTGTATTTATTTCACTGATAAAAACAAAGAAAGGAATTTCATTAAGTCCTTTTGATCCAAATGGTAAGTTTTGCTCTCAGACTCTAACAGTCACTAAAATTCTTTCTTTCTTATTCACAATTATTTTCTTTTTCATTATTTAGTAAATTAAGGTTATTCAGGGCTGTATTTTATGAGTTTTAATAATTAAAAAAAATTTTAGATGTTGGTGGATCTTTATTTTATTCATTTATTTATATGTGGTGCTAAGAATCGAACCCAGTGCCTCACACATGCTAGGCAAGTGTTCCACCACTGGGCCACAACCCAGTCTTGAGTTTTAATAAGTTGATATTTTGTTTTCTATCATCTCTTACAGTCATCAAATCCAAGAGAACTTCTGTGATGATGGATATGTTCTAGTAGACACCCGAAGATCTGAAGTTTGAATTACATAATTTTAGTTAAATTAAAATATAGTCATATGTCTCTAGTGGCTACTGGGTTAGGTAGCATACTTCTACAGTGTATTTTAAAAGAGAACTTAAGATTATAGCGTTCAGGTAATAATATTTATTACTACCTCCTAAGTTTCTGATTAATTATATCAACAATACCTTTTTATTCTGTCTCTACTTAACTTTTTTCCCCCAAATAGCAAGCAATTGAACTTTATTTTCCTGTAACATAATTTAATGTCCATTTGAGGGTTCATTCCACCAATGGTAGAAAAATAATCCAGTGAGCTACATTTAGACCAGTTGTTTCTGCATTTTCTAAGGATTTTAGGTTTCACTCAACTCAGGCTATTCTCACAGGTTTCTTTATCTCTGGAAAGGTGCCTCAGGATTTCTTGGGTGTCTTGATATTAGGAGGCATTTAGTCCAGGACCATCTCTCTGCAGAGAGATGTAACCCAGAAATGATGTGTTCCATCTCATCCTGTATTGTGTCCCTACAGAGCCCCTTTCACCCACCTTATTCTGAATGACAGTCCTCTATAGGTCTTTGGCTATTGTTAATTTGTCTCTTACTTTCTACACCTGATTCAGCTTTCCTTGTCTTGAATCTACATTATTAGGGGAGCATTTACTAGCTAATAAATTTAATTATTTATTTAATACTTGACTCTGTTCTATAAGATCCCAGATCTGCCAGGGATAGAAAACAGTTTCTTGTCTGGCTATTTTAAAAACACATATTATGAGATATTTCAAATGTATAAAAAAGTAGAGAGACTAATATCACCTAGCTCATTTATTTATATTCCACAACTTCTCTACGTACTCTTCCTCCTCAACCCATAATGAAACCAATTATTTGAAACAAAACCTAGTTATTTCTGCTTAATAAAAAGCCTACTTTTAAACCATACAAATTCCATTTCCTAATAGCATCAATTAATTTGTGGAAACATTCATTAAGCATTTATTATGTTCTAGAAATTTTCTTAGATATTGAAGATGGAGATGTATAAGACTTAGCACCTGATCTTAAGAAAGGATTATGTGAATGACAAACTTAACTCAAAGGAAAAGGCAAAAGGTAGGAGGTGCATCTGCGTTTTTAAAGGATAATTTGGAGGTGGCCAGATACTTGTGAGGTGGTAGAAACATGAGAGCAAACAGATAGGAAATGGAAAACAGTCAATGGGCATTTGGGAAAGTGATGATGAGAATGGAGACATACATGAAACAGAGGCTAAAGCATGAAGGGTCTTGTATGTTTTGCTAAAGAATTTCACCCATCTTCAATAGGTGATATGCGAGTCAATAAAGGACTTTCATCTGGAAAATGACAAGAATACTTTGGAAAGAGCATAGTGAGGCACCCTAGAAGATAAAGGGAATAAAGTGAATCAAGATCAGTAAAGTAGGTACTGCAATAGTTTTATATAATAGGGGCTTTTAAACAAAGGCAATGACAGTGAAAGAGGGAACAGATTTGCAAATTAGGAAGAATGCCATATAATATAAACCATATTTTTCCCCATCCTATACCTATGTTGGCTAGTACTGTTATGCTGGTATTTTGTTTACATCTCATTCACCTTCCAGGAAGTGAAGGAACTATAATTTCATCTTTTTATCCCTGACATGAAGCATAGTGCCTGTCCCCCTAAACATTTTGTTGAAAGACTAAATAAAAGCATGCTACCTAGCTGATTAGCTTGCTTCTAATATATCACAACCATATAGATGGTAGGTCATTTTTTTTTATGACTCAAAGAGATAACCAAAGGTCAAGCCTTTTGCCTGGCAGTAATCTTCTACCACTGCTATGACTCTCCTAAAACTGAATACATGGATAAAAAGAAAGATCTTCCAAGACAAAGGCGGGCTATCAAATACAGAAAACTTATCAGAGTAGAAATGAGGAAATTAGTAGCTCCACTATAAAAAAAGAAGAAATAGGATTTCTGGAGATAGCAAGATTTGGAAGACAAAAGAAGGTCTAGATAGATGACAGCATGTACAGAGGCATAAGAGAGATGACATATGTATGAAACATTAAGACCTGTTTTAAAATTAAAATTTCTAGCTGAAAAAATATAACAAAACCCTAAAAAGAATATTATATATAGTTAGAAATATTTATACTTCTGATGACTGAAATTTGATATGGATTTTCATAAACTAATTTTCTTCACATGACCTAAGACTTATCCTTTTTATAGTTTTGTCATAAATACAACACACAAATATATTACACACTTTTTCTAAATAAGAAGTCTATTTCTCTACATAATTTAACAACTATTACACTAAATTTAATATCCTCACATGTGAAATTCCTTACCTGATAAGCACTTCTACTAAAGACCAAGCTCCTTTCATACAAGTTGGACACTGAAACAACTCTAAGTAATATCTTGACATGGCTGGGGACTTCCAAGGAGGATGCAAGTGAAGAAGAGCTGACAATATATGAAAGTATCGACCAGAAAACGTATCTATATTATCCTATTATTTAAAAATAAACAAACAAATAAAATACCGTAGTTAAAAGCAGTTTCCACAGAATTCATTCTAAAACTAGAAATAACTGTGGCTTAACTTTTTGCCAAATGTATGTGTTTAAACAAGATCAGAAAGAAGTATCATATCTAGCTAATTAAACAGTGCAACTAAGAGGCACTCTCTAAATAGGTATGTACAAATTAGGTAATGTTTAGCTATTAGGGATAACTTATACAAAACTTTCATTTTTCCTTTTATGATTACAGTAAGATTGAGTTCCCAAAGTCACCTAAAAGAAACTAAAGGTAAGAAATTTTCATGTAACATTCTTATCATCAACATTAGTCAGACAGCTTAGTTTTTAAATCAGCACCTTTATTAACATGATTAGAAAACTATCTTTCATCAGCTGTTCCTAATGTTCATTCTCTCTGAATATTGTAAATATAAATGATTACTATCAATGTACTAAAGGAGTAGTTTACTAAATAGTACTCTAGAGCATTATAATCAAGATTTTATGTCGGATAACCTTATTGCTATGGAAAAAATCAGGTACCTTTTTCACCTAAGAGAAAGTTATATTGTAAATTCTGAGAAAATAAGCCAAAAAAAAAATCCTTGAACAGTATCTAAATATGATTAAAAAATAGAAAAAGTGATATCAAACAACTATTTCCTAGTAAAATGAGGGGGAAATACAATTGAAAAGAGAAAATAAAAATAAAAAATTAGAAAATATTCACATTTTAACATCCTTTGGAAAAAGAAAATAAACCCATAAGACTGCTCTTACCTGTAAAACATTCTCTAGAAGAGCATGAAGAAGGCATACAGGAGGGATATAATGTGCTTGCAAAGAGGAAAGTTCCTCAATTGCTTCTTTAAAAAACTGACCTTCTATGAGACTTTCAATTAAATTCAATACGCCTCTAGGAAATTCAGCATTTTTAACCTAAGAAAAAAAGACTGCATGACTCAAAGAACAGAGAGCAAAATTCTAGGATTAAATCTCTTTAATTTCCTCATCTGTAAAATGAAGGTAATTCCTATCCTCACTACTTGATAGGGGTAGGCTGTGATTCAAAAAGGATGATGAGTATGACTGTGTTTTACAACAAGAAGGTGATGCAAAAATGTAAATTATTGTTATATTTATTATTTTCTGTTGCTTTAAATAGTGGGAAAATACTTCCTACCTCAAAAAGAAAATATTTAAAAGAAATGTGCAAAGCTTGTTGGATAATGAAGAATCTCTTAGGTGCAAATGTTTGTTTTTCTTTTAAACTTGAAAACACACTCTATCTATTAGGATTTCTGAATATATTAAGATATCATCAACGACAATCAACATTAGCAAAACATACCAATTGTTAGAGTCATAAAATAACTCCAAGGATGTGCACTAATGTAAGACTTAGTTTCACAAAATATATTCATTCCCCCATGGTCAAGACACTTTTTAACAAGAAAAGTAACTACTTTGAATTAGTAGAGTGAAAAACATTCTGAAAGACTTCATGAAATAAAATGACAAATTTTAAAGGAATGAATAATAATATTAAAAATAATATACTTTGGAAATATACAAAAATTTAATCTGAAAGTAGTAATTATGAAGGTTATAAAATGCAAGAATAAGGATATATATTTCACCTGTCGTAAGCACAGGTAAGCTTTTAATTCTCAGGATCACTTTTTACACTAGAATGAAATTTTTTCTTTTTAATTTCACACTAGACTACATTTCAAATATGATAGGAAGTTTTCTTGTATAGATAACACATTCCTTTAAATCAAAATGACTAAAAATAACAAAAGACAAAGCTTCTATTTGGTCCTCATCACCACCCTATCCAAGCCTCTTACCTCTACATTGTACACTGGTTGTTTTTCTAGTCTAATACAGTTGTATCTGACAGCCTAGAAAATAGAAACCATATAATTAAAATTTAACATTTTAGGTTGAAAAATACATTTCAGCTTATATAGCATGAAACCTTGGTCAAACATAAAAAATAGATCCAGGAACACATTAATAGGTATAATTAATCTGATAGTCATGTCTGGCCAAATTAGCAACTTTCATTATTTTGGGAAATAAACACTCTCATAAGTAATGAGTATGAATACTTTCTATTTTCTCCTTCTAAATTAAAATAACTTAAAAGGTAAGGTCATTTTTTACTTTGAAGATCTGAAATGGTGTACTGTCCTTAATATACTAATAATAAAAATATAAATGGGAAAACAGTTTCTATAAGAGCCCTTGGGGGCATTTTGTATACAATCATTGTACATTTTAAAAAATATTGTCCTGAAAAAAAATCTGCAGCTAATTATAATCTATTGCAATAGATTATAATGCTAGATAATACTCTGATTTTAGAATGTTCTAGAAGCAAGAATATAAAACAAGCAACCCAATGAAATAATTGGGCAAAGAGTATGAATATGCAACTGGCAGTGGAAGAAATACATGAATGAGAAGTAAAGGTATCAAATATCCTCAAACACATTGCTAACAAAGAAATAAAATCAAATCAATAAATCTTTGGCTTCAATAATGACAAGAAAAAGTTGTATAATCTATCAAAAAGCAATTTCCCTTAATCTAATCAGACATCAAAAGTCACAGTGCAACAGACTAAACTAAAATACAAAGCTACCAAAATTAAATTGGCTAAATATTAAATTAGCCAAATATTAAGCTATCAAGTATTCAGCAAAAAGTTATAGTAGTCTGTAAGCACAATTAATCTGTAATATTATTAGTGAGGTATAAATAGCAGAGAATTCAACATATTTACATTACTGTTGTTAGATCAATGAACTCAGAAAATTATGACATATTTAACACAGTAATGAATCATGTTATATGTGCATATGTATATAATTATATTTTGGTTATATTACAGAAAAAAGTGAAAGTACCAAGAGTACCAAGTTTTACCTGAGCTCTATATATATGCTTCCTTAAGGCATTTTTTATTTCAATGACATCCACATCTGTCCTGATATCCTTGGTTTTTGATTCTTTGGCATAATTGGCAAAACCAGAATTCTTCATTTCCTTCTATATACACATGAAAGAACTTTAGACAAATGCAGTAAAGATAGTGCCAACATGAATGCTATCATAATGGACAGTACAAAAACACATTTATACAATGTTATCTTTAGCAAAGAGCCTCAGAAACATTTATCAAGATGATGCAATGAATAAAAAAGTTTAAGAAGCAAACATTTCAATTTGAGAAAGTTTTATCTGATATATACAAATACAATATCTTAAAATAGTTTTCATTTTAACCTGTTCTAAGTCTTTCCTGAAACCTCCTTGTTTTTCTTGGTTGCCATGTTCATGTCAAACTGTTTATCTTTCTGAAGGTCTTTCTGAATGTATGTTTACAGGTTTATACTAAAGAAAAATATGAAATGCTTCCTATCTTAAATACTTAGGACAAGAAAGAGTTTCAGATTTTGGAATGTTTGCACAAATAAATATACAATGAATACAACACAAATTCAAACACAAAATTCATTATGTTTTAAATACTTCTTACATATGTAGCCTAAAGGTAACTTTATACCATATTTATAATGCTTGTGGCATGTGTTTTGATTACAACCCATCACATGAGGTCAGGTATGAAATTTTCCACTCCTAGTATATCACATTAAAAACTATTAGATTTTGGGGCTGGGGTTGTGGCTCAGTGGTAAAGTGCTTGCCTAGCAAGTGTGAGGCACTGGGTTCAATCCTCAGCACCACATAAAACTAAAAAATAAAATAAAGATATTGTGTCCATCTACAACTAAAAAAAAAAAAATTAAAAAACAAAAACAAAACACCTACCAGATTTTGGAGCATTTTAGATTTTAGATTTTTGGATGAGGAATGCTCAACTGGTATAAACATACTGTGGCTTAGAATGCAAAATAAAGTTATACTACGGAAGTAATTTATCTTAGAATTCCATTGAAAAACAAGCTTTCATATTATAAATGATCTGTATTATATATACCAGGGAAGTATAAAAAACAAAATCTACGTGAGAATGCATTACTCAAACTACATATATGTATAGAGTTAAAGGTTGTTTTTAAATTTTAAGAAATTCAGACTCTCTCCAGAACCTCTTTTTTGTTTTTTCTTTTTGGTTATATTCATGCACAAGAAAATTAATTTGAATATCTTGATTATTAACTCAAATTTCTTTATGTATTCATGCAAAAATGCTTTCACTATGTACCAAAGATAATTATAACATTAACTACATTATACCAGATCAACTCAAGATTTTTTTTTTTAAGACATACAGGTTATATTGAACACAGCAAGGAATCATAAAAATAGATTATTTTTCTAGATTATATTAGTAAGAGCCAGAGAAAATTAAACCTACAGTTTGTTAACAGAGATTTACCTGATTTCTGTAATATATATGCTTCCTTAAGGTACTTTTAATTTTTTCATGTTCAATGTTTTTCTTGCAATCACTTTCTTTTTTGCGTTTTTTCTTCAAAGTATAATTTCTTTGACTGTCTTCATCTTTTTGCTTAGTTTCCTTCTATATACATTTAAACCACAATTAAACAAGTATCAATATAAACTATGTATCTTACAAAATCCAAATAAATTCAAGAAGAGGGAGTTACAACACAAGTATAACACATTAAAAACAGAGCTCTACATAAAAGAAAAATCTTCTTTACTTTTGGAATAGATATACATTAACAAACATTCAGGGAAACAGTTAAATATGCATAATCCTCATGACCCACCTATTCCATTCCTAGGAATATAACCTAGAGAAATTCCTTAACTTGTGTGTGAAGAATCACACAAGACAATATGTACACTGTTCAAATAATTATTCAAAATTTAAAAAATTCACCAAACAGGCAAATCAACTAAAAGAAAAGTGAAATGCTTTATCAACAGTAAAACAGATAACGGATATAAGTGTGACACGAATAATGAAACGTATACACTAGCAAAAATTGTCTATAAATTGCATGAAGTACAAAATGATTATTAACAGGCAAACCTAAACAAATATTTGTTGGTAATTCACCAAACTGGTAAAACCATAATGAAAAGCAAGAAAATAGCACATATTCTAAAATAAAGGATACCTTTGGGTAAAAGGGAAAAGAGACACAGCAGGGACTTAAAAATTTAGTAAGGCTCTGGGCTTAGGGTTGTGGGTTAGTGAAAGAATGTTCACCAAGAACATGAAAGGTACTGGGTTCAATCCTCAGCACCACATAAAAATAAATAAATAAAATAAAGTTCCTGTGTCCTACTACAATTAAAATATATGTATATTTTAAAAAAATCAGTAAGGCTATTTCTTTATACAATTGGTGCATATAAATACATACTTAAAAAGAATCTACTTTTAAGAACTGAACACAAATATTTATAAATACTCATACATATGTATGAAAAGAAATTTCATGAATGACATTGTACTTTGTAAATTTAGAAAGAAGTTGTAAATGTAAATAAATTATTTTTAATTTGTAGAGTTTTACCTGATTTCCATATGTATGCCTTCCTAAGGTGTTTCTCATTTTAACAAATTTCAAATCTTTACTGGATTCTCTGAATTTTTCTTTTTTGTGATGGTCACTTAGAATGCAACTAACATTAACATCTTCATCATGATTTTGCATTTCTTTCTGTATATTTATAAAATTACTTTAATTAGACTATGGATTAAATGTAGCCTCAACACAACAATGCAAGTCCCAACAGAAAAACTCAAGATGAAATACAAAAAGTAAAAAGCTCTGCAAATTATATCCCATCTAAGTCAGACTCACATAAAGCAAAACATACATATTATAGCTCCCTAAGTTTTATAGTAAGTTTACATATACACTTAATTTGGTATACCTGTATGTTCAATTCAGATGTTTAATATTTACTCATTATACTTTGAAATTTATTTTATAAATGAGAAATTTTTATTTAAATTTTATATACATTCTCCTAGATGTAATTTAATAATTTCTGTCTTTTACAAAATCTTATTTTATTCTTTTACTCATGTTTAGTCAAAGTTAATTTATTTAATAATTTCATCATTTTACAATCCTTTATGTATTTAAAAAAACTTTATGCTATATTTTGCATATTTCAACAGACACATCAACCCTAAAAACTTCTTTTATAAGCATGCATAGGTGATCATAGAAGTAGTCTTATAAGTCACATAAATATCAAATCTATTTTGGGAAAACATGCAAAAGTATTAACTTCGGAAGTTTTAGATAACCTTACCATGCAGAATTAAAGGACTATTCAATTAAAAAACTTCCAAATTATTCCTAAAATTATTTTTCTTTTTTACTATTTGACACATTCAGTGTAAACACAATCTATTTAGAATTGTTTTTTAGTTACACATAAGAATACTTTAATATAAACTACTAATAATTACTAAGTTAATAATAATTTGGTAAATTAACCAACAGACTGTTCTATAAAACACAATATGAAACAACAGAATTGAACATCATGTGTTCTAGAGTAGAATAATGACATTTTTGTTTGTTGCTGATATCTGAAAATTCATACATGACAGCCACAAGTACACCATGTTCAAAGTCCTTCCTGTATTTCCCCACATATTAATCAAAATCCATGCTTTTAAAAAATTTGTTATATATGCAGTTAAATACTTGAATTTAGATAAATCCAGGGTTCAGATATCAGCTTTCAGATTCCAAAATTCATGTAATTTCTACCATGTGCTGTTTCTCTAACAATTCTGTAAGAAAATCCAGAAATGTACATTTTTTTTTAGCCTATAAAATCTTACCTGGGTTCTACATATGGTCCCTCTTAAGGCACCTCTCACTTCAAGAAATCCCATATCTTTCCTGAAATCTTTGTGTTTCTCTTGATTGCTATGTTTACTCCAAACAGAATTGGTTTGGGAATCTTCATCATTCTGAATTTCTTTCTGTATGCATGTAAAAATGGTTTAGGCAATTAACTAAGTGTAATTTCAACATTATGTACTTCCTATGGTATTCAATTTAATCTACAATTTTTTAATACTTCACTAGTCAAGAAGGATATAAAACATGTCCTCCAAAAAAAGGTTAAACACAGATAAATCTCTCAAGGAAAAAATTATTACTACAAAAGTTGTGAATAATAAAGTGATTTTAGTATGTCAGAAAGGAAAAAATAATGCTTTCTAAGTCTAGTAACAATCTTTTTCTTACAAATAATCAAGAAAAAATAAATATTTTATCTAATCCCTGTCCAACTTAAAATTATGATGCAAATTGCTGGGTGGGTACAGAGTGGGTGGGGGAGGTACTAAGGATTGAGCCCAGGGGTGCTTTACCACTGAGCTACATCCCTGGCCCTTTTTACTTTTTATTTTGAGACAGGGTCTTGCTAAGTTGCTTGGGCCTTGCTAAGTTGCTGAGGATAGCCTCAAACATGTAATCCTTCACATTCTGAGTCACCAAGATTACATGTGTGCACCCTATGTCCTGCTACAATCGAGATTTTTTTGTTTTGTTTTGTTTTTGGTTCTTGTTAATTATACATGACAAAAGAGTCTATTTTCATAAAATTATACATGTGTGGAATATATCTTGATTAGGGCCCTAGTCTTGTAGATGTACATGATGGTGGGATTTATATATGTACATTTATATGTCAGATTCTTTCCACTGTTTTTCCTATTTGTATTCCCTCTCCCTTCGCTTCATTCCCTTTTATCTAATACACTGAACTATTCTTCCCCTCCCCACTCTTATTGTGAGTTAGCTTTTACACATCAGAAAAAATATTTGCCCTTTAGTTTTTTGGAATTGGCTTATTTCACTTAGCATGATAGTCTAAGACCCATCTGTTTATGACTTAATTTGTCATAAAGTCATTCTTTATGGCTGACTAATATTCCATTGGTATATATGCCATAATTTCTTTATCCACTTATCTGTTGAGGGACATCTAGGTTGGCTCCATAGCTTGGCTATTGTGAATTGTACAGCTATAAACACTGATGTGGCTGCGTCACTGTAGTATGCTGATATTAATCCTTTGGATATATCCCAGAGACTGGAATAACTGAGTCAAGTGGTAGTTCCACACCTGTTTTTTTCTGAGGAAATCTCCAAACTGCTATCTAGAGTCGTTGCACTAATTTGCAGTTCTACCAACAATGTATGAGTGCACCCTTTTCCCCACATCCTCATCAACATTTATCATTACTTGTATTATTATTGTTACTTTTTGGTACTAGGGGTTGAACCTAGGGGAACTTAACTACTGAGCCACATCTCCAGCCCATTTGGTATTTTATTTAGAGACAGGGTCTTAATGAGTTGTGAGCCTCGCTAAATTTCTGAGGCTAAAACTCGAGATCCTCCTGCCTCATCCTCCTAAGCCACTGGGATTACAAGCATGTGCCACTGCACCGGGCTTACTTGTATTCTTGATAATCACCATTGTGGTTGGAGTGAGATGAAATCTCAGTGTAGTTTTAATTTGTATTTCTCTGATAGATGTTGAACTTTATATATATATTTGTTGACTGTTCGTATTTCTTCTTTGGAGAAGTGTCTGTTAAGTTCCTTTGCCATTTATTGATTGGGTTATTTGGGTTTTTATTTGTTGGCGGGTGTGTGTGTAAGTTAAGTTTTCTGAGTTCTTTGTATAACCTGGAAATCAGTGCCCTATCAGAGGTATGGGTGGTAAAGATTCTCTCCTGTTCTGTAGGCTCCCTCTTCACACTTTTGTTTCCTTTGCTGTGAAGAAACTTTTTAGTTTAATGCCACCCCAATTATTCACTTTTAACCTTTTTTCTTATACTTTAGAAGTCTTGTTAAGGAAGTCAGTTCCTAAGCCAACATGTTGAATTGTTGAACCTACATTTTCTGCTAGTATGTGCAGGGTTCCTGTTCTAATTCCTAGATCTCTGATCCACTTTGAGCTGAGCTGTACGCAGGGTGAGAGACAGGGGTTCAATTTCATTCTGCTGAATATGTATTTCCAGTTTTCCCAGCACCATTTGTTGAAGAAGTTTTTCTACAATGTATGTTTTTTATGCCTTTGTCTAGTATAAGCTAACTATATTTATTTATGTGGGTTTATCTCTTGAGTTTTCTTTTATTCCACTGGCCTTCATGCCTGTTTTGGTGCCAACAACACGCTGTTTTTTAAAAAACTATAATTCTATTAAAATTATCTGATTATGGATCAATTTTTCTTGGATTGTTTTTCTTCATAGTTGTTTACTGATAAGCTTCTCACTTGCAAGTTTACCATTCACATGAGGGAGGGAAAATAAAAGTAAGCAATAGCTGAATTCACAGTTCTGATTTTACCAGATAAAAAATGACAATTTTTGTCACCCTACTGTATCTCAAACAAATTTCTCTTGCCAATACATTCAAACTAAATTCATCAATTTCCTACCAATTATTTAACAAATACTCACATATATATCTATACATATAATTCTACAATTTTTAAGACTTCACAGCAAAGAGTTAGGAGTAAAAGTGAGTTCATGATAGTTCCTAAAACGTACTCCTGAAAGGTTGTTTAGAGATTCACATTTACCCAAATAGACTGGGAATCAATGCCCTCTCCAAGGGCATGATTATGATAAAATCCAAATGTGTTAATAAGGCCTATATAGTGTAACATTTGGTTCCCTCTCATGTCAGGCTTCCTTTGTGGATATGATGGACTTAGCACATTGTAATCCTTTAATCAAAAAACAATCCCTAAGAGTGGTCGACTGAATTTCCCCTTCAGCTATTCAGAAAAGTGAAACTAAAACTAAGAAAAATACAGACTTTTGTTCCTTTCTATCAAAGACATTCAGAGTAATACTCTGAATGTACAACAGTAATTTCCATTACGGATTAATTTGCAGGGTAAAACAAGTAAGTTTCTGGCTTTCCATTTCACATGGTATACAACTGAAGGACAATCAATCCATAGGCCCAGATTGAGAAATGTCTAAAATATAGGATTAATTAACCCCACATAGATTCCAGCTGCACAGAATGCAAAATGAATCTGCCATTATCATTAGCAAGGAGGCATGAAACATTATGTTTACATATGCAGCCTTTTCAGATGTTATTTATGACTTATCAATGAGAACAGATGCTTCTAGTGTCCTATGTCCCATTGGACTATTTAAAAATCATAACCTCACAAAGTATAACATTCAAAGTTTTTTTTTTAAAACCAATATGTTTTATATGAGAGAAAAAAAATCAACATGTATTTTTCTCTAAGCTACCAATACTCTAATTGGTTACTCTTATGAAAAATAACCAATTTTTGATGAAAAGTAATTAATAATTATAATTATTGTAAATGTAAATATTCATATTTTATTTCTTTATACCAACTATGTACTAGACATTATGGCCTATGTCTCCATATAATATAGGAAAAAATGGCTGTATCTAGTATATTTTATATAGTATGGTGTCATGTAAAAGACAGCCACTTATTCTAGTAATAGTATAGTACGGTTTAGGCAATGAGATTGTTTCAGGATTGTTTCCTACCTTGGACTAGGTATAGATAGATATACTCTGGTCTCCAGGTGTTATTCCAATAATGTAGCCAAGGAATTTGTCATACAATTTGAATGAATTCATGAGACTGATATGCTATTCATAAGAAAGCCAGAGAAATCAAGTAAAGAACAAGAGTCCTTTGAGGGCTACTTGGTTCTTAACTTGTCCTTACACCATGATTCTTAAATAGTATTTCATAATCCTATGATTATCTACTACCTTATGGAAGGGAGATCTAACAAAAGAAATCAAAATTTATTCAAAAGAAGTAAAAATGTATTGAGTATGTAGCCTTAAATTTTGCTCTCATACATGACAGCTCTGGGATTTGGGGCAAATTATTTAACCTCATTGTACCTGAATATCACCAACTATTAATGGAAAAATAAGACACACCAGAAATGAACATGAGGTTTAAATAAGATTAAGGGTATAAAATGCTTAGCATAGTGCCTGACACATAGTGGTTACTCAATAAATGGAGTAATAGTTGTACTAACAACAAGTGAAGCAACCTTAAATACTAGTTTCACATAAAAAGGAAAGAAAACTAAGGCACAGGATAAACGACTTCTCTATAGTCACAACTAGATATTACAAATCTTGTTCACAAGTTGGTTGATTTAGATCAAAAAGTCATATTGTTTTGTGTGTCTGGTTTGTTTCTATAATATTTTTCCAAAGTTTGTTTTATTTTATTTTAAATAGAGAGTCAAAAGAAGTTTTAAGTATTCCTTAGTATTCTCTCATTTTTGTGAAGCCTTCATGGATCAAACAACTGAGATATATTAATCATTTGTTCCTCCGTATTCCTCTGCTATGCACATAGTTTTATCAATGCAAATTTCATACTGAACTGAAATTAATAATCTCTACACTCCTTATCCATCACTAAATAGTAGACCACTTCAAAGTCTGATATGTGGTTACATTCATTTTCATATCTCTAGTGCATTGCATAGTACCTGGTACAGCAACAGTTTTCAATAAATTATCTGTAAACCTGAGCTAAATATATACCTGATTCTGTTTATTCAGAAGCTTTCTAAAAGGTATAAGTAGGTTAAACAGAATTATTTTTTAGTGAGTATTTTGTTATTTTTAACTCAGTCAATTTACAAAGCTACTCTTCTGAGATGACATTTCAGAATACAGTCAATGAGGAACATTTTATTATTCTGTGCAAAAGAGGAGGAAGAAAAGCAAGACACTAACATGAAGTTAACTTTCTAATTTCTCCTCAGAAGTGAGTACAATATCTTTTCTTTAGTTTACCAGTTATGAACCCTTAGCTGTCTGATCCATAACTTAAAGAAAGAACAATGTATTCTAAAACTAAGTATAAATTTAAATATTTGTTACTTCTGATTGATATTCTATTGCTGCTCTCTACTATTTTAGCATCTAAATCCGAATTATTCAAAATACTGCAAAACAGGACTGTGGATAATACAAATATATCATACTCTAACCATTTATTTTTGCATAGAGAAGAGAAAATTCAGACATATCTACTAATGATTTTCATTCTGTTGACAGTTAATACTATATTTAAACTATTTAAAAAGGTGTATCAGGATGTTTTTGGATACAACTAATAGAAAACCAACTCTCACTTAAACAATAGAAATGTATTATCTTACAGAATGGCAATTTGGTCCAATGTGGTTTCAAGATTTGGTTAATCCAGGGACTCCATCATCAGCAAGGATCCAGATTCTACCTATAAAATCTGCTATCTATAGGGCTAACAAGCTAAGGCTAGTACTCCTCATGGTCAATTACTAGTAGTAATTTAGGTTACATTCTTTCATGTTCATATCTAACAGAAGTTAGTCTGCCATTGGATCTCTTTCAAATGAGGAAGAATCCTAGAAGTTCTTAAATATTCTTCTTCATGCCTCATTGAACTGAATTGGTTCATGTGCTCATTTCCAGAACTATGACTGTCAAGATTATCAATAGTCCAAATAGATCAAATTGTAACACTCATGGCAAATTTCCAATCCAAGTAAGTAATCTTGATGTTACTTACTAGGGAAAAATAATTCCAGAATGATAATTACTCACAGAAGACTCAAAGGTTTTCTTTCTATTAAACTAACAGGTATTATATGAGGACCCACTTGCCAGGTTCTATGTGAGATGACCAGGATATAATTATGGAAAAGACACACCTGATTCTTTTATTTTTTAAGTTGTAGACAGATGCAATACTTTTATTAATTTATTTTTATGTGGTGCTGAGCATTCAACCCAGTGCCTCACTCAGGCTAGGCAAGTGCTCTATCACTGAACTAAAACTGCAGCCCCCAGACATGATTCTTGATGCCAATTGTGCTCTGAGAGCACAGAGGAAAGATGATGAACTTAGTATGTTAGTACAGAAGGACAGAAGTGGTTTGATTCACAAAACATCTGAGATAAAATAAATAGGATTTAGTAGTTGACAAGATATGTGGAGTAAGGGAAAGGAAGGTTACAATGGTGATTCCCAAATCTCTGACATAAAGTATTAGATAAAAGGTGATGGAATCTGTTGAGATGAGAAACACGGAAGGAAATACTTTTTCCTAGATCAAGCCTGTTTGGGGATACACTGAGGTTTATTTTCTATTCTAAATGACTTATAAATTCTTCTATGCTTAGAGGCTTTAATCAGGCTTTAATCCCCATTCAAACAACTTGAGGGCTAGTATTTACACCAAGTATAGAGAAGGAGGTACGGGAATAGGACAGGAAAATATTTCTAAACTCTTAGAAACAGCGCTCACATTTCCAAAGAAAAAATAATCCCCAAATCCTCATATGATACTATGTATTCTACTGCTGTTTTATTACACTCTAACATTAAAATGCTGAAAATTATTTTGTAGGACATACCACCAAAGTGCTAAAAATAAAAGTAGAGACTCAAACTAAGACAAAATTAAACTTAAGCTTTTTCAAAATATGTAAGTGGTATTCTTCAATATTTAAATAAGTGAAAGCAATTACCTTAAAAATATTATCATTTTAATGACTTTCAATCCCTATATGTTCACAATTTAGAATATAATATTAATATAAACAGTCAGCCCTCCATATCCATAGACTCCAAATCCACAGATTCAAACCAACCTCAGTTGGAAAATACAGTTAGGTCTAAGAAGGCTGCACCCATACTGAACATGTAGAGGCTTTTTTCCCTTGTCATTCTTCCCTGAAGAATATAGTGAAATAGCTATTTACATAACAATTACATTCTAATAGGTATTATAAATAATCTACAGATGATTTAAAGCACACAGGAAGATATATGTAGGTTATATACAAATACTATGCCATTTTACATAAAAGACTTGAGATCTGAGCACCCTTGGATTTGGTATATAAGAAGGATCCTAGAACCAATCCTCTGGGGTACCAAGGGATGATTGCATTTCACTATATGGGTACTTTACAAAATAAATACTAAAAAATGTCTACTATTTATCTTACTTACCTCTAAAAGAAAATCCCCTAGATACTGAATTGGATAAAATGGAGCCTTAAAGTTATCTTTTTCTTTCTCAGCATTGATTCTTGCATTACTGGCAATCACATGAGTTACTCCACTTGGTGAACTTTTTGGTAAAATAACATTTGCCTTTCCAGCCTCCAAAACTCTAAATAAAAAATGTAAATGGTATAAAATATATTAGAAAAATTGAATATATTCAGTCAAATTATTCAAATCAATTACTCCTTGGAGCAGGAGTATAACTATCTGAAAGGGACTAATTCTTTTGGGACACTGAGGATCACAAAAAATAACTATTGCAATAATTTCTTAAAATATAGGATTTTCACAGCAAATGTTTAAGAAATCATACTATTCTTTCTGCCTATTCATTTCTTGATATGGGAAAGACTTTTATGAAGCAAGAATATTAAAGTATTTCCTAAGTATAAGCCAAGCGTTAAGTCCAAAAGAATAATGAAGAACGGCTAAGGAAGCAGATATCCTGGAAGGCAATATATACCCAAGGAAATCATTCTGGACCACAAAAAATGAAATCAGTTGCCAACCTTAAAAGTTCAGCTTTTAAAAATTTTTAGCTCTAGTCTATATTAAGGAAAAAAAATACATTTAGACTCAGGCAGACATACACGTCCCATAAGCACTAAGCTTCTGCTTTTAGAAAGCTATACTGCTACCAACTAAAAATAAGGCCAAATAATCCACATCATAATTCTCTTTAAGCTCATTAGCAAATCAAGGTAATAAGTTAACCAAATAAGTTAATTTCCAAAGAATGATAGGCCCCTATGTGAAAAGGACTGGATTTCCAAACCATTTCACTGTTGGCAGAGCAAAGGAAAGTGGTTGGTCGTAAGAACACATAAGAATCAGTAAAGGGCTGGGGTTGTAGCTGAGTGGTGAAGTTTCCCTTGCATATGTGACTTACCGGGTTCAATCCTCAGTACAACATAAAAATGAAATAAATAAAACAAAGGTACTGTGTCCATCTACAACTAAAAATATTTTTTAAAAAGAACCAGGCAAAAATTTAAGACAATTGAAATGAAGAAGATAGCTTGTGTACCAGTTTTGAAAAGCAAACTCCCTGACCCAAGAAAGTATGCTCTTATTTGCCAGCTCTTTGGCATAGGCCTCCATTAAATGTTCATGAAAAATACTGGGGGCATGTCAGGAAAAAATACAAGCCCTCCTGTTCAGTACAGATGGGGACTGGTTGCCATTGAAGTGTATACATACAACCAGGTCCCCTTCCCTGAGCTCTTCCTTCTCTACTATAAAGGAAAAGCCTTCAGATGTTTGGAGAAGAATAAGAAATTTGTCTGCCCTCAGACCTAGGGAAAAAATACAATGTTTTTCTCTTGAAGGGGAGGGAGTAAAACTTATATCTAAGGAAGGAGCAAAAAAACTCTCCTGCTGTCCAGTCCCCCACCCCAAAAGATCCACTGTTTCTGCATGAGAGAAGCAAAAATCATCGCTATAAAGGAGAAACACAAATATCCCCTGGGAGCAGGATCTTAGAACAATACACACAGAGATATAACACTGGGGAGAGACCAGAAACTCTGTCTTGCCGAAAAAGCCTGTCCACAGATAAACAGATTTTGATTGTGGGGAGTGGGGCAGGAAGGCTAGAAACACAAATACTGAGAAAGCCCCAATCACAGGAACCAATAACATAGAGAAGGTTTAAAATGAAAGCCTATCTAGAGCTGAGAATATACACTATCCACACTCTCGGCCTATAAATGAGTAAAAAGATAGATGGGAAGAACATAAAGAGCGTACTCCTGTGCCCTTTTAGTGCAGGAACTACCAAAAGGTTAAGGCAGAGCAAGAACACTGATAAAAACCTTTCTAGTACCCAAGGTCCCAAACTAAATACAAAGAAATTAGAGTTCACTGCTGTTAGCAGCGGTGACTATAACATTAACAAACCCAAATCCAACTCAATAACTGACAAGATTAACTCAATCACCCATAATAGCTCCCTTATAGAAGAGGCAATCCCATTTTTAATATAAATATTATTCATCTTAGCCTGTATTATTCTTCTACATGCGATGTCTGATATTAAGCAAAATGCATTAAAATATAAGATATCTATAGAACAGTAAGAAAAACTTAAATCAAGAAATAAAAGAATTAATAGTATGGACTGGGATATAATTCATGTTGAAATGATCAGAAAATCACCTTTAAATAACTATGATTTAAAAGAACTTAATGGAAAAGATATACAATGTACATAAACAGATTGAGAACTCAGCAGACATCAATGAAAATGGTAGAAATAAAGGGCACTATATCAGAGAACAATTTCTTTAATAAGCTTATCAAGAGGCAGAAACAACAGATAAAAAGAATTATTGAACCTGAAGATAGGTCAAAATTTTTTCAAAAGAAGAACTGTACATGAAATAGTTGTCGAATAGAATTAAATAGTCTAAAATACATGTCATGGCTAGGTGTAGTAGACCTCTGTAATACCAGTGACTGAGAAGGCTAAGGCAGGAGGATCACAAGTTTGAGGCCAGCCTCAGCAACTTAGGGTAAGACTGTGTCTCAAAGTGAAAAATAAAAAAGGCTGGGTTGTAGTTCAGTGGTAAAATACCTCTGGGTTCAATTCCCAGTGCTGAAGTGGGATGAGGGGCAGAAGCCAGGTAATGTAGTTCCAGTGGAATAACAACACAAGATGAGACACATATAAAAAATAATGGCTGAATATTCTTTAATATTAATAAGAAAAAACTCAAATGTAAAAGAAACATAAAATACCCAAGCCAACAAATAAAAAAAAATACACACATGTATATATACATCAGTATAAAAGTGATAAAAAATAAAGGTCAGGAGAAAAACTTGAAAGAAATCAGGAAAAGAAACTACAGATAGAAAGAATGGCAGTTGATTTCTCATCGAAATTGGTACAAGATAGAAGACAATGAACAGAGCGTTTAATTACAGAAAGTAAAAAAAATAGTCAACCCATAATTTTATATCCAGGGAGGGTCTGTGTGGGAGAAAAAAAAATTAAAAAAATAAGTTTTCTCTGCTCTCACATCACAATAATCAACATAGAAAACTTCTGTTATCTCAAAATGTGAGAATTTATTTCTGTTAGCAAACAAGCAGTCAATTCTGCATCAGAAGATACCACCTGGATGTCCTCTAACCCAATTCAGTTCTCACAATGAGAAGTAAAGGTAGTGTCAAATTCCACATTTGAGGGTTCAGGACCTAGGACTGCCCTCTCCCCCAGTTTGGATGCTAACTGCTAGCCTCAGATTGTTTTATCTTTGCTTCTGACTGACCAACTATAAACCAGGGTTCAACTGGGTTTGATTAATTTGATACAGTAGCTCACAGAACTCAGAGATATGTTTATCATAAAGACTATTACAAAGGATACAGATGAACAGATGCATAGGGAAAGGCATGTGGGAAGGAGGTGGAGCTTCTGTGCCTTCTCCAGGCATACAGACTTTAGGAACTTCCATGTATTTGGCTAATCAGAAGCTCTCAGAAACCTGGGTTCCTTATGCAGGCATTGTTACAAAGATAGCTGTAAATTCAATTACCGATCAATTATCACTGGATTAAATTGTTTAAAAAAAGACACAGAGTGGGCTGGGTGCAGTGGCACATGCTTATAATCCCAGCAGCTAAGAAGGCTGAGGCAGGAGAATAGTGAGTTCAAAGCCAGCCTCAGCAATGGCGAGGTGCTAAGCAACTCAATGAGACCCTGTCTCTAAATAAAATACAAAAATAGGGCTGGGTGTGGCTCAGTGGTTGAGAGTCCCTGAACTCAAATCCTGGTACCAAAAAAAAAAAAAAAGAAAGAAAGACACAGAGTGGCCAGGTTTAAACAAAAATAAAATAAACATGATCCACCTATATGCTACCTACAAAAGATTCACTTCAATCTTTAAAAACACACATAGACTGAAAATGAGAGAATGGAAAAGCATAGTCCATGCAAATAAAAAAAAAAAAAAGCATGGCTGGCTATACTCAGACAAGAAAGATAAAGTCAAAAACTGTAAGAAAAGACCAATAAAGTCATTATATAAAGATTAAGGGGTCAATTCATCAAGAAGATATAATTGGAAGTATACATGCACCTAAATATATAAATCAAATATTAAATGATCTAAAGGAATAGATAAAATGCAATACAGTAATAATAGGAGACTTCAATATAGAGTAAATACTTTAATACTTCAACAATAGGCAGATAATCTAGAAAGACAAAAACATTAGATCTGAACTATACTTTGAACCAAATGACCTAACAGACATATACAGAACATTCCATCCAAACCAATATAAGACATATTCTTCTAGAATGCACTCAGTACATTCTCCAGGATAGTTCTATGTTATATCACAAAATAAGTCTGAACAAACTTAAAATCATTACCTACTGTCTTTTATAAACACAATGATAAAAAGTTAGACTAAATCAGTAATCAGAAATCTTTAGAAAACACACAAATAAATGGAAATTAAACAACATATTCCAGGACAAACAATGAGTCAAAGAAGAAATCAAAAAGAGACATCAAAAACATCCTGAGACAAGAGCTGGGGACATAGGTCAGGGGTAGAATGACTATCTTGCATGAATGAAGCCCAGGAGTCAATCCTGAGCAAATAAACACTTTGAGACAAATAATAATGGATATAAAACATACCAAAACCTATAGAATGCAGCAAGAACAATATTGGAGGGAAACTTATAGCAATAAAAGCCTGCATCAAAAAGAAGAGAAATTTCAAATAAACAACTTATTGTTATACATCAGAGTACCAGAAAAAGAAGAACTAAACCCAAAGTTCAAAAAATGAAGGGAATAACAAAGATTAGAGCAGAAATAAGTAAAATGGACACCAGGAAAAACAAAACAAAACAAAACAATAAAACCAAGAGTTGGATTTTTAAAAAGATAAATAAAATTGACAAACCATTAGCTACACTACAAAAAGAATAAGGACTCAAATGAAGAAACTCAAAGGTACGGAAAAAAAGAAATTATAAGTGATACCACAGAAATACAAGTCATAAAAGACTTACGAACAATTATATGCTAAGAAATCAGAAATCTAAAAAAACTGATAAATTCCTGGACACACACAACCTACCAAATTAGGAATAAAAAGAACACTTAAACAGACCAATAAAAATAATGAGACCGAATCAACAATAAGGTCTCCCATCAAAGAAAAGGCAAGGATCTAAAAGCTTTATTCTTGTTTTCCACCAAACATTTGAAAAACTAATATAAATTCTTCTCAAACTATTCCAAACAATAGAATAGGAAGGAATTTTTCCAAACACATTTTATAAGGGAGCATTACCCTGAAAACCTAAATCAGAGGGACACAAAACAACCACCACAACCAAAAAAGAAAACCACCACACCTGTATCCTCAGGGAACAGAAATACAAAAATTCTCAACAAAATAATAACAAATTAAATTTGACAAGACTTTAAAAAGATCATTCACCAGGACCAGGAATTCAAGACGGTTCAAAATATACAAATCAATAAACATGGTATATGACATTAACAGAAAAAAAAAGATCATATCATTTCTGTAGATGCAGAAAAAGTATTTGACAATGTTCAACATCCTTCATGCAAAAAATTGTAAGTAATTGATGTATAGAAGGTGCACACATTAACACAAAAAAGGCCATAACACATAAACCACAGCTAACACTATACAGGAAAGGGTTGAAAACTTTCCATCTATGATCTATAATCTGGACAAGTATGCCCACTTTTACCACTTCTATTCAACATGGTACTGGAAGTCCTGGCCAGAGCAATTCAGCAACAGAAAAGAAAAAAAACACTCAAACTGGAAAGGAGGCAAATTATTTCTGTTAGCAAAGGACATGACAGAAAAATCCCAATGAGTATCCAAAAGCTACCTAAATCAGTCAACAAATTCCAAAAAAGTTGCACAGGATAAAAAACTTAACATAAAAATCAGTAGTGTCCTCTATATTACTATGAATGAGCTGAAAAAGAAATTAAGAAACTTTCTCATTTTCAAATCTATAAAAAATAAAATAAATGTAACCAAGGAGTTAGAATCTCTCTCCAATAAAAACTATATAAAATTTCTGATGAAAGAAATTAAAGAGTATACAAATAAATGGAAAGATATTAGAGGCATACTGTTAAAATGTCCATCGTACCAAAATCAATCTATAGATTCAATAAAATCCCTATCAAAATACAATGATAGGACTGGGGTTATAGTTCAGTGATAGAGCGTTTGCTAGCATGTGAGGCACTGGTCTTGATTCTTAACACCATATGTAAATAAGCAAAATAAAGGTCCACTGACAACTTAAAAAAAAAAAAAAAGTACAATGACATTTTTCACCAAACAAGAAAAAAAAAATCCTAGTGTTTACATGGAAGCATAAAAAGACCCTGAACAGCCAAAGCAATCTTGAGTAAAACAGAACAAAGTAGATGGTATCACACTACTTGACTTCAAAATACACTACAAAGGTATAGTATCACTGGCATGCAAAGAGACACACAGATAAAATGGAACACAACAGAGAGCTCAGGAATAAGTCTATGCACTTACAGCAAACTGATTTTCAACAAAAGTGTCAAGAAAATACAATAGGAAAAGGAAAATATCTTTAGTAAGTAGTATTTGGAAAACTGAATATCCACATACTGAAAAATAAAATTAAAATCTTATCTCATACCATATACAAAAATCAACTCAAAAAAGATCAAAGACTAAAATGTTAAGGCTTGAATAGTTTACGAAACCACTTGAAGAAAAGAGAGGAAAGACTTTATTATATTGGTCTGAGAAAAGATTCTTTTGATATGACCTCAAAAGTCCAAGAAACAACAGTAAAATAGACAACTAAGATAACATCAATCTAAAATTTCAAACAAACAGTATAAGAGGAAATATTCACAAACTATACTTCAGGTAAGTGGTTAATATCTAGAGTTTATAAGGAATTCAAACAACTCTATAGCAAAAAAGCAAATAACCCTTTTTAAAAAATGGGCCGACAACCTAAACAGTTACTTCTCAAAAGACAAACAGTGGTCAACATGTATATGGAAAAAATGTTTGACACCACTAATCATCAGAGAAATGCCAATCAAAACCACTTATCACTTAACACTTGTTAGAACTGTTTTTATCAAAAGGAGGGAAAAAAATAAATGATGGCAAGTATGAAAAGGGAGCTATTACACATTGTTGAGGGGAATGTAAATTTGTACAGCCACTATGGAAAACAGTATGAAGTCTTCAAAATATCAAAAACAGAATTACCACATGATTCATCAATCTCACCATATATATGGGTATGTATCCACAGAATATGAAATCAGTATGTATAAGAGATAGCTGTGTCTCCATATTTATAACAGCAATATTTATAATAGCCGAGATATGGAATCAACTTACATGTTCACCAATTGCTGAATACCTACACAATGCAACACTGCTCAGTCATAAGAATGAAATTTTGTCATCTGTTACAACGTGGATGGAGCTAGAGAATATTATGTTAAATGAAATAAGCCAGTTATAGAGACCAATACTACATACTGCATGATTTCCCTCATATGTGCCATCTAAAAAGAACTGACATCATAGAAATAGTGAAATGGTGGTTACCAGATATTTGGGTGGTTAGGGAGATGGAAGAAGGATGGGGAGATGTTAGTGGAAGGATATATAATTATGGTTAGATAGGAGGAATATATTTTTATGTGTACAAAATAGACACACAGACTGGATAAGTAATTCCAGGACCAAGATGGTGGGAGAGTATTGGCAGGGGGACAGACAGAAGAGATAAGAAATGAATAGCTACCAATGATCATGAAGCTTCTCTTTAATGTGATGATAATGTTCTAATATTTATTGTATTGATGATTCAAAAACTCTGTGATCGTACTAAGAACTACTAGATTATATACTACAGTGAATGGCTAAATTGTATGTTAATTATATCTCAACAAAGCCATTTCATAAAAAAACCAACTATAGAAATCAATGAAATAACAAAACTAAAATAATTAAATTTTAATTTCCAATTGTTTTTTGCTAATATGTAAGAAAATAATTTTTATATAATGACGTTATCTTGTGATCTTCCTAAATTCACTAATTTAAGTATCTTTGATAAAAATCTTAATGTCTTCTTTGTTTGTTTGTTGTACTTATTACACTGGCTTACTAGCACATCTAGTAAAATGCTAAATAGAAATGGTGAATCAGCAATATATTAAAAAAGCATAATCCACCACATTGAAATACAGTTTATTTCAAGAATGTAGGTTTAACATTTGAAATTCAATCAGTATTATTCACCATATTAACAGACTTAAAGATAAAAGTGAATTATCTCAATAGATGCAGATAAAACTTTCAAAGAAATTCATTTACATGGCTTCCCAAAACAGAATGATCCTAGGAATAAATTCAACAGAATATGTACAAGATTAATAAAATGAATCTATAAAACATTAATGACAGAAACCAAAGAACACTAGAAGAGAGAGTCTACTAATAAGAAGACTCAATATTTCTAAGAACACAGTTCTCCCAGTATGAACAATGTAGGTAAAATACAATCCTAGCTTGCTTTTTTCATAGAAACTTACAAGCTGATTCTAAAAATATATGAAAATTCAAAGAATCCAGAATCACCACAACAGTTTTTTAAAAGACACAGTTGAAGGATTTTTACTATTTCATTTCAAGATTTACTATAAACAACAGTAATCAAAACAGTATGATGATGGTATATGTTAGACATACAGGTCAGTGTAACAGAATAGCAAGTCCAGAAATAGACCATACATCCATGGTCAATTGATTTTTGACCACAGTGCCAAAGTAAATGCAGAGCAACTAAACTCTCTTCCACTGCAATTGGGAATGTAAAATGGTACAACTACTTTGGAAAACAGTTTGTCATTTTCTTATAATGTTAAATATGCAATTGTCATCTGAGCTAGCAATTTCATTCTCAGGTATTTCCTAAGAGAAATGAAAACATGCCTATATGAATATTCATACTCAAATGGTCAAAGCAGCTTGGTTTGTTTTGTTTCGTTCTGTCAGAAAAACAGCTGTGGAGGGGAAGGGGATGAAGTAGCCATGGGCAGAGGAATCAACTGAACTGTCATATAATTATAAGGAAAGCCTCTCTTACTCCATCTGTGCATTAGAGCCAAATTATACCTATTGCTGGAGAGAGGTTCCTTTATATCCCAACATGAGTCAGTCATTAGATGCCCACTGCCCTCAGGTTTGGGGCATAACCTTGGATAAGACAATTCTCTTCAGCACAATTATGACATTTTGTCATAATTCAAGTATCCTTATGTTTGGTTCTGTTCCTGTCCCACTGATTCATTTGTTGATCTTTCTAACAACACCACATTATCATAATCACTAAAAACGAGCTTTATTCATATTAATAAAAATAATAAAATGTCCCAAGTACCCATTAATAGGTGAGTGAACAAACAGACTTTAATACAGCAATAGAGTAGAATACTAAACAGCAACAAGAGTGAATGGTGATACATGCAACATATTTTCAAAAATAGAGTACTAAGCAAATGAAGCTAAAACAAAGTGTGTATTCAGTATCATCCCAAATATATGAACCTCTAAAAAAAATTGACAAATCTAATCTGTAACTATAAGAAGGAAACCAGTGATTGCCCAGTATTTGTGGTCCAGAATTAAATGTATAAGGTCACAAAAGAACATTATAAGATGAGTGTAAATGTTACAGATCTTGAAACAGTGAGGGTAATATAGGTGAGTTCCTATCCAAACTTATTAAAGTGTACACTCAATATGGGTGCATTATCCATATCCATAATCATTATCCATAAATTACATTTCACTAAAGAGAATAAAACGATCCCCTCTTAAAAAAGAGTAGTAGCAGACTTGGAATACTTTTTAAACAACTGAAAGGCTTCCAAAAATATATATAAAAGGCAAAATGAAATTAAACTATGAAAACACTATGAACCATAAAGATAATATTACATAAACCTAAAAAAGGGTTCTGATAACATAATACTTTACTAGCAAAAATTTAAGAGGTTCAAACTTGGCCAAAAGACATAACATGGAAAATAAAGGAGATCAAATAGATTTTGTTTTATTAGAGACATATACTTAAACATGCAGAATGGCTTACCTCGGGGATCAAAAAGAAAATAATCACAGCTCACATTTTGACTGAACTGATAACTGCAAAAATACAATAAGGTATCCACGCCAAAATTGTTTTCTCATTCATTGCTTTAGCTTTTATGAGATCCTACCTTACAAGAGAATCACTTCGTTTATCGGCTCTAACAAGAAGGACAACTTTCCATCTGTGGAAGGCTCCTGGAGCACCAGTGCGTTTCAGTTCTTCACGCCATCTTTTAGGTGCAGATTGCATTTGAGGTGAATAATGGGAGTCTTTTTCAATTTTATATCCCCATTCATAAGTTGTTTCATCAAGCCATCTGCCACTTTTGGCACTATGAATTATGTAGTCTTTAGTCAGTACCCACTTTCCTAGAAAGGAAATGAACTGTTCATCACAGAGAAATTTTGTTTCAAATAAAGATCAAATTTCAAATAAGTCAATCTTTGTCAACATGAGATTCTTAGGCTATACTGCCAACATTATCTTTGAACTATGTTTTTCTAAATTTTTGAGAGTGAAGCCAATAACATCACTGAACATTGTATGTAATGTCTTCAGTGACAAATAATTATAATTTTAAATATTACTAATGAAGCACACATCTAAAGCTTTAAAATAAAAAATATGTGATATTATTTGAATTATTATTACTGATATCATTTACTTTTGGGCTGATATATATATTCTTTCTCCTATGCTAAAAGTCTCTCCAATAATGTTCACAGTACTGTTACACTTTGCCAAACAAATTTATTGTTAGGTAATTTTCTCTGGCATTTAATAACATTCTGTAGTTTCTATATTTGGTCATCAATGATCTTTTAAACTGCAGGGAAAATGTATGCTTTTATTTATGGGCCTTATAATGAATCCAAGAATAATGAATCAATCCTCTGGTATGTTAATCTAAAAAATAATAAATTCACTGGAGTCACATACATTTATCTGTTTTGGGGGTGATTCAATCAGTAGATTAATGATATTCCAAATCACTCACAGTAGAGACAGCCTTAAGGATTATCAGTGGCGACAAAGGGGGAGAAAGAAAGATTAAGGTCTAAATTGGGTTTACTGAATTTGGTATTTTAGGGAAATAAAATAGAATCACTATTGCTTCATAGAATGGATAGGAGAGGAAGCAGAAGGAGAACAAAAATGCTGATTATTTCCAATGACAGATCAAAGAAAAGCTAAGGTCTCAACAAAAGCTTAAGTTTTGGCATTTGGTGCCAATCTTTTTATTAAACAATTTTTTTTTCTAAATAAAACACCTAAATCTTTGGTGAAGTAAATATTTTCACCCAATTAACATATTTTCATGTATTACAAAATTTTACTCAGAAGAATAATAAAGTAGAAGTTATATCAAAGAAATAATTTAAGAAAAATATCAGGGGAAAAACCACATTTTTATCTGATATAATAAACATGCTATCTTTTCTTTAACATGAGGATTTTTTAAGGTTCAGAGAAAGGCAGTTTACTTACCTGCTGCACAAGCTGCTAAAAATTTTTCACTCTTACACAGGCGTTCAGCTATAAGATGTGTACAATTTTTGTATTTCTAGAGGGAAAAATTCACATGAAGAAATATTACTAAACTAAGATTTTCTTAATAACACAGCTTTCTATTCTTACAATATCAAGGGGACAATATTTCATGTTTAAGTCAGTATTTTAATTCTATTTTTCAACTGCACCTTGAATATTTTTATAAGCTTTTGTACTCACCTCACTCTTAATAAACGTGCAATCTAGTTTTAAAAGCAATTTGCCTAGAGCTTCCTTTTCTTCCATCTTAAATCCTGTCATCTGGATGATATGCTTTGGGGCATCATGTTCCATCTAACGTATATATGCACAGAAGATAACATGTTAAACACATTACTCACAGAGTTATTTTTTCTTAACTATGAGTACTAAAATAAAAACTAAAATTAATTAAACACATAATGAACTAAACATGTAAGGCTTAACCATAAACATTACACCAATGTTAAATTTACTTACAACAGAAACAAATTTTAAAAAGTTATCTTCTCGAAATGCGATCTTAAATAAAATAAATTTTTGTTCCTGGCTTGAACACTGAAAGTGGGCATCAATACACACATTGATGAATGAATATAATTCTTCAGAAAAAGATATATATCCATATAAATGTTAGTATAACAATACCAACTTCATTCTTAAAATGCTATTTTTTGCTAAGAGCTTTAAAACAAATACGTTGTGGACAATGATACAATCAGATTTTGTACTGATTTTTGAAGTGTTTTTGGACAGATATTAAGAATATGTGCAAGTCACTGGAGACAAAGAACACATGGTCCCACAGCATTAATACCAAATAATTTAGTACAACAGGTACACATAATGATCCTGTATAGATTCTATTCCCCATGTACATTTCTGAACATACTGAACTTCGGAATGAAAGGGGGTGGGGGAGAGAGAGAGAAAAAGAGAGAGAGAGAAGATTGGGGAGTGGAAATTAAGCTCAACCACTTACAACATTTGGAAAGACAGACAAAATTAATAGTACAACAGTAACAAAAAGGTCCTTAAAACAGAGCAAACAGCTTAAAACCAAATTGTAAAAAGAAAACTGAGCCATGGATATGCAGTCATCTTGTGGAGCCCTCAGCCAACCAGTCACCCCCTTAAATCCCCCTGCAGTGGGATTTATTAAGCATCCAGCCAGAAAGAACTTCTAGAAGGACCACTACTAGCAGAAAATTGTTAGAATCCCCTGCTCGCTCTAACCTCAACATGAACAAGGGGAACGTGCTGGTGGAGAGCTGTGCTGGGAACTGCACCTAACCCTGCTCAAACTCCATGACCCAGGCAAGAGCATAAAGAATTGCTCAGCATTCCCTTGCTTGACTCAGAGACAGCAACAAAGCATTTTTGGCACCAAATAGAGGAAATCAGATTCATTAGTCTAGACCACTAAAACTAGTGGGAGGCACAGTGAGAAGGCTAGAGATGATCTCCAGGAACATAGGCCTTACCGGAGGGAAGGTGCCTGAATGCCCAGTCAGACATCCCGTGGAAAATTAACACAGTCTATGCACCAGGAAAGGGCTGCTCCCAGCCTTAACTGGCACACAGCGACCTGTGATCAACCTAGTCATTCACAACATGGGGCAGTAGAAACTAGACTAGGTGAATCACCTGAGACCCTTCACTATAGTACCTCAGAAAGTGTCAATGGCCAGAATACTACACAACAGAAAATTCACTACCAGAGTTCCTGTGCTCACAGATCTTCACTATCATGAGAAGGATCCTGTAGAGGGGAGCTGGTACATGGTAACCCAAAGCAAACACAGGGGCACTCCAGAGCCTTCATCCTGAACTACTGCACACAATAGAAACAACCAACCCAAACACTGCACCCTCTGAGCAGTCAGCTGCAGGCCCCGGAGCTGGCAAACCAGAAGATGCTAGTAGGAGGTTACCAGCAACTAAGGAATTGGCTCCTGTGCCCCTGCAACTCAGAAGAGATCCACAGCCAAAGACTGTTGGACATCTGTTTAATGTCCAAACCCCAATGAAATGCAAACCAAAATTCAACAAGAATCTTCCTCACCTTGACATGGTTTACTATAAACAACTCTAATATCAACTTTGATCATATAAAAAACTCTAACTTGAATGACAATTATTAAACCAATAACCAACACTGTACCTTCAACCCATTTGAGTGTATTTGATCTAATGGTTTAAAGCATTAAATGAAACCAATCTTCCTATCTTTGTTTTCCTACCTCTGATTTATACTTGCTTTTTCACCCCCTACTCATATTCTTGCATTATCTGCTACTACCTCAAACACCAATATTTTCTACCTTGGTGTAGGTTAGTCTTCTATCTTCTCTCTCTCCCCCTCTGTCTTTTCCCCTCTCCTTTTTGCCCAATCTTTCTTCCAACCCACTTTTAACCCTCACTTAAGGTTATAGTTCAACAACTAATTTTTTTTTTACCTATTTTGGAACATAATTACAGGTTTTTGGTTGAATTTGAGGAACTGCAGAGAACAACTGCAACAAGTTTTTGTTTCTTGTAAGGTTGAATAATATGAGGATTGACTCTGAAGTCACTATAGTAAACAGAGCTCAGTGACATGTCTTAAAATGGTGCTGATATTAGAATCAGCACAGATCACACAGTGACTTAAAAAATCATCCAACCCAGGGGTCTGAAGAGAAAGAAGCTCACAAAGTAGTCCTTTGCCTAAAAGAAGAAGTCAGAACTATACTAATAGATGGGTACACAAACAATATGAAAAAGCAAGGGAACAAACCATCCCAAACAACACATTAATGCTTCAACAACGGACTTCAATGACACCACAGTGGTGGGAAAGTCAGAGAAAGACTTTAGAAAGTCCATTGTTAAACTATTCTAAGAGCTAAAAGAAGATGTAAGGAGTGAAATCAGAGAAAAAAAGAGGAAGTGAAAGGTCACTTCAATAAAAGATTGAGATTCTGAAAAAGAACCAAAAGGAAATCCTTGAAATGAAAGAATCAATATGCTATATTAAAAAATTAAAAACACATCCCCAATAAATGAGACCACTTTGAAGATAGATTTTCAGGCCTTGAAGACAAAGTACATAATCTTGAAAATAAAGCCAACCATAAAGACGTTAAAAGACCATGAACAGAATATTCATGACAACTTGAATAGCATTAAAAGGCCACATTTAAGATTTATGAAGGCTCTGAAATACAAACTAAAGGAATGCACATTCTTTTCAATGAAATAATATCAAAAAATTTCCAAATATTAAGAATGAGATGGAAATTAAAATATAAGAGGTATATAGAACTACAAATATACAAAAATCACAATAGATCCACTCTAAGACACATCATTATGAAAACGTCTCACATACACAATGACAGAATTTTAAAAAGCTATAAGAGATAAATCAATACAGACTTCAACTATTTCTCAATCTAGAACCTAAAAGCTAGGAAGGTTTGGAATAATATGAACCAAGCTCTAAAAGAAAATGGATGCCAACCAAGAATACTATGCCCAGAAAAATTAAGCTTCAGAATGCAAGAGGAAATAAAAACCTTCCATGATAAGCAAAAACTAAAGAAATTCATAACTAGAAAGTCTGCACTATGTAAAATATTAAATAAAATATTTCATGAAAAGGAAATGAAAACTAGCATAGGAAGGAATAATATTAAAATAGTTAATTAAAGGAAAATGAACTCAAATTTAAACATTAGAAAAAAAATCAAAATAGCAGGAAATAAAACTCACCTCTCAAATAATAACATTAAATGTAGATGGTCTAAACTCAATCAAAAGACATAGGTTGGCAAACTGGATTAAAAAACAAGACCCAAAATTATACTGTCTGCAAGAGATTCACCTCACAGGCAAAGATAGCCACAGACTGAAAGTGACAGGATGGGGAAAAAATACCATACATATGGGATTCATATACAAGCAGGGCTTGCTATTCTCATATCAAATAAAGTAGACTTCTACCCAAGAAGTAATTAATCAAAGAGACAAAGAAAATCACTTCACACTACTTAAGGGAATCATATATTAACAAGATATAAGGATGGTAAATATTTATGCCAAAACAATGGAGCATCTATATACATCAAACAAACCCCTCTCGATACTAAGAATCAAATAGGCTGGGCATGGTGGCGCATGCATGCAATCCCAGCAGTTTGGGAGGCTGAGACAGGAAGATCACAAGTGCACAGCCAGCCTCAGAAAAAAGCGAGGTGCTAAGTAACTCAGTGAGACCCTGTCTCTAAATAAAATTCAAAATAGGGCTGGGGATGTGGCTCAGTGGTCGAGTGCCCCTGAGTTCAATCCCTGGTACAAAAAAAAAAAATCAAATATATCACCAAACAATAACATTGAGTGACATTAATACACCTCTCTTACCACCACTGGATAATTCGTCCAAACAAAAACTAAGTAAAGATTCTACACAACTAAATAATATAATTAGTAATATGGACCTAACATACATCCATATAACACTTCACCCATTAATGACTGAATATATTATTTTCTTAGTAGCACATGGAACATTATCTAAAATAGATAATATTTTACATAACAAAGCAAATCTTAGCAAATACAAAAAAATAATGAAAATACTCTGTATTCTATCAGATCATAATGGAATGAAATTATAAAAGAATTATGGGACACAAAAAGAGAAACTAACATCTAGAGATTAAATAAAATACATTTGAATGATGAATGAATAGCAGAGAAAATCAGAGGAGAAATTTTTAAAAATTCTTAGATGTAAGTAAGAATAGTGATACAACCTATCAAAGTCTCTGGGACAATATGAAGACAGTTCTAAGAGGAATATTCATAGTATTGCTCTCATACCTTAAAAGAAGAGAAAGATACCAAGTAAATAATCTAACATTACATGTCAAGGTCCTAGAAAAAGAAGAACAAAATACCAAAATCAGGAGAGGACAGGAAATAATTAGAATCAAAAATTATTGAAATTGATATAAAAAAATCAAAGAAACAAAGAATTGGGTTTTTGAAAGAATAAACAAATCTGATAAAACCTTTAATAAACTACTAAAAGATGAGAAAAAACCTCAAATTATAAAAATCTGAGATGCAAAAGGAAATATTACCACAGACACTACTGAAATACAAGATTATCAGAAATTATTTTGAAAATGTATACTGCAGTAAGCTAGAAAATCTTGAAGATACTGACAAATTCCTAGAGATATATGTCCTACCCATTGAACTATGAGGATATAGAAAACTTAAACAGATCAATTTCAAGCAATGAAATTGAAGCAGTTATCAAAAACCTTCCATCAAAAGCAAAGCCTAGGACTGGATGGATTCTCAGCCAAGTTCTATAAGACCTTTAAAGAAGAACCAAGACCAATCCTCATCAAATTATTGCAATAGGTAGAAAAGAAAGAAACACTGCCAAACTCATTCTACTAAGTCAGTATCACCCTATCACCAAAACCAGACAAAGACACATCAAGGAAATAAAACTTCAGACAATATCCTTGATGAAACTAGATGCAAAAGTTCGTAATAAAATATTGGCAAATTACATACAAAAACACAGTGTTCTATGATCAAGTGGATTCAAGCCAGGAATGCAAGTTTGATTCAATATACAGATATCAATAAATGTTAATTCATCACATAAATAGATTTAAGGACAAGAATCACACAATTATCTCAACAGATGCAGAAAAAGCATTCAACAATTAATAGCACCCATTAATGTTTAAAACACTAGAAAAACCAGAGATAGAAGGAACTTATCTCAACATTGTAAAGGCCATCTATGACAAACCCAAGGACAACATTATTCTGAATGGAGAAAACTGAAAGCATTTCCTCTAAAAACAGGAACGAGACAAGATGTCCACTTTCACCATTCCTATTGCACCTAGTCCTTGAAACTTTAGCCAGAGCAAACAGAAAAGAGAAGGCAATTTAAGGGATACATAGGAAAAGAAGAATTCAAATTATCTCTCTTTGCTGACAACATGAATCTATATTTAGAAGACCCAAAAATCTCTACCAGAAAATTTCTAGAACTCATAAGTGAATTCAGTGAAGTAGCAGGATACAAGATCAACACCGATAAATCAATTATGTTTCTATACTTGAATGATGAATCTGCTGAAAAAGAAATTAGGAAAACCATTCATTCAAAATAGTCTCAAAAAAACAAACAAAACAACCACCACAAGGAAAAAAAAAACTTGAGAAATGAACAGACACTTCTCAGAAGAGGATATTCAATCAATCAACAAATATATGAAAAAATGTTCATCATCTCTAGCAATTAGAGAAATGCAAATCAAAACTACTCTAAGATACCATCTCACTCCAGTCAGAATGGCAGCTATTATGAAGACAAACAACAATAAGTGTTGGGGAGGATGTGGGGAAAAAGGCATACTCATACATTGCTGGTAGGACTGCAAATTGGTACAGCCAATATGGAAAGCAGTATGGAGATTCCTTAGAAAACTTGGAATGGAACCACCATTTGACCCTTCTATCCCTTTCCTCTGTCTACACCCAAAGGACCTAAAAACAGCATACTACAGCGACACAGCCACATCAATGTTTATAGCAGCACAATTCACAATAGCTAAACTGTGGAACCAACATAAATGACCTTCAGTAGATGAATGGATTAAAAAATGTGGCATACATATACACAATGGAATACTACTCAGCAATGAAAGAGAATAAAATCATGGCATTTGCAGGTAAATGGATGGAGTTGGAGAAGATAATGCTAAGTGAAGTTAGCCAATCCCAAAAAAACAAAAATGGCGAATGTTTTCTCTGATATAAGGTGACTCATAGCTGGGTATGGAGAGGCAGCACAGAAGGAATTGAAGAACTCTAGATAGGGCACAGGGGTGGGAGGGGAAGGGAGGGGGGGTTTAGCAAAGATGGAGAAATGTGATGGACATCATTATCCAAAGTACACGTATGAAGACATATATAGGTGTGAACATACTTTATATACAAACAGAGATATGAAAAATTGTGTTCTATACGTGTAATAAAAATTGTGATGCATTCTGCTATCATGTATTTAAAAAATAAAAGCAATTAAAAAAATCAAGAGGGCTGGGGATGTGGCTCAAGCGGTAGCGCGCTCGCCTGGCATGGTGCAGCCCAGGTTCGATCCTCAGCACCACATACAAACAAAGATGTTGTGTCCGTCAATAACTAAAAGAAATAAATATTTTAAAAATTCTCTCTCTCTCTCTCTCTCTCAAAAAAAAATCAAGATTAAAAAAAAAGAGCAATCAGTCTTTTACATTTGGCATGTAAAACACTGGATGCCTTTCAGTATGCTTCCTAGTTTTTGTTTTTTCTTAAGTGACTTGAAATAAATGATCATATTTATAACGAAAAAAAAAAAACCACCACAAACAACAACAACAATTTGAGAATCAGTCTAACATAAAGTATAGGACATCTAGGATGAGAACTATAGAACACTAAAGAGAGAAACTGAACAAGACCTTACAAGATGGAAAGATTGCCCATGTTCTTGGACAGGCAGAATTAATACTGTTGAAATGGACATAGTACCAAAATCACTAAACAGATTCAATGTAATCCCCATCAAAATTTCAATGATGTTCTTTACAGAACTAGAAAAAGCAGTTATGAAATTCATTTGGGAAAAATAAGAGACCCAGAACAGCTAAAGCAATCCTTAGCAAGAAAAGCGAAGCAGGAAGCATCAAAATATTGGACCTCAAATTATACTACAGCATATTAGCGTCTTGTGGATGTACATGAATATGTGATTCCTTCTGGTATGTTCATATATGTACATAGGAGAAACAGATCAGATTAGTTCCACTGGGATTACAGGAACCAAAACAGCAGGTACTGGCACCAAAAAAGGTATGAAAGACCAATGGAATGCAAGACACAGAGACAAACTCACATAGTTATTTCAGACAAAAACATGTTAAAGAAAACAGCCTTTTAAACAAATGGTGCTGGGAAAATTGGAAATCCATATATAACTGAATGGAATTAAACCCCTATCTCTCTACCCTGCCCCAAACTCAGCTCAAAGTGGATCAAAAACCTAGTTATTATACCAGAAACCCTGCACCTAGTAGAAGAAATCTACTCCAACATGTCAGTTCAGGAATTGACTTCTTTACCAAGACTCCTAAAGCTTGAGAAGATCAAAATTAGTAAGTGCGATGGCACCAAAAAGCTTCCAAGCAAAGGAGAGTGAAGTGAGAACTTACAGGATGGGAAAAAAATCTTTGTCACTGTCAGTTCCTCAGGGCATTAATATCCGGGATATACAAACAACTCAAAAAACTTAACACCAAAACAAAACAAAACAAACAATAATGAGGCAAAGGAATTAAACAGACATTTCTCAAAAGAAGAAACATAAATGGTCAACAAATATTTGAAAAAATGGTCAACATTTCTATCAATTAGAGAAATACAAATTAAAACTACACTGAGATTTTTATCTCACTCATGTAGGAATGGCAATTATCAATAATACAAGTAACAATAATGTTGGTGAAGATGTGGGGGAAAAGGTACACTCACACATGGATAGTGGAATAGCAGATTAGTGCAACCACTCTGGAAAGCATTTTTTTCCCCCCTCAAAAACTAGGAATGGAACCACCATTTGACCCAGCTATCCCACTATTCAGTATATATCTAAAGATTAAAATCAGCATACTACAATGATATAGACACATCAACATTTACAGCTGTACAATTCACAATAGCCAAGCTATGAAGCCAACCTTCAACAGATGAATGGATATAACAAATTTGGTATATATACACAATTTAGTATTACTCAGCCATAAAGAAGAATGACATTATGGTATTTGCTGGTAAATGATTGGATCTGGAGACTATCAAACTAAGTGAAATAAGCCAATTTCCAAAAACCAAAGGTCGAATATTTTCTCTGATAGGTGAAAGCTAATTCAAAATAAGGGGTTAAAAAACAGTAGAGCATACAAAGGGGAATGAAGGGAAGGGAGGAATGACAGGATAGGGAAAAACACAGTGGAATTAATCTGATTTGTTTCTCCTATGTACATATATGAACATACCAGAGGGAATCACATATTCATGTACATCCACAAGACACTAATAATAAAAAAACTATAATAGTAGAAAGATCAGAAGAATAAAAGGGAACAGAAGGAGGAGAGAAAGGAAAAGTATTAGCAACTGAATTAGAATAAACTATTTTTCATGCTTTTAAAATCATGTCAAAATGAGTCCTAATGTTATATATATAACTAAAAGAAACTAATAAAAAATAAATTAATTAAAATAAAATAAACCCTAAAACTCAAAGCCTCTTCAATGAAAGAAACGCTTTAAAGTTATAAGGATTTGGTCTGGTTAGTAAAAAATTATATCATATACACAGTAGAGTTTAGTCTCCTGAAAACTTAATCATCCATGAAAAATACTTTCATCAATAGGTAAACTATAGGCAGCTTCTTCAATAGGGAACTTTTTACTATAATAATTACACATTTTTTAAAAATGTAAAAAAAAAAAGTTTACATAGGTCTCATTAATATAGCTCTTGTCAATATGTTAAAACTACAAATATATTGTTCCAAGAAATAATTCTTTAATCTTATTCAGAACACATACAATAGAGCCATATGTGAACTTCAAATATAATGTCTACAACTAGGGGAAAATACTGCTTTCATTAATTCTAGAGAATTAAATAAATAAATCCTTTAGCAATTTTCCTTTAGAAAATGATGGACCTTTCAGAAATACTAGGTAAATGAAATGCATTATCTGTGAATATCATCTTGGTACTTAATAACTGCTTTGGTAGTTCTCAAAAGTAGGGCTTTAAGCATAGATTATACTTTTCCTACTATTTATATCTCATTTATGTATTTAGGAATTTGGGAAACTATTTTTTATCAGGCTATATAAAGAAATGTTGCTAATGAAAGGAAGCTGGAGTTGTTTTTAAAACCTAAAATCATGCCTGTGTAGTTATTCTAAAATATGAAGTATCGAAAGCTACAGTTGTTGGGGATAGTGGCACACTCCTGTGATGCCAGTGACTTAGGGAACTGAAGCAGGAGAATTGCAAGTTTGAGGCCAGCCTGGGCAACTTGGTGAGAACCTATCTCAAAATAAAAAATAAAAAAAGGACTGGCAATGTTGCTAAGAGGTAGAGTCCTCCTAGGTTCAATCCCCAGTACCACAAACAAAACAAAACAAAACAAAACCTGTTAAATAATCAAAATATAAAGAAACCAATAAAATATAAATTTGCTATAAGACTATAACCAAAAGTTGTATTTAAATGTTGTTTTTTAACAATTAGTTTCCTTACAATTGTTACATAGAAATACAAGGGAAAAAAACTGTTTTTCTTTTCCAAACAAGTCAATAACAACTCTTTTACAACTGAATGTTTATTATTAACAAAGTGACATTTTAACATATTTTGGTTTGATGTGTAAATTATTAAATTATTAGAACTTACTGAAGCCAGCATATAAAACAAAGCTTTCATCTTGAGATAGAACATTTTTTTAACGGAATAGAAATGATAGAAATAATATCTGTGTATTTAACAGCAAGATCCCATAGATGGTAACATAAAAGGGGGACCAACTATATAACAGTAGAAATCAGGAAAGCCTTTTTAAAGCAATTTGTTTCCTTAGAAAATGATGAAATAGGAAACTGAAACTACTCACGCACAAGTGAAAAAAACAGGATGTCCTGATTTGGGCATTTTGTAGCTATAGATGTATTTAAAACAAACCAGAATATGGGACATTTTCCCAAAAGTTCACCATGGGGGAAAAGGAGGGTTATGAGCTAAACTTTCTCAGAATAGTGAATCCTGGTGATGACACAAAATAACTATATTTTCAAAGAATAAATTCTAGTGGCCCAAATCTAATAGCATTCTATGATAAAAGTATCTACTTAAAACAACATAGTGAACAATACATGTAGTAATGCTTTCCAATAACATTGTATAATGAACTGATGACCTACATCACAAATTTAATCCACACAGCAACGTGGGAAAACTGTTATCTGTATATAGGAAAAGACACAGCCATGTACAGATATATGAACAGATTAATTTATATTAATAAAATTAGTGATTTGATAGTTCTTTCTGATCCTTGCAGGATTATCAGAACAATAAACAGCTTGACGTGCCAATGAACTCCAAAAGAACACCATAAAATTTTCCAGAACCTTACCAATAACCCAGTCAGTTAAAAATCCTTAAAAGTAGGGTCAAGTTTTATATAGGTGATATGTTCTGAGATATGGAGGATAGACAACTAATGTCAGGGAATCTTTTAATATAAGAAAGAAAGCAGACATACTATAAATATACCAGTGATATTTCTAGGAAAATCACAAATCTTTCTAGTACTTATTGGGAGGCAGGGTCCTTGAAGCAACCAAGCATACAATAAGGCCCTATCTTTATAGAAAAAGGGGAGGGAGCATTTATCTTATACATTTAAATGATTTTATCTGTAGTCAAAATTTTTTAAATTATATACTACATGCCTAGTGATGAGTGTTTTAAAACTCTGTACAATAATTTTTAAATTTACTTACCTTAAACCATATATCATTGACAACCAAGGAGTGAATTATTGTGAACAGTGCTGGCATTTAGGCATAGCAAGCAACTGTTTCTGTGGCGTGGACTTTCCCAAAATATCTCCCACGAGGGCCTATCCCTGATGCCTAAAATTCCTTTGCAGTTAGAGCCAGTCAGAAATGCAAATAAACTTATAGCACAGCAAGCATCATAATTGCAAAGCTTTTATTACACACTATTGTTTTAGGTCCTTTGAATTCTACACAATATAACATTTATCTGGGACATGTTTGAAGAAGGTGATGTAGAATATACTGAAAAGGGAATTCAGAGAAAAGTAGAGGCAACAATACAGATGAGAACACAAAGGTTTGGCTAGGATGAAAGAGCAGAATAAACTGTTGTGTGAAAAAGGAAAGTGCTGCAGAACAGAGAAGCAGCAATGCTTAAAGAGGTCTTTATAGAAAAAAAGAACATTATTTGTAAAAATAAGGGTGCACCATGTGTGTGGGTGTGTGTGTGTGTGTGTTTCGAAGGTACAATGACACATGCCGATAATCCCACAGGCTGAGGCAGGTGTATCCCAAGTTCAAAGCCAGTCTCAGCAACTTATCAAGGCCCTAACTTGGTGAGACCCTGTCTAAAAATAAATAAAATGGGTAGGGATGTAATTCATTGGTTATGTGCCCTGAGTTCAACCCCTGGTACCAAAAAAGAAAAAAGAATAAATAAAGCCATCTGATAAGTATTATAAATAAGAGACTTATTTTTTAAAAGTTAATTCACATATTTCTTAATTTACTTAAATTTGCTGATTTTGTCTTTTAATTGTAATGAACACACCAGTGGACACACACCTGTAATCCCAGTGGCTCGGGATGCTGAGATAGGAGGATCAAAGCCAGCCTCAGCAACAGGGAGGCACTAAACAACTCAGTAAGACCCTATCTCTAAATAAAATACAAAATAGGGCTGGGGGTCTGGCTCAGTGGTTGAGCGCCCTGGATATCAATTCCAGGTAACCACACCCCCCCCCCCGGAAAAAATTAATTTTAATTCACTCAGGCTTATTACAGAAAAATTAAAATAATCTCTAATTCCTTTACCTTGTAATACCACTATTAACATTTTCCCAGGATTGACTTTCACATTTCATGTGTGTGTGTGAAAAAAAATACACATATAACAAAATTTAGATATGTAGTTCTACATTGTACTTTTATGTAAATTTTTATCATGATCATTTCCCATGCCACTTAATATTCTTCATGGTTTTAAAGTCATGTGACGAAAACTAGTTGTCTCTCGATTTCATTATTTTAGAATGTAAGCTATTTTGATTTAAAATCTACTTCTATAGCAAATTAAAGAAAATTCCTTGAAATTTCCGTCTTCTGAAAAACATACCAAGTGTTAAATGCAATCAATAATATTGCTGTGAAAGATTTTCATGACTTCCTTTACGAATAATATTTAGCTGGAAAGATAAAGATGAGCTAAAACTGCAAAGATCAAAATATTACATCTCTGTTTTAACCAATACTGCAAAAGAGGGACATGTTACAGTACTCAAACTGTGAGTAAAATACTTCTACGCTGAACACTATGGTTTCAAGGAGAGTTAAAGAATTCTGGTCCCTGTTGGCCTAGGAGCCAAACTAGGCCCTTTGTTTAATTTCTTTCAGGGGGACTTTGGAATTGGTTTAAAAGATGTCTACCTCCTGCCCATCCTTCAAGGATATGATCTAAACATATTAATTATATGACAGCCAGTGATGAAACCTGGAGAGATGTTCTTACCTCAATGGCATTATTTGAGAAAGAGCAGTCATTAGTCCCTTTGATGGTAAATTTAGTAGTACAGGAAGGAAATAGAGAATTAGCAACAAAGTGACTGTGGTGAGGAAGAAATGAGAAGCTGAGATAACAGAACCATTCAATCTATCCAAGAATGTATAGTGTATATGGTACAGGCTGGACTGGCAATGCTACTTTAGAGAAAAAGGCTTCATAATGAAGCAGGTTGAAAAAGGAACACGGAGGGCTGGGGATATAGCTCAGTCAGTAGAGTGCTTACCTTGCATGCACAAAGCCTTGGGTTCAATCCCCAGCACCACCAAAAAAAAAAGAAAAGAAAAAGAAACAGGGTTCAGGGCAAAAAAATGGATGGACAGTAAATACTGTTCACCAAACCTGCTTAGGTATCCTAGAAATTTTGGATTACTTAGGAGGAGGAGTATAATCCTAAAGCTGAACAAGCAGAATTTTTTAAAATTTATTTATTTATTTATTTGTAGCAAGGATCGAACCCAGAGACACTTTAACCACTGAGCCCTATCCCCAGCCCTCTTCTATTTTTTATTTTGAGACAGGGACTCCCTAAATTACTGAGGTTGGCTTTCAATTTGCAGTCCTCCTGCCTCTGCCTACCAAGCCACTGGGATTACAGTCATGTGCCACTGCACTCTAATTTTTACAGAGGACCTACTGTGGTCTAAACACTTCATCTGTTAATTCATTTCCTTCTTCACAGCATAAGTGCTATTTATCCTTGTCAAACAGATGAGGACACTGAGAAGTATTACTAATTAAGAATCTAAGGAGCTGGGTGCTTTCCTATCCTGGACAAGGCCCTGGGTACAATCCTCAGCAACACACACACACACACACACACACACTACTAGTAAATCCATAAACCAATATTCAAAGAAAAGCCTGTTTCTGCAAAAATGATATGACTTTTTTACAAAACCATTCTGACTCAAATTTCAGAATTTAGTCTGATATTCTTAACTGCATTATAATTTTAAAAGCAATCAATTTTTCATAGCATGAAAGAAAGGCATGCTGCATAAAAGGAATCCACTACAAGGCTGGGAAGACATTTAGATTAGCAAAATTGAAAACATATAAACATATTTATAAATTATTTTCTGGAAAATAATACCAATGCCTAAAATTTCACCATATTTCTATGAAAAAAATCTGAAAAGTGACATTACTTTTTCTTATTGGAAACAAAGTTTTTATAACTTTCTTCTCAAAATGAATTTGGGATCAATTAATCAAGGGATATTCAAATGGGTCTACTTCCTTATCAAAAATAACAACAGTATATCTTTAATTTCAAATTTTGTCAGAAAGTAAAAACTACATGTATTTAATAAAAGTTTCAGAGATATTTAATTTTAAGCAGTAATATTTCCTTATGTCAAAAAGTACCTACAACATTTTACAGCATTTATTTTCTACTAGTATATCCAAAGAGTCAAGAAACAGGTAATGTTCTACTTTAGTTATATTTTAAGACAGAGGATTTTCCAGTATCTTTAGATTTTATTATTTAGAACTTACACTGAATTGTTATTTTATTTACAGACTTTTAAATCATGAAAAAGACTATCTTAGAATAATATAATCAAGATTTATATAACATTAAAAATATTGTCTAATTGATACCACTATACTTTTGGTTTTGTAAATATCAGTGTTTTAGGACATCGCTGGAAATTGTGGATATCTAGAAGAAAATCTTTTAAAAGAGTTCTGAAGTTTGTGAAAAGTAACCACATTGCTCACTCTTTCAAAGACTTTCAAATTATCCTTTCTGCTTTAGGAAAGCAAGAAATGTTAAATCACTTAATTGAACTTCACAGGCATTAGAAAATATGGACATAGAAAAGGGATGTAATAGAGGCTTATTTGCATTTTTGGAGGCCGTCTTTACAATAAATGTATTAAAACATTCAAGGATTTCAACACTGTAGCTGATTATGAATACACTGAATTAGTATAGAATAATCAAATGCCCTCTCTCATATAAGTCCATCTCAAAATATTAGTTTATGTACTGAAGACCTGTAATATAGAGGTTTTGGCAAACTCCTTGCACAACAACATATTTCTAGGAACTGAGGCAGAAGTGAGTAACACAAACCAAAAAGTCCACAAGGGGCTATGTCTGTCATACATATACTGTAAATCCAGTTTAAATGTCATTTCCAATGTTTCAACGGAAAATTTTTGTTTGTTTGCAGAGGATAGTCAATATTTGTCAAAAAGAAATTGAGGCCTTAAAAATCAAGCCCCATCTACCTTCTGGTTCAAATACTGATATCAATTTTGTCAGTATTTAATCAGAGGCTTTAGAAGTGGAAGAAATCTCCAGACATTCACTTAGTCTTGTTCCCAGCCTTCAGTCAGCTGAGAGGTAATTCCCAGGAACAGGGATCCTCCCTTTAGGGCAAGGTGTATTTATGTTTGTTTAAAGGCCTTACAGCAGCTGCAGAGATAAGCTCTTTGCCATGTGTTTAAAAAATCAACAAGGAAAAAAAGAATGACACTATTTTCCTTGTCACAGGAAGGTAGGCCTGGAGGATCCCTACTACATCTACTGACGCTAAGTTATGGAAAGCAGCCAAGAATCTGGGATCAGGGTGAGGCGTCCCAGTTGGTTCTATGGAAACCAGAGATGAGGGCGGCCTAGCGCCTTCCCGGTGGGGGAACCAGCCGCGGAGCTGCGCAAGCGGGAGGCGAGGGGAGCACTCAATCCTGCACTGCAGAGAGGCGCTTCGCGAGGAGCTCGGACGGAGCAGGGCCAGGTCTGCAGCTGCAGGCTACCAACGCGGGCGCTGAGCGCACCTAGTCGGGAGAGTGGGACGGAATCGAGACTGTGGAAAGCGCGAGAGCCAGGCGCTGCCACTGCTCAACCCAGTCCCTTCCCAGCTGGGGGCAGCAGAAACTTCGGAGGCACAGATTGGGACACAACGTCCCCAAAGAGGTAGGGTAAACTGAGTCTTCCGAGGTGAGGCCCTTTACCTTCCCGGCCGGAGTGTCTGGGCTGCTTTTCTCGGTTGGCGGCGGCAGCAGCGGCGTCGATTACCGCTGCAGCATTCGCTGCTTCACTAATCCGGGCTCTGGGAAATAATTTCCCGCCGCGCGCTTGGCAGCCCCGGAAGAGGTTGTACCATTTCCGGGTGGTTGTTAGTGACGCTCTGGAGCGGTCGCCAGGGTGGTCTGAGGTAGTGCAGGGCTTGACTGTGGCCAGCTCGGGTTAGTTTCCGGCTTGGTACGTGCGAGAGGTGGGAGACTGGTAAGTGATTTTTGTGGGTTGTCTCTTGGACCTGTTTTTTCCGACCAACTGGGGCTCAGTCAGCATCTCGGCCCGATCGAAAAGTGAGTGGGCGAGGGATAAAATTGGAGTCCCGTCCATCTCCGGGGCTCTTAACCATTCTTGAGCCTGGAAAAGGCCCTGGGATCCCTGCTTACCATCTTCTTCACTTGCAGTATCTGTGTTCAACTTCGAGACCATGGACACTGTGTATCTCGACCCGGCTAAGTACCGAGTCCTTACTTTCTCCATTGGCAGGGTTTGATCACCCTCGATTATGGAAAGCTGTGTTTCAATAGTTATGAGATGCCAAGCCTGGGAAGGAGGCTGTAGATTGAAGAGGACCTATTAGGTGTGGTTTGGAGGGTCATTTCTAAACTAGAATTATTTGAACATTTCCGCTGCAGTTTGATTAGGTGAGGAGAATGGTCTTTGTTTTCATGGCTGCTGTGAACTAAAGAGATAGGACAACAAGCTTATAATTTCATGTGTGGACTTTGGATGGACATTTTACCTTCTGTAAACTAGTGATCGGGAAGTAGATGTACTTTTAGAAAGGAATGTGCTCTAGGCTTTTTCAATAATTTAGAACTAAGGGATGAACGTCTAAAGTAGCCAAAATAGTTGTAAAGAGAAATTGCTTCTGACAAAGGGATAATGTGAGGAAAAGAGCTCATTTATTCAAGGATTTGAAAGATCTGATGTAGTGAACCTTGGCAACTTCTTTTTGTGAGTAATGCAGTTTGTCCAGGTAAGTAGTTCTCAACACCTTATATTTCAGTAATCACCTTTTTCCCCCATTAATGGCAGTACTCCCCCACTACCAAAAAAAAAAAAAAAAAAAAAAAAAAGAACCCATTCCATACTCCAGAATTCTAGGGAGTACTCTACCATATAGAAAAACACAGTATGTTCTATTGGAAATCACATATGCCTTATTCCCTTTTGAGAGTAATGCATCCATATATAAGACAGCACATTGATCTTTTCTAACTTTCTGGTGGGTTAATAATTCAACCAATTTTTAAAATCTTCCCATTGACCCAAATATTGCCATTTATTTAATCATATGGTTTTTATCTCTCCTGTGGAATGAACTGTAAATTGTTGCATTGTGTGTTTTTCTCTCATAATATAAACCTAACAGAATCTTTTTTTTTTTTTTTTTTACTCTCAGGCAAAATTGGATAAATAGTATATCAGATTTAGAAGTCAGTGTATAGCACAAGTTGAAGATAAAGGGATTTAAGGAGTTCATTCATTAACCTAGGTAATTTCCACATTTGAATAATGTGATTTCTATATTGATTATTGGCCCATTTTATCAACCTAAGTCAAATGCCTACATTGTACATAAGCATAATACTTAGAACAAAAGCAAAAGATCTAGAGACCAATAGCATATTGGCAACTCTGAGTCAAAAATGTCAGTTGCTTCTGAGGGCAGCTTTTCACACACATATCTGTATACAGTTATATATTTGTGTGTGTGTGTGTGTGTGCATATGTAGAAAGAATGAATAAGTTCAAATAAAATCAAACTTTCTAATACTTTGTAAATAATTATTATTTAGTGATTATTGGCAAAACTTTTCTATTTTAGCTAAAAATTCTCAGAAACATGGTCATTACTACACATGTTAAGGAAGTATGCCTAATTAAACCTGCCCATTCCAATATCCTATTTTATGTAGAGAACTAAAAATTTGAGGATTGGAAATTTGCTAAAATCTTGTAGAAATGACCAATGTTAGAAATGACAATTTAATTCTACAGAATATTTTGTTTCACAGAAAGACACAACTATGTATGTACAGATAACATAAAATACTGATGTGCATTTGAGTACATTCCAGTGACTTAACCATGTGAAAGGTATATGCTTTTACATATACAATAGGAAGATCTCAGAGATATTTTGCTTTCTATCAAATTTGAGTCCTTAGGGAGGTTGAGATTGTCTCCATTGTTCATCATATCATACATACCATCTAGTACATTTATTATGTGATTCCTTTTAAAAATGTTACTTATCTACCAAAAAGTGTTTGTATATGTATTGTTTAAAAGAAATTACCATGTAAATCAATGAATACTTATTTATTGTTACCTTGACCCTACAATGCTGTGTCCACTCCACATTCATTCATAAAAAGAAATATTGAGTGCTTACTTTCTGCTCTGCAGTATAAGGTTTATTTCTCATAGCCCTATTGGGTAAGTATTACTATCCCTTTATAGCTGAAAAAAGTGAGACAAAGATAAGCTTTATAAATCATACTAGTTTATACACAGTCATTAAATGCCAGAGCTGTGATTTGAACCAATGTGTCTAACTCCAGAGGTCATAATTTTAACCACTTTGCTATACTTCCTCTAACTGGATTTAATCCTGGCTCAGTACAAACTGTATGCTAAAGGAAATTTATTCCTCTGGGAATCATACTTCTCATCTATAATGTAGGAATTTGATTAGATAATCTGTATTGTCCCTTCCACTTCTAAAATTCTCTAACTTTAGTTGATTCCCAAGTATTACCTGAATAGGTCAATTCTAGCGTACTAGAGAAACTGTCTTCAGTGAAATTTACATGTATTTTTGTCTTCCCCTTTGGTTGACAAAGTCATGTTTGCATAGTGGAAAGAACAAGACCAGAATTGTAAAAATTCTCAGCCATTCTTTTTAAACAGCTTCTGATACTAATAACTTACAGAACCTTTGTGAGTTTTCACATGTAAAATGGATCCACAGGATTGTTTTGAGAGTTAAGTGAGTTGATATATACTCAAACACACAACCCAACATACAGTTGCCATTAAATAAATCTAGATTTTTTTGTCCCTCAGTTTGTGAAGATAAAAGATTGGTGGATATAAATATGCTTTATAAATTAGACAAGGTAAAGAATCTTTTTACTTATCATCTACTAGGAGAGATAAATAGTTGTTATGTGAGGGACAATTTATAAACATCATTGAACACAAAACAAGATGGAATGCAGAGAAAAGAAATTTTGCTTCCAGGAGTACAGATGAGGAAAAATGGCTAATGATAAAGCTAAGGGTAAAAAAAAAAAAAATGCCAAGTTTAGGACAAGCTATAGATAACAGTGTGGTCATATGAAAGATGTTAGGCTTTTCACAATAAGTAGTGATATATGTGTATAGTCAGGATGGAGTGGAGGAGGGTGGAGTTGGCGTTTTTTCATAATACCCATTTGTCTCAGAAATACTAAAGAATAAAAACAAATGGTATTTGTATTCTTACTTAACTCTCACAGCAAAAAGATAGATTAAGAGAATATCAAACTGCTGTCCTATTTTAAGAAATCTTAAGTAGCCGGATGGCAAGTTCTCATGCCAAAGTTGTCTGATAAAGGAATTCCATGTGGTCACAGTACTGAATGTAATGTTAACTGTTAATAAAAATAATGAACTGTGATCACATTCCATGATTTAAAAATGTGTTTGCATTATTACTCTTGTATTTTACTGCCTGTGCCCAGCCCCTCCCACCTTTTAAGAAAAATACCATTCCCCTTTTATTGTTTTAAATAAGTAATTATAGAGATCCATCAACACAATAAGTGCTTTTCAAATGGCAGTTTATGAATTAGCAATTAGGTGACTAGTAGCCTGCATTTTTGTTTCAGATACATGGATTCTCAGGATTTCAATGTATTTGTTACTGGGAATTACAGTAGAATTTGAAAGCAAGTAATTCAGATTAACTTCTTTATTTTACACAGGAGATGAAAAAGACCAAATAGGTGATTTAACTCATCCAGATAACTCTGGACACATGTGACTTGAGCCAGCTGCTTGTCTTATGAGTCTAAATTTAGGACTTCCCAGAAATGGCTTCTTGTTTATTCAGGGCATTCCAGTTTGTTAATGTGATAGAACTTTTATGTCACTTTGATTAGTTGCTAAATTTTCTAGGTAGAGCTCTTCTCTGATTCTGGCTTTTGGGTGCCAAAGAGTTCGTACATGTATGCTTAAGATGTTTCTAGCAGTTAGCAACCAGGCTACTTCATCTGAATTTACTCTTTTCCCTCCAAGGGGCATAGCTAATTCAACAGTTTAAATCTGGAGATTACCTAATTTAAACTGAGGAGTGGTAGGAGCTCTTTTTGAGGAGCATTATCCTGATGACATCTTTATTTTTAGTAAAAAAGTTGGATAGTGTTTTGTGCTTCATTGGATCATGGCATTTCTTTATGTATTTTCCTTGCTTTTTAAAACTTCAGTTCACCAAGTATCTTTCACCTTTAAAATGAAGCATTGTAAAAAGGACTCAACACATGTAGCTACCTAGTAAATAGAGAAAGTGCAAGCCAAGAAATGAAGGCAGCCTCTAAAGATAGAAAATGCAAGGAGAGGACAGATTTTGTAGTTGCCAAAAAGCAATACAACCCTGTCACACACTCAGTTTTCATTTAATGACACTCATTTCAGACTTTTCACCTGGGCAACTGTAAGATAGTAAGTTTGTGTGGTTTTATACTGTATGGTTTGGATGTGAGATGTCCTTCCAAAGCTCCCGTGGAGTATTCATTCAGAGGTGAAATGATTGCATTGTGAGAGATGTAACCTAATCAGTCCACCCTAGTGTCAATGGACTGACTGGGTGGTATCTGTAGGTAGGTGTAGCTGGAAGAGGTGAATCACTGAGGGCATGCCTTGGAGGGTTTGTTCTTCACTGTGGCCCTTTTCCCACCCCTCTGCTTCTTGAACTTGTCATAAGCTGAGCTGCTTTCCTCCACTGGGCCCTTTCCCCATGTTGTGCTGCCTCCCCTGGGCCCAGAACAATGGAGTTGGTCATCTAATGACTGAGAACTCTGAAACCATAAGTCCCAAGTAAACTCTTCTCCTCTAAATTGTTTTTGTTGGTGTTTTGGTCACAGCGATGAAAAAGCTAACAAAAAAAATGTTACCTAGAAGTGGGGTTGGTGCTGATTAATCTTATCATGTGGTTCAGAAGCTTTTGGAAATGGTTTGCAGCAGGAATTTGAAAAATATTAGAAAAGCCTTAGAATGTTGCAAGCAGAGCTTGATGGTCAATTTTGGTGGAAGTTCAAAAGAGCAAAATGCTGGTAGGAGTGCAGACTATGTTCATGAGGTTTCAGAGGGAAATGAGACTTTATTGGGAATTGGAGTAGAGGCCAACTTATATCCTGGCAAAGAAATTTTCTACCTTTTTTTAAATTTTTTTTTTTTTTTTTTTAGTTGTCAATGGACCTTAAATATTTATTTATTTACATGCAGTGCTGAGACTGAATTTGAAGGTAAGGGCTTAATTAATCTGGCAGAGGAAATTTCAAGGCAGCACAGCATTTACTTAGGGTCGTAGATATTGCTGGCAGCATTTACTGTGAAAATCAGGAGCAGAAAGCAGAGCTAAAGGATTTTAAAATTTTTCAATTTTTTTGTCCAGAAAAGTGCATATACAGCTGGGATCAAAGACAGAGTTCTTATTGAAGAGATTACAGCTCCTAAAGTGATGTTACCCAGAAACAATAGAAAAAATACTTTGAGGGCATCTCAAGACCATATCTACTGCAGACTCAAGGGTTTAGGAGGAAAAATTTCTTTGAGAAGGAATCATGGGGGTGCCCTGATTATGAAGAGGGTCCTTGCTTACAGCTTACATGAGCTCTCTTTTAGCCTGACTCTCTTCATAGCCAGCTCATGTAAGCTGTAAGCAAGGACCCAGGGCCAGGGCTTCCCAAACTCTTTGGAGAGAACATCTTACAGCCAAGTATTCTAGATGATGTACTAAGAGTTACCTCCAAAGTTACCAGATCCCTTTGCCTAGATGAGCTTCAGTCTTGCTTTGGTCCTATCCTTCTTGCTACTTTGGAATGGGAATGTTTACTCTGCGCCATTGTATATTGGATACATGTAACTTGCTTTTGATTTTTATAAAGGCTCATAGCAAAGAGTTTGGCATCTCAGATAAGACTTTGGAGTTGGATTTTTAGATATTTTTAAAACTGTTAAGACTATGGGACTCTTGGAAAAATGAATTAGTCATGTTTCATTGTGAGATAGACATGAACTTTTGGGGACCAGGGGAAGAATGTGATGGTTTGGATATGAGATGTCTCTCCAAAGCTCCTGTGTTTCTACAGGAATATTCGTAGTTGAAAGAATTGAATAGTGAAAGTTATAACCTAATCAGTCCATCCTACTATATAGTAACTGTAGGCAGATGTAGTGTGGCTGGAGATGGTGGGTCAACAGGGGCGTGCTCTAGATGGGTGGTTCTTTCTGTAGCCCTGTCCACTCCCTTTCTCTCTCTGCTTCCTCAGTGCCATGAAGACAGCAACTTCCCTCCATGATATCCTTCACCCATAATGTGCTATTTCACCTTGGATCCGGAGCAATGGAGTCTACTGTCTGCAGACTGAGACCTCTGAAACCTCCTCTAAGTTGTTCTTGTTGAGTATTTTGGTCACAGCAATGAAAACCTAACTAAAACGTATACCAAGAAATGTGTGGTTATTTATCATAACAAATAGAAAACTAAAACTTCTAATACGTTGGGGGATTCATTGATTTGTCCTAAGGCATCCTGGCTTTTGCACTATGTGCAACTCCCAACCTAGCAAAACTGACGTATAATGTCTTATTATGATAAAAATAGTTTTAACCTTACAGATCACCTGAAAGAATATCGGGCCTCTCTAGATGACATTTCGGAGTCTCAATTTAACTTTTTATTTGTATTTCCTCTGTGCCAGCCCCTAGCCTAGGAACTGGGATGTCAAAGTAAAGAAGGTGCAGTTCTGTTTTAAAATATGTAGTCTAGCAGTAGAGAGAGAGAGAAATTATTGATGAAAGGCATCACAGAATGACAGTTGCCCAACTGAGTTATATTCAGACTGTGGTAGTAACAATCAGTACACATTGGAGAAGGAAAGAGGCTTAATCCTTACCTTCATGTGCTTTCAGTAGTAGAAGAGATCATAAAAATAATTATAAAATGGAAAGTAAAAGTAGGAAATAACCCCATTGACACCAACTGGTATGAGGACTTCTTTTTTACCATATCCTTCCCAGCACTTGTTATTGTATATATTTTGATTTTAGTCATTTTAGTTAGTTGTGGAATAGCAATACTTCCCAACTTAACCTATAGATTTCATGTGATTCCTAGATCCATATCAAAAACAAGATAAAACTCATATAGATTTTTTTATCTTTCTGTGGTGATGTGGATCACTCAGGGCCTTATACATGCTAATCATGTGGTCTTCATTTGCAGTTCTCTAATAATCAGTAATGCTAAGTATCATTTCATATATTTATTGGCCATGTATGTATCTTTGGAGAAATATCTATTCAAATCCTTTTGTCATTATTAAATTAATGATTTGTTTTTATTTTTGAGTTGTAATAGTTATTTACATATCTTGGGATACATGATTTGCAAATATTTTCTCACATTTTATAGCATATCTTTTCACTTTCTTTTTGTCCTCTGAAACACGAAATATTTTTTTCTCTAGTACTAGGAATTGAATCCAGGGGTGCTCTACCATAGAAATATATCCTCAGCCCTTTTTTATTTTTCATTTTGAGACAGAGTCTTGCTAATTGCCCAGTCTTAAACTAACCTGAGTAGCTGGAATGGTAGGCCTGTAGCACCAAAAAGTTTAATTTTAATAAGGTTTAATTTATCTCCTTTTGTTTTTGTTAACTCTGCTTTTGGTGTTATATCTAAGAAAACTTTACCGAATCCAAGATCAAAAAGATTTACACCTATAATTTCTTCTAAGAATTTTATGTATTTTAGTGCCTATATCTAAGTCTTTGATCAATTTTGAGTTACATATGTCTTGTGAGGAAAGAGTCCAACTTCAATATTTTGCATGTTGATATTCAATTCTCTTTTTTAGTTTATTTTGAGAATTCTTCAGTATTTTCTATATAAAGATCATTTTGTCTACAAATAATAATTGTATTTATTGCTTCACATTCTGAATACCTTCTTTTACTTATTTTTGTTGGCTAACTGTCTTGGCTAGAACTTCCACTGCAATGTTGTATAAAAGTGGTTAAAACCCAGCAATTTTATCTTGTTTTTTGATCTTAAGAGACAAAAGAGACAAAACTTTCAGTCTTTCTTTTTTTTTTTAAATATTTTTTTTAGTTGTAGATGGACACAATACCTTTATTTATTTTTATGTGGTGCTGAGGATCGAACCCAGTGCCTCACACACGCAACCACTAAGCCACAACCCCAGCCCCATCAGTCTTTCAACATAATTTTTATAGCTTTGGGTTTTTGGAGATGCCCTTTATTGGATTGAGGAAGTTCTCTTTTATTCCTACTTTGTTGAATGCTTTTATCATGAAATTTTGTTGAGTGTTTTTATCATGAAAGAGTGTTGGACATTAACATTTTTTTCTGCATGAATTTATATCTTGAATTTTTGTCCTTTAATATGTTAATAAGGTGTTTAAACTTGTTACTTTCCTAGGATAACTCTCAATTGGTCATGGTGTATAATTCTGTTTATGTGTTGCTGTTTTCAGTTTACTATTATTTTGTTGAATATTTTTACCACTATAAAGGATATTGGTCTATAGTCATCTACTTTTTGTCACCAGTGTAATTAATACTAGATTCAGAGAATTAGTTGAGAAGGAAATACTTCTTGTTTCTTGTTTTCTAGAAGAATTTTTGAAAATTTTTTTAATTCACCAGTAGAGCCATTTTGCCCTAGCATTCTCTTTGTGAAAAAATTTTTATATTTTTTATTCAATCTGTTTACTTGTGATATGTCTTAGTCTCTTCTATGGTACTATAACAGAATGGCACAGACCAAAGTTATTAGCAGAAATTTATTAACTTACAGTTCCAGAGCCTGAGAAGTTAAAGATCAAAATGCTAGCGTGTCACCAAATTTATTCCTCGATGGAAGAGCAAAGAGAGCAAAAGGAATTGAAATTCATGTTTTAATAAGGAAACCACTCCTACAATTAGAGCATTAATGCATTCACACTTATTAAAAGTCCTACCTCCCCAAACTTCTTAATTAGGGATCCAGTGTCCAACACATGAACTTTGAGGAACTGTATTCAAACCCCAAAAAGTCTTTTTATTTTTCTAATTATCTTGAATTAAATTCAGTAGTTTTATCTTTCTACAAATTTGTCTCTTTGTCTAGGTTGTATACTTTGATGATATATAATTATCTGTCGTATCCCCTTAGAATCTGTTTTAATCCATTAATCCCTTGCCAGTCTAGCCAAATTTCTGTCAATTTTGTTGATCTTTTCAAAGAATCAACTTAGATTTCATTGATTTTTTTTCTCTATTGTTTTTCTATTATTTTATTTTCAATCCAATATTCATTGTTTCCTTCCTTCTCCCTGCTTTCAGTTTGTCTTGTTCTTCTTTTTCTAAGCTCTTAAAATAGAAGATTAGGTTATTGATCTCAGATATTCTTTTAAGATAGGCATTGTATATTTTAAAAAGAAAAATCCAATCATGTGTTGCCTATAAAAGATACATCTTGCTGGGCACAGTGGTGCATGCTCAGAATCCCAGTGCCTCTGGAGGCTGAGGCAGGAGGATCACAAGTCCAAAGCCAGCCTCAGCAACATAGCTAGACCTTATCTCAAAAAATAAAAAGGACTAGGGATGTGGCTTAATGCTTAAGCACCCCTGGGTCAATCCCTGGGAAGAAGAAGAAGAGGAAGAAGGAGGAGGAGGAGGAAAGAAGGGGATGAAGAGGTGAGGAGACAAAAAGATAGGTGATAAGGAAAAGAATCAAAAAATGAATTTCTTTCAAACAGCAATCATAATTAAACTGGAGTTGCTGTGGGCTGGGGTTGTGACTCAGGAGAAGAGCACTCACGTAGCACCACTGGGTTTGATCCTCACCACCACATAAAAATAAAATAAAGGTATTGTGTCCACCTACAACTAAAAAATATATATTAAAAAAAGAAAGTGGAGTTGCTGTATTAATATTAGACAAAATAAGCTTTAATAAATAGTATATGAGGGGTATTTCATAATGATACAGATGTCAATACATCAAGCTTATTTTACTGAGAGCACAGTATTAAAAACTACAATTGTTGAATTGTCTATAGCATAGTATTAAAAACGACAATTGTTGAATTGTCTATTTCTTTTTCCAATTCTCTCATTTTTGATCCACTGATTTTTAATGCTGTTGTTAGGTATGTATATAATTACATCTTCCTCATGTACTCACCCTTTTATCATTTGAAACATCCTTTTTTCTCTAATACGACTTCTTGAATCTCATTTTGTCTAATATTAATATAGCAATCCAGCTTTATTATGATTATTGTTTGCAATACAATATTCTTCCATTCTTTTATTTATACCCTATCTTGTGTCTTTGAATCTAAGTTGTATGTTGTATAAACAACACATGGTTAGATCTTCCCTTTCTATTTGGTCTGGCAGTCTTTGCCTATTGATTGAGGTATTTACACCATATATATTTAATGTACTTATTGCTATTGTGTGAAGTTTACATTTTTCATTTCAATTTAGTTTCATATTATTCCTATCCTTTTGTCCTTTCTTGACCTCTTCTTTTGTATTAAATATCCTTAGTATACACAGATTCTAATTTCTGTGTTAACCTTTTTAAAAGTTTATTTAGTGTTTCTCTTGAGAATACAATCTACATCTTAATTTACCACAAACAGCTTCATATGAATCAACTTTAATAAAATGTAGAAAATTTACTGTAATATAGTTCCCTACCCTTTTTCCTATTTCTGTCATATATATTAGATTTGTATATGTTGTAAACCAAACAATTAATTGATGGGCTCTCTGTCATCTATATGTGTGTTACATGTATATAGAATTGAATGAGAATAAATGAGAAATAAGTTTCATAGAATCTTAATTAATTCACATAATTACCAGTTCTGGAGCTCTTTATTTTTTTATTGTGTAATTGAGGTACAATTGGTGTCATTTTCTTCAGTATCTCTTTAAAGGTAATTCTGAATCTTTATTTTAATTCTTTTTAAAGGCAATGGCTTTATTTTACTCCCAGTTTTAGATTGATTATTTGAATTGTATTTTTTTTTAGAATTTCTCATTCCACTATTTTCTGGTGTCCATTGTTGCCTCTGAAAAGTTAGCTATTAATCATGTTGATATTTATATTTTTATTGTGCTTTGTTCATTTGGAGGGTAATTTCCCTAAATTAAATTTTTGAAATTTGTCTCCCTTATGATGTGTGACTATTGATGTCTCTGTGTTTAAAAAACAATTTTTTTTTTTGATGGAAGAAAGGAGGAGAGTTATACTTGGGATTCACCGCAGAGCCTTTTAAATACTTGCTTTTAGTTTTACATATGGTTTTCTAGGTTATACACAATGTCTGTGTAGTTCAATGGTATGCCTGTGGTTGGACAGTAGTTGTGCTTAAATACTTCAAGTCAGTAATTCATTCTCTGCTCATGGATCTCTGTATTGATAAGAGAAAGACATTTCAGGGCTGGGGATGTGGCTCAAGCGGTAACGTGCTCGCCTGGCATGTGAGGGCGCTGGGTTTGATCCTCAGCACCACATAAAAATAAAATAAAGATGTTGTGTCCACCGAAAACTAAAAATAAATATTAAAAATTCTCTCTCTCTCTCTCTCTCTCTCTTAAAAAAAAGAGAAAGACATTTTAGATTTCAAGTGCAGACTGTATTCAGGTGTTACTGAGCTTTTACTTTCTACTGTGCCCTTTTCATCTCTGTGCATGTAATTATTCAGCCTTAGGGTTGGCCCAGAATACAAGGTCATCCTTGTTTATCTCTGGTCCTCATTGCCTATGTTCTAAGTCTCAACCAAGAATATGCTTTTCTCAATTAGGATCATTCATGTTTGCCCTCTCCCAAGATCATTTATTCCACTGACCACTGCAAGGTTTGGGCATCATGCATTAAGTGTGCCCCCTTTGACCATTTCAAATAAGCTCTTCTCTGAATTAGAAGAACCTGTGCTCTGAGTAGGTTGTGGTTGGTGGTGACAAGAGTAGCCCCAGGCCAGCATATAACGAAGTCTGGCTGTTTTTACCTAACAATTAGCAGTTTTTCAAATTAAATTTTTAAAAAAATTTTAAACTCATATGTTCAAATTCTGAAGTGAAATGCCTTGTCTTTTTTTTTTTTTTTTTTGCCTATCTCTATAGTTTATTTTTGGGGAGAGTTTGTGGATATACTCAACCATGGCAGGAAGTCCTACTTCTGTTCTTGTTTTACACATGAAATTTTTTCTTGTCTTGAATGAATGCCATATTAATTGGTTTGTTATATTTTCTTTGGGGTAAGTTTTTGTTTTATCTTTGTCTGGAATGTGTACAATTTTTAATTCAAATGTTGAATGATCCTTGGTTGTGTATTCATATTAGAAAAGAGAAAAGCTATGTAGAAATTGTATTTGGATGGCACTGGTTTTACTGATAAAATTTGCTGTGGAGTAAATAGCATTCTAAAGTAAGTGAAAGGCCAGAATGGGACCAACTTTTTTGGGGGACATCCATATTCATACTACCTTTCCTACTTTTCTAGACAGTCAATTTATTTCTTTGAATATATCATTTCTCTCATTTATTTATTTACTTTACCCACAGTTAAACATTTAACAATAGAAAAGGAAAAAACAAAAAAAAGTAGTTACTTGTATAAAAGGTGGGGAAGGGAAGTTCAGTGTTTCTTGGCCAAACCTTCAACTGATTTTGATTTTTAGTATTCACACATCTGTCACAGATACCAAAGCACAAAGCACTTCTTTAACTGCAGCTCCCTCAGCATACATTCTTGTGAGCTTTTATGTCTCTTTCTTCTAGGACTATTCTTACATCTGTCTTACCCTGTATAATTTGTACTGATGACTCTCTTCTTTGTTGAAAATGTACAACTCCCTTCCTTCAACACACCTCTTTTTTTAAAATCTATTTAAAGAGATGTATCAGGAACAAAAGAAAAAATATGCTGTTTGATCTTTCTACTTGCTGTGGTTTCAATATAGGTTGTTCCTATCAAAACTTCACATTAAGGCTTGGTCCCGAGGTTAGCAGTATTGGAAGCTTAGTGAGAGGGGTATGGGTCATGGAAGAAGGGCCTTGTGAATTAATTAATGCTTCTTTGTCCTTCTGCCATGAGGTATTCACCAGAGGCTGAGCAGATACTAGTACTCTTGAACTCCCCTCCCCCACTTCAGAACTGTGAGACAAAAATCTCTTTTCTTTATAAATTATCCTGTGGCAGGTATATTCTGTTATAGCAATAGAAAACAGACTAAGATGCTAACCAAAAACTTTGTGCACCTATTTTAAATAGTGGGTACATGCTCTCTTCTGTCCTGTTTCTTCTTGTTTTGTTTTGTTTTGCAGTGCTGGAGATTTTTTTTTTTTCTTACAAGTACAAGGCCTTGCCTATGATAAGCAAGTGCTTTACCACTGAGCTGCATTCCCATCTCTTGAGTTCTGTTTTGGTTCTCCTTTTAAACATTTTCTACATTGCTATCCTTCTTTATCATTGTTGTTTATAGTTCATTATGGACATGTTTTTAAAGAAGCAGTTTATTTTTTATTATTATAATGGTTATTATTTTAGTATATTCTACCAGCACTCATATCTCCTTTACCAGGTAATTAATGTTCGCAACATTGACAGTTTATGGAATAGTAAGTTTAATTTTTTCCTTTGGTGAAACTTATTGGCTAAAAGCTATAAACAAAAGCATTTTGCTTTAGAGCAGATATTGTCACCAAGAAAGCAATTTCAGTCGTTTTGGGGTATTCCAAATAAACTGTGATTTCAGCTATGTAGGTGACATGCTGTATCTCTGAAATGGCTTCATACTGTCGGCATCTCTAGTTCCTAGATAGAATTGACTCATTTCCCTCTTTAAATTCTTCCTTTTCAATTATTTTGTTCAAACTCACTTCCCAGAGGATCAAGTTTCTATGAGGGTTTATGTCTCTTTCTGATAAAATATCAACTGTAATTCAACATGGGATAATGGATGTTAGCAGCATCTAAGGACTGCTTTAGGATTACACCAGAGAACAAGAAATATGAAGGCAATCTTTACATATTAGAAAAAAACAATTGGAATCTACTTCATATCAGTTTCCTAGACAACCTAGGTCTAACCAAGGGATCAGTTTGGCTGTTCATAGATAACAAAATAATATTTTCTATAACTAATGCATTTATTGTTTGACTTTTTTTCTTTTTCTATTCATCAGTCAAGGCAAAGAAATAAAATATAGATTTTGGAAATAAAGAAGTTAAACTCATTATTTACTACAGGAAAAAAGTTTAACAAATATTTTGGATAAACATCAAAAATCTTATATGTACATGTATAAAAAAGGAAAGGTTTTGCAAAGAGATATTATTTTCAACATTTAAAATATGAAGTACCTAGGAATAAATATATCAAGAGATATGAAACTCCCATTGGAAAAATATTATTATTGTGTGACAGTAAGACCTCAATAAATATATAATATGCATAGCTTGAAAAACTCAATGTTGTGCAGATGCTGAATTGATCAATACAATCTTAATCAAATTATTAACTGTCATCCTTATGGTGAGGAAAGAAAAATACTTGACAAGAGATTTTAAATTTTTGTGGAAAAGCAAAAGATCAATAGCCAAGAAGACAAATAGTATACTTTGATGTAGGGAAAGACCAATAAACTGGTGGAATCTTATTAGTGTAAGTGGAGGCTGTGGACCACAACATTGGTGATGTTACTTAAAATCTTGTTAGAATATAGAGTTTCAGGACTGAACCTAAAGCAACTTAATCAAAATCCATTTTTAGCAAGATTTTCAATTATCTTGAGCATTTTCTGCACATACAAAGATGTATTTAAAATAATAGATATTAATGAGTATATTTAAATAATATAAAAGTCATGACACAAACACCCGGTGACAGAATCCAGGAATCTGTTTTTAATAAGGTCACCCAGAAAAGTGGAAAAGGTAGGGCAATTAGTAATTAAATATGAAAAAAGTAATCAAGTTGGAATCATTAGTTTTATATGGTGCAACCATTTCTTTAGAAGTGGTCAATTTTTAGCAAAATGAAGGAATGTTTTAAATATTCATTTCTCCAGGTGCCACTGTTATATATGTGCCTACGAGGTATGGTCCCTCTTGTTTATAAGCTTTCCTTAGGGACTCCAACTTCAAGATATCTTTATGTATTCCCAGAATAACATCTTTATTAATTCTTCATAGCTCAAGCCTATAAGTCATACTCTACCAATGTAGACTATTAATGTGATGTGCCCTCTTCCTCCACTATGGCAGTAATAAAGGTTTGTCCCATTATTTTATAGGTATATTTTATGAATTTTGGGAAAAAAACTGCTGAAGATATTAAAAGAAGGAACAGTTCTAATACTGACAACTCATAAGAAAATAATATTCTTCCTGCTTAAGATTAGACAACCAGCTCATTTTTAAGAGTCTTCTGAAATAAAATTAGGTGAGAAATGTTTTTCTTAATGTTTTGAATAATTTGTACTCTATCTCCTGAGTTTCCTTGAAGGCTTCTATAATTCTATTCCTTTGGCCTCTAAGAGAATACAGTTAGCATTTTCCTTTAGGAAGTTAGTGTGCCAGCCAGCTGTCAGCCTTATGATATACCTGATCTCCAATGTCAGGGGAAGCACAATTCAATTTTAAACCAAGTTTTCTGCATGACAGTGCAGCAGGGCTGCCAGCATCTCTCTTTATGTCCCTTTCTTTGAAATTTCCCCTTCTACACACACAGTATACTTTTATTTTTAAATCCTTTGTGTGAGATGAAACCTCCACTAACTGACTTTACTTGTCTTTAGTTAAAAATCAATGAATTGAATAAAATAATCCGTATTTCTGTTATCCTTTCTCATTTCTAGAAAATAAAATACTGCTGCTTGTTTAACTTGTGACTTGTCTAAACATGTTGAAAGCATTGACTATAAGGCATAACACTCAGGCTCTGAAAGGGAACTGTGACAAGTTCAGTCAAAAGGGAAAAGAGGAATAATTTATAAAAGGCGCTGCAGATAATGATGCCAGCCAGTTATTTTAAAATGCATCCATCTCACCTTTTAATGAATTAGATTTGTCAACAGCAAATGTTTTATGCACTACTTCTAATAAAAGTGGCACACTAGGAATGCAATGCTTTGAGGTTGGCTTCTTCAAAGCTTTAGAGTATCTTCAATTCAAAGATATTTTTTAAATAATAGATATTAAAAAGTATATTTAAATAATATTAAGGTTGTGACACAAACACCAAGTGACAAAATTCAGGAGTTTCAAAGCAGAGGCTGACATGCCATCACTATTTCACATAGTTACTGCTTTTTAAATTAGGAGGATAACAGACTGATTTGGGGATTTTGTGTCAGTTTAACTTTAAATTCTCTTGTTGTTTTGGTTGGTGTCACAACCTTAATGTCAACTTTTCAAATAGGTTTCTACATTTCCTTTGGTTTGGGGTCATTAAAAAATGCATATGATAAATCTAAGAGGCATAAATAGGTCACACTGAAGTGGAATTCCTTGCTTCCCTGGAGTTAAGACACAGCTAATACCTGCATTGTAAGTGGGAAAAGTTAACTCAGGCATTTTCAGTAAATTTTTGTTTTTCAGGTATTTGATTCCAAAAAAATGTGAACCCAAACAATAAGATATGATGTTGGTATAATCCTGTTCACATTCTGTTCTTCTTATACCCTTAATCCTAATAATTTGATATCTTTCATTATTGTCTTTTTTAAAATATTAAGAATCAATATCAAAGATGAGGCAATGCTTTAAAAAGGACTCTGTGGCTGTTGTTAAAACAGAATTTCCTTGGGTACTATGATTTAGTGTGCCAAAGTAGCTAGTTCATTGAAGCTGTATTAGCCTGTCCCAGCCTTCTCCTATTCTAGGAACACTATGATTAACTGGCTACAGACTCACCAAAAATAAACAAACAAATAAATAAATAAAGACTCATAGTTCCCACAAATGATATTTCTTTTCACTAAAAGCACAAGTTTCATTTCATTTGAACAATACTTATTTGATGTAGTTGAATACAAGTGAATTTTGCCTTATAAACTTCCAAACTTAGTTCTTCAAATAAAGCATTTTTATGCAGATTTGAGGGGTAGTAAACTCTTATTTATTTTATTATTTTTTAATTGACACTTGTCTCAGAAAGCAAAACAAAGTAAATAAAATATGATGAGTGGAAAATTAAAAAGGAATATTAGTGTCACACAAGACATTAAGGAAACTTCCAAGAATATATCTAACCCTAATCTGCAAGAAGAGAATGGCAGAAAAAATGTACTTACCCAAATTGTTCCTTTTCTTTGATTCTTACCTGACGTAATCTTATGGGGCAGGTAGGTCATACATACCTGTGCTGAATCTAGCTTTAATTTAGAAAACAAAACGTAATAGAATTTGTTCCCAATTTTTTAAATTACTTGTGTTAAAAAAATAAAAAATGAAAAGGCAGGTTTGTTTGTTTGTTTTGGGGTGTGTGTGTGTGTGTGTGTGTGTGTGTGTGTGCTTAACCTTTTCTTGCTGACTTTTAAAGATACCCACAAAACAAAAACAGTTCATAGTTCTCAACTCCTCCCTGACTGAACCACCAAGTTTTACCCTCTCTGGGTTTTATCAATGCCTGGGATAACATTAATCTTTATTTTCTAATGTGTTCCATTCCTTCTCTGTCTTTATTTTTCAATCATATTTGATAAATTTCTTACAGTTTTCATTTGTTATGAAATTTTATCTTTACTTCTAGTCCTACTTTACTTTTTCTACCCCTAGTTCCTTTCTTATAATATCATTTTTAAATTGCCAAAATTCTAATATTATTATTCTTTCTAAACCCTAGTCTTCAAAAGCAAGAGGTAATTATTCTGTATCTCATAGCGATTTGAAAATATCTACAATTATCTTAAGGATTTGTTAAATCCTTCTAACCCACTTAAGCTATAGCAGTACTCTTCCTTGAACAAATTTTTAACATCATTGTTATTATTCATACTAATCCTACATAAAAATCCAACATGAAATGAAAATTTTTAAGCAAAAATCGCTGTGTCTGAATTCAAAGGAAGTTATTCAAATAAGTGAATTGGAACACAGTATGTACCTGCATCATGAAAAAAATCTTCTGGCCTATAAACAAGTTATGCTACTTAAATATCTTACACCATGCTGGCTTCATGCAAATTTATTAGAGCAGTTTCAGATTTATGTATTTAATAAAGGTGAATAGTAGATCTAACTATTTAATATCCTTCAATGCACTGTGTTCTAGGTGACTGCTTGGAAAAGAATCAATGACATATTATTTAGTGTTTCTGCTAGATTAATCATTTCTATAAATCACTTTTCTAAGGATATAATATATGATTTCAATATTTTTCATTTATGCCAAGGTATAACATTTCTTGAGTTTTACATGACAGGGACTGTTCCAAGTACTTTCTACAGATTATCTCATGTAATCCTGATAACAATCCTGAATGATCTTCCTCTTTTACAGTTGGGGCAGAGGTATACAAAGAGATTACATTAACTCATTAAGTAATGGAGTTGGGATTCAAACATAAGCAGTGTGACTCCGAGTTCTTACTACTCAAAATGTGATCCTATGCCAACAGTATGACTATCCCTTGGGAATGTGTTAGAAATGTAGAAACTTAGACCTACTGAAAAGTCTAGATTTTTAACAAATAATAATTGATACGTTAAAATTGAAAAAGTGTAGCTCTAAGTTACTTTACTATTGTGCCTTTATATACATCTTTTAAGTATCTTTTAAAATAAATTTCTGGTTTTTTTGTATGACACTGAATTTCCATCTTTGTGCTGATTTGGAGATTCCTGTCATATTTCAAGTGCATTATCATGGGATCTATAAAATAGCTAAATATAAGCAGGAATGAGGTAGACCCAAATTATCTTGAAAGCAGTTGAATGAAGAGCACATTAAAATAATCCCACAACATAAATAGCAAGCCTGTCATTCTCCAGGGGCAGATATTTGTTTCAAAAAAGACTTTCTTAAAGTCACAGTAGAGCACTTTATCTTTGAGTGCAGACTCTAGAGATAGGCTGTCTGCCTACCTCCTAATTCCAACTGTTGGATCTCAGTAGAGTTTCATAACTCTCCATACTTCAGCTTTCTCATCTGGAAAATGAGGTCTAAAACCATACATTACAGGATTATAAGGATCAATCAGTTAGGGCATATAAAAGGTTCACTTACCTTTTGTGAGATAGATGAATAAACATTAACTACTGCTGTTCTTAGCCATGATTCCATCTTGGGTAGAATGAATCCATACTTCATACTTCTTTGTTATCTTTTGATAATCTTTTTGGTAATAAAAAACCATAACATAAATAGATATATTTGCTATTAAAGTTCATATCACAAACCAGTTTTTGTGTTTTCTGAAAACTTCTCCCTATGGCATTTTCTGCCTGTAAGTTCTGCTAATGCCACTAGATTATGATGCTTAAGAAGTCCAATGCAAATAAAAAGGAATTATGATAAAATGCATTACATCTTAAATATATGTGCTTCTGACTGAAAAAAGACGACGAGATGTGAGTCCAGTTGGCCAACATCTTACATGAGTAATATAGAAAAATTAGATGGATAAAGAATGTTTGTTTACAGGTTGAGCTAAGGTTGTAGCTTTGTGAGAGAGTGCTTGCCTAGCATCTGTGAGGCACTGAGTTCAATCCTCAGTCCCACGTAAAAATAAATAAATAAAACAAAGGTATTGTGTCCATCTACAATTAAAAAACAATTTTTTTAAAAAAAATAAGGTTGGATGTTCTCAAAGCTGGTTTTGTCTTTCTGGGTGAGCATAATATTGAAATAATCAGGATAATATTCAAGGGAATGATGGTCTGGTATATAAGTACTCACCTAACAACTATATATATATATATATATATTCAGAAATATATATAATGTGTGAAGTAAGAGTGCATGGAAAGTACTGCTTTGAAAGCTTATTTATAAAAGACATTGAAATAAAAACGCTTGATGAAAAGCATGCCCTGGAAAACCTTAAAATTTCCAATTTGGGTGCCTATAATGAAACTTTAATTTATTCGATCTTTGGTGGCCCAGGTACTTGAATTTTTAGTTAGGGTCTACAGTAATGTGTCTTAAATTTGTTTTGTACAGTATTTTGAGAAACTCCAATGGAAATGAAGACATGAATTGAAAAGGTTTTTTTTTTTTTTTTGGCTTGATGTAGTGGTGCATGCCTGCAATTCCAACAATTCAAGAGGCTGAGGCAAGAGGATCACAAGTTTGAGGCCACTCTCAGCAATTTAGCAAGACCCTATCTCAAAAAAAATAGAAAAAGACTAGGTATTTAGCTCAATGGAGAGCACCCCTGTATTCAGTCCTTAATACCACAATCAATCAATCAATCAGTAGAAAAATTAGAAGAAGAAAAAGAGAAAGGATTTGCTTTTTTATTTTTGGTACTAGGGATTGCACCCAGGGACACTTTACCACTGAGCTATATCCCTATTCCTTTTTACTTTTATTTTGAGACAAGGCCTTGCTAGCTTGAAGAAGCTGTCCTCAAACTTATGATCATCATGCCTTAAGTTTCTGAGTCACTATTACAGGTGTGCATTGTTGCACATAACTCAAAAAAGGGTTTTGTTACTGCTCCCTCCTTTTTGCAACATTCTACTCTTGGGTACTTTTTCTCCCCAACCTCCAACCCTGCTTTCTTTATCTTCCTTGGCTTTTGTTCTACCTTCTGCTAATAGTCCCCAACCCAATCTTGATTTTTTGCCTTTCTCTTTTTTACCCTTTTTCAAAGAACATCTCTTCTGGATTTATCAATCATATGTTTACAGGTAGTTCTAGAAAGTAATCACAAATTTACCTTTTTTTTTTTTTTTGTACTAGAGATTGAACTCAGGGCCTTGTGCATGTAAGGCAAGCACTGTGCCAACTCAGCCCACAAGTTTATCTTTTTAATCTAAATTTTTTGAACCATTCTGTAGCTTTGATATTAACTTAGATTTAATGTGGACAATATTAAAAAATAGAATAGAATAGAAGATATCAGTGAAGCTTTTGAGGGTGAAGCTTTGTGAAGCTTGTGTTTAAAATGTATATTTATACACATACACATTACATTTCCATGCATTTTTTTAAACCTGTAATTGATAGTCCAAAAGTTCTTTGAACAATATTGTCTGCCTCTTCGTCTCTTAAACTGCAGTGTAACACTGTGAGCATTATCCTTTCTCCTGAACTCCTCTCATGTATCTCTTCCATCTTTACTCTGGACGTTTCCATTTGTATTACAAACTCAAAATCATCATTCAGTATTCTAATTTGTCATATTTCATATCATCATTTCCACCTAAATTTTTAGTATCTATTAATAAACTATCATCTGTCAACCAGATTAAAAACTTAGAATTTCCTTTAAAATAGCTTAAGCTTTCTTATGATTTCATCTCTGTATCCTAGCCTATCCTTTGGCTTTTGCTTGCAGAAAACCATGTAGGCAATCATAGTTACCCTCAGCTACCTTCCTGAAGACCAGCTTGTATATGCAATGTATGTTAACTATGGTTACCTTAAGCAAGATTGTAAAAGCTTTTAAGGACAAATATTCCCTACTCTGAATGATGCACACTTCTTTATTTTCCTCACTGTTGTCATAATTAGCCTTTTATCACACTGATATATATATATATATATATATATATATATATATATATAATTTTTAATTCAAGAAAAGCCACTCTCTGGGTTTTATACTTGCTAGTTTATAATGGCATAATCCCCAAGCTTTCTGTCTCTTAACATGACCTCATAATTTTCAATTGTCCTATTTGGTTTGTTTGGTTAATCAGGTCTCAAGTCCAACCTTGTTGATGCCTAGAACATGTAACAAATGCCTGCTTTTCTTTTCTTTTTTTGGTACTGGAGATTGAATCAGGGGCACTCAGCCACTGATTCACATCCCCAGTCCTATTTTGTATTTTGTTTAGAGACAGGGTCTCACTGATTTCACAATACCAAAATATTTGATATTGTGAAGGCTATTATAAATTATATTTCATAGTATAAGAAAAATAATGAAAGTATTTACTTAGTACCTCACTTTTGCTGAAAGCTAGTTTTGAACTCTCAATCCTCCTGGCTCAGGAGGATAAAAATTATATAATTTTTATCATTTGCCTGGGATAACAGGCATTCACCACTGCACCAGCAACCAGCATGTCTGGTTTTCTCACATCTGTAATTGTCTGCCTCAGTCACTAAGCCCAAGCAATGTTTTCAGATCCTGAAAACTCACTGAAAAAGCTTATCTTTCTGTTTTCTTTGGGCCACATTCTTTTCTTAAATCATCATCACCTTCATCTGGATTAATTTACTATACTTCTAATTGAGCTTCCTACCTCCATCTCTCCCCTCACACCAAACATCTTAACACCCTGTTTTATAGATATTAGTAAAACACTAGTCCTGCACTGCCATAGGAAAAAACTTCAGACTCCTTGATACATATAAGATAAAGTCAAAATAGTTTTCACCTAGGAAAAAAAGGGAAGGAGGCCTTAACATTTCCATTTTAATATTTCATTGCAAAATATACTTTGTATATCTGTTAAACATGACTTTTCATTTAGATCAAGTGGTTGTTCTAAATTAATTCCTTGCACTTTTAATTTCAAGTTTTCCTTTGCATGTATGAAAAGGGAAGCAATAACAGTTGATATATCTATCCATTTGAAGAATTTCAACAGTTAAATGATGCCAGGTGTCCATCAATATCATTGGATATTTGTAATAAAAAAAATCAATTCCAATGATGGTTCAAATTTCTCATCCTGTTTATGAAATCAAAATAAAGCATTTGGAAATTCATTGTGTCAGAGTTGAAATATTTGATATTGTGAAGGCTATTATAAATTATATTACACAGTATAAGAAAAATAATGAAAGTATTTGCTTTTGGTGATACTAATACTATCTACTTGTAGAACACAACATTATAAAAATGCTTTTAATAAGTTTAGAGACAGTGGAGAGAACTGTTTCTGGAATATGTTATCATGCACATGGTAATTTCTAATTACATTCCCTAAACTGCAGTATTCTACTAATAAAAATGAAATATACAGTTTAAAAATCCAAATGCTTTATATGTACATAAAATAAATGGCTTATAAATATTTACAAATAGGCTGATGTTTAATAAAATCAAAAATAATTTTATATCATGATGGTATATACTATCTCCTTGGATTTTAGAACTTTTGACACTTTGTAGAATTATTTTGTGGATCAACTCAGGTATCCTACTATGGTATTAAACGTTTTTGTAAAAATGTACTCTAGGGGCTGGGGTTGTGGCTCAGCAGTAGAGCACTTGCCTCACATGTGTGAGGCACTGGGTTCAATCCTCAACACCACATATAAAATAAATAAACAAAATAAAGAATTGTGCCCATCTACAACTAAAAAATTAATTTTTTTATTAGTTGTTCAAAACATTACAAAGCTCATGACATATCATCTTTCATACATTTGATTCAAGTGGGTAATGAACTCCCATTTTTACCCCAAATACAAATTGCAGAATCATCGGTTACACATCCACGTTTTTACATAATACCATATTAGTGACTGTTGTATTCTGCTACCTTTCCTATCCCCTACTATCCCCCCTCCCCTCCCTTCCCATCTTCCCTCTCTACCCCGTCTGCTGTAATTCAATTCTCTCCTTTGTTTTTTTCCCCTTTCCCCTCATAACCTCTTATATGTAATTTTGTGTAACAATGAGGGTCTCCTTCCATTTCCATGCAATTTCCCTTCTCTCTCCCTTTCCCTCTCACCACTTGTCTCTGTTTCCTCATGCTTTTCCTCCCTGCTCTATTCTTAGTTGCTCGCCTTATATCAAAGAAGACATTTGGCATTTTTTTTTTTTTTAGGGTTTGGCTAGCTTCACTTAGCATAATCTGCTCTAATGCCATCCATTTCCCTGCAAATGCCATGATTTTGTCATTTTTTAGTGCTGCATAATACTCCATTGTGTATAAATGCCACTTTTTTTTTTTTATCCATTCATCTATTGAAGGGCATCTAGGTTGGTTCCACAGTCTAGCTATTGTGAATTATGCTGCTATGAACATTGATGTGGCAGTATCCCTATAGTACGCTCTTTTAAGGTCTTCAGGGAATAGTCCGAGAAGGATGATAACTGGGTCAAATGGTGGTTCCATTCCCAGCTTTCCCAGGAATCTCCATACTGCTTTCCAAATTGGCCGCACCAATTTTAGTCCCACCAGCAATGTACAAGTGTACCCTTTTCCCCACATCCTCGCCAGCACTTATTGTTGCTTGACTTCATAATGGCTGCCAATCTTACTGGAGTGAGATGCTATCTTAGGGTGGTTTTGATTTGCATTTCTCTGACTGCTAGAGATGGTGAGCATTTTTTCATGTACTTGTTGATTGATTGTATATCCTCCTCTGAGAAGTGTCTGTTCAGGTCCTTGGCCCATTTGTTGATTGGTTATTTGTTATCTTATTGTTTAATTTTTTGAGTTCTTTGTATACTCTGGATATTAGGGCTCTATCTGAAGTGTGAGGAGTAAAAACTTGTTCCCAGGATGTACGCTCCCTATTTACCTCTCTCATTGTTTCTCTTGCTGAGAAAAAACCTTTTAATTTGAGTAAGTCCCATTTGTTGATTCTTGTTACTAACTCTTGGACTATGGGTGTCCTATTAAGGAATTTGGAGCCCGACCCCACTATATGTAGATCGGAGCCAACTTTTTCTTCTATCAGATGCAGAGTCTCTGATTTGATATCAAGCTCTTTGATCCATTTTGAGATAACTTTTGTGCATGGCGAGAGAAAGGGATTCAGCTTCATTTTGTTGCATATGGATTTCCAGTTTTCCCAGCACCATTTGTTGAAGATGCTATCCTTCCTCCATTGCATCCTTTTAGCCCCTTTATCAAATATAAGAAAGTTGTAATTTTGTGGATTGGTCTCTGTGTCCTCTATTCTGTACCATTGGTCCATCCGCCTGTTTTGGTACCAGTACCATGCTGTTTTTGTTACTATTGCTCTGTAGTACAGTTTGAAATCTGGTATTGCTATACCTCCAGATTCACACTTCTTGCTTAGAATTGCTTTTGCTATTCTGGGTCTTTTGTTTTTCCATATGAATTTCATGATTGCTTTATCTATTTCTACAAGAAATGTCGTTATGATTTTGATTGGCATTGCATTAAACCTATAGAGAACTTTGGGTAATATCTCCATTTTGATGATGTTAGTTCTGACTATCCATGAACAGGGTATATTTTTCCATCTTCTAAGATCTTCTTCTATTTCTCTCTTTAGGGTTCTGTAGTTTTCATTGTATAAATCTTTCACCAATTTTGTTAGGTTGATTCCCAAGTATTTTATTTTTTTTGAGGATATTGTGAATGGAGTGGTTTTCCTCATTTCCATTTCAGAAGTTTTGTTGCTGATATACAGGAATGCCTTTGATTTATGCATGTTGATTTTATACCCTGCCACTTTGCTGAATTCATTTATTAGCTCTAGTAGTTTCTTTGTAGACTCTTTGGGGTCTGTTAGATATAGTATCATATCATCCGCAAATAGTGATAATTTAAGTTCTTCTTTTACTATTTTTATGCCTTTAATTTCTTTTGTCTGTCTAATTGCTCTGGGTAGTATTTCAAGAACTAAATTGAATAGAAGTGGTGAGAGAGGGCATCCCTGTCTTGTTCCAGATTTTAGAGGGAATGCCTTCAGTTTTTCTCCATTTAGAATGATGCTAGCCTGAGGCTTAGCATATATAGCTTTTACAATGTTGAGGTAAGTTCCTGTTATCCCTAGTTTTTCTAGTGTTTTGAACATAAAGGGATGCTGTACTTTGTAGAATGCTTTTTCTGCATCTATCGAGATGATCATATGGTTCTTTAAATCTATTGATGTGGTGAATAACATTTATTGATTTCTGTATATTGAGCTAGCCTTGCATCCCAGGGATGAATCCTACTTGATCATGGTGCACAATTTTTTTGATATGCTTTTGTATTCGATTCGCCAGGATTTTATTGAGGATTTTTGCATCTATGTTCATTAGATATATTGGTTTGTACTTTTCTTTCTTTGAAGTTTCTTTGTCTTATTTCGGGATCAGGGTGATGTTAGCCTCACAGAATGAATTTGGAAGAGCTCCTTCTTTTTCTATTTCTTGAAATAGCTTGAAAAGTATTGGTATTAATTCTTCTTTGAAGGTTTTGTAAAACTCCGCTGTATACCCATCCGGTCCAGGGCTTTTCTTGGTTGGTAGTCTTTTGATGGCTTCTTCTATTTCCTCCTTTGTTATTGGTCTGTTTACATTGTGTGTGTCTTCCTGACTCAATCTGGGCAGATCATATGACTTAAGAAATTTATCGATATCTTCACTAGCTTCTATTTTATTGGAAAATATAGTTTCAAAATACTTTCTAATTATCTTCTGTATTTCTGTAGTGTCTGTTGTGATATTGCCTTTTTCATCCCGTATGTTAGTAATTTGAGTTCTCTCTCTTCTTCTCTTCCTTAGCATGGCTAAGGATCTGTCGATCTTATTTATTTTTTCGAAGAACCAACTTTTAGTTTTATCAATTTTTTCAATGTTTTTTTTTTTTTTGGTTCAATTTCGTTGATTTCCCCTCTGATTTTAATTATTTCTTGTCTCCTACCACATTTGCTGTTGTTTTGCTCTTCCTTTTCTAGGGTTTTGAGATGAAGTGTGAGTTCATTTATTTTTTGGTTTTTTCTTTTTTTGAGGAATGAACTCCAGGCAATGAATTTCCCTCTTAAAACTGCTTTCATTGTGTGCCATAGATTCCAATATGTTGTGTCTGTATTGTCTTTTATCTCTAAGAATTTTTTGGTTTCCTCCTTTATGTCTTCTGTAACCATCATTCAGTAACATACTGTTCATTTTCCAGGTGATGCAGGATTTTTCCTTCCTTCTTTTATCATTGATTTCCAGTTTCATTCCATTATGATCAGATAAGATGCATGGTATTATCTCCACACCTTTATATTTACTAAGAGTTGCCCTATGGCATAATATCCACTTGATGATGGTTAATATATTCTATATATGTCGGTTAAGTCTAGGTTATTGATTGTGTTATTGAGTTCTATAGTTTCTTTATTCAGCTTTTGTCTGGAGGATCTGTCTAATGGATGGAGCGGTGTGTTGAAGTCACCCATAATTATTGTGTTGTGGTCTATTTGAGTCTTGAAGTTGAGGAGAGTTTGTTTTATGAACGTTGCTGCACCATTGTTTGGTGCATACATATTGATAATTGTTATGTCTTGTTGGTGAATGGTTCCTATTAACAATATATAGTGTCCTTCATTATCCCTTTTGATTAACTTATGTTTGGAGTTGATTTTATTTGATATGAGTATGGCCACTCCTGCTTGCTTCTGAGGATCATGTGAGTGGTATGATTTTTCCCAACCTTTCACCTTCAGCCTGTGTATGTCTTTTCCTATCATATGAGTCTCCTGAAGGCAGCATATTGTTGGATCTGTTTTTTTTTTTTTTAATCCAGGTTACTAGCCTATGTCTCTTGATTGGTGAATTTAAGCCATTAACATTTAGGGTTACTATTGATGTATGCTTTGTACTTCCAGTCATGCTTATTTATTTATTTATTTTAATTTGGCTAGTTTTTGTCTTTGGTTATTTTTCTCCCCCTTTACTGAGATACTTCTCACTGTTAGTTTTGGGTGCTGTTTTTCAATTCCTCTTCTTGTAGTATTTTGCTCAAAATGCCTTGCAGTGCTGGTTTTCTGGCTGCGAATTCTTTTAACTTTTGTTTATCGTGAAATATTTTAATTTCATTTTCAAATCTGAAGCTTAATTTTGCTGGATACAGTATTCTTGGTTGGATTCCATTATTTTTCAGCGCTTGAAATACGTTGTTCCAGGATCTTCTCGCTTTCAAAGTCTGTGATGAAAAATCAGCCGTTAACCTAATTGGTTTATCCCTGAATGTAATCTGCCTCCTTTCTCTTATAGCATTTAATATTCTCTCCTTGTTCTGTATGTTGGATATCTTCATAATTATGTGTCTTGGTGTTGGTCTATTATGGTTTTGGATGTTTGGGGTCCTGTAGGCTTCCAGGATTTGGCAATCCATTCCATCTTTCATATCTGGGAAGTTTTCTAAGATTATTTCATTCAACAGATTGTTCATTCCTTTGGTTTGAACCTCTATACCTTCTTCTATCCCAATGACTCTCAAGTTTGGTTTTTTTATGACCTCCCATATCTCTTGCATGGATTGCTCGTGATTTTTTAACATACTTTCTGCGTTGACTATATTCTTTTCGAGTTGATAAACTCTGTCTTCATTATCTGATGTTCTGACTTCTATTTGATCTAGTCTATATGTAATATTCTCGTTTGAGTTTTTAATTTGTTTTATGGTGTCCTGCATTTCTAGGATTACTGTTTGATTATTTTTTTAAATCTCTATCTCCTGGTAGAGTTCCTTCTTTGCAATTTGAATTTGCTTATGCAATTCGTTTTCAAAGTATTCTTTCATTGTTTCGACTTGCAGTCTAATGACTTCTCTAAGATTCCATTCCATCTGAGTCAAGTATGCCTTGAGTTCTTTCTCTGTCCATTTTTCTGATGCCTCTAGGTTCTCTTGTAGATTTAAGTTGTCCTGCATTGTTTGTAATCCTTTTTCCCTTGTTTTTTCATGTTGTTCACATTACTTTCCAACTCTGTTTAACTGCTGTTTTTCTGTTTTCTCCTATTAATTTGTTTTGGTTTTGTATATCTCTGTGGTCTCTCCTTTGTGGTGGGAGACTATGCCTAGAAATGTTGGGTTTTATTGTACTTTAAAGCTGATTCATTCAATTCATAAAAGGCTTCTGGATTCTGTATGCATATAGTGATTTGTTGTTTGGTCTTAGGACTTTATGTTTAGGTTATGTGCTATGATGGTATGAGGGTTAGTATGTCTTAGCTACTTTGGAAGATTGCTCTACTGAAGGAGATATTAACAGGCGATTGGATCAGGGTGTTTGGTAATAGCTAGGTATTTAGGAGTCCTATAGACAGCCTCGAAACATTCACCTATTTGCATTTAGACAATTACACTTAATGGAAGACGTAATGCTTGGGATGAAAGTTGGGGGGTAGGGGAAGGAAGGTGCTCTTAAAAAGAAAGAAGGAGAGAGAGATAGATAGAATAGAGGAGAATGGAAACAATAATAAAACTTGAAAAGGGAAAGAAAAAAGAAGGAAAAGGGGAGAAAAAAACTAATAAAATAGAAATATAAGAAAAAAATGAAATCTTAGAGATCCATTTTCTTCTCTTCCAATAGGTGGAGCTGTGCCCTCCGAGCCGAGCTTCTGCCCTCTATGTGCCGACAGCAATCCCTGTAAGGCAGCTCCTGGGAGTCTCTCAATCCTGTTAGTCCAGAGCCGTTTCACTTCTCCGGCCCCTCCCCCCCTTCCTCCTGCCAGCCAGCCAGCCAGGTCCTGCTCACCTGAGGCAGTTCCCCAAGGATCTGGTTACACTTGCAGCCCCACTGAGTGCCCTATTTCCCAAACGACTGATCACTCTCTCTGTCATTCATCTAAGCCCCAGTGCTGTGGAGCAGTGATCTGGGAGCCGACAGTTTAATTGTTCCGGACCCCTTTGGTGGGCATGCCCTTGGAAACTGTCAGCTAAGACCTTGGGTTTTGCAGCTGGTGTTAGGGGAGTTGGGGATCGAGAATCCCCACTGCTTCCCTCGGCCCCTACAGTCTCGGCTACTCCGCTGGCGGTAGGAGGAGTTGGGGGTCGGGAGTGCCCTCTGCTTCCCTCCGCCCCTACAGTCACGCCCATGCCGCTGGTGGTAGGGGGAGTTGGGGGTCGGGAGTCCCCTCTTCTTCCCTCGTCCCCTACAGTCACACCCACGGAGACATTTTTGAGGTTTCCCGGATGTTTGTATCTGGTGGGGGTTGGAGTCACACACCTGCTAAAGCAGATTCCGCTGGGAAGGAATCTCGTCGGCTGAACTCTGGTGACGTCACCTCTCTGCTATGGTGGGCCCCAAGCTCCTTGCCTGAGTGTCCGAAGGGAGGGGTGGGACTGGCCTGTCTCTGGTCTGACCCAATCTTGGTTGGTTTCAGTTCCCGGTTCTCTATTTCATGAAGGCTTGGGTAGAGACCTCTTCATAGGGTCCCTGCACCGCACCTGTTGAGCCGCCTTGGTGGTTGGTTGCTGCGTGGTGGCGGCTGGTTGCTGAGCCTCGCGGCAGCGGGTGGAGGGTCTGGATCTCCGCACCGCGTGGCAGAGATTCACTCGTCTGGGGCAAACTGTCACCTCCAATAATCCTACTAATTCCCAGCAGGTCTCACTTCAGCGGGATTTTGCTAGAAGTTTCTCAGCCGGTAGAATCTAAGCGTATTAATGCATCTCTCTGACCCCGTTATTGAGGAGGTACTGAAAGCGCTGCCTCCCCGCCCGACGCCATGTTGGGCCCCCCCAAAATTAATTAATTAATTAAAAATTTCGGGCTGGGGATGTGGCTCAAGCGGTAGCGCGCTCGCCTGGCATGCGTGCGGCCCAGGTTCGATCCTCAGCACCACATACCAACAAAGATGTTGTGTCTGCCGAGAACTAAAAAATAAATATTAAAAAAAAAAAAAAATAAAAAAAAAAAAAATTTCCTCTAAATTTTGGCTCCAGTTTCTTCAGAATCCACTAGAAATATTTAACTGAAGCATTCAATAAATGGAGAATAGGACTTCCAATTTATGTGAAGATTTTAGATAATTGTAAATGTTGAAAATAAAACTTGCCACCTGGAAGATACTGCTAAGTATCTCATTACATCAATGGGAGAATTGAACAGATTAAATGATAAAAGTTCGAATCATATGCCCTAGTTAAATATGAAATTCCATAGTTTCCTTTTCAATATCTAGCCTTCTGGGGAAAATATTTTGAAGGAGCTGATATTGTTTATTAATATTCTGGCCCATAATTATGGTAAAATGTAAAAGCTTACAATTTTGCACCACTTAAATTTAGAAAAAACACTCAAAATAACCATAAATATTTATTTGATGAGTTTCATCTTTTTAAATTATTGGTGAAAAATGTCTGCACGGAGGCAAAAATACTATTTTTAAAAATATTTCATAGTAAAACTTAACATTGAGACTATTCTTGATCTAACAAAAGTTTCTTTGAACTTCATAAATTTATCAGACATCTTTGCACCTAAAGGAGAATATTTCCCAATTTAAAATGTTATTTATGTAAAAGAGTCATTTGAAGGTATTGATAGTTAAAAAAAAAAAAACTTGCTAGCCATAAAATAGTCATATAAAAATTTATTCTTCAGAAAACTATCTGTGAATGACACATAGTGGACAAATTGATTAAAATATGTGAAAATGCATCAAGAATCATCTGTTCATGGGCTAGGGTTGTGGCTCAGAGGTAGAGCGCTCACCTACCATGTGTGAGGCAGTAGGTTCCATCCTCAGCACCACATAAAAAAATAAATAAGTAAACATATTGTGTCCACCTATAACTAAACAATAAATATTTAAAAAACCATCTGTTCATAAAACTTTATACAAATAATAGAGTTTTTGCTTTACTAAGCAAAAGAATTTTCTTGAAAAAAGTTTATTTAAAACAGTCCTTAATATATTTATTGTATATGGCCTCAAATTTACCAAAACCACTTCTCTGATTTTATTATATGTAAATATGCATTTCAAAAATTATATAATTTTTATCATTTGCTTACCCTTTTTAAGCTAAAAAATTGCCTGGTTTGAATGATAAATTATATAGTCCTTTTTTGTGTATATGTTTCTTCCCTTTTTTCAAAATTCCCTTTGCCTTTTCCAAATGCTTGCTGGATGTTTAGACCTAACTATACTTCTTGTATTTCAAATTTTTCTATTCTAAAGTTAACACCCTACCCAAGTATTCGTTAGCAGATAAATTGATAAATAAAATGTGGTTCATGTATACAAGAGAATATTCTTCAACCAGAAAAGAAAGAAATTCCATTATTCAAGACAACATTGATGAAACTGGAAGACATTAGGCTAAGTAAAATAATCTATACACCAAAAGACAAATGTCACATGTTCTTACTTTTACATGGAATCTAAAATAATTGAAGTCATAGACAGTAGATAGTTAGTACCATGGGGTGGGGGCAATAGGAGATGTTAGTCAAAAGTATAAAGTTTCACTTAGAAGGAATAAATAGTAAGTATTTAAGGTGAGGGGTATGATTCATTCATTCTACACTGTATACATATATTACAACATCACTTTATACTCTATAAATATATATGATTATAATTTTTCAAGCAAAAAATATAAATGTAAAAATAGAAGATAGAATGTTTACACTCTCCTGTTAGAAACCACTTCTGTGATTTTTCTCTTTCTCATGTGAGTATAACTTTATTCCCAGTCACTTAGACTTAAAATCTTGTTATAAACACTGATTTCTTTTTCTATTTTATAAAGATCATGATTTAGAAGTTAGGGTATGTGTTAGAAGGTAATGATACCCAAAATAGGGAGACCTTTTAGGACACTGCTGCACTGATGTAGAAGATGGTGTTTAAACATACACAGGGGTAGGTAGTAGGAGGAAATGGATGGATGTGAAAGACATAGCTGTGGGGTTGATGAGAGAATATTGGATTTTAAGAGATGCCTATCACATTTCTGACAGGAATATCTAGGTTGATGTTGGAGCTATTAATTATCATATGGTTGTCAAGAGAATGAAGAAGTTTCAAAGAGAATAAAATTGAGGCATATTAAATTTGAGGAACTGTGGGATTTGCCCAGCATATAGTCAGAACAATAACTCTAGCAGACAGATTGTAACAGTCAATGTGGATATAGGAGAAATCATCCAGTTAGAGCATAAAGGGAAATATAAGGAAAGGAAGCTGGTTAAAGAAATTGAGGTAGGGTTTCCAAAATGGAGTTAAGGGAGAAGCAGAGCCAATGGATTGACCCTTGGGGAACGAATAGATAGGCCTAGGAACAACTTATAGCAGGCTGGAGGGAAGATAGCCTTTGTACATTTGTGAGATTTTAACAACTTTAGAAAGAGTTTGGGTCTAGTTTAAAATGTTCTCAAAAATATTTTACAGTTTGAAACTTTTAGATATGTTTAATAAATTAAATTCCAAAGAGCTAATAGTCCTCAATATGGCTTGCATAATAACTTTTATTCTAATATTTCTCTACAAACTTAGTATCATTATTCATCTTTACTTGGGAATTTCTTGAAATTCTACAATTTATATTTAAGGGCATGTTGGTAGTATAGAGTGGACTCTTTGGTATCTTGTCAAGAATGTAAGCTTTATTGTACTTAACAAATAAAACTTTTCTAGAAATCTGACTTCTAATTTTTAAAATGTCATTCTTTAATCCTGTTTCTCAGTGGTGTCTGAGAAACATATGATTATAATTTGTGTAAGTAAATTTTTTTGCTACTTCATATTTTGACTTGTTACTTTTAAAAATTATATGGAGAATGTATTCTTGGAGTTGGGGTTGTGGCCCAGTGGTATAGTGCTTGCATAGCATGCATGAGGCACTGGTTTTGATTCTCAGCACCACAGTATAAATAAATTAAAAAAGGTCCATCAACAACTAAAAAATTTTAAAAAAGAATGTATTCTGTATCTTTTAAACTTTAGTAAGTAAAAAACCTAATTTTTCCTCCTATAATTAATACCTATACATTATCTTTCATGTGTTCATTTTGATGTTTTAGTTTTGGTATGTGATTCATCTTTTAGTAGATAAATGCTAGGTTCTTTCATCACAATTACAATCATTGGTCTGATAATCCTGTGAGTCAATCTACACAACACAAGTAGCTCATATCAAACTCCTGGCAGGTTTAGTTAAAATTAAAATGCATGCTCAACTGTAGAGATTGTCAAGTGTGGAAATAATATTTGTCCAGCTGGACAGCTTTCTTTTGTAGTTGCTAAATGAAAGTTGAGATTCTGTCTGCTCCTTGAAAGCTTCTGTGTCATGAAGGTAATTTGGACTGTTTGTGGTTTGACAGGGATTATTAAAATCAGATGAAGTGAAGGGAAGCAAGTGTGAGAAAGCAAAATTGACACTGACACTCTCTATTATTTGCAGCTTGGATCATGATGACTATGTTGATATGATAGATTCACTGTTGAGATATGTTAAGCAGCAAATAAAGTAAAAAGCAAGTATAGTGATGGATTTTTTGATTTAACATGAAGAAATTGATTATTTACTTTCACTGTTGCTTTTTAAATTGATTTTCAAGTCATTTCATATGAATTTTTTTAACTACTAACAAATTTTCCTTTTATTAACTAAAAAATTAAAAAGCATATTGCAAAGTACATATGACAAAAGATTTCTTAAATATTAAAGAAATAAATCACATGATTAAAAATCATGGAATTTTAAAAGTAAGAGTCCTTAAAGATTATTTTAATCTCATTTCCCTTTTTTCTAGATGGAAACAGAATTTTTAGGTATCACATTTAAATTTTATTTGATTAGCTTAAATATTAAATCCTGATTTTTCACCACAGCATAGTTTCTTATCTTTTCAAAATATTTTTTAAAAAATGGTTTAAATTATTTTTAAAAAGGCACTCAAAAATGGTTTAAGCCACAATTGTAGATAACTTTTTTCCTTAAAGATAATACTGTTATAATGGTTATGTGTTGCCTTTAAATAGTATTGTTTACATGATGGAGTAAATATCTCCACAAATAAAATATTCTACTGAAAGCATTCTTAGTGAATAGCTGGGTGACTGTTTCAATCAAGGATATCAATCAAGGACAGTCACAATAGAAAAATATAATTAAATATGAAGAACTATATGTATAAACAAGAAGAGCCTAGAATTGTGCTATGCATTGTGGAAAAGCCTCAGTATTATTTCAGCAGAGTAGTGAAATAACCAGATTTAGTTTGTAAAATGAGAAGTCAAGTGCCCATATGCAAGGCACACAACACGTGGATGTCCTACAGTTTAGTTCATTTAATTCTGATATTGATTGCCTGTAGTTAATGCATACCCCCACAAGGCTGCATTCACTTCATATGCAGACACAACTGGTTTTCCCATATGCCCTGTTATTATATGATTTCCCAGCTAAGAATAATATCTACATTTCTAATATGTTGCACTGAACCTAGTGGAGTGCATATTCAAGGATTCTTACAACTCACTCTTGGGCTGGATAATTCATTAGAATGACTCACAGAATTCAGGAAACACTGTACTTATAGGTATGCATATCAGAAAATATATAACTGAGGGATAGTCAACTGGAAGATAAAGACAAAGCAAGGATGGGGACCATGGCAGCAAGTCTCCATATGTTCCCTGGATGTGCCACCCTCTCAAGACATGAGTGGATTGAACATCCTGGAAGCTCCCTGAATCATCTTGTTTGAGTTTTTAATTGAAGTTTATAATGTACTCATGATTGATTAAATCATCAGCCATTAGTAACTGGGCTCAGTTTTAAACCTACAACCTGCTACTTAGGTGATTGATTCCTCTGGTGACCAGTTCCCATCCTGAAGCCTTTTAGGGACCCACCAAGAGTCATATTTCAGCATAAATTCAGACATAAATAATAAAAGACATATCACTCAGGAAATTACAAAGGTTTTTTGAGCTCTATACTCGAGAGAGCAGAACAAAACCTAAATATGTGTGTGTGTATATACACATTATCATACCACAAGATATGATCCTTAGAAACCACATAGGATGTGTTTCTTTCTTTTTTTTTTTTTTTCCTGGTACCAGGGATTGAACTAAGGGGCACTCAACCACTGAACAACAATATCCCCAGCCCTGTTTTGTATTTTATTTAAAGACAGAGTCTCAGTGAGTTGCTTTGCTTTTTCTGAGGCTAGCTTTGAACTCATGATCCTCCTGCCTCAGCCTCCTGAGCTGCTGGGATTACAGGCATGCACCATTGCGCCCAGCTCTTCCATTTTTTTCAGCAAGAAATAATGTTCAGACTTGGAACACTGTAGCTGACAGAAGGAAAAGTAAACTTGAATTATTCACTAACCATTTTAGATATTTGGGAGAGCTTGGGCACAAGTCTGTAATCCCAGCAGCTAGGGAGGCTGAGGCCAGACTCAGCAACTAAGCAAGGTCCTAAGAAACTTAATGAGACCCTGACTCAAAATAAAAAAATTAAAAGGGCTGGGGATATGCCTCAGTGGTTAAGCACCCCTGGGTGCAATCTCTAGTACCAAAGAAAGATATCTGGGAGACTAGGGTCAAAGAACTTTTTGACCCTTTAAGATGGGGATCAGCCAACTTTTTCTATTATAAAGGACCAGATAGTAAATATTTTAGGATTTGTGAGTCACATATGTACTCTCCTTTTTTGTTTTTGCTTTTTTGTTTTATTTTGTTTTGTTTTATAACACATTAGAAATATAGAAATCATTCTTAGGTCATACAGAAACAGGTTCTACCACAGTTTACAAATACCTGCTCTAAGATACAAGGGCAAAAGACAAAGAGATAGTTGGTTAGCCTATAGTGTCAGAGGAAAAAAACAGTTTAAATAAAAGATTTTGAATTAAGTTTTAGACATGTGCAATTATCTAGTAATTGCTTGGAAATGTGTGTTGGGGTAGAGATCTAGACCTAAAGAGCATAGTAACGACAGATGAAGAACTTACCCACAAAAGCACACAGAATATATGAGGATCATGAAGTCTGACATGAAATGAACAAGAAGAGAAGGAAGTGCCATAGAAGAGGCACTGTTACCAGGGTAGGCACCTCTGGAATGAAGAGGCTTATGACCTATTTCAAAGTAAGATAAGAGAATTCTTTTATGGCCTACTTCAGGGGAGAAGGAAGGTTTGAGAGACCTTTCTGCTTCAGTTGTTTTCCTAAGAGCTAAGGGCATATTCGGGAGGCATGTCCTTAACCTCATCATAAGTCTAGAGAGAATATCTGTGGTGAATATCAATATTTAATGGCAGAGATGAAAGAGAAGACAATTAAGATGATTATTAATGTAATAAAAACCACTCTGGTTAATTTAAGGCAAATAGAAGAAGAGCAATTGTTGGGCAATGGTGCCCAAACGGATTTATTTTTTGTGTCTCACCAAATCAACACAAAGCTATATAATCATTCATTCAGAGGAAAGGAACTGTGTGGCTTCAGTGGCCTCAGCCACCAAAATCCACAGTACATGTATCTTCTCTTAGGAGGCTGAAATTAACTTGATTGGTCTATTGTCAGTGATTCCCTGCCCTTGCCTTTGGTCCCATCCTCAAAATTCATTTAGACGATCTAACATCATCAGATGGTGTAACTCTCAAGCAATTAGTTATAACCAGAAAAGCTAGGTCCTATAACACAAAAATATGTTTTCATTTTATATGCACATGTTGTGTATCAAAGTTAAAAAAAAAAAAAAAAACATGTTGTGAGCTGACCAGCTACCCAGTTTTATCTCTTACCAGGAGCCTGTGAGAAAATGGTGTGAGACAAGAAGAGAACTAGAAATACTGTCAAGACAGGAGACAATTTCAAGGAATGAGTTCCTGCCACTAGACTATGTATGATATAATAGGAGCTGAAAAATATTTTGTCAGTTTCATTTTAAGGGTTTAGGCAGAAACCTGATTTTCTGGACTGATAATCAGTAATAATATTGGATTAGGATATATAGACTGCTATTTTGAGAAACTAGAATATGAAGGGAAGGGAGGAGATGGTCCCAGAGAGGCTCTGGCTGTTGTTTCTAAAAGGTAAGAATCTTGAACATGTTTAGAATCAGTTGAAAGGAATATTGATACAAGATTAGTGACAATTTGTGAAGCGAAACCTTGGAAGTCATAAAAGGGTATTGCCAAGGTTAGATTTTAATCATTAAGTTAGTGTTAAGCTAGTTAATATTACCAATAGTTTAATATTACCATACTAAAAGACTAGCTAATTAATAGTATTAGCATTTTAAGAGAACTTCTTATACTCTTGGAATGTATTTTAAGAATCCTAAATTTATTAGAAGGAACTCATTTTGATAGAAAGTATGTCCTACATTCAAAGTACTATCTATTTATTGAAATAGAATTTCTTAAAAATGCATTTGGCATGTCATAGCTATGTTTGTGATTATTCTCAGTCAATGCATAATATGCTGCCTTTTTAAAAGTGCTCCATAACTTTCTACCAATGCACATAAATTTGTTCCCTAAATTGATGAGGTTTTACTATGCTTAAAAATTCATTAGTTAATCATTAACCTTATGGCTGGTGACATTATTTAGTTCCAATCTCAAAATATATAATAATTTTGCATCTTTGAAATCATGTGAAATGTATGAGTGCCAAGTCATAAAAGAATGATAAAATAAAATTTATTTTCACATTATCTTGGTTTCACTGTTCTATTAAAGCAGAGATGGCTAGGATTGCATATTGAAGATTATAAAGGGTTATTAAAATGAAGATATTTTCTAAAAAGAGAATTGCATTGAAAAGTAAGCATTGTCATATTTGGCGAGAAAATCATATGACAATTAATTCTGTTTGCTTGTCAAGCTACAATAGTATATTCTGACTGATCCTGTCAATTTCTACTTCATATGCACACATATATAAATCATTAATAGAGGAGTTACATTTTAAAAAGGTGACTTTTAATAGCTGTAGTATGTTAATATATTATCAAATTTATATTGATATTATAAGCCATATAATAATAGTAATCAGAAGTTACATACTTATTAGCAAAAAGCATAGCAGTCTATGAAGGAAAATCTATTATATGGATGAGAGTTGAGAATATAAATTGAATAGAAAAACACATTCTTTGTTTCCTAACATGATACCTCAACATATATTTTAAATTACTATCAACAAATTGAGTTCCATTTGAATCTTTTTTCCTGTCTTTTGGGGAAGCTAAAACATTAAAATTTCAATGCCCAAGTAATTAATGAAAAGAAAGATTTCTGGCAATTTTATACTATCAGAGAAGTAGATCTACCCTTTAAAAAAAGATATTTTTATCTTGCTTTGTTTGGGATTATTTTTCTTTGCAATTATGTAGGTTTTATAATAAAGGATATTTATGATGGTTCTAGTGAATGCTGTCAAATGTATGTGGCAAAAGACAAATTAACATTTATTAGAAGTGAAATAATAATTCTTAAGTGTAAGTCTATCCTGAGAGGTAGTTGTTTATAGCATTGTGATTAAGGTTAACATTTGTAGTCTGAATCTTAACCGTGTCACTTCTGATCTAAGTGACCATGAGCAAGTCATGAACCTTTCTGTGCCTCAGTTTCTACATCTTTAAGTGCCTCAGTTTCTACATCTTTAATATAGAGATTATAATAATGCCTATCCCTTAGCATTACCTTAAGAATTAAATGAGTTCATTTAACATAAAATACTTAGAACAATGCCTGGGCTAGCTGTTGTTATCATTAATCTTGTTGTTTAACCATCATAACTTTAATTCATGTCTCTAAGAATGAACTCACTGAATTAAAATTTTCATGATTTTTTAAAATCAAATTTTGATTAATGTAATGTTAGTAGGACTCTGTGAATGATATAGGAGAAATATTTGTGACTAGATATGGATGGAAAAGTAAAAATAGCCTCGCCAAAAGAAAAGGCTGGTCCAGGTGTAAGAATGATAGCCTGAGCAAAATTTGTATTTATTTTGCTATTTTATCAAACCAGCGGTCCAAAGCATATTCAGCAATATGAAGAATGATAGAAATGATATAAGAATACAAAGAATAATAGATCAAGGATACCTGATGGCTTCTGTAGATCTGATTTCTTTTCCTTGTGAAGGCATGAGTCACTTGACCTCAGACATCTTTTGTTGAGTAAAGAGTGCCCAGTCAAGAGTTCAGACACATGGGACAGCTGTTTTTTAGAATATTTTAGGGAGCCTGAAGATTGGCATTTGTATAAAAAGTAAAATATAAAAAGTTGGCATTTGTATAAAATAATAACTTGCTGCCTCATATTTCTTCTTTTCACATATTATTTCTTGCTAAGCTATAGATTCTTCTTTAGTTTTCTATGTGACAGGCCTGGGTAAGGGAAAAGAGAAACTTAAAAATGGTTATGTAGCCAGGCATGGTGGTGTGCCTTGACTTTCAGCCATTTGGGAGACTGAGGCCGAAGGATAGCTTGAACCCAGGGCTTTGAGACCAACCTGAGCAATATGGTGAGACTCCCATCTCAAAAAGAAAAAAAAGGATAGGGGATTCTGTGAAAAATAATGGTATCAATAAACAAAATAGTCTCCTCCATTGAGAGCTGATTTGAATTAGGCAAAAATTGGGCGTTCTCCCACCATTTCTTACAGAATATAATGAATTTATAGCTTGAAGAAACCATAGGGCCTAATAATTCTGTTCACCTCATTCTATAAATGAGGAACATGAGCTGCCTTCTTGCAGAGAGACTGACTTACCCAACCTCTACATAGAGATTCAGAACCAGGATCAAGACTCAAATCTGATTTTTGGAATCAGTGGCATTTAGAGTTAAATGTGTTTTTTTATAGTGCAACATTGAAATTTGTTCAGTGTATATGGAACATATAGTTATTTTTAATTAGTTAGAATACACTATTACTTTATTGTGCTCATTAACAGTGTTTATTCTGTTTTAGACACTGATATTGAATGGTAGGACTTTATGTGATCCAGAGGAGATGGACACATTAATTTCACAGTGTGTCAACAGATTTCAGAAGGCATGTAAACCTCCTTCCTGGGATTTTGTACAGAAAAGAAATTATGTGGTCCTAATATTTCTCCTTTTCATACTTAATTTTAGTGTAAATTACATCCAAGTGTTTTTTCTTCCTTCTTTCACTCTTTTAAAGCACATATTGGTTTGCCAATATAGAATAATGGCATTCTGAAGTTTTATTGTTGAAGAGACAAAGAGAAATGCAAAATAAGGATTCTGACCATTTTATGAATCTAAATAAAGAAAGAGTATAAGATAGGCATTATATTAAAATATAGCAAAGGGCAACTGAGATTTCAAAATTAATTTTGTGGGATTTCCTTTGATTACATACAGGCCTTGAACCTTCATTTTCTTGCCTCAGCTTCTCATCAGGTTTTTTCTTATTCTATCACAAAGTATCTGTGATACTTTGGCTTTTTAGGTGGGTATGTTTTATTGTAATATTTTCTGGCAGTGTTTAGAATACATTCATATTTTCTTACAGTTGCTATTATTGGGAATTTATAACTCAATGGTTATAATTTGCCAAGGATTGAAATTTAATCCACATATGTTTGACTTAGATATAATTCTTCAAGCTTAACTCTAATCATTTTAAAAGGCAATGATTCATATTAGATTAGCAGTTAATATTTGTTTAAAATATTATGCGCTTTTTTAATCTTATAAAAAATGATCAGAAACAAAGCAATATTGTGGAATGACAATTTAATAGTTATTATACTTTGAACAATTATGACTTTAATTTTTGATTTATTTTTTTTAAAGAGAGAGAGAGAAATTTAATATTTTATTTTATTTTATTTTATTTAGTTTTCGGCAGACACAACATCTTTATTTGTATGTGGTGCTGAGGATTGAACCCTGGCCGCACGCATGCCAGGCTAGCGCGCTACCGCTTGAACCACATCCCCAGCCCTTGATTGATTATTGATTAGGATGAGGTTTTTTATATCAAATTATGATTACCTTCCTGATGACAAATCAATAGTTCCAAGTACAGGAACCAAACAGAATATAAAGCTATATCTTAACCTATAGCCTTACATGCTTTCACATTTTCCCCCTAAATATTTAAAAAAGTAGTTTCACTGTTGTGAAATACCACTGAAGAATTGCCAAACCACATTTTGTCCCTCATTAATTTACTTTACTGTCATTGAGGACATAGTTATGTTTTATTTATCAGATAATAGTGATTGATTGGTGCCTAGACCCCAGGCCCACTTTAGTGCACTGCAATCCTCATGTGAAGACTTCCATATTTAAACATTAGAATAATCTACATTCAGCCCTCCCTGCTTTATTTCTCACAATGGTCCTCTGCATCCCTATCCACTCAAGCTAATTTTCCCATCATGTTAATTCTATTTTACACATCAGGTTTTCCTTTTTCTTTTCTTCCTTGTTCCCCCATCTTCCCCCTCTCTCTTGTTTGTTTGTTGTTTGGTCCCAGAGATTAAACCCAAGGATACTTTACTACTAAGATATTGCCCCAACTCTTTTTATTTTTTATTTTGAGACACAGTCTCACTAAGTTGCTTAGGGCCTTGCTAAATTGCTGAGGCTGGCCTTGAACTTTCAATTTCCTTGCCTCAGCTTCTCATCAGTTTTTTTCTTATTCTATCACAAAGTACCTTAATCTTGCTGCCTTAAGGTAACTGTGGCCTTTTTTTTTGGGGGGGGGGTCCTTTATCACCTTTAAACCTTATATAGACGTGGAAGCATCACAAATCTAGGCAGCTTACATGACCACTCTAAACCATTTTCATTCTAATACCTTATTATTCTTATCAAATGGCATTCTCCTTGTTGATTCTTTGTATTAATTGATTATTTTTCATACTGAGGTTAGATAGAAAAACATTACAACCATGTACACAGACAATCCTTAACAAGCTGGGGTATAGTTCAGTTGGTAGAATGCTTGCCTTGCACAAAAGAAAGAATGAGAGAGAGAGAGAAAGAAAGAGGAATTCTTAAAAACCACATCACCCTCATCTTAATTCCTAGTGAAAAAACATGCAATGAAGTGTTTTTGAACACCTCAAAGAACCAGAGCATTCATTGACAGCTACCTATATGCTTGTTATATGCAACTGTTTTCTTAAAATTTTTTTAGTCATTTTCTATGACAAGTTTTGGGAACATTTCTTCTGACAATCTTTATACATCTTGAAAACACTGGATGTTGCACCTTGAAGAACCGGCAATGGGCCAACACCCTGCAGCCATAATGTCTTTCCTCTTTAGCAGCTGCATGGAAAAACAAGTATAGGTAAAAAAATTTTAGGTGACCTCTTCACATCTTTAATAATTCCTTAAATATTAGTTAGTTTGATCATTAATTTATCTGGAATATCTTGCCTGTAGCTAAAATTGATAATTTTCCACTGTCTCTACTATTATCAGAACTCAGAACTATTTTAATGAATAAATAAGTCCTTAGCTACAAGGACAGTTATAACATAAAGTGATAAAGTAAAGATACAGAGCAAGACTGAGGTGCAGACTCAAGGATATAGGCCTTGCCTCTCAATCTCCACCTGCCCAGTTTCACTTAGCATTTATCAGTACATGTATGTGATTACTTGTCTTGGATCTTAAAATATATTAATGGTCTAATTTTTAGAATTTTGTCATTTTGAAAATATTCTTGAATATTTTTATGTTATACTAGGGAAATAATGTTTAAAATTAAATTTGAAACTGGGCAGTGTGGTGCATGTCTTTAATCCCAGCTACTCAGGAAGCTGAGGCAGAAGAATCAATAAGTTTAAGGCCAGCCTGAGCAACTTAGTAAGAACTGTCTAAAAAAATAAAGGTGGGGGGGGGCACGACTTGGGTTTGTAGCTCAGTGGTAGAGTACACCTCAGTTCAACTGCCAATACTGAAAAAAAAAAAAAGTGTTTTGTTTTTTTTTTTAACTCCAGTAATCAATATTATACAAAAATACAGTTCTAACTTTAAAGTAGACAATAATATTTAAATTCTATGAAACAAATACAAGCCAGGCACAGTGGCAGAGGCCCGTAGTCCCAGCAACTCAGGAGGCTGAGGCAGGAGCATCATCAGTTTAAGGTCAGCCTCAGCAACTTAGCAAGGCCCTACATAACTTAGCAAGACCCTGTCTCAAAATAAAAAATAAAAATGACTGGAGATATAGGTCAGTGGTAAAGCATCCCTGGGTTCAATCCCCAGTACCCAATAGTAATAATTATTTAAATATTTATTTATTTAAATAAATATATTACGAATTGAAATTAAAATTTATATATAGTTGAGCCTCATGTTAAAGAGAAAAGCAAAACAGATTACATCTATAGACAGGTAATCACTAGACTATATTCAGAAGAATTTTTTGTAGAATCAATCTTGGCATTCTAATTGGGAATTATGACTTCATATAATTTAATGTTACATTTACTTTGCTTGCATTAGTATATATATATGTATATATATATTTTATACACACACACACATATCAATAAGTAGTGTCTTTTGCTTTGGCCATACCTATTTGAAAAGATTGTGCAGTACATTTCGACTTTTCAAAGTCTCATAATTTATTTCATTTCCCTTAGTATGGGAAATGGAAACAGAAAATTCTGAAGATGAAGGACTAAGCACACACATTTACTTTCCTCCCTCTTGAAATCCTATTGAAATGTTAGTAAAGATATAATAGAAAAGCAGCACTGAAAGAAACATGCATTGGAATATTTCTGAAAGATAGAAGGTAGAGAGGCTTTGAGAAATGAAGACACCAGAGGCATGAAAACTACATTCTACAGTATTGCAAAAGGAAGCGGCTATAGTAGTAAGAGCCATTCTCTGAAACAATGCCAGTTTCACAGACAAAATAGTAAAGAATAAAGTAGGCTGTGAGGTAGCCATCAGAGAGAAGGAACCACAGTGATGTTTTTGAGCAGCTGAACAAGTCTGGCTCCTTCCTCTCATTATGCTATAGCAGTTGCTTCCTTGAAAATCTAAATGAAACTAAAAATCTACACGGGAAGGGCACATTTCTGGGTCTTGACCAGAGTCAGAGAAACAGAATGAAGCCTAAGTTACTTCCAGACTTCTACAAAAACGTAAGAGAGAATAAAGAGGCAGATCTACCCCCCCCCCCCAAAAAAAATACTAAAATCATTCCACTGCAGTTATTTTGTACTTTTGGTCACTTATGAAAATGATCAGCATATAGTTCTGTTCACAAATTCTTTTTTTTTAATGTTGGTTGTTCAAAACATTACATAGTTCTTGATATATCATATTTCACATTTTGATTCAAGCGGGTTATGAACAACAAATTCTTTTTTTGTTGAGGCAGAGGAGGGTACCAGGAATTGGACTCAAGAGGCACTCAACCAGTGAACCACATCCCCAACCTATTTTGTATTTTATTTAGAGACAAGGTTTCACTGAGTTGCTTAATACCTTGCTTTTGCTGAGGCTGGCTTTGAACCTGGGATCCTTCTGCCTCAACATCCTGAGCCTCTGGGATTATAGGCATGCATCACCACACCGGGCTTCTGTTCACAAATTCTAAAGAGAGGCTTGCACATAGATACACACCATCCATTCATTCAGTGTCTGAATAAACCTTTTTGCTCTGGAGGGAGAGACCTTTGGGGTGTAAAATGACTCTTGTAATAATACAGAATAACTTTACTAGTGTAGCAGTGAAGAGAATTTTCTTCCCCCCTGTGATTTTGAGTCTAAATTTAGTGAAGTAAACTGACTATTGACAAGAGAAAATGCTCAAACTTGTTAGTGTGTTCAGGGGGATCACAGGAAGGTGGAGAGTACTAAATAACCCCAATGAGGTTCAGATGCTTATACATTCTTGATAGGAAAGAAGGATATGGGGAAAATCTGAGCAATTTTAAGGGACAATAAATGATTTTTAGGGGAAATTAGTGACACCAAAAAATAGATAATAGCTTATGAGTGATTCTCTTTGGAAATTGAGTGGGACCAAAGAAAGACAATAGCCTGTGGCAAAGTCTGTCTGGAATGCTAGAGGAGCTCAAGGAAAATTTTGCTTTCTTCACATATAAGTAGGCCCAGGGGATGAGGCTATAAAAGTCTGAGACTGGCCTGGTCAGGCGGTGGACCCCTATAATCCCTGTGAGTAGGGAGTTTGAGGCAAAAGGATCACAAGTTCAAGGCTAGCTTTAGCAACTTAGCAAGATCCTATCTCAAAATTTTAAGAAAGGACTGGGGCTGTAGCCCAGTGGTAAAACACCCCTAGGTTCAATCTGCAGTACCCGCCCCCCAAAATTTTTTAAATTAAAAATAAATGTCTGAAACTACAATTTCCAGGTCAGTGTATTCATAAGAATGGAAGGAAGGTGTTGAGTTCTAGCTTCATCCAGCTTTGTTTACAGTGCTCTCTGGGTGTATTGATTTCCTCTGTAGCTTTGGTTATAGTGAGAAGTTATAGAATGTTTAAGTAACCTCTAAGGCTGGTTTGTTGTTCAGTTTTCATACCACAGAGAAGTGTGAAAATTAGGTCACACCTCATGAAATATAAATAACAAAGCACTCTCCCTAGTTTAATAGCACCCTAGTTCTTTTCCTTGTCTATATTTCATGTGCCTATAAAGGGAAACTATTATTTTTGGTTTAGTGTTACAACTTTTAGTATCACGATATGTTTGAGGTAGATTTCTTTCTTTGTTTTTTTTTTTTTTCTTTTTATCTTGGGGAAACTGACATGTTTTATTGCTTATTTTTGTTCCTTAGAATGGACTGGGTAGATGAATATTCCCATAATTCTTTTGACCTACAATGCTTATTAAACTCGTTTCCTGGAGACTTGGAGTTTAAGCAGATCTTCAGTGACATTGATGAACAGATAGAACAAAATGCTACAAGGTAAATATTGCTAATTATTTTTTAAAAATCATTTCATATTCTGTTTACATAGAATTTACCTAGTCTAGTTCTAATGTTTCTACTCTTAAACAATTTGGGGTTTGAATTATTATTAACTTTCATGAAAAATATTGATTATAATCCCATCTTAAAATTTAACACAATTATCTGTGGGAGACCAATCTTGCACGTGACTGGGTCACACTCCCTGGCTGGGTGCTGAAGCACTCAGTCACAGAAATGTGGCAGAGCTTTCCCCACCCTTCTTGGGTTCCAGGGTCTGTGTCTTGTGCATGGGTGTGTCTTCTATATCCCCATGGGTGAAGCTATGCTCACCTGTTCCTTTGTAATACAACCCCTTGCCCTGTTGAGGATAGAATCTTCCATGGAAGTGCCCTGTGTGTGTCCCCTTCTCTTACTGTGCCCTTGGGTGTGGCCTACCCAGGTGTCAGTCAGCCTACTGACAGTGGACATCATGAAGATAGACTCAGCCCCCTGAAACCTGACCCCTTGCCTCATTTGAATAGCTTCTCCTCAATAAAAGGGGTCAGCAGTGCTCTCACTCTCTCTCTTTCTGTGGACCCTTAAGGTCAGAGGAGCCATCACAGCGACCCCAAAGAAAAGGGTATTGTGTCTCTTGTGTGGTTATTTTGTGCAGCCCAGTTAGCCCAGTTAGCCCAGTTTACCTGGAGTGACTCCTGAGCCTTTTAGTCATGAGAACAGAAACCCGGCAATTGTCTTTATCTGATGAGTAATTTCAATAAGACTAGAAAATACAAGCACTGTTTTCAAATAGGCCAATTAGAGTTTATTAAACCACTACTAAAGGATTCTTAGAGTTTGAAATATTAATGTCCTGGATTGTCATTAATATGTTTAGAGTTGAGCATTTTTACTTGAAGGTAATCACAGTAATTAAAATTTTTAAATTAAGGTATTTAAATGGTATTAAAAGGTCACAATCACTAAGTTACTGAAAACAGAACATTAAAAATAAGTTATTTGCATAATATTTGTCATTTTAAGTCTTCTTCTCACCTAAATGCTCACCTAAATGAGAGGGACTGCTCCCCCAATACTGGGAGCACGGATAACAAAGGAGTTTTCTATAAATAGATCTTATTCTTTAATCAGGCAGTTCACTCATTTGAATCCTTCCAGTTAAAAGCTCTAATTCACCTGTGGGTTGCTATAAATGCACAAATCACAGTAAAAATTTTTAGCATGCAACAAAATATTTTCTTTTTTGAATATTTAAGGTATCTTTCAATTGGTTCAAAGAAAATGAATGAAGCAATTGAAAATTTTCTAATGTATTTTTTCTCCTGTTTACATGAGAACACAGTTAATTCTTCATCACCATAATAATAGGTACAAATAATTTCAAAAGATAGCATATTGTTGGGGAGTTATAATTAGAAACAAAATTTTTCTCTTCTCAGAAATCCTGCCCATGAAATCAGCAGAGAAAGAAAACACTTTTATTGTTGATTAAGCATTAAACAAAAATATGATGTACATCACAGGCAATCTACTAAGAGATTGCAAAGACAGAAAGGCCTCTTACCACCTTAGGTAGCCAGTTAGACACAGTCTGTACTCATATGTTGCTGAGGTAAACATCACTAATCCTTAAGAAGACTTCACAACACATTTTTTCACACATAGTTCATACTAAATTTACTGTGAGAGTTGGGGAAGTTACTACCTGTGTTAGCTGGTAGACTTCATCTGGAGGAGAAATATCTTTCTAATATCTTCATGCCAGGTGATAATTTTGCAAATTGAAGCCAGGTACACACTGAAGTTAGACTCTTAACTCTCCCACAGAAAGGAGGAGGAAAGAGGGGAATGATCTATCTGGTTACTCATTTCAAAAACATAGCTCCCAGATTCTTGAGAAGGACATTTTGGGTCCAAAGCTGACAAAAGGCACATCTAGTCTTCCAAGGAATACATGTCCAAAAAGTAAAAAAGTACTATGATTAAATTTTCTAAGGCACATGATTTAAGAAAAAGGAGAGGAGGAAATCTTTTCCCTGAATTTCAACAGAAAGAATTAAACTTATTTTTAACTTTATAATATAAACATATGTAATGAATATATTTTAAATGTAGCATATGTATATAACTTAACCACACTGTTGAGAGTGTATGCTTGAAATTACATATATTATAAAATAACTATATAAAACCTAAATGTAATTATGCATTCATGTAATTTTTATTCTATATATTTATATATTGTATGATGGAGTTTCTAACCTAAAAGAACTTAGAAATGAAAATAGTGTTCATTTAAATAGATTTAAAATAATTTATCTAAATTTCAGAGATGGTTATATTTTTAAAATGGAAAATTATTTCAAAGATACATTTCTCTCTTCAAAATGACATTTAGTCTCTATCAAAACAAAGTAAACTACCAAACTGATGTTTTTATTATATATTGCTTTGTTTTTATTTGGTAAGCCATCTGTACTTAATTTTCTGCCCTACTTGGTCAATAAAAAATCACACTTAAAAGTAAAACAGTTATTAAAATATTATATTTTGCATTCATAAATTATTTTTTAGGTTGAAATTCAGATGTTAGTAAAAAAAGAAATTGTAATATAGCATATAGGGATATAATTTTAAATTAAAAATACTTTATTGCTCATATATAAAACAAACCTAGAGCAGAACCACCTCAAGTGACCATTGAGCTTCACAAGGGATAAAATAAGAGAGTAGCTGTATGTACTGTATGCTACATTTAGAATCAAGTCTATTTTTCATCAAATTCAATTATGTTTTTATTATACTCTAGAGAATAAACATAATAGTATAGGGTGTATATATTTTTAAAAATAAAATACTGAATAATAACTATGGTTCTAAAGAGTGTAAATCATTTATGCACTCATTTATTGCCTTCTAACAGAATAGCTTTTAGAAAATTGTGTGTCATGACGAATCAGTTATGCCACACTTACACTGCAGCAGTTGAATTACCCTTGGCATTTTTATATTTTAACAGTTCTGTTTATCTCCCAGTGGTGTACATTGAATAAGTAATGAACATCTGTATGATATGGGTTTTCTCCAATACTTTAAAAGAAAAAAAAATATTAGCAATACATTTTTAAATAGAGTATTTTTTCTTACACTTGGATTTTTAAAGCTGTTATTTCTTAAAATGACCCTGACATCTTAAGTGTGAATTCTTTCCCTCTTCTTAATATCATCAAATTTTATGAGCTATGGGGATTCTAACCTCCCCAAAGCAGTGATTTACCAGAATGGACTGGTGTGCCCAGAGGTCACTGAACCTTCACCTACCCTCAGGATAGGCAGTCATTCTCTCAAGCTATTTTCACTTTTATACACTGGTTTCCACTCAATTCAGAGCTAGGTGACTCCTAGTTCTGATGGTCAAAATCAGGGACAATGAATCATTTACTTTGAACACATATCAAAATTGATAACAAGAAGGTTAATAACCTGCCATGGAAGAATGCTATAAATGTTGTACCCACAGAGTCAGAAAACTGCACATACACTGAAACATTTTTTGAGCTGACTAGAACTTATTAATTTAATAAGATATTGAGATATAGACATTCTCTTGAACTGACAATATAAGACAGAATGATTTTTATCCACTTAATGTTCAGTTGGATGTATATTATTGTATCTTTTTAATTTACCTGCACCTTCTTTATTTTTATTTACTGATTGATATATTTTGTGGTTCTGGGGTTTGAACCTAGGGCCTGGTACATAACTACACAAGCAATCTACTACTGAGCTACATCCCCAGCCCTGAATGTAGCATTTTATTTTATTTTTGTTGTTATTGTTGTCTTGTTTTTTTTATATTATTGTATCTTAAAAGTCTGTTTTACTCTCCTGTTTTCTAATTATAGACAACTTCAATCTGTACCTCGGGAAGCAGGTTTTGCTGGTACTGATATAAGATATCTACATTTTTTGTGATCTAAAGAAAAATTAGGAAGTGCTACCAGGGACAATCCATTGGTTTTAATTCAGCAGTGAAGGGAGGAAGGATATTATGAAAGAGTATTAGATAAAGATTTCTATAAATTTATTTGTATTTATTAATGAGAGGATACATGCCTACTGATTACACTTATTTTTCATATTATGCTTAAATTTTTTGAGCTTATATGTGAAACCTTTAGACTTTTTCACATGGTAGATGCATTTAAATTTCCTATGTTTATACCTTGTTTTGGGGTTTCTATATTCTGTACTCCATCTAACAGAAGCCTACCTCTCCTCCCATCCTACTGCACAAGACTAGGCTATATGGAAAGAAAACATTTTCCTCATTTATCATTGAACCCAGAGTAAGACCTAAAACACCACTTTCCAATGTCCTCTGACTGGGTCTTCATAGCATTCTTATCCTCCTCACACAGATAGCATCCTGGGCCTCAGCTGCTAGGTACCCTAAACTTTCCTTGGCCCCATTCATAAATAAAAGTATAGCTTTTATTTGTAAGTACAATAGCTTAATTTAATGTAGGCCGTAAGGCATAAACACAATAGAGAATTGTTGTTTGAGGATGTTCCTAAAGAATAGCATTGTAATTACCATTTCATGGGAAATAAAGAGAAGCACATGTCTACCTGCTTTTAAACTATTAGGATAGCAAAAGTACAAATATTGAGATACTGAAAATCCAGACTCAGTATGTAGATTGAATCAATAATAGTTGGGCCACTGTTTCCCAAAGAAATAATGGGCCAGTTGGAAATAAAGCCCAACTCCTGAGGTAACAACTTATGGGCCTGTTAAGATCTGAACCACTCCTGAGAATAAGAACAGAGAAGAAAACACACCAGAGGACTGAGCCCCAGTAACAGACATGACCACTGTTAGCTGGTCCATCTTTCCTGTTGGATAAGTGATTAAAATTAAACTCAATCCTATCTACTGTTCTTGGAAAAGAACTTTGTCCAGGACTCAACAAATTCAGTACCTTGTCTGAAAAGTGTCTTTAACACCAAGGCCATTGCTCATCACAATCCTAATCCACGTTACTTTAAAGACTTTTCTTTAATTTCTGCTTTAAAGATTTTGTTTATTACTGTAGTACCTAAAACAGTTGTAAAGCAGAATTGCCAAAACAGTATTGCCTGAAACAGTCCTGGCACATAGTAGGCTAGAAGGTAATCAATAAATATATGTTAGCATGTTTTTTAGGCTTGTGCTTGCTTTATTTAAATTAGAATGGAGTTAGGTGAGGAAAGCATGGTAAAAGAAGCTGTCTTCAAATGTTAATTTTCATTAGGTATTTTTATATTATAATAGTAATTTATACAATAAAATTTCAAATAGTAGAGATGGGCAAATATGAGGAAGTATTCTTACTCCTCCGACCCTTCTAGTCTTGTTATGAACCTGCTCTGATTAATTTTTATATAATTTCCCAGAAATATTCTGTACATATACATGTATGCACTTAAAAGTACATTTCAGAGGTTTTTTCAGAAAGGGATATGTATTATGATTATGTATGTGCATGTATGTGTGTGTGTGTGTGTGTGTGTGTGTTAATGCATCTAAAAATCTCTCATATAGTTCTGCCTAATTCTTTTAAATTTTACTTATATGAATATGCAAGTAATACCTTTTATTAAACCAGTTCTCCTTTGATAAGCATTTCCATTATTTTCATTTTTCTGATATTTTTACACATACAAAGGATATGTCCTTCCATCCTTATGAAAGTTATCTATGAGATACTTTCTTAGAAATTATGCAGTTAACTATGCAAAATTGTTCTCCAGCAGTGCTGCAAATGACTTCTCTCCAGTGGGTAGCATATAGAATGTATGCAATATGCCTTCCATTCTCATGCACTAACCATAGGTATTATTAAAACTCTTAATTTTTATTTTTGTTTTGTTTTGCTTTTTGTACTGGGGGTTGAACCCAGGGGTGCTTTAATATTGAGCTATGTCCCCCGCCCACCTTTTTTTTTTTTTTTTTTTTTTTTTCTGAGACAGAGTCTTGCCAAGTTGCTGAGGCTGAAGCTGGCCTCAAACTTGCAATCTTCGTGCTTCAACTTATCAGTGGAGATAAAGATTCATACCAGATATGGCTCCAGATCTCTTCTGATTCTCACTGTTACATAATATTCTCCATTTCTTTTTTTACCCCTGGCTCTTAGGAAGAGAATCAAGGGAATTGGCATGGAGTAAGTACTGGTTCAGATTCCCCACTTTTCTCCTCCTGATTTTAGTTTGTATAGTTTCCTTGAGATAAACCACATTATGCTAAAATTACAAGAGCAAGTTTCATAGATTAAAAGGACACTTACATATGATTCCTTGTCATGGGTATTAAATCACCATGTTCTTATATCTCTATGGAACACTTCTAAAAATTTTTCTTTATGTAGTTAACATAGCTTTGTGACTCTTTCATCTTGCTTTTGCCTCTACAGTTTATGAAAAATCATCCAAATCAGATATAAATTTAGGAGGCAGAGGTTTAAAAATATGTGTCTCAACATAGATATAATGCCAGGCTCATTCTTCTTGTTAATACCAGCTCATTCTGGTATAACTCTCCCATTCACTGAAACTGGGCCTGGGGACAGGGACTCGGGGCCTGGGGAGGGTATTGGAGATAGATATTTCACAATTGTTTAATTTTTTAAAAGCATTTTAAGACTTTTCAGGTTGACATGCCTACACTGGGTTTGAACTTTCCTGAAGCCATCTGGGCCATTCCAGAGCTTCACTAAACTAAAGACTGGTGATATAAAGCAACAAATCAACAGAAGGACTTAACTGTAAAGTTTGTTTCATACTATGTTCCTCATACTAAATAAGGAAAGATGAGTTAACAATAGACAGTAATCTTGGGAGGCTATTAATATACAATCCAGACGAAAAATGATAAGGGCCTAACCTAACTCTTTGACAAAATAGAAAGGGAAGCATACATATGAGAAAGATGTAAAGAGATAGTGTTAATGTGATTTGATGTCAAAGGTGTTTTTCCCCCTATAGTTTTAGCTACATTACAACCTTTTGAAATAACTAAAACCTTTCTGAAATAGAATACATTTCAGCAGAAATGTTAATTTCTTATTCAGTTTAGCCATTAAAGTAGTTGTTTTAGGAATCCTTTTTTTTGTTCTTTTATAAAACATTATCCAGAAATGTCTTTATGTTGTGAAAATGAGTTTTCGTTTCATGACTGACTTATAGTTTAATTACACACAAGTGTTTTGTTTGTTTGGTTTGGTTGTTAATATTTGTTTTTTAGTCATAGTTGGACACAATACCTTTATTTTATTTATTTTATGTGGTGCCATGTATAAACCCAAGGCCTCACATGTACTAGGCAAGTGCTCTACTGCTCAGACACAACCTCAGCCCTACACACTAGTTTTTATAAATCAACCCTGTTCCCTGAAAATTACCTGATAATCCCAAGGAATTTTAGTAACTTATTTAGATAAATTAGGCTTATCCAAAAACTAAAAAATTCTTATTTGCCTTATAATTATTTATTTGTGTTTTTTAAACACATTTTGACAGAACTGAAAGACTTTTCCTTAAACTGAACTTGCGTTATTGATATGACATATAAATAAGAGCACCGAACATGTAACATCTTAAAAAAATTTTTTTTTTAATGTTTGGGTTTTCATACTATAAAAATGTTCTTTACTCTGCCATAGGATTTCTACTCTGATTTAAGAAATAAAAATATTTAAAAGTGTTTTAACATTCAGTGAAAACACATGTATTTGTTTTTTACAACCTTTATATCAAGAAATTCTCATAATTTTTCCCAGTGGAGCATGCTTTTTTTTCCTTTTAACTGTTTTGTGGCTACATAATAAAGAGTATATTTTAAATCTTTGAGAAGCTTTTGCAATAAGCTACATATTGTAGTTTCAAGATTTTATGCTGTAATTCTTTTTATTTTTTTCTTTTTCTCAGTTTCTCTCCCCACTTCCACCAGATTAATATTAATGGGTCTTATGCTGCTGTTGGTATTTAATGCCATCTGTTTAATTGTAGGATATTGTAATCTTTTAGGAAGTAAGATAGTGTATCTGTGCATATTTGTACACATAGAGTCATGAATGTAAGTGTGGTGAGGCCACAAAAATAAAATCATAATTTTTATTCTCTAAATAAATGATTAGTACTGAATTGTGGGAGTTAGGTGGCAGTGAATCTTAAGTAGGGTGATTCTATAAATTTTCTTAAAGCAGCAGTATTGTTGCATACAACCTCCTTTTCCATGAGGAGAATCCACTTCTATACCTCCCACAGGCACACTTGGTGGTTCTCTCTTATGTACTCCCTTAGCACATTCTACACACCTCTTATCGCATCTTAACATATTGTAGTTATTTATTTACAGGTCTATCTATCTTACTAGACAGAATTCCTTTAGGAATAAGATGATGTCTTATTGCTTTAGATCTCTAGTATATATTACAGTGCCAACCACTCATTCAGTGTTCATTTCATGGTTATCAAATATAATGCCTTCATTCAATAAGCAGTTTTTGCACTCCAGTAATCTAGGAGTGAAAGCTAATAGGAAAATTGTCATGGGTAGCCTTTAAAAAAAGAATATTTTATATTAATTTTTTTATTTTTTTGATTGAGAAGTTTCTTTTTTCCCCCAAATAATGGCTCTACTTTTTTTTCTCTTTCCACAGTTTTTGTTGGTACATTATTGTTGTACATATGATAGAATTTGTTGCTACATATTCATACATGCACACAGTATAATATTATGATTTGGCCAATATCACTCCTGAGCACTTCCTCCCTCCCTTCCCTTTCTCAGCCTCTGATCCCTTTCCTCTACTGATTTTCCTTTGATTTTCATGAGATCTCTGCTCCACCCCACCCCCACCCTCTAGAACCTTTCTTTTTACTTTTCCTAACTTCCACATATGAAAGAAAACATGCAGTCCTTAACCTTCTGAATTCAGATTATTTCACTTAACATAATAATCTCTAGTTCCATCCATTTTCCTGCAAATTACATAATTTCATTTTTCTTTATGATTGAATAAAATTACATTGTGTCTATATACCACATTTTCTTTATCAATTCATCTCTTGTTGGATGACTATGCTGGTTCCATGGTTTTGCTATTGTGAATCATGCTGCTATAAATATGGGTATGCACATATTACCATAGTGTGATGACTTTAATTGTTTAAGATAAATACTGAGGAGGGGTATAGCTGAGTCATATGGTAGTTCCCTGCCTAGTCTTTAGAGGAACCTCCAATAGTGGTTATACTAATTTACGATCTCACCAACAGTATAAAAGTTTTGCTTTTTCTCCACATACTCTCCATCATTATTGTTAACATTATTTTATATATTGTTTATATTCTTGATGACTGTCATTCTGACTGGTGTGAAATGCAATCTCATTGTGGTTTTGATTTACATTTTCCTAATTGCTAATGATGTTGAACATTTCATACATTGGCCTTTTATGTTTCTTATTTTGAGACATGTCTGTTTAATTCATTTGCCCATTTATTAATTGGGTTATTTAGAGTTTTGTTGTAAAGCTTTTTGTACTCTTATGTCTTCTAGATATTAATCCTCTGTCAGAAGAGTAACTAGCAAAGAATTTCTCCCATTCTGTAGGTTCTGTCTTCACATTCCTAATTATTCCCTTTGTTGTGCAGAAGATTTTTAATTTGATGCTGTCTCATTTATTGACTTTTGCCATTCTTTGGGGATCTTCTGAGAAAGTTGTTGCCTATGCCTAAAAATTGGAGGGTTGACCCTACATTTTCTTCTAAAAGTTGCATAGTTTCTAGTTGAGAGCCACAGCAGAAGGGGCCCCAGCAAACTTCCAGCTGCTAGCAAACTTACAGCTGCTAGCTGATGATTGGCTCACAGAGGCCCCAGCAAACTTCCAGCTGCCAGCTGATTGGCTCCTCTGCGGTGATGCTCATTGGGCTGTTTCCCTGCCCTTTCAGACCACGGAGCTGCTCATTGGGGGACTTTTTTTGGCTCCGCCCATGCATCCCAGCCAATCAGGCCTCAAGAGCAGGAGGAGTGGGGGGGTTGAGAGGCTTACGGGAACCCGGTGGTGGCAGTTGGGCTCTGAGGGAATTCCTGAAGAGCTCCTGTGGTGTGTTTGTGTGTGTGTGTGTGTGTGTGTGTGTGTGTTTTCTAAAAATAAAGTTCGTTTCTGCTTGATAAGTTGCTAAGGGCCATTGCCAAGTAGGAATGACGCATCAAATTTCCTTGCCAGCGTACCCCATGTTAAATGGACTTGTCTTGGAAATCCGCTGTGACCTTGCATGTGTGTTTGAGAAAGGTGACCCTGCTCAAGGATGAGGGTGGATCCAGGTTTAAAGTGTATCCTGCAGGTTTGAGGAAGTATCCTGCTCCTTGGGTTTAGGGCGTTCCTGGTTTAAGACAATGTGGTTTTAGGGAAGTTCCAGGTTTAAGTTTATTGCTGCTGGGAATAGGGCGTTCCTGCTGCCTGAGTTCCCGCTGAGTTCTCGTGGAATTGAGAAAGTATTTGGGACATGAATTGTGCGGGCAGATTTGAGATTTCCCCTGAACGTGTGTGAGGGCCGGTGTGAGTTCGGGAATAAAGAATTGCTATTTGAATCTACAAAGCTGTGAGTGGCTCGTGATCTTGTGCCCAGCCAAGACATTGCCAATAAGTGGCTCCTGAATTGTGCCCAGCCAGACTGCGGCAGGTTGACCCTACATTTTCTTCTAAAAGTTGCATAGTTTTTAGTTTAATTCCTAGGTCTTTGATGCATTTTGAGTTAATTTTTGTTCAGGGTGAGAGATAAGAGTCTAGTTTCATTCTTCAATATATACATATATCAAGTTGTCCCAGCTTCATTTCTTTAAAAAGACTGTCTTTTCTCCAATGTATGTTTTTAGCAACTTTGTCAAAGATTAGATGACTATAGATGTATATGTTTGTCTCTGTGTCTTCTATTCTATATCATTGGTCTATTTGTCTATTTCTTTGCCAGCACCATACAGTTTTTGGACTTTTTTCTAGTCCTTTGAAGAACATCATTTGTATTTTGATGCAGATTGCATTGAAACTGTATATTACTTATGATAGTATGGCCATTTTAGTAATATTAATTCTGCTTATCCATGAATGTTGGAGATTATCCTTTGAAGTCTTCTTCATTTTCTTTCTTCAGTCTTGTTTAGGTTTCATTGTAGAGATCCTTCACATACTTGGGTAAATTTGTTCCTAGGGTTTTTGTTTGTTTGTTTGTTTTTGGAGGCTATTGTGAATGGAATTGTTTTCCAGATTTCTTTCTCAGCAGATTCATTATCGGTATATGGGAAAGCTATTGAATTTTGTATGTGTCTTTATCTGTCTGTGATACTGGCTTCTTCCTTTCCTATTTTTAGCCCTTTTATTTCCTTCTCTTGCATAATTCCTCTGGCTAGAATTTCTAGCTCTTTATTAAATAAGAATGTGAGGGTGAATATTCTTGTTACAGATTTTAAAGGAAATTCTTTCAGTTTTTCCCCTTTTACTATGAGGTTGGCTTTGGGTTTTTCATACTTAGCCTTTTTGATGTTAAGGTAGATTTCTTCTCTCCCTGGTTTTTTCAGTGTTTTTAATCATGAGTGGGTTTAATCATGAATGGGCTGAATTTTGTTGAAACCCTTCTCTGTATCTATTGAGATGACTAAGTGATTTTTGTCCTTAATTCTATTTATGAGGTAAAATCCATTTATTGATTTGCATATGTTGAACCATCCTTGCATCTCTGGGATAAAACCAACTTGGTCATGAAGCACAATCATCTTAATATGTTGTTGAAAATGATTTACTAATATTTTATTAAGGATTTTTGCATCAGAGTTCATCAGGGATATTAGTCTTAGTGTTCTTTCCTTGATGTATCGTTATCTGTATGAGTGTGATACTTGCTTCACAGAATGAATTTGGAAGTGTTCCATCCCTTTGTATTTCATGTAATTATTTCAGGAGTATTGGTATTAGTTTTTCTTAAAGATTTGGTAGAATTCAGCTGAGAATACACATTCTGCATTTTAAAAATGGTTTATAAATTGATTTATACACACTCTTTCAGTAATGTATCACTTGCACACATCATTAACTTGGATAATTCAGACTCATTATAATTAAAGCACATTGAAGTTCAAATTTACTAAGAAATGTTGAGATTTATGAAAAGTCATAGAGTACTATGATAAATACTCATGCACCCACCATTCAATTTAAGAAATAAAATATTACCAGCTTAGACTCCCTGTACCTCTTCTCAGCCTCTTGCACTTCTATCCCACCCTAGCAGAGGGTGATATTGAATCATTCAAGTACATTCCTCATTCAGTTTCTACCCATGTTTATAATTCTGAGATTTATATGGAGTACTTTCAAATTAGAATATGGATAGTATCATAGTATGTGTATTCATTTTTGTTTTCCCCCTTAAGTTTATAGTCATTAAGATTCATCTGTGTTGATAAGTGTAATTTTACTTTATTTTTAAACTTATTTTGAACTATCCAATCCTTTAATCATTCTTCTATTGATGAACATTTAGGTTGTCTCTAATGGCTTTAATATTCAACTAAATCTAAGAATATGCTTTAAAAATTCCTCATTAAGCCAACTAATGTTGTAAATTTGGAAATTTAAATATTTTGGGAAGAAAATGTACTATTTTTGTAATCTTTGTGTATTTTGCCCTAATGTTTGGGATCCAATAATAAATGTGCTAATTATATTCCTGTTGGTTGGTTATTTTTTGTAACTGATTTTGCTTCTAAAGAAAATTTCAAACAATATTCATTTAAACAGAAAACTCTTAAGGCAGAATAAATACTAGTGGCTATGTTGCTTCTGAAAACCTAGACTAAATCTCACATCATCTAAGTCCTTCTGTGACAGATTACTATCTCCTACCAGCAGTATTATTTATTATACATATTTCAAAATAATATTTGAAACATGATATTTGAAAAAGTATCTTTTAAATGTTTGAAAGTTAATTTTTGATTCAATTTTGATCTCAATTAATGATAAATTGTAGCCAGGTGCGGTGGTGCCAGTGGCTCTAGAGGCTGAGGCAGGAGGATTGTGAGTTCAAAGCCATCCTCAGCAAAAGCAAGGCACTAAGCAATTCAGTGAGACCCTTTCTCTAAATAACATACAAAATAGGGCTGGGGATGTGACTCAGTGCCAAGTGCCCCTGGCTTCAATCCCTGGTACAAAAAAAAAAAAAAAAAAGAAAGAAAGAAAGAAATTCTAGACTTCAGATGATTCTGTTTTTAGAAAAACGTGTATAAATAATGGTGAATGGTATATTGACAAGATAATTAACCAATTAAAATAAAAATCAGGTGCCATTAATTGTTCTGATGTTTAGAAATTGTGACAAAATGATTTTAAAAGGAAGCTCAACTGTCTTAGTTTATATCAATGAAGGAGGTCCCTTGAAATGCAACTGCTTAATCTCTTTATCAGTGTTTGGACAAATTACTAAAACATCTAGCCCTCTGAAGGCTTTACCCTATTTATAAATTGTAGTAGTTATTGGCCTCTACCCAGATTCAGATGTTAGAGATTAGCCTAAAAGCTGAATCCTGATTGAAACAGATTTAGGTAGACTAAATGCTGAGCCTTTCCAATTCACATTGCTGTAATCTATTAGATTTCACTGAATGAGGCACACGAGGATGCTATAATAAAAACCTTTGATTTTTATTATAAAGGGTCTCTAGAGTCAAGATGTATGCCTACAGGCATTGTGTTTCTCAGTCCATATAAATGCTTACATAAGTTAAGAAAATACATGCCAATCTCTTGTCAGAACTGGTATTCCAGAATAAGACTGTCCCATCAGGAAATTGAGCCGCCTGTGGCCAAGAGGAGGTATTATTTTTCTTTATTTTCATGAAAAGGGTTTTTGATTCTCAGAGCTTATTTTTTTCAAGGTAATTTAGATTGAATTCATTCATGCTCAGAAGTATCCTAAAAAGCTGTAATCTAACTTTTACAGTGCATGTTTTATAGCAACCCACATCTGATGAATTTTGAAAAGTCATTTACAGAACATCAATTTTAATAATCAGACCTTGGTTTCTAAAACCTACATGGTTCTATCATATGGAGCCTACAATTAATAGCAATTATATTTTCAAAACAGTAACTTTGCCTTTTTGTAACAAGTCTTTCTTGATAATCTCTTAGGAGACAAGTGCATAACTGTCAATTTTGGATGAGGGGATTCAGCTTCAAAGTAATTTACATTTGCAAGCTTTCTTGCAGTTTAGATATGCTGCCATCAGGTGGTAGTAATATGTCATATCCATGTGACTTCACAGATGACACTCTGCTAAAGGTCACCAATTTATACTACAATGATTTATAAACATGCATGTGCAGAATTATATATGGAAATTAAAACAACAGAATACATGTTGTTTTATCAGAGTTAGGGATGATTTGACTAGAATTTTTAAACATATTTCTAAAATTCAATTGAATCTTAGCTTTTTTGTTTGTTTTCTTTTTTTAAAACTAAGCATTTCATTTTGGGCCATAAAAACACTTAGAAAATATAGAAAAGTAAAATTTAAAAACCAAGTATAATTTTCATTAGCCTTTTGCTTCATTTCCTTCCAGTCTTTTTTTTTTTTAATTTTTAGTATGGATTTTTCTGAAGTTGGGTGACTTCAGAAATTATTTAAATGTAGTAACATTATATATACAACTCTTATCCTTTTAAACTCACAAAGTCTTTGTAACTGCTTCACAACTTCTTAATATCCAAGTATTGAAGTTTTTCCTAATTGGTATCACCATTCACCTGTTGGTACATAATGAAAGTTTCTGATTTTCATAATCATCAGAATATTTTTTTCTCTGCCGTCCATCCACTACCTATCAATAGAGCCATTATTGCATTGTATCTATGGTTGATATTTGTTTTAACACAAATAATTTCTAATTCATCTGTAAGTAGCTTGATATTGTCTATTTATTGCATTTTTTCTGTCAGAAAATTTGAACTTTGTTTTCATGTATAAATGAAAATATGTAGTCCTTTTGTTATTATTTTCATATCATATGACTGTTTTATACTTTTGTCAGTTGTATACAACCAGGTACCACAAACAAACATTTCAGGCTCTGTGATATTCTAAAATGTAGCAATTACCTACTTTCTACAAAAATAATTTATTTTTTTTATAGCATAGAATCCTGCATTAAAGAAATACAATCTGAAGTTAACAAACAATGCCCAGATGTACAGCTGCAAACATCAACTGACTGCTTTGAATGGCTAACTAGCTATCATCATAATACATCTAAGTCACCTTCCATTCCGAATGGAGATCTGATAAAATTCCTCAAAACACTGGTAAAAATAAACAAACAACCAAAAAAGTTTGTTTTATTATGGAATGGGGGGGGGGGGTGAACATAGATAGATAATGCAGTTTCTTCTATTTCTATGTATAAGTATTTATTTTAGTGATGATATTAGGTGCCATATCCGGAGGTTTATGTTTTTGTTTTGTTCCTATATCCCTAATATAATCCAGTGAGCTATTTGCTTTTCTTAATAAAAAAATGAAATTTTATGTAAATGAAGGTTAAATTTGTAATTCCTAGGTGATTGGTGATATGATGTATGGCATATAAGTATCAAAAACTATATTGGTGTGTACTGCAGTTGTCTGCCAGAGAAATTCATACTCATTATATTTTGTGTTATTCACAACTATTAATTTTCTCTATGTTCAGCATTAAACATAGTAAGATCCACATCAATCATATCTTTTAAGTGGCCTTATCTGTCATTCTCTGTATTTTCAACCTGTACTCATACCCAATTCTTTTCAATCAAGTCAGCAATTTATATAAGACCACTGTTAATTAATGGAGAATTATTATATTATTTTTCCTTTGATACTGGCCACCATCTACATTAGAGAAGTTTTATCTTTCAATAAGAATAGTTGTTTTATTACACCTACATCTACAATGGTGGCTAGCTTACAAAAAAAAAAAAAGATTCCCAGAGAAACAGTACAATTATTAGAAAGCAGTATTTCTGGAGCCCATGGTTTTAATTTAATTTAAGGGGGAAGAAAGGCATACAGTTCTTGTCTAAACATCAAACATTGAGTAAGGCAGATGTGGAAAATATTTTGAGGTTGTAGATGGCTTAGGATGACAGAATCAGATGAAAATAGTTTTTGGCTGTTGTTATTATTACAGATGTCTCTTTAATGTTTACAAAGTAATAAAAGGAAGAGAAAGGAAGGCTATGCCCTCAAGCCTTAATCTTTTAAGAAAATCCTCTCACCCATTATCACTTGAAGGTGGAGCCTTGAAGAATAAATATGGATATAGTTATTTCTTTAATTTCTATTAAGAACCATGTGTATTGAATTTCATTAATATTGATGTAATAATGCTTTCTCATTTAATTAAAAGCAAGAGCTTTTAATTATCTTTTAATCTGTCACACATAAGTCATTCTCTATTCACTGCAGGGCAAAGGCCGCCTTAGTTTTGTTCAAACTCATTAGTCTGATAGGCTTGTGCCAGACTTAGGTTTTTTTTTTTTTTTTTTTTTTTTTACATAATTGAGCATGTTATTTTGAGGAAAGAACCACATTATTAAAACAGATCCAGATTAAAATGGCCTTATTATCAAGTTTCTCCATACTAAAAGTGTTGATTTTGATGGCATTTTTCATATATTTATTTTTTCATACAAAATTTGTATTAATTATCTAGCTATTTAAATAAGAAACAAAGGCTCTCATGCCAATTATGGTGTAGTTATTTTCAAAATTTAAGCAATCATACAAAACACATGTTTTAAACCTCTGTAATCTATTATTTTTTGTCTGATCAAATATTTACACTTATTAACTGACTTAACAAAGCCCAAGGCTGAGCACTAAGATGATCATTTGCCTTGTAGAATTAATCTTAATGTTGACATGTCACAGACTCCATCTAAGGACATTTCTTTCCAGAAGTATCAAAAGAACTAATAGCATAGAGAGAAAGAAGAAGATACAGAAAGGTTATATTCACTCTGCAGTCCTCTAGATTATGATAGGAAGAAATGCAGATGAAGGAAATGAAACCAGGAATCTAGTCTTGGTTTTCTGCCTTCTTATGTGTGAAGTTTGAAAATCATTTAAGCATACGTCATATTAGTGTCCTTATTTGTAAACTGGGTTTTTAATATCTATGCCATGGAGTTTTCATTCTGAATAACCCAGAGAATATGTAGAAAATACTTTTTATGAAATAAAAATTATAGGTATTAGGTATAATTATTACACATAGAACACTAAATTCCACATTGTAAAGCTTAGAATGACCAAAAACAAATACCAGAAATTTGTCTAGGAGTTGTTCATTATTCTGAATCCCACATAATACCTGTAACATCTTTACTAATAATTAATTTCAAAACCAGCCTGATTTTTACACCACTTGGGCTTTACTTCCATTTCTCTTGTAATCAGCTTGTTAGAATATAAACTAATTTCAGTATTAGCTGAAATAAATATAATTAGAAAAGTCAGAATGTAAGGAAAATATGTTTATGTGATTCAAAATCCAGGAGTAATTTTTTTCCTTTTATTATATGTAATTATACCCACCATTGTTTTGTATCAGCATGGAAAGTATAAAGGAATAATTTCATATCATGTTTTGAGGAGTGATCCTGAGAGTATCTTTATCCCATTTTGATTTAGTTATTTCTTTGGAGAGAAATAAAATATTCTCAGATTAATTTTCAAAGTAAAATCATCCTTAACATGGTTCTCAGAAAGGAATTTAAATGGAAGTTAAAATCTTTCAATGTATTAAATTTTATTTCTCTGGATGGTAGCTATTAGTAACCCCTAGACACATACTATATTTAAAGATCTCTGTTCTATTCTAGAATGATTTTAAGCATTGTATGTTCATTTGGGATTTTATAATAATAAGAGTACTCATTCAGGCATGAAAATTATATGCCAAGAATTAATTATGGGCCATGATCTTGAATTTATTTTGTCTTAGGTATACATTTCAATCAACATTTTACTATACATTTTTATATATAGAATTCTTAAGCTGCACCCTTCACACAGCGTAGGTTATATAATTTGTAACATTAAAAAGTACCTGTCTAGAAATCTAGCTGAAAAGATATTTAATCAGCTGGGCTTTATAAAATTTATAGATCATGAGAGCTAATATTCTCAAATATCTGAATTGATTAAATTCCAAATACAAAAAGAAAGAAAAAGTTTTGAAGAGCAAAAGAGTATTAAATCTAAATTGAAAAATATATGAAATTGTACATCTTTATAGAAATGATATTTTCATGTTGTACTTTGATTTAATCACATTTCTAAATTGATGATTTACTTTTATCAGCAAGATTTCTTGAAGAATGAACAAAATCAAGAAGAAATGATTCTGGATTTACTTTGGGACCTCTCCTGCCGAAGCAGTGTTTCATTCCCGTCGTCTCTAAGTGAAACATCTTTCCATTTGCTTTCTAGAACTTCTCTTCATTCTGTTGAAGATCATTCCTCTGTAGATGTAAAGTCTGTATGGGATGATATAAGACTGCATCTTCGACGATTCCTAGTAAGCAGATTACAAAGCCATAATGAAATAAATAATTCACAGCAAAAAATGATATTGAAAAACCAACGCATACAGCAACTCTTGTTTCTCTATCCAGAATCAGAAGTTATTGTCAAGTACCAAAACATACAGAATAAACTGTTGGCTAAACTTCTGCAGAACTGCTTTCCTTCTTACAGCAGAGATTCAAATTTAGATGTAATGACTCATGGATTCCAAAATACAATGCTTACATTATACTCAATGATAAAAGAGGATTTTGACACACTGTATGAAATTTTAGCTCCATCCTCAACAGTGAAATTCATTAAAGAAACTTACCTGGATACAGTTACAGAAGAAATGACAAAATTTCTTGAAAATTTTTGTGAGTTGCAGTTCAAAGAAAATACTGTTCGTGTGGTTAAAACAAGCAAGAGCTCCAGCAAGCATAGAGGAGCAGTGCATGCTTTGGGTTAGTGACATTTAAATTTTTTGATTGGTTTAATTTAATCCTTTTGACATCTTTTCTGGGTTTTTGTTGTTTGGTTAAATCTCATTGAAATTTCAAAAAATAAATGTAATGAACTTTTGCAGTATACATTTCTCTTATGCATTCTTTTTCTGTAGTATACTCATAGAGTGTTTTCTTTTCTGTTTAATTGTTAATGGTATTGAAAATGTAAGTCCAAGTTTTACAAATAAGAGTTTCATTTCTCTTGCTTGCTTATACCAAATGTTAAAGTACTAAGCCAAACACACACATACACAAACATGCAGTTATATGTATAACAAAAAAGCATAATTTGTAATCCATTGTATCTTCCAAAGCCAAAGCATTATTAAGGAAAATTTGTTGAAATTTGCATTAACTAAATTTGGAAGTTTAAAAATTATAACTAAATTTCAGTCATCCAATTCTAATAAATAGCAATTATGAAATATCAGTTATAAAATTCTATATTATAATTGCTTAGGAAGGCACAGCATTTTACTTATAACTTTAATTACAACTTAACATTAACTATAATTTTAAACATTCCTCTAATATATTTAAATAAGAATATATTAAAATAAAAATTTTATATTTCCTACTTTTACTCAAAAGATATAAGGAAAAAAAGAAGTTATTATGATGTAATACCCTTCCTCTTCATGGCTTTAATTTTCCATCAATGTAGAAGAATCAAAACTAACAATATGATTATTTCAAAAGTACTTATTGGTCCAGGCAAATGTCTGTAATCCCAGCATCTCAGGAGGCTGAGGCAAGAGAATCACAAGTTCAAGGCATCCTTGGCAACTTAGCAAGACCCTGCATCAGAATAAAATACAAAAAAAAAAAGCCTTATTTGTAGGTTAGTGGTTGAGTGCCCCTGCTTTCAATCCCCAGTAAGGCAAAAAAAAAAAAAAAGTAATCATTAGTTATGATACTATGAGCAGTATTTCCAAGTAGGTTTGTAAACTATATTACCTATGTATTTGAAAATTATGTTTTGGTGAATTGATATAGATCTTTGGATTTATGATCTTTTAAAAAATTTCCATAATTTCACCAAATTTTTACTTAATGTCATTAATAAAATTACATGATACCAAATTAATGTTATATGAATATTAAAAGATAGCAATATTTTCTCTTAAAATTTTTATTTTTATCTGGAAGCTGAATCATATTGCAGATCAGCAATGCATTAGCCAGTTTGGGTTATGCCAAAATAATTTAGAGACATTGCAATTTTGCTCAAAACAGATTTCATTCATGAGTGCACTTGTTTTCTAATATTTTTATACTTTCTAAAAAACTTCTAGCCTGCTTGTGTTTTCAATATGAAAGTTTTATATGTGCTTAGTATAGTTTATAAAAGAAAAAAAGATCCAGATGGTTGAAAATATGTATAAATTACTGCAGAGTCTTTAGCACTGATATTGAGGTATTTTTCTCCCTTTGTTGAGAGAAGAGAATATGTGCCTGCTTTAACTCTAGAACTGCAAGCATTTTCCACAAGTCTGACTGCACAGATCTTTCTCAAGCTCCATTGTCGGAGCTAGGTATAAATCATTTGTTAAATGAGCCCTTTCCATATGCCAGGCACTGTGTAAGGATAACCTATTCCTTATTATCCCAATTTTCTGAACAAAGAAAGGAGCTTAGAAAAATTAACTTGCCCAGGATCATTGTGTATGAGGTCAGAATCATATTCAAAATCAGAATTTATAGGCAATTCTTTGTATCTCCAGTACCTCTGTTCTTAACTATCAAGCTATTGGGTCTTGTCTCAAAGTATAGAATTAAATGCTTTATCACTTGTAAAAGAAATTTCACAGAGCACTGTTCAAGCAAACTTCCTGAAAAGTTTATTTCAGTTTTATTAACCACCTACAATAAGCAAATCTTTTTAGGAGCTACCATGTTTAAGGTTCTGTGCCAGACACAGAATTGGGAAGAAAACTAAATAAGTCACTGCTGCTATATGAGAAATGCTAAACTCACTCAAAAAGATCAACCATGTTTTTCTCTAATATTTGACCCAATGTTGAAATTTTATTTATTAAAAAATGCAGCTTTTTTAAGATGAGCAACAATAGTTTATATTCATAGTTGAATAAAATCTAGATTGGCTTGAATGGGATATATATTATATTGTCTCTATCTTTATGCTCACCAAAGATATGATATTTTCCCTGATATTATAAAAACAACATTCCTTATGTAACATATTGGTTCAGACAGTGATGTTCAGTATCTATTTAATGTTTTGTTATTAACCACCCAACAACATAGATGTCATTGTTAAGCTCCATTTTACAGTGAGGCAACTGAGATAGGTATTTTAAGTAATCTTTTCAAGATCCCAAAATGAAGTAGGATTCATATGCATGGTATCTGATTCTACAACCCTGACTCTATAACTATGCTTTATTGACTAAAACTCAGATGAAAATAGCATAGCCCATTTAAAAACACTTCTCTGGGTGCTCTGTATTCTTCCTTAGCGTCAGTGTTGTCATTATTTTATTCTTCCCCAAACTCTCCCACTCTCTTCTCATTTGAATACTTCAAATCCCAATTTAAAGTATGTTTGTTTATAATTCCTCTTCAGTGATCTATTAATATATGTTAATCAGGATTTGTGTATATACTATAGTACTAAACGAATACATTCTCTATTTGTGTAGATACCTACCCTTTTCTTGATGAGCTAAGACAATTTGGACTATTGAACCTTTAATTACCTCTGATTTTATATTTAGATTGAAGACTGATTGTTCTTTCCTGAATGGTCTATAAATTATCTATCTATATTACTTGAATATCAAAAAAAAGATTACTGCTTATTATTAAGATTTTACAAGATTTTATGTGTGTGAGCTCATTTAATCTTCTGAACAGCTCTTCACATTATTCCTATATACTTTATATATTAGAAAACTGAGACTCGGGTAAATATTTCCCAAGGCCGTACAACTAATCTAATAAGACAAATAAAGGAGCTTCCTCTGTGTTTTGGTATATGAATGTGTGTGAGTGTGTATGTATTTTTTTTTTTCAGTGCTGGGGATTGAACCCAAGCCTTGTGCCACTGATTTATGTCCCCAGCCCTATTATTTTATCTTGATATGCCACAAAATCATGTCAGAAACTGTGCATGACACTGTGATAATTAGCATTAAAAAATCATTCACTAAATGCATTCCCACTTTTTAAAATTTTTACATTCCTGTAATTATAGGCAGTACTCATTGAATGTTTTCATTTTTCTTTGTCTTTTTATTATATCTGACATAATTTGCTTATGTTTATTACCTCAGAAACTGATTAGGATGGTTTTCATCCTAGCCTAGCCTAACTATCCTATTTTTCCAGCTGGTCCCTGGGGTTAAACGTTCACCTGGGCACCCCAAAAAAACCTTTGTAACTAGTTCAGGCCCTTTTTTGACATTCATTTAAAATGTAGTGATAATCTTGCTGTCTGTCTCTTCTCTTATGATAAGGTACCAGGTATATATAATTTATTTATATATGAGCTTGTCCCTACACTTAAACTCCCCAACTTGGCATTGTATGGTAACCATTTTTCTCCTTTATATTCCTATGGTTTTGAATGTCTTATTTATTTGAAAGCATGTGCTGTTTTAGTATTGTAATACATTTGGAAATGTATAGATTATATTTTTAGATTTTTGTTCTTTGAAAGAAATGATGAAATAATATTAATGTATGTGTTATAAAATCTTCAATTTGCTGATTTTTTCTAGAAAAGGATATTGCTCTTATAGACTTACAAAGTTTGAAGAATGATTTAAGAACCATTATTTTCTTAATAACCCTGATTTTACTAATCTGTATTCTTATTACTTGTCTTTTAATATTTTGCAAGAAAATTATCTATTATTTCTTAAAGGGTTTTGCTACAATACTTTGTTTTTTTTTCATTTATCTTATAAGGCATTAAAGTTAAAATAAACATCTTTTAAAAAGCAAAATATTTGCTATTAATATTTTGATTATAACTTAATTTGCCTCTATCTAAAAATCAGAGCCACATTTACACATTATACTGTGCCATCTCCATTTCAGGAGAATTGTTGCCATTCTTATATTGTAACTTTTTTATGTTTACATTTGGAATAGTTAAGTAATCAAATTAATTTTACTTTTAAAGTTTTATGTCCTTTGAATTTAAAGTAAGTGCTATTGAGCTGGGGTTGTGGCTCAGTGGTAGAGTGCTTGCCTAGCATGCATGAGGATGTTCGATCCCCAGCACCACATTAAAAACAACTACAAAGAAAAAAAAATAAACAAAATAAAGGTATTGTGTCCATCTACAACTAAAAATATTTAAAAAAAATAAAGTGCTATTTTCTCAAGTTTGAAAAAACAGGATTGTTTATGTCTAGTAAATTCCAGTTAAATAAATCCTCTATATTTTAATATGAAAAGATGCTATTATGAGCTTCTAATTTTAGGTTAAATTTTATGGTGCCCTGTACATCTTCTTCTGAGTTCTTCTTGAGGTTATTGTTTGCTTGAAAAGGAAAGACTGAAGAGAATATGGTGCATATCTTTGAACATTTGGAAGGTTTCTGAAAATCTGCATTTGGATGAGGGATTGAACTGAGCAGCTGTCCCTGTTTTATTTAAGGAGGATCTCAACTCTTTGGGGTGAAAAGATCCTCAGGATAATGAAGGCCCTCACACCAAATTGAGGATGGAAATCTTGAGCAGGGAAAGACATACACATTTGGAAAAGAGGCCAATCAAAAGGCACTCTACTCCCTAAGCCTCAAGTGGCTATGGCCATTTAAGAGGTAATACCAAGAAAGGGTGAAAAAGTGTACTGAAGGAAGCCATGCACAATTCATACAGGAAGAAGCTTTGGTGTGAGAACTGTTCTAGGGTAATTAAGACTTACAGAAGGATGTTGCATCTCTTCTGCCTGTTGAGCCTTGTGCTTCTGAGGCACATGTAAAGGTTACTTCACTAGATCTCTGATAACAATTATACTGGGTTATTTTCTAATCCCACACGAGTAGAAGATGGATCTTTAAGTAATATAAAACAATAAGTGTAGTGAAAAAACTAATAAGAGATGGTAATGTATATTCAGTTATTAACAAATTTGTTTTGTTTGCTGTATCACTGTTGAAAACTCTTTAACAAATTATATTGTTAATCAGCTTTATCATGAAAGACCGATACATTGCATGTTCACAATCATTTTGCTCAAAGAAGGTTTAAAGTACAGCTTGAGTCAAGTGTGCTGGTCCTGACTGACTCACCCAAACCCTTGTTTTGTGACTTAGTTTGTGACCTTAGTTGTGACCTTTGTGACCTCTTTGAATCTTACTATTCAATAAAATGAAAGGGTTGAATTAGGTAATACCTAAGGATTCTTTTAAGTTTAAACTCTTTATGTTTAAGTAACCACAACCAGAGTTTAGGCCTTCAAGTTGACATTAGAAACTGCTACCACATTTCCTCTCTTTGCTGACACAGATGTGTTAACTGGCTCCCCATGTGGCTTTTTATGCCATAGTAGAAGATACAAAAGCCTCCTTTTAGATCTCCATCTGTGTGAGTTTTCTTCCCCCAAGTGAAACTTGAAAATAACAATATGAAAACTGCCCATCTTGTATCCTTGTATTTGGGGGATGGAAGAGTAATTAAACAAAAATAGGAAGTTTCTTCTTCCAGCTTACATCTGAAGCTCTTAATGATAATTTCTTTCTTGCCTTTCCCTTTGATGTCACAATCAAGTTTGTTTTGTTTTTAGTTTTCAATTTTTATTTTTTATAGGAGCAATTTTTAAAGAGGTAATTGAAAATTAAGATCACAGACAAGAATTAGAAATGCAATTATTATTCTGTATTGTTGATTGAAAAGAAATCCATATATCTTTTCTCTGGCCTATATTTAAATCAGGCAAGGTAGGGATTTAGTAATGACCTATGTTTTGCCCAGGAAAGAACTACCTCATTTCTGCAAAGTCTTGGACAATACTTTTTCACAAAAAGCATCTCTGGACATACAAATGCCTGTATAAATCAAAAGCCTCATAATTAGACCTTTTAAAGCATGGAAGAACAATATTTTCACAAGTCTAGATAAGAATTTCAACCCCATTATAATGAAACCATTATATTATATATGTTAAGTTTTTGTAAATACTCCTAGTATATTTTTTCAGCATGTAAAGAAAGTCAAAAGAGTGATGTTTTAGATAGTGACAGAGTTGATCACAAAGCTATTTCTCCTACTAGTTCTATTTTTACATGGTATGTTCAGTGCCTTCTTGAGCCTTCTCCTAAAATATTCTATAACATGCCTTCAGCAGGGGAAAGGTTCCTATTCCCTTTTGTGGGCCAGGAAGGATGTTCACCATTTGGTAGGATTTCCTTCTGTATTGTTAATCTCTCCATAGTAGAAGTTCACAAGGTGATCTACTAGGGTAAGAGTAAAAATTAGAATTATTTATTTTTATTTCATCTTCCTCCAAAGAAACAGACTAAGACAAATTCTTTATGATATTTAGGATAGTGTTTTCCGTGTTTAAAGTCATTCCCAGCCATTCTGAGTCTTGAGTTTTGATAATGCACAAATAAGCTTAAAATTTATTTCAAAGAAATACTTTCAAAGAAAGAATGTATTTTGTAAGGGAGTACTACTCAGAACATAGATTAGATTCAACATTAATTTGTATTAATATTTTCTCATTGATCATTATTATGCCTTAATATCTACTTGCAAGTATGTAAAATCAATTGTATGTAGTTGCTGTTCTTTTTTTAATATTTATTTTTTAGTTTTAGGTGGACACAATATTTTATATTTATGTGGTGCTGAGGATTGAACCCAGTGCCTCATGCATGGTAGGCGAGCGCTGTACCACTGAGCCACAATCCCAGCCGTAGATGCTGTTCTTTTAGATGCTTTTCATTTGCTGTGTTCCACATTAAGCACTTTAGGCACCCATATGCTATTCAATTCTTGGAACATCTCTGAAAGTTGAGTATTATCTTTATAGATCAGAACCTGAGATTGGACAAACTAGGTAGCTTGCTAGAGTTCACCTTCTAGGAATTCCCTTGACCAGTATCCAAACCTATATGAAAAAAGCTGTTCTCTTAACTACTATCATGTACTATCTCTTGTCAAAAGAATTGATTTGTAAGACAAAGAATCCTTTTATAACTTGAAGAGTAATTCCCATTTTGGTTCCTTTTTAGGTCCTGGTGTGTGTGTGTGTGTGTGTGTGTGTGTGTGTGTGTGTGTATGTTAAACTTTATAGAATTATAATACACATTTATTTCTCTGCATATTAGATTAAACAAACTTGAATTTGGGAACTTTAATAGTAACAGAGTGCAAAGTCACATCACTGTATTTTTTATTTGGAAAAGATTTGGAAAGGGAAAAACATGAAAGACTTTGCATAATACATGAAAAGGAAAATAATACTATGAAATTTTTTACTTGACATTTTATGTAGATAGAGAATCTCATTTTATTCCTAGAAATTGAGTAAGCTGGTTACATTTAAGCTTTAAAGTACTAAGTTACTGAAATAATAGAGTGAATTGTTGCCAAGTTTTGAGATCCTTTATACAATTAATTAACTGCAAACAATACCATTAGTTAGAATTGTTTGTGAGAAGCAGCCATTTTTTTTTCATTTGACTTTTCTTTGCTGCAGCACCATCCAGAAATTAACCTGTGCATCAACTCCAGACCTTGTTTTATGGATGAAAAAGACAAAAGCATTTTGGCTGGTTATCAAAGATTGCAAAAGAATTAAGATCATAAGAAAAACTTCTTCCTACTGCATCTCAATCCCTCCTAAGAAAACAAGTAGACTTTTTCTCCTAATAAAGAATTTGTACTTAGATTCTTCTACAAAATTTGTATCACCTCTGAAAAGCATGAGAAAAGCATGGTGGTACATGCCTATAATCCCAGCTACTCAGGACAGAAGGATCTCAAGTTCAAGGGCAGCTGTAACAACTTAGCAAGACTCTTAGCAACATAGTAAGACCCTGTCTCAAAATAAAATAATTTTAAAAATGGGGTACAGTGGTAAAGTGCCCCTGGAATCAATTCCCAGTGCCAAAATAAAAATAAGTAAACAAACATGAGAAAAATGACCGTATTTGTATGGATTTGAGGAAAGGGTGTATTTACGTGCTTAGATAAATGTGTGGTCTTTATGTGTGCATATCTTTACCGAAGATTTTGCTTTTATTGCATGGACTTTATTTTCTAACCTAGCTATTCTTCATTAAGTGTTCTGAGGCTTACAATCAATGTTCCAGAGACAGAAGGGCAACAAAGATTGAAAGTGTATTTAGTTAGAGAGAAAGTAGATGTAATTAATTTTGGTAATATCTTTGCTTCCATGTAGTAACAATCAGTGAACACTTAATTGCACTCAATTGTCTGCTTGCTCTCTCCTTGGAACACCTGTGTGTTCTTTTTAAGGGTAGAAAAACTATTTCATTTGGCATATACTTTAATTGTGACACTCAGATCCTAAGGATTGAAGATAAAAATGACTCTGTTTTGTTTTTATCTAAGGTCACAGGTCATTTTGAAATTTACATACATTATTAACCATTTAATAACATTTTTATAAATTGATGGCTTGGGTTTTGTTTGGGTTTTAGTGCTTAGTTTTGGTGCTCACAAGTGCCAAGCACTAAGAACGGAATTAAAATAATTGAAAAAATCTACAAAAGAAATTTAAATTAAATCATTCTCAAAGTGAACAAATTTATTTTGCAACTATTCTATATTGTTTAAGCAAAGTACATATACTTGAGATTGTTACAAGCCAGAACTTCATTTTCTAAGGGGCTGGGGATATACCTCAGCTAGTAGCATGCTTGCCTCTCATGCACAAGGCCCTGGGTTCAATCTCCAGCACTGCCCCCCCCAAAAAAAATTAATTTTCTATAGTAAGGTGAGTACTTAAGTCACCTTCCTAAAACGTTTTTGGTTTCTGCTTTACCCCATTAAAATGATCTGTTATTCCATATCTTAATTTATGAACATAATCCTTAATGTAAATACTTAGCTGTATTGTTTTATATAAAATATTCACAGGTCATGAATCCCTAGATTAATCTTTAAAATATATTTATCTTTCCAATGGACTATTGTAAATAATTGTTAAATACTATTTAATTAACATGTTTCTTCTTGGGTTCCTAGAAAATGTGATAAGTGACTTCTGGTTAGTACACTATTAATCAGTTATTAGTACCCAGTGTGTGTGTGTGTGTGTGTGTGTGTGTGTGTGTGTGTGTGTGGGAGAGAGAGAGAGAGAGAGAGAGAGAGAGAGAGATAAAAAGTTTAATTAGCAAGTGAACATTGATAAGATTCCTTTAAAAGTTATTTATTTTCAACTGGAAACTGAGAGTTTTAATGATTGTTCCTGTACCATAATATTCTTCATTTTCATTAAGTCAGATATTTGGCATAAAACAAACCTGCTGCCTCAAGATAGTTGTCATTTAACAATTTAATGTCTTCACCTATTTGTTTTTACTTTAAGAGATGTCTTAGTCCATTAACCCTGCTGTAATGAAAATTCCATAGACGATACGTAAAACAACAAATACTATTTCTCACAGTTTTAGAGACACCAATAGATTTGGTGTCTAGTGAGGGCCTACTTTCTGGTTCATAGATGGCAGAAGAATAAGGGAGGTCTTTCATAAGGGCACTAATTCCATTCATATGGGCTTGATGATAATCCTCCCAGAGGCCCCCACTTCTGAATGCTATCATCTTGGAGGTTAGGATATCAACATATTAATTTAGGGAGGGGATACCAATATTCAGACCACAACCTGGGAAATCTGTATCTACTAATCTGGGACTATTAATTCTTTGGCTGGGCATGGTGGCCTCTGCCTGTAATCCCAGTGACTCTGGAGGCTGAGGCAGGAGATTGCAAACTGGAGGCTGGCTTCAGCAATTTAGACCATGTCTCAAAATAAAACATTTTTTAAAAATGGTTGTGGATGTAGCTTGGTGGTAAAGTCCCACTGGGTTCAAGCTCCAGTACCAAAAGAAAAAAAAAATTATTTCTCTGGAGTGGCATTTTCTGAATATGAGATGACCCCTGTGAAGGATTTTATAAGGAGAAACTACTGGTAGCTTTGAGAGCTAAACCGATTAATCTTCCTCCTGTCATACTTAAAAACAAGAAAATAATCTTTAGCTTTAGGTAAAAATGTTCAAAAGTCATTATGGATTTCTAGTCAGAATTTCTTTTGCTTTTGTCATTCTTAAATTTTAATTTCTATTCCTCTGTTTATACATATATTTTTAATTTTCTTCTATTCTTATCAGAGCACTCATAAGAATGTTGATGGTTGGCCTATCTAAATGGAGATCTAAAATTGCACATGTAAGGGAATGAAAAATTACTTTAAATGAAGTAGTGTGTGTTGCCTTAATCAAAAGCAAAGCCTATCAATGTTTGCTTTTGCAGCTTATTTTCAGCATTGAATAAAAATAGAAAACTCTGGTCTGCTATTTAGAAAGGAGTAGTTTATCCCCTTACTCATTTAATCTTTTTCATAACAGGACAGTAGGAAGTATCCAAGACAGCAGGTAAGTCAGGGTCAGAGATAAGAATCTAATAAGGGCTTTGAAATTATCTGAAGCCAATAAAATATAAAAAACTAAATAATTTGACATTTTGTTATTTAAAATTCTATAGCATGATCATTACTGAAGATGTTTTTTTTAAATAAATGGCATTATATTGTTTGTCCTCCAAGGTAAAACTTAATTTAAGTTTGAATTCAGTGTTAGCCCTTCCATTAGCAAAAGGCACAGTGTAGTGTAATTATTAGAGTGAACACCCAAGTATTATAAAGAAGAGAAATTACCTCCAAATTTTATGATGATCATTGTCAGAGAAAGCTATATTGTAAAATTGCTTTATAGCGCCACCTTTATCTTTTTTCCAGACTCTACTGAAATCAATTATAATCATCTTTGTTAATATTCTTTTTGTAATGCAATAAAATAGTAATCCTTCAGCTATTTCAGGAGGGTTATTTTAAGGTGCATTTTTCTTATAATTTTTCTTAATCATGATCACAAGATAGGTTGAAGTTTTATATCCAATGAGTTTCTCTAAAAGAGACTTGTGTTCTCTTTATTTAGCTTGATCAGTTGCCCTTAATATGTGATGATTTGTAAGTATGCAGATTCATACAAGCTTTCTATATTCGTTGATAAGTGATAATCTTAGATTTTGCCCATTTCTGTTACTTGGAGGCAACAAGCCCTTTGTATTATTAGGAAAGATATTTGTAGAGATTTGAGTTACAGAAAAATATATACTTTGACATTTATATCTATATCTAAAAACAGAGATAATAAATGTGAAATTTAGTGAAGGTCATTTAGCCATGAACCAATGTGTTTGCTTTTAATATTTTGTTAAATATTATGATAATATGCCAAGGTTTCTGGGACACAAAAAGCATACTAAAATAGACAGGTATTTAAAAACATTAAACGCTCTGATAAGAATTGTATCCTTGTGGTTTTCTCTGCTGCCCTGAGAGTTCTTTAAGGTTCTGTCATTTTCAATCAACGGAGAGTACATGTGATCAGTATATCTGATAAACTTGTCAATGCCTCTTTAACACAGGATTCCCCAACCTATTCAATTCAGACTCCCCTGCTTCATTTCAAGTATCATCTTGATAAGACAGAGCTATGTCACAGGCAGCTGTGTATAGGCAGCTCAGTCTACAACTAATTTGTGCAGGAAAAAATTAAATCAGGAGGTAAATTATTTCATGATTGCTCATTCCCAACAGACTTGGGCATCATTCTGAAGAAAATATCAAATAATTGGTTTCAGGCCGTGTCAGACACATGCAATTCCCTTCTCTAATGGCTGTGTGTGGTAGCACTAGGCCTCAGGGGTCAGCAAGGAACTGGAAATAGCTTAGTGCCAGGCACGGCAATAGAGAGACTGAGCACATAGGAAATGAAGTGGCAATAAGTGCAATCCATAGGGGAAATGTGCTTCACTTGGAGTTTAATATATTGGTTCAGAATCTGGCAGGAAGCCATGCAACAATTGTTTACCTTTTTGTCAGCATCTGCATCTGTTCTGTTTTGTAAACAGCACTTAACTCTCAGTCGGTAAATGCTGGAATCAATAACAACTGTTAAGGGATTTCCTTACCCCCCCCCTTTTCATATTCTAGAACAAATGCACACTACAAACAATGTTTGCCTTAGATTAACAAGGAACAGACATTAACAGGGTCAAAGGGATTTGGTTGGGAACATTTTATAGCTTCTTGGGTCTATAGTAATTATATCTATGTGATCTGAATGTATTTTGTAACCTATCCAAATTAAACTGTTAAAAAAATGCTAGCACTCAGTAATGAAGATGGTTTTTTATAATTATCTTAAGTACTGTGTATAGAAAACTGCTGGCACTGTTTGTAATAATTTAGTTCGGTGCAATATTGTGTATTACAGCTGCTACGCAGAAATATTAAGTTGCCTTTTACAGTTTTAGGAAATTAGTGATTATATTCAGCAGTACTAATTATTTAAAACATATAGTTAATTTAAAAAATATATTGCACACCACAGTGAGACATAAAAAAAGGTTGATCTGTGACTATTGCCTATAAACTTTAGTATGTCATTAGTAAATTCAAGAGAAAGAATTAGCACTAGTTTTAAGTTCACTGCTTCAGGAGACACTGAGTAGATGAATGCTGTCATAAATGTAGGATTGTTACAATAGTTATGGATTCACTTAAAAGTGAACATCACCAAGATCAGAGGAACATATTATTGCTAATGGGATTTATGCATGCATTTCCCCATGCTCTACTTGGGAAATTTACTCCTTAAAATTTCTACATTCACAATCACCAAGCTGCCTAGTTTTTACTTTTATTAAACTACCTCATATTTTATTATTTCATCAGGTCACTGAGTCAAGATTTGCATTCTCTCTTTTTTAATTTGTATGTCTAAGTGGTGTGAATTTTTTCCATTTCATTTTAAAATGTGTGTATATGCATGTGTGTGTGTGTGTGTAGTGCTGGGAATCAGCTTCCTTCATGCTAGGAAAGTGCTCTAACACTGAGCTATATCCCCCAGCTATTTTTCAATACTCTTAACAATTATTTTGCTATTTCACTATCTAAATTATAAAAATAATTTTTAAAAACTTTGGCCAAATATTTTTTTATAATTCGCTATTTTATGAAATAGCAAATTATAGAATTTAGAAATAAGAATTTGAGATTTGGATACTAGTGTCTCTTTTACTCCTATTGAGACTATAAGGTACTTGGGCTTCATTTTCTTGACTGTTCATAATCATTTGTTGGGTATTCTGGCATTGTGGGTTGTATTAACTACTATATGATAATATATATGCAACAGCAAATTTAGACATTGTAATTTCACTGTTACCACCTAGAATGTCTAGATTTTGGGGTCTTTCATCAACATAAGAACTACATTTCATATTATATAAATTTGTACTTCAAATTTTAATTTCTCCTTGTTTATTTGAAGAGTAGCAAGCTTTCAAGCTTAGAGACCAGGCAGACACTGCCCTTTTAAAATACTTTTGATCCAAAGTTAGAGAACCAATTTATTAATACATTCTATGATGACATTTGCATGATTCAGTAAAAATGAAATAACTTTTATTACTGTTCCATGCATTTATACAGTGTAAGTATGGATAAAGGAATATATTTTAATAGAATTTTTTCTCCAGATTAGGATATATTATAGAAAACCATGGACAAAACTTAAAAAACAACTTTCACCTCTTATAATTACTTCTTTTACCCAGGGAAAAATGACCACTTGCTAGCAAAAATCTCTACAAATTCAAGTAGTATACAAGCAAAAGAACTTAGCTTCTAATGTGTGTACTTTCAATTTTTAAACATCTATTTGATAAGAATTTGTATCTCACTTATGTCATCTCATGTTAAATATTTTAAATCAAACCTTAATAATTTTATATGCAAGTTTAAAACAAGATTAAAATTTTTATGCCACAAACAGCTCAACATGTTCAAAGTTGTGTCATCTTAAAATAATCAAAGTGGCTATCTTCTTATGTTAGCATTAAAGTTAACTATCTTTAATTGTGCTTGAAAAATTGTAGTGGTTAACAGGGTATATCCTGATTGACTCCATAAGGCACTCATGGGGGGATGGGTATTGTCTATGGATCATTAGCTAATTTTTTAAAAATTGATTGTTGAAGGTAGCGCTTTGTTGTATTAGGTGAAGGCAATAATCATTATTTCCTAAGCAAAAGGAAAATTAAGTGCTAATTAGCAGGTTATGAAGTGTGCAATAGTAGTTAGAGCATAAGGAATATTTTCCCACTGGTAGCAAACATTACCTGGGGAAAACAGAGTCAACAAATTGATTGCTGAGAGCTAACTATAGTTTTCAAACCTCATAAAGTTATGTTAAATATCATAAGGCTGAGTTACTCAACATTGTAGCAAAGGTTTCTGTGTTAATATTTAAACTTGTAATTAATTTTAATTTTTTGATAAATTATTACTTAGAATTCATTTTAGGCATGCTTATTTACATATAGTGTGTTTGTCTTTAGTTTGATCTTTTCCTATAAGAACTTGAAGCCTCTATTCAGTTCTAGTCTTTACTTGTTTTTTTCTTATTTTCCCTGTTTTTAATTTAAAATGAATTTTCGAAGACAAACATGGCCATCCATTTTATTAATTTTAAAAGAATTTGAATGTAATTAGCTTTCATAGTAATCAAATGAGAGTTATCTGTGCTTTTACATCTTGACACATCTAATGGTTATTGGTGATGTGGTTGAGCTGATATATTTTATGCTGTTAGTTATCATGACATAATTTTTACTTAATCTTGAAACTGGTCTTTAAGTTGAAATCTCCATGAAATCAAGGGATGACCATAGAGATTAACTTTTTTAAGTATCACACAGACATAATTCTAAATGTCGGCTTTGTAATAAATACAAGAGATTTCTAGTAAGGCAGCCTCTGTGATTTGTCTGAGAAAGAACATATATGTACTTTTTAAATAGTACCTGGAATTTATACACTCACACATACTAGCATAAAATCTAGTTTTCATGTTGGATCACTAACAAAATATAAAAAAAAAATAAGAGTGTGGGGTGGGAGTGCTGAGGTTGTGGCTCAGCAGTAGAGCGCTCGCCTAGCATGTGTGAGGCCCTGGGTTTGATCCTCAGCACCACATATAAATAAATAAATAAAATAAAAGTATTGTGTCCAACTACAACTAAAAAATAAATATTAAAAAAATTAGAGTGTCTATCAAAAATCACTTGGGGATCACTCATGCCACTTCAGGACAAATCAAAGGGGCACAGGCTACTCCCCCAATTTACCATAAGCCCTTTGGAGTCTTTCAGCCTCCACATGAATTCCAAGCATATAAGTCCCCCTTTGCAAAGCTGGAAGTCTTGCTCACCAAACAGATATAAAAGGCTCCTTTCTGGTCCTCTGGCTTGATGTGAGTGAGAAGACTCAGCTGTTGATTAAAGAGAGGAGCTTTTACAACACAGCTATAGTGTGCTGTCCATTGTTCCCTGTTCTTGTTTGAGACAAGGCCCACAATCTGTAACCTGATAGGAAAGTCCCATTTATTGTTTCCATTATTTACTTCTTTTTTGTTACTTCTGACTAAAAATTTTGGAGAAATAAGATCCTATCAATAATGCCTTATGTAAGGTTTTTGTTCCATTTTATTTGTGTTACTTTTGATCAAGTGCAGGGTCCCTCACCTTTTGATATGCGCTTGTTCTACCACTGAACTACACCCCCAGTCCTACTTAAGATATTTAGGGCCTCCAATATTGTTCTGTCTGTGTGCTTTGTTACAGGTAGAACAATTTCCAATCTAATCTGATGAGGCCATTTCTTCCTTTGGATTTAGGTGTGTGCCTGTGATTATTTTACTTAATAGATAGGCTGGCATAGATCTATTCCACAGAATCCATTTGCAGTGTCCTACCACTTTGAGCTAAAGGTGAGAGGGCCAGGGGTGTAGCTCAGTGGCAGAGCCCTTACCTGGTATACCTGAGGCCCTGGGTTTGATCCTTAGCTACACACACACACACACACACACACACACACACACACACACACACAAAGAAATCTTGCTGTGAGCATCCTGCTAGCCTCTCTAGAAGATGCTAAAGACTGGAAAACAGACTGAGTTCTTCCTTCTTAGGAAGATGCCCCATATTTGATTGTTTTACTTCCAAATGTACCTCTGGAGCCCTGGTTTGTTATTGTTTTTTTGTTATTTTATTTTTGGGGGGAGGGAGGGGTTGGTATCAGGTATTAAACCCAAGGGCTCTTAACCACTGAGCCATATTCCCAACCTTTTTAAAATTTTATTTAGAGACAGGGTCTCACTGAGTTGCTTATGACCTCACTAAGTTGCTGAGGCTAGTTTTTAACTTGTGATCCTCCTGCCTCAGCCTCTCAAGAGTGTGCCATCACCCCCGGCTTTGTTATTGTTTATCTCAGAAATATTAAAACTGGTGAAAAAAAATTTATGAAAGTCTCAAATTGTTTCTTCAGTGTTAGAAATGACAAAGTCAAGGTTGTTTAGCTTGTTCTAGGAAGTGTTACAGGCAGAGCATTCATTTCCAGCTAGATATATGAAGAGGACCTTGATTTACATTATAGAAGTAGGGAGCGGAAAAGAGAAAAACTAAGATTTTTTAAATATATGAAAATATTTTTACTTTATTTACAGTCTTTAGGGTCAAACATGAAAGTTATGCTGTTACAAATTTCATAAACTTAATAAATCTGAAATTCTGACTCAGGCACATTTGTAGATTTCATGATGACAGATATTTAAGATCTGAAATAAAGTGAAAATGAAGTGATTCCACTGCTAAAATTGCATTTTTCAAGGGATGTTTTTATTACTCTAAAGAAATTATTAGAGTAATAAATTTTTTGTTATAAAAATTAAGACATTAAATATACATAAAAAGTCTTCATATTCTCTTCCTTCCAGTCCTAACCCCGAGGGTCATCACTCTTATTCACATTTTGTTGAATATTCTAGAATATTTCTTTTTTGAATATTTTCTTTCGTACATTTAAAAATTCATGTGTGCATTTATAATTTTAAAATGTTTGATCAAAATTGACATATTGTTCTAGAATGTATTTTTTCACTTAATACTTCATGACCTTTCCCCATGTCATTGCAGTCAGTTCTGACATTCTTTACAGCAGTGTCATGTTAGTTCATAATATAGAGGTAGGCACAATTTATTCGCATATGGCTAAATTTAAATAGATCTTACTACATTTTAACTCACTCAGAAAAATAACTTTTTCTTCTCAAAATCAATATATGCCCACTGTTGTCCACTGTTACACAGATGTATGTGTATGTATTTAAAATGTATAAAATTAAAAGTGTTCTGTCTCTTCCATACCCTTAATCCTAGCCCCTTAAAGCAATCCCTGTTAACAATTGGGTTTGTGCCCTTCCACACTTATGCATGTACATTCTACAAATTTCTCTGCAATTTTGTTGTAACTTACTATACCATGGGCCTCTTTTTGTATTAATACATACAGAATGATCTGCATTATTCTTTTTATAGGCTAAAGTTATGTACTGTGTGATTATATAATTTTAACCAACTCCATGATAGAAATTAGGATTTTCCCGGTTTCTTTTCTTTGTGCACTTATGTATCTTTAAAAGTGATATTCCGGGGACAGACAATAAACTAAATTAGTATTGGTGTATATATGTATAATGTATTTTTTCCAAACTGTCCTCTAAAATAAATATATATTGTAAGTCTTAACTACAAATATTTAGAAGCACAACTATCCAGATTAATGCATGTATTCATTTAGACATTGTCATTAATTATGATTCTTAAGTATTGAAATCTCTGTGCTCGCCTGCCTCCTTCTGGATCATCAAGGTTATTGCTATCTTGCCAGTTATCCTCTCATTGCTACAAAATAGGCCTGAGCAAAGGATGGCAGTGACAGAGGAACACTTAATTCTCTGTTTCCTATAGCTCTTGACTTTGCTTTCCAGTTTTTCCACTTAGCAGCTATGAGACTTTGGATAGATGGCCTTTTTTCCATGAGCATCCCTCCTTTAATCTAGAAGGTAGAGGTAATAATAATTATAAAACCTTCCTCACAGTGTCTTAGCATTAATATAGATATTAATCATAGTTCTGACACAAGCTAAGTGGTATCATTATCCTTATTTAAAACATATACATAAATACATACACATTGAAATATACATTATATACATATACATATATATGAAGTATTGACAAGGTAACTTGCCATCATATACCAATGTAGTGTTACCATATACCTACCCTTCTTTGCCTAATTCCCATTGATCCTTTATGACAGTTCACATCTAGGAAGCTTTCATAAACCATAGCTCCTAATCCATGCTCCCACAGCATCTCCATATGCCTATCTTAAGGCTCTTAGTGTATTCTATTAAAATATATAATTAGGAGACTGTCTCCCCATATGGACTCTAAGCACCTCAAGGGCAAGTGTTATTTATTTTCTCCAGAACCCAATTCATTGCCTATCACATACCAGGAGTTCAATGAATATTTTTTAACTGACCCATATTTTTAAAATAAATCAGAATCTGAAGGTATAATAGTCTATACTGGCAGCCAACTAATCAACTTATTAATTAAAGCCCATTCTATTTTTAAAATAGTGTGCTAAGATTAATGGGAATTTAAAAAGAAAGATCATTGCCTCCCTATCTAGATCAAGAAATAAAATACAAATATTTGAAGAGCTACTGGGAGTTATGCAGACAAGCAGTTGCAGAGTTCTGGGGGGAAAGGATTCTACCAGGTAGGGGTCCCTTCTGACTTCAGTCCAGGGCAATCAAGATGTATTGAAGCCTTGTGGGTTACAGTGTGGGCAGGATCTGCAGAAACAAAAAGCAGGAGCAGATAAAAAACAGTATTTGTTTTCTGGTGTTTTCCTACACCACAAGGAAAAAGAGCTCTGAAATGAATTCTAAAGTGGAGAATGTACACAGAATGGAGGGTTTTCTTGGAAAGAAAACCTGAGCTTTGTTTCTCAGGTCTTGTCGCATCTTCTAGCTCAAGCCTGTTTATTCTACTGGATGCCTTAGTCCATAGTCTGGTTCTACTTTCTGCTCCCTACCTCAGCTAACTCTGGAGTAACTAAAATTTTTCATTTGAGAAAACCACTTTCCCCAATGCAATATTTTCCCTGAAGTTTGAAATGAATTTAAAACCTGATTTTGTTTGATTATGTCTTAAAAGCCAGTCTTTGATGCTTAGATTACATGTGGTATTATGATTAAAATAATGTCTTTAGGTACCTTCAAATCCAGGAGGTAAAAAAGTCTAACCCCCCAAAAAAAATAAAACAGGGGGAAATGCATAGAAAGCCCAATTAAAAATTACCAAGTTATTTGTGTAAGATTTCAAATGCATTAAGAATTCAAGGAAGGAAGATTTTGGAGTAAGAAGAGCAAACCAGAAAAACTTCTTAAAGATCCGGACTTGAGTCTGGCCATGAGTATACTTTCCATAGGCTAACAGAAAGAGAAGATTTCCTTTCACTTCAGAGGGTATCAGCAGTAGAGGTTTCTGTTGCTTGCTGAAAACAAGAAAGAGAACTATGTTTAGTACCTAGTCTATAAATAATTGATGATGGCATTAGCCATAACTCTAATCTTGCAAGTGACATTTTGTTCTTCCTCATCTATGATTCTTATACAAAAATGAAAGAGCATTTATTAAAAGAAGAATATAGTGTTTAACACAATTGAACAAAGAACTAAACAAGCCTTTGAAAGGAGTTTATACTGAGGCAAATCCATAAAACTTAAGAATAGGGTGGCTAGGTAGGTATACCAAAAATTAATATGGAGCTAATAGAGGTGGCTTTCAGAGGGGTGGTTTCCAACTCAGCAGAAGAGAGCTATGATTGACCAAGGGATAAGCATGTTATTAGAAGAGGGAAAGGAATGCTGGGCAGAAGAACTAAGGTGTTAAATAAATGGACAGCTGAATGAGTGATGAGATAGCTAGCTTAGGAACAGATCACCAAAAGTCTTAAAAGCCAGTCTTTGATGCTTAGATTACATGTGGTATTATAATTAAAAGTTTGTGAGCAGAAAGGTAAGGAGAGATGTGTTTAAGAAGCAGAAATTGTCCATTGATGTATACGATTTTATAAACAGGGAAAGGATATGAGGAAGCTATCTTGAAAAGCATTCCCTCACAGCCCCCAAAAATCCAAGTGTGAATTTTGATAATACTTAGGCAAATCCATAAAACTTAAAAATAGGGTGGCTAGGTAGGTATACCAAAAATTAATATGGAGCTAATAGAGGTGGCTTTCAGAGGGGTGGTTTCCAACTCAGCAGCACCAGCGCCTAGAACAAGTTAGAAATCTAAAATCTCAGGCTCAACCCCAGACTCACTGAATCAGAAACTTTGGAGGTGATCCAGTCAATCAGTCTGTGTGTTAAGAGCTCTATAGATAATTCTAATGCATGCGAACATTTGATTGACACCAATAAAGTGTTTTCTTTTTTTTAAAGTGTGGAGTATGGAGCCAGATTTCCTTGAAGTCCTGGACTTTGTTTATGAACTTTGTGACCTTGTACAAGATATTTAACCTTTTTATACTTTAGAGGCAAATGCTAACATTAATTCTTTCCTCACAGAGCTTAGAGAATTAGCCTGAATGTGTGGGAAAATACTTATAACAGTATTTGATACCTACTAAGCATTACATAATTATTTTCTAATATTGGTAGATCTTGGTATTTGAAAGAAAGGTATTTGTATAAATGATAATGTACACTGAAGCGCCCATTGGCTTTTTTTTTTTCCTTTTGGTATTGGGGAGTACTCAAACTATGTTGAGCTTATAGAACTCAACAAGATAAGCACTAGGCCAAGTTCATCCCAGGAGCTATATATAATACACTCACCTCCATTTAAGAGGACCTGTTCTCTCCTCACCTCTCACTGCCTTTTTCTTTTCTTCCTTTTCCATCTACTCTTCCTTTCTTCTTTATCAAAATCCAGTCACCAAAAAACACTCTATGCAAAAGACAATGATTTACTTTTGAAGTATTTGTGTTTCTTGAATGAGGTTTTATGCTTCTATTATAACATAAAATCAAGTAAGTCTAATATTTGATTATATACTAAAAATAAAAAATAAGGTTGTTTAATTTTCCATGTGTTTTTCATTTGTTCTTTTTCAGTTAAAAAATTTTCCCTTGAAGGAAAAAACCTAACAGAGCCCAGTACTGATATATATATATATATATATATATATATATATATATATATATATATATATATATATAAATTTTGATATAAAATATCAAAATAGGATGACAATCAACTCCTGGTATTTTCTTCATTTAGTTTCTTATTCACAGACTTCTCTTGGCATCTTATGTCTTATTGGTATTTCTTCTCTTCTGAACTAAAATAGTTGGAGAGGTTAACTTATTAGACAAACATGGCAGCCAGACCCCATGGTGACTGTTCTGAGTCATGGCCCTGTGAGTCTCCCCACTCTTGCTTTCAAACTGCCCTGTATACCTCTTCTCACCACTAGAGGCACTTGTTACATGGTATCATTTACTTGCTTTGCTGGCACTTTTTCTTTTTCTTTTTTTTTTTTTTTTTTTCTTAATTAGCAAGTGAAACCCACTTAAAGGCTTAAAGGGGCTTTTTGTAGACCATATGTCTTTTGAGAAAGACATTATTATAAAAGATAGTTTCTGCCTCCCAGGTGCTCCAAGTTGTATTTGAAGTTTGAAGGAAATAGGACTTTACCTTTATGACTACATAACTTTTTCTTAGGTGAGAAGGGCAGCTAAAAAGGTAAGACTAACTATAAAATTTACTAGACAAAGGGCCATCACACATGGGAAATGTCTTCCCTACCTCTAAGGCCTGCACCCTGCTCTGATAGAATAATAAGCTTATGAGGACAACTTTCCAGGAGGGTACAAAAAATTGCTATTATCACCATGGCTATCTCTTTTCATTGTAACGTTAACATACATTCATAAGAATTACAATTTTCTACCTGGTGTTAAAAAAAAGAGTGTGAAGTGAATCTTATACTTTATTTTTAGTATAGGAGAAGAAAAGTGTTCAAACTCTCTTGAAAGGTTATGATTCAATTAGAAAATATATTAGGAAGCACACTCAGCAGATATCTTACTTAAATCTGTCTTTTTGATGATGGCATTATTTTTATTCCTGTGCTAAATTTTTAAAGTTAATTTTTTAACATGTTATATTAAGAGCTGATAATGTAATTTCTCTGTCATGGCATATTCTTTTAAAAAATGAAATATTGATTTTCAGATCCAACCTGAAGCTATAGTAAAAATGAATTGTTAACTTGGTTTAAGGTTTTTTCTATAGGTTAATTTTTAGTCATGATAAGAGAAAGTAACATATATGATAAGAAATATAATTAACCACACTCTAGCAAAGTTTGAGACTGAGAAAGAAATATTAGGACGATATTTCATTAATAATACACCATTATCATGTAAGTACTTAAAATTTAGAACCCATTTCATTGTACTCAAGAGACACCTTTCATGAAGATGTTTCTTGAAAGGGTCAGCATATTCAAGTATTTACAACTGGGATTTAAATGTAACCTGTTCTTTGATTAGTATCCTCAACCAACAGTGGCTATGTCAGTAGTCAGATATTCTCTCTCATGTTCTTTGTCAAAAAGAAAGAATAGAGGAGAGGAACAAGAGTATGATACTCTTGGCAAATGAGCATTAAGTCAGATCTCTTGCTAATGTAATACTGACCTCTTTTGCCAGAGGAGATGAAATGGAGTGTGAGAGAATTTTATCATTTAATAGTAAGTTTAGGTGACATCCAGTGGAGCCAGTGTTGGCCTGGGAACCATCGAAGAAAATAATAGAAGCAGTTTCTTTTCACTGACACAGAGGATAGCTTCAGGTGACTCTATCTCTACCTTTCTAGCTACTTAAGTTTCTCTTGGTATGTGAAGCAAAGCTATGTTTGTTGTATGGCCCTCTTCAAAGGGCCTTCAGTACTATAATATGAAATCATATTTAGTATAAAATTGGCATATAGAATTAATATGAAATCAATATGGGTATACAGTAACGATATGAATAAAATGAGATATTATGGAATTTTATTACTGTATAAATATTAGATTTATACTAGATGAAATATTCAATTTTTATTTTAAAAGTATGTTTATGGTGGAGGAAAATGAGTTAAGAACAATTGGTTTTGTCTCTTGACAGTCACCAAACATGTTTCATTTTTAAATCATTCATGTGGGTACTCTGATGAGTAATGGGAATATAATTATGGGGAAAAAAGATCTCTACCTAAAGGAACTTAAAGTTTTAGTAGACAATTCCCAAACTAACAATTATAATGTGACATACTAAATGCTAAAATGAAGTATGTGCAAAGTGAAATAGAAAGGAGCATAGAGAACAGGACTCTAACCCAGCCTGGTATTTGAGGGTAGGCTTCTCAGAGGAGATGGCAGTAGTATCTAACATTTGTACAGCACTTCCTACCTCCAGGGGATACTGTTTTAAAGTGTTAACTCAGTTAAACCTCATATACTATTGAGGCATAAGAGACTAAGTAACTTGTATGGTCACACAGGTAGTAGACAGTAGTACCCACATTTGAACCCAGCTTTCTGGCTTGTAGATTTCAGGTGTTAGCCATTCTATATATCACCTCTTAGACTCTAAATAGTGCCTCACATGATAAAACTTGGTATGTGTGTGGCGGGGGGCAGAAATGGAAAGAGAGAAAGAGAGAGACAAAGGGGTCCAACTTCCAGCTTCTAAAAGATAAGTGATTCCTGAATTCAAATCCAGCTTCATTAACATTTATGAGGCTAAGCTTCCTCAACATTGTAATTGTTTCTCTACTCTCTGACCATTTAGGAGAGGGTTCCTGATACTTACCTGTGGGGTTTCTGAATTTCTGTCAGCTTAGATCAGGTTACATTTTCACTCAACTTCAGAGATTTAAGCTTTATTCTTTTAATCATTTATTCACTCAGTCCTCATTCACTCATTCTAAATTTTACCCTATTGTGGGCGGTACATATGGAAGCCTCTTCAGAAGAGAGAAGGAATACATTCAATTCTGAAAACTAAGGTGGAGATATTTCTTTTCTTACTTTTACCTCAATTGTCTTCCTAGTCATATAAATTTGCAAAATAGTAAAAGATACAAAAACAATGCTGGAGAAAAAAAGAGAAAAAACAGTTCCAATTTCTTCTCAGTGCATGTGGCAGATGCAATACCTGATTTTCCAGTTACTTTTTAGGCTTACATGACAAAGAAGCTTCTTTACAAATTCAGCATTGTAGTGTTTGCATTCTGTTCTTCCCCTGTTTGTGGCTCTATGGAACCATGCACTCAGGGAGGCCTTGGCTTCTTCAGGCTCTGGTATATACTTAGTGGGCTCACCTGTTCTCTTGGGTGCTGGGAAAACTATTTCTTACTTGCTCTTATTCAGTCCCTGCTGTCTTCATATTATAAGACTGTTTAAAAGTTTTCTTTACTGGAACAAATGTATTCCATTTGGATTATGTCATAAATTTCATCTGTAATAAGACCTTCAATGGCATTTGTGTGTCACCTTTTTTATATCACTTGTCAGGTGGCACTGAGAATACCTCCCCACTGCAAATGGATCCATTTGCAGTCAATAGCAGGGTGACTAATGTTCATTTTTCTTGGGAAAACTGAAATGTGCACCTTTTATCCTATTATACTGATCCACCAGCTTCAGATTATCTGAGTTTGTAGCTTCTCATTTTCTCCAGTATCTTAATGCTATTATTAACAAGAATTCTGTTGCTAATGGTTTTTGAAAATAATATGTGTGCTTTCAGCCACTACCTGTATTCTTATGGTTTGTCTGATTTAGCTGGAGTTTGAAATTCATTCCAAATGCTGTTTTGTTGCAGATCAATTATGAGAAGCCTTAATATTTCTCTGGATATATTTCCATGACCTAAATTTTACTAGAAGAGAATGGGACTAATTATTTATCTATCAGTCATGAGGTGAAAAACACTTTTATTTTTCTGAACTAGGGATTGAACCCAGGGGCTCCCTACCACTGAGCTATTATTCATGTCCTTTATAATTTTTATTTTGGGACAGGGTCTTGACTAGTTGCCCAGGCTCACCTTGAATTTAGGATTCTCGTTCCTCAGCCTCCTGAGTCGCTGAGATTACAAGTGTTGCCACTGTTCCTGGGCACTTTTAAATATATAGTCTGTATTCTTTATGAATGATACATCAATAAATATATCATATGAACATATAGATATTTATGTATACAAACATATATACAGATATCTGTAAATACACATTTATAAATATATGCACATTTATTTATATAACTATATGTATGTGGAAAGAGAGAGAGCAAGAGAATTTTTTTGGTAAATGTTATTTATGTATATATATTTATGTATATAATAAATAAAAAAAGAAAAAAATTCTGAGAACATCCATTCCCTTTTTTTCAGGATAAAATTTTACCCCTGAAGCATAATTTTATTTTTTAAGAACACAAAAAAAATCATACCTTAGAAGGATGTGCTTTAATATGCTCTGTTTCCTAGTCCATTGTTGTTTTTATATTCTTTTGCACACATTTTCTATTTTAGAAGTAATTGTCGATTGTATTTTGTCAAACAGAATACTATACAGACTGTTTATAGAGTATTATAATTTTTCTTTATTTACAAACTCACACTATAAATACTTGTTGTTTTGAAGATTACATTTTGGAATTAGGATTAAAATATGTGTTTTGGGCCAAACCTAGCTATTTCTAGGGCCCATGAAATTTCAATTGTTTTGTTTTTTTTACTGGACGTTTTTCAGTTTTTCAGTTCTACTTTATATAAAAGATTTTGCTTGGTTCAGAGATGCTGAAAATGAATAAACTGGGCTTAGTCTTTGACATTATGGAAATCATTTTATGTTTGTGACAAATGAACTTCAACTAGTCTTTAGTCTTTTTTTTTTTTTCCCCTAATAGCAGTTTTTCTTTTGCCTAGGGATCTTTAAAATTTCCTACAGATTATCCATATTTCTTTCCAAATTTGAGGCCAGCCTGGGCAACTTAGGGAGACCCTGTCTCAAAATAAAGCATATAAAGGCCTAGGGGGTCTAGTTCATTGCTAAAGCACTTGCCTAGATTATATGAAGCCCTGGGCTCAATCCCCAGGAAGCATCACAGGAAAAAAAAAAAAAAAAGTCATCCGTGTTTAACACACTAGTACCTTTTTGGTTGACTTTCTAATATCAGAATCCAGATTTTCTGATGCCTAATGGGTGATTTTTAACCAAAAGTATTGTAACTAGAGCTCATGGACCCCTCAGGCAGTGGTCTCAAACTTTAGTGTGCAAAAAAACTCACTTGGGAAGTTAACTTAAAAGGAATATTTGTGGGGCTGATTGCACAGAGATGCTGATTCATGAGATCTGGAGGTGATCCTGGGATTTGCATTTTTAGTAATCCAGGAGATCCTGGACCTTCTGTCCTTTGAGAGCATCAGTGGATTTTTAGAAAGTAAGGTTTTTAGCCCTCAAACTGTGCCTACATAGAGATTTTCCAATAAGTGGATTTAGGAGACTTTTCATTAATTTCTTTAAATGGTCTGCAAAAAACACCATGATGATATTAGGAGCAGCAGTTTACAAGTGAAAGAAAATACTAGTAAAATTAGTCACACAACCAGCCTCAAGAATCCACATGGGAAAGTCTAACAATGAAAAGAAAAACAGATATAAATACTCAGGTTGCACAGTGATCACCTGAACAGTTGTTTTTAAGAAAATCTCACAAATGAATTGGTGTGTTGGGAAACTGGGGTTCACAGGTGGAAAATTTGAGAAACATTGTTCTATTTTTTTTTACTTTATTATAGAAGCAAACAGAAACTTTAATATGCTAATTTGCATTATGAATCACCTTAATACAATGTAGTATGTAGGGTTTCCCAAGCTTATTTGATCATATAACCTTTTTCAAATGGTTATCAGTTTAAAAATACCCTTTAACAGAGGAACAAACATTAGTCTCTGTATGCAACATAGAAGTAACTTTCATCATAAGCCTGTTGTGAAGTAAAATTTAAAATGTTCTCTAAATAGTCTGAAAAATAGGAAGGCAGAGAAGTTTGGACTACATTTTAGAAAATTTTAAATTAAAATTATGGAAGAAAAAAATTATTTAGTTATTATTTACATAGACTTACTTATTACTAGTTGATGGTAAACTAAAGGAAGTCTTGCCCTAAAATGGAAATTTTTTCTTTATAATATTATTAAGATTTAGGTGAAATTTATATTTCCTAAGAATCAGAGATCTGGGGTTATAGCTCTGTAGTAGAGTTCTTGCCTAGTACATGTGAGGCACTAGGTTCAATCCTCAGCATCACATAAAAATAAATAAAATAAAGGTGTTCATCTACAACTAAAAAAAAATTAGAGCTCATTATACAATAATCAACAGTCATCAGTCATTATTTCAGATATTTTATAGCAATCATTGGTGGCAGGCCAAAGATTGTGTGTATAAACATGCATGTCCAAGTCTTCTTGAAAGCAAAGCAGTTCCATAGTTATTTAAATAAATGATTTAATGAATGAATAAATAAAGCTCAGATTGACATAGATGAAGAAAGAGGCTCTCTGGATCAATTGATTATATCCAGATGAAGTTTTCTGGAGAGGTGATCTGGAGGAGAGGAACAAACAGAAATCATATTCAAAGAAAAGGAAAAGAGATTACTTTAAAGAAAGAAAATTTCTGCTGGGAGAAATCCTTTCCTAACTTAGCTAGCAGTGAAGAATCTCAGGGACAGAAAACTAGATATGTTTCCGTACATAGAAATCATGAACTAAGTGCGATGATTAGGACACTAGTCCTGTGAGATAACAGTGGGGGAAATAAGTCAAATAAGTTTGGGAAATGCAATTCCATCCTTTGTGTTTAATTTTGCTTTAATTGGCCTTTCACAAAATGAATTTATCACAGAAGTATTTTCCCCATAAATTAAGAACCCTCACAATACTCTTGGGAGAACACTGAGCTACTAATGATAGGAAATAAGGACTACTAATTAATGGGGCTCCACCATAATCATTGCTTCTTTGGGACAAAAATGATTAGATTTAGGTCATACATATTATTCTGTCCTCTTTCATTATTAAGTTCTAAAGATTTGTTGAATTAAAATGGATTTGCTTTTCAATATTGTGATTTGTCTGAAAGAAGGTCTTTAACTCTGGATCATAAACATAACATCTCTTCATGTAGAATCCTTAATTCCTACATAATTTTAAACAAGTGCTTTGTTTGTTTGTTTGTTTGTTTGTTTTTTGTGGTGCCAGGGATTGAACCCAGGGCTTTCTGCATGTAAGGCAAGCACTCAACCAACTGAGTTATATTTCCAGACCCCAGGTTGTAGTGTTTTGAACGTTAAAGATTTTTCTTGGGATGTTTCTTTGCTTATTCTGTAAATATTTATAATTATTCCAATTTAGAATTCAACCAAATAAAGCCTTGTTAAATATGGTTAATTTTTATTCACACCATTGAATGGCCTTTCCTGATAAAGAATTGGGAAAGATTCTTAACATCTTTGAAAATTTGTTTCAAAAATATATTAAATTCAAAAGGAACTTTACAATTTAGAAGGTTAAACTAGCCTCTTATTTCCATGATTAAAGATTAAAAGAAATCAAATTAGCCAAATGCAAATCAAGCAATGACTAAATAGAACATGATTTATGTATTTTTTTTCTTTTTCTTTTTTGATGCATGATATGTCTGGCAAAATTTTAGTTATGTATGCTCCTTGTATATCTTCTGAACTCTGGAATTCTTAAAGAATGCTAAATGTAATTAGGGCTATTTAGAGGTAGGTTTTAATGTATATGGGACTGAGGTCAATGTAGAGATGAAATGGAGTTTTTGTACGTATTTGTAGATTTCAAAAATTTTTTTGTGTATTTTTTAAGAACAAAAGTAAATTCCACAGTTGAAGTTAGTAGATATCTTTCTCATGTACATGCACAGACATCATGACATTTTTTTTGTTCTCAGTGAAAGACCCTAATATGACTATAAGTTTGATGCCAATATTTTAAAGATTGACTGAAGTGAAGTGGATTATCTATAAAATAATCACATTTCTGGAAACTTCTAAATCCATGTGAGGAAAGTAATCTTTTTTGTTTTTTGATTTGTAACCACAAGACTGACTCCTACATAATTTCTGAAGAGCATTCTTTAATATTTTCTCTTCAAAAACACTGAATGCTTACTTCATCAGTGTTTATAGATTTTTCCAATTTATAATTTTTCCTTAAGATAATCCTTAAATATATATTTTAAGAAATAGCATTAAGGGACTGGAGTTGTAGCTCAGTGGTAGAGCACTTACCTAGTATATGTGAAGCACTGGGTTCAATTCTCAGCACCACGTGTAAATAAATAAATAAGGGTCCATCAACAACTAAAAAATATTTTAAAAAAGAAGTGGCATTAATAAGGGATTCTTTAAATCCCTGAGAACATGATCAAAAGTGTTATGTGATGATGGCAACCTAAAATGAAAACAAATTTATCTTGAGGGATGTAATAAATGAACTGTTTCCAAACTCTTAGAGTATAAGGTGTTCTCTATAATAATAAAGTGGTAGTAAGACTTGACTAGTAACATAATTATAAAAAGAAAAATCAATCTTCATTTATTTTTAGTTATATTGTTCTTAGGCAAGCAAGAGATACCACAATTATTTAGACAGGTGTTATTTTTAAACATGATTTCATGAACTATATAGTCTATATTCTCTTGCTGAATTAGTTTATTTCTTTTTAATGATATAGAAATAACATGTATAAGATCTTGAGGAGTGATATATCCTCATCTGGTCTTTTTTTAAAGCTTTTATTTTAATTTCAGTCTTACAAAAGAAGTTGCCAGAATAATATGAAGAATTCCAAAATTTCTTTCATACTCATATTTATCAAATGTTAATATTTTGCAGTTTATCACAATTCTACATTTCTTTTCTCTTCTCAAAACTTTTTTTTCTGAAGTGAGAGTAAGTTACAAACATTATTAAAGAGTATTCTCTTTCATAATAGTACAGTTGGTTAAATCAGAATATTAACAGTCATGCAATAATAGCTTTGGATTATAGATTTGCTCAAATTTCACCAAATAACCCCAATAATGTCCTTTACTGCAAACTAAAATGTTGATCATGTATTGACTTAGTTTTCATATCTTTTTAGGCTTATTTAGACTAGAATATTTCATAGTCTTTTTGTTTCCTGACCCTACACTCCAAAAGAACGTATTTGCTATTTTGTAGAATGTCCCTCAATTTGAGTTTGTCTGATGTTTCCTCATGATTATATTCAAGTTGTGCTAGACTTTAAAAACATAAGATTGTATAAGATTTCAGAACAACACATCACATTCCTATTTATAACTCTAAGAATGAACCTAATTAATTATTTGCCATATTTGAATCAAGCAGAATATTTATGTCCAACTTCCAAGAAGAAAGGACTTTCCTAGGAGATTTTCTATGTGTTTCTTAATGAACAAATTTGTTTCACTTATGGAGTGTCTTGTTAGTTTGGATGGTTTATGATGCCATATAGATTGTTCTAATATTTACTGAGAAAACAAACAAAATGTTCAACAGTATTGATCTTCTCTTCATACAGTTACACCTGAATGCCCACTGACAGGAAGAAACATTTTCCTTTCCTTTGATGAACTCAAATTCTTATCACAACTCATAAAATCTTTTTTGAAGCTGGAAAATGATGTTCAAGAGCTGTTTGAAGAAATGTTTTTATTGCTTAAGATGCCCAGGAATACTTCAGGTAATATACTGTTTTGTTTAAATGTTTAAATCTACAATTTCTCTCTGTTTTTGCTTCCTGCCACTTTGAATCTGTACCATCACTTGGAAAAAATACACGGTAAAATTCTTGAGATAAACATTCAGTATAGTGCACACCATGGATTTTATTTTTATCTTTTGTACTTGGCAGATTCCTTAGTTCAAATTAGCAAAGTTGAGTCTGGATAATTGTCTACAGTTAAAATCAGATTGATTTTTTTCCCCAAAAATACACAGCCTGGTCTATGGAAAAAATAAGCATACTGGGTAATGTAGTGTCTCCTTTTCTGCCACTAGCAACCAGATGATCTTTTTTTTAAAAAAAAAAAAATTCTTTTTGTAATTGTAGATGGACAGCATGCTTTATTTTGTTTTTCTTCCCCCAATTTTATTCATTTATTCCACTTTCAGCATTCATAATTTCTTTGTGTAGGTCCAAATTTCAGTTTGATATAATACATTTTTTTGTCTAAAGAATATCTTTTAACATTGCTAGTAAACAAGTATGCTTAATTATATATTTTTAGTGTTGATGATATCCATTATTTCTTTATTTTTTATTTCAATTTGTTATATATGACAGCAGAATGTATTACAATTCAATTTACACATATAGAGCACAATTTTTCATATCTCTGATTGGACACATGTAGTGTCACACCATTTGTGTCTTCATATATGTACTTAGGGTAATGATGTCCATCTCATTTCACCATCTCTCCTAACCCCATGTTCTCTCCCTTCCCCTCCTTCCCCTTTGCCCTATCTAGAGTTCATTTAATCCTCCCATCTCTCCCTTCCCCCCACAGCATATTATGGATTAGCATCCTTAAATCTGAGAAATCATTTGGCATTTGATGTTTTGGGATTGGCTAATTTCACTTAGCATTATAGTCTCCAGCTTCATCCATTTACCTGCAAATGCCATGATTTTATTCTCTTTTAATGCTGAATAATATTCCATTATGTATATATACCACATTTTCTTTATCCATTCATCTAATGAAGGGCATCTAGGTTGGTTCCACAATTTAGCTATTGTGAATTGTGCTGAAATAAACATTGATGTGGCTGTGTCCCCGTAGTATGCTGCTTTTAAATCCTTTGTGTATAGGCTGAGGAGCGGGATAGCTGGGTCAAATGGTTGTTCCAATTCCACTTTTCCAAGGGTTCTCTGAACTGCTTTCCATATTGGCTGCACGAACTTGTGGTCCTACCAGCAATGTATGAGTGTGCCTTTTTCCCCACATCCTCACCAGCACTTATTGTTGTTTGTATTCTTAATAGCTGCCATTCTGACTGGAGTGAGATAAAATCTTACAGTAGTTTCGATTTGCATTTCTCCATTTGCTAGAAATGTTGAACATTTTTTCATATATTTGTTGTTGATTTGTGTATCATCTTCTGAGAAGTGTCTGTTCAATTCCTTGGCCCATTTATTGATTGGGTTATTAGTTTTTTCTTATGTTAAGATTTTTGAGTTCTTTATATATCCTCAAGATTAGTGCTCTGATGTGTGTGTGGTAAAAATTTGCTCCCAAAATGTAGGCTCTCTTTTTACCTCACTGATTGTTTCTTTTGCTGAGAAGAGCCGTTTTAGTTTGAATCCATCCCATTTGTTTATTTTTATGTGGTGCTTGCTAAGGAACAGACCCAGAGACTCACACATGCTAGGCACTCTGTCACTGAGCTACAGCCCCAGCCCAGCCAGGTGATCTTGAGTAAAACGTTTAGTCTCTTTGACCTCAGTTTTCTCATCTTCAAAATAATCATGGAGGAATACCTTTAGTTTCTATTAGAATTTTCATTCTCTTTTAGAATTAGACGCTTCAGATTCCAAAATGTTATAAAGAGTTGTGAGGATTAAATGACTTAGTGAATGAAGTACTTAAAGAAATGTCTAGCATATCATAAGCAAGCAATAAAAGTAATAAATGTGAGTTATTGAAAATAGTAATTACATAATATGTTGTTTCAGGTTCAGTTAGTCTTAACAAAATCCCTTTGAAGAAAGCTGCACTATGAAATAGTGTTTCTAACATTAAACGTAGAATTCAAAAATGGAATAATGACTGTTGTCATGTCTATATTTATAGATTTCATTTTTATCATAATGGAACATACAAAACTCTCTGTTATATGATGCCATACATCATTCTAGAGAGAATGACTACATCTGCAAAATAAAATGAGGGAAGCAGGGATTAACAAATAATCTGAAAATTTCAACCCCAAAGCCCAGTTTTTTAATAAAGAAATTACATATATAAACATATGGAGCAAATTAAATGTATTTTTAAAGTACTTTGCCTTATGTAAATAACATTAGAAAAATTGTAGGATTGACGTTTGTTTTACATTAAGTTGTTTCCTGGCTTTCTGTGTTTCAGGTTAAGTTTAGGTAGCACTATTATAATACAAATAATGCAAATCACTGTTAGTACTTTTTCTTACTATAATGAAATACCTGATGCTAGATAATTTATAAACAAAGGAGGTTATTTAGCACACAGTATTGTAAGACTGAAAGTCCAAAAGGTATGGTGCTGGCTTTGGTGAGGGCTCTCCTAATTGTACTGCCACATAGCAGATGGCATCACACTGGCAAGAGCACAAGCAAAAGGAAGAGATCATATGGCCAGACAGAAAGCCAGAAAGGAAGATCCAGGCTTGATCTTTTTATAAAAACCTTCTCACAAAAACTAACAGTCCCAACATAAGTACCTTGATCCCATCCAGGGTGAATGCTCCAACAACTCCCCACTAGTCTGCATCTCTTATAGATCCCATCATCTTCACACTACCACACTAAGGACTAACTTTTCAACACATGAATCCTTGCAGAATAGACTCAAACCATATTCAAATTGTAGTGACCACTTTTCCAAATATGGAGCTAATTTTAAGAAAAATAGAGGTTGATTATAGATTTGTGAAACTGACAAAAAATAAAACTATAAGAAAAGAAATATGAATTTCTGTTAAAAAGAGAATGAAAAATATTTAATTGACATATTGGTGCCTTGAACAGTTGACATTTGTTGTTGGTAGTCATTTCATCATGCCTGGCTAAGATCAAGCACCTCTCATCCACCTCCCTAGTTGATCTCTTATGAAGTGTACATTAAAAAATAGAATGAACTCCAAAACATATAGGCACCTACCAATTGAGAATCATCTTGATTTGGTACTAGATCAGGCCCTTGAGAATTTGTGTCATTTCTGAGAACTTTATTATTCTTAAGGGTAGCAAAAATTCAAAGTTGAAGTTGTGTGTTATAAGTATTTAAAGATATAAAATGACATGGTTAAGAATTGAAGAAAAAATTAACATGTTGATATCAGAGAAAAAGAAAAAGCTCATTCAGCTATCAAGCAATGTAGAGACTTGTAAATTCTGAATATCTGAGAGCAATAGTAACCATTTTTTGAATAAAATTCACAAAGAATATATATAATTATGCCATAATGTACTGTCTTACCCCAAATTTGTCATCATAAAAGCAGTATGGCAGATAATAGCAACTTCAACATCACATTAATGATAGTGTACTATACAAACATACTTGTTGATTATCAAACATAGTATATAGAAGGAATTTTGAACAGTAGGCATAAGAATCAACTGAGGAAGAATAGAAATACTTTGAATTAGACCAAGGGGAATGAAGGGAAGGGAGGGGGAATGGGAATAGGAAAGATAGTAGAATGAATCAGATGTTACTATCCTATGTGCATATATGATTACACAACCAGTGTAATTCTATATCATGTACAACCAGAAGAATGAGAAGTTATACTCCATATATGTATAATATGTCAAAATATATTATGCTACCATGTATAACTAATAAAAACAAAAATCTTAAAAAAGAAATGACTGAGGACTAGAACACCTTCTTGTGGGATGTGTATTCTTCTATATTTAAATTTCTATTTTTTTTGTGATAAAGCCAAGATTGATTTAATCTGACACAAGTTTATGTAAATGGTACTCTGAGAAGAATGATCTTGAGGAAAATTTTCAAGAAATATCTTAAATATTTTATCCAGTGTATCCAAGTTAATCAATCTTTATCAAAGGAATTGGTTTTTTAAATGAACAAGATTCTGTGAAACAGATGACTGAAGAACCAAATGTATCTTAACTATTGAATATTCCTTTTGGTTAATGATTTGCTTAAAAATCTTATGTGGGAGAGAATGAGGAGGAAAAAAGAGAATAAGTCATTTGGTTTGCTGTATATTTGTTTTTTGATTGGAGCATATTTTGTTAACTTGGAAAAAGTTTCCTACCATGGCTATATAACTTAAACAATGTGATGAAAGTTAAGATTTTTTTCTTCACTGTCTATAAATGTTGTAAAAATGTACTTAACAGGTACTTAGCATCACAAAGAGAAAATATGATTAACCAAATATTTTACTTTCTAGTTTGATATTTACTATAATATTGTAGATATAGCCAAATTGGCAGTTCTCTTAGTAATTTGAATGTGAACAAGAGTTTTGTAGAGAAAGAGTTTTTTTTTTTTTCAGAGAAAGAAAAGATACTTAGTCGTTTTATGTATTTGCTTTTATTTGGTCATGCTTTGATGGCTAATTTCATCGTTTTAGAGTACAACAGGACGTTATTTGACTGTTATGATGCCTTATTATTGCATTTTGTTTAGTTGATGGCATTTTATGGACTGGTTTTGGGTTTGCTTTATGGGGCATTTCTAATGCTCCTTCAGAATAAAGTTGTTCTTTGGGCAGTTCCTCAATTTTTCCAAAGGTGGCATCTGAGATTTATCTAAACCAGGAGGTTTCTTGGTCCTCATTTTTCTTTAGCCCCAGCAATGACAAAGCGCAATGGCTGTTTCAATTGGATGTAAGAAGAACACTTAGGGTTTGTCTCAGAAGAATCAAAGATTTCAGATCTTCTGAAAGATTGTTTGTACTCTTAGGGGGTCTTAAGAGGGGTCAAATGGCTTCTAAGAGTTCCTTAGCTAGATGGTTAAGGGATTGTATTAGGGAGGCGTATGTAGTTAAGGTAAAGAGGCTCCTAGGGTTTGTAAAGCTCATTACTCTAGGACTTTAGCTGTTTCTTGGGCAGAGAGGTCGAAGGCTTCCACATTGGAAATTTGCAAGGTGGCCACCTGGGCTTCTCTTCATACTTTTTCATGGTATTATCTCTTGGATGTAGTCTCTTCTACAGATTCAGCTTTTGGTGGGAGGCTGCTTGTGAGCCAGAAAAGAACAGTGAAGAAAAGAAAGACTTGTAGTTCCCACTTAGAGCTGCCAACAAGGCAAGTTGCTTTGTAGTGCACACAATGGGAACCTATGAAGACCAATTTGGGTGTGAAAGTGGATGTCACAGGGAAGTACTGCCAACCCGCACTCTCTATGAAAGAAAGAGGCAGTGTGGAAACTAACCAGCACTGTAAAATGAACCACAGAGAACTCTGTAGGGGAAACTGTTGAGCAGCTGGCACTCTTGTGACCCTCTGCTCTCTTCTGAGATCCTTAATCTAGGCACGCTCTTAGAGAGACCATATTGATCACATGGAAATATCTGATGAGCCAAAAATGGACTACCTTTTCTAGACAATAACAAGTATATAGAATTTTAAATATTTTTTAAAATATATTACTATAATTCCCCAAGTGTTCACAATGCTCATAAAGTCTTACACTGTCCAAATTTGAAATTGACCATTTTGAATTCCAAAGAAATATAAAAATGCCACAATTCATTAAAATCACAAGAGATCTTATTACTATGGATTCAGTATTATTAATCCTGCCTAAAATAATCCCATTTGCTTTCCCATAAAAGATTAAGCTTTTAAAAATTTTTTAAATTTTTTGGGGGAATATATTTTAAAGGTTATCATAATTACTTGATTATTCACTTTTTTCCCTCTCTAAAATTGTGTACCGGGAAGAGAAGTGTTGGAAAGCTTATCTTTTTTCCTTACTCATCTTGAAAATAGGCAGATGGTTTATATAAACATCTGAGCACATTACATTTAGTGAATAAACATAATGTATTCGGGAGTGAAATGATAAATACATGTCTTTTTTCCTAAGACTTAAACTATACCTACATGATGGCAGATAGTTATTTCCAGAAAGAAATTTGCCAAGTGTATACTTGAAACTAGTGTCAATGTTCTCAGGCTAAGTGCCTTTTAGTAACTAACTGTAGAAATGATCCCTGAATGTATAGTCTTGATAAGTACCTTTTAAATAAACTAGTTTTATGAGCTATTTGTAGAAAAGTAAAGTGACATTAGGAATCCAAGTGTTGTCCCTTCATGTCAATAACAACATGATCTTTATTATTTTTTCTAATTTAAGAATTATTGTTGAATAGAACTAAATGCATACTGTAAAACTTTTAAACAGGACAAAGGGTAAGTGATGAAGTTATGTCTTTTCTCACTTTGCTTGTCCAGTTTGCCTTTTCATAGATGACTACTTCCAAAAATATCCCCAGGATTAAATGACAAAATTTTGTTATACTATGCAAATGTCCTTTTATTAACAACTCAGAAAGTATAGAATACCTAATTCTTTCTAACAGCTGAATAGTTTTCCACAGGTGCATGTATCATAATTTAATTAGCTCTTCATTAAAGAATATATAGAGTTTTTTTCCCTTCATTTACTACCACAAATAATAAGGCAAATTTCCTTGAATTTTGTCTTACATGTACAGAAGTAAATCTGAAGGGCAGATTTCTAAAGTGGAATTGTCAAGCAAAGAGGTATGGTCATAAAGAGGATGAAAAGATAAGCAACAGACTAAAAAAAATTGTAAAGCATATGAAAAAAAACTTGTATTCAAAATATACAAAAAACTCTTAAAATCCAACAAGAAAACAGACAACACAATTAAAAATGCATAAAATACCTTAATATACACCTTAACAAAGAAGATAGATAGATAGTAAATAAGCATATGAAAAGATACTCAGCATCACATGTCAATAAGGAAATGCAAATTAAAACATGATACCACTATACACCTATAGAATGGCTAACATCCAAAATGCTAACATCACCAAATTCTGGCAAGGATGTGGAGTGACAAGAACTCTCATTCATTGCTGTTAGAAATGCAAAATTGTACAGCCTCTTTGTAAGACAATTTGGCAGTATTTTACAAAGCTAAACATAGCCTTTCCATATGATCTAGCAATTGCACTCTTAGGTATTTATCCAAATGAGATGAAAACTTAGCGTCCACACAAAAACCTGCATACAAATGTTTATAATGGTTTTATTCATAATTGCCCAAACTTGGAAGCAACTAAGATATTCTTCAATAGGTAAATGGATAAAAAACTGTGGTATGTCAATACAATGGAATATTATTAATCAATAAAAAGAAATAAGATGTCAATCCATGAGAAGACATGTATAAAACTTAAATGTGTATTGTTAAGTCAAAGAAGCAATCTAAAAAGGCTGTATGCTGTAAGATTCCAACTATATGACATTATGGAAAAAGCAAAACTATAGAAACAGGGGTAGAAAGTCAAAGGGGTAGAAGGGAGTGGTAGAGGGTAAAATGTGTGCCAGGGGTAAAAGAGAGGAGAGATACATAGGTGATGCAGAGGGTATTCTTAGAGCAGTGAAATTATTCCATATGATATAGTAATGGTGGCTACTTGACACTGTGTGTTTGGCAAGACCCATAGAATTGCACAACACAAAGAGTAAGTACTAATGTAAACTGTGAAGTTCAGTTAATAATAATATTTCAGTATTGGTTTTATTGGCTTAGTTGTAACAAATATACTACATCATTGCCACATGTTAACAATAAGAGAAACTGAGCAGAGGGAGGAAGTATGTGAAAACTTCTTGTACATTCTATTCAATATTTCTATAAGTCTGAAATTTATCTAAAAAATAAAGCCTATTTTTAAATGAACATTTTGAGGACAATTGCCAAGTCATTTTATTATATCTATTTTGACTTTTAATGATATTTTTGTACTGCAGAATTTTTTTATGGCTTTTGCTGTTTGTGTCCTAAGCTTTCTCTACATGACTCTTTTGAAAAATATTCCATATTTTTTTAAAATTTGCCTATATTTTTATTTTTCTTTCTTTAAAAATCTGTGAGTAGTCTGGATTTTTGGTTCAAAGTTAGAACTGATCTTATTTATTTCACCATTTTCCTAAAAAGAAATTATAAAATAATAACCATAAGACAAAGAATTTTAGGAGAGATACTGGGGTCTGAATTAGAACACGATATAGTCCATTCTTGTATGATTATTTCAAAATGGATTCTACTGACATGTATAACTAAAAAGAACCAATAAAAAGGAAAAAAAAGTAAAAGCATTTTAGGTTAAATTGTGTAATACTCTTTGAGTCTAAAACCTTCTCTATGCTCTGATGTGTCTTGGGAAATGGATTCTTAAACTGCAGTTCATGAATAAGCTTTGTAAGAGGACCTGAGAGTCCCAAAGGGGTGTGAGTGTGCATGTGTTCACACGCTTGCATGGGTGCACATGCACACAATTACCTGCCATCTAGTCATATTGTGTATCTTTGTATGGAGTGTTCTGTAACTTTAAATAAATTCTCAGAAGTATTTACAAATCCAAAAGCAATTAAGACATATTAGAATTGGGGAAAACTTTTCCTTAGAATAGATAAGCTCTCTTAAAATTCCCTTAAAAGTTGATTGTGTTAGGCAGCTTTGTATCACTAAAATAAAATACCTAAGTAATCAAGTTATAAGGAGGACAGATTTATTTTGGCCCACAGAGGTTTCAGTCTGTGGTGACATGGTCCTGTTGCCTTTAGGCCTATGGCAGCACAAGTCCCACTGTGGGGAGTGTGTGGTGGAGGAGGCTGCTCACTTCATAGCAGCTGGGAAGCAAACAGAAAAAGTAAGAGGCTGGGGTCCTAATAGCCCCTTCAAGGGTACACTCCAACTCACCTACTTTCTTCCACTAGGTCTCACCTCTTAAAGACTTTATCACCTCCCAATGGCACCACAGGTTATTAGAGTCCAAGCCTTTAACATATGGGCCTTTGGGGAACTCTTTTCCAAACCATAGCAGTGCTGTTATTGCCTACCAAATGGAATATTTACCTTTAGTGCACCCTATGTACAAGAATATTGAAACTAACTTTAACATCAGAACAAAATGGTTTTATTTCTGTGAATTGGATTCCCCCTTTTTTCCTTCCTTCCCCTCTCTCTCTTCCCCTACCCGCCAACCCAGGGCTGGGAAATGAACCTGGAGTTTTGCATGCTTAGGCAAATGCTCAACATTGAGTTAGATCTGCAGTGAATTGTACTCCTTAGATATCATTCACAAGTATGTTCATAAAACCACATTTGGGGAGAAAACACTCATCTACTAGATGACTCTATTGGTCACAACCCCATCAACAAAATAAGCTAAATTTTGAAATTTGCTTTGTCCAGGGAATATGAAGAAACTGATTCTTAAAATTCCTGGTAAATTAGAAAAGAGAAAAGAAAAATTTTATCATAGCATATAATTTATCATTATGTACTAAGTCTAAGCAAAAAAGAATATTAAATTATTCATATTGAATCAAACTATCATTAATGTAACCTTAATGGAAAAAATGGAAAGATTTCTTTTTGGAGTGTTTATTCATTACATTTTTGTAGGTCTATTCTTTCCCCATGGAAAATACTTCCTTAATTATAAAAAATTAGAGTTAAGGAAATATTTCCATTTTAGGAACTAAGGATTATTTTATGTCTTCTCCAGTGTTTGAGCTTTTCAAATTAATCATTTATATAGTTTTCAAGGGCGTATTTTTTTGAGAAGTTGATGTTGATTTATATATTTTTGTTCTTTGTTTTGAGTTAGCATGATACAAAACACCACCCCTTTTTCTGTTTTATTTTATTTTGTTTCAGTACTGAGAATTGAACCTAGGAACACTTTATGCTGTTACAACACCAGCCCTTTTTAATTTAATTTTTATTTTAGAAAGGGTGTTGCTAAATTGCCAAGGCTGGCATCTAATTTACCATTCTCCTCTCTCAGCCTCTTGGGTATCTGGGATTACAGGTGTGGGCCATCTTGCCTGGCATACCTCCCAGTTTTTAAATGTTGTACCTTAGAATTTAACTTATTTTAAAAATATTTTTAGTTCTCTGTGGGCCTTTATTTTTATTTATTTACTTGTTTGTTTACCCAGCATTGCTGAGAATTAAATCCAGTGCCTCACATGTGCTAGGCAAGTGCTCTACCACTGAGCTATAACCCCAGCCCCCATACTTAACTTTTTATTTTAATTTTTTTTAGAATTTAACTTTTTAAGTGAACAATGAAATTAAATTTATTTTCTACTCTTAATGTATCCTCTATTGTCAACATGAGGTGAATTAGTGACATCTTTTTTTAAGACTTTATATGTATATGTATCAAATAGATGACATATATGTATATGTATCAAATATAAATATAACTAGCATATACATTTCTTCAACTCATATATGAAAAGGGGCTCTATCTTGATCCTTTCATTATTATAACTGTGGTATCTTGTTGACTTACTCCCTGTATATTGATATGTATGTTTGTTTAATGTGTATGTATCTGTGATGGATAAAGTTTTTCAACATAATTAATTTTCATTTGAATCTGTTAATTACATCTAGTATTTTTCTTTTTTTGGTAGCAGGGATTTAACCCAGGAGTGCTTCACCACTGCGCTATACCCTTGCCCACCACTCTTTTTTTTTCTTTTCTTTTTTGAGACAAGGTCTTACTACATTGCTGAAGCTGACATCAAATTTCGGATCCTCTGGCCTCTGCCTCCCTGCTCACATATGCCACAAATCCTGGATGTTCTTCTCAAATGTTTGCTTTTATGTCTCTTTTCTTTCCTATTGCTTAGGAATTGTGGAGAAATCCAATAGAGATATTGTAATAGAAAAACCTAAAGCACATAAAACCAGTATTCCTTTAGAGCAATTGCTACCAGGAAAAGAGGTAAGAAACTTTAGTCATACATAATATTATCATCCTATGTCTGTGATTCCATTATGAGTCAAAATGTCTTGAATTTTCCTTTTTGCCACTAGAAAGGAATTTCTGATTGAAAGTTGACTTGTAAGTTTTTGACAAAAATTAATTTAGTCGGGTCACTGTTCTTTTGTGCAATCTGTTCCATAAGAGGAGTAGAGAGATGGAAGTTAAGAGATCTTTGTTCCCTATTCTGACTCAAGGTCTGCATTTTGAGAATATAGGTTGTAAATAATTGTTGAAATATGAAAAAGTGGAGATTTAAGAAAGAAAGGAAATAATAGTTTGATCTGATCACCCATGTTTACGTACCCAACCTTTGCTTGTTTATTCTCAATATCCATTACTATTCTTCTTCTGCTCTGCTTTTTAGAGAATTGCATTTGCTTTCTGGAACTTAGAAAGCAAAGGGAATGTCTGTCCAATTAAAGGCATCCATAGAAGATTGGAATGTAGTATTTGCGGAAAACCAGTTCCTGCCTCCCTGCCCCCTCGACCTCTGGCAGTGGCTGTGATTCCTTTAGCTCTCTTCCCTTGACCCTGCTCCTACCAAGCAGCCCTCTCTGCATGATTCAGGTTCCACAAAGCAGGTCTGCCTTGGGTTTAGCTTCCACTGGGAGCCCAGGATCTAGTTTACCATAGCGCTATCCCCTTTCTTTGCTCCTCCAATCCTAGGGTTGGTTGAGGCTTCCTCATATATTAATATCTGTTGTGCTTTACAGCCCATGTTTGGCTAGTCGGATCTTCCATCTTCCATCTTCTAGGTAACCAATACCCTACATTAAATTCTTCCTTTTGAAATACCTTGAGTGTTTTCTGTTTTCTTGATGAATCCTGACTAATATACAAGGTAAATATTTCATAAAGCAAAAGGATGAATTTTTTTTAACAATGTCAATCTAGAAGGCAAGGGAAATAATAAGGACAATTCAAAGTTATACATTGTGCCTTAACCAAAAATCAAAATTAGTACTAAGATTAGTATTAGGTAATTAAAAATAGGGATTTGGCACATAACTAATTTGTACACAGAACAGGATGCCACATGATCTTTTTCTCCCCCTGGATCAACTGTTAAATGTTTCTGTTCTCACTATAATTTGTGTGATGCCAAATACCATATGAGAAGAATGGAGATAAAAAATGATCTTCCAAGAAAACAAGTAGACTTTAGAAAGCTTCAGTAATTAAAGGTTTCAGGTTTTTTTTTTTAAATAGTGACTACTAATGTGCTTTTTTTCCCCCTAAATTTTGTAAAGAAAATTTAGATGGACCGACAGTATTGTCATCTACAAATAATCATGGAAAAAGATAATCATCACTGCATCCAAAAAAATGGGGGGAAAATATCATTATAGCAACAATAATTAATGGCCATTTTTAGTGGAACATATTTCCATAAATGAATTAATGAATGAGTTCAGTGAATATATATGCCCTACTGGGGAAACAAAAATTACAGCTTTAGTTGTTTGTTTTCATTTTCATGGAGATCAGTTCCTTTTTACATTTTTATCTTAAATGTATTCCAAGGAATTACTGTTATGGCAGAGGGATATAGCCATTCCACTTCTGAAACTTTACTTGTAAGAAAGGAGATTCTAAAAACTTAGGAGATAGAACTTAATAGTTGATTAATTTTATGCAAATATTAGAGAGACATGCTTCAGGCCTATGATGTTAAAGATCCAAATAAAATTTAGACAGACAAGTTCAGTTACATAATAAGTATAGTGATAATAAGAGCCCCATTTTCTGATTATAGACATGGAATCATAGAATTATAGCTCTAGAAAATAAATAACCTTGATTATTTTGTACTGTATATATAAAAGCATTACATTAATGCTGAATGGGGCATACATAAAAAAATTAGGCTAATAATCATAATCTCAGTAATTTTAGACTGAAAGAGACCATAGAAATAATCAAATTCAACTCTTTTATTTTTCGAACAAAGAACCTGAGATCAAGAAAAGTAAGTGGTTCAGTCAGGAATATAGAGCCAAGGGTCTCCTAAAGTTGGAGTAGATAATATGCTACCATAAACAAGGTTACCTTAAAATAAGGAGAGTTTAGTTCTAAGCACAGGTTCAGCCTGCTAGTCATAATGCTGTTGGTATTTTAGGGAGTATTAGGGGACTTGGGGGTAAATATACATTCATAAATATATTGCCATATGAGACACAGACCAAAAGTAAAAAAGACAACATTATAGTCCCCCACCCCGCTCTGCTCCTCCCCCACACAGAACAATGCAGATAATTTTAATTCTTCATTTCCTGGAATAAATGTAGCAGTGCCTATCACTAAATAAAATTAGAGAGACTAAAAAAAATTCTAAGCAAGTGAAAATTCAGAAAGGTGCAGTGGTGGTTTTTCTCTGATAAATTTATTTCTTATTGCTATTTTTTTGGCTTGTCTGGATTTCTGAGATTAAAAAAGAAATCAAAGATTGAATATTAAATGCTGTTTTATGTTGCAATACTTGTTAACAATAAACTATAAAAAGACTGTAAAAATCTAATTAAACTTTATTAAATATATTGAATTTAAAAGTTGTTTTATGTGATAAATTGTAAGTGTAGCTTTCGGCTCTCGTAAAGATGGTTTTATTGAACTATATTTAAGAGATTAAATTTTGAAAAAAGATTTTGATTAAACCCACTGATGAATTAAAATGAAATAACAGTATATTACTGTGTGTAAAGAATGCACATGGTTTTTGTATATTACTAGATTCACTAGGTAATATTTTTCAGGTTGTAAGAATGGCTTTTGCAGTATATCAAAGAATACCTATATTCAATATGTTGAATGCAAGTCATAATTTTATATCTATAACAATAGAAATATTTGTTTCTAAGTTAAGATTAATATGACTGTAAATCAATTCATATTTCAGGTCACTTTACTAGATTTTGGCTGGAGGAATGCATTTAAAGAAGTATCTCTACCCATGGCACATTGCATAACAACTGCAGTTGAAAATTTTTCCACAAAAATTCTCCAACAGGAACAGAATGAAAAGTCTTCAGCTGTGAGCTATGCTATGAACCTTGTAAATGTCCAGCAAATTTGGCAAGATAGCCACATGTTTCCTGAGGAGGAACAACCAAAGAAAATTGCAAAGGTAAGTATCAAATGAATTCCTTTCAAACTGCTGACAGGTATAATGGAGTTTCTTTTCTTGCTTCTTTCTCTTTTAATATAAGGTATTGCAAAAGGAAACTAGATCAAACGGTGGCATCTCTTGGCAATCCCTTGGTGTTTGATCCAATACGAGTAAGTGTCTTCTCTGCTGTTTAGAGGACACTACTACCAAAACCACTTATACCTCTTGATAGCTGTTTGCTCCCTTGATCTGAGGCAACCTAACAGGTCCTCTGTGACACCAGGGGAAACTGGATAACTTCCTATTTTGGTTAGACCTTTGAAGGACTCCAGGAGAAATTTAGAAATTTAAAGGAGATATTATCTCTCTGTGCTTGGTTTGGGGCAATTTTAAACTCTTTCTTTGTACCTTACTTAGCATTCTATATCATTAGCATCAGACTTACTTCTTTACAGGTGCTTTGAAAGTCATTGAACTACCTGTGAAAATAGGAAGTAGATAAATACAATTATTCATTATTAGGTCCACAGTGAGTTCAGAAGCCTATGTTGTGATATTTTTAAGAGTCCTTGATTGGGGTTTCATTATGCTACTGTCACCTTGAAGCTCCAGAACATTCCCTAAGGAGTTTTATTGGCTGATTTTATGTGGAGGTAAGCTTTGCCTTCCCTCCCACTGTATCTCCCGGTTCCATTAAGTATATACATAATATTAGGTGAAAAGCCAGACATCACTTCTGAAAGTTGCTGACTCTTTAGCTATAAGAAGATGCAACATAGGATAGCTTCTGTTTCTTCTAGATTATTTAAATTAAACTGATATTCATATGTGATTTTTAATAAGATCATCTATAGAAATTTAGAGAAAGAAAATTTGGGTAAGTTAAAAAATAATGTAAACATTAATATTAAGGATACATATTTTCTGACTTCTATTTACTCCAAACAAAGGTATTGTCAAGTAAAGCTGGTTCTTGAGTTTTTCATAATGTCTGTCTGGTAAGCATAATGTTTGAAGGTTATAGATAGAGAGGCATCATTTTGATATTTCTTTATTTGACATGAAACATTTAACTTTCTACAACTGAGAAATTGATTATTGTAAAGCTGTGTCATTATATTTATGTTTGATGCCAAATTCATTACTTAGGAATTTGGCTCCACTATACATAAATTACACGGTGCTGTCAGAATACAAATAACTCAGCGCCACATTTATTTCTCCCTAGTTTTGTTCTGACATCATGGAAAAACTTGACACCATGCTTCCACTGGCTCTGGCATGCAGAGATGATTCTTTTCAGGAAATTAGAGCAAACTTGGTAGAGGCCTGTTGCAAAGTGGCAACAGCTGTCCTGGCAAGACTACAAGAGAGAGGCAAGGAGGTTCCTTCCAAAGCACCCCTGAAAAACCTGCACATACTCCTCTCCACAGCGGTGTACATCTTCCAGCATTTCACACACTGCAATAATTTGATGAAAGAAACCACTAAGAAGTGAGTGTCAAATTAAGCTAATGGCTACGCTTAAAGAAACGTGTAAACTTTAGATATCACAGGAATGAAATTTTAAGGATGATATTAGAAGAGAAAATAATAATCGACAAGGAGAATTGTTTTCATTTTTCTTGACTAGGAAATGTCAAAAAGGTGAACCATGGGAGGTATTAAACTAGGTACATAGACAGTAAGAAAGTTCGACTCTATTCAGACATACTAAAAAGAGCAACTATTTTATGAACGTTGTTATGACATGATTAAATGTACCTCTTCCATTTTGTAAGGTACCTTATATGGACCACAGTGAAAATGGAAAACAAGCTTGTTTTTATCCCATGTTTGTATTTATTTGTAAAATATTCACTTATCTTTTTTGTCTTTAAGCCAATAAGCTGTTAGGAGATGGTATAGAAAACAAATGCTTCTTAATTTATTCTGTGTGTGTGTGTGTGTGTGTGTGTGTGTGTGTGTGTTGCTGGGGATTGAACCCAGCAAGAAAAGCACTCTACCAACTGAGCTATATCCAGCCCCCAATCTTAATCTATTCTAGTGACCATTGCAAACATATTGCAGGACATCTATTTAGTAATAAACTACCCATAGTATTTGAAGATGAAACAACTACCAATGTTGATTCTCATGTATTAGTAGTCTAAGATATGATGTTTTCCATATAGAGATAAAAATGATCACAGGTATTATCACATATCACATAGTCTTTCTGGTTACATTTGTATCATACAGAACTTAACCTGGTGCCTTGTAAAGGGAATATATGAACTCACCAGTCCAGTATCACCCCAAGAATCTATTTGGCATTTTTTATTTAGCCTTCACAGTCTTACAGTTATGAAAGAAAGCAGTGTACTCTTAATAGCTGAAGATAAAAGATATTTCTTTAATTCTCATAAGCAGTCAGATGTTGCAATTCATACTTGAATTTATAAACAAAATGTGCCAGAAACACTTAATTTCTGTGGGATATTTTTAAACAGTTTATGAGATAATTGATGTCTACAAAATTGCAATTTTTATAAAATAAAAAGAGTGTTTTTGTGGAATATGTGATAGCTTTATAAAAGTTGGTTCTGACAAGTGTATGTTGTTCTCTAGTAGTAATGATAACCTAATGCCTAAATAATACACTGATCTCTAATAATAGGCTTACAAAGAATATTTTTAGTTTTGAATGATGTATTGACAGTGCAGTTTATCTCAAGTTGAAGTGCATATTTGTAGAACAACAGATGTACGTTTTCAAAGGACTTGCAAAACAAAGACAAGCTTTTTTTTTTTTCCTTTTCTTTTCTTTTTGGAAAGTGAATGTGGATACAGACTTACTTCAGCATTAGGAGGAAATGAATGATTGATATCTAATAATCAAAACCACTTGTAGTACTGGAGATTGTTGCCTCCTACTGCACAGGCCTTAAATCTCTGCCTCTTTGATCATTCCCTCTGAACAGACCCATATTCCTGGTGCCTGTCCAAGGATATCAGGAATTCATCAACACTCTACAGTTTCAGGTTACGGACTACTGCGTCAGAGTTTGTGCTACAAGCATTTTACAGGATGCTGAGAGCCACCACTGGGATGACTACAAAGCTTTTTATGAGGTGTGAAGTTAAGTTTACTATCCCTTCCTTTTTACACAAATATGTTTTACTGCCTACCTGCTTTCTGGCTAATTAGAAACATGAGCTTGGCATTACTAACACATGAAGGCTGTTAGGATAATATTTTTTAAATATTGAATTTGTATTTAGGAAAAACACTGTTTTTAAAAACCTGAAATAAATTAGACATCAGAACTCTCCTTCTGCTGAAAAGTAAAAATAACTTAATTTGAGCTGCAATGTTGCAGTGCTATATAAGGTGTAATATAATGAGATACAATGAAAACTCAAAAAGATAACACACAGCAAAAAGCTATAACATATTTTCTCCAAAGGAACCAGTTATGGGTATCCTTGCATTTTTTCTTGTTATGTATTCCCATCTGTGTTTGATAAATATTTTTTATTAAGGAGCTTTATTTTTATACTTATTTTTCCCTTCTCATTGTTCTTATGAGTGCACTTTAAGACCCATTTGATCATTTATAACTTACCTATTTTCATTTAGCCATGTTTTGAAATCTTAACTTTCTACCAAATTAAAGCCTAATGATTCCCAGTGCAACCAAACCGAGGATCAATTAAAATTATTCATCTTCAAGCCTTATTAGTTTATCATCCCCTAGACCCCACATATTATACACAGATCACAATATTTGAAATTCCTTGAAATGGATTTTAGGGAAGGGTAAAACATTTAAACTACCTTAATAAAAGATCATTGTGATTTTTAAAAAATTTCAATAGCCAAGTTCAACTTCATGAGCTTTTCCATTTCGACTTTTTGTCAATTTTTCAATCAAAGTTTATGGTTTTTGTTTTTCCTGATTGTTCTAGCCACTATAGGGTATTAGAAAAACAGAGTGGAGTTTTGTTCAACTGTCACTCTTGTCACCTCCCTGGCACTGCAGGTTCCTGTGGCTCCATTTATGCCTGAGTTATCATCATAAATGTTGCTACAATTCAGAGGAACAGCTAATAAGAAGCTCTATTAAAGGACTTTCCACTTTTTCTAAGGTCATTTTATCTCTTCTTTAGAGGCCCTTCCCAGATAGTTTTTCTCTTTGCAAGAGCATCCATATAGGGTTTTCCAAGCCTGACATACTTCAAACAGTAGTGGTAGCAGTGAGCAGAATGAGGGGAAAAAGTGGTATGGTACATCTGGTAGCCTGAGATAAGAATGAATGTATTGGTCTTCCCCTCTCCTGGCAGCTCACAGCCTCCTTATTTGCCTTGAGGTAAACAGAGAGGTTGAAAATGAATCCATCTCATGTTTCAAACTATTTCAACATGTCAGGGTACTAATGACAATTTTATATGATATTTGTAGAAGGACAGTTATCATCTCAGTATATGTTCAATACAGGGGTATTTTGTTTTCTCTTATACAAATTGGAACTAGAATAGTCGTACAGTGTAAATAATAAGTGGATGCATTGACAAGCTGTTATTGAAGTTACCAAGTATTTAAAAAAAAAAGAAACAACCAAATTACCATGTAAAACACTGCTCTTAGGTCTTATGACAAGGCGTTAGCCTCAAAGACAGAAATAATGAGATAGTTACCCTGTGATTACATGGTACTGTAGCTTCCATATACTTACATGGTCAGTAGTTACAATTTAATTGCAGAGTTAGTGGTTGTTATTTTTTTTCTCAGAAAAATAAAGTGATACCACTTTTCTATTTACCAAAACTAAGATCCTTCTAAAAATAGCACAAATTTAAACTGTTTTGACAAGTGGTGTACCTGACATGGTTTTATCTCGCTGGCTGCACCCCTTTCTCCTCCTCTCCCTGTTACTTCAGCTGATTTGTGAAAAAGAACTAGCATGTTTTGGGCAGGCCTGTGTTGAGAGGAAAGGAGATGGTGCTGCCTGGCTGGAGGCGAAGGATAGGATAGATATCTTGGAGGAACTTATCACCATGTGCAGAACATAGTAGAGAAAGAGTAAAAGATACAGAGCAATATTCACTCATGTTTTGTGATAACAAGTGAGCCCTAGATAATGTTATTTGCATTTTCTAAACTGTCTGGTTGTGAAATTCAAAGAGTTAGATATCTCTCTGATGAGGTGCTGGTCAGATGGCACAGTGGGTGTTCAGATTACATGTTCAAAATTAAGCTTTTAGTAGAGTTGCGTCTGCTCAATTTCAGAAACTTGTGTTTTCCAATAGTCAAAGAATAAAGAATTGTCTGTTCAAACATAATATTGAGTGGCTTCTATAATAAAGCCCAGCTGCTTGTTTCCTGATATATAATCTAAATAAAAGCCCACATCTGTTTACATTATAGTGGGTCTACAAAAATAACAGATGTTTACTAGCAGAATACTTTTGAAATGACAACAAATGGGGAAACAGGTCAGAAAAAATAAATGAATCACATTTAGTTTAATTGAAGTTGTATGCATTTTAAAAAGAATTGTTGAAACAAAGACCAGTTTGAATATTTTTAAGTAAACATTAAATTTTGAAAAATATTAAAAATGAGCAAGTACTTCTTCACTTTACAAGAAGATATCTGTGTGCCCAAGTTATCTTTATTTTCCCATTTATTGCTAAAAGGAAGGCATTAAGGAAATTGGTTTTTCATATTCTGAAAATTATGAAAAATACTGTTGATCACATTTTAATCAGTCATTCATTGCCAAAGGGAAAGTTAGTATAATTGTTCATGCTAGTTACTACATCATCTGGGCTTAGTTTTGTTTTCATTTATGTGCAACCCAAAAAAGTTTGAAGGAATCAAGCTTTAACTCCTTATTTTAAAAAGAATTCTTTATCATAGGACATATCACAAATAAAGCATACGAAACTGTTAATTTTGCTGCCTCATTATTAATTATATACATATGTGTTTTTTTTCTTAAGCAGTTTAGATGTATGCCTCATTAGGAAGTCAGAACCAGTAGTCCAAATCCTCTTTGGTTTGAATTTGACTCTGACAGTTTGATGCCCAAGTTACCTTCCTAAGGAAAAACAATTCTATTTATTTATAAAAACCATTTAAAAGTCAATATATAATAACTATAAATTATTATTCACAATGACTGCAGAAGATTTTAATAACCAAAGAGACTACCAGAAGAAGAGTCTAATAAGAAAATACTTAAAGACGTATCTGCTTAGGAAACCATCAATTTTTGGTATGAGAGAACAACAGCTATTTTTAGATGACTTTTTCGTTGTTGTTTTTAAATATAGTGGGCAAAGCACAAATTTTATGGCAAAGAAAATTACTTAAAGCTAAAATAGGAAATTTTACCAGTTTTAAGTTTCGATATATTAACATAATAAGGATAATGTTTGAAGAATGCTTTCTACTCCTTCTTATTTCAAATAATCTTTTGATCTGATTTGAAGAAAATGAGGTCAACAACTAGCAAACCTCCCCCAGAGTATGATACCTAATTAATACTTGCAAATCACTTGAGGCTACCTTCTCCTTTCTGCTTGTTCCTTTTGGCCTAGGCCACTGTTGGGTCTCCCTCAGCACTCAGGGAAAAGTAAGTGCACAAAGGAAATCTGTAGAGGGATAGAAAAGAATGAGAATCTGGTCCCTTGGAAGTATAAAATGACATAAAAATGCTAAGAAATGGTGAAACTATGTATCTAGGATTTTCAAAATCTTATAAAATTAGACCTCTGTGGTATCCGTTGCTAATATAGTACTATTATTAAAATGCCATAGGTGAAATAGCCCAATGTAATAATCTTTAATAGTTATACATCCCACTTTGTTTCATGAATATTGATAAGATTATAGTGTGCACATTTATTTTATTCCTGTCATTTCTTACAATATGAAATCTGATTTATAAAATTAACTCAATGATGCCAATAGTTTCAGAAAAAATACCTTCATTAACAATTTAAATAGATTTTAATTTTAGAAGAATCAGTCTATTATCTTAAACTACCTAGCATAACTTGTTTAGCAACTACAAAAACTGTTTCAAAGTAAATTTGAAACCCTAGGCCGCGCGTAAGTAAATCAAGGATATGCTAGGTTAAATGCTTATGGTCTGGATTTGCACTAGAATATCTGGTCTTGTAATTGAAATAAAACATATGTTCCTTTGTCAATAAGGATGTTTAACATCTAGTCAAAAATCTTTCCTGGTCATCTAGTGTGTCAGTCTCTCCAGCTATTTCCTTTCAGCCTGAACTAATTAGGTTCATAGGAAGCAAACTGACATTTTGGAAGATGTAATTCTATTGTTTAATGTGTGCTGATTTTGGCAGGGGGAAAGATGCTCCTTCTCACTCCAGATGTGGCATTATTTCTGCTGGGCTCTTCATCATGATCTCTGGACCATTCTGCCCCCTAAGATAGCCCAGGAGATTCTGGCAGAAGTGCTAGAGAAATCGTTGAGTCTGCTGGCCTCCAGATACGCTCGGGCCCATCCCAGTTATAAAAGAACTCCACAGATTAGGTAATTGAAGTTCTGAAAACCACTCCTTTCCAAGAAAACTTTTGAGTCAGTGTAATGCAGAATATATTTCTGAATCTCATGACACACACAACTCCTTGTATATTTAACATGTTCCTAACATCTGAAAGGAAATTGTTTTCAGTTCTTCTGGAGTATTTAAGTGGAAATGTGGAACTCAAATCGAAATAACTTTGCTCTTATTTCCTCTTAAACTTGCCTATAAAACCCATTTGTTTCTATGATTCAAGATGTCTTGTAATCTAGGACATATATAGGTATGTATATGTATACATACATATATTTATGTATACACACACACACACACACACACACACATACACACAAAAGTTAATAAAATAAAGAGAAAAGGTTCTGAAATAGATAAAAAAGCAGCCAAGCTGTGATGGAGCAGTTAATTTGACTTTGAGCTTCTAGGCAACCAAGAGATTTTAGTGGTGGTGTTTTTTAAACCTTTAAATATAGAAGTTTGTCTTCATTATCTACATTGTCTAGTAATTTTTCTTCTTAATATATTTCAATTCCCTCATTCCTCTTTTCCTTTATTTTTTCTTTTCTCTTCACTATGTATTATTAAAAGCCAGTTCAAAAAAATATAGAATCCCAGAAAATGAGGAGCACCAGTCACCAGGCTTTAAATTGAAGACTGAAATACAACACAATTCTTTGAGTTATCTAGGCAATGAATATTATACTATACAAATGGCCTTATGTAACAACAATGATTTACATGAACAGAGACTTTTGTTTTATAAATACTTTGTCTAAGACCTGTTGTTTACATAGAATTTTTTCCAGGTATATTTTAGAAGAAACCTATATACATCAGAAGCTTTTATTTATTTATTTATTTTGGCAGGAGAATTATTTCTGATCATGTTATTGTAAAGTATATGGCAATCTTAAGGGCATTTAGGTCCTGCTACAGTGTTTCATAAACACGGTATTTTGCACAGGCTGTTTTGAATTATAGGCCAAGTGTTTTAAAAAATTGAACTCTGAATAGTTGGTAAATTCCTTTTGAGAGCAAAGTATTCCTTCATTCTTTTTCTTTTTTAGTATGAAGCACATTTGACTATGAGGTGGCAAGTCATTATGAGATATTTGTAAAATGAGATTTACTGTTAGCTCATCAACAGGTAGTATATTTAATTAATTAACTGTACTGTAGAGAATTTGGTTTTTATTTTCTGGATGGTTGAATAAAAATGCTATGCAAAGCTAGATTTATTGTTTCTAGTTTTGATAAGTAAAAAATTTATTTTTATTTGAATGGTTAATCCTAAACCACCATTATTATGGAAATCAGATTATGTGTATGTACATGTGTATCTTGTATTAGTGACTTAATTTAGCATTTAGGGAAAGTTAATATCAACTACAATTACACCTTCTTAAAAGTTATTATTGATGTGTTTAGTATTCCAATAGTGTACATATGTCATATAACCAAAATCATGTGTATTAACATAGAAGACTGATTATATATAATACATTTTGGCCTAAGTATAATTTTTAAAAATCTGTAAACATATTTTTGTTACCCTTTAAAAAATTTCCATTTTGTATTGCTTCAACTCTTAATTTAAAAGCAAAAGAAGTATATTAGCTGAGGTCTGTTCATATACTTTAAAAATAAATGTCTTTAAATGTTTGTCTGAATTTCTACTAAAACACCAGAAAGGGGAGGAAGGGATGGTAACAGGACAATTAATAGACATGGGGTGTAATAGGATAGGAGGAATAACTTCTAAAGGTCTCTGCATTGTGATAACCATGGTTGACTACTATAACAGTTAATTGACTATTTCAAAATAGCTAGGAAGATTTTGAATGCTTCTGAAAACAAAGAAATGATATATGTCTTAAGGTGATAGATATGCCAATTACCCTGATCTGATTATTGCACATTGTATTCATGTGTTGAAATGTCACACTGTACACCATAAATATGTATAATTATTCTGTCAATTAAAATAAATACATTAAACATTTTTAAATTTAAAAACTTTGGGAATATGGAAACAAAGAAATAGTTTTATAAATAAAATAAATGATAGGGCACATTTTCCACAAATTTATTAACACTAGAAATTTCTTAAAGGATGAGCATCTTCATTTGTGTTTCTGTTGTTATTTCTTCTTATCTCGCACTTGCTCCACATATTATAGCCTTTTGACAGCTTAGACATGGATGGAGAGAATTGTTCTGCTATCAAATTTTTACCTACTATGTATGTATGGATAATAGCAAGTTTTTCTTTTCAGCTAGCTTCTCTTTTGCTCAGTGTAATTTAAAGGACAGTCTCTTGAGCTTCTGGAATAAAATCTTGGAAATGCAAAGCAAATGTTTTATGAAAAGCATTCCTACAATACTATTATGGCCCTTAACTATCCCTAACATGATGGTATTATGGGACGTATAACACCAGAAACTCAAAAAAAGTATCTTTGATGCTTTTTGTTTTTGATCTGAAGCTCTGACATCTAACCAAAACTTTTTATTCTTACATATTCTTAGTACTAGAGATATGAAGGAAAGTATATATACCAAGCCAAAAGTTTATTTTAGTATGATATTCCTCTTTTTCTTTCCAATAGACTTGATGTGACGACAATTTTAATCTGCACTGAGAACATGTTATGGTCGATTTGTACATCTGTACAAAACCTTGTGAATCCTCATGAGTCTAAAGATGATAAAATTTTTAAAATTCATACCCATTGTAATAATCTGTTTACAACATTAGCCATTTTGACTTCACCATTAACAGAGTTATATAGGTAAGTATCAAATATATTTTATTTTTTAATTATGATTATATATAAAATAATGTATTTAACAAAGCTATTTTCATAGCACTTATTGAATTATGTTAAGTAGCAAGTAGAAATTTCCTGAAGTACATTTTTGATATTGTGAATTGGGCCATTCTATAAAACTAATACCAACCAACAGGGGTTTCTTGATTCTCAAACTAATTTAATCTCCCAATATGTATTATGTCTGTCTCCATTTATCGGTCAATCCCATTCAGTTGATAAGTTTCCAATGTAGTTGGAGCATTTTAAGCTTTACTTTTTGACTTATTTTAATGGGTCGATTATTTAGTCATTGCTTGATATTCTGTGAAAAACAAAATCATATCTAGTTGCTTTTGGCTCATCTTAACGATATGTTATAGTTTGGAGCTGAGGCTCAGCTGTAGCATACTTGCCTGGCATGTGTGAGGCACTGAGTTTGATTCTCAGTACTACATATAAGTAAATAAAAAAATAAAGGTCTATCAACATATAAAAAATGTTTTAATTTTAGATAATTTGCTCTAATAAAAAATAAATTTTAGAAAATTGTTCTAAAATATGCCCAATTCTGAAAGAGACCTAATGGTTGCATACTTTGAATAAATCTACTATAGAAGTGCTTTTTTCTTCCCTGTAGTACTGGGGATTAAACCCAGGGATACTCTACCACTGAGCCACATCCCCAGCCTCATTTTTGCTTTATTATGAGATAGGGTCTCATTAAGTTACCCAAGCTGGACTCAAGCCTCAGCCTCCTACCTCAGCCACCCATGTAGTTCGATAACAGATGTGCACTTCTATATCTGGCTAGAATTGTACTTTTAATATTAGGCTTTAGTGTCTTAAGTGATAATGGCAAGTGGAAATAGAAATGAGTAATTAAATGGAAAAAACATTTAAATATTTTACTTAGCTAAACAAGATTTAGAGAAAACTTTCGAACTACTTTTAACTTCTAGTTAATTTGACTCAAGTTTGTAACATTATAGAAGAGGTTTGAGTAGATTTTACAATTAAAACATTTATATTTTATTTAATTCCTCTTCCAGAATTGTCACTTTTATAATAAAAGACTAAATAATTGTACGTTACTAGTTAGATAGTAAAAATTTTATATAATATTTCTATTTCTTAGGCGAAACTAGGTAAAGTGTTCCTTCCTATAACATTCTGGCAAGAGTGACATACAAATCTTTATTTTCAATAAATTTTAGACTTTAGTGTCAGATATTCTAAGAGTAATTAACAACTTTGATTGCAATTTTCCTATAATTTTCACCTACTCTTTCACTGTCGACAAAGCCATTGTGTACAGATTGTTTCTTCTAGGCAATGCAGGTGGAGAACTAACTTTAGAAATGGATAATTCTTTCAGAAACGGAAAGAAACAGTGAGATAAATCTCCATAAGGTTGAGATTATATACATAATGCTTCATAATCATAAAAAGCTTAAGTCTGAGGCCCATAGTAAATCCTCGCAAACTAAACTGATTTACCATAGATGAAAAAATTGCTATGCTCTCGGTTCAATGGGTCATTTCATCTAAGAGGAAGGCCCTGTGAAAATCAGGAACAAAGTTGACAAATTTCATGGATTTGTCATGGTGAGCAATATTGAATTTCATGCTTTGTCACAGATGAATTGAAAAATTTTAACCCCCAATGCATTTGTAAAACAAATAAATTATTATCAAAGATTGCATACTTTAATAATAATAATAATATAATATGTACACTCATTACTGTTAACCTAAGACCTTTTGATACATTTTCTAACAACTATGCAAGTACTCAAATCTCTGATTTGTGCATTAGATACTACACTGTAATCTCATTCAGCAAATTTAAATTGCTAATTTCAATCAGGATTACATTTATAACATTTTATATCAACCATTGCCTCTGGATTTTTCTAATGTGAAACATAGAAAGCTATATTGCTTTCAAAAATCTAGATATACTTTAATTCCTTTTAAATATTCGTTTATTCCAAAAAAATCCTTTCACATGAATTTAAATTGTTTTTCTAGAATATTCTAATCTTTGAGATATATTTTGCTTTTTGTTGACAGAGGCAATCTGTCAACAAACTGCATTCAGAAGCATCCTCCCATGCATATCCACATAGCCAGTTAGTGGTTTCCTTGCTGCACTTGCTTGCAAAGACTGTTAGTTTTAGCTTGTATATAGCAAGTTAAATATTAATTCCTAGAGGGATTTGGGGTGTGACTCAGTGGTATATCCAAAGTCATGAGTTCAATTTTGAGCACTCACACCCCAAATTAATTCCTAAAGTTCTAGGTAAATGCAATTTGATTTCAATTCAATTGTGTTGCCTCTATGATTAAGCACAAGGGATATAAGAGTAAGAAAGATGTAATATCTCTCCTTAGTAATTTAGCAAAGTCTGATAAAATTTTTAGTGTTAAAATTAAATAAATTTTTATATTTCTGAAATATTTTTATGTGTCATATCAGAAATCCTGAAAGTTGTTTATTCCAACATTAAATAACACAGAAGAGTAAGATTCCAGTAAAAGTCCCTTTGACCTACCAGTCAAAGGCTCAGCTCATCAGAAGTAGGTTAGGAAATTGCTCAATTAGCCAAGAAACAGTAGACTCATCTTGTCTTACCCGGGGAAGCACTTATAAGATTTTTAATCAATGAATTCCAAGGTATTTCAATGCCATGTCCATAACTCAATTTCAAATTAATATTAGGTCTTTTGAGATTATGGTCTTAGACTTTGTCTTGTTACATTTTGCTTTGCAACTAATTCACTGTCCCTCAAAAACCAAAATATTTTAGGCTAAAACTTTGTTTTTCATATATCAAGAATGACTGGTATCATTTGGAAAACAGGAAGGTCCTCAACTGTGAAGCATGGAGTATGATTTTGTAAAATGTTTAGCATATACTCTTATGACCCAGCAATGGAAATATGTGTCTTCACAAAGATTCATAGAAGCATTTTTCATGATAGCACAAAGTAGAAGCAAACCATATACCCATGAACTGGTAAATGGATAAAGAAAATGTGGCATATGCATTCAGTACAATATTATTCAGCAATAAAAAACCAGGATTATCAATATGTGCTTTTCTAGGAATGAACCTTGAAAACATTACGCTATGTGAAAAAAGCCTGGCACAAGAGAACCCTCACTGTTTGGGTACGTTTATTAGAAAAATTCAGAAGAGGCATATCCATAGAGAAAGAAAACAGATCATTTGTTGCCAGGAACTGAGGGAAAAGGAAAATGGAAAGTGACTGCTAATGGGCACAAAGCTTCTTTTAGAGATAAGGAAAAAAAATTAAAATTAGATAGTGATGAAGTTATGCAGCTGTGAATAGAGTAGGGCCATTTAATTGTATACTTTAAATGTGTTAATTTTGAGGCATGTGAATTATATGTCTTAATAAAGCAGTTAAAATTTATACAGATTTAATGGAAATAAAATTTTTAAAATATTAAAAATAGTCTGTCAGAAAGTAAAATAATCCTTTAAATGATATTTCTTTCCATTTCTGTTTAGAAGGAGGTAAGTCCTTGTATTTGCCTTTCTTTAAATATTATTTTTAAGCGAAAATAACTTTTTAAAAAAAACACATAAAATCAAAAAGCTTTATATGTGGTCCTAATATGTAAAACACTGAGAAAGGACCAGTCATTAATTTTGGAGTTGATCTGCACCTCAGCCTTTTACTGGTTGGTTCCTGCTGTACCCTGAGGTCCAGTCTTATTTTCTCTCCACCATTGTCCTGTTCTCTTCCTTCCCTAATGGCTGTGTGCTCTTTATAGATGGCCCCTCAGATTCATCTTCCTTTCCACCAAGCATGTTCTGGCAATACCTTCCATTTATTCTTTCTTTTTTCTTCCCTACCACATATTTACTGTGGCTCAACTATAGACCAAGCAGCACTGTGCTATTGTCTAATTTAAAAATCATCATTTTCTAACCTCAGAGAGTGATTTTTGTTATGAAAAATTCAAGCCAGGGGTCAGGAGAAATGAAGGGAACCATAATTTACTCCAATCTTACCAGATATCTCTCAGTGGCATTTAAGCAACAAATTTATGGCCCCAGAGGTAGCACTTTTTGTTTGTTTGTTTGTTGTTTTTAAAGCAAAGAAGTGACTTAGGATTCTGTTTAAATCTTAAAGTAGATTGAATTTGATTATTTCTACATATTCATAATGGCTTTTTTTATTTTAGGGCTATCAAAAAGGCTTATATATCCTCAATTTTTGGTGCTTTCTCCTACCAATTCTCCTTGTAAGGTTGTAGTCTTCTCTTGGTATTTTTTCTTATCACTCAGTAACTTTGATATGCACAGATGAAACAAGAAACCCACCCCTCACACCTCTACCCCCCTAGAGCTTACATCCTTGGGCTACTTAATTCCTTCATGGGGGCTTATTCCATTAACCTCATAGGAGAACCAATTCTCTTGGGAGGGCAGCCAAGAGTGGCACAAGAAAGGCATAAAACCCAGCTAACTCTTTTTAGCTTTTAGTTGTTCTCACTTTTGATATGCCTTGGATTTATTTCATCCCAGCAGCTGGCTACATAAGCTCCAGAAGCCAATCAGTTTTGTTAAGGGAAAAGTAGCATACATCAGAAACAACAACAAAAAAAGGAATCTAAAATAGAGAGTGAGGCAGCACTATGGTATGGTCAGCCAGAGGCAGGTGGTGTTAATGAGAGGGAAAGTGTATGGCTCACTGATGTTGGAGAAAGGACAAAGGCAAAAAATTTCCAAAATTCACTTTTATTCCCCCTAAGCAAAACCTATTTTACAGTCTGATTTAGGAATGAGAAGAAATGTATTTTGCTTCAACCTACAGACAATTACTTATTTTTAAAGTATTTAAATTTGCTATATCAAAATTCCTTTATGTGCTTGTGGAAAATATAATGCTATGGCTCATACAATTGTTATTTTTGCTATGAATTATTCAGAACATCTCTCTTTTAACTGTATACCAAAACATCATTAGAGGTTATCTAATAGCTAGCTCATAATTTCATTCCCCCATTGAGGCTTCTGGGCCAATTTTCACCCTGTTATACTCTCCAGAATAATGAAACTAATTTGGGATCTTGCTGTGGAATTAAATGCTCATACAGATCCCTCCCCCTCTGAGACCATAAACATCTGCCATAACATCTCTTATAGCCAAATAACCTTACTATTACCAGTATGACTGAGCAACTGTCAGTGGAGTAAAGAGTTTAGGTTCTGGTTCTGGCAGAAATGTCCTTGTAAAAATCTTAGAAATTTTGGCACCAATTAACTATTCTATTATTATTAGATCCTACATTATTTTTTCTAGTCTTCAGTATAAAACTGTAACTAGGCAACCATTTAGTCAATTAGAAATTCAATGTCAGTTTTCAGATAGTCATAAAACCTTCTTAAGAACTATTTACAACTGTTATACTGAGCCCTTGTCCTATATCAGGCACTTGGCTAAATCCTTCATATGCATTATCTCACCAGCTCCTCACACTGACCCAATCCCTCTTTTGCAAATAAGAAAAACTGAAACTAAATAAATTGCTGAACACCATATCTCCAATAAAAAGCATACCCAAGATGCAAACTAAGGCTGTCTGGCTCCATTGCTCCTATATGTACCCATACACTATCTACAAATAACCTTCAGTGTCCCTATCCTTGGGGTATGGAGCAGATGAAAATAATAACAACAAAACAATAATAATGATAAATGTTAAAGGATTAGAAGTACAGTCCAAGGGAGAAACAAAGCACAGGAGGTGAAGAGAAGGGATATGTTTTAGACACAGTGGTCAGAGGAGATTTAAGAGAAGGTTCTGAGGTGGAACAATCTGTGGAGCTAGCTGACTACGACACAGAGAACATTCTAGATAAGGTATTCTGGGAGAAATGTCCAGATAATTGGACAAATAGGTATTTATGCAAAGGGCTCAAAGAAGTAGGCGTAGGCTGTGATACTAAGTGTCTTTGTTCATCTCTTTCTGTCCTTTCTGCTCTGCTCATTCATCATTGTCTCTTGACCCATCTGTTACCCTCAGTCTTTCACATCTTTTGAGACTGCATTTCTCTCCAGACCCTTTCTGCATCTCTTCTGCTTCCTCCTAACAGCATTCTCCTCTTCCTAGTGTGCCAGCTGTTGCACATCCCTTCCCTGCACCCACTCTTAGTGGCCTATCTGGACTCTGATACACTGCTGGAGAATGTCACTCAGCAATCTTTTTGTGCCTATTTACAACCCAACTCCACCCTTTGTTCACTCTCTGGGCAACTCCTTCTTCCATCCTTCTCTCCTTTGACTAACCCCTGAACTTGCACCATCTTACTGTTTGTTAGCAGATGGCTTCGGCCCTGTACTTCTCTCAGAGAATTCAGACCATCATGAATACAGTTTAGCTCCTCACATCCATTTTTTTTAAATAATTGTGATAGTGGATATTGAACCTGGGGCATCATACATCCTAGGCAAGAGTTGTGCCACAGAGCTACATCTCCATCTCACATTCATTCTTTTTTTAATTTTAAGATAGCTCACTCCATTCTTTTATCCTTATTTTCCTCCCAACCCCTTGACTGCTTTCTGATCAATGTTGTCTCTTTTCCCAACTATAACAAATCTTTTCATCTGAGCTTTTGATAACATTTACCTTGCATTCCATGTCCTTAGTCTTTAAAATTTTTTTTCCTTGCTTTATCATTATGTTTTGTTCCTAAAACAGTTCACATTGTCTCCGCTTTTGTACCTACCATTCACTCAACACACTCAATTGGACTTCCAGCTGTCATCATGCTAAACAAACAGAGGCAAGATCATCTACATGTACCCAATTGCTAAACTGCAGTAGGTTCTTTCTTTGTTTTATGCTCTCTGAAGTTTTAGGCACTATTATCCTTTTTTCTTGCTTTTCCTAGAATAATTTTTTCCTGGCTCTTTGCTTACTTCTCTGATTGTTCCTTCTTGGTTTCATTTGAGATGTTCTTTTTCTCATCTCACCTTTTAAATGTTGATGTGTTCCAGATATCTGTCTTTGAAAATCTTTTCATATTACATTCTTTCTTTGGTTGAATTCATTCATTCACATGACTTCACCATTATGTGATGATTTCTACATCAAGATATTCAAACTGGATAGCTCTTGTATATGCTAGACCAGTAAATCCAAGTTACTATTGGAAGGCTATCTTTGGGTATATTTCCAGTATATGCAGCCCCTTTAACATATCTCAAATTAGGTAAACTGCCTATGAGATAATCTAGGCTACTCCCTTTCCCTTAACTTTTACTTTCTACCTCCACTTTCCTGCTATTCCCACCCTATGGTCATTAGGAGATAGATATTGTTCATTCTATTAAGTTAGCTTTATATATATATATATATATTACTATGCCCTCTGTCTCTTACTTGATCTAGGCTGTTTTTCTCTTCTGATTAGTCTAGTGCAATATTATCTTGATCCCCTCCAATCCACTATCCTCACTACTATGGAAGTGATTTTTTTAAGACGTGAAACTGCTGGCATCACTCCGCCACTATAAACTCTTCAATGATTCCTCCATGCTGGTATAATGTCCAGACTCTTGGAAAACCATATCCTGGCATCTGACCTAGCTTCTGATTACCTCTCTAACTCACACAGTAGATTGCCTGGAATATAAACATCACAGCCTGACTTTGAAGCCTATTAAATTTTTTTTTCTGATCTGAAATTTATTGGGGGGAAATGGCTTTGAAGGAGGAGATGATATATTACATTTCTAAAAAAACTTCCAAGACCACAAGGTGAGAAAGGATCAAATTGGGAAGATATGAGCATACAAGAAACAAACTTTGTAAGATGTGGAGTGAAAAGATGTGGATTGGTTTTCAAAATAGAATTCTATTCTGTACTATATAGGTAGATGTTACCACTTCACACAATTCCACTTCTAAAATTTTTCCACTCACTACTCCTAACTCTATGGGCAAATATAGTCTATTACTATAAAAATTTTATTAGCCCAGGTTATGTACTAAGGATGTTATGTAACAAATTATTTCTTATTATGTCAAGATTTGTACTTGAATTTGAGCTAACCTAGAAAAATGTTGTAGTCACTTCCAAAAAGTGGTTATAGATCAGATATTGTGGCCAAACTATTCCAATTTTTATATCATAGTAATGTAAAATAAGTTATTTTACAGTCTCTTTCTAGATCCTTAGGAATATGCAAAATTAATTGTAAAGTTTCAAATATTGTTTAGTACTTATAAAGGTTAAAAAGAGGTACCTACTGTTCAGCAGTTTTATATTAATGAAGCAAATATGATTAAATATTAGAATTTATTAAAAACAAGTTGAAAAGACCCAATGGGATATAAGACTACAACTCAAGAAAGACATAGATAGTGTTTGTGTACCTTCATTGCACACTTAATTTAACAAATTTTATAGTGTTTTTTTAAAAAATCTTAAATGATAATTGTTATACCTTTCCCAACTGTAAAAACTGTTAAATTGAGGTTCATAAAGATCCAAATCTCAATTCATACTGTTCCTGGCTCTCCTGACTACCTGATGATCCCTGAATCACCTATTGACAAAATCCCAAGAGAATGAAGTGGGTGCCTTGTTTGTTCATTCTATTGCAATGCTATTTTGTATAAAAATCATTTGGTATGGGCTGGGGTTGTAGCTCAGTGGTAGAGTACTTGCCTTGCATGCGTGAGGCACTGTGTTCGATCCTCAGTGCCACATAAAAATAAATAAAATATATTGTGTCCATCTACAACTAAAATTTTTAAAAATCATTTAGTGAATATTAAGGAAAATAAAAAGTTACTTCATTCATCTTCATAGTTAATGTTTTCTGAATATTCTAAAATAACTGCTTGTGTTTCCCTAGGACGTTTCAGCATGGCATGGATGAGTCTGCTTCAGATTCCTTAAAATCACTTTTCAACCAACCATTGCATTGGGTTTCTTGCATATCACATTTCTACCCTTCTTTACTCAGGTAAGAAACTGTAAATGGCATACTATCTATAATTCTATGATTCCCTTTAAAATTTAGTAGAAACTTGGATTCACAGCTATACATATATCTTATAAAACAAATTTATAATTTTTCACAATAGACAAGTATGTAAAGAGTATGATTTTTTAGCTCAAGAATCTAAGGCAAATACACTTACTGCTTTAGTGATAAAATGGAAAACAGTGAATTTTTGAAATTTAGTTCTATTTTAGCTAATTGCCTAGCCATTTAAAAATTCATCCTTCTTGATCTATGATGGGGGATTTGACAGTTCTTCAGTTAATTATCAGATATAGACAGGAAAAGTGGATAATCCATGTAACTTAACTCAGAGCCTTAGAAGAGGAGAGAGGAGTAACTTTTATAGTTATGAATAGGGTCTTTCACTATTATTATTTAATTAACAGCATTTAAAAAACAAGAAAAATCATTTAAAGTTTGAAATGTTCTTCCAGAGTAATCTGATGACATTTTGTGGCATTATAGAGAATGGCAGTTTGATTCTTTGTGGAATATGTCATTGGAAAATGCCTTTGCTTGGTGTCTGAGAATAAAAATATCATGCATAGCTGAAGGAGATGTTGTTAATTTCCATGCATTCTTCATTCATCTTGGAAATACATTATCGATGATTTTACTATCTAAGTTGACTGGCTATATCTCTGTCTTTTAGGAAATGAGAGTCTCTCCCCCATAAATAGAAAATATGGAAAGGTCATTCACAAAGGTCTCCATAGACACCACAAGAATACACTGCTTGCTTGTATGTGCCTGTCTTCATATAGCCAATGGGGGATCCAGGATTAGTGAGACATAGACCCTAGTTTCAAGGACCTCAGTGTATTGCTTATACATAAAACTTTGTCAGCATGTTGATTAATTCCTTGTGATTGATTTCTGGAAATGGAATGCCCTCAATACACTACCAACTCAATACCTTGTCTTCTTGCATGTAAATATACTTTTGTGTCCTTAGGAATTAAATAGCTAACTCCATAGTACTCATTACTGCAAAAATAACAAATTAAAAAAACTGAGTATTTTATAGTATAAATTAAGCAAACAATCTGCATCCTTTTGATGAGTTCCTAAACTTCTAAAACATATTTGTTCTCCACATTACCATCACATTTTATCTTTTTTTATCGCCTGCTTTTGTCTTATATCTGGAACCAGGGGTATTCTCCCTCTTTGGGAATAGCTCTCTCTGATTTCCACCTCCAGACCTTATCAGTTCAGCCAGCTAGAGGCCTGGGAAGGCAGCAGGAAATTGGTTTATTTTTCAAATAGTTGATTATTATATTTAACTTCTTTCTCTTTTTCATAAATAAAGCCAAGTGTAAATGAAACAAGATGTTTCTTTCTGCTTTTACTTAGCAAACAATCTCCACTATTATCCTGACAGAAAGATTAGAACATGGGGATGACTTTTCAGCCCATAATGAAAATGAAGTTTGATTCAAACTTTCTGGAGGGCAATTTAGTAACATGTATCAAAAACTCTAGAATATTTTTGCCTCTTTATTCAGCAATTTCATTTCTAGGAACCAATTATAATGAATTAACCAGAGAATATTGGCTAAGTTTTATATGTAAATATGTCCAATCAAACATTATTTGTAAAATTTAAAAAATGGAAATAAATTTTCTGTAGTATATTGTTTGACAAATGAGTTATAGGGCAGACATAATGACAAAATTAATATATATGTAATAAAAGGGTTGGTTTCGAAAAACAATAACATAGGGAAATCATTGTGATTTATAGTTAAGGAGGAAATCAGATTATAAATATAAAATCATCCAAGTCAACCCAGTTTTTGAAATGGTGTGTAACAAACATGATTTCAAGTGTTTTATGTACTTTATCTGTTTTATCCCTCTGTGACATTTTGTAGGATAAGTACTTATGTGCTTTTTTTTATGAAAAGAAAGGTTATTTGCAGGTAACAACTTTCTGAAGAGAACAAAGCTGGGTTGTCCAGACCTTAACTTAGCCCATTCCATTCTAAAGTTCCAGCTCTTGACAAGTGCATCTCCACCTTTCAAAGAGAAGATACTTCAAGGTGATACCAAGAGATGTGCAAGAAAAATCACTCCCCCGCAGAAATAAGATTGTCAGTTACTCACTAAGTCTCTTTTTTACAGTAGAACATTGCACAGCCTTTGACACACTAGTGTTTACGTTAAAGTGGAGTTCCCAAACTTCCTAGATGAGATAAGCCTTCTTTTCCAGGGAAGGAGCAGTTACTGGAAGTAGGCACAATTGAGAAGGACTGACCTATGCTAGACTAGCATATATAGGACCTTACAAAAATATATAAAAAACAATATTGAAAGAGCTTATAGTACAGCATCTATAGCTTTTGTCTCTGGCTAGTGGGCTTGCAAGTAATATTAATTTGCATTTGTATTTTCCAAATTTCTTAGAATGAGTACAATATAATTTTATTACATTAAAGATAAGTTTTAAAGAAAGTAAAAGGAAAACTTATTTTCTTTGATTTTTCCTTTTTTCACATGGCGTAGGCTACAACCTCTGTGTAGATGACTTTACTTTTGCATTTCTAGGTCTGTTTCTCCAACATTATGATTATGTCAGCTGCCCATGTTTCTTGAATGGTCCACTGTACTAATGGAAACCCAGCATGATGTCCTCCACTATTCTTCCTTTTCCTCTTGCCTTGTTCTCCCTCCTTCTCTGTTAAGAGTGTGATTGTTCTTAAATGCTTCTATGATAAAATCTCTTTGAGCTTTTTGTTTGCCTAGTCCCAGTCTTCTATCATGTTCACTTAATTTTCCCTCCAAAGTTCTCTTAGGACCACTCTTTGGCTCCAGCCTATTGTAATGAACTTAGTCCATTTTACCATTATTTAAAATGTCTAAAATACTGTTTTCATTATGTCCCTTTCCTCCTTAGAATCCTTCACCCACACTTTTTCCTGCTTTCTTTCCTGGCACAATCAACAACTTTTTCTGCTCCTGTTAAGTCAGTCTCCTCACAAATCCTTAAGTCTGTTTATTATTCCCTGATCTTTAATTTATTGTTCATTCTCAACTTTAGACCTTTAGGAATGTAGTTTTCTCTCCTACAATACCTTTGATTCTTTCCTTGGCCTTTCTGAATTCTTTATGCAAGTCATGATATGAGCACCCCCATCCCTTACACCCATATGTGTCATACTTTCTGAAAATTATTTTCTGTTAGGTACATATAATCTGTCTGGAAAGACATGATCCACATGCTTTATGATGTGACAGAACAGTGATATAATCAGAGGAACCTAGGGCAGCAATGAAAGCAATTTCAAAGTAATTTAAATTATTTTATAATTTAATACATATTTAATAATATATTTAATAATTTTATTGAAGTTGTTAGACATAGCATTGGAAATTCCTAGACCATCACCATATGACTTTAAAAATCTGTACTTTTAATTCATTTCTCCCACCTATATAAGCTACCGTTGTATCTCTTTACCCCCAAATTATCTTTTAAAACTCCATTCTTCCCCTTAGCAACTAAAATGAACTGTTCAGGGACATACATGGGTTGCAAGATGACAAACTAAAAATACATTAGCTTTATCTTTTTTGAAAAGGGAAAGCTGAGAGGAGAGGTGATTGGAATAGCTAATATTATGAAGGATCTTAGTAATTAATTCCTCTATTTGTTAATATCTATTCATTGTTTCAGAAAGGATTTGAGTAAGCTTTCAATAATACTGAATAAATTAGGATAATTAATTAAAAGTAAGTAAGAAGGAAGAAAAAGATAAAGAAAAAGGACATGAAATTAAGGGTTAAAAATGTATAAATATCTCTATGGGCCATAACTTTGTCTTTAAATTTACTAGTGAAAATATAAAGTATATGGAAAAAACAGAATTTTTTATGTTCCTCATAATCCTGGGAATAGAATATATAAGACTTGACTCTAGGGAATATAAGTGTATTTTCAAAGCATTATAAAATGCTACATTCATTGTCCCTAGCTGGGGGTATAGACTGACAATATGAGTTTATTTAGATAGAGTAATCAGTTTCATACTAGATTAAACTAAGGTATGTTGAGAATATATCAATCTCAAAGTTAATACTATGACACTATTCTGTGCTTTCATATAAATATTCAAGCAAGAATACTGTCTTAGTCACTTAGAGTATATTACATTATAATGTTTTTTATTATTTTTCAAACTTTCATCTTCATGTGATTCTTTAAAGATTTGAAATTTTTTTTAGTTCTTTCTTTGCCAAGTAGGTAATAACTTCACATTGAATCCAAGAAGCATAATCAGTGTGAGTAAACAGTATTCATTTCTTTTATGAGGACAATATGATGTTTTGATTCATGGCCAGTCCAGCCATAGATGTTTCTTTCAACTGTTTTTTTTTTTTGTTGTTGTTGTTGTTGTTGTTTTGTTTCTTTAGTGCTTTTACTTAATGTAATCCTAGTTGGAGGTCATAGAGCTTTCTCCTTACTGAATATATTAAGGTACCTTTGGCTCTATTAAGTATTAGGTTCACCAAAATGTATTTATTCTTTTCTTTACTAAATGCAATTTATAAAATTTCTCCATGTAAGGCATCATGATGGGTATTAACAGTGAGGGAAAAGACAGATTATGAAGTTTAGGACAAATCCCTTTTCTCAAATTTTACATATTGGTGAAGAATACAGCCTTAGTTACATACTTGACAACAGTACACAATTCCATTGTCTGCTTCCTCCATCTTGAGATACTCTCCTGATTTCCTCCTGAAATAGTCTCTCAATTTCCTTCTTCCATTTTTCTTGCTGTTTCTCTATCTCCTTGTAGGTTCCTGTATTTTAATCTTGCCATTAAATATTGACTATCCTTAGTGTTCTATCAAATAACCTTTTAAAAGTGATGTTATCATTCCTATGGCTTTCTGGATTTCCTGTGTGCCCTGTTCTATTCATATCTCTAATTTTAACCTCTACTAAGACTACAGAACTACGGGTGTCACTCATACACAAATACCTTCTGAGATTTACACTTAGAGAGTGAAGTCACCATGACCCAAACTGAACTTAGGTTATTTCCCCTCCAATCTGATTCTCTTCTATTAGTCCCTATCTTAGCTAACAATGTCCATCCAATTGTTCAACCAGAGACTCCAGAGGAAATCTGGACATCTCTTTTCTTCTCCTACATATCCAATGAATTACTAAGTCTCATTAATTTTAACTTCTAATAACTACTATCCATAACATCACTTTTGTCTTAGTCCAAACCAGCATCATCTCTCTCTAACTACGGCAATTACCTACTAGCTTTCTTCCCACTGATATGTTGACCTTCATTTCTAGTATTCTCTAAACTGCAGTCAGAAGTTTCTCAAACCCAGATCTAGTTTCATAGCTCCAATTTTATCATTTTGTATTTTGCCTTAAAAATCCTCTCATGAATTCCTCTATCTTTAATAAGATCTACATAGATGAGGATCTTACCTTCCTCTCCAAAAGCTTCTTTTATCCACTGCCCTGGAAACTGTTATCCACACTTTAGTATTTTAACATTTCCTTCCCAAGCTACTCCTTTCTGCCACAGGATCATTGCACATATTTTTCCATTTCCTTAAATGTCTTCCTTCTTCACCTAGTTAATGCCAACTTCTTTTTGTATCTCAGCTTACATGTTGCTTCTGCAGTGAAGTTGACTCCAGAGACTACTTCACCTCTTTTTGCTACATCTTTTAAGAACATCTTTTGCTTTTCCTTCTTTGAATTTTCATTATAATTTTGTATGAGCATGTGCACTATATGTTTATCCCCAACTAAATTTCATAAGAATAGGTACTGTTTTTTTTTGTTTAATGGTTTGTCTTCATGGTTGAGCACATAGAAGTCATCCAGTAAATATTATTTAAATGAATTAATTAATTAATTAATTAAAATTATTATCAGATGGGTGTCATGTTAACACGTATAAACGTTTGATCTGAGTGGTAAAGCTCAGGCATGGGAGGTACAATTTTGATGAGAAAGTGACTGCTAGTATACTGGGGAGAGAACATCTAGAGAGGAGGACAAAGTTTGTCTGCCAACTGGTGCTGACAAGCTACTGCACAGAACTGAAGGAAGAGATGAGAGAGCCTTTACTCTGATGAGGTGCTAAGTGTTATGAAGAGCCAGTGGCCAGGGAAAAGTAACAATAGCTTTCTAACACCAAAACTTGCAAGTGGCTGTTCCACAAGTGTGGATGAACAGCTAGATCTTAGAAGATATTTTCAAGGGGAAAGGCAGTGTCTGTGGACCATCATTAAGAGAAAATTGGCAACTGATTCAGGTACTTCATATACCTAGATATCTTAACATTTATATTTTCTTTTTCTATTGTGATTTAAAGGTACTATACAAATAATAGAAATGGAGTCAACAATGCAATAATGAAAATAAGTGTTCCCATTGGACAGCTGTGACTTACATAGTTGTTAATTTTATGATCTTGCAAAGTGAATTACACTATGTGGGTTTCAGTTTTAGTTTAAATTTTGGTGAGAAAGTTGAAACATAAATGCAATACAATCTTTGTTGACCTACTTGCAAGTAGCATGCAATACCGTTGTCTACTTCCTCCATCTTGAAGCATATTCTTCTGAGAGGGTCATGAGAAATTAAATGAGTTAAAGAGCCTCCAAGGCACTTATCATATGAGTACTTACTAAACAATCCTTCATGACTGCTGTGTTAGTAAAGAGTTGTGTGTTTCACAAAGTGGAAGATTTTATCAATTATCTAAGCATGGTGAAAGGACCTACTGCAAGTGTGATAAAATGGAAAGAATATTGAACTGCTTTCTCCCTGGCTCTCTGTACTTATCAGAAGTGTGATGCTTGGGAGACCTTTTTTGAACTCCCTAATACAGGGTATTATCTGGTGGACAGAGACTGATAATAAATAGTCAACAGCTCCAGAAGATAACCTCTGCTTCTCAAGAGGGGAGGCTGGGTGATCCAGTGCCTTAGTGACTCAGTGCTAGATTGGGACATTGGAGAGAGCCCCAAACTGGTAGCTGAAATGTTTTATTATTTTTAAAATTAAAATTAGATTATATATTTTTAGAAATGGAATATGCTAACTAGTGTAACATCGAAGTATGGCTCTGTGAATTTTAAATACTATCTTTGGGGGATATTTTAGAAAATGGGATCATCCCAAGAAAAAGATTGGTTTGCTAAAAATCAGGAAATCAGCATAAGTCTTCTTAGGTTGAACAACTACCTTCTACATTGTACACCACATAAGTATAGATATAGCCAACATTGAAGAAATGAGAATGTTGACTACATTAGTGACCAAAGCTATTTTAAAAATTACGGCCAAAAAAAAAAGTGTGTGTGTGTGGGGGTGTGTGTGTGTGTGTACCTCCTAATATATATACATCCTACCTAATATATATACATATATGTATATAGATATATTCTACTTAATTTATAGAGACTTGGCTGTACCCAATATAGAGATTAAAATATATGCAAATATTTTCAATGCTAAAACTACATATCATTTTCACACTTGTGGATAAAGTGATAAAGAAAATATTTTGAGTTTTTTCCCTCAACTTTTCTATCAGGTACTAAAATTATCTTCTTAGAAAAAAGATGACAAATTGCTTATTTTTTTTTAGAATGATTTTGAAGGATAAATTATGGGAAATCAAGAGAGTGCCATAATATGAGAAGTTCTCCACTTTTGTTTTTCCCTGTTAAGGCTTTTACCCTCAGTTTCTTTTTTGTTATACCATTACCTTTGTCCTTTGAGTCATGTAATTTATAGTCTCTGATATAAATTTGTCTTAGTAATCCATGACAAGAATCATCTGGTTGAGATCAGTAACATGGCTCTAATTTGGGAATCAGCTCTGAAATCATAAACTTTATTTTGGTCAAAAACACAGTATCTTCTATCAGGAGGTTCAAAAGAGCCAAACTTCCTCAGAAAATGCAACTTATTCACCAAATATCCTTCAGGTTGAATAGGGGAAAAAATAGAGTAATTGAAAGAACATGGGTTTTGTATTTTTGTTTTTAATATTTTTATAGTTATAGAGGGACAGCATGCCTTTATTTAATTACTTTATTTATTTTGTGTGGTGCTGAGGATCGAACCCAGTGCCTCACACAAGCTAGGTAAGCACTCTGCCACTGAGCTACACCCCTAGCCTGAACATAGGTTCTGAAGTCAGAGACACCTGGGTTCAAAGTCCACCGGCTACATTTATTAGCTAAATGGCTTTGGACTAATATCTTAAGATTCCTGAAACAAGGATTAGGTTGAAATGAACACTAAGTACTTTTGTGCATCTCCAAGTTAGAATTTTTTCAAAATACATACCTTGTGACAAAGACTCAAGTGATTATAGTTTATTTTCTATGTGACAACACTTTAAGGGGAATGAATAAGTGAAGAAAAGAAAGTTTTGTATAATCAAACCAACTATCAAGGGAATGACTGGAACTTGAAGCATCTGGGGAATTCTGAGAACCAGTATGAAATATGCAGTTCAGAGTTTTACTACCAAAGGAACAAGGATGTTGAGGTATTGATGCACCAGCTCTCATTGGTCATTGATTGAGGGCACTAAGAGCCTGTCTTGCTGGAAACAAACATAGTGTTAGAGTCTGTAAACAAGTAAGGGGGGAGGGGGGTGACGAACAACTTGTGTATGTTGACACAGCAGGAGTGGGAGCCGTTTATTGTAGTACAGGAGGGGTATATATACATTCCACACCGCTTATCTTAATTAACATAAACTAGATACAGTAGTCAACCAATAAGGAATCTCCACACTTAATGGCTCACTGGCGCCACCTCACAAACCACTCCCCCTGGCAAAATACCAGGCGCCATCCTGACTTGTTTACAGACTAACACATAGACTGAAAGCATCTTTGCTCCTTTGTTCAATCCAGTGTGAACTGTGAGGTAAGGGCAAAAGGATGTAGGGTCATGGACATCTGATGTGGGCCCCCTTGCACTATTGAGATCCCACTTCTTTCTCATGTTAAGTTTTCAGAGGCCTATTATTGATTCTTCAAGGTGGCTGGCTTTCTTTCTTTCTTTCTAAGAAAAATTTAATTAGGAAAGAGTTGGTAGGACAAGGTAGAGTACTCCCTGTGGCAGTTATTTCTGAGTCTGAAATAATATTCATCATTATATTCTTCTACAACTCTCCCATCTTCCCTTCACTATTGACCATCATATCTGCTGACTTATGCTGCTTGCCCAGGGCAGTCACTATGATCGTCATCCTCCAGGGGGTGAACTCATTAGTTTCCATTCTTTATGGAATAGAATGGCAGTTATTGCTTTCTCCTGCATATGGTCATTAACAAACCTGAGAGCATCAAGAGATGCCCTGAGGAATCCCTTCAGTTACAGATACTTCTCCCTGCTTGTCTTATGCAGCAACAACCCTAGCTCTTCATGATAACTAGGTTTAATAGCCCTTGCCAATAGAGTGATTTCTTTCTTTGCCTGATAGACTTCTGACAGGGGGAACCGAAGATAACTTCATGGCAACTATGATTTTAGGTTTAGTGGAATCCTAAATGGTCTTCTGTTAGAGGTGTATATACCCTACCCCACCATGGAAACCAGGGCCTTCACTTGCACAGAGCTTCTGGGGATTAGGGGAATAAAAAGAACAAATTTCAAGAGGATCATCAAGAGCTTTAGTAAGAGGGGTCCTTCCTACTTTCACCCCTTGGTTCCCAGACCTATATAGTTTATCTACTGAAGCCAACAATTTGACTGTTAGTTCAAAGTAAATATCAAATCTAGAAGAATAGTGTTCCACCACCACTGGATATTATCCCACATTGTGCTTTTAGAAGTCCATTCTAATGTTTTGCTAATCTTGTAACTTCTTTGTGATACATATATGGTAGGATAAATGAATCCCATGGTCATAAAGCCTGAGCAGTAAAACTGCTCACAGTTCAAACCTGCTTCAGAGCCTTCTTTCAGGCTGGGCTTCAACAGTCAAGCTGAAAGTTAGGACTATATGTGCTGATATAGAAGAGACTTTTTAAAAAAAGTTTTCTATTTCAGTATAAACACATACCAAAAATTTTTTAAATTATAAACAAACTACTTGATTAATTTATATAAATATTCCCGAATACAGCTAACATTTTTACAATAATTTGTTATTTTCATAAACCAGTGATGGTTGAACTCCATTACTATAGGGATTTGAAAAAAATTTTAGGCCAATCCAAGCCCCAGAAACATAGCAATTTTTAGAGTATAATCTTAACTCATTAAGTCCCAAGTTTTCAATTCTGTGAATATTTTAATGAAATTGAAACAGGTGCATTAAAAAGATTGGAAATCATAATCTACAGCTTATTATATGATTTAGTATCATTAATACTGTTAATGATACCATTAATAATGTTAATATTATCATAATCATTTATCTATTACTTTTCTCAAAAGATCAGAATTCTAAAAACATAAATATTTATTTCAGAGTTACTATAAATGGTATATTTATTGCTCAATTTAAGTTTTTTTAGGTCTTCTGTAAGTGGAATGATGGGACATAATGGATTAATTCAACATAGTCATAAATTTGTTTTGTCTTTCAATATGAGATGTATGAGTTCTGTTGAACTAATACAGTTTTGTTCTCTTCTTTGTATCATAATGGAATTCAACATGTACATATTTGATACATACATATATACATATATCTAAAATTTCCCTTTCTGTCATTTTTTTAAGGCTAATTTCACTTTCACAGATCCACCAGCTCAAAGGATGAGGGAACATATGCTTCGCCATATGCCCAACACAGACTCCTCAATGCATTTTATTACTCAGAGCTTGGTGATTTAGGAATGTTTGTACTATTTTATTTTTCCTCATAGTGAGTCATTCTACTGTACATTTCAAAATTGTGATAAGTTGAAAGATCCAAGAACTGAGGTATGTTTCAACAAACAGCTTTCCATCTGGTAAATGAGAGATTTTATTTATAACCAGGTATGCAGTTACAGTGGAAAGAAATGACATTCAAATTATTTTGTTTTGTTACATGACTGAAGGGCTGAGTAAAAACACTAACCACCTCCATCCCTTCTTCACTGCAAACAGATCAGGAAATTCGTCTACCTTAAACTCTTCAGTAGATTCAAAATCCCCACCTTGGTATATGAGGAGGACCTCCATGATCCAGTTCCAACCTCCTTCAAACTGTTTCTCCAAGATCCCCTTCCGTTAACTGCGGCCAAACTGGGGTTTTTCAGTTCTATCCTTAAGTCAGCTCTCAATTTGAGCACAACATATTGATAGGAAACATTAAAAAACAAAGTTGATTTAAATACATAACTTACTACCAACAGTTTTTCCTCTATTATCCCTCAGGGGAGCTTCTCTAAGTCAGCATTTATGGTTTATGATGGAAGTAGTAAGGATGAGTATTGTATCTTTTGGTACCACATTTGGAACTTCTCCAAACACCAGAACTCTCTGGGACAGTTAATCAGAACTCCTGGGATGCTCAGAACTGGTGGACTTGATTCCTCCAGCATTAGGGTTAAGTAACTCCCCTCTTCTCTCTTCACTACCCAGCCAGGGCAGGACTTTCCCTAGCTAACACAGCCTACCAAGTGCCTGAGCAGTTTGCACACTTCCAGTTATGTTATCGGAGCTTCATATAGAGTCTGAGTCTGTCCAAATTTTAAGCACAGGCTGAAAATTTTTGTGGGTCAGAAGGTATGAATTGTTCCAATGCAAAGCCAAGCAAATGAAGAGGTACTTTCAAACTTCTTCATTTTATATCCTCAAATTCTCTTGATTTTGTTTAATTCATACTTTTAGCAAAGCATTTTTTTTTCTTAAAACTTTGCCTACTCATTTAGGAGCAGACAAGTCAATCAGCTAATGTTTATAGAGATTTAAATGTGCTGAGTTTGGGAGCTTTAGGGTATATAAAATGAATATCTTCAGAGACTTGAATCTGGATAGTGAAATAAAGTTTTGAAGAAATAATCAAGTGCTAAAATATGAATTCTTGTCATAAGTGTTTTAATTCAGAGTGATACCGCTGTGAAGAGAAAATTTTAGTCAAGACTTCTCAGGGGAAAAAAGTGGGAACTTTTGTTGTTGTTGTTGCAAATTCAAGATTGGGTAAGATTAAGATAAAGATTCAGGGTCATAGAAAATTCATTGAGTGAATGGTGTCTTAGCTCAGGCAGTTATAAAAAACAGACCATATTTCTGATGACTTAAGCAAGAGACATTTATTTCTCATAGTTGTGAAGCCTGGAAGTTAGGTTATTAGCAAGGTCACATTCTGGTGAGGACCTTCTTTCAACAGCCAACTTCTGATATCTTCATGGTAGAAAAGGGCAAGGAAGTTCTTTGGCCTCTTCTATAGCAGTATTAATCTCATTCATGAAGATTCTACCCTCATGAATCAATTATAATCCAAGAACCCCATCTCAAGATATCATCTTATTGGGGTTGGGGTTTTGAATTTGGGGACAACATAAACACTCAGTCCATTGCAAGTATCAGCCAAGGCTGACCTGCATGGGCACAAAGACATGGAGACCGAAGATGGTGCTAACTCATTCTGTTTCTACTACCTGTGTCCCCAAATGCACTGCCTACTACAGTGGTTCCTAAACTTTAACATGCATCTGCTTCTCTTAGAGAGAGCTTGTCAAAATGGATTTTGCGGACCTACCTCCCAAATTTCTAGTGGAATAAGGCTTGAAAATTTGCATTTTAAACAAGGCCTCAGGTGACGCTAATGCTTCTGGTCTGGGGCCCAAGCTTAGAAAACCAGAAGTCTTGACTGGGTTGATAACTGGATGGCTCACCACTCAGTCAACAGCATCCCCTAATGTTAATGCCACAAATTGTATCTCTTAGTTATATCTCTTCGGTCTAGAGCAATCCAGTCCTCTCATTCACAATTCTGCATTCCTCAAACACTTTTCCTTCCCAATGGCACACTGTTCTCACAATCAATGTGGCCCAACTAGAGTGTTTGACTATTGCCTGCTTTGTGATGGTTGTTGTTGCAAGTTAATTTCCCATGTTGTGACCTTCATATGATCTAAATTTTGAGATATTTTAAGAGAAAAGTGAATTGTATTGTCAGTTTCTAATTTCTACTTTACTTTCTGATCTCCTGTCAATACATTGATGGGGATGTGGGGGACCTGTTTTCAATTTTCTATTCAACACTGATCATAATTTTGCAAAAAGAAGCTTATTTACCTTAGAAGTATTTCTCTTTGATGAAATTATTATCCAAGTAGATAGCAATGTTACTATTAGTAGCAGTTCTGCTGATTGCATGTTGATTTAAGATTTTACATATTACATAATTATATTATGGTTGACACTTGATAGATGCTTTGATTCCTTTAGTTTCATCAGTCATCATAGCACATAGTACATCACAATGTAGCAAAATCCCACTGGAACTTCTTTCCGTGAATAACAAAAGGAGTTAATTAATAGCACATAGTAGGCATTCCTTGTGTATTTGTTGAGTGAATGAATTAATGCATTTAGAATAAGCGCATAAATAATTTCTTTTCTCCATGAAACAAAAATAGACATGGTTCTGTGAAATCTAGGCATGGTTATTTTGTATCAGTTTGAAATTTGGCAAGCTACCAAATGTTAATTTGCTTTTAGCTAGTTGAGATTAAATGTAATTCCTTCCCTGAGCAACCCGAAAGTAAGTAAGCATGAAAGCATTTTCAGACTAATCTGGGAGGAATTGACATTTAAAGAGTTAGCATTACATCTGTACTTTAAGGCTATTAATTTCATAGATAAATTAACTTCATTACTCCATCTTTATCTTGCATTTTGAAAGGACTCCATCAGCTGGAGGACTGAAAGCGGAGGGTCAATTGAAACTGCTCTTATCCCAGCCAGGTTGTAACTGGAACCTGCTTCTGGAAACCCTACTGAGTAATGACGGTCTTTTACCAAGAATCTTGTTGCAGAGCTCAAGTGAGTATTTGTAGTTACAAGAATATCCTCAAAAACCCACTCATTGCTTGAATGAAACTTTTTTCCTACTGAAATATTGGCAGAAGAATGTAAACCAACTGCATATATCAACAGGGATTAGCAGCAGGCAAACTATTGAATTGATTTACCAACCTATATAATAATTATTTTTTTCAGGGACTCTGAATGAGGGGAAACAATATTTTTATATGACACTCTTCTATCACAACTACCATTATACAGAAGTACTTCAATAATCAGGGATTGAGATGCCTAAGGAAATTGGAAGAACACTGTTATATTTTTTAAAGCACATGCCTGAATTAGATAATAAATAAAGAGATAAAGAGGGATTGCATTAAAGCAATACTGATTTTAGTGTATCTTAAAGTGTGCTTATGCAATTTATGAATAAGCAAGCTATGGCTTACTGCCATATCCATTGGCACATGGAGAAATAAATAATTTCTCCAATGGAAATTGAGGTGTAATAGAAGACTACACTTAACTAGGTTTCCTTTTTTCCCTATAGATGCTATTTTAGAAAATGGCAAGTAATGTTGTGCCAATATTATATTCCATTGTGCTTCCTCTCAAATATGAAGTCTTCTGACCATGTTCATGTACCCCTGTGCATTTCTCCTATTCTATACCACATGTGAATCCAGATTAGTCTTATGAATAACTAGTTTCACTAGAGGTTTCCTTAATCAAAATCTTTTTTTCTCTCATTTCTTGTCACCAGAAGGACTAAATCCAGATCCTGAAGCCATTGAAATATGACCCCAGACTATTTTCCTAGCCTTTATTCCAGTTCTTTCTTTCACACACTACCCACCCACTCAGCCCTTTTCCAGTCATTGTTGCTGAAGCCCCATGCATGTATTTCCTCATCACCTGTGCTCACCTGTTTTTCCCACTTAAAATCTGTTCCTCAGGAAACTTGGCCTCTGCCATTTTTCAAGGGCCAGAATACTCTCCTCATGCTGATTTCTTTTGTGTTCCAGGTCTCTGAATACTCTCCTCATGCTGATTTCTTTTGTGTTCCAGGTCTCTGAATACTCTCCTCATGCTGATTTCTTTCTCCCCTGAACTCCACAGCATCCCCAACCTTGTCTAGTTCATCTGTCCTTAGCATTCTCTGCCTGCTATTGCTATATTTGTGTATGAATGAGGCAAACATCTCCAGGTCATCCTCTTGGTATGAAACTGAGCTTCACAAATTGCTCTAGTCATTTCCCGTAATTTTTGACTTCTCATATCTACTCAGGACCAGTTCCCCAAATGCTTCTCACCCATCCACCTTCACATCCAGTTTCTCAAAAGTCATTTGGGAGAGGCACCTCTTGTGAGAATACTGCTTCTTCCCTGGTGATCTCAAAACCATAAAACCATGTGGTGTCTTAGTTCACCAGAACTCCCCAGGCCTCACTGTGCTGAAGCACAGGTGCAGAGGTTATTTCTCTTCCAAATACTGAATTCGATTTTTTCCTTTAGTCCTGAAGCAATATTGTACATCACAATGTAGCAAAATCCCACTGGAACTTCTTTCCATGAATAACAAAATAAAATTTATTTCTTTAAAATAAATAAATATTTTAAAAGGAAAAAAGTGAAAGTTTCACCTGAAAGTACTTTCCTTAGCTTCAAATTGCAACTCCAATCTCCTAAGGGGAAAGTGGCACTAGGAAAAATTCTTTATCAAATGATAGCATTTTATGTACATATTTGGTGTCAGGCAGGGTGTGGGCCCTTTACATTGTCATCTAATTATAAGCCTATAAAGTTTATACTATTGTTATCTTCATGTTAAAAATAAGAACATTGAAGTTTTAGTTGAGCACGGAGGTACACACCTGTAATCTCAGCAGCTCATGAGGCTGAGGCAGGAGTACTGCAAGTTCAAAGCCAGCTTCAGCAACTTAGTGAAGCCCTAAGCAACTTAGTGAGACCCTACCTCAAAATAAAATATAAAAAGGGCTAGGGATGTGGCTCAGTGGTTAAGCAACCCTGGGTTCAATTTCTGGTACAAAAAAAAGACAAACAAAAAATAAAATAAAAACAAAGAACATTGGAGTTTAGAATAAATAAAATTGGCCCTCTGTATCTATAGGTTCCATATCCGTGGATTCAACAATCACAAAGTATTCAGGAAAAAAAGTTGTATGTGTACTGAACATGTACAGACTTTTTTCTTGTCCCTTAAACAATAAAGACTAACAACTATTTTTATAGCATTTACATTGTACTAGGCATTATAAGTAATCTAGTGATGATTTAAAGTATATGGGAGGATATGCATAGGTTAAATGCAAATAATGCACTGTTTTACATCAGGAACTGGAGCATCTGAAGATTTTATCCTCTGAGCTTTCAGGAAAAGTGGCTGCATGACATGGATAGTATCTGACATGAGTGAGACAGTTCCTCTGATACAGTCATTGAAACTCACAGGCATAATCCTTTAAGAGAAATGGTCTTCTTTATAACATAGAGTTATCTAGAACAGACAGGAAAATCAATTGAGATCAAACCTTTTCACTGTATTGATACAGCCGCTAAATATAGGATGAAAAATTATAAATATTTAACTATGTTTTCTTACAAATGAATCCCCTATTTACTTGTCAAATATATAACATCTGCCTTCTGTTATGTATACTATGATGCAGTTTTGAACAGAGTTATAGTTATCAAAGGTACCATATTGTACACCTTCAGTTGTGCTTCTTTTGAACTACAATACTATATTTACTTAACCTAGTCAAATACCCATCACTTTTTACAAAGGCTATTAGGTTACATGGCTGATCTGAAATTGAATTTCACTAGCTACTTCAAATACCATGAAGATGAAGTGACAGAATTTACTAATCAATTTATTGACTAACGTATTAAGTTCCAATAGAATTCCTGTCACTTTAAGTTAGAAACAAGATACTCATGGAATCTTATTAACTATAATAAGATAGAAATTATTATGTACATTAAAATTAATTAATTTCTAGTATTTTTTGCAAGAATTTTCTTTTCATTTGATTAAAAATCTCAGAATTTCAGAACTCTGTTTGGTAACTTAGAAGTTTAGTCATTTTTAGGGAAGTAAAATTTTGGAGTAAAATACTTTGAATTAAGTATTTTAAGCAACATAATCACCAGGTTCTTATGAGGGAGTTTTTCTTATAAATAATGCTTTTTTGGTCTAACTGATAAAATTTAGCTTTGCATTAAATTGCCTCAGGAATTAGGAGTACAGAGATAGTAAGTACATATTTTAAATATACATATTTTAAAACAATTCTCTTTGTTTGATGGTCAATTATTGAATCCCATTAGGTATAGATTTTTCTTGATAAATAACCATATAATGTAAGATTAAAACTATTTATTGCATAGTGAGAGTGATGTCTTTGGCTTTTGCTTTTGTTCTATGAAAATTATTTATCAGAATTTCTTTTTTTTTAATCAGGTGAATATGTAGGGAAATGACCACCCTCCCTGGGGATCAGAAAATAGAAAAATTAAATAAATAAATGGTAAAATTTCAATTTATAATATATGCATCATAGACTGCAAGCTTCAAAGAAGTAGAATCATGTTTTTGCTATGGGTAATAATTTCTCTTGTACTAAAATAGTATTTTGAGGCAATGATTACATTGTTAAAACTTGATAAAAATTAACCAATTTCAATGGAGGTGGTTTAAAATAACACTCTTTTGGTTCAGTTTGGATAGCATGATACAGTGATGTTTGTTTGTTTTATGTTAGTCTATCTTGAATCCAAGTGGGGAAAACTCTGAAATACAAATGTTTATAGTGGATTTTTAAATTATAAGGCCTTATTTTGGATTAATGACTAAAAACATCCAGGTGTGATGGCACAGCCTGTGATCCCACCAACTCAGGAAGCTGAGGGAGGAGGATCACAAGTTTGAGGCCAGCCTTAGCAACTTCATTAAACCCTGTCTCAAAATAAAAACTGTTGGGATGTTCAGTGGGGCTGTAGTTCTGTAATCCTGGGCACTAGAGATACAGGGGGAACCATTTTGTTAATTACCTTGCTGAGGCCACATGGCTTTATATAGATTTCTTATATGTGGCATCCAAGGAATTAATATGTGGCAATTTCCCAGTTTTCAGCAGGTGACCTTTTCTGCTAGTGATATTTGAAGGAAGTATGAATAACATGCTTTCCTTTGCCTGTTGGCCCAAAACTGATTCACAGTGAAACTTCTTGGCTTCTGTTGATATTCAGGTATAATATAACAACTACAAATTAGCAAATACATAGTATTTAATATGTTGCAGACAATGTTTTTAAATGCTTTAAATGTGTTTACTCACTGAAGCCTCCTACTCTCTCTGGGTGGTAAGTACATTTATCTCCATTTAACAGGTGAGTAAAGTGAGACATGGTGAAATCCAAGTTACATACCTAGTAAATGGCAAAGCAGGATTGCACCCAGCCAGATGGCTTCCCAAAGCCATGTTTCCAGTCTAAACCACATGGTCTCCAACAGAACTGCAGAATATTTACCAAATAGCAGTGTCGCAAAATCCATGGGATCAATCAGGAACCTCAACAATGGATAATTTTGATAGTGTGTTTTATATTTTTTAACCTGTCACAAAGTGCCTAAAGATAATCAAGAAACAAAGAAATTTCTAGCTAACAACCCACGATTGACTTAAAATGAATGAATTAATCAAATTCTCTTATCATCATGTTTTCTTGATCTTTTAGGTAATATGAGACATATTATGGCAGAAGCTTGTTGTACATGGTGATGGTGGTGTGTGTATGTGTATACCATTTTATAGGCATGACCAAAGTGCCATTTTATGACCATCTTAAAGGAGGTGACCTGAAGTGAGAATATACTCCTACTTGGTATTCATAGCTCACCTAAAACTGATAGTATGTCATAGTCTACTTTAACCAGTAACGACATCTGCACTAGAGGACTCTGCTTTGTTCACTAATTTCTTCTTCATTAGATTTGTTCTTCATTCTTACCAGAAATAGTAGAATCATATTTGTGTGTTTTTACATATTCCTTTTCAACCAAAAATTCTGCTTAAGAATGATGATGAACTTACTAATCCAGAAACATCTGTGGGCTCCATTGGGTTTTTCTAGACCAGAAACAACTAGTGTTGGAACTGCTGTGGATGGTGGCAGAACAGGATTATATCAAACAAAACTTCTTGTAAAATGCAGTGTAGCCACATGTTACCTGGGGATCTGGTTAAAAGGGAAGATTCTAATTTAGTAGGTCATGGGTAGGGCTTGAGGTTAGGCATTTTCAACAAGCTCCCAGGTGATGCTGTTCCTGTTCCTGTGAACCCTGGGCAACTTTTTGAGTAGCAATGATCTCGAACAAGGTATCTGTTGCTATAGAAGCAAAAGAGTGTGATTGTGATTTGTTCTTACAATATAATAAGAAGACATGATTTGCTTAAGAATATTTATAAACCATTTTATCTGGAAGTTCACAGCAGCAGTCAGCAAGCATGGTCTTATTCAAATACAGATCTGATTATGTCACTTCCCTGCTAAAAACCATTAGTGGCTGCCCATTACTTGTAGGATAAAGACCCTGATTCTTGAGACACCTATAAAGCCCTGCATCCTCCAGTTGTGGCCATCATATCCAACTCATCTCATTCACTCTCCTTCAGTTTAACATGCTCCAACACAGGACTATGCCTATTTGGGTCTAAATTTGCATATTTGTAACAGCAATCTCCCTGCAAAAGTGTCCTGAAGAAATAGACAATTGCTACAATGCCTAATGACCTTTTCATTGTTCCATACTCCATGTTTCCTTCTTGCTACAGAGTCTTTGAAAAAAAAAAATTCTACCTAGAATCTTCCTCCTTTCCATTTGCCTGACAACTCTGAATCACCTTATCCTCTTTCCATCCTCCTGTTCCTCCCTTTCTTTTTCCTCTCAGCCCATACTTCCTTGGAAATTATCACTGATTGTCTTGACTGAGTGAAGACCCGTGTACTTCTTATTGTCACAGTTATAAGTGAAAGGTTAATTGACATAATGGTGTATTTAATTTGTGACTCAGCCACAATGAGTTCCAGAAAAGCGGGGGCAGCTTACCATTGTATCCTGTGTGCTTTGCCTTGTTCATAGTACTTCAGACTAGCACACAGAACATACCTTAAAAGTATTTGTTGAATGAATGAAGGTCAGTTAAATCTCTATAACAATTCTGTTTCATTCATTAGCTTTGTGATCTCTCTAAACTTCAGTTTCCTCATTTCTAAATGGGTCATTAATATTGATGTTACATATTTGTTTTTGCAATTTAAAAGGGAAAGTAAACATAAAGCACCTAAACTTTGTTTGGCACTTCATACTTAATTTGTGTTAGATTGTTTTCATTAATTAGTGCTGAATGCCTGAAAAAAATATGCCTGATTGTCTTCTTCCTCCTCCTTCTCTTTTTCTGATCATCCTGTCCTATTCATGCAATGAATTATCTCTTCTGCCTCTCAGTAACTCCCTCCTAAGCATTCACCTAAGCATGAATGTGTGTCTCCTAGGTGTTGAAGTTTCCCATTTTGGACATTTTTGTGCCTGGGAAGGTGTTGCCCTAGTATCTGCCATGCATATAAAGATGAGAACTGGGCCAAATAAATATCTCAATTTTTATACATTTAGTACTCTTTAAGAACACTCTCATATAGCTTGGGAGATTAGCAGTGTGAATTTTGCTAATATGTTTTGCGTACACATAATCACTTCTCATCTGGCTTGGCAGTGGCTGAAATATTTTACATTCTTTCTCTTTATGGTACTTAGAAATGTCTAACGTAACTGTAAGAACATTTGTCCTCGTTAGTAGCTAATGTGTGTCTAGTATTAGTATATAAAGTGATTGGGCATTATATTCTAAGTGATACTATTATCATGAATTGTTGCATTTTTCCCCAAGCAACTCAAAGTAATTTAACACATTATTTCATTTATGACCCTTGGATTATTAGGATCATTTTACAAATGAGAAAACTAAGATAAGAAAAATTGAGTAAATTGCTACTTGATGTTTTAAGTGGTCCTTGTTAGAAGAAAGAAGAGCCATTATTTTCTGATAGTATTGTTTTTAAATGAATTCAAAAATGAAAACATGAGGCTTTGTGGAGGTGATTCTTTTAGAAATAAGAAATAATATTCTTCTGAGTCAATTTCTGAAAATGGTTTCTCAATTTTATAACAAAGTTCTTCATTTAACTAATATTTAGTGGGTCAAGTAAAACCTACAGAGCTTGGAGTTAACTTAAGACTCCATTTGCAAACATTAGAGCATGATTTCTACATTTGTTTTTATACAAAATCAATCCCACTAGACACAATTCCAAAAAAAATAAAAAGAGTCAAAAACCTTCAAAAACAGTATATACTAAACTCATTTTTTGGAGAGTCACAGGGCTTATGAATAATTAAATATTACAAAATATGTAAATAATACAAACTAATTTTAACAAATGAAATTACCTGTGTGTCTTGTAGAGTTTACCATTTTTAAAGAAATTGGATAAATTGACCAGTTATAAACCTCTTATGAATCTGTAGCTCTTTCCTTAATAAATACTTTTCACTTTATAAATTGTTAAACTCTTTATGTGTCATTTTCTTCATTTGTTAAAAAATAAATGGAGATAACACATACCTCATGTAGGATAATGATAAATGAGAAAATGTATGTAAAATACTTAGCATAATACTTGTGCCATTGTGAATATTCACTAGGGATTGTGGGTATTCAAAATAAGTAGAAATCTGATTCAGTATTCAGAGAAGAAGGACGAACAAGAGGAAGAGGAGGAGGAATAGGGAAGGGGGAGGAGAAAGAGGGAGGGGGAGGAAGAAGAGGAGGACCAAAGGAAGAAGTTTTAAGTGTTGAACTGTAATTCCTATGTAAGCATTTTGGGCAAGAAAATGATCCCAGTAAACAACTTGGGAGATAGGAATGAATGAAAAGAACGATTCTTTTTTCTTCATATGTTTAAGACCACTTCATGAAATTTTTTTCTTTATTTTTATTATTATTATTATTATTATTATTATTATTATTATTATTTGTATATGTGTGGTACTGTGGATTGGATCCAAGGCCTCCCACATGCCAAGCAAGCACTCTACCACTGAGCTATATCCCCTGCCCCAGAGACCCCCTTTTTAATTTTCAAATTTTGCCAAATACAAGACTAGTTTGAGGGGGGAAAAAAATCTAATAATCATTACATTAACAAATGAAAGTTTCAAATAAATGACAAGTTTTTATACTTACTGTTAACCTTTTATACAACAAAGTACCATATTAAACTAATTTTGAAATTAGATATCAATTTTATTTTTGTTAATTTTCATTTCAAACTAGGTTGTGACATTCAAATTTAATGTTTCCTTGAAAGTATTTTTATGTGATACTCTACCCCTTTTATCTAGGGGTTAATTTATTAGCCTGGGTTTTTGTTTTTGTTTCTTGTTTGTTTTGAGTCCTTGTTTTATATGCTACACTTTCTATTCTTGCACTTTATAATGCTTTTGTTGAAAGTAAGTCTTTCAGCCTCTTCTCGTTGGTTTAGAGATGCTTTTAGTGTCTGGTTAATTCAGCATACCGAGCTCATGTGCTGCCACACCATTGCTGCAAAACTCATCTTAATGACTCAGAAGGAGCTTGTCATTAACAACATTCTTGTAGAAAGTAAAAATTAAGCAACCTTGGAAAGCAAAGCATTATTGTGCCATGTAGGTGTAACTCTTTGTTAGCAATACAGTCTCCTGGTTGAGTTCTTTGCTTTATACCACCTTCTTTTGAAGTACTAACAAGTTCAAATTGCAAAAGGAGTTTAAAAAGGCAGTGAAAAAGGGTCCTTCAGTGTTATTGAAAAGATGATCTATTTTTAAATCACATATTTGTTTCTATAATGTGTAAAACATTCATAAAGGAGTAGGCAGATGAAATTTAAAGTAGAAGCTTTTCTACTGTTATTATAACTCGTAAAACCTGGGCCAGGGAATATGGCTTTGAATATGTGGCTTGCTGACAATGCTCTCCAGAATTAAGTGGATCCTCTTCCCTCTGATCTCCCAGCTCTCCAAACCACTAGGTCTTCATGGTGAAAACCTCAGGACTTCCTGATCTTGGCAAAGCCAGATTCAGTAGAAGGGAGATGAGGCCAGAATGCAAACCCCTGAGGTCAAGACTTCAAAAGGAGAAAAGATAGCTAGGCTTAACCAACCAGGCCCAGAACTTTCCCCCAAACTAACCACTCAGACAAGTCACTTCTCTTTCTTTAGCATGGAGATGGGGATGAGGAGGGGGGAGGGGCCAGCAGGGTGGCTATAGTACTCAGTAAGAGAATACAGAGGGGATCCAAGATGGAAGGCTAGAGGGAGGCTGCATTCTGTGTCACATCATGACCTGGAATTCAAGTAGTGGGAATACTGTTTCTCTGCAAGTTATTAGAGGACCCCCAGCAGCTTCTCCTGTACAAGAATCTCAGCTGCCATGCCTGCGCAGGTCTCCAGGCCTCAGTGTATGTGAAGAACTCCAGGCAATTTGCCCACAAAGGTCCTCTGGGTACCTGAGCACCCACAGGAATCCTGGCCATCACTCCCATGCAGAACACCCAGCCTCTGCTCACACACAGAACCTCCAGCCACCACTCCTGTGTGGACTCCAATCTACCAATGTGGGGCTTCCCCTGTCACCTCCATCTTGGGACACAGAAACCACTTCCAGAGTCCTTTACATGTGTTACCCTACACCTGGGGACACCATACAGGGTGTGGAGACAGCTTCGAGCCACAACACTGCACACTAAGAGCTGCATCTCTGAACATACTGCCCAATGCCATCACTCAGCCTCACCCAACCCAATACCCCATCACTGAAAGCAGCCATCTCTATCTTGGGACACCTTTGTTGCCATCTTTAGTTGAGGCAACTTCTCACTTGGGACACCTGCTGGGGCTTAGAAGCAAAATCAAGGAGAGGTATTGGAATCCTGCAGGGAAACTATAAGCCTATAGGGTAAAAACTCTAATGCCTCAGAGCAACAGTACTAGAAGGAAAGACACATGAACAATGTGAAAAAACAAGGGAAGAAAGTACCCCAAACAAACCATGATACTACATTATTAGAATCCATGGGCAGCACAACAAAAGAAATTACAGAGAAGGAGTTAACCACACAGTGAAGATGCTAAGAAACCATGAGCAGAAAATTAAAAAATTATGGAATAACATATAAAGATCAAATTTTAGAATTATTGGGATAGAGGAAGGCATAGAGTTCCAAACCAAAGGAATGAACACTCTATTCAATGAAATATTAGAAAATTTTCCAAACCTGAAGAATGAATTGGAAAATGAAATACAAGAGGCTTACAGGACACCAAATGTATAAAATCACAACAGATCCACACCAAGACACATTATAATGAAAATGCCTAGCATACAGAATAAGGAGAGAATGTTAAAAGCCACAAGAGAAAGGAATCAGATTACATATAGGAGGAAAACAATTAGGATCATTGCAGATTTTTCAACCCAGACCCTGAAAGCCAGAAGATTCTGGAACAAAATATACCAAGCTCTGAAAGAAAATGGAGGCCAACCAAGAATCTTATATCTAGCAAAATTAAACTTTAGATTTGATGATGAAATAAAAACCTTCCACAATAAATAAAACTTTAAAAGAATTTACAACTAGGAAGACTGAAATAAACAACATCCTTGGCAAAATATTTCATTATGAGGAAATGAAAAACAACAATGAAAATCAGCAAAGCAAGGTATTACAATAAAGGAAAAACCAAATGAGAAAGCAAGTCAAGTTAAATACCAAATATAAACAAAAATTACTAGGAATTCAAATCATGTCTCAATAATAACCCTGAATGTTGATGGCCTAAACTAACCAATCAAAAGACATAGACTGACAGATTGGATTTTTTAAAAAGACCCAACAATATGCTGCCTTCAAGAAACTTATAGTTTCACCACAGACTGAAGGTGAAAGTTTCAGAAAAAAAAATACCAATCACATGGTCTATGGAAACAAGCAGGGGTTTCCATCCTCATATCAAATAAGGTAGACTTCAAGCCAAAGTCAATCAAAAGAGATAAAGAAGGACAATTCATACTGCTTAAGGGAACCATACACCAACAAGACATAACAATTATAAATATATATGTCCCAAACAATGGAGCATCTACATTCATCAAATAATCTCAAGTTCAAGAGTCAATAGACCACAACACAATAATTCTGGATGACTTTAACCACACTTTTTTTTAACCACTGAATAGATCTTTCAAACAAAAGCTAAACAAAGAAACTATAGAAATCAATAATACAACAAATAACTTAGACTTAACAGATATATATATATATATATATAATGTCATCCACCAACAAGTGAATATACTTTCTTCTCAGCAGCACATGGATCCTTCTCTAAAATAGACCATATGCTACAAAGCAACTCTTAGCAAATACAAAAAGTAGAGATACTACCCTGCATTCCATCAGATCATAATGGAATGAAATTAGAAATCAATGATAAAATAAAAAATAGAAGCTACTGCAATACCTGGAGACTGCACAATATGCTGTTGAATGAACAATGGGTTACAAAAGACATCAAAGAAGAGATTAAAAAAATTCTTAGAAGTAAATGAGAAATCTGATACAACATATCAAAATCACTAGGACACAATGAAGGCAGTACTAAGAGGAAAGTTCATTGCATGGAGTGCATTCCTTAAAAGAAGAAAAAGTCAACAAATAAATGACCTAACATTACACCTCAAAGCCCTATACAAAGAATAAATCAACATCAAAAGCAATAGAATTCAGGCAATAATTAAAATCAGAGCTGAAATGAAACAAAAGAAACAACTGATAAAATTGACAAAATAAAAATTGATTCTTTGAAGAAATAAATAAAATTGATAAGCCCTTAGCAATGCTAAAGAAGAGAAGGAGCAATAAAAATCAAATTACTAACATCTGTGATGAAAAAAGAAATATCACTATGGAGTCTACAGAAATACAGAAGATAATTAGAAATTATTTTGAAAATTTGTACTCCAATAAAATAGAAAACAGCAAAGTCATCAACAAATTTCTCAAGTCATATGATTTGCACAAACTGAATATGATATACACAAGTTAAACAGATAAATTTCAAGCAATAAAATAGAAGATGCCATCACAAGCCTACCAACCAAAAAAAGTCCAGGACCAGATGGAATGCATGCACAGCTGAGTTCTATAAGACCTTTAAAGAAGAACTAATACCAATACTCCTCAAATTATTTCATGATATACAGAGAAAACTTCCAAACTCATTTCATGAGGCCAATATCACCCTGATTCCAAAGCCTGACAAAAACACATCTGCAGCAGTCTGACTGGGCACAATTCAGGAGCCACTTGTCAAAAGAAACAAAGTTTATTTTTAAAACTACAAACGCCAAACAAAACAGCTCCTCAGGAAAAACCCTCAGAGCCCAACTGCCACCACTGGCTTCCAGAAGCCTCTCCCCACACAAACCACACCACCTCCCCGAATCCTCCTGCTCTTGAGGCCGATTGGCTGGGTCGCGTGGGCGGAGCCAAAGAAGTCCCCCAATGAGCAGTTCCGTAGTCTGAAGGGCAGGGAAACAGCCCAATGAATATCACCGCAGAGGAGCCAATCAGCTAGATGTTGCTGGGGCCGCTGTGAGCCAATCATCAGCTGGCAGTCTGAAGGGCAGGGAAACAGCCCAATGAACATCACCACAGAGGAGCCAATCAGCTAGATGTTGCTGGGGCCACTGTGAGCCAATCATCAGCCGGCAGCTGGGAGTTTGCTGGCAGCTGGAAGTTTTCTGGGGCCCCTTTGGCTGTGGCTCTCAACATCTCCCCCTCTCTGTTTAAACAACAAGCATGTGGCTTAGGGACCGTGCCTGCCTTAGGTTGTCCAATACTACATATGGTCCTTACCCGTCTTCGGATGAGCTGACCTCAGGGCGTCAGCCTCCTGTCTTAGGTTGGTACCATTGTAATTGGATCTTACCCGTCATTGACTACCGGTCCAGTATACAGCCACACCTGTGGAGAGGTACCAGCGGGGGGGTGAGGTTCTTTGCCTCACCTCTGTTGGCCCCCAAATAGCTGAACGATCATGACAAGCAGAAGAGAGGAAGATATACCAAGCCAATTGACAGCTCTTGTTGGAAAAATTGTACCACCGATGACATCATCAGCAAAAATACTCCAACACTACCACAAGTCGCTGCACCAACAGATAGTTCACAATGCATACAAGTGAGTTAAGCGGTTCAGTGATGGCTATTGCAGAGACTATAGATTAGTTTTATCTTTGTCTTCACCGGCACAGGGATGAAGATAGGAATTCTGGCAATAATGGCTAAAGAAAAAATTATATAACATTCTAGAAGGTACTAAAAGAAAACAATTTTCTTAACAATTTACATTGTCTTCACTGGCACTGGGATGAAGATAGAAATTCTGGCAATAATAGCTAAAGAAAACATTGTGTAACATTCCAGAAGGCACTAAAAGAAAACAATTTTCTTAACAATTTACATTGTCTTCACTGGCACTGGGATGAAGATAGAAATTCTGGCAATAATGGCTAAAGAAAACATTGTGTAACATTCCAGAAGGCACTAAAAGAAAACAATTTTCTTAACAATTTACATTGTCTTCACTGGCACTGGGATGAAGATAGAAATTCTGGCAATAATGGCTAAAGAAAACATTGTGTAACATTCCAGAAGGCACTAAAAGAAAACAATTTTCTTAACAATTTACATTATCTCCACCGGCACTGGGATGAAGATAAGAATTTTGACAATAATGGATAATATTAATAATTGTGTAACATTCTAGAAGGCACTAAAAGAAAACAATTTTCTTAACAATTTACATTATCTTGAAAAGAATTATTAAATATAATGAAAAGGATAGGTGAAAGTAAACAAACAGATCTGTTAGCCTTTTTTTGTTTACATATTAAAACAATTCTTAACAGTTATTTACCCAATTTAAATTAAACCATTTAAATCACGTGAATAAAAAAAAAAAATTTTTTTGGATCCATTTTTTTTTTTTTTTTTTTTTTATGAGCGCTCATCATATATGATATATGGACATATGTACATTCAAACACAAAACACAAGTGTGCACACATAATATAATACATACAACACATAACATAATGGTAAAGGCCTTATAACTTTTTACAGGTGAAATCTCCATTGCAATGTTTAAAAACTCTATAGTAAAAAAAAAATATATAGAACTGATCAGCAAAACATTAACCTAGGTCTATATGAGCTCAAAAAACAAAATAGAATAAAATAGATATTGAAAAAAGCATCCTGGTTCTGTTGCAGATGTAAGGATAGCCAAATTGGAGTTTTGGATATCAGCTGTTATGGATTTGAGCCAAATCATCTTCTTTTTGGTCTGTAGAAATTGCTTTAGTTAATCTCTCTGGAATCCAAATCGGCTGCTGTTCTCCCTGTGGAAACACAAAAACAGGCCCCCGACTCCAGACAATCACTGGGTCAGGACTTTAGTTAATCTCTCCGGAATCCAAATCGGCTGCTGTTCTTCCTGTGGAAACACACAAACAGACCCCCGACTCCAGACAATTACTGGGTCAGGACCTTTCCACTGTCCTGTTAGAATATCTTTCCAAAGTACCTTGGGCTTATGTACATTTTTTGGACACATATGCCTTTCTGCAGCACTAAGTCCTGATGAATCCAAATTTAAAAAGTTTAGAGTAAAAAGGGTTATTTTAAGTTTATCTTTGGGGAATATATACCCTTTCCCAATTCCGTCTTTTTGCTTTAATAAGTACATTTTAATAGTTTGATGAGCTCTTTCAACTATGCCTTGTCCCTGTGGATTGTATGGGATTCCTGTTATATGAGTAATGCCAAATGATGAACAAAATTGTTTAAAAGAAGTAGACGTATAACCAGGGGCATTATCTGTTTTTAACTGTTTTGGAATGCCCACAGTGAGCTCAGTGGTGCTGATAACGCCAAGGTCGCGGGTTCGTTCCCCATACGGGCCACCAAATGCAGCAGTCTGACTGGGCACAATTCAGGAGCCACTTGTCAAAAGAAACAAAGTTTATTTTTAAAACTACAAACGCCAAACAAAACAGCTCCTCAGGAAAAACCCTCAGAGCCCAACTGCCACCACTGGCTTCCAGAAGCCTCTCCCCACACAAACCACACCACCTCCCCGAATCCTCCTGCTCTTGAGGCCGATTGGCTGGGTCGCGTGGGCGGAGCCAAAGAAGTCCCCCAATGAGCAGTTCCGTAGTCTGAAGGGCAGGGAAACAGCCCAATGAATATCACCGCAGAGGAGCCAATCAGCTAGATGTTGCTGGGGCCGCTGTGAGCCAATCATCAGCTGGCAGTCTGAAGGGCAGGGAAACAGCCCAATGAACATCACCACAGAGGAGCCAATCAGCTAGATGTTGCTGGGGCCACTGTGAGCCAATCATCAGCCGGCAGCTGGGAGTTTGCTGGCAGCTGGAAGTTTTCTGGGGCCCCTTTGGCTGTGGCTCTCAACACACATCAAAGAAAGAAAAATTCAGACCAATATTTCTAATGAATATAGATGCAAAATTCTCAATGAAATTCTGGCAAATCAAATACAAAAACATATTTAAAAGATAGTGCCCCGCTGTCAAGTGGGGTTCATCCATGGGATGTAAGGTTGGTTCAACATGTGGAAATCAATAAATAAATGTAATTCATCACATCAGTATACTTAAAGGTAAGAATCATATGATCATCTCAATAGATGCAGAAAAAGCATTTGACAAAATGTAGCACCCCTTCATGTTCATGTTCAAAACACTAGAAAAACTAGGGATAACAGGAACATATCTCAACATTATAAAAGCTATCTATGCTAAGCCCCAGGCCATCGTTATTCTAAATGGAGAAAAATTTAAAGCATTCCCTCTAAAAACTGGAACAAGATAGGGATGCCTTCTTTTACCAATTCTATTTAACTTAGTTCTTGAAACTCTAGTCAGAGCAATTAGACAAAAGAAATTAAAGGGATACAGATAGGAAAAGAGAAACTCAAACTATCACTATTTGCTGATGACATGATTCTATACCTAGAGGATCCAAAACATTCCACCAGAAAATTTCTAGAATGAATAAATAAATTCGGCAAAGTAACAGGATATAAAATCAACACTCATAAATCAAAGGCATTTCTGCACATCATTGATAAATCCTCTGAACAAGAAACTAGAAAGACTACCCCATTTATAATAGCCTCAAAAAAAAAATGAAATACCTGGGAATCAACCTAAGGAAGGAAGTGAAAGACCTCTACAATGAAAACTACAGAACACTAAAGAAAGAAATTAAAGAAGACCTTAGAAGATGGAAAGGTCTCCCTTGTTCTTGGATTGGCAGAATTAATATTGTCAAAATGACCATACTACCAAAAAGACTATACAGATTTAGTGCAATTTCAATCAAAATTCAATGACATTCCTCACAGAAATAGAAAAAGCAGTCATAAAATTCATCTGGAAAAGTAAGAGACTCAGATTAGCTAAGGCAGTCCTTAGCAAGAAGTCTGAAGCAAGTGGCATCATTATACCAGAACTTAAACTATTCTACAGAGTAATAGCAACAAAAACAGCATGATATTGGCTCCAAAACAGACTTATAGAACAATGGTTCAGAATAGAGGACACAGAGACAAACCCATATAAATAGTTATCTCATATTAGATAAAGGCACCAAAAACATATTGGAGAAAAGATAGCCTCTTCAACAAATGGTTCTGGGAAAACTGGAAATCCGTATGTAGCAAAATGAAATTAACCTCTTTCTATCAACATGCACAAAACTCAAAGTGGATCAAGGACCTAGGAATTAGATCAGAGACCCTGTGCCTAATAGAAGAAAAAGTAGGCCCAAATCTTCATCATCTTGGATTAGGCCCTGACTTCCTTAACAAGACTCCTATAGCAAATAAAATTAATATAAATGGGATGGATTCAAACTAAAAAGCTTCTTCTCAACAAAATAAATAATCAGTGTGGTGAAGAGAGAGTCTCCAGAACGGGAGCATTTTTTTCACCACACATATCAGATAGAGCACTAATCTCTAGGATATATGAAGAATTCAAAAATCTTAACATCAGAAAAACAAATAACCCAATCAATAAATGGGCCAAGGAACTGGACATTTCTTAGAAAAAGATATACAGACAATCAATAAATATATGAAAAAATGTTCAACATCTCTAGCAGTTAGAGAAATGTAAATCAAAACCACTCTAAGATTTTATCTCACTCCAGTCAGAAAGGCAGCTATTAAGAACACAAACAACAATTAGTGTTGGTGAGGATATGGGGAAAAGGCACACTCATACATTGCTAGTGGGACCGCAAATTGTTGCAGTCAATGTGGAAAGTAGTATGGAGAATCCTTGGAAAACTGGGAATGGAACCACCATTTGACCCAGCTATCCCACTCCTTGATCTATACCCAAAGGACTTAAAAATAGGATACTACAATGATGCAGCCACATCAATGTTTATAGCAGCACAATTCACAATAGCTAAATTATGGATCCAACCTAGATACCCTTCAGTAGATGAGTGGATAAAGAAAATGTGGTATATAAACACAATGAAATATTACTCAGCATTAAAAGAGAATAAAATTATGGCATTTGCAGGTAAATGTATGGAGTTGGAGAATACAATGCTAAGCGAATTTAGCCAATCCCAAAAAAACAAATGTTAAATGTTTTCTCTGCTACGTGGATACTGATCCATAATGGGGTTGGGCAGGGGCCCAGGTGGAGCTTAGGAGAAATGGAGGAACTTTAGGTAGAACAAAGGGGAGGGAGAGGATGGGAGAGGGCATGCGGTTAGGAAAGCCTGTGGAATGAGATGGACATCATTACCTTAAGCTATGTATGAAGACACAAATGGTGTGACTCTACTTTGTGTACAACCAGAGATATGAAAACTTGTGCTCTATGTGTGTACTATGAATTTAAATGAATTCTACTGTCATGTATAACAAGTTAAAATAGATAAATAAATTTTTAAAAAAATGTTTTTAAAGAGAGTACAGCCCAGTTCAGATGTGGATTAATGGGACAATATGTCTTGCGCAAAATTATTGATTGAAAGAGGCAAAGTGGATAACACCTGTTGAAATCATGGGTGCTTTAGGTAGATCTAGAGCTAAATATCTCTTTTACCACTGAAGAGCTCATCAGGAGAGTTTTTTTAATATTTATTTTATTTTTATTTTTTAAATTTTTATTATTGTTTGTTCAAAACATTACATAGTTCTTGACATATCATATTTCACACATTTGATTCAAGTGGGTTATGAACTCCCATTTTTACCCCATATACAGATTGCAGAATCACATCAGTTACATATCCACTGTTTTACATATTGCCATACTAGTGTCTGTTGTGTTCTGCTGCCTTTCCTATCCTCTACTATCCCCCCTCCCAACCTCTCCCCTCCCATCTTCTCTCTCTACCCCATCTACTGTAATTCATTTCTCCCCTTTGTTTAATATTTATTTTTTTAGTTTTTGGTGGACACAACATCTTTATTTTATTTTTATGTGGTGCTGAGGATCGAACCCAGCACCCCACACATACCAGGTGAGCGCGCTACCGCTTAAGCCACATCCCCAGCCCCAGCCACATCCCCAGCCCCTCATCAGGAGGATTTTATATCAGAAAAAAAAATGTCCATCCCAGGAGGCAGAGGGAAACAAAAAAGAAAAGGCTAGACCTGTGTTTGAAGCAAAATGAAAGGGAGTAATGGAAAGTAAAGATAGTATGTTTCCTCACCCATTCCAAGGTTCATGGCTCTGGCACTTAAAATAAATGGAAGATTGACAAAGCTAAAATATTTATTTAATGTTAATTTTACATTCCATGTGAGCCTTCTAAAGTAAAGATCCAAAGAGACAGGGAAAGCTTTATATTTTTATGCTTAAGTTCTATGAAAAGTCAACTGTTGTGTAGAAGTATGATTAGACAAATGTATGAACTAATGGCAGTAAACTAGCGGGACCTTAGTATAGGCCTGTGTGTTCAGGTTATTCTTTGTGTCTCCATGTCTTCAGAGACAAGGACCTTCCTCCTGGCATAGGGAGAGTAGTTCTGGAATGATGGTTTTATTACATACTTTAGAGGAAAAAGAGAATTCTTATACAGCCTGCTTCTGCCAAGATGCAGTCCTTTGGAGTGATATGTCCTGAATGTCATGAGAACCAACATAAGATGCAAGTTAAAATAATAAAACTGAGACTGAGTCGCATTTAATAGAATAGGAAATATCCAAATGAAGGACAGCACAAAAATATTCCAACAACATAAGATATTCAAAGGTAAGGAAAAACCACGTTTGTGGGTGAGCACCTGGCAAAAGTCTTGGTTTTCACCAGTTTTCAGCGACATAGACCTGAAGAAAGTATGTAGAACCTGCTGAGGGTTACTCACCATCCTGTCCTTATTAGATGATGAGTGAGGCTCAAAGTGGAAATTTGGAATATTGTAACTAAGAGTAGATAGTAGGCCAGAATGTGTAAGGCATATGATTATGGTGAACTTTAAAAGGCTACCAGGGGAGGCTAGATTTAATGTGTATTCTGGGTAGTGTTTTCATTAAAACAAGAAGTAAGAAAACCTAAATTATATTAATAATGTTGGAAACAGAGAAGGGACATTATGGAAGTAAATGAACATTTGATTTCTTATATAGAAAGAGATGAGACCAGGGACATATTTATTTTTTTATATCTAACAATCTAGAGAAGAATTAATTCCTGCTAAGACATTGAGCTTGGATATGAATAGGAGATAGCAATGTCCTAGACAGAATTAGGGAATTCAGCAAGGATAAGAAAGAGCAAGATGAGAGCCATAGATGCATGATTTGCACAAAAAGAACCTTTAAAGTCAAAGGATGGTAGGATGACTAACCCAGATGTAAATATTTAACTTTTGATTTTTTGGAACTGGCTCATTTCACTTAGCATAATAGTCTCTAGATCCATCCATTTACTTGGAAATATCATAAAGTCATTCTTCTTTATGGCTTAGTAATCCTGTTGTGTGTATATGTATCATAATTTCTTTATCCATTCATCTGTTGAAGGGCACCTGGGTTGGTTCCATAGCTTATCTATTATGAATTGTTTTAAACATTGATGTGGCTTTGTCACTGTAGTATGCTGATTTTAAATTCTTTGGATATATACTGAGAAATAGGATAGCTAGGTAAAATGGTAGTTCCATTTCTAGTTTTCTGAGGAATCTTCATACTGCTTTTCAGAGTGGTTGTACCAGTTTGCAGGCCCATTAGCAATGTATGAGTATACCTTTTTCCCTACATCCTTGTCAACATTTATTGTTACTTGTACTCTTGATAATTACAGTTCTGACTGGAGTGAGATGAACTTTCAGTATAGTTTTGATTTGCATTTATGTAATTGCTAGAGATGTTGAACATTTTTTTCATTTATTTTTTGACTATATTTCTTCTTTGAAGCATCTGTTCAGTTCCTTTCTCCATATATTGATTGGATTATTTTTTGGTGCTATGCTTTTTGAGTTCTTTATATAACTTATATATAAATTAGTGCTCTATCTGAGTTACAGATGTCAATGATTTTCTCCCATTCTGTAGACTCTCTCTTCATGCTCCTGATTGTGTCCTTTGCTGTGAAGAATTTTAGTTTGATGCCATCCCATTTATTGATTTTTTTTTTCATTTTATTTCTTATGCTTTAGGGGTCTTATTAAGAAAGTCAGTTTCTAAGCTGATATGTTGGAGTGTTGGGCCTACATTTTCTTCTAGTATATGCAGGGTTCCTGGCCTGATTTCTAGATCTTTGATCCATTTTGAATTGAGTTTTGCCCCACCCATTTTCATAAATACTGTTTCCTTCCAATGTTGTCTTGACCCTATACCTACACATTGTGCATGACTACTTTTGTGTTGTAAGAACAAAAAACAAAAGACTCCCAAAATGTAAACCATTTACTATCTGGCCCTTTATAGCAATACTTTGCCAAGTCTCATTCTATACCATAAGAGAGGAAGAGCTTACCAAAAAAGGAATGCCAGAAAGGTACCCTGAAACCAACAGGGCATGGCCATAAGGAAGTCAAGAAAGAAGTGGTCTCAAAAGAGCAGTGGAAATGGATCCAGAAAATATGCACAGGGTGAAGCTCCATGAAGAAGAGCTCTCTGAATGTTATGATTAGGAGGCAGTTAGGTGTCATTCTTGGTGAACCAAAGCACCCCCCAAAATGCCTTAGAGATCTAACTCCCATCTTTTTTTTCCTTCTTTAGTATTGAAATATTAGTTAAATACACATCACTATGCCAGGAGCTGTTGGGAGATACCTAAAGCCAATCACACATAAAAATTTAGATTATAAAAAGTCATAAAATAGTGCTAGAGATATAATGAAATAATGAGAAAATGTAAAATACTACATGAAATTATTTTTTCATAAGGCAATATGTTACCACATACAAAATACCTGGCTTGGAGTAAGGGCAGTGCATTCAAAGGTCACTGTCAATAAAATGTCAATGCATGCTTTGAGAAATTTGGGATTCTAGTATAACAGAAATAGTACAGGCAAACTCCTAATATCTTTGTGACCTTGGGACAATTTACTTAATTTGTTTCAATTTTACTTTGTTCATCTAGGATTACTTTGTTCATCTAGGATAATTGGCACCCATTCCATAAAGTATTCTGAAGATGAAAGGAGATGTAAAGCAGTTTATGTGATGTTTGGCATACATTAAGTACTTTGTGAATAGTAATTTCATTTTTATGGAGCTGGTATAAATCTGAATTCATAAATTCAGATGCACACGAATGAATTACTTATTGTCTTTAAGGCAACTTTCTGAGGATTGTCAGCCCATCCCACTTGGCATTTCACCCTAGATGATGTTGGCACTCAATCCTTCTTACTTAATCCTTGGCATTTCACCCTAGATGATGTTGACACACAGGGCCCTGGGAAGCTCTATCCATCACCAGTTGCATGGACATCTAGTTTCTCAGAGAGACATTTTATCCCTCTCCAGCTGGTTCCTCTGCATGCAGAAATATGTTTGAAACCTTTTGTGAGGTCAAGAGCCCATGTCAGCAACCTGGCTTCCCTTACGCCTCACCCAGGCAAGCCTCCCTAAGCACTACCAGCAAGAGCACACAGGCGCACTTTCTTGCAGACCCAGAAATTTCTCTCTCGTTTCAGAACTCTTCTCACTGAGCAATCCAAACTCACCCCTGCTCTCCTGCCAGGAAACATATGATTTCACTGGGAATCACATAGTAGTGACAACATTTTTCCTTTTATGGTCTACAAGAATGACTATTTTATTAGTTCAAGCTAAACATTGTTCAATAGATTTAGCTTTTCTCCTTCTTTCTTTTTTAAGTCCAAGAAGATAAATGACTTCAGTCTATCTGCACTTTTCAAATAACAGAAATTCCTGGGTAAAGTAAATAGAAATAGACTTCTTTAGGGCAAAGGAAAATAGGAGAAAAAAATTCATTGAAGTATGTCCACACATTTTCACAATAGTAGAAGTAATAATAATATTTGTTATTTTTGGTGTAACCATTGCTCTTTTCCACCCCTCTTTCCACGTTATGTGTTGTCATGCATGCTTCATTGATTGACTAGCTTCAGTTCCCTCTCCCTCCCAGCAGTCTCACTTCCACACCCCCAGCAGATGCCTGTGGGCTTCTTATTACACCACCTCTTCTGTCTTTCCGAAAGTCCTCCCCCCCTCAACTTTGGCATGCTGATAAACTCTATTGCTCCTTAAAGGTTTGGCTGAGAGAGATCTTGTTTTTCTGCCCCGCAAAATGTAAAACATTATTCTCTGTGTTTCCCATTGCTTTATATTTAAGGCGCTTAGAATTAGGTGATAGATGAATTTGTCATTCAAACTGATAGTTTTTAAGAGTGAAGGAGGATGCTAGTAGTATTTATGCCAGGACAATAAGACATAAGACAGATTGCCCCAGGCAAACCAGGATGGAAGGTTACTTTACTTATCTTTACATTGCTATAATTATTGTTTACTTGTTTTATCATCCCATCCCCAAGTAAATAACAATACATAGGTGCACAGTCAGTGAATTACAGGCAAGTGAAGTTCTGAGCACCTGATCCAATAACTGACATATAGTAAACAATCAGTCAGTTCATCAATTTATGGAATCATAGTGGTTTTATTGGAGGACCACATTCTAGTCTGACGAAATAGCATAGGCCAAAGAAAAGGATACAGGAGAGCACATTTGAAAGAAATAGCAAATAAACCCTGTGGTAGGACAGATATTTGGGATTTGGAACATAATTTGGGAAGATGTTGTAGAAATTGTGAATCATCATGCCAAGGAATTTTTTTGCAAGTGGAGTCATAGGGGAAGGTTTAAACACAGGAATAACATGAAGGATAATGGATCGTTGTACTTAACATGAATTAGAGAGAGGGGAAAGTAGAGAGAACAGCAGAGAGTATTTGAATAAAAAACATAAAATAATGGGTGCCTGAGTTCGAAATATTTTCCATTTAACAGTTTTGCTTGGTTCAAAAAGAAAAAAATCAAGACCTTTCAGAATTCAATTACAGAAATCCAAATTAGCCTATCTAACTAAAAGGGAAATTGATCATCTCAGCTAACACGCATCTATAAGCAGCGCTGAATCCAGGTTCTCAGTGTCATCACATCAGGAATCTTCATATCTTGATTCTGCTTCTTACGGAATGAGAATCATTCTCAGTCAAGTTCTTCCTGAAATAGCAATCATCAATTTCCAACTAGCTAGGCAAATCGGTTAGAAAAAGAACATTGTTCCACCAATTATTCCACCAAAAACCCTGAGGAAGTTTGTCACATTGGTTACCTGCCCATCCCTGAACTGATCACTGTTAATGGGAGATGTCAGGCTCCAATTGCTCAGGTCTTGGTCACATGCCCACCTTTGGTAATGGCAACAAAGTAAACCATGTTAAGGATAGGGCAAGGGAGGTGGGTAGGGGCTTGAATAACTAGATAAAGAAAAAACTTGTTTGAAATGAATATTAGAAAGAAAAACCAATAAAGGCTCTCTGCATAAAGTCTATGGTTGTATTTTTTACTTTTCAAATGATAGTGAGCTCCTCTAGATTATTAAAATCAAATCCCAGAAATAAAATTGAGAGGAAACATAAAATTTATCAGCTTCCAAATGAGCCAAAATAAACAAATGTACTCACTCCAAAATACTTTAGATTACATTTATACAAGATATAAGTTGACATTATCATTATTCAGTAAGTATTTTTGCTCATTATGATGCTGCTTATCCAAACAAAATAGAAATTGTTATTTCAACTTTCCATCCATCCCATAGATGCAATAGTACAGAAATTTCTGATTACTGATCTTTGAGGAAGCCATAATGGAGCAAGAAGAGAGTTGAAAAAAGCAATTAAAATGGCACCATTTTTAAATTTCATTCTGTTGTTATATATGACTAACTAGAATATTTTTTTTTAAAATGGCCCCATTTTCGCAGAGTTCCATATGTGGTTTTATTGAGGAGCCAATCGAAAAACTTCTCCATTTTGAAATGACAGGATCAATGGGTTTGGCAAACATTCATTGGGTTAGCTGGACCATTGATTTGAAAGAATGTGGTATTTCTCTTATGCAAATATTAATCAAATACATTTCATAGCATTATGCTGGACTGATAAGAATTTAATCACATTCACTGATGCCTACCTTACTACATTGTTTTTATTCTTTTCTAGCACACACCTTTCAAGACCAAGTTTCTGATACAGAAAATAATCTGAACCAAGGATTCAGCTTGACAGAAGCCATATTTAAAGTGCTGTACCACTGCAATTTTTCTCCACAAACTTTCGGAAATGTTTTTGTGAGCTACATGGAAGAAGAACAATTATGGGACTTTTTGAATTACACCCCAGGTATGAGAAATTTACTATTTATAAAAGAAGTGCTTTATATTTACTTAAAATGCCTTTAAAGATATTTTAAAATTTTATTGATATTGGTTTTGGTGAATTTTTGTTTGTAAAAGTTTACCTTACATTTTTTTCCAACATAAAGGCCTCTATTGGAAAACCATTAAGCCATTAGTTCCTGTCAAATTTAATATATTTGAAGATAAAAAGAGGTTGGTTGAGGGTAAAAATTATGTAATGCAGATTTTTTTTTACTTTGAGGAAGTGCTTTACTATAAAAAGTTAATTTTCTATTTACCAGAGATTATGTTTTGCTGGTGAGCATATAAGACATAGTAAGATATAAAAATATTGTGATTCTTTGGGTACATTTACTCAACAAAATGATGAATGAGACTATTGGTTATTTTTTTCAACTATAGAGGGGATTTATTATTGTGGCCATAGTGCCTTTCTGTTCAAGGCAAGCATGTTCTGTGATTTCTTTGGGGCCATATGTTTTCCCCATTGTTCTTCTGCCTTCAGCTAGAGAGGATGTTAAAGAGAGGGCAGGTAGTATATCTGAATAGGAGGTATTTATTGTTTCATCCTTAATATTCTGCCTTTAAATTTCCATATTTAATATCTTGGGAAAACAAAAGATGAAAACTTAGGTAGTGGTTGTTGTGATTATCCTGTTATTCCAGTTATGTCATTTACATTTGGCTTTCAACCCATTAGCACTCTTTTACGCTGCTTTAGAGCCAACATTTTCATAAAAATAATCCCTAGACTCTATAAAAAAAAGATTAAACTGACTCAAAATCATTCTTCCCGGACTTTCTGACTGTCCTCCAGCTATTACTTGAATATCACTTTAGCTCTTTAAAGGTCATTGTGTTTCATCTTCTTTTGGTCAGTCACTATCCCTGCAAAAACAGCAACAGACAACTTTATGTAATGGTTTCAAAAATCTGAATCTATCACTTAAAGATTCTGTAACAATTATCTTCTTTCAAAGTTTTATCTTCTAGTTTCTGTGCATTGCCTCACTGCATCCTCTTTACCCAAAGGCAGTGCTAGCTTCTAGGTACAAAGATTGAATTAGAAGGTTGTGCTTCTGATGTGGTAATTATTGAAATAAAAGAAAACTCACCTTGGAAGCCCCACCACCCTCTGCCATTTTTTAGTTGTTCTGAGAAAGTAGAAGCTATGAAGAATTTAACAAGATTATGAAGTGACCCTCATGTTCCAACCACTATTTATTTTTCCACTGCTAAGTTCTTGGACCACTTTTGACATTCAGCACAAAACTGTCTGAAAATGACCTAGATGGCCTCAGTGGACTTGAGGTGTTGACAAGAGAAAAGTTTTAAAAATATTACTAGCTCTTAATGTGTATTCTCTTCATCTACACATTGAGGACCCTTTACTCCAGGAAGTCAGACAAGTCTTTGGAAACAGGTGTTACTAGATTCAAGAGCCTTAATTGTATGGGGAGACTCAGTTGTGTGGAAAGAACATAAAATTGGTAAAATGCCCTTGACCTTCGTATAAGTAATTTCTCCACAAACATTAAAAAATATTCTCCTCTGGCTGTTGAATATTATCTGGAACCTGAGAACTACAATGGTCATGAGGGTCTGTCTGTACTTTTGTTTTTTCTCTAATAAAAGTTTATAACAAATTCCCTTTCTTTTGTTGATCATGGTTATTTTAAAAATGCTAATAAAATAATATAATGTACTAATCCATAATGAAATTGAGCCTTACACTGTGACTTCTATTTAACTTGAAAATATAACATGTTAAAAGTAAATATAGCAGAGATACAATCATAAGCCCCACAATATCTACCTATTACCAGAAATGCATCCAAGCTTCAGTAAATATAATTTATCTACCCAGATTAATTGCAGTACATTATTAAAAAGCCAATGAAGGTATATTTTCTTCTTGCTGAAACACTGTCAAAAATTTCAGTATAGCTTACCCTAAAATGTCATTCTTACTATTTTAGGGTGGAAAAACAAAGATGAAGTAACCAGTATCCTTATTATTGAATGAACCAAGGTCAGGAGTGTTAAGAGATTTATCTAAGATTGTCTACTGTTAAGTTGGACAGAATCAAAGCAAAAAAATAAACAACAACAAAAACCCCACAGAACTCCAGACACATTGGCCATGTAATTTCTCTTTACTGTTTCTAGGAGATTAAATTTTTGAAAGATTTGCTTAGTGAACGTATGAGTTCACTAATGAAATATACAATCTGATTTTATTATTGGAAATCCCACACATAACTCCTTAGAATGGATATGAGCTAAGGGGAGACAACAAAAATGATTTTACCCATTGAAAAAGATTATAAAAGAGACAAATACAGAAAATAATTAAACTAAAGAACTAATGTGGACATTCAGAAGGCTAATGTACTCTAAAATAATAATTTTGGTGGCAATCATTATAAGCTATCTCTTCAAAGTAGATAAAGTAATTTTCAGTTGGGCAAATGAAATTACCAATGCATAAATTTCCTCAGGTGGTTTTTAAGACAATGCCAAAACAGGCTTGAAAATTAGGAAACTATTTTTAAATGCTGCATATTAAATTATAGTAATATACCCAACAGGTATTGTTTCTTTGGCTCCTCAGTATGACATTGCCCTTACTTTCATATCTGAATCAATTGTCTTAGCTCTCTCCCAGACTCTGTAAGGAAAATTTTCAACAACTTAGCAAAATTTCCCAATTAAATTTTGAGATACAAAGCAATCACCTGGGTTCTCTGCTCAACTTTCTAAGCCTCAGGAAGGCAACTGTTCTGGAAAGCAGTATGGAAATTCCTCAGAAACCTTAGAATGGAACCACCATTTGACCCAGTTATCCCACTCCTTGGTTTATACCCAAAGGACTTAAAATCAGCATAATAAAGTGACACAGCCACATCAATGTTTAGTAGCAGCTCAATTCACAATAACTAAGCTATGGAACCAACCTAGGTGCCCTTCAACTGATGAATGGGTAAAGAAAATGTGATATATGTGTGTGTGTGTGTGTTGCATGCACATTCAATGGAATATTACTCATCCATAAAGAAGAATGATTTTATGACATTTTCAAGTAAATGGATGGATCTGGAATATTTATATGAATAAATGACTAATGTAATTCCTCATCATGTACAACCAGGAGAATGGGAAGTTCTATTCCACATACATATAATATCAAAATTCATTCTACTGTCATGTATAGCTAATAAGAACAAATTAAAAATATTATAGAAAGAAGAGCTCTTTAGAATGCATGTACAATGCTAAATGGGTTTTTTTGTTGTTGATGAAATTAGTTTATAGTGGTTTGTCTTCATATCAGGCAGAGTGATTTTCTCATTCACCTACAAAATAGCTTCATTGTAGTGTGGGTAGATGTAAATTAGCTTTCAAAAATTGGAAGACTGTCTTTGTTCTACATTATAGCTATGTATCCTGAGCCTTTTATTTGGATATCCTTCCAACTGTCTCTATTTTTAATCATTTTTTAAAAAACTTAAAAATACTTTATTGTAGCATAATTTACATACAATAAAGTTCACTCATTTCAAGTGAGTAGTCTCCCCCACTGCCCACACAGGCAAGATATGCTGTGTTCTCCTGCATGTAGTGAGCTGGCTGCAAAATACAAATCACAAGACACAGAAATAATTTTGAGATCGAAGGCAGGTTGGCTCTGCAAACTTAAGGGTCCTGCTTCCACACTAGAAGGAGAGAAAAAGTGAGCCCGCATTTTTATTTTTATATGGGAGATACACAAAGGCTTTTCCATAGAATATTCTTCACCAAATAAGGCAGGGGTGGGCTGTCCAAGCCCAATGGATAATGCCCAACTCTGGAGCTACAGAGCAGCCTCTATGCCCCAGGAAAGACTGAGGTCACATGCTTTGTGTAATAAACCACAAAATGACTTGCAATGCCAGACCAAAATCTCCTTGACTTCAAGGCTGAGTAGAAGCTATGCAAATAGCTCAGAGGTGGTCCCCCATAGAGGAGTTCAATAAACATGACCAATATGTAAACCTGTGTGACAATAAAGAGTATTTCCATCATTTGCAAGAGCCCTTTCATTCTTTTTTGTAGTTAATTCTTCCTTCAACTGCCAACCCCATGAAGATACTGATGCACTTCATATCATAATAGTTTACATCATTCTCAAATCTCATATAAACAGAAGTCTAGGTATTCTTTTGCATCTGGCTTATTTTACTTACATTATGCTTTATTAATAGTTTATTTCTTCTCATTATGGGTAAGTATGCACTGAGTAGTATTTTATTGAATAGTGTTTTCTATTTTATCTGTTTGCCAGTTTGATAGACATGTGGATTGTTTCTAGTTTTAGATTATAATAAATAAGTAAACACTAGTGTACAAGTCCTTGTATGAATTTTAATTTCCCATTGTAAATACTGGACCATATGATAAAGTACATGCTTAACTGCATGAGAAACTACTACCTGCTTTACCAAGTAATCTTTTTCACATTCCTCCCAATAAAGTACAAGAATTTTTTTTCATTCCATATTCTGGTTGACACTTGAATTGTCTTTTTGATTTTGGTCATTCTAAAGGTAATGTAATATTATCTCCTGAGTCTTAATTTACATGTTCCTCGTGATTTATGACATGTGATACCTCTTTGTATTCTTAATGGCCATTTGAAAATATTATTTTCTAAAACATCAGTTCTAAACTTTTGTCCATTTACTTGTTGAGTTGTTTGTCATACTGAATTGGAAAGAGTACTTTATATATTTTGGATACAAGTTCTGTATCAGCTACATTTACTGGTGCATTTCCTGCCAAGCTATGGCTCACTTTTTCATTTTCTTAACAAGGTCTATTGCTGGGGAGAAGCGTACTATATACTTGCCTTTCTGCTTATCAGATGGTTCATTACTTACTATCTGGTTCCCAGTATTCTTACATACAAAACTGAGACCCTAATTCTGTTCAGATTTATTTATTTTTTTATTTTTATCATCTAAAATCTTGAAGTATCAAAGAAAACTTTAATTTTCTGTGTCAAGAAAGTCTGTTATACTTTCAAAATATTTTCAATCATGCTTTTTTTTTAATCAGAAAACCTTATTTCTAATGGTGCCTGATTAGTCAATATCTTAGTAGAATACTTTTTTATACCAAAACTTTTTTACTTAGAAACACATTCAGATGTAATTTCCATTGCTTTTATAAAACCAAATTAGATTGTTCTTTATTGCATGTAACATCTTCCTTACAGGTAGCCTGAAAAACTCCACTAAATAACTTTGTTCTAGTTGTTCAAAGTTATAGAAACTTTTAAATAAATGGAATTTATTGGTCATTAACAAATTTTAGAAGCTTATACTGATAAAAAATTGATAAACTTAGTATCTTAACCAAAAGGTAAATTTACATAAACTGGTTTATGTCAGAATTGCTTCTGGTGACCTTAGCTTGTTTTTGAGTTAGGACCATCATTCATCCTCCTTTTAAGGATTCCTGATGACTGTTCTGTGAAAGAAAATGGTAGAGTCACAGCTCTTATTGATTTGTATGTACTTGGCTGTGAAATACTTGTTATTTTCTTTTTGGAGTCTTAAATAGAATAATAAAAAGTAAAAACCAAGAAAGACTATAAACATCATCTTATCCACCCTCTGTCTTCCCTTCTCATCATTCTATAGATGAGGACACTGGAGCCCTTCTAGATTAAATAAACTTTCCATATTTTTAATGTTGATTTGAAATATTATAAAATCAGATGGTGATGCATGAATTCTTAAAGTTATATGAATCATCCGAAATTTTCTGTTTCTTTGTTCATTTTAGTTAATTTAATATAAAACACTAAAACTTATATACGGCAGAAAAAAACAGTGAAAAATTATTATTTTGGATGATACTTTCTCTTGCTTTTCTCTTTTGTTGCTGATAATCAATAATTATTATTTTGGACTTACAGAAACTAGACTTTGGGGCAATTATTGTTTTCTCTCTAAGCTATGTGTCTTTGAAACCTAGACACCCTCTTTAACATTTGGTGAAGAAACTCTTAGAAAGACTATGACACTGCATAACTTGACCACATGTACCCTCACTTACTTTTTTTCCCTGTTTGCTTGCCATTTCTTTTTTTTTTTTTTTTGCTTCCTTTTATATCTGTTTCTTATCCCTACTATAGCCCTTGGTGGATATTGCTTAATCCTCCAAATATTATCTAGTTCACAAGATGTCTAAGGACCTCATATTAAATGAATATCAGCCATACACTCTAACATTGCAATTAAAAATAAAACAACTTTTATCTTAGGTATTAATAATAGCTAATACTTACCTACTACATACTATGTGCCAATTACTCTTCCAAACACTTTGAATAAATTAATTCATTTAATTTTAAGTAACTATTTAGGATAGGTATATTATATTCTCTACAATTTTCAATATTTTGATTTTATTTTAAAAGGAATAAATATACCTTTTAACAAAAAAATAGAGATTGTCTATCTTCTTTGAATTTTCAGAGAACAAAAAATATTCAATTCATAGCTCCAAAGAGTTTATCCAAAATGCATATGAATTATTGATACAGGAAAAAGGCTTCTTTATGCCTTTCAAAGAATTCAAGTTTTGAAACATCATCAAAAATACAGTGAATTTGGGCTAGGGTTGTGGCTCAGTGGTAGAGTGCTTGTCTAGCATGGGGCACTGGGTTTGATCCTCAGCACCACATAAAAAAATAAAAATATTGTGTCCACCTAAAACTAAAAAATGAATATTAAAAAAAGACAGTGAATTATATCCTCCACTATTTCCATAAAGAATAATAGCTCGCCATCTGTTGGAGGTATTATGTTTAAAAATTAACCTCTCAGGACTGGCTATTACCAAGATCTTCACCATGGAGCTTCTGTTAAAAAGTTATTCTTAAACAAACCAGTCATTTGATAAAAGTCACTGGGGAACTTGAGGTCAGAGAAAGCATGTAGTAGTTTTTCTATATTGGTTCAAGTATTAGTCTCAGGACTTTCAGTCATATTGAAAACCAAACAAACAAAACTTTTTTATGAAATATATCACATAAGTCCTGTATATACATCATGGATAATACATATAAAGATGGTGGGAAAGCAGGAGAGCAGGGGAGAAGTAAGAAAGGAAAAAAGAAAGAAGGAAAAAAAGTAAAGAGGAAAGAAAGAAAAAAAATGATGTGAAATTCCATCAGTTGTTGAAAATCATCATTGACTTAAAAGAGTACATCTTTTAATTATTGTATGTATTTTTAAACAAAAATAGAATGTCATTTTCTAACCTACTTTCATTTTTTAAATACACAACATATGTCCTTATAGTACAGATGAATATCTGTACTATATACAGACCTAATTGAACAACTCAAACATTATTGTACATTAGATAGTTTTTAGTCTTTCTTCATATCCTTTGTATATTCTTAATTAATTTCTTAGGATAAAGTGCTACAGAAAGGAAAGACGAGTAGTCACCAGGTAAATAAAATGTTAAGTTTTGATATTATTTGCCAAGTTGTAATCTAAGGAGGTCATGCCATTTATATTCTACCAGCAGTATCCGAAACTAGCAGTAGATATTGTTATTTACTATTATTTTAATTTTCATTTATTATCAGGAAGAAGTTTCAAATGTTTTATGAGATGATTATCAATTATATGGTTTCTTGGGTAAAATTTCCTCTCTTTCCCTTTACGTTTAAACTAGATTATTGTGAAACAGTATTCCCAGTTGAATGAGGTACAACTGATTGCCTGATTCTGCTAACCATAACATGCCTTCTGATTTTAAAGCCTCAGTGTGCATGGAGTCTGAGCCAGAGGTCATTCGATGCTTGAGGTTGGCACTGACTGACGCTGTCAAGGACATTGTGCAAAAGGTGATATCTATGATGAACCGTGAGAGAAACTGTGAAACAAACCTAAGCAAGCACAGTGTTCCTGATAATCTGCTTGAGAGCATTCCAAAAGAATGGAGTTATACTCCAAAGGAAACCAAAAAAAAAGATTCAAGCAAAGGTAAGTATACTTGTTTTCCTAGAAAATATCCCCTAAGAAAGCAATATTCCAGGATATTTAGTTAAGTAAAAGTCTAAAACTATAAGACTGATAAACCATATTAATCTTTCTTCCTCCAAGTATATCTGGGAAAACTGGAACAAGGAAACTAGAGATGCAAATGACTTAATTGGTCATCTTTTTTTAACAGTTCAAAATTTTCTGTGATATTTTGTTTTTGTATTAGTATTCACAGATTAGTCACATGTTGTGGACTAAATTTCTCTAAATCTTCTTTTGGTTTTCTACAATGCTTTTTCCTTTCATATTCATCTCTAAGAGAATATTTTTTTTACCATCTCTAAGGAAAATTTCATCAATACTTCAGTGGAACCCACAAAAGTCAATTGAAGGGACTGGTCTTTCTTTGATTCTCCTCCATGAGATCCTAAGTAATGTAGCTCTTATTCAGCGACCTTATATTACAAACTCAATCAATTATCTATCTGTGACCTTTCATAGTAATGCTTTAATTCTGCCCAAGCCCTATTAAACTGCCTTTGAATCTAGTAAAGCCATTTAATTGAAATTGGAAAATGTCACCTTTTCATTACTTAAGTTCTTCCTTGCCTAAGAGTTGTTGCCATCTCTCCTTCATTCTAGCTTTGGATATTTCATACATTTGAATAAAGCAGGGGCATGATCTATAGTTAATGTGCCATGCCATATGAGTGGTACTGTTTTTACTTGTGGCTTTCTGTTTGTGAAATATTTTGGTTTCTAAGAAGCATTTTAGAATATCTGTGTACTGTTTTAAAGAGTTTCTTGTTCCCAAAATGCTTATTTTACATGGATACCAGTTATTAGGGTCTGCCTTACTCAATAACATTTTTCACTAGAAGTACAATATATATAGCCAGTCACAAAGAGGTGCTGGATCTGATTAATACATAAAAGAAAGTGACTTTATGAACCATATTTTGCATTCTAAGTGGATATGACACTAGGGGAACACCATTGATCTTCATTTCTGTCCTCTGAGTACAGGAACTCTTACATTAGCCCTGCTCAACCTTTATATTCACTCCTTATCCACACTTTTTTGCTTTATTCCTTTATTTTCATTGCTAATCCACACTTCTGTGGTTGAGAGTAAGCCCAAAATATTATCATTTATTTTAAATTTCACAGGAGAGAATTCACATTCACATAATTTTTTATTATAGTATCATTATAATTGTTCTATTTTATTATTAGCTATTATTAATTTCTTACTGTGCCTAATTTATAAATTAAATTTATTATAGTATATATGTATGGCAAAAAACATAGCATATGTGTTTTAGCCATCCACTGGAGGTCTTGGAATGTATCTCCCTTGGATAAGTGTTAGGGGACAACTGTAAAAGACAGAGACTATTTATATGCTGGACATTAAGTCATCTATTCATTCAATAGGTGACTTATAAATATATATGAGGCTCTATATTTATAGTCAGAGATAAGCTATATATGTAATATCTTCTCTTGGTCCTTGGAGACTAGTATAACTATTTCAGAACGCATGCAAACACCTCATGGGTGTTCTTTTGTGTATAGGAAGAAAAGATTAAAAGTTTGCTAAAGTCTCACTTGGAGATTGTCACTGGAACCCCTTTTCAGTCTGAGCGAACAACTTGTATGTTAGGGACAATATGTGAGGAGGCTCAAGTGGGCAGGAGCACAATATTAAGGAGAAGTAATAGGCAGGGAAACCTTATTTCTTCTTTAGCCTTCTGTGTACACACCTTGGCTTTGTAGAATCTGGTATTAACAAAACTAATCCTTGCAATATTCAAGAGATCTTAACATATTCCTGAAAATCGACAAATCAGTTATAGCTTAATACTGGGAAGGCAGTGAAGAGCACAAAGTGACAAAGAGAAAAGGCTCACATTTATTTTGATTGCTAATATGAGCTCTCAGTCATATCATAAAGTAAAACAATGAGGATCTACTCAAATTTGGCAAAAAAAGATTAAAAAATTTAAATAGAAAGAAAGAAACCTGTAGGAAAATGATTTGAAATATGGCTTCCCATCCATTATTGTGAAATGTGAATCCTTTTTAAGTGAGTGTTGTGCCTTGAGCTATTAGCTAAAGATAGTTTGAAGTTGTCTTGATTAGCAAAATGATTTCAAAACCAAGCATCTGAAACCTGAAGATAAACCTCTGTAATTTCTTCAACAGTGTTTTAAGTCAAATTATAATCATGTTCTTCACAAAATTTGTGTAAACAATGATAAATGTCTTAAGACATTTCTTGTGAGAATTCAAACCTATTGAAAGACAAATAGCCACTACCTTAAGGGAACATTTGTCCTTGACATAGTGAAAATGACAGAGCATGGTAAACAGTATGATGACAAACTAAAAGACATTCCTTTATTTCTTTGTCAGCAAATATCATTACATAGCAACACTGAATATTTAGAGAAACAAATGTAAATCGTACAGAGGAGCTTTACCATACAGTTGGATGAAGATTCAGATTATTCTGACGTAGCTCAGCTTTTAAGTCTTTGGTTCCTTGTATTTCAAAAGAATGAATACACGAAGAACTAGTTTTATTTTTGTTTTGCTTCTTTGACAAAAATTAAAAGAAAGATGTACCTGTAAAGAAATTTTCTCAACAGTAAATTACTTTTTTAAAATTAAAAAAAAATGCATTATGGTAAAATCATTGGAGCAATTGCTTCAATGGAAATAGTGGTTTCTGGAGAGTGGAAGCAGAGGAAGTACCATAAGGGACATGCATTCATGTCACTGACCTTATGCAGTGTTTAGAAGGATATTGGTGACAGAAATATGTAGAATGCTATAGGAAGTCAGCAATTTCGTTTATTTTGTAAAAACTAGAGATCATACTAGTTTTTTGAAAACCAGCATCACTTATAAAAATATCATATCTGTATACTTAAGAACTTAGACATAGAATTTTCTAATGTGTTTAAAAAATACTTCGAATGAAGAGTTTCTATAATCCTTAAACCATTTTCTTAAAAATATACAAATGAGCCAGGCACAGTGGTGCACAACTATAATGCTAGTGTCTAGGGAGTCTGAGGCAGAAGGATCACAAGTTCAAGGTCCGCCTCAATGACAGGTAGAACTGTCTCAAAAAGAAAAAGAAACAAAACAAAACTGGGGTTCAGCTCGGTGGTAAAGAACCCCTGAGTTCATTCCCCAGTACCAAACACACACACACACACACATGAAATATATTTTCAATTTGTAAGAATAAATAATTAATATTATAGTTAATGGATACTAATTATTCAGATTTCAACAACAGCTTTGCCTGATTGCTTTTTAAGACTGAAAAACAAACTTCATGCTTTTGTAAGCACAGATAATAATATACCTGCTCCATGCTCCATGTGGAGATACATATGTATATGTTGGTAGTAGTGGTTTTTTCAACTATGACAGTCACTAAAACAATGTACAGAAACAAACTGAACTGAGAACCTGACCTTTGTACTAATCCCAGATTTTAAACATAAAAGCATATTAAATCACATTATCATCATCTAAAAATTGTTATTTTGTACAATTAATAGATGATATTTTAATAATTAATTTAAAGACCTTATTTTGTCTTTACTTCATTTGTTGTGAATATCCTCCTCACACGTTTTATAATCCACAAATATATTACAGTAGTTCGTGTGTAAGAAGGAAGAAATGATAAATTCATAAATGTACCAACCATATTGTGTTCATTACAAGATACACATTTTTTCATACTTTGAGAATTATGAAATTGGCATGGTTTCTAATATTTTACATATAAATGAATTAGGAAGAAGTCAACTTATTTAAATAAAGACATAAAAATGAGTGTGAGACAGTGTTAAAAGATTCCTCCCTGGTATATTGTTAACCTCATCATAGATTCAAAGCCCTTGTGATTAGCAGAATAGATTTATTCATTTATCATCAGCTTCAAGGTTCTGATCAGAATTTGCCTTAAGCTTTAATGATGTGTTTGGGTATTTGAGTACCTGGAGCCCTCAGAGTTTATAAAATAGCAGAAGTCTAGGTGAAAAGAGAGTTGGTAATCTTTACCTGGTATCTACTTAGATATTTAAATGTTTGCTCAGTGCCTGTGCTTACACCCTCTTTAGAATAGAGGAATATAAGATGCAATGTTTGAAGTCAAATAACTGACAGTAGAATAGGGAGTATGAAATACAAACACATAAAGAACAATAATAAGACATTTAAAATAATTTAACAACACAAAGAAGAGAGGTCACAAGGAAGTTTTTGAATTTGCTTTTATCTATATTTTAAGATCCATTGAAACGTTCATTTGCATAAAAAGAATACACTTATTGAGGAACTCTTTTCTACAGGCACTGAAGGAGGTGCTTTCACACTCTTGGGAAGTACACTGGCAGCTCTGTGGAGGCTTTGGGGAAATTTCTCCTGTGCTCTTCAGCAACTTTCAATACAGGTGTAAAGACAACTCACAAAGACCTAAATAACAACATGACATAAGTAATAGAGATAATAATACAAAAGATGATGCAGCATGGTGCCTTATTGGAGCTGACTACCAATATCCATATGACTGTCCATATGACATATGGACATATGGATATTATATTCAAGTAAATTTATGAAAGAGTATAGGACTTCAAAGAATTGAAGTATACAGGTAGGTGAACCATGAAGAAAGGGGGTATTCCATTGAGAATGATAGATATTCACAACCCTGAAGCAGAGGTAAAGTGTATTGAAGGTCTCAAAGAGAAAGCTGGTAGAAACAGTATGACACTAGGCAATGAAGCATTTTGAAAATCAAGCTTTGGAGTCTTATCTTGCTCACCAGTGGAAAATAGCTAAAACAATTGTAGCAGAGAAATTGGATCATAAAAATTGAATTGTATATGAATCCACTGTAATGCCAGATTCATGGGACCCCAGCAGACCTCCAGGAGCTGAATCCAGTGCAATCACACAAGAGTCTTTATTGCAAGCTTGAGCCTGGACTCACAACCGTTTCTGACGCAGCGGTCCCAGGGAGTGAGTCCCTGTCCTCTGTTCAGTGAGGATTTATAGGTTTTGGGGGGATACTTTTATGCGTCACAACATCACACAGCAAATCATTTCACACTGCAGCAAAATCAAACAACAACTCTTAACATTGATTAGCACATTCACTTGTGGGAACAAGTTGGGTAGGGGTGATTGGTTAGTACAAGAGGGGGTTTCCTTTGAACTGATTGATTTAAGCCACGAGGGGTGTATGTGCTAAACTACATGGTTTCCCAACATGTTATCAACCACCATAGACTACTGGGGGGGTCATCAGGCATTCCAGGTATTTTTTCCTGTCTCATGCTGATTGGTCGTTGCTAGGGGGTTGCTATGGGTCCTCACCTAGCCTAACTGAGTCAGGGACACCTGATGCCACAGATCTCTCCCATTATTTACAGACAACTCAGCAGGGTGGCTATCTGCCAAGGAGTGCTCTGTTGGTTTTTCTAAGGACAAGGGTCATGCCCCCTTTCTTGGACAGGCTTTGCTCTGAGGTAGAGGCTGGTTTCTCAAAAATGGAGTCACATCAGTTTCTCACCACTACTGTGGATGAATTTGGTTTTACAGTGCAGAGGAGGGGCCGGACATAGCCTAGAATATGGAGATAAGTCAGGAGAGTATGTCCATTATCCAGGTGCCATTTGTGAGGAAGAGCTTGAAGTAGGGCTAGGTTGGTCTCAGCAAAGATAAAGAGGATTTCAGAGACAACAGGGTAGGAAGATTTACCAATGGTGGTCACTGGTTTTGTATGAAGTATCAACAGGACGTCTGGAAGGAAAGAAGAAAGGGAGGAAGGAAGGGAGGGAGAGAAGAGGAGGGCCAAGTAATTTGGAAGGAAGACAATAATGATTATATTGAATTATTGGTGACTCAGAAAAAGAAATGCAATGCCCAAAAAGGAGCTGGAGCTATAGGATTGCAATCAAGAATGGTTCTCAACTCAGGGTGATTTTGCTCCCAGAGGACATTTGGCAGTGCCTGGAGCAGTTTTGGTTGTCACAATTGAGGGGAATGTTACTGGCCTTTAGGGGTAGAAGCCAGTCAGAAATGCTGCTAAACATGCCTCACAGGGCACCTCATCCCAACAAAAACTTATCCAGCCCTGAATGGCAATAGTGCAGACAGAGAAATAAATCTAAAGAAATATCAATATATCCTTCAGAGAAGTAGCACCAAGCAAAGGAGATCACATAGAATCACCAGCCAGAGGTTAAGGACTGCTCAGAAAATACCCACATTTAAGAGGTGTTGGTAGAAAATGTAACTGGCATGGGACACAAAGAAGCAAAGAAAAATAGTAGAGGTAAATAAAAACGAGTTTATTGGTTCAATATTCAACCAATATTGAATAACTTAAAAATGAGGTACTATGTGCTAGGTATACAGTAATGACCTCCTGGAGCTTATATTCTAGTGAAGAGTGACAGATAATGAATAGGTAAAGGATATAATTATAACAGGTAATTATAAAAAAGACAACACAACAGGGTCCCATGATAGCAAGGAAGAGTAAGAAGGGACTGCTTTGAATGGGATTTGAATGGGATTTGAAGCAAGTTCATCTGAGAGGGTGACATTTAGGCTAAGAATGAAGAGAAGAGGAGCCAGTCCTGAAAAGAGCAGGGATGATTCAAAGTTCCCCAGGGAGGAGGAGAAATTCTTATAGGAGACTCAGAAGCATCAAAGGCTACTGAGGTTCAGCAGGAATGCATTTGCATTTGTTAATTAAGGGAGGACATTTAGGGTCCTCAAAGCTGCAGCAGTCTTAAAAGATAAAATAGAAGTTATAATTCTGAAATTTCTAATCTTCATTTATGGAAGGAAACAGAAAAGGCAAGTTTGGGATTTGGGGGACTTTAGGTAATGCTGCAGGAGATCCCAGTAGAGTTCTGTCGGAATATGTCAAGCACTTGCTCTTCTCAACAATTTTCTCCATGAAAATTAGACATCCCCACACAACACAAAACCATGCAGTGATGGAACGCAAATGCTAATATTAATCATACCTTTTCTGTCTTTTCTTCCCCAGGCTTCACAAGGCTTGCTGCTCAGGCAGTATCTATTGTAATCAGCAAGTTACCTACAGTGATTGCATGTTTGCCTCCCCCAATTAAATACTTCTTTTTTCTGTCTGAGAGGAAAATGTCAAAAAACTTTGTTGAATTGAAGATAGCTGGCCTGCTTGTCTGGAACTTGATTGTACTTATACGTCGCATATTTAAAGACGGAAACGCAGTAGAACTTTTAACAGGTGCCTCCCTTGACAGATGGAGTAAAGAGAAACTGGGTTTAATTTGTGTGTGTTTGGGTAGCATCACTGGAGAGCAAAGTAGCCCTAATCAAATGACCCAAAAAGTCATACAAAGCATTGAGCAACAAAAGCCCAAATGGATTGAACGCCAGTTGTTGAAAGCAAGGAAATTGAGCACTGAATGGTAAGGCAATGTTTTTCTCTCACTGAATTCATCACATACTTTCACAATAACAAAATTACCAGAACACAACCACAACAAAATCTTATCAGATGGGCAGCATTGGTCATTTGGCTAAATTCATGGGAACTTTGATGAGGATAGGAAAAGATAAGTATCCCACTAAACACTACTGTTAAGGGTTCCTTGTCTTCTTAAAATTTGAATCCCATTGATATACAAGAACACTATACTTGTTGGGTCACCATCTAAAGGTTTCCGATTAAAAGGGTGGAAGTTACACCCAGAAGAATTTAATTTCATTCCTTTTCAGTGTATAAACAGGTATCTAGTGGATAGCCTGAAGTGTTTTGTAAGTGGAGTGGGCACAGAGATTAAATTAAGAAGGAATTAATGGATATGAAAGCCTTTTTATTGCTTTCTGTGTACCTGATTGTCAAAAAGGTACACATTTTTCATCTGGTAATATAAGAATCCCAGAGGGCAAGTAGGGCATATCACACTCAAGCTATAAACACACCCAGCTGTTCCAATATGAAAATGTCAGCCTTCTCATAGGTTTGTCACCAAGAGCTAAGTGATTTGTGGTATTGCAAAGAGTTTTAAGGGTCCCTGATGAATTTAAATATGTACATAGAGCTTTCCTGTTTTAAAATTAGTCTTTTGGTATAGAGTTGCATGATACTGATAAAGGAATTCCGGCTCAGATGGTCTACAGATCACCAAGTTAGCCCCTTTTTTAAACATCCACATACACTGACCCAGTCTCTTAAAGTATATTCATGTTGCTAGCAGATATTAGAATAACTTTCAGCCTGAAAAGACTAAAAGCCACTTGAAATATTACTGTTACTAGTAGATGGTAGTGGTAAAGAGCTCAGGCTTTAGAATCAGAGGAACAAATACAAATCCCTTGTAAATAGGTCAGCTTGTGCAAGTTACTGAATTTCTCAAAGCCTCGGTTTTAACAATGAAACCAAGATGACAGAAATGTTTTGAAAAATTAAATAACATAAAGTTCTTAGCATCAAGTTTAGAATTAGTAAGCACTTATTATTTATAAACTATTAGAATACATTTTGCATTCACTGGTTAGTACTATAGCTAATGTTCTTTGCTAGTCTGTGTTAATCTTTAAGACTTTATATTAATCCATATGGTGAAAAGTAGGTAATCGTGATTTTCCTGGTCTTGTCATAGTGACTTCTAGAAATTTACTTCTGGATGTCCCCTGGGCAGAAGTAACAATAGCAGTCAGGCAAATGCTTAGTCACATTGACAGTGACCTTCTTAATCTTTATATTTGTATTCAATACCAATTCACAGGCTTTAATCCAGTGACTAAAAGATTAAGGCCAGATGTCATTATACAGTGATTATAAAAGAGAGAGAGAAGAGTAAAAATTGTAGATCGGATTTTATTTTAAAAGTTAAATTTATGATACTACTGATTTAGAAGCCACTCTATCAAATAAGATCTATTCAAAGCATGTGTAAGTAATATAACTGGACTACATGCAAAAGCTGATTTCAATTAAAGTTTTATAAACAACACCAACACATCTGGTATCCCCTGTAGTGTGAGGCTGTCTAGCTAATATTTAGCTGACTAGTTATGAGTCAAAAGATTGCTTAGCAATCTCTTAGAACATTCATCAAAAACAAAGAATTGCTGATTTAAAATATTTTAATCAACAAAGATTCTGAATAATTAGCTAATAATTAGTACAATACTATGTCTTAGTTTCTGAATTATCAATATATAAAAATGCAGACTTAAAGTTACTTATTACATGTATTTTAAAAAGTTAAGTTTAATTTAACTCACTTATATTAATCTCGTACAGAGTTGGGCACTATAAGGATCTTTCTTCTTGACTTCAGTTTTAAATTGGTTATCTGAAATACACATGGACTTCTACTCTAAGAATGTCTCATAAATTGATGATTATTAAGTTAATAGATCTATACTATTAAGAAAAATGCATTTCAAATCATGATACTATATAAAGGGTTGCCATATTTTTTAAAAAAAATATGGGTGTATAAACATTTACACCAAAATAGTTCTTCTGTTAAGATAAATCTTAATTCCTCATGAAGATTATCTTGGAACCTACATGATATCATTTAACTAGATTTCTTGCACTTGCATCCAGATTTAACTTTGAATTTTGTTATGGAAAAGGTGAGAATAACTGCAGTCAAATAGGTGGCAACTGTAAATGTTGCCTGTCCTGCATACTGCCTGAAAGTATTACTATTCATTAAAATAACCTTCACTTTGTAGTAACTCTCAAGCTGTAAACAGTCAACTTATATTCTGGAGAACACACAGCCCCAAAACTAAAGAAAATGTCTGTCTTTGCAAAGTAATTTGTCGAGTTGAAGATTATTGTTTTTCATCATGGTGACCCTGACTTGGCTGGCTGGGTGCATATACAGATTAAGATTAATGCAGTTATTCCTTGGCTAAGGTCTGCCTCTTTCAGGGCACATTCTCCCTAATGACATGATTGATAGGCAGCCCCAAATCCAGAGAGGAACTCATTAATCATAGCATTGACTGAATCCAATCATTTGCTTCACCTGCACAGTGATGGACAGGAAAGGATACAATTCAGGGGCTGACACTGAGATACTCCTTTGTCAGAGAACCTCAACTTTTTCAATGACAGCCTCTACAAAACCCAACAAGAAATTTTGCTTGCAACCTGCATGCAGCTTCAAAAAGATACACGCAAACTTCTCATAAAGGCCATTTTTAAAAAAGAGATTTATGCTAGTTGATGAATATTGCTAAGTCAGAGTGGGATTTGCTTTTTGGGGAGTTAAGGCTTATAGGATCTTGAAATTACTTTTTCTTTCTTTCCTCTTTTTTGAGAAGGATATTTTGAAGCTACATGTGGAAGCAATATCAGAGTTAATGTCCAGCAGCTGGGTATCATTTGGTTCAGTCTTCAGGTCAACGGCACTGACTCTTAGCAGAACTAATTTTATAATCATGGCAAAATCTCAGTAATGAACTGCAGTACACAGCTGATTACACCACAATAAATTTCATTCAGCCTGGGAAACAGTAGAAACAATGAATTTTCCTAAGAACACTTAGACTGAAAAGCCTAACATGATCCAATAGGAATAGTAATAAAATTAGTGTGGAATATGTAGCATGTGTGATGACTGTCATAATTTTTTACATGAGTATACTTTGAGGTGTTTAAAATATTTTGTTATCCGTTATTATGTAAACAATTTTCAAAATGAAGGACAAGCATATATATGTGTGTATATATATGTGTGTATATATATATATATATATATGTATATATACATATATATATATATATACATATATATATGCATTCTCCAAAAAGAAACATTTCAGGACTGTTTTCAACATTCTTAGTGTGATGATTGTAAACCCTTTTTCTGGAAGAATAATCAAAGTAATGACCTTTGCTATGTATCTGTTACAGATAAGGAGCAGGAGAGGGGGCTTATATTTTTTAAAGGCAACAAGTGTCAAAGGCCAATTTAAAATACCCAGTGGTAAGCACACTGCCACCAAGCATTCAGCCCATATTTAGAATAATAGGCTCCCCCTTTTGACACATTAATTAGTCTCTAATGTATCCTAAGACAGTTGTAAAAGGAATCTACAAAAGACAGAATACCAAAGCTATTCCCTGGTATCAAAGATACTTTTTATCCTCCAAGAGAAAATACAAATTATTTCTTACACATTCTTAAAAAGAAATGTTTTGTTTTCATCCTGTGATTATAGCAATTTCAACAATTGCAGTAATGGGAAAATGTTTTATAGATAGGAGTATAAATGCAATAAAGAAATGTTTTAAAAGAAACGATTCAATTTTAAAAAATGCTTTCAGGTGCTTAATTCTGAGGCACTGTTTCTATGAGCAGCAGCAGTTTGGGAAAGCTTACTATTTGAGCGAAGTCTTTATGGGTGCTTTGAGTATGAGATTTACATCGACTCTCCACACTCAATCTCTCTGATTATTTTCCATCTTTACGATTCTTCGCCGCTGATATGTATGTGCTTCCTTTGTGTTTAGTGCCTTTATGACAATGGAGAAAAGCACAGTCTTAGAAGAAGGAGACACTGCTCTTGAACTGACTGAGCAGAAAATAAACATGATGGTCCTGGATGTCTGCCACAAACCAGGTGGCAGCGAGTACCTGAGGCAAATTTATCACATCATGCGGCTCAATGAGGTAGGGAAACGGCCTTTTTACCGAGCAATTAGGTGTGTACTGGCCTGAGGCAGCGTCTGCTGGCAGCTAAGGGTTAGTCAAGGAGGTGATAATACTTCTTAAAGTCAATACCAAACTCAATATTGCATTATTAATAGAATCTATTCAGCCCCGGCTGTTCTGCATTTGTACAGAAAAAAAGCTTCACTGAAACAATGTAGGTTTTATTTGTATGATTTAAACAATAACATGGCTCATAAACTCAGTTCAGTTCTGAATTGTGGAGACTAGAGGTGTAGTTTGGGAATTGTGTGTTTGTGACCGTTAAGCTGATGCTAAAATCTGGTATTTGTGGAAATGAATTTTCTGAAGAGAGACACTGCTATTTTCCTAAAGACATCATACTTCTGCTGGTGAAGTTAGAGATTCCTTATGTAGTTAAAAACTTCAGAAGAATACTGAACCTTATTTAGGAGCAACCAGATTAACCCAAGGAAATTTATTAATGCACAGACACTGGCTGGAACCAATGCTACGCCTATTCTTTGCTTGGTTTAGCCTCTGACTTTGCGTGTTTTGAGCTGTTTTAACAAAAATCTACATACATAGTTAATCTTAGCTATTTGCTTGAGACAATATAAGTTTGCTAACTCAGCATGTTTTTATTTTGATCATATGTATCTGAATTAGAATGTGGTATCATGTTTATGTTTGTAAACATGATTGTATTTTCTGCTATAGTAAAAATTATATAATATGAATGATGTGAATATGTAGCATTTTATCTCAATGATATAGGCTTTAAAAAACATAGATTTCCAAGTGGTGAATTAAATTCTATGATAGCATTTTACAACTCAGTTATGTAAATGTTCTTCCCAACCATTTTCTGAGAGTTGCTTGAAGTAAAACTTGTTTACTGGATTTCTTAGAGCTAATCAACTAATCAATAAACAAGTGGCATTACAATGTCTTTAATGATAACCTGATGTGAGAAATTTGTAGCTATGAGAAATGACCCTGTCCTTAAGGCTCCAGGGCTCAGTCTATAGTTGCTACAAAGTAACACAGACTATTCACTCTTGTTAAGGATGCCTGATAGCCTGTGTGGGATTTCTATTTGGGAAGCCCTGGAACTCCCATCCTTGGCTAAATGAATGATCTCCCTTCTAAAGTTATGTTCCTCAATGGCATTTCCACTTGGCCACCTGGATTTAGCCAAAGTAATTGTGGTGACTAATAAGAAGGAGATGTTGAAGTATGATTACTATTAGAGCCTTTGTGTAAATTGATGTCATAGAAGCTCTGGAGGTAGTAATGGCTTATATAGATTGCCAAATTGATAGAAAAGATCAGAAATTACCAATAAACAAAATCATCAAAAACAAGTTGTATATTTATTAGCTGTCATTCATCTGATACATTTCCCTCACAGAGTTTTTGGAACTCTGAGGCAGTGGTTCAGAACAGGTGTGCTATGAAATCTTTACTGGGAGGTCACCAGTTTTTGATCAATTGGGCTCAAACTTATGATTTTCCTTTTTTTACACCTGAATCTATTTACTATTATGGCAATGTCCATCAGATTGTTTGTTGAGCTATCTTTAATTTGCTCTGTTGAGTGAAGCATGAGCAGAAAGGTAAGAGGTATGTTAGGTAAGACTAAAAGTATAGCAAGTAGGAGACTAATTAAAAAACACAGACAATAAACTCAAACAATACCAAGGTGGCTGAGTGACTAATGTAGGCTCATGGCTGCTTTTAAATGGGTGGCATTATATGCTGTAGGTGCAAATGCACTGTGAGGTTTGCTCATTTGATGAGTAGTACTGTGAATCTTTAGCACCTTCACGCGTGTTGCTAAACGTCACTCAAAATGTAATATGGGTTCCATTATGGGTATAGGCCCAGCTAAGGGGAAGAATGCATTTGTAGTTGATAGAGTCTGAGAAGTTGTGAAGGAAAGTGCGTTTAAAGGTTTGTCTTTGAGATAAAAGTAAGATGATTGAGCAAAAAAGTATAATTGTGGTTAAAATTATCCTGGCCATGAACACAGATGAGAAACCCAGATTTGGTCGTGTTCAATGAGTGTGCTAGTTGGGACCATCAGGCAGGTGGGGACACTTCAGTGGAGAGAAGTAGAGAAAAAAATAATGGGTAAAAAAATGAACTTTGGTTTAACTGCACAGAGAAGGTGTTCAAGAAAGAATGGACATATTCTGAACAAATAGGCCTGATTAAACCCTCTATTTAAAAGAATGTCTTAGTAAAATAATCAGTTTTTTTTTTAAGGGTACTGATGACTGTCAATATAGTAGTTTAACAAGGGAGAAAAATTCCAGTTTGTTCACAACTTGTAACAGAGCACTTTTTTTGAATAATAGAAACAAAAGATAAAAATATGGTTATGTAAGGGCCAATTAATTAAGAAAAAATATTAGCCAAAACAAAGCATATTTTCCCAATGAAGGAAGTGTTTTTATCCTTTTTAAAATTTTGTTTCATAAATCACAAGGGAGAAAAACTTTGTTTCTATTCAGTAATATATATCTAGGCATAAACTTTCTTTGTGATGGCTTTATCATCATCTAAACATATTTTTTAAGTTCATGTGTGCCACTCTGTCAGACTCTAGAGAATTAATCTTTTTCTTAAACTTACAATGAGCAAGCTTAAGAAATGACTGCTATAGTTAGCTTTTGTAGTGGTTTCTTTAGATGCTCTTAGGTAGTAAAATCTGAAATTTTCCCTCTACCATGGACACAATGGGTGTTTGTAAAGTTGTAGGGTCTCAGGAGAAAGCACAGTGAAATAAAGCCAGGTGTGTGGTTTCTTTCTCCAACTCCACCACTGTCCTCTATGTAACCACAGGCTTGTCCCCTGGTCTTTCAGAGGCAACCATTGATTGTGGTGTTGCAGTAGACTTTCTTGAACTTTCACGTGCCTCCCAATCTCTTGGGAATTCCGGAGTTGTCAGGCAGATTTTGATTCAGTGAGGGCTGAAATTCTGCTTTGCTAATACGCTCCTCGTTGAAGCTGATTCTGCTGGTCTATGCACTAGACCTTGAATAGCAATGATTTTTAGATGACTTCTGAGGTCCTTTTCATCTCTAAGACTCTGAACTTTGTTTTAACCTTAACCTTGAAGAAAACAAATTATATTGTAACATATTAAAAATCAGAAGAACATTTATTATTTTTATTTATTAAATGACTTTTATTAATAGCAAACATTTGTTAGTTCATGGAAGATTTATGATCATTTAAATTTGTGGTCATCTGAAGGGTCATAATAAACTAGGATTGTTTGTTCACCTTACTTATTTATGGGTGGAAAATGAGGTATAATGCAGTAGATCGTCTCTTTTTTTGCCCAGGACTGCACTGGCACTTGGAGGATTAGAATTACATATTCTGAGTTTTTATCACCTTGATTTTTTTAGTCCACAGAATAGAAATAGACTTTAGGAGCTTGCATTATAAATAATTCTGCTTAGAATGTGACTTCTTGCAGGAAAATATCAGAATACTTAGCACTCTGCTGAGCCTGGAGTAGGGAGCAAACTATAGTTAATAAAGGAAAGAATAATCTCGTACTGGGCATAATCACACCTGAGTTACGTTTTAGTAACCAGACATGATAGCACATGAACCAGTGACTAGACAATGCCTGTGAAAGACTCTGACATATAAAGCATTCATTCATTATGTGAGAGTTTGTTAAATGGGCTTTAAATCTATACTGTACAACGGGTAAACCTATTTTTGATTGGTTTATTGCAATGCTGATTGGTACTCATCTATGTATTTTCTGAAAAATGTATTCTTCCCCAGGCAAGGAATCCACTGCAATCTTGCAAATGTGCTGAAAGGGTAAACTTGGATATTGATCAGTTTATTTTTAAAGAGAATATGTGCTTCTCACTATCATGACTTGTAATTTTTTTTCTTAAAGGAATATTTAAAAGAACATCTGTTTTCTATGAATGGTTCAGAGGAAAAGCCATTACCCATCCGACCTTTAAAGAAGACCTTGAGAAGTGTGGAAGCTCAGCCTTCTGTCTTTAACCCTTTCCATGTGCACAAGGTGTTTAGTGAGAATATGCTAGATCAGGTATGCAGAAATTAAATGGTAACTTTAATTTAAATGTGTGGTTTCTCTACACAAGTAAGAAAAATGCTTTGGTTTGAATATATACTCATAAGCTTCTTAATATTTTTTGGCTAGGAAGCAAAAAATCCCTTATTCCAGTTTATATGGTCTGTTCAAATTGTCTTTTGAAAGTTATTTTACCTTCTATTTGTCAAACGGATTCATATGTTCGGTCTATAAAACTTAACTTTTGGTCAGGTCAGTTTGCCCTGGGCAGACCAAACATCTGTTAGGTTGTATCTACAGAAGGCACAAAGAATCAGGCATTTTGTAATATTCTTCCTCTTCCTTGTCACTTCTTTTCCCCTGAGAGAACAAAACACCTTATGATCTTTGAGTGTATTAGATTAATTAGAAAATAATTTTAAATGAATTGCAATAGAACATTGAGCTTCTATTTTAAATGACATGGATAAATTTTCTTTTTATAACCCTAAACACATCCCCAAACTTCAAATGAATTTTACTAATGACCTTAAAGCAAGGACATTTGGAATAAAGTCAATGTGATAAACCCCATACATTTTTAAATGTCAGATTATCCATTGTGTAAGCTGCATGTTTCAGTAGTTACATTAAAAAGATCATCTTTCCGCCAAAGTTTTTGAAATCTGAAGTTGCTTTGCTTTGTTCATTCTTCTGGTAGCTTTTCCCAGAAACCTCTTGACAGACAATTTGAACTAATAGGGCAGAAGAGAAGGATTGCTTGACCTAGAGCTCTGAGGAAAATAAGAATTAAAACAATGGCCTAATTCGGCATGCAGATAATATTTTTACCATGCCTCTTACAGTGCTCGTCTACATTCATCAATACTGTAGTAGAATAAGACCTTCAAATGCTGACAACCCGGGGCAGAATTCTCCTGCTCTATGACAGGATTGTAGTGCTTGATTAATCAGCAGGTGACAGGGGATAGCTCTTGTTGGATTTTAAACATCAGCCTGGACTCTTGTTATCCAAACTATTTAGTTTTAAGGAGCATAAGCATCTATAATACTTTAAAACAAAATGTATTATGTAAGTTTGAGTTTATTGGATGTTTTCCTGTATTGTACATTAGATTGCTTCAAACCATAAATGATTATTATAGCTGTTAAATTATCCTTACTTCATTTAAATAAATGGCATGTTGTATTGAGTTCTGAATTATGAGATTATTTTTCACAGTATTTTTTCCTCTTTACTCTGTTGTGAAATTATCTATTAATGAGAAAAGGGAATCATTTATATTATTTATACTTGCAGGTCCTTGTAGTCTCCCTTTAAGGCATTTTCTTGACCAAAAAGATGACATTAATATCATACTCTAATTATGGTGGGTCTTATAATTTGAGTCTTAGCACTACTAAGTTTGTTTTTTTAATCAAACTTTTGGGTGCTAAAAAAATATAAAGTGATTCATGCAAAAGTTGCCTGTAGAGTGATCTATACAAAAGTTGCCAATTATTTTGCTTTGTTTTTCAAAAAGTCACCCTCCCAGAGAAACTTGTTGGGTAAATGCCATTATCACTTGGAAGAATAACGACTCAAGAAATTGATTTATATTTTTATAAGTAATGACTACATCCCCAAATGGATTTATAAATTAATTGCTGTCTTTTTGGAATAAAAACCTTCTTCTGTGGACATGATTGATGTTATCTGTCTAAGTCCTTGTTCTGGACCCCCCTCCTTCTTAGTTAGTCTATCACAGCTGGAGCTTTAATTTACTGATCATATTAACTCTGATTAATAACTAACAATAGTGTCTTCTCATTTATCAACAGTCAGTCATCACAAAGTGGAACTGGAACTGGTCAAACTTGCTGCCAAATTATCTGGGACTGGATAAGATGACCTTCAGTGTGCTGCTCAAAAACAGGTAATAAGATTGGGGATCTTGGGGATCTGGGGGTGGGGGAAGATTGTGTCAGTGCACATGCACACACAAATGTGTGGGTATCATTTTGGGGAAAAAGCAAAAACATTTTGTCAACAGAGAAATCTTTTTTATTTTCTCTTTCTCCAGTCTCTCATCTTGAAATAATCTGGCTGAAATTATATAAGCCTACTTCCTAAATTCTGTTTTCTGTAATGAACATTTGCAAAATTTGTTTCCAAAATGAAATTAGTTGATTTCAGTGTCAATTTTAAACTTTGTATATTTAATAGTTCACTTTTGTAAACACCAAAAATTATTGACTTGGATGACATTATCATACTATACCTTTGTTTACAACAATTTAATGAATGCATTCAAAATGCCAGACCAAATCAACTAGTCTAATCAGGGGAAACATATAAGTAAAACTGTCATGATTGAATTTTTTACTTTTCAGCCAGTTATTTTGGCACTGTCTTGTTATAGCCTCATTTGCATATTATTTTATACACACACACATACACCATTATAATACAATAAAATAATAATGTGATTTCAGCCTAAAAAGTTAAACTTGTAATTTATTTTGCACACTATATACACATTTTCTTTTGGATTAATTTACATGGATTTTACAAATATATCTTGGTTGTTTTCAGTGAATTCGTATAAACTTTTAAAATTAAATTTCTCTATCAATTTTCACATTTCAAATTTTATATATATATAACTCCTATATTAGTTACAGTTTTCTACCTATAATATTTTTATATGATCTTTGTAATGAATTCCCAATTTTTTTTTCCTTGAAAGAAAATAATGACAGTGACATAGTAGAATTGCCAAATTACCCCTGAGAAATCTGGATGCTTATAAGAAAATGTCCTCTAAGAGAAAGATTGTAGTATTTCCCAGATGAAGGGTTAAAAAAGGAATCAGCTTTATCGCTAATAAAAACTGTAGGTTAGCTGTGTGGTCATAATGGTATTCCTAATATTTCACCTTGAAGATCACACAACCATCATGGACAAAGCAAAACAATCCTGAAACTTCCCCAGTAAGGACAGAGCCTTTCCTATAGCAAGCTTATCACCTGGCAGGCAGTGATCCAGCGTGGACCCTGTTTGTGCACAGTGCACCCCAGACATGCTTCTATCTTTCCCAAAGTTGTCTGAAAAGGTGAGAGGAAGTGTTGATAGTTACATGATGTGTATCCTATAGTTAGTTACATGATGTGTGCACAGCATTAAATGTCTATCTGGAAACTTGGAAGGATTTCCAAGTTTTGTTCTTTGGAAATTTTTGAGTTCATGCAGACTAAGTGTATAATATTTTACAAACTTTTCCTCAGTTGGGAGTTGCTGAATCTAATTCAATAAATGGTACTCTAGGGATGACATGCCCTTCAAAATTTACTGCATTTGTGTTGTGTAATAGTTGCTTCTAAGAGAATTTGTGCTTTAACCATAATTACATATTGTTATTTTTGCTTAATAATTTTAGATATACTTCAATTAAGTCACTAGCTATTAAAGTCTATTTCTCTGAGATGTGTGCATGAGTGAGTGAGAGAAAGGAACTTCTATAAATTTAGCTAGAAATAACAGGTCAAAACAGTTCTCCTGGAAAAAAGGTCATGAATTTCTAATAGAAACAGCTAGAATCTCATCTTAATAAGAACCTTAGATTTTTAAAGAATGGCATGAAATGCATCCTACTGCAAAGTACCACACACCACAAGCTCCAATGAACCTAACTGATCTACTTTGAAAGATGAAATACACCAGAAAGTTTATAATCTCTTCTATCACTTACCCATTTAAGAAAGCTATTTGTGAGTTTTGATTAATGTTGAATGAGCAACAAAATTGTTTTTGTTATTTTCTGTAAGATACCCTCATTAGGACCTATCTGAGAATGCTGACTTTTTAAAAAATAGTGCATTGAATTTTCTGAAAACATGGATATCTGAAAGATACACTCTTGATAATGAGACCACAAAACACTGAGCTTTTAGAATGAGGGTTATATGTGCCATCCAACATCTACAGAGGTATACTTTTGCCTACTACCATGGTCTTTGGGGTTAGATAAAGCTGAAGAAGAGAATGAAAGAGCAGTTCAGCTGAATATGTTTGGTTCTTGGGGCTGGGGATGTGGCTCAAGCGGTAGCGCGCTCGCCTGGCATGCGTGCGGCCCAGGTTCGATCCTCAGCACCACATACCAACAAAGATGTTGTGTCCGCCGAGAACTAAAAAATAAATATTAAAAATTCTCTCTCTCTCTCTCTCTCTCTCTCCTCTCTCACTCTCTCTTAAAAAAAAACATTGAAAAAAAATATGTTTGGTTCTTTCTTCCAAATTCTCTTCCAAATCATGTGTTCCCTTTTGCTCCCTTTATTGGCAATATATTTGTACTAATTACCTCTGTATTAAGACCTACATGTATGAATGAGGCTGTGAATGTTGTCTGACGACATGTTACAAAGGAAAGTGAACTCAAATATGCAAGTATGAAAAAAGTCCAGGAGAAGGGAATCCTTTCTATTTACCTCTTAAATTTCTGGCACCTGCTCTTCAACTTTCCTATAGGCAACAAAACATCTGTGGACTTATCTTTTACAGTGAACAAGACCTCCCTCATCCCCCAAACAAGACACAGATGGGAAAGCAGGATCTCTAGTTTTCTGAAGTTTAGCTCTAACTTTGATTTTCTTAACTTTAAAAGGAAATGATAGTTGAACACGGTGGCACACACCTGTCTCAGCTCAGGAGGCTGAGACAGGAGGATAGCAAGTTCAAGGCTAGCCACAGCAAAAAGTGAGGCACTAAAGCAATTCATTGAGACCTTGCCTCTAAATAAATACAAAATAGTGTTGGGAATGTGGCTCAGTGGTCAAGTGCCCCTGAGTTCAATTTCTGGTATCTGCTTCCCCACCACCACCAAAAAAAATAAAATAAAAAGGAAATAATGATAATTATTTAGCTACCTTGTGGATATTGTTGTCACAATCAAAAGTTAAAGTATACAGAAATATTTTCGAAAATTGAAAATGTGATACATATTCAGAAAAATAGTAACAGCAGCAGTTTAGTTCTGGTTATGTAAGGAAATAATAAGTTCCATATTGGCTTAGTTGCAAGATCAAGCTTCCAGACCAACTTTATATAGACTCTATGCCTAAACCAATAGGGAAGATTAGGACACGTATCAGATTGGACCAGGCAGTGGGCCCCTAGGTCTGGAAGACCAACAGTGAGAAAATGAGCAAGTAAGAGAGGCAAAAGGCCAAGTAAACCACTGAGGAGATAGAGATATAAGAGATGAATACTTGAGGGACAGTTTAGACACATAAAGCAGAGAATCTGCAGGGTGCCAGCCATATCTGTGACCTGAGGCCATATTGGTATCAGTTCCACACACTGCATCTGTGCTGACTCCAAAGGCAGAATAAATCTTGAAGTGGATGCCTGAGTCCTTGGTAGGGATGTACCTTCTGCTCACTATCAGACCTCATCTCAAAATACCTCCCTCTAATTCATGATGCTCATATTGCCTTCTTTATGTTCTTTGGATTCTTTAAGTTCTTTCCCACTGTAAGGTCTTTGGTACTTGCAACTCCCTTCGCTCTTCACATGGCCAGCACCATTTTGCCCATCTGGAGTAAATATTGCCTTCTGAGAGTGATTGTTCCCTATCACCCATCTAAAGCAGCCCTCCTGGTCACACTAGTATTATCCTAAATTATGTTTCCTTAACTGAGTTATCACTATCTGAAATCTTAATTTCTGTTTGTTTAACCTTACCCTGAGCAGTAAGATACAATCTTTTTGAGATTAGCACCTTGCCTACCTATTTCAATTGTGCCTCCAATACCTAGAACAGCCCTGAACACCTAGTAGGCTCTAAGCAATATTTGTTAACTAATGAATAAATGTGGAATAAAAATGCAGAGAAAAAAACTGGCTCCTGACAGACAAACATAAAGTAGGTATCCTCAAAAATGTGATATTTGATTAATAGTCATTTAAGTACAAGAAGTATACTCTGGTAAATCACAAGTAAAAAATTATCTAACTGCATATTTATTCTCTGCATTTTCAAAATTTGGATAAATCAGATTAGTTAAACTCTTATGTTTCAAATGCCTATTATTGTTGTTGTTGTTGTTATTTGAAATTTGGCTCTGATTAAAGCAGGAAGGTGTTATTTATTTCTAATTAACTGATCCAGTTCAAGCCATAATCTTGTCAGCAACAAAATCTGTTTTTTACTCCATGATTCTTAAGTCTTTTGACATTTGGGAGATTGAGTTTGGATTTCTTAAGTGATACTAAAAATGGAAAGTGAAAAATATAAGGTACAGTTAAAAATATAAGGTACAGTTAAATATAAGGACCATAGCATCCAATCAAGACATTGTAAATTGAGTGATTTGGGGGGCATTTGAAGAAATGTACAGTAGTTGAGACCTCAGAAAGGAGATCCTGAATATGTATTAATGAAATATATCTTTCAACTTAGAAAATTTGCCACCATAGAAAATAGAGACTCCTTAGAGGTTCAGAAAATCAACATATATATCAGTTCTACAGTTTTACCTTTAATGCCGTATAAGAATAAGTATAGTGATTGTACATTGATCTTTTGAAATAATAAAGGTGCTTTTCACAGTCCCTTACTATTCGTTTCTTGCTTTCATTCTTACCCACTTTAAAATAAATCCAGACTAGCAAATGAGATGGTGATTGCATTTCAGGAGAGTGCACCAAAAGGAACACTCTATTCCTTCACTCATGGCGGATCTCCAGATTGCCATTTTGATATTGTTTTCTTTGTCACTGGAACCAATTTATGTTGCTCCTTTTCTCTTTACCTTATTTATCCCAGACTAATTCCCAAGAATTGTGTTGTTGAAAATAATCTGTGAATACAGTAGAGTGCTATGCTATTTTAACCATCTAAATATACTGCATATGAGTTTGGCTTCGAGTTGAGCAAACACAATTAAATATGATGGCAGGAACAGCAGAAGGGGTGGTGGTGGCAGATTTCTGGCTATCAGTTTGGGGCCTTTCCAGGTGGACAATAACCATGCATCTGAGAGGAAACAGAGATTAGAAAACATGTTGGAAAAGAGCTGTTGATCTATAGAGTTGATTGTTTGCTTTTAATATTAATAATTATTAAAGTACCTTTACCCTATATCAGATTACAGTGCGTGCCCTGCGGTGTGTGGAGAATAGGAAATATTGTCTCTGGCCTCAAACTGCACACACTGCACTCTCAAGTGACCATTCTCAGGCAGTGTTACCATTATCACAATGTTTATAGTTGCTCAAAGCAGTAAATTCCTGGTGCAGCAGCAGGCTGCCTGGTTATGGAGAGTTGGGTTTAAGAAAAAGGGAAAGCTGATTTTATGAGTATACACCTCTGAGCCATTACATACATTACATATGCCATAACATTCAAATGTGGGGATTTTTTTTTTCATGCTCCAGCTTCATAGAGTACCCATTTCTTTCCACCTCCACCAAAGGCCAAAGCTTCAGTGACTTTCCCATCCACCAGCATTCTATGTTCTAAAACAGAATACTTCCCCACCCCACCATTCTGAAATCCTGCAGCAGAATTTTTTTTGTTTGTTTTTGAACAGAGTTTGGCTAATATGTATCTTAAGATGTATAAATGTAATACTCTGATACTCAGAATTTCTCAAACTAAGGAATTTGGTACGTGAACCAAATAAATTCGTAAATATGTTTTCCTTTATGCTGGGAAACTTGTATATGTCTGTCATCCTTTATGGTGGGTAAAGCATTTTCACACAAATCTCCTTTGACCCTCACTACAACCATGTAATGAGAGACAGGTATGAACAAGGTTGCAAAACATTAAATAACATTCCCAAGGTCACTGATATTAAATGGCAGGTGGTACTCGTGCTGAAGGCTTCTGACACTGTATCTGGTATTTTATCTACTATACTCTGCTCCGTTTCTTTCTTTGCTTTTTCTTTTAGCTGTATAATCCTTGTAATAATACTGATGATAATGAACATAATAGAGCACTTGCCACATGGCTGACATAATTAAATGATTCACATACACATGTTTAACTGTATCCTACAGTAACCTTATAAAGTTTGTACATGCTATAATCATTTTCCTGATAAGGAATCTGAAACATAGAGGCATAGAGATGTGGGTGATAGTGTTTAGATTCTGGCTCAAGTCCATGTTTTTTTCCCTCTACCCTCCATTCCCCAGGACTGGGAATTAAACCCAGGGGCACTCTACTACTGAGCTACATTCCCAAACCTTCTTTGAAAAAGTATTTTTATTTTGAGACAGAGTCTCACTAAGTTGTCCAGACTGGCCTCACACTTACAATTTTCTTGCCTAGGTCTCCTGAGTAACTGGGATTGCAGTTGTGTGCCACTGAAACTGGCTAAGTCCATGTCCTTTAACCACTTCTCTCTAGGACATCTGTATAGCTTTTCTTACTTTATTCATTCAACAAACATTTTTAAGTACCTTCTATATTAAGGGCTATTCTTTGGAATAAAGTAACAATTTAGTGTGAAATGTTATATGTGGTCATGCATGGCATAATGTTTTGATCAACTAGGGGCTGCATATACAATGATCCCATTAGATTATATTTCCTACTGATATTGTGGCCCTCTTAGTTAATGTTAGTAGAATTTATGATGTTTGCCAAATGACTAAATAGCCTAATGACATGTTTTGCCTAACCTTTCTGCATCATTGAACTGTTAACACATGACTGTACTTCAAAGGGTCCTTCGGTGCAACGCCACATAATTTCTAATCCATTTTGAATTTATATTTTGGTTTTTCCCCTCTTGCAGTGCTAATACTCCTGTCAGCAAGTGACTTGCCATCACACTCTTTACCAGGGAGATGGAAGCCATCTAATGTGAATCTTCCAAAATTTCTTCTTAAACTTCAATTTAGTTTCTGTCATCTCCAATCTTTTGAATACAGAGTATCTTCTACCATTTGAAACTTAAGAGTTAAGTTGGCTACTTAGATTGTGCAGGGCCTGAGGGGAAAAAAAAACTTTGAAATCTAAATAGTAGACTTGAAAGAATCATCAAAGTGACAGGAGTGACAGGAACAGGGAGCTACTTTAGGACATTCGTAATATTTGGGGGCAAAGGGCAGGATAACTAAAAGGAGGGAAGGCCCTGTTAGAGACTATGGCTAGGGACAGATGTGAAAGACATTCCTAAACAAGTTAAGGGCTCAAAAATATCTAGAATTTGAATAAAAATAGGCATGTTCCTGCATCTTTGAAGAAAGTGTGACTGAGATTCTTAAGGTAGGGAAGGAAGCATTATGCTAACCTTTTCTTCAGAAAGTATGTCAGTTCATATCCTCCAAGAAGCAGATGCCAAGATGGGATTAGAGGTTCAAGAAAGTTTTTTTGCTTATTTGATTTTGTTTTGGTTTTTGGAAGCAATACACATGCATATTAGAAAGGAGAAAGAAACAGGAATAGGCAGGGAAGACCTTCAAACCAAGTTTTTGATCTGATCCTATGAAAGGAGAAGGTGATGTGATGTGATGTTGGAAAAGTCAGTGTCAGACAGCAAGGTGGTTCTAAGAAAGTTTTCTCAAGGTCAAAGGGAATTTCTTGAGCTATAGCACCCACTAAAATAACCTGGTGTTTTATAGGAGTGAGCTGATTGTAGTCCTTCCACCATACTCAAGACACTGGCTAAGAACAGCATAGAAGAAGCATGGACTCAGCACAAATGCCGTGGTAGATGCGAAGGAATGATAGCTGAGGCCATCATGTCAGCTGTGCTAACTGAAGATTTGAGCGGTGGTTTTCTGTGGCTACCACAGTGGAGATGGGAAAAGTGACTCTCTTATATATAGATTATATAAGTATGTTTTATATAAGGTAACAGGAATGCAATTTAAATAATTTAAGTAATTCTCCATTACTTTAGTGAGAAAACAGTCAGCCTAAATAAATATGTTAAATGCTATTGACAGAAATGCAGAATTGGCAACATTTTGATGAAAAGAAGGTATAATAATTTCCTCAAAAGCAGCCATGGGAGAATATTTTGCTTGTCAAATTGAACCAAAATTCACTTTGTAATGAATTTTTTTTTCTACCTAATTACGCATTCACATACTGGCACTTTTGGCTTCTTGCAATGGATCAAAAGCTATTTAAAAACTTGCTTGTATAGAACACATTCTTTTTTCAATGACTATTCTTTAATTCTTTTCCCTGTCAAATACTGTAAAGACCCCAAATCCACTGTGATGTTTTTCTGCAAAAAAGTTTTAGCACATGCTGCACCAGGAGTAGCTGTCATAGGCCCATTGATTCCGTCTGACTGAAGATGAAGAATATTGACTGCTTTAAGGCTTGTTGATCATTGTTAAATATCTCAAGTTTACGTTGTCAAATCAACATAAGGAAATGAGCTCTTTGAGGACATTTTTACTATGGCATGTTTATAAGAACTATTTAAATGTCTACTAAGTGCAATTGAATATTATAATAACAAATCTAAGCAGCAATTAATATTTTCCCTTTATTTGTATATAACATGATATTATTAATATTTCTGATGCACTATGCTGTTCTGTGACATGCTATATATTTTGATATAAATTGGTTAGAATACCTGAAGTGCTTTCTTTCCTTTTTATTGGTACTGGGCATTGAATCCAAGGGTGATTTACCACTGAACCACATCCCTAACCCTTTTTATTTTTTATTTAGAGATAGGATCTTGCTGAGTTGCTCAGGGCCTCACTAAGTTGCTGAGCTCATCTTAAACTTATGATCTTCCTGGCTCAGCCTCCCAAGTTGATGAGATTATAGCCATGTGCCACCACATCTGGCATATATTTAATTATTTTATTTTATTTTCCTGCAGTGCTTTCTTATATTATGGATGAAACTCTCACACAGATTGTACCTTGGGAATATAGCTCTAAATCTGATATCTTTTTTCCATAATATGAGACCTTTTGAAATTTTTTAAAATCGAGATATTTTAGTATCCAGAATCTATACATTGATTTTGAAATTTATTTTATAATAAAATATAAGTGACATATATACAGTATTTCAAAAGGTACAAGAAGATGTTAAATATAAGATCCCCCTCCACCTCAATCACACAAATCTCACTCCTGTTGTAACTATTTGAAGCATTTCTGTTCCTATTTATTTTAGTTCATAAATCTAAGGGATATGATACAACATGATTTTTTAAAATTTTGCCACCTTAAAATGACATTATTGATTCCTTTCGATGAAACACTGAATTTAACTCATACTATCCTCTCCTTTCCCCTCCTCTTCAAGCTCTACTAGTAAAAATGTTAATTTCTTTTATTGGTCATTTTTATATGATGTTATAAACATGCAATGTAACCTGCCTCCCTCAAGGACAAGATTACTCAGTCCTGAAGAGGATGAAGGCTCCCTGTGGCTAAGAGAGAGAGTGGAGGTCACTCATGAGAATATTGACCAGCTCACGTAGAATGACTGACTCTGTGGAAGTTAAGCACTTCATGATATCTACACAAGAGCCAATGTGAACAGATCCTCTGGCTTTGTCCCGCTTCATCCTCTCTACTCCCCGTACTGTCATCCCTCAACTCTGTCCTTCCAAGACCATTTCTGAGCCACCACTAAGATCTTCCCCAGTACTGTAGCTCTTAAAAATCTCCTGTTTTCCAAAATCTCAGGGCATTTATAAACCCAATGACCCATGTTAACATTCAGGATGTGTCTTTGCTAATGCTTTTGGTGACTGTGGGCACCAGGAGAATAAGAATCACAAACTCTTCTTGCTTGTGACTTTACACTGTAAACCAAATAGTCCATGCTTGTTTTAGTCAGCTATTTTGGTGCTGTGACTAAAAGACTTGACAAGAACAATTAGAGAAGGTAAAGCTTATTTTTGGGCTCAGAGGTCTTAGATTATAGATGGCTGACTCCATTATTTGGGGCCTGAGGTAAGACAAACATCATGGCGAAAGAGTGTAGCATAGGAAAGTGGCTCAGAACATCCTACCAGGAAGCAGAGAGACTAGACTCCAAAGGCACACTTCCCATGACTCACCTTCTCCATCCTTGACCTACCTGCCCACAGTTACCACCCAGTTACTCCCTGATTAGGCGTTCATAACCCAGTCATTTCGCCTCTAAACTTTCTTGCATTTTTTCATACCTGAGCTTCTGGGAGACGTCAAATATCAAAATCATAACAGGAGTTTTTTGTGGGGGGTTCAGCCTAAATCTATTTTTTGAATAATTTTGTTATAGAACTTTCTTAGTTAAGGAAAATTCACCAAGAAAGAGATCTTATGAATTCATTTATTAAAAACTGTATTAAAATATTTTAAATCACATACATGCTCACTAGAAATAAAACAGTACAAACATTGTATAAAGTAAAAGTCACTAATCTTTTGCTCTGCCTCATTACCCATCTTATAATTTCACCCACCAGATATAGCCAATATGACCTTTTATTTAATTTTCACTTAACCCTTAACATATCCTTTGTGCATTGTCATTATTCTGAATAGAGTTTTAAATGAAAAAAAAATAATTAGGAAAATGTTGTGATATAAAAAAAGAGATCAAAATAGACTCATCTCATTTTCTATAAAATGGTAGTTTTCTACAGTCACAAAGAAATAGGAGATTTAGAAATTGACCTGGAAGCTTATAGATTTTTTTGTTGTCAAATATTTGATCATTCCAGATTACTAAGCCTAGTAACAAATCCTAGGTTACAAAAATTTTGTCTAGTCTGGCTGGATTTGTAAAGAAGTCAGTAGCCTGATGAAGGCCTTGTTGTTTACCTGTCTCTTCTCCAGAAAGCTCTTTATGCATCTGGTTCAGCCCAAACCAGTGCTGAACATCCATTTAAGCAAGTCAGAGCTATAAAGGGTTTGAACATAGAACTCCCTGGAAATTGACAACTTGGTATAAAGGATGGTCCAGATGCTTGTTCTTTTATTTTACAGAGAATGCAGTTGCCAGTAGAAAAAAATATTACATAACCCACAAAATATGCTATGTTGATTATAACAATATATCTGTCCCATTATTTAGTCCAGCAACACTTTGAATAAATAGGTAGATCTATGACTTTTTATTCATCTACCCATCAAATAAGCACTGCGCACAGCAGATAGAGGTAAGCCAAACACAGCACCTACTGTCAAGAAATTCAAAATCTAGTAGAGCAGATAAAACAAACTTATGGATGTAGCTGTAATAGAAGTTACCACAGAACTGTAATAGAAGATCACAAAGGAGAGAAAGCCAAATCAAGCTGAATGTAGGGGAGTCAGGAAACCCACAGGGATGGGAGCAGTAATATTTCAGCTCTGTCAGCCAGATAGGCAAGGTGAGAGATAGTCTAGACAGAGTTCAATATAGGTAGAAACAACATGACAGTGACAGTGCTGTAGTTTATATCTAAAATGTCCCCCAAAGACCTACCTGTTGAAGGCTTGGTCCCCAGCCCTGTGGTGCTGTTTGGAGGTGGTGGAAGCATTAAGAGGTGGAGTAAAATAGAAAAAAGTTAGGCCACTGAGTGCATGCCCTTGAAGGGGACCTTGGAACCCCAGCCACTTCCTCTGTCTCTCCTTGGGCACCACGAAGTGAACAGCTTTGCTCCGCCATACGCTCCTCATGATGTATTTCCTGCCTTGCCAAAGGCCCAAAAGCAACAGAAACAACTGACTGTGGACTGAAACCTCTGTAATCATGAGCCAAAATAAACCTTTACCTTATAAGTTGATTATCTGAGATATTTTGTCAAAGTGATAGAAAGCTTATATAGATCATATCTTGTATCCAGGCTATTTGGGCTAGAATTATGGTATCTTCACACCGTTTTTCACTTTTAAATCAATACTTTTGGCAATATACATGCACAGTGAATGAATATTAGGCTTAGGACAGAGTCAGATGCTGAGTTGAGTGAGGGTGGAGGGGGAAAAGGAGCAACTGTTCTATTTGGACCTACAGGTGAAGAATACTGAAAGAGTTACAGATTCATTCTTTCAATTTCTTGTCCTCATCTGACCTGGAAGTTTCTCAGATATGTGTAAGCAACTGATGGGCCTGTATAATTCATATATCAAATAGCCTTGTAATATTCTGTTTGCCTTATTTTTATATGGTTTTGATGGGATGCACCTTCCTGAGGACACACTTGGTGTGTGATTGATAGCTCTTCAAAAAGAATGTGCTGGTTTAATGGCCTTGGTCAAGTATGAGAGGTGTACCTGATTTCTCTTGCTCTTAATCATTTGGTGTTCTTGCAGTCTGTTCTGGAGTTGTACAGTCTGTTCTTTTGTACTTGTTTCCCTCTGGATGATAAGAGTTACCTGACAGCAGTGGGAATGCCTGAGAGAGGTATTGATGCTTCCAAGTCAGTGTGTTTATGTTTGCTGCTCCAAACTGGCGGGTTTAAGACGGCCTCAAACTGAATTTCTAGATCCCAAAGGGTTTCTGAGGAAGAAACTAAGTGAAATTGTTTCTTAACAAATTGTTCATTTTTCTCTCTTAACCCATAATCTAACAAGGATTTTAGGACTGAAATTTGATTTCAGCAGAAGTATGTACATATAGATGCTTCTTCATAACAACTCTGAAAATGTGGATTATATGTGTGATTTTAATGCATTCGTTGGAAATAATGTTATTTTTCACAAAGTAAAAGCATCCATAATTTTGCTACAAGGAAGAATATTTGCTTCCTCTCACACATTTTATTTAATAATTTTACTTCTTTAAAAGCAAAACAGCACACAATTTGAAAATGAAATTTCCCCAAAGTGTTCAGTTTGCTAATATGTTTTTCATTTTCTTCATTATGCTATAGTGGAATGTTGCCATACTTTGAAATGTGCAATTTATCTCCCAGGAGGCAACAGATGGTATGACTAATCTGTCTTTTGGTACAAGATTTATCGTGAGAGATGGTATCTAGGACTGTGTGAGATGGGAGCCCTGCCCTCAAAGAGCGTTGACTCTTGTGTCCTAATTGCATCATTACAATCTTTATGCAAATTTTATTTCTGAATATGAAAAATCCTGCAAAAATGAAAAGGTTTTTTTTGGTACTTTTAAAAAAAGCTTATTTTATCTTAGTTTATATAAGGAAAATGCTTTATCTAGAAACTGTTTGAGTTATGAGTTGCTCAGCCTTCCATTACTGTAACAAAATACCTGAGATAACCAACTTTAAAAGAGGAAAGATTTACTGTAGCTTAGAGTTTTAGAGGTTTCAGTGCATAGTTGGTTGACCCCATTGATTTTGGGTCTGTGGCGAGGTATTACATCATGGCAAGAACATGGTGAAAGAAGTCTGTTGACCTACCAGCTGGGAACAAAAGAGAAAGAGGAAGAGACCAGGGTCTCAAAATTCCCTTTTGAGAGTTTGCCTCCAATTACCTAAAACCTCCTATTAGGTCCTACATCCTAAATGCTCCACCACCTCCCAATAACACCAAGGGCTAGGGATCAAGCCTTAATACATGGGTTTTGGGGGGACGTTCCAGATCCAAGCCATAGCAAGTTACTTTAATTATGTTGTAATTGTTTTCTTTACCAAATGCCTCATTACTGGAAGACCAGCTGGCCTCTTTGGCAGGACATGGTTTTGTTGGGATTTCTACCCAAGTCTATGACCTTACTGTTACCTTTGAAAGTCTGAAAGTTTGGTTTCATGTAAGAATATTGGCTCATTAACCAAACCCACAAGACACATTTGTAAAAACCAGAGTTCTGTTTTACCAACTTACAATGGAAAATACAACATTAGACAGGTCTGGTTATTCTATCCCTTGAGTCAAATTGATTTCAGAATCAATTTGGGTTATGATAGAAAGTTTGTTGGTTATTAGGAGTAGACTATTCACTATGCCTCCCATTAGGACATGATTCACATGGTGTCCTTGTTCTGAACAATGCTAACGATGTTTTACTCTCTGCACATTTTTAGTCTTCTGCTGACTCCTCTGTTATATTATCCCTTTAAATAGAACAGCTCATGAGTGCTTAACTCACAAATAGAAAATATTTTTTATCTCGAGTGCAAATTCCAGGAGGATAATTATTTTTCTGTAGTGTTGTGATCAATTAGTGATAGCTGCCATAATAAAAGAATGGTGGCTTAGCTGACACATACGTGCTCTTGCTGGTTTAAAGCTCACTTTCAGTAAATGGAATCAAATAAATACTGTGATTATTTATATTTAAGAATAGTGTTCTGTAGTCTTAGAAATTCTTTGAGAACATGCTTTTAAGGCAGGAAAAACATCTTAATTTTCTTATATAATGGTTTAGAAAACATTTGTCTTCAGGAACATACTGAAGTCAGAACTACTAGATAGTTGAGCAGTGACTCTAGCCCAGGGTTTCTGACTTATGGTCGAACTTAGAAACCATAGTAATAGATCTAAGAATTACAAAAACTTGATCATTTTATTTTCCAACCTAATTTGAGATATCACTTTTCACTGGTAGGACTGAGTATTTAACTCTTTAGGTCAGAAAAATAAACACAAGGACTTTTATATAGACCTTTGGTACTTGAATATTGGTACATTAGAATAATTTGGGAAGAGTATAAAAGAACAAAACAAAACAGTGCATAGGCCCAGGCCTCCCTCTGACCAATTATATCAGAATTTCTGAGGTAAGATAACAACCATTATTACTTAAAAAATTTTTGTTCATGTGATTCAAATTTGCAGTCAGGATTAAAATCATTAATAGAATAATTTGAAAATTTGTTGAAATGGTTACCTTGTGACTGTTTAAATGACCATTGTTGATATTTTCAGTTAAGCTCTTGAATAATCAATGTTTTTATCATTCAAAATTAATCCTTCTAAATAAATTCTAAATTAAGATTGGATTACTAGTTTCATTTCATAAGCTTTAGGATAGACATCAAATAGGAAATTGGAAAAATAGCAATGATTAAGTTGATAATGAATAATTATCCAGATAGTATGCAATGATAAGGATAATTGTACAAAATAATATTGTACAATTGTTGGTAAAACGTACAGAAATAGTATTCACTTTTTATTTAGTCAGTTCCAGTTTCTGATGAACAGAAACATGGTAGTAGAGATCTGATTAGCTGCGTCAGAATATCACGCAGGTACTTGTCCAGTTCAGGGCACTGTTTACTGGTAATGTGTACAGTGATACAAACAACTTGTTAATATCATGGGCCAGAAAATGAAAATTGCTGCAATAGTAACTTTGGGTTGTTTGATGCTCATAGAATGTTGTGGTTCCCTCTGCCATTTAAATGTGGCTGAACTTTGTGCTATCTAGGTAGCTAGTTGAAGGGACTGCTGGTCCAAATTCTTAAATAAGGAATAAACTTTAAGTGACTTTAATATTACTTAAATATTATTGATGTTTTGGAAATTCAATGTGCTTCAGAAATAAAGCTACAGTAAGGAGCCCTGCAGGGAGGGGGAGATTCCCATCTCTGCTCTTTCTTTGATTTGCCACTGCTTTGCCCTCTGATAGGCTGTGGTGAAGTTTTAGACCTCTGGTTATCCTTTCTTTCCATTTTCTGTCTCACTGTTCCCTCTAACTTTCTTCTCTAGTTCACACTTTCTTTTAAGAGTATAGGGAGGGAATAATGTGTTTATGTTTTTAAAGGCTTTTCTGTCCCTAGAGTAAGATGGGGGAAAAAGCAGTTGCAATGCTGCCTTGTGCTCAGGAGAAATTCTGAAAACCCCAGCCACCCTTCAAGTGGACCCCTTGAAGGCGAGCAGCTTGAAATAAGATGTAAACATTCCCCAGTTGGATTTATCAATTGCAGATCATTAAAACTAAGTGACTATCTCTTCATGAACTAGAGCCTTCCTACTTCTACTGAAAATAGATATTGTGTATAGCAAAAGAGCCCGCATTGTAGAAGTCCTCCTATAGCACAGAGAATTCAGAATTGCCACTCTAAAAGTTGGCACTATGAAGTATGTCATTGAGGAAAGCTTTTTTTTTTTATGTTAGTCTAGGATTGGCAGGTTATGACAAAACTACATTCATGTTACCTGAATACATCTTTTGTCTAGTTTTACATGCTTTTTGACTTGTCTAGAAAATGACATATTGAGGTTTTCATTAGCTTTAACCAGGTGTGATTTTCTCCTGGAAGATACCCAGGCAGGACTGCTGTTTAAGGCGAATAAACCAGTGAAGCTCAGAAAGGCCACAGCCCTTCTTCAGATGGTAGCAATGAGCTGAAAGACTCATTAATCAACCACAGAGTCACAGGTGTGATGTCTTGCCTACAAACTGCCAACAGACTGTGAAAGTCACATCCGACAGGCTAAATTGTCAAAGTAGGCCCATCCATAACATTTTAACACACCAATATTCCAACTCTTTTGTCCTTAAGATTGTGATTTAGAAATGTTAAATTTTCCCAAAATAGTCTGTGAAATGTTTTTTTTTATTTCAAAAATTTTGAGTCTTGAAAAATAATCAGATTTGGCATTATTCTCTTCTATTATATTTATTAGTGTCTTTATGTCTCAATATTTTTCTTAATGATTTTTTTTCTCCCTTTAATTTAAAAATCTGTTCTCCTGTACTATGTGAAAGGTTGGAGGATGGAGTTTTCCTGTATTAAAGCCTTATCTTTAGGGAAAACCCACTTTCAACATGATTGTTAGCTTGACTTGCACCACTCAGAAGGATTACATTAATAAGAAAACATTTGTAGATATGGTTTAAAAGAAGGACCACATTATAAACTACTTTTTTAATAGAAAGAAATTCCCTAACTTAACTATATGACGTTTTGTGTTTCTCTTTTCTTTTGAACTCTTCAAGGAGTCAAAATTTTGTTCTGTTTTAGTTAAGTTGACAAAAATTTGGTACATCACTAAAACAGTCAAATTAAACCTTAAGTTTGACATGTGGTTTTGTCTACAGTCTCACAACAAAATTACAGTTGCTAAAATTTCAAATGAATAAGTAGTTTATGTCTTAGGGAGGTTTTCAGTGAAATCAAGTAAAATACATGTGAGATCCTTAAACAAATCTGACATTTCCAGATCTCCTACTATAACTCCTGTAGTATTTTTGCTTTTTTCACAAATGAAAGCTAATGTGTGGCATTGAATGGTTTTTATATATTATTCTCATTGTAGTTTCTCATTGTTCATTTAAAAACATTGACTAGTACATTGGTGCTCATCAAGCAAAAGACATAAAATTAAACATGGTAACTTTGGATTGGACAAAGGGAAGGGTGGGAGGGGTTATGGGGGTAGGAAAGATGGTGGAATGAGATGGACATCATTACCCTAGATATATGTATGATTGCACAAATGGTGCATCCCTACACTGTGTATAGCCAAATAATTGAAATGTTGTGCTCTATTTGGTTATGATGAATTAAAATGCATCTTCTGTCATGTACGACTAAGTAGAACAAATAAAAATAATAAAAATTTAAGCATGGTACAATCATAATTGTATTGGTTTGCTAGGACATGGGCCCTTCAAATGCTTATGATGCACATTAAAGATTGAGTAGCATTGGGTGAAAGTGAATTTGAACATTTTTTTCCTAGTTTTTACCTTCCATTTAAATCTCATCAGAGCAAATACCTTTATATGAGTTGTTACATAAAAAAAATTAATGCTATTTAATTTTCTAGACATTTCAAGGATTATCAAATACAATAAATACTAACTTGTTTGAGGTGAAGTTTGATCTAATTATTGGTATAATATTACACCAAAACATCTTTTTTTTAAGTCCTGATACATGAAGCTAGTGTAAGAGAAGACAAAGTATTTGAAAAAGTGTAAGGCACGTCTTTGTTTAAAAAACTTATAAACATCTTCTGTTTAAAAAACTTATAAACATCTTCACACACTGTAAGGCAGTTCGATTCTGAAGCTCTAAAGTTCTCCCATGGCCTCATTTTAGTTTTTAATGTTTTAATATTGAAAAGAACAGGAACATTCTTCAAAATAGTAGAAATTTTCAATGTTTATTTTAAGTTTATTATTTGAATTAAATGTTCTACTTCATAGCCAATTCTGATTACAAAATAAGCTGACTGAGGTAGATTTTTTCTTTCATTTTTTTCCAGTTGCTTCTATATCTATTGGGAATTTAAAAAAATGAATAAATATGTAGACTAAATGGACTCTATTTTTTTTTTTTTGGTACCAGGGATTGAACCCAAGATTGAACCCATTGTTATTCAACCACAGTGCCTCATCCCCAGCTCCCCTCCCCCTGCCTTTTTTGTATGTTATTTAGAGATAGACTCTCACTGAGTTGCTTTGGGCATTGATAAGCTGCTGAGGCTGGCTTTGAACTCATGACCCTCCTGCCTCAGCCTCCAAAGCCACTGGGAATACAGGCATGTACCACCACGCATGGTGCTTAGACTAAATAAATTCTTGAACATCAAAAAGGAGAAATATTATAACTTATACCCTTAAGGGAGTAGTCATACTCTAATTCACAAACCTTATCCTTTTCTGTCTTGACATAATACTTTTAGATTATATATTATATATAATAAATTCTATAAAATACTGTCATTACTATTCTATATTGACCTTACACCAATATTGGAGAACTGCTTTAAAGAACTTTCAAGGAGAGAGCTAGAATAATGAGTTAATTTGTAGCCCATTCCATGTGAAGTAAATAAAATTTAATACATTGGTATTTCCATGATAGTATATATACCCAATATTCTCCTGGGGGTTCTTAGAAGGGAGGCACCAGAATGATGTACTCTCGGGGCCGGGGGGGGGGGACATGCACAGAGAAAACCCTCAACAACTACTTGTGTTGGTTTGGAAATAGTTGGAGGATCAATAACAATATAGGAATGCAACAGAAAGGCAGCAGAAAGAATGAGAATTGTATACTGAAAATTTGCTTAAGTCCTGAAAAATTCTATGTCATCTCTAATTCTTATTTAGCCAAATAAGTTTGATGGACAAAAGTAAGTAATATTTCATGAAAAACTAGAAAATAACTAATAATAAGTGGCAAAAGTAAAAATTCTAATTAAAAGACATGTGTTTGAGAATTTCATTTACATATAATATTTGATTCCCTAATTATTCTCAAAACATTTAGTTCAAGAATCCTTGCAGATGCACCACCACCACTTCACTACTTGTCTGCATGTCAAGGCATAATTTAGCAGTTATTCTCTAGAGATGTTGACAAAGACTTAGAGAAAGAGCTGCCACATCATAATCTCATTTTCAGGTGAATTATATAATACAATTAGTTTTATTTTAATGAAAATATGTATAAAAAGATGTTTTCATTGGAATCATTGAAAAGTATGCCTCGTGAGGCAGGAGGATTGCAAGTTTGAGGTCAGCATCAGCAATTTAGTTGATAAACTAAACAACTCAAAATAAAAAATAAAAAGGGCTGGGGATATATGTCTGTGGTAAAGTGCCTTCAAGTTAAACCCCCAGTACAAAAGAAGAAGAAGAAGAAAAAAGTATACTTTGGAGTAAGTCTAATGGCAATTTACTTTTTATCTATATTGATAGTGGCTAATAATTTTTGATTATGCTTTAATTTAGTGATTTTTACCCCTGAAATAATATGGAAATGTTTTATTTAGCTATCTAATAAGAACTCTGATGACTGCATATTAAAATACATCTAAACTCCTACCAGTGAAGTGTTAACGAAATGTATAGTGATTTCTACTGGGATATTACATGGGTAATTTTAGAATAGATCTGGATAAAACTAGAAGTGTTGGCTTGATATACAGTTAAACCTCTTAAATGGTAATGTAGAACATGAAAGGCTGTTGCATTGTCTTTAGGACACAAAGAGAATCTGTAAAATGATAAGTGGAAGCAATTTTCAAAAACATGTTCTCTTTCATTTTTCTAATAAACAACTCTTTGAAAATATTTGTCTAATGGTGTCTTATCCCTTTATTGTCTTTTTGCATTTTTAAAATATAGTATTTGACATTACTTTAGATCCTTACAGTGAAGTTATAAATTCAGTCTGCTTGTTGTTTAATTTGATCAATTAAAATGAAAGAATGAACTACAGTGTATCTCAGATAACTTAATTTGGAACAATTTTTCCTTGATTTGTACTCTGGAGATGGTATCCATAAAGATAGTTTTCAACTATTCAATGATAACATATTTTAAAATATGAAGAAATTGCTTTTTACAAGGAAGAAATTAAAGTCTAATATATTTAGAGTACTTCATATTTACCTGGTAATATGTTGTACATTTTTTACATAAACTTTTAATTCTTAAAACTGTTGTATAAAAAAACACCATATTTTCTGTTATAAAGATGAGAAAATTGATTCAAAGAAAGCAAGAATTTTCAATGTCACATACCTTGTACATGGCCAAACTAGAATTCAAGTTCAAGGGCAGCAGTTCACCCCAAACCCATGTCCTTTTAAATCTATCAGAATCCAAGTTGTAAAGACAAATGACAAGAATATTTATTTTCTGTGATCTTGTCCATGTAATACATTACCATATTTTTAAAAGTCTTGTTGTGAAGGATAACAGATAATGACACAAAAAATAAATGTGACGCTTTATAAAGTACCATAACCACCACTGATAGCACACGCCCAGGAATGGAACATTGCCTGTATGGAGAAGCTCCTCCACACTCTTCCAATCACTGAACACCAAGCACTACTCTCTCTCTTCTCCTTTAAGATTACCACTGTCTTGCTTCCAATACTGTAGTCTAGAATTTCTTTATGGTGGTAAAATATATATGGCATAAGCTTTACCAATTGACCATTTTGAAATGTACAATTCAGTGGTGTAAAGTACATTCTCATGTTTGTAAAATCGTGACCACCTTCTGTCTCCAGGATGGCACCTTACATACATTAAACACTAAATTCCCATTTCCTTCTTCTCCCATCTCTTAGCAACCACCCTCTTATGTTCTAAAGCTATGAATTTGACTATTCTAGATAGCTCATATAAGTGAAATCATACTATATTTTTCCTTCTGTGATTGGCTCTTTACCTTAGCATAATGTCTTAAAGATACATGCATATTGTAGCATGTGTCAGAAGTCTCTTCCTTTTTAAAGTCAAATAATATTCCATAGTACCTGTGTACCACATTTTGTTTATTCATGTCTCTGTCAATGTACAACTTGGGTTTCTTCTGTCTTTTGGCTATTTTGAATAGTACTGTTATAAACATTGATATAAAAATGCCTAGTCCAATTCCTGTTTCCAACCCTTTGGAGCATATATATGCTCAGGAGTGGAATTGCTAGATCATATTCTTAATTTTTTGAGGAATTGTCATATTGTTTTCCATAGCAACTACACTATTTTACATTCCCATCAGTAATACAAAAAGTTTTCAATTTCACATATCCTTGCCAACAATTGTTATTTCCTTTGAGCTTTGGGCTTTCCTTTGATTTTTGGAAAACTGTATAAACAGAATCATACCTGTTTTCATTACAACATCTTTTTGATCATCCATATAGTTGAATGTATAGACAGTGTACATTTTTTTTTGCTGTATAGTATTCTATTGTGTGATTATACATCTCACTGTTGATGAACATTTGGATTAGTTCTAGTTCTTCGTTATTATAAATATCATTGCTAGAAACATTCATTTATATTCATATTCTCAACTCTGCAATGATCACAGATTTTAAGAATGTTAAGAAATTGTATGGAATATGTGTTTTGTATATGCCTTGAAGTAAAATTGCTGTTCATAGGGTATGCATATGTTCAACTTTAGATTGTGCCAAGCTATTTTCCAAAGTTTACATTTCTGCCAGAAATATAGAGTAATTCTCATTGCATCACATCCCTAATAATAAAAATGTGGTTTAGACCAGTCTGACATTTATGATTACTAATGATTTTTAACATTTTCTTCATACATTTATTAAGCATTTCGGTAGCCTCTTTGATGAGATGCCTGTTAGACCTCCTGCTTAATTTTCTGTTGATTTCTTGGTCTTCATCGATTGCATAAAAAAAGTATAGACAAAAAGATGATTGGATGGATGGATAGATGGATGGATGGATGAAATAAACCCTGTGTTGAAAATGTCTTCTACTATTCCTTGGCTTGCCTTTTCACTTTCTTAATTATGTCCTTCAGGAATTAGAAGTTTTTAATGTGTATGTAATACAGATTTAAAAAGCAATTTTCCTTTCTGGATGTTGGCTCTTTTACCCTTTTAAATAAATCTTTTGTCCAATCTAAATTCATGAAGGCATGTAAACTTTGCTGTCAGTATAATCAAAGAGGGAAGCTGTTGGGAACATAGTTTGAATTTATATTATATCTATATATGAATTTGATAATAACTTATATCTTTATAATATTAAGTCTTCCAAGCCATAAACAGGGCATATCCCTTCATGGGTCTTTAATTTTTTTGTAATGTTCTATTGTTTTCAGTATAGACAGCTTGTCTATCTTGCATTAGAATTTACTTTTAAGTACTTAATATATTTGATGTTATAAAAGGTGTATATTAGTAAGTTTTAATTTTCTCCTTGTTGGTATGTGAAAATAAAACGATTATTGATATTGAGTCTTGCAACTTTGCTAAACTCATGTACTCCAATAATTTTATCTGAAAACTTTTTGACACTTTTCCTATTAAAATTCTGTAGAAAATAATGATATTTTCATTTTCAATTATTAGAGCTTTTTAAAAACAGATTTTTCCTACCTTATTGCCTTAGTTAAAATGCCCAATATAATAATGAGTGACATTTTCATAGTAACCATCCACTCTTGTTCCTAATCTCAAAGGGGAAAGCCTACTTGAGACTCCTCCTAAAATTCGGTAAATAATAAAACATCAAGGTAAACTTTTGGACAAATTGATTTTTACAGTGATATAGTATATGGAGAGGTTACATTTTGTCTACAACTACTCTCAATTCTTGCTTTTTAATTTTTTTTTAGTTGTAGTTGGACACAATACCTTTATTTCATTTATTTATTTTAATGTGGTGCTAAGGATTGAACCCAGCACCTCACACATGGTAGGCAAGTACTCTTCCACTGAGCCACAGCCGCAGATCCTATTTTAGTTTATTTGTTCTTTTAATATATACATGACAACAGAGTGTATTTTGACATATTATATATACACAAAGTATAACTTATTCTAATTAGAATTCCATTCTTGTGGTTATACATGATGCAGAGTTTAACTGGTCATGTATTCATATATGATTATAGAAATGTTATGTCCGATTCCTTCTACTATCTTGGTGGTCTCAAAGTTCTAATGTTAGCCTCTCCACTGACTTTCCTGAAAATGAAGAAAAAAATTAAATTTAATCCTCTGAACTTCGTATGTCTCACCTAATTTTGACACTGATCCCCAAGTTCATATGTATGACATTATTCCTTTATAATAACTGGCTTAAAATGTGGGTGGTATATATTCTATAGTAACTTCACAAATGCTTATTGTTAACTAATTTAACAGGATGATTATTGAAGAAAAAGGCGCACATACTTTTCATTACATTTAATTGCTTAATAATTATACTTACGTTACAGAAAGCAGTCCATTCTGATGCAAATTCTTCAGGTTGTTCTTGATCTGAGATCAGAGAAGTCATTATTTGTAGTACAGTACAGTACAGTTTATTGGTATAATATCTGTGTGAGTATAGTATATATTTGCTGATTATTCAAATGTCCCATTATTCTAGATAGCTAGCACGTTTTCAGTTCCACTGTTTCATCAATGACCACACTCTTCCTTTAGCTAATATCTACAGATCAGCCTTTCATTCTATTCTGAATCCTCATAGGTGTGGCAAATGATCACTGTTGTGATTCAGATTCGCTGAGGTCAGATAGGTATGATGCATGATGAGAGGAAGAATAGTGATAATGATAACACTGGAATAGCCCATCTGTAGAAGCTTTGACTACATGTGCTGTCCTGAGGTAAAGCAGAAAGTGTGCTGGTTTCCTTGAGTATTCACCTTATAAAGTGCAGAATTTTAACAGTCTTTTACATAGAAATTTTAAACAGAATTCTGTTTAAAATCAAAACATGGAACTTCACATATTTAAAAACTCTGTTTACATAGTGTATGAGTAGAAACATTTTTCCTGTAAATTTACCACTTATTTTCAATAATTAAAATATTTTCTATTTTACTATAAGCATACATTGTCATTTTCCATGTGAAATTTTTACTTTTTTAAGTAAGAATCACTAATAGGCTCCCCTCTGCAACAGAAAGAAGCATCTTTGAGAAAAAGAACATCACCCTAGATTTGTGCTTGGCAAGAATGGAAAGTAAATATGTCGATCTATGCAGACAATGTTCTTTCCCCGACTTAATTAATACATCTCAAGCTTCTCCCAGTGCTAGGTTATACAGAGCATTGGTAAATAATTGCCCAATATTGATTTTGCAAACTAAAACTTTTGCTATGTTTTACTTTTTCTCTCACTATAACCTGACTCCATTAAGGGGCTTAACATGTCTATACTTGATACTCCAAGTCAGGCAAGTATAGCTCCATTTGTCTATTAGAGCAGCTAAAGGTTAATAACATGTGTATGTATCATGAGCCTTTTCACATAATGTCAGAGTAATTAATATATTATATTTCATTGCAACAGTACTACATTAGTCTCAGTAACTTAATCATCCAGACTGTTTTGTTGGCTTCCACCATGAACTTAAAATGAAACAAGAGAAGTATACTCTGAACAGTGAAAAATTTAAAATATCTATAGATGTTTATATGAACATTTTTATAGGTGGGCCAAGATTTGTCTTTAATTATTTTGTATAAATAACAGCTAGAATAACTGTAGGCTGAGAATACACTAAATGTTAATTCCAAACATTTTATTTATGATTTTGAAGAAATTCTGCATAGTATTTTTTAGTACACTTGGGCAAACTCATAGTCATTCTTTAAAAATGTATTCTTTAAAGAGTTGCTCTCTTTAAAAATTAACTGAAGTAACATTTGTACTTTCATAGTTCATTGATAAAACAGGTTTTTTTAAGAGCTGCATTTCAATTTTTTAAGATTGTTTTAGTAATTCTAGATATAAAATTGACCTGCTTTTTAAAGAATTGGATAAGTGTTGTTCTTCTACCAGATTGCACTACCATGCTAAATGAGATTTAATACATTTCCTTAATATTTTTAAAGTTTACGTTTATGCACAAAAAATTGTGGGCCAAACCAATTAAGCTGATGTATAATTTTAACTCCATAGGAAAAATGCAATTATGAATTCCATGGAACTCTCACATTATTTCCCCAGTACCATAGTAGGACATCAAGTTTGTTGGTGACAGAGAGGAAATACATTGAATAAATGTGAGAGGAAACACTTAGAATAAAAAAGTATTGTTGTTATATGAAATAAGACATAAGATATTCACTACAATTCATATTTGAGGCCTTAAAAATAACTACAATTCCATTCCAAGTCCATTAGAAAAAGCTGCTCTTTTTTCTATTTAATTTTTAACTGACCAATAATAATTGTGTACATTCGGGTGTACAATGTGATTTTTTTTTTTGGCAAGAAGACATTATAGAAAGATTCAGTTAATTAACATATCCATCACCTTACCAATTTGTCATTTTTTGTGTGTTTGGTGAGAATGTTAAACATGTATCCTTGCAATTTTGAAATATATATATTACTATTAACTATGGTCAACGTACAATACAAATAGATGACTAAAACTTATTCCAATTGTCTAACTGGAAATTTGTACCCTTTTTACAACATCTTTCCTCACCCTATTTCCTGTTTTCCCCATACCCTGCCCCATTTTCTGGTAACCACCGTTCTACTCTCAATTTCCATGAGATCAACTTTTTAGAGTTCACATATGTGTGTGATCATGCTGTATTGTCTTTCTGTGCCTGGCTTATTTCACTTAGCATAAAGTCCTCTGTTTCCATTCATGATGCTGTCACAAATGACAGAATTTCCTCCTCTTTAAAGATTATATAGTATTGCATGTGTATGTGTATACACACACTATGTTTTTTAATCCATTTATTCACTGATTCAGTATTGTGAATCGTGTTGAAATAAACATAATTTTGCAAAAAAATATATTTAACATACCGATTTCAATTCCTTTGGTTTGTATACCCAGAAGTGGGATTGCTAGATCACATGGTAGTTCTATTTTTATTTTTCTGAGGAACCTCCATACTATTTCCATAATGGGTTCACTGATTTACATTCCCATAAACAATATAGAGGGATTCCCTTTTCTCTACGTCCTCACCAACACTTGTTATCATTCCTCATTTTGATAATAACTGTTCTATCATGCCCAAGGTGATATCTCATTATGGTTTTTATTTACCTTTTCCAATATGGACGTTGAGCATTTTTTTTTATGTACCAGTTGGTAATTCACATTCTGTTCTTTCAAGAAATGTCTGTTCAAATCATTTGCCCATTTTAAAATTGGTAAATGGATGGAACAGGAGACTATCATGCTAAGTGAAATAAGCCAGTCATCTTAAGTCAAAGGTCAGATATTTTCTCTGATATGCAGAAGCCAATCCAAAATAAGGCTGAGAGGATTAAAAAAACAGAAGAAAGATTAGTGGAGTAGACAGAGGAATGAAGGGAAGGGAAGAGGGTAGGATAGGGAAAAAACAGTGGAATGAATCTGACCTAACTTTCCTGTGTATTTATTTTCTTGCTGTTGAGTTGTTTGAGCTCTTTATATATTTTGGAAATAAGCCCCTTATTAGATGTATGACTTAGAAATACAATAAAGCTGCTTTCAATCAGCTACTAAAATCTTATTAAATTATAACTTAAAGATAAAAAAATCTACCTCCAATTTTGGCAGCTAACTATACTAAATCTCATCTAGAGAAAATATTTGCAGGAATTAAGGTGCTTTGGCTATAAGAGATAGCAGTTAAGATGCACAGTCATTTTTAGTGATCAGTATATTACCCTCTAGTTAATTTAATAGATATTTGTTATATTTTCACGTATTTCCTATCTTAAAGAAAAATACCTTTTTACAAAAGAATTATTAAAATTTAACTTGTCTTATACCACCCTGTAAAATAAATTGCCCATGGATGTAAATATGTCACACTTGTTTCTAACTCAGCAGCTTACCACTATTTGCAGGGGAAAGCTAAAAAACTCTAATAAATATCTGTTAAATAATATGGTTTTATATCTTTATATATGAGGCAACATGTGGCAATTTAGTGGCATTTATTTAATCATCTGTAAAAATGAATAGGTCATTATAGTCTTATTTGTTATTACAATAAAGAAAAGATATTTTCTAACTTATGTTTTTTCAGTATGTAATAAACCTATTCAATTTTTATGTGTGTATATATATAGCTGTATCTATTTATATAGATGGATTCACACATATGTACTTAACTTGATTTACTTGCCAAGTAAATCAAGAGGAGACACAAGAACCTACATTTTACCTTATGATTTAAGGTAAAATCAAAATAAAATAAAACAAAATAAAAATAAAACAAATTTGATATAAAATAGGACTTTTCACATAATTAATAATTGTATAACTATGCTCACTAAAAGAGATGTATTTAGGAAAAACCCAAAATGTTGCAGCATACTAGCTGCATTGGCTCTCCTTCATTGGCCCCCAACTTTGTGAAGAGAATCATCATCCATCTGGTTGAATAAACCAGGAACCTGATGTTAGACTGAGACCTTCTTTTATCCATGTTCCTGATTTTCAATCCATCATATATCCATTTAGTTTTGTCTCTTAAACCATCTACTTTTGTTTTCATTTTTACCATCTTTGTCTAATTAACCTTCATCTTCCATGGGGATTATTTCAAAACTCCTAACTGTCCTCTGTTCATCTACATACTCCTCTCCCATCTAGTCTTTGCAAGAATATATCTGATTGCATTACCCTCTTGCTTTAGAAGTCTGTGAAAACACTTAGAATAAAATCTGCATCCTAAATCCGGACTACAGGCTCCTGATTAGCTGCCTTGCCTGTAGCTTGTCTCATCTCTTTCCTTTCTCACTCCATTTATGCCATTTATACCCAAGCCTAGCATGGCCTTTTTTATATATCATAAAATTGAGTTCCTTATATGTACAATCTCATACTTTTTTTAAACTTAGAGTGTTTACTACCTCAAAACATTCCCTTGTTCCAATTGGCAATTAATCCTTTATCTTACCCTCAGCCTTGAGGAACAACTGATATGCTTTCTTTCTTTAAAAATTTGCTTTTTCTAGACATTTCATATCAATGGAATTGTACAATCTCTATCCTGTGCTTTGCAATAATGTTTTTGAGGTACACATATCAGTATAAATAGTGTGTTGTTCTTGCTGAATCTTTAAAACTTATCTATAGTTACTTATGCACAGGCCTGACATATGATATGTCTTGGAGAAGTTCTACGCGTGCTTGAAAAGAATGTGTATTCCATTGTCATTAGGTGCCTCATTCTATAAACAAAAATTAGTCCAAGTTAATAGTGTTGTTCAGGTATTCTGTGTATATGTTGATTTTTCTGTCTAGCTCTACCAATTATTGAGAATCAATTATCCAAGGGATACTGTACCATTGAGCCATATCCCCCCGCTCTTTTTATTTTTTATTTTGAGACAGAGTCTCACTAAATTATTTAAGCTCTTGCTAAATTGCTGAGATTGACCTCACCTTGCAATTCTCCTGCCTCCTGAGTCACTGGGATTACAGGTGTGTACCACTGAGCCCAGCTAGATCCTGTTTTTAAGTGCAAATACATTTATAATTGTTATTTCTTCATGAGGAATGACTGCTTCATCATCATGAAATGTTAGTCTTTGTCTCTAGCAGTATCTCTTTCCTTAAAATTCATTTTGTCTCACAATTACATAGCCATTGTAGCCTCCTGTAGTTTCTATTAATGGAATATCTTTTTCCATCTTTCAACTCTCAGTCCATGTGTGTCTCTGAAACTAAAGTGTATAGTTGGTAGAGCTATTGTTGTTTGGCCAGTCTGATACTATGCTCCTTTCATCTGGAGTATTTATTCAACTCACATTTATTATAATTACTTTTAGGTTGGATTTACATCTGCTGCTTTAATAGTTTCTATATATCTCATGTCTTTTTTGTTCCTTTGTTATTCTATTATCATATTCTGTTACATTACATTTCTTAGTGTAACATTAAACATAGCCCCTCAATGGAATTTTTACTATTTTTAGTTATATTCTTATGTTTACTTCACATGGTAAAATGTACATTTTGTAAAATGTCAGATTAATACTTGCCTAATTTTGATAATATATAGAACTTTGTTTCAGAATTACTCCATTCACCTTCACCACTTTTGTGCTGCTATCATTATATGTATCTTATCTTTATGTACAACCCCAAGAATAGGATTCTAATTAGAATAAGCTATACTCCATGTATTATTATATGCCAAGATACATTCTTTTTTAAGAATTTAACCTTTATTTTTTATTTATTTGTTTTTTTATGTGGTGCTGAGAATCGAACCCAGTGTCTCACACAGGCTTGGCAAGCACTCTACCTACCACTGAGCTACAACCCCAGCCCCACCAAGATACATTCTACTGTCATATATATCTAAAAAGAACAAATAAAAAATCTTTATGTGTTTTAAACCCAGTGATGTAATTTTAGTTATTTTATCATACAATCTTAGGTCTTTTAAGCAATTTGAGGGAAAAAAAGAGTTAAAATATATTTATTCAGCCTTTTATATGTCTTCATATATTTACCTTTTCTGGTGTTCTTTATTTCTTTCTCTTGACTAGATACTCTCTAGTATCATTTCCTTTTCCTGAAGGACTTTTAAAAATATTTCTTCTATGGCAAATGTTGGCAACCAGTTCTCTTTGTTGAGATGGAAATGTTTTTACTTTGCATTAATTTTGAAGGATACTTTTGCTGCACATAGAATTATTGGTTGATAATTTTCTTCTTTTGGCACTTTGAATATGTCATATTACCTCCTTCTGGCCTCTGTTATTTTTGATGCAAAGTCAAGCATAATCATATTATTGTTTCCCTGAATATGAAGAGTCAATTTTTTCTTTTTTCTTTCAAAATTTTGTCTTTCACTTTCAACAGTTTGTGATGTGTCTAGGTGCTGATATTACAGTGAAACAATGTTTGTTTCAACAAATTTGGGAACTGTTTGGATTTGAACTGTATCTCCTGACAGTTTTGTGGGCCTTCCCCTGCCCTCTCTCTTTCTCCCTCTCTCTCTACATCTTTGCTTTTCCGGAGATTCCCAATCCATTTTTACTCAACTCTTTTTTCCTTGGCTCTTCAGACTAGTTAATTTTTATTGAATTATATATAAATCAATAGATTCATTTCTTCTGCTGTCACAAATCTGTTCTTTAGCCCCTCTTGTAAATTTTTCATTTCAGTTATATTTTTTAACTCCAGAATTTCTGTTTTTCTGTTGTTTTAGTTTTACAGTTTCTATCTTCTTATTAATTCTCTATTTGTTAAATCATTCTACACAGAAACACACACACCACATACATTGGTACTGGGGAATTGAACCCAGAGGCACTTAACCACTGAGCCACATCTCCAGCCCATTTAATTTTTTATTTTGAGATAAGGTCTTGCTAAGTTGCTTAGGGCTTTCCTAAGTTGCTAAGGCTGGCCTTGAACTTGTGATCTCCTGTCTCAGCCTCCTTAGTCTCTGGTTTTATAGATGTGTGCCAGTGTGCCCAGCTTGTCAACATACTTTCTTTAAATTATTTAAACATAATTGCCCTTAGTTCTTTGAACTAGTTATTTTAATGATGTGAAGTCTTTGTCTGCTAGGTTCACATCTGGTTCCATTCAAAAACAATTTCTAATGACTACTTCTTTTCTAATTGTGAGTCACATTTTTTCTGTTTCTTTGTATATTTGCATTTTTAATGGAAAACACAGCACTTTAGAAAATATGTTATAGAACTCTTGATTTTTCTCTCTGGGGACTATTTTTTTGCTGTTTTTAATTTTTATATTTTGGTGGTACTGGGATCAAACCTAGGGCCTGTGCATGCAAGGCAAGCATTCTACCAACTGACCTATACCCCCAGCCCCAGTTTTTTTTTTTTTTAATTTGTTTATTTAATAATTTTCTTGGAGTAGATCTGTGAAATGTCTCCTCCAGTGTATGGGTACTGATACTTTTTGTTTATATTCTTAAGCTGGCTTATTAGGGATCATCCCTGGCAAAATATTCATTTTATGTGTGAAAGAAAAACATCCTCACACAAAAGAATAAGGGGATTCGAAAAACACATAAGCACACACTTACACAAAACAGGCTAGACAGACTTGTGTGACACACTCAGTACTGTAATATAATCACTCAGTGTTTTTAGATACACGTCCTCAGAGTTTTGAAGGGAAATGCAATTTTCTAGGCATTCTATAATCTTTGTTCCACAACAGCTTATATTGTATAAATAAACATAATAGAAAGACCATCTCTGTTGTTAGGGGATTAGTAGATATGCCACTGGTATAATTTTCCTGAGAAATTGGTTAGATATGTATGCTAGTGAATTAAAAGATGAACTAAAAATTAAAGAATGGAAATGTCATAGTATTAAAGACAGGTAGCAAGCATGAAAACTCACAAATATACAAACTAAATAACCTCAGAAATCATGGTACTGGAATGAAATGTAAAAATAGCAAACTCTTTTGGAAAAAGAATTATGTATTTAAAAGCTGCATTGAAAAGCCCAGATTAAAATAATTCTGGTATGTGGGGTCAGGAATAATGAAAGTATGTTAAATTCCCCATCCTGCACAAGAAGATGATAAACTATTATTGTTTTTATGCAAATAATTAAAAAATAAAGGTTTGAATTTGATATTTTTAACAGCAATCATTAGTAAAATTGAAGATTTATTTTGATTGCTTACTGCAGAAGATACATAAAATATCTTTATAAAGGATCCCAGAATTTAATTTAATTGGGTTTCCCCATTGAAAAAATAGAGAATGGCTTTTGAGGGCTTGGAAAGTATGTAACACTTCTAAAGCCATTTTAAAGTACACATTTTAAAGAATTGTATTAGCCAAAGCAAGCACATTTGTGGGGCACAATTCATCTCATTGTCTGTCCCAGAAGACAAGAAATAAGGAAGGAAAGAAAGAATACAAAGGAAAAGAAAGAAAAGAGAGAGGAACAAGGCTGCCCCAACCAGAACTAACCTTTAAAATTCATGGATGTGATATTTACAAGAGATACATCTAAATAAAGTAAGTGAAAAAAAGTTTTTTGAAAAAAAAAATTAATGAATAGATCAGCAAGCTAATAAGAAGAGAGAGAACCAAGTTGAGGAACTTGACAAATGATTCTAAGTTCATATGAAAGAGTAAATAAACAATAGCTATTTTTTATTTTAGAAAGATGAGTAATGATGGGATAATTGAACAACCAGATATTAAAAAATAATATATATGCATATGTATGTATATAAATTTATATAAATATTGTGCACACATGTGTGTGTGTGTTTATTTTTTGCACCAGGGATTGAACTCAGGGGCTCTTAATCATTACTCCATCTCCAGCCCCACTTCCTTTTTTTCAATGTTTTGACACAGGATTTCACTAAATTGCTTAGGACCTCAATAAATTGCTGAGGCTGGCTTTGAACTTGCCATTATCCTACCTCAGCCTCCTGAGCTGCTGGGATTACAGGTGTGTGTCACCACACCTGGGTAGAATATAAATATAGAACAGAGATGAGAATTGCTTAAATGGAATAGGACAAATTCTTGTTTTATTTGGCTCAATAACTGTATAAATCCCTGAGATTTTGAAGTTGTTTATTACAGTATAATAATTTTGGTGTATCATGATACATCATCTATTTTCCTTGAGATAGGATTTCAATTTCAAACAAGTACATGCCAAAATGTAAGCAAGTTTTCTCTTTATAGCTTCACCATGAAATTTCATCTAATAGTGAGTTTCCATTAGCATGACTCAAAAAACTAGACTTTAAAAAGTAAGTTGTGAAGTTTTTATTTTTCACTTTACTCCTTTGTTTCTAGGAACAATAGGAAATATGTTCACTAGAAGGTGACCAGTTTTTATCCATATTTTGGATTTTCCTGATGAATGGTGGGATATGTTTTACAAAGGCAGATGTGTCATCTGCAAACAGATGCTTTCATTCTTCCTTTATAATATTTACATCTTTTATTTCTTTACCTTCTACCAGCTAAGACTTCCAATAATTTGTTGAAAGGAAGCAATGATGAAGGTGTCTTTTATTATTCCTAATATTAGGGAGCTATTCAGTCTTTCATCATCAAGTACATTGTTAACAATACTCTTTTGGAGGGGGGAGGAGGTTAATGCCCTTTGTTAGGTAAAGAAAGTTCACTCTTTCTGTTTTTCTTCAGCCTTTTTCTTTTTTAAATTAATGTATATTTAATTTATCAAGTTCTTTCCCAGTTTCTACTAATAGGCTCTTGTGGCTTTTCTTTTTTAGATTGCTAATACAGTGAGTTATATTGAATTTCAAATGCTAACCCACATTTGTATTCTTGGGATAAGCTCCAGTTAGTCATATATTATTCTTGTTATGTATCACTTGACTCATTTGTTAGAATGTTGGGGAGGATTTTTCTGTTGGTATTCATGAAAGATACCTGTCTCTAGTTTTCTTGGAATGTCTTTGTCTGGTTTTAGTATTCAAATAAAACAGGCTCCACAAAATGAGTTGAAGTGTTTCCTTGTCTTTATATCTCTAGAGGAGATTGTATAGAATTGGTTAATTTCCACTTCAAATGTTTGATACAATTCACCAGTAAAACTCTCTGGGCATAAAGTTTTCTGTCTGACAGATTTCTAGCTATGAATCAATTTTTTTCTAAGAATTACAAATGTATTCCTGTTATTTGTTTCTTCTTGAATGAGTCATTTCAAGGGATTTGTTCGTTTCATTTAAATGGTTAATTGATGTATAGAAAGTTCTTTACAGTATTCTCTTATTATCCCTTTAATAATTGCATGGTCTATAGTGATATCTATTTTCATTTATAACAATGGTAATTTGTGTCTTTGTTCCCATCCCCCACTTTCCCCCCTCTTTCATCCTCCCTTCCCTTTCCCTCCTGCTGAGGGGGAGGAGTCAATAGAGGTTTATCAATTTTATTGACCTTTTCAAAAAACAAACTTTTTATTTCATTGATTTTCTCTATTTTTTTCTCTTTTCAACTTTATTTATTTATGCTCTTATTTTTATTATTTCCTTCATTTTTCTGTGCTTTCTACTAATTGCTGATGGTTTGAGGCCTTTTATGTTTTTAACGTCAAGCACTTAATGCTATAAATTTCTCTTTAAACTCTATTTTACCTGCAACTTGAAATTTTTGAAATGTTCAACTTTCATTTTTATTGAACTAAAAATATTTTAATTGTCTTCTTGGGGTATTTTTTTAAAATTTTTGAGTATCTAGCAATTTTCCAAATATTCCTGTTACTAATTTCTACTTCATTCTGTTTTGGCAAGAGAACATATTTTTGCATGATTTCAGCTTTTTTAAAATATTAAGTTTTGGTTTGAAGTCCAAAGAATGGTGTCTTGGTGAATGTTATGTGTTCATTGGAAATGAATGTTTTCTGCTTTTTTTTTTTTTTTTTGGTACCAGAGATTAAACCCAGGGGTGTTTTACCACTGAGCCACATACCCAGCTCTTTTTTATATTTTATTTAGAGACAGAGTCTCACTTAGTTGCTTAGGGCCTCCTAAATTGCTGAGCCTGGCTTTGAACTCAGGATCCCCCTGCCTCAGCCTCCTGAGCCACTGGGTTTGTAGGTGTGTGCCACCACACCCACCCCTGTTATCTGCTTTTGTTGGGTGGCTTCTTCTATAAAGGTGAGTTAGGTCATGTTGGTTGATGTTCTTCATCTTTTCTATGTACTTGCTGATTTTGTGACTTTTCTGTCTTTTCTCCTTTTAATTCTACCACATTTTGCTTTGTGTTTTTTAGACCTCATTTTTTTTCCCCTTGGTTGGGATTGTGTTTCTTCTTGATGAATTGACACTTTTATCATTACATAATATCCTGCTTTTAGCTCCTTCCTCATCCACAAAGCTTATCACTTCAGTCTCTGCTTCATTATTGCACTACTTTGTCTCTAATCTCCTCTATCTCTCTTTAAAAAATCTTTATGATTACAATAGGCCCACCCAGATAATCCAGGATAATCTCCTCTTCTGTGAATGCATAGCTTAATTTTATCTGTAAAGTCATTTCTTCCATGCAAAGTAATATCTACAGGTCCTGAAAGGTAGGATATGGCCATCTTAGGGAATATTGTTCATCCCACCACAACTTTAAGGTTATTAATTCTTTTGTCTTGTGATTTTGTTTTACTTTAGAGCCATTCCTATGCATTTTTTATTTCAAAGAATTTTTTTTTTCTGTTGGGAATTTTGATCTTCCCAATTATTTAACAAGTACTTTTTATTTCATGTGCTTTTATTTCTTGGTGACTGTGAACATCTTCCTGTATTTTTGTTTTTTTCTCCACCCAGCCCTACCCTGTGGCCAGCTATAATCTCCCCTCTACATTGCCAAAGTAGCAACTGAATGATAAAATGAGCACCTATGATATGAGGAGAAAATCTGACCTTGCCAATAGAGAACTCAGGAGAAGGGATCCCTATTGTACAAGAATGTTGAGTCACTTTCTGCTCTCTCCTTTGTTTCTTACTGTTCACCCTAAGGGTCGGGGTTTGGAATGCAGAGCAGCTTGATAGTCAATGAAAGTGGCTTAAACTCTGAGAGAACTCAACTTTTGTAATCAGAGGACCAGGAAAGCTTCCCCTGGAAGCCAGAGGGTAGGGGCTCCCTAAATCTGTGTATGAATCAACAGATTTTCCCCTCAGGTCTAGGTGCTCCTGCTGCCACCACTGTGGTAATGCAAATGGAAGATGAGAGCCCGCTATGGAGCAGAGCTTGGCAAAGGAGAAGAAAAACAAGGAAACATTCACACTCTGTGGCTCACAGGGGCTCCCACCCCCACACACCCCTACTCCTGCTCCTTTGGCCAAAAGAATGGGCTTCTTGATGAATTTTTTCTGACTGTACCTGCTTCAGCATTCCTGATTTAACCTACTGTGGGATCAAAAACAAGGAGAGGAAAAAAATAACCCTGTAATCTAAGAAACTCACTGCCACTAGATTGATCTTTATTTAAGCTTTTACTTCCCTCCCTAATCTGCTGTTTTTACTTTTTATAGTCCTAGAGTAGTTTTTGTTGTTGATGATGTTCATATCGTTGTTTTTGTTTAGTGTTCTTAGTTGTTTCAGTGTGAGAAGAAATCAGCCATAGTGAACATAAACAAACCTTTGTCCACACAGTACATTTTAAAATACTGTGGCACTGTCAACAAAATCTTGTATTAGTTGCCAGTATAAAGATAAAATTGATTGAGCTTCATTTAGTTAATTCTAACTTTTAAAATAAACTGATTATGGGCAGGCACAGAGGTGAAAACCTGTAATCCCAGCAGCTCAGGAGGCTGAAGCAGGATCATGAGTTCAAAGCGAACCTCAGCAAAAGCAAGACACTAAGCTACTTAGTGAGACCCTGTCTCTCAGTAAAATATAAAATAGGACTATAGATGTGGCTTAGTGGCTGAGTGCCCCTGAGTTCAATCCCTGGTACCCAAAACAAAAAACTGATCATAATGTGCCCATTTCTTCAATGTCATTCAAAATTCATTAATCCAACAAATACTTATTGTATGCCTAATATATATCAGAAATTATTTGAGGCCTCAGATCTATAACAGGGAATATTGCTATATTCACAGTATAGAAAGTTATTATTTAAAATCGTACTAAAAGTCTTTATTACATTAACAGAGTGAAACCCAACTTGATATTCTACTGAGATTGATTTAATCATATTTTACTCAGTTCCTCAAAATTCTTTGCTTTCTCTTGCTGCTGGCCCTCTCCCTTTAAACTGCCTTTTCCTTGGTGCTTTCTTGTTCTGCACAAATCTTTGCCACTCCTTTGAATAGCTAATTTTCATTCATTCTTTTGGTTTTGACCTAAGCATCACTGTCTGTGAGAAACCTTCACTTACTCTAGCTTAGTTAACTCTGGACCAAACTGCAAGTCAGGATTTGCTGGACTGTCTGCATAGCAGAGGTAAGGCCTGGTAACTGAGAAGTCAAGAACTTTTAAAGAATTGAGAAGAGGCCAGAGTGGCAGGAATAAAATGTGAGTAGTGAAGAGCAGTTCTCTGTGTGGTCACAAATTTCAAACTGCTTTAAGGTTTTGGAAACCTAAATGAAGGATGTTTTAGTAGATGAACATGGATGGTATAACCAACATAATAAGATTAGTATTTCATTACTGATAATCATATTGAAGATGTATAGAATACTTTCAGCTTTTAAGAAATATCTTACTTAAGTGAAGTCATACATGTAGTGTAAAAATCAGAAGTAACAAATACAGAAAAAATGAAAGATAAGACCCCCTCTCATGATTGCTAGCCATTCAGCTTCCCCCTATAACTAGTTATTTTCTGCTGTTAGTTCTTGTAATGATTACCCTGCATTACTATATAACTTTGAAGAACACAGTTATTTATGTTTCTTTGATCTTATCTATTTACTTCACCAATAAGGAATGATAAAATTACCATCTTTGTCTTCCTCCCACTTTCATTTCTAACCTCCCCCTTTATCACCACCTAATTTTGATTAAATATAATATTTATCTTGGCTCTTTTATTAAAATAAGGAAATTAATGAAATCAATCAGATCAAACTTTTTTCCTCATTTCATGTCTAAAATTTTTTTAGTTATTTTAGCAACTAATTTATTTTAGTAAAATAACTAAAATTGTACTGCTTTTTAACATTTATATTGTGTTCCTTAACCATAATTTAGTTATTTTAATCTTAGTTCTATAATTAATAAATGGATTCAATTATTATTGTCATTCTTTTATCATAGTTTCTCTATCTCATAGCAAACGTTCAGTTTCAAGGAGGTTATTCAAGATGAGATCATAGTAATTGTCATCCTGAATATTGTAGATTTAAAGATTTTTATCTGTTGCCTTTAAATTTAATGGCAATGTGAGTATGTACATGGGTATTGGGTAGTGCTTTGATTCCCAAAAGACATTGTAGCCATAGCTCTCTTGTTTCTGTTGATATCTCTACAACAGTTTATTTTTCCTCTCTTAGAAACCTGATATTTTTACCTGAAAAGTCAAAAAATTATTTTGTCATCTTTGAAGACAAGTTATCTCGCCTGTATGATTTTCTTGGCTTATATCATTCTGTATCAGTTTTGCCTTTTCAATCTATATATTCAAGTCTTATATTATTTCTGGAAAGTTTTCTTAAAATATATCTTGGGATATTTCCCCCATTACATTTGTTTGGTTCTTTTCTTTAGGAACACCAATTATGCTTATGTTGGATCTCCTTCAATGTCTTTCATACCTAACATTCTTTTATCTTTAGTAGTTTGTTCACTTCTATTTTGTTTTCTCAATTTTCTTAATCCTTCCAGGTCTGTTCTCCTTTTTTGATGCTTCCACCTTGACCTTCAGAAAAAAAAAATAACTTTAGTGTATACTTATATAGTGTAGCAGATTTTCCACTACTTTGTGTTGTATCTTGAGGGAAAGATAAATTTTAATAATATTTGATAGACACTGAAAGCTGCATATTTCTCATAACAACCTACAGACCTGTTTCTAAAAAACCCCCCCAAAATTAGATTTTCTTTTGAGTGAAAACTATATTTCTTTATATCTAAATGTATAGTCATACATAAAACATATTTTTAGATTAGTACCTATGCCCACATTTTTGACCTATAACCATATCACCTATGACCATACCTATGACCATATGACCTATGGTCATATTTTTCTAATTTTTGATGTAATATTTATTTTATTGTGCAAAGTGCATTTGGGATAAATAAATGGGAATTTACTAAATGGCTTTACTTTGTATAGTATATCTTATAATGCATACTTTATTATTTATCAGCAACCTATTATATTCTAAAATACTACCGCATAATGTAGTGATAATGGATTATTTAACTTTATTATTCTTGTTATTTCTTTTTCAAAATAATACACACTGGAATTTCTTATACTATTTTTATAATTACCAAGATTCTATTAAACAATGACAAGATGATGCAATGTCAATCTCTATTCACTTTTTTATTCTGTATGATCTTATATTATTTAAGTGGATAAAATAGAATATTTTTAAATGTGTATATTAATTTCAAATTTTAGTCTCTTAATACTATCACAGGAATTTGTTACCTGTGTATATTAAAAAGTTCTCAGGCGTCTTCCATTAGCTTTATATTGGAAGACGCCTGAGAATTTTATAATATATACCAACTTTACAATTGCAAATAAATTGGAACTTATTGCTTCATGGTTTAGTTTTATGTTATTTATATATGAGAATAAATTGATTCAATTGTGATACATAAAGTATCTTTGAATGCAACTTGATTATGTATGCCTAATAAATCCAGCAAATTTTTTACTGTGTCATTAGAGGTGAATCTACTATTTCAGTGACTGCCTATACATTATGGATTTCTTGAAAAAAGTCAGATATGAGATATATATTAAACCTTATTACAAAAGTCAAATCTGGAAAACATGAGTTTTTCCTGTAGAAAATCTCTTGAAAGTATTTGCTTATATCCAAAATAATAGGTTTTTAGGCAAATATTTGAAAAGATGGTTGAAAATAGGAAATCAGCACTATACATTTGTATTTGATCTTATTGCTGTCAAGCGTGGTACTTCACCAAGACTCAGAATTAATGAAAAATCAACTGTGTAGCACATGTAATTCTCTTTCTACTGAGCAAAGAATTAGCAAAGTCATGATTTTTCAATGTGGACAACAAATATGCCTACAGAGAGGGTGATGAAAAGATGGAAAATGAGTTTTTATTCCCTTTGCTCAAAGTGAATTGCCTGTAGAACAAGAGTAAAACTCCAAAGGACAGGTTTTTTCTTCTGTATAGAAATATAAATAAAGGCAGGAGCATGTAGAACAAGTTTCAGTATAGCTGGATTAATAATTTAAGAAGCAACTGAAGAGTGCATAGAGACATGCTCCCTGTGATTCAGCCACTTCTCGCCCCTTATTAACATTTACTAGCATCAACTTATATAAAAAAAAAGAAACAGAGCTCTTAGATCATTAAAGCAATCTCAAGGAATGTAATATTCCTTAAATGTGAAAACTATAGGTACCCTCAAACACCAGTGTTCAGCTTCTGCATGGAGCACTTAGCATATTTCTTTTTTCTCTATGGTTTTAAATGTGTGGGAACATGTGATCAGGGTCCTTTTTATATTCAAAATGGGTCAGCTTCTGTCTAGAAAGTGTCTTATTGTCATGATGTCACCACATCTCAAGATTTGTGACCTTTTGCACCATATGGATTCATGGTAGTCCACATCTTAGTTTACAGGCCAGAGTGCTTTTGTGCCCCCGCTAGGGGGTATCAAAGGCTTTTGGACTGGAATTTCAAGTACTGATAGATTTGGAAAAACAAAAAAGTAATTTTTATATATCCTAAGGACCGCCAGATGTCGCAAAGGCATCATTGATGAAGCAAGTTTTATCCAAAATGTGGCACTTATATAAGGAATACTAGTATTGTGTTTGAGAGTGCAGAGGCCATAACAGGTCAGTGGAATGTCCTTCAAACATCTGATTTTTACATTCAAGAATGGGCCAAGATGAAAAGATAACCACATATCTGACATTGACGTTACTACCATTTAGACAACCGATTCAATTGCCTTAGTCAGTGGGATCAATCAGGCCTTTATTACTCTGAAAAACCACAGAAACGACATAGGTTTTCTTCTTCTTTAAAAATGATGATTTGGAGCTACACCCTTCTACTATACTTTAACTATAATGTTAAATACTTCACAGAAGCACATGAAAACTTTCGTAACTCTCCCTACCCCCTAAGCGTAAAGCATTTTATGAGATGTACAAAATTATAATAATGAAAGAAATGGTGCTGAGTGAATTTCTGCTGAGCCAAACTGTATGCATAAATTGGCAGTTTAACAAGTAAAACTTGGAAGCAAGCATTTGATGATTGATTTTATATTGAGACAGAACAAGCATGATAGTGAGTAAAGTGATTTTCCTTATTGAGAGAAAATATAGTGTTTTTCAACATGTCTCTAGTATGAATGGAAGCCTTGTCAAAAAAATGGAGCAACACATAATATCTTTAAAAAGGTGAATTAACATAAGTATATCACTTATTTTATGGATCAAATTTTATACTTGTCAGTTTTATTCATAATGCCATAAAGTTTATATCATAAATGTAGTATTATTACCTTTGTTATATTCTCAAAACACTCTGATATTAACTGCTCTGTAAGTAGATTATAAAATATGTTCATATATTCAATGCAGTAATAAAAACTAAGGCCAAAATATGTATTCATGTGTGTAGATATTAGGCAACTCCTCGGTAATTTTAAGTACTTGAAATACATTATTCAACAAGTAACCTGCTGTATATTTGTGTGTAATGGGCTCTGCTTGAGAATACAAGAACTGTCAAGATAAAAATAAGAAACATGTATCATTCTAATTTAATTATAATTCATTGAAAAATCCCTCTATTGTATATATTCCAGGGGGATGTATAAACTTTCTTATAAAAATTATAGTATACTAAAGTTAATTGAGATTTGCTGTTAGAATTTCTGTATGTAGATTTCTATTGTTTAAAGAATATGTGCATACAAACATATATCAACATATATGTACCCATGCTGAATATTTGATTTATATGTATCCTTTGTACACCTATTTTTATTGTCACATTCATGGGAAGATTTAAATGATGTATATGAATTTATTTATAGAGTTCCTTTCAAGTTTGTAAATGTACATTTATTTCCAATTGTGTTTTCTAGCTATAATTTGCAATTCTACTTAGCTATGGATATATTATTCCCATTTGGAATCAAATGTATAACAACATAAGGAGGATATACTCAGGCTGTTTTTCTGGATTTAATTAGTAGGCAACCTATGAATCCGTGGTTCCTATTACATTTGAGTGTGTATCATGGGTCCGTGTTCTATGTGAAAGATTATCTGTATTTTATTCTAAGACTTTATGTATATTTAACCTTTAATTTGACTAGCAGGTTGTATGATTTACATAAAAAATAGATCAGCTTTGAATTCACTGAATGTTATTGGTATAACATAATCAATCATCTCTAAATGTTAATGGTGTTAAAGAGCAATGAGAGCATATGTCTTATATTTGTAATCCTGTGAATTTATGAAATTATTTGGGATGTCTAAGTGCATTAGATCATGGCATTTCTCTATAGTTAGGGATTGGAATGTTTTGAATGGTAGACAGCATTCTAATAAATTTGGAGAATCATTCAAACATAAGTACTTTTATTTTTTAACCATGAATTACCTAATAGGTACCTTGACAACTAGAACATTCTTATGAAGAAGGGGTATGTAGACTATACAATACCAGCACTTAAAATACTGTGACTTTACCTCATTCTTTTTTCACTATCTTTTAATAAAATATGACTTTCATTGGTGTTATCCTAATTACATCATGCTTACAATTCCTCAATGAAATAAAAAGTCAATATATGAATGACAGTAGTAAAGGAAAAAAATAGGATTTCAAATGGTAAAAAGCCTGCTCTGGTAACAAAGACCGAATCAATCCCTGTGTTGTGTAGCAGCTTGATCATATCTTTAAAACTGATAGTAACAAAGAATATTTATTTGTTGCCATGCTATTGTAGGATTTATTTTTAAACTCAAATCCCAATTATCAAGAAAATTGCATCCTCTTTATCTCACAGAAGGGCATACTGAATCATAGCATATTTGGTTATTGGAACTATAATATTGTTACCTTGCTTGAAACACATGGTCTCTCTTGATATACAAGAAAAAACTGAATCCATTTCAATAAATTAATAGGGATGAGAATCCCAATCCATCCTTCTTTTCAGAGGTTCGCATACATTGTAATGAAATGCATTAGGAGTTTTCTTCACTTGAAATCCAAATGAGACCCATTTTGGCTCACACCCTTGACAGTCTCTTTTATAAGCGTTGCTGTCTCCTGTTCTTGTGTGGGCCTAGTAAAATGCTTCCTTTGTGAGATGCACAGAGACAATATAATGCCACGAAAGACGAAGGTGTCAAAACACAAAGTTAGAGGCAATCTAATCAATGCCTCCTGATTTAGCCTTTGAAGGCTCTCTTCATTAAAACTCTTTAATGGTGAGGCTTATCTTGAGGTAGAGCTGTTACTTAATATTTTTCAGTGTCATTCTTTGGACAGTCATTTGTACCTTTTAAATGTATTTTCAGTATTCATTGTTTAGTAAATTGGATGTCTTGTTAGCCTGGTGGTGGTATGAATGACTTGCATCAAAATGATTGAAGGTAATAGTCTATAAATTCTTGGTAGATTTTTTCCCTATCTCCTAATTCCCATCTTTCCCTCCAACAAAATATCTGAATTTATTTTCTTTCTAAATATCAGGTGTAGGGTGTCATTAGATGCTTTCCAAAAACAGACATTTAGATGTCTAAGAATCTAATTGGAAATCTGAAAATAATTCATAGTAATTAAAATTTGCTTAAAAGGAGAGTTTTCTTTTTTGCTACTCCCATGTTTTTCCTGAATATATTTTTCAAATTAATTTACTTTTTGTCTGAAGCTTTTGGGAAAAGCAATGTAAATCTCACTAAAGATATGGGTAAAATCCTAAATGCCTCCTCTCTCCTGAGTTTTTGTTTCTCAGTGAATAGATTAGAAATGCTGAGAGACTGGAGACATAGAACACCTAACCCATTCCAGATAGGCTTCTGAACTTAGAAATTGTGTCCCTCTAAGATACCTTTAAAAGGATTTTATTTTCTTTGGTGTGAATGGAAATACAGAAAATGTTTTGAATCCAGTTCACTAGTCCTATCCCCCAGTAATTTATTCATATTTAATATTTAATAAATAAAAAAATTTTCATATTTTTCTTTTGTAAATGGACAAGAAGGCATCATGATTTGAAAAATAATATATAGAAGTATATTTTGGTAACAATTTATATGTGTGTATCTATATTTAGGCTCATATTTTACACACACAATGCATGTTGGAAAGCCATATACATGGAACAATAAATGGGTTTCAGTTTAGTTTGTTTGTTTATTCATGGACTATGTAATTCTTCCTGCAGATTTCACAAACACATATGCTTGTGGAGTCATACAATCACACAAACCATTTTAAAAACCTGAAAAATCAGGAGTTTTATTTCTTTTAATATGCCCAACTTTAAAAGAAAAATATCCACAAGAAGCCCTTACTACCTTTTCCACCTTGATCCATGATTATCAGTAAAAATAAATAATTTACAAAACAAGGAAGTTAGAAAAGAATAAACATCACAGAATTTATGCACAGGGTATCCTGAAATGGATAAGAATTCAAGCAACTTTGACCTGGTTTTGAAATGACTACCATGGTGACTACAGCTGCTCTAGCTTAGTAATTATTTGTGATAGGTTGTTTTTGAGTCCCACATGTATAGAAGCTCCAGGCCCAGCTACCTCATTTGCTGGCACACAAACAGATTCTTCCAGGTGCTGAAAATTAAATTTTAATATATTATTTAAATATTAAGAGAATTACAGTTTCAGTAATTTTACTGCTACAGCTGGAGTATAAAGCATGCCTGTAGAATGCAGGGAATTGGACAATATAACATATAGAAATTTATAGTGATTTTTTCAAAATTATTAGCCTATATGTTTAATAGATGATGTCTATATTTTATAGTTGCATTATATATATGTCACCTTGATTCAGTGTCTAGTTGTTTGGGTATCTTCTACATTATTGCAAACTATTATCCATTGGACTTTTTAGGTTATCTACCTAAAGTAAGAATGTATCAATTACACAGAAGTTTAAGATATTCAAGTCTATGAATAACAAATCAGAGCCTAATGTGGTTTACTACATGGGTATTGTTCTGTGCTGAAAAGGGTTTTCACATCTAAAAATGTCCTGGTTTCTGCTTCCCAGTGAGAAGAAAATCAGGAAAAATCTTAACAAAATTTAAGTCCTGGAGACATTAAGGCAGGATTCATCACTGATATGCCTCTTGAAATTTTTGTGTCACTTTGACCCTTTCAAATTATGTAAGACCCATTTAAGTAATATCTGTGTGGTAAGATATCTGTAGTAGGAAATAAGTTTAATAATATAATTATAATCATTTATAACAATTTCCCATGATAAAATCTTGCTTTGTAAGGATTCTTGGAATCTTGCATGTGGTATAACTCCATGAAAGTAAAGTTTACATGCTCTGGAGCCAAATTGCTTAGGGTCAAATATTATCTTTACCACCTTCTAGCAGTGTGACCTTGGACAGCCAACCTTTTTAATGTCTCAGTTTTACAATCTGTAAAATGGAACTATGTGATAAGGATGTTTCAAGGATTAGATGAATTTATCAAATAAAGGACTTCAAACAGCACCTGCCACAAAGCAAGCATTCTATAGATATCAGGTTTTTTATTAGTACTCTTCATATATTATTTAAAAATATTTGTTAATAGCCATTAACTTTTATTATGTGGTATAAGTAAAGAAAATATGAACTTTTGCAACTCTTGAATGACTTTACCATTTATTCAGAAATACTTGTGTTAGATAGCCAGTTGTCTTGGGCATTTAAACCATCAACCATGAATAAACTCCTTACCATTGGAATTTATTTCTTTCAATCATAGTAGTAGGCCATTTATAGTTTGGTTCATAACTCCAGATAGAGTGTGAAAAACTATGACACAAACTGTCAAATAGTAAAATATTTAACAAAATCTCACTAGGAAGAGTTACATAATTACTTCTTAAATCACAGAACACATTTTTGAAATATAAGAGTAAAGAATTTGTCAAAGTCTTTTCATTTTTTCCTCCCCTAGAATATAATTCTAGGAAGTACTTACTTTGAAGTATTAACTGCTTTTGAAAAATCCAATTGGTTTTGAAAAATCACCGTAAGGAAAATAATAATGCAAATTACACTCTGAAAGACAGGTTAAATTCTATGTAAAGTATCATTTTCTTTTGTAAAACATGATTTTTATGTGTCAATGCAAGTAACTGATACTTTTCCATAGTAAAACATGAAAGGTTTGGGAGTGTCAATGTGAGTAATTAAAATATCCATACTGAGTACCTACTATTGCAGCCTGGGTATATACACAGCAAGTTGGATGAACTTTTTACCTTCATAAAGTTGGCATTCTCAAAAGAGAACAGACAATAAACACAAATCAACATGATGTCAGGTGGCATAAGGCCATAGAGTAAAGCAAAGCACAGGAGTGTATGGGGTAGGTAACAAGGGAAGGCATGCATCCATAAGAAAGGGATATTTGTGTGATAGGAGGGAGCAAGCTATGAAAATTTCTGGGATCAGAACATCAGGCTGATCCCAGAATGGTGTCTGTTATTTTGTTCAAAAACAGAAACAAACTTTACCTAATCCAGAAAGAACAATACCATTGTGCTTATACCTAAATGAGTGAGGTGCGACAGAAAGAAAAGGAAGGCAGCAGAGGCAAGATCACAGAGCAAGACCTATTTTGTGGGATAGCAAGTCCTTAGAGTGTGGTAAGTGTGAAGGGATGCCACTGGACATATATACCTTTAATACAGTGTTCTGTATCTATGATAATAGATTCTAGGGGTGGAGAAGAGTGGAAATAGGAAAGTTAGGAGCCTACTGTAGTCCTAACTGGCATTAGGTTGATGGTGGTGGTAAGAAGTGGTTGGACTTTGGCAACTATTTTGAGGACACTGAGATGAATAATATGAAGAATTGAACCTGAAGGGTTGCTAATGGATTGAGTGTGAGGTATGAGACAAAAAATATCAGGGGTGTTTCCCAGCCTCTTGTTAAGAGCAACTCTGTGAATTTGGGTATGATTTATTGATATAACCTAGAAGACAATTGAGTTTGGCGAGTGGGGGAGGGAAATCAAGAATTCTCGTTTGAAGTTACTATGTTTGATGTGGCTTAAAAGCACCATCAGGAGGATGAGTTGGATATAGTAATATGGGACTCAGAGGAGTCATTAGGATTGGAATGAGTATGACAGTAATCCGTGTACAGATGGTATTTATGAGTCATGATGGAACTGATTAGCATCATCTTGGGTTAAGACTTGAGGCCTAGGAACCCTAACATCTAGTTAAGGAGGAAGACCCTACTGGGGGACTGAGAAAAAGAGGCCAGGGGAGTAGAAGGAAAACCACGAGAATGTGCCACTAAGTGAAGCTCTTAGAGAGGAAGAGAGCAACCAAATTCCTCTATCCATCTCCCTGAAGCTTTCTCACTTTCCTCACTTAGATCAGAAACAGTCAAAGCCAGCCATAGCTTCAGCTATCAACACTTGGACTTATTTCCTTTTCTTTTCCTCTCATCAGTATCATTCCTGGTAACAACTTATCTATAAAAATGTACCTACCTTGTCCCTGATTTCTCATGATGCTTCCCTTTTGCCCTGGACTGATCCAGGACTAGCTTTGCAGGAACATGCTTAGGAAGAAGGCATTCTTCTTAGGCCTCTCCTCTTTTTTCCACTCACCATGCTTCCATGGCACCAACACTCCAGAGCCCGTCCTAATTCCTCAACCTCTTCCCATTTCCCAGAAGTCTCACATGTTTACTTCTTACTTAACACTATTTTGGCTAATAATCAGTGACCCTCTCTTACGCACCTTCATTCTTTATTTCTTTTGAGCCTGGGTTTTCCTCTAACAGAGAAGAAATTTGCACCTGCTGTCAGCTCTTTCAGAGCTGAGACCATTGTGGTACCCTTTCCAATTCTCCAGTCATTGGCGGAAGGGCACGAGGTCACTAATCTGTCTTTAGCAAGGCAAGATGTGCATTTTCTATAGAACATTCTTTTCCATGCATAGTTACTAATCTCTGTAGTAAACTATGAGTCAAATGGATTTCCCCCGGAGATAGCCCAGATCTTCTACATCATATTGCTGTTGTTTTTGTGATGAAATTTATCCCAAGTTCTTAATAAGTGATTTACTAATAAACTTTGAAAAAATTTAATCTATTTAAAATTGAGAAACTGCCTTATTTATATCCATCCTTCCTAACTTTCTATCATAAATAGATAGATACATAGAATTATAAATGTTTATATGTAATCTAGAATAGACTAATTACCAGATAAGTCTATATTTAAATTATCTGAAAATGCAAACTAGGAATTTTATATCAAAATAAAGTCTTCCATTAGTTTCTTAGTTTTCATTATAATTTACTGAGTCATAGAACATTTGATATTTGCCTTTGACTAATTCTGTCATTTCTTTTACTTTCTTAATCAATGATTCAAAAGCATATTCTATTGCATTGGCATGTAGTAATTAGGCATTTGTTTTTTTAAGTTAAATATTTTATTAAAAAAGAAATTTTTATGAAGCAGCAATGCCTTTTAAAATCTATTGTTTCATATTTTAACATACTGAGATGAACACTGAGATGAATAATATAAAAAATTATAAGACTAGTTAGCATTATAAGACTTGTTAGCCATGATTGATAAATGTAAATTTGAACCTTTTATAGACAAATATAACTTATATAGCAAAATCAATATGCTTGATTGTGATTTTTAAAATATAGAGAATATGGGTTCAAGTATACTCTACATATGTTTTAAAGCACATTCATATTATCTCATTTCTACTGCTAAATAACCCTAGGAAGAGGGCTGATATTTTGATCCCTCTTTTATTGATTAAGACATTATGGCTCAAGGAGGTCACTTAAGGCCTGGGTGCTAGTGAGAATTGCCTGACCCTGTCATTGACACCAAATCTAGGTCTCTTTCCACTTCCTAATGTTTCCTTATATTTTCTGTGGTAATTGTCTTCAAGTTATATCCCTGGAGTTGTGGAATGCTGCATGGGCTTCGGTAACAATGTGTGTTTAGCTTTCATTTTGGCTTGCTGGACTCCATGGAGCGCCAAAGTCAATGAGCCACTCTGTACTTGGAATAGATCTGTGCAGCACTGAGCAAGAAAAGAAACTGGCATTACCATGCTTTGTGTTTCCAAAATATTTTAAATACTTAAAATCAGGGCTTTCTTTTTCCAACTGAACATGGCAACATGGTACATCCATGAGCAGAGTGTACCGTCACTTCTGGATAATCAGTTATGTGAGCGAAGTGGCTCAGGCCTTGGAAGATGGGCAGAATTGGGGGGTTGACTTCAGACACACAGTTTTCACAGTATGGTAAGGAACCACATGAATTCACTTCCTCCACACTGCAGATGTAGGTGACTGAGAGATGAAACAACGTTCTTTCTCATGTCATGCTAATACAGGCTTAGGGAAAAAAACAAAACAAAACATTTTTGCTCTCTTCCTTTTTTGTCATACCTCTCATCATCAAAGGTCATGAAGTGGAGGGTAAATGAAATTAGGTACTTTAAACAATGACTTAGAATAGAAAGAGGTCTGAAGGAATGTTTAATTGTTGGCTTTAAGATGATTTTTCTAAATATATATCTAAAACACATACCTTTGCCCCCATAGCTAATACTTTCATCATATGTTTTGGCTTTTGTGCCACACATATCTTTAAAAAAGCAAGTAAAGAAATCTTTAAAATTGTTTTTAGTAACTCTGAAAGAATGCAAAGAAAACACTGCTTCAACTCAGAGGAACAAGAAAAGCCTTATGAGGAAGGTGTAGTGTGCCTTTAATCAGAGTGACCAACTCGGTGATTCTCAGGACACCAGATGAGTGAGGTGTCTGCCCATGTGCTTGTCTTCAGAGGGAGCCTCAAGAGGCCACTACCATGAGTGAACTCTGAATAGGATTTGGATTTACTGTCTTCACTGTGGATTTTTTTTTTTTTAATGAAATAGGTTGGAAATAAAGGGGAGAAATGTTCCTTTACCAATAGAAGCTGAGATGTTCTTGGCTGGTCCCCTGCAGTGTTTCATATAAGTTTGTTGGGTTTTGTTGATTTTTGTTTTATTTTGCTCTTTGTATTTTAGAAGATATTATTACACTTTGATTTTTGAGAAAAGAAGTAATGTTTCATGTGGTTTAATAGCATAACCTAGATTAAAGCTTGTAAGACTTATATCTTACTTATATCATCCTAGCGAAACTATTATAAATACTATAAACGTATTAACAAAACTATAGAAATTCATAATTGCTAGTGTCTAAGCTTTAGTTTTTTACTCTCTTTTGTCTTTAACACAGACTTTTTTATATATGTAATATAAAACCATGATTAATTAGCATGGAAAGGCTTGTTTTATAGATACAGCCACTGGATTTAATTGAACCACTCTTTTCATTAATTTGTATACTGATATTCAAAGAATTAGAATCAGTTTCCTTTAGACAAACCCAAAATACACAGATTTGCTTGATTTTATATTGACTTTCACTCAAATTAAAGAAATCAGCACCATTGTTAGTTAATATCAAAAAGTTAAGTGCTGAATTTTTACATATAACACAGTAGTAACGGATACAAAAGAACTAAACAATGCTAAAAATAAAGTTTAAGGAATAGAAAAATTGGTTCGTTTGTAATAACCACCATTATAAAGTGATTACACATTATGCCAGATCCTTGTCTATCCAACTGTACAGTGATTTTCATTGTTCTCTAAGCCTCACATGGTAAGATTGGGGGAAATAATAATTAATACAACTGGAATTGTGGAGTTATGCATAAATTGTTTTAAAATAAAATTATAATTTATATCATAGATTAAAGTATTTATTTCCATTTTTTCTTTGTATTTCAAGTGACGTAGTAACAACCTAAAAATCCCCACCATTATAATATGATAGTGGTCTATAAAACTTATGTTCACCATCCATCCCTTTTTTTCATGCTCAGTAATTAAATATGGCTATGGGCATTTTTTATCCACTGAGATTTACCAACTGCTATAGCATTCAACATTTATAGAAGGATTTATACACCTGCTTTTTTAAAATGAAAAATCCAAATATCACAGCAGCTTAAAGTGTTTTTTTTGTTTTAAAAATAAGTTTACCCCTAGGCCTTTGGTTTTCAGCAGATAGAAAGCACTATCATTAGCCTACCATCCGTTTTAATTTGAAATCCTAAGAACAAAAGTCATTAATAAGTCCTTTGTCATGGATTTTAAAAAAGAAGACGCCTTTTTAGTATTTGTATGTCATCATGCCAGGCCTAGAAAATTAGGCTAATTTATTATTTAAAACACTGGTGGGATTCCTAATTGCATTCATCATTAGATATGACACGTTTAGAACTGAGAACCATATCCAGTGAGAATTTTCCAGTTTGAATTTTGAAATAAAAATATTTTTCAAGAGATCCCTAGCTATTGCCTGTTACCATGGCAACAGTCCTATTTGTCTGAGAGCTCTGTCCGCTGCCAATGAGAGAGAGAGCAACGTCAACTAAACATACGAATACATCAAAGACAAATTCATATGCTCAATCTGATCAGCTCAATTAATGTAAGAACAGAAGCTGAAGGGGGTTAAAAGAGGGCACCCATTCAGGAGAGATGAAGCCCCTTTTAGCAGAATATACATGCCGGCCTTTTGGGGGAGGAATTTAGCACACTGTCAAAAACATTATCAGAAAAAGAAAGTAGTAGGCCTCCTACACCTAACAGATATGAAGCTGTCAGACAAAGAATAGCACTATTCATTAAATGACACTTATTTTCTCCCACTTTACAAGAATACAGCGAACAAAACAAGCAGGGGAGCAGCTGAGAAAGACACTTTTTTCTTTTGCTAGTGATGACAGACATGCAGCAATTATGGTGATAACTAAGGAATACTAAACAAGAAGCCAGCCTCCATTCTGTTTATCACCTTAAATTTTATGTTACTAAATTTGCATGCAACTCCTGTTTTGTTTTATTATTTATGTCTGAGAGAAATTAGATGCCTTTGTTTTTAACATTGTGCCTTGAGTTTGGTGTAGCATACCTCTAAACTCTATGAATTCTCGCACTTTTCTTGTTAAATGGCCATATCAAGTTGAAATGCTTTTGAAGTAAGACATTGCCAAAGCACAACAAAACTGCTGTTATCCATATGAGGTATATGCGGGACTCAGGAGGCTGGTTCATTGGTGTAAAGGGAGATATTATATATTGCTTCTGCAAATTTTTTTGAAGAGAGAGAGGCAAAAGTTGTATTAATTGCCGCCTTTGTTTCATTTTACATGGTGAAATGTCTTACAGTGTATGTCTATCTGTATTTAACAGATCCATTTTTTTTTTCCTTCACAAAAGTTGTAGGTGATAGGTAGTAGAAAAACCGACTTGTAGGGTTTTTAACAGGTACAAGCAAGTAGGAGTTCCCCCGAGATTGCTGCCTTTTAAGAATCTTATGCTTAAACCATGATGATCTGATTTAAGGCCCATTATCAATAGTCTGCTACTTATATCTGCATGATCGTGGGCTGATTGATACTGACTTTGTAGCCATGTGCTCCATAATGCGCTGTCAGGAAATGCTGACAGATGCAATGAAAGAACAATAAACGTGGGGCAGCCGTAATGTAAAGGTCCAGCTAGACTGTATGAAAACTGATAGCTAGGATATTGGCTCCTATGTTACCATATACACCAGTCCCTTTGAGAGTTTAGCTGGTGAGTGAATTAAAATGGTCTCTTGATACCTAGAAGGGGGAGAAAAAAATCTTCATTTAAGGAACTTGCCGACTTTGCCAAAACATTGCTTTATAAGAACAGAGCCAAGATTAAGGAGTGGGGGGGCTCTCATACTAAAAAATCTGGGCATGTTTGACACATCTGAGAAAGTATTTCTAAAAAAACCAATATACAAAAGAGCATTGTATTCACTTTTTATGATACTTAATCCATTTGTATAAAATTACAAAGGAGATATTTTATTAGAATTCTTTCTTTAAATGTATGGCACTTGATACTATTTTTTAAAAATTCTTGATCTTTGTCTTGGTGTATGAATATAGCTGGCATTTTGCCAGCATAGGATTTTAACTAATGACTAAGATGAGAAGTCAATGTATTCATATTAAGCCATACAAGTTACTCTCTTCTCCCTAGCCTTAAAATGTAGTTCTGAAAGAATTAGATTGGGCTATAATCTAATACTTTATCATGACTTTTCTTGCTTACATATTATTTTATAGAAACCTGTGTTATTAAGCACTACTCGATAATTCTTAGTATTTAAAGATATAATCATCATTCCAGGATTGATGTCTCAAATAAAGTAGTACCCTAATATGTTTTAACAAATCTTTTGTTCCAAAAGTAAAATCATCATTTATTGTAATACCTTTGAAAAGAAACGCAAAATCTGATATTTGACCTTGATTTTTTTTTCCTCCTTTGGTTAGAAAAAGGTAGAACGAATGGGTACTTACGTATTTTCAGTTTTGAGCCTTTGAGGTTTCTACGCATACGGGTGTGAATTAAGGTCAAAGCTGCCTTAATAATTTTGATTCTTGTCCTTCAGGAAAAAAATTAAAGGGTATCTTCTTTATTTACAAAGTTATCTAAAATGTTTTGGGGGAACCTGGAGAATCTAATTTGATTTATGAGAAGATTGTGAAAATAATTTGCTCAGTTGAATTTAATTTTTCCTCCTGACCTTTTTATGGTATTAGTTTGGCACATTTAAAACTTCATTTAAAAACAGATTTTTATAATGAAAGAAATTATAGTGAGATTTGAATGATGTTATCTTCTGAGAGTACTCAAAGAATATTCTAAGCAGATCATTGACAAAATATGCCTACAACTGCAATTGTGTAAATTCAAGAAAATGACTTTTATACCATATTATTGACATAATATATTGAGTCATCATTACTGTCTGATATGCAAAGGCCTGGTTTGGAAGTCTTCTGTGGATCCTCTTTAGCACACAAAATATTGACACAATAGACAATAATGGCTCCTTTGGAGCCATTAGGGCCCATCATGTCAGGGCCTGTTCAGGCATCTCTTAGCAGGTAGCTCACAGACTCTTGACATGATAGATCATAACAAGTCCGAAGGAATAATTATCATTTCTTGGATTATACCATACTTGGGAATTTCATAATCTACAATTTATTAAAATTAGAATATATTATCACCAAAGTGAATTTTAAGCAATTCATTAATTATATTCTATTAGCAATAAACATTTTATGCACACATACATACACACACCATGTATATTATAAACTGAACAAATAAGCCACATCACATGCAGTTATTTATACTTTTCCCTTAACTTAAGGGAACTTAAGAAGCCCACACTGATTGTTATGAATATTCATAAAAAGCAATTCATTCTCAGCCTTATACCTTTTATGCCAAGAGTCAGCCTGGAGCAAATTTTTAACATCCACGGCATAGACCTTTGAAAGTAGATGTGCCAAACGGGGAGAGTGACACTGACTCTGACAGGCAGGAGCTCTGGTGGGCACCCATCTAATTAGATCTTTTGTGTGGTCTGGTTAGCTAAGGCAGCACTGGAGGTTTTTACTAACGAAATCTTTTGAAAGGAAACCTCATTCCCCTCAAAGTTTCAGTTGTTTACCAAGTGAAGAAATAAAAATAAAATCTGCAAAGAAAAATTTCCTGGTAGTTTGAGATGATTTGTGTTATCTGGAGTCTAAGAGATGAGGTGAGTGATGTTGGATTGGCTTGTAAGGAAAGCATCATGCTTTTTCTTTTCGTGTGAATAGTTTTTATTGTGCTGAGATTAGAGACAAATAGAAATTATATTATACAATGTGGCAAGCCATTAGCTTTTCATAAAATGAAATTTTATCTACCAAGAACAGCTTTTGAAGTTGGAGACTTTCGAAAAAGCTTTTTAGGTTCAATTTTGGGTGGTGTTAGTTTGTTATTTGGTGTGTCAGTATCTGTGTATAGAAATTATGTCAGGTAGTTTTACTATTTGCACGGCAGCATGAGACATTTAAGAGTGTCCTTTTTAAATTTCATCTCAAAAACTATAAATTCAACTTATTCTTCAAAGCTTTAATGTGTATAAATGCTAAACAGATCACATATAAGAAAAATAATTTTTTAACTTTTATTAGTCACAAGTCTTTTCCTGTGCTCTTTTGTGTTTTTAGGTTCCAAGCAATGCCATAAGCTTCAACAACAACAACAAAACTAAAAACAAAGCAAAGTAATTTCTTTGAACTTACTAACTCATTTTGACATAGAAAATTCCCTTTCCACTTGTCGTTAGCATCTTTGAGAATTGGAGTAGGCCAACGCGGTTTCTGTGACTGCAAAATTGCAATGGCATAAACCTCTTGCACACTGGAGGTCACCCTTGCTATTTACAAATTCTCTACAATTTTACAAAACAAAAGTAGACCCTGCATATTTTCAATATACACTAGTGTTTTCATGATATTTTGGTATAAATACATGGAAGTTATATGTCTTCCATGTATAGTTAGTCATATTAAGTGCAATTAAGGAACCCATTATGAAAATCTTATGGTTGTCTGATTTTTCTGATGAAATAAGCAAATGACAAGAAGCTTTTCCAAACGAACCTTTCATTATATATTACATATAATGGATTTTGAAAATCCTTCCAAATTGTTATAACAGAATTCTAGAGTAGACTTCATATGCATTGCTCATTCAATAATTTGTCAGATATAATTTTGCCACACCATTCCTGGGGATAACTTTACCCTAGTTAATCCTTATGGCTTGTTGTAGATAAAATTGCTTCCATAGTAATTTTATTTTCACATAACTTGTTATAGCATGCTAAACAGTTGGCTATGTTCTACCATTTTTTTCTTCCACATTACTTTTATATTTTTATGTTCATTCAAAATAAAATATAATAATATGATTTTAATAAGAATAAAACTATTATTTTTAAAATATACTGATTAACAAGGTCATATAGAAACAAAATTATTAACTCATTAATAAGAAGCCCATTTTTTATAAGTATCTCAATGACAAAACATAAAATTGAAATACTTAACCTACATCTTGAAGCCATTCAAAATATGAGCCAAAATAGACTGAGGAGAAGTATCTGATTCCATTTCAGCAAGAAGATCATGCTGGAAATGTGAGGGTTCATCACAGGGAGCTGTAACAAGCAGTGCCAAGTTTCAGGTGTACCTCATCACCAACAGGGAAGGAGAATAAAAAGAAACACAGAGGAACAAATGTGCTTTTATCTATTTTTCTGAAAGATAAAATAGGATTACCATAAATTTTTCCTGAGGTATATTAACTGAGCATACACAGCCAATTTTCCTTTTCATAATTATTTTATAGCACTTTCAATCTTTCCCTGGAAATTTCTTATATCCAGTTTTATAAATGTTTACTTAGCCTAATATGTCAGTTATTTAGCGTAAGGGTTAGAGGTCAGAAGTGAGTTAAAATGTGGGAAAATGGCTTTAACAGACTCATATGAGGTAACAAGATCAAGGGAGCAGAAGACACACTATATCACTCTCCGTAAGCAGAAGCCTAAAGGTATACAGGGATATTTGTCCACTAACAGAGCAACTCAACCCCTTTCTGCTATTCATACGATGTGAGGTTCAACACTGAGTGTTTCTATGAAGCCTTTCCTAAACTCTCACACACCCATGAACTTCTCTCTTTCCCAAACAGTTTAGCACTGAGTATTCCATTCATTTTGGATTTCACGCGTGCATTTTTTAAGTTTTTAACAAGAAACTTGTGTTTTTTTTTTGTTTTCATCAACTGTTGAATTTGTGCGTCCAATTGCAGCATGTACTCTCTTTTACTCTGTAATCCTCACTGCTCTGAGCTGAGCACTGGACACTGAACAGCTGGAAGTAATCTCTCCTTCCTCTGAATTCTCGTAGCACCTCCTTTGTACCATTTTTGTGACTCTTATCACTTCATACTTTATATTATATTTATTCGAGAGTGGATTTTATCTCCTTTGCTAAGATGAAAATTCCACGGGAGCAGAAGTATGTCTTAACATCTTTATATCCCACTCTATCATCACCACGACATTCATACTTAGCACCATGTCTTCAGTTAACTTTTTCAGCATCTTAACGACGTATGTTGAATACCTTGGTGCAGAGCACTTTGCTAATTACCAAAGATGGTACAATGCAAAGTATCATTATGTATACCATCAAGGAGGCTTCTGTGCAGGGGGTGAGAGAAGTGAATAGGAATAATACCAGAACATGACCAGAACAGAGTAGATTGAGGGAGCAATGAATTGTGATTGAGGATGAAAGTAGTCAAATTCAAGCTTCCAACTGGAAATTTGGCAATGTAGTATGTGTTGCATTTAAATCCAATTTTAATAGCATAGTCTGTAGCAAACAATTCTCTTTCTGGGGACAGGAATAAAACCTGAATGGAAAGAGTCTTCATTCATTCTTATCCCACCAAAAGAAGCAGTGTTGAAAGACCTCTTAAGTTTCAATACCAGATAGCTCAGGCCAAATGGAAGGAGATACTGCACAAAGCCAGCTCTCTTGTTTGTCAAACAAATGAATGAGTGAATGAGTAAATGAACACAGGTACTCATTCTGGTATTTATTGACTGAACAAATCAAATAATAATCCCATGATAAAACACAAGAATTCTGCCAGGTTCAGTGACACATGCCTGTAATCTCAGCAGCTCCGGAGGGTAAGGCAGGAGGATCTCGAGTTCAAAGCCAACCTCAGCAAAAGTGAGGTGCTAAGCAATTCAGTGAGACATCGTCTCTAAATGAAATACAAAATAGGGCTGAGGATGTGGCTCAGTGATCCAATGCCCCTGAGTTCAATCCCTGGTACAAAAAAAAAAAAAAACAAGTATTCTTTATACTCAACAGTGAACTCAGCAGTTTTCATGTAAAAAATCTTGATTCTAGAAACTCTTTAAATTTCTTTGTATGAATACAGGCACTATGTGTTTTAAATGTCAAAATAATAAATGCCATTTTGTTCTGAAATTTTGCTGTTTTACCTTTACTTTCAGTCCAGTAATTGAGTGGTTGCTTGATCTCTTAAATCAATACTGGATTCAAAGCACCTTGACAAAAGAAGCCGCATCTAAGAATTCTTTCTCCAACAAGTGTTTAAATTCTAATTTAAATTTGTTTTAGATTAGAAAAGAATTTGCAAGTGTGATAGATATAAAGCACTGTGCTGGGTTCTGAGAGGTCATGGAGTGATTGCCCCTGCACAACCAGAGGTCACAGTATCTTGCCCTTAGCAAAGACCCTTGATAAATGTTGTGGAATTTAACTCCATTTTCCCATAAATAACACCTCAATATGTCCATGTTGAAGTGATGTTGAAAGATTTAGTATAGAAAAATTCTTTTGAATTTCCATTTACTCTGCCCCCAATAATTAAAATCTTGCTTATCTGCAGTGAAAAAGACCCCTGTCCTTTTGATTCTGTAGCTGTATTGGTCTACCAACAGTAATTTTATTTTTAGAACCTTACTAAAGAAGGGACTCTATAAACCAATAGATAAATATTTTCTAAAAGTGTAATTTCCAAAAAGCATTACAGGAACTAAAAAGGATGGGGAGGGGAAATGGATCTGCTTTCTATATTCCTGTCTGCTTTGGTTTGGTTACAATTTGAGTTTGTTCCCTAAGGGCTTGTGTGTTGGAAGCTTGGCACTCAGTATGGCAATGAGGGAAGTGGAGGAAGTTTTATGAGGTGGAGTTGGGTAGTTAGGTCATTAGGGATGCTGCCCTTGGAAGGAATTAACCTAGTTCTCGTGGAACCTCAGTTAGTTCTTACCGGAGATGTTTAAGAGAGGAAGGCTGGCTCTTTCCCACTCTCCAGCTTCATGCCTTTACATTCGATCATTCTCACATGTACTCCTACATGTGGAGGTTGAGGCAGGAGGACTGTGAGTTCAAAGCTAGCCTCAACAATTTAGTGAGACCCTAGGCAAATCAGTTAGACCCTATCTCCAAATAAAATACAAAGAAGTACTGGGGATGTGGCTCAGTGGTTAAGTGCCCCTGAGTTCAGTCCCCAGTTTAGTTGAACAAGTATGGCATTTTAGAAGACCATTAACACACTCTTTGGTTGAAATAGAAGAAAACAAGCCTAGAGAGAAGGATTCATATCAGGACACTGTGGGCCTTATAATCCACACAAAGGATGATTCAATGGACTTTGGGCACAGTGGTAGTGTAAACCATTTAATTGAGATAAAAACCATGACAGTTGAAAGAACATCATGTAATAAAGGGTGAGGAGGCTTACTTAGTTGGTATGTATGATAGGAAACCAAGACTAAAGTAAGGAGATGTTGGAAGTCCATTGGGTGCAGGGAAGAGATAATCTGGTTAGAAATATACAATAGTTTTAGTTGAGTATTTTTATAATTCTTTTCACTTTGAAAATTCACCATCCCCTACATATACCTAATATTTGTATGAAAAGAAGGAAGGGTTGGCTTGTGATTTTACGTGGTAAATAAGGAAATATAGACTGTCTAGAAGTTTGAAGAAAATCTAGCTGATTATCCGTAACAATATATATATATATATTAAATTCTTTTTCAACATCATGAGAGAATGAGTAGCAAGTACAGAGGTAGATACAGGTACATAAACCCAAGCCCCACCTGATGTACCTAATGGACCCAGACATGTCTACATGATTTGGATGCATACTAAAGTTTGAAAACTCTTACTGCAATTCAACTTTTCTATTGTGCTTTCTTCGCTTATTATTAAGTCAATTAATCACATGAAGAAATTATGGAAAGGACTGATGGCTACAATAGCCACACTTATCAATTGATATCAGTATTGTTAATGACACCTTCAATAATTTCCCTTTAATGCCTCTATATTTTCTCAAAATTATCCATTAAAAACTATTGAGAAGGAAATAGTTTATGGAAGTAAATTTAACAAGTTTAACTGAAGGCTTAGTAAGCACGGTGATAGAATTTAATAGTGTATCTGCCTATGTCTAGTCAGAATTTCTAGCATCCTCTGAAGGCAAAATATTTTATATTCATTAAAAGTTATGATGGAATTCTTCTCTGTGTAGAAGAATTATGAATGCCACTTCCACAACTTTTTCATATGATACTTGAATTACTTAGGCAGTTCTTTGCACTAAATAATTTTGTCCATTCTTAAATGATGAAGGCATATAAAAACTAAACAAATTATTTCCCATGATGTTTATCATCTTGTGAGTTCAAGATTTTTTATAATGTTTATACATTTTTGTTACACTTAATGATATTACTGTGGACAACTCTAAAGAGCAAGAAAATACAAATACATTTTAATCATGGAGAATTAGTGATGCCATTGATTTTCTAGAAATAAGCTCTCAAATTGGATCTCACATCCTCTCTTTTTTATCTCTAAATATAAGTCAACATATAGAAAATCCAGTCATGTGGCTATATAGGTACTATACAATATTATTCAAATTGCTATTACTATTTTACTTTATTATTTTAAGTTGTTCTCTTTAGAAATTGTTTAAGTCATTAAGCTTTTGAGTTCACTGGAGAGGTGGAAAATGGTTCACAGAGAGGTGATAATGTGCATATTCTCCCAATAGTCAGGAGGTAGCTAAACAGGTTTAAATATAATTTCCATTATGACAAGTTCTCTATCAGTTATTAAAAACTAAGAGTGATTGTGGAGTTAGACATTAGCTGTTTCAGGCACCATCTGCATCTCTTGATACCTTCAGATCCTTCTATTTGGTACTTGCATAATCACCTTTTACATTCACAAATATGTTTCTGAGTCTTGCCGATGATAGTCATGAAAACAAATTTTAATTGAGTTTGGCATGTCAAAACCCTTTCTTGGGTTTTATGTTTGATGTACCATGCCACATTTTCAATGAATAAAAACCTGCCTCCTTGCATATTTATTACACATTCTCAGTTAGTGAGATTTTGTTACACAAGCAGTTGCCTTATTATTTTTTACACCTGCACTTTGATATCACAGTGGTTCATTGTCAATCGATGTAATGTATCAGAAGTGGCACAGCTAATGAGCACACAGTTACCTTTAGTTCATTTTACATCCTGAAAGCCTACTGGGGAATAGGCTGTAAAAATTGGGGGAGGGGTTCTGACATTTTATAAATGTCATATGTCAATCCTATATTGTGGTGGCTGTGAAACTGCATTCTGATGGTATCATAGTCACATGATAGGCCATTTCACTAGCAGGCAATGAAATTTTTTTTTTCTTATTATAGCACTAAAGAAAGGGGTTGTGTAGTATGCAAGAGAAAGAGAGAGAGAGAGAGAGAGAGAGAGAGAGAGAGAGAGAGAGAGATTTGTTCTACAAGTTAACTTTAAGCCTTTTGACCTATGTACACAAATCAGGAAAGCCCAGTCATTATTTTATTAAAATAAATTGAGTAAAGACAAAATTTTGTTGACAAAGTAAAAAAAAAAAGTGTTGTGAAAACTTTACTTTTGTATTCTTAAGAATAAATAGCAGAACACTTTGCTCTTAGAGTAATAGTAATTGGGATAGTTTCTATTTCCATAAATATAAGTCAGAATTCATATTGAAGGAGTAAAAATTAGGGTATATTACTTAAAGTTACCCTTACTTTAAGGTAGGTTCATAAAACTCGTTCATAGTAATGGGGTGTGAATAGACAATGTAGTCACTTTTCCTTAATCCATGAGGGTTTGGATTTTGTGAAAAGGGAAATTACATTATCCATTATAGAATATTAAATATATTTGATTTTTCCTGTCAGTAAGAATTCATAGCCCATTCTTTACCTTGTGGTAATTATAGAATTATGAGCTAAGAATGTGATGTGGGTGGGATATTTTCAGTTATGAAAAATTTTAATTATTAATTAATTTAATACTCAAATAAACATTTTCAAATTGAAATTTTCTTTCCTTGAAAGCCAATTGTCTATATGTTTACTGTTGTCGGAGATCCTTGGATAGCTCATTTTGGCTATATTCTGACCAACCAGTAAGCAAAGAGAGGGCTCAAAGGGAAAGCATTTAAAGACTGAGGCTTGGTGAAAGGGAAATACTAGCAACATGGTTAAATGACATTCAGCAAATATTCAGATCCACAAACACTCCTATTAGAAATCTTTGTTAACCTGGTCAACATCTTCTTGTTGCCTCTTCTATAGTTAACAAGGCCCACATGTCCCATATCATTGCCTCTCTTACCAGGCTCAAAGGAACAACTCAACCCTGCACTTATAGAATGCCTTCTCATCATTACAGCATCTGGCTTATAACAATCCCTACAAGGCACTTGAACTTCAGGAAAGCAGGCATTATTTTCTGTATTTCAGAAAAGTGACTTATTTTTGCTTCACAGCAAAATTTGGGCCCTGTTTTCTGAGCATGATCTAATTTTGAGTATAATATTCAGTGATTATCATTAAAAGAATATGGTGAGATATCAATTGCTTTCTAAAATCATGATAATATTAGGCTACAACCTGAATAATGAATCTCTTTGTGGCCAGGCCTCACTGTGATGACCGAGTAACTCGATGTACCTTGGGAATTCCGTCCCATTTTATTAGGGACAAGTTAGGTGAGAGTTCCAGGGAGTCTCAGCATAGACAAGTTTCCATAGCTTTCCCTTCTTTCTCTAAGACCTGCTTAATGCTTTGAATAACAACATTAGAATTGTGAGACTCAGTGTAAAAGACAGTTGGGGACATGTTTGATTCCGTTAGCTTGCCAACTTGAATATGAACATCCTCTTTAAATAATCTCAACTCTTCTTTATAATGAAAAAATCACATATTCCAGTTTGTAAAATTCCCCCTCCAAAAAGTAAACTTGATCCTATTGTGGAATTTTTACTGAAATGGCCATTTCGGAGGAAATTCAAGAGGCTTGTGTACTAATAAACAGATTTAGAGTTAGAAATATTTTGATCTGTTTGTCTGTTTTTTAAAAGTGAGTGGTTGGTTTGTTTCCTCTTCATTACAGATGAAAAACATTCCCAATATATAGACTTATTTTTTTGATTAAAAATAATAATGTACCTTGGCTTTCTTTTTTCATTTTTAGTGGAATCTGGGTTTAGAGTCTTTCATTTCATGTTTAAATTAAGGATCTTATTTTAGTTCTGAGACATTGTTGAAAAAAATTAAGATATAATTTGAGAAAATTTTTAAATTCCTATTTTAAGCCCCAAATAATATTTATGTTAAAACTTAGTAGAAACTGTAAGCACATATAGATTTTGTGTGGTAAAAGGCCTTCATTGAGAGCTGGGGCTATAGCTCAGTGGTATAGCATTTGCCTACCATGTGTGAGGCACTGGGTTTGATCCTCAGCACCAGACACATGAAAATAAATAAATAAATAAATAAATAAATAAATAAAGGTCCATCTATAATTAAAAAAAATTTTTAAATAAAAATGCCTTCATTGTTTTTCTTCTTTTTTGTTATCTAATATCTCCCTAACAAGTTATATGTATATATAGTTGTGTAAATACATATATCAAGTTAGTTGAACTTATGAGTAATTTTAACTTCATCTGGTATTGAAATATTTCATATGAATGTCTCCTGTTTAAATAAAAGTAAAAATAATATTAGTCTTACTTTTTAAATGTATTTGTTACCTGACAGAGCTTGTTGCTGCCCCATCATCTGTAAATAATTGTAAGTTATAACTCTCATTTCCTTTAAATGAAGGAGGCAACAATTTTAAAATATCTTTTTCACATAAAAGCTGAAAATAAGGACTTTGGTTTTTTTTGGCGGTATTGTTATAAATAATCTGCCTAAACTATTAACTGTAAATACATTGTTAGAGACATGCCAAGAGTAGACAACCCATTAAATTTTCTTTGTTTAAAACTATCCAGTTCTGTTGTTGGGTAAGACAATTTATTCATACAATCATATAAAAATCATATTTAATAAAGAACAATCCAAGGCAAAGAGAAAAAAATGTCTTTATCCATAAGCAACCAGATGAGAAATGGATTTTTATTCAGTCAGATCCTTTTAGTCAATGAAACAGCATTTTCATGCATATTGCACTCAAGTGATAATTAATATAGTCTAATTCAGGACATGATGCCTGAATTGATGTACTGTCATCGATACCCCATGTTAAAATCAAACCTTGACAGGGGTTTAACACCCTGGAACAGGTCATCATACGATAATACTCTTTGCCTCTCAGTATTTGTCTTCAACCAAGCAAAGTATTACAAGATGGGGTAAGGGAAAAAAAGGGAAATAATTACAAATGAAGAGTGACGCGGGCTGTGAATAGAACATATGTTAGGCTAGGCAGAGGCATCAGTGAATTATATCATTTCATGATGAAGCGGCACTGGGGCTGAACGGGCCTATTTTAAACCTTGATGTATTTTATCTCTACTGTATTTGGACTGTCATCTTTGGAGAAAGACTTGGTATAATTGAGAGTCAACTCCAATCTGCATGACTCCAGTGTGAAGTGGGGGCCAGATGAGCACTGCTATGGAGGCCAGGGAAGCTTCTAATAAGATAAAATGAGCAATCACCCTTTATGCCTTACAGTTACAATTGCATTCTGTGAGTACAGTTTTCAGAATTATGGCTTCCAAATGTCACTCATATTACAAAGTTTGGGAAGTGGTGTAATAATTCTGATATAAAAGGAGTTCGGCTCATTTTAATGCTCATTTTAGGGGGATAGAATCAAAGCCCCTGTTCTAGATTAGTCTTGTGAAAACAGATGTAATCAGCATAATTGGTTCATAATGTGTTTTCATTATGTTTGATTTTATTTGGCTATTTCACTAAAATCTTTGTCATTTTTGCATATATTTAGCTAAATACCCTTTAACATCCTCTCACATGCTCCCTCCTTTCTTGAAATTGATTTTTATAATTTCTACAGGAAGAAATCATTCCCTTCTCTGAATGCTTTAAGCACTCAGTCCCACAAGTATGTTCTGTACTTCATAATGCCTTCTGTTTAGAGCACACATGTATATGTTTTATCTCCTCAGATATATTATAAACCCCTCAAGAGCAAAATCATAGTTCACATAGTATATCTACCATAGTACCAAGAATGCCATCTTGGGTAACAGGTATGAGAAAAGTTTGTTGGATAAGTAAATAGTCTGAGTCTATGGATATACATAATGTATGCATAACATCTCATAGGGCTGGGAATAGTTTAGATGTTTTATACTCCTTTCTTTCCAACTAAGCAGTCAACATTGTTTAGGAGAAAAAACATCAAATGTCTATCTGACTCTAAGTTGAAGCTCTGAGGCTAGGGATAAAACACTATTAACAGTTACCACTAATGTCTATATAGAATTTGCATTCTCTTTTTTTCTAACTAAATTTTTTTCCTCGCTTATTGAAAATTTAGTACGAAGTAGCATTGACTCTATCTCACATTCCTAAGGGAGTGGCTCAAAAGTGGAATAGGCTTTTACAAAATTGTTGGTGATAAAGATAGCCAGAAGAACTCTGTAATTCAGTGTTAGATCATTCAAAGGCGTTTCCTAGGCACTTCCCATGCACTCACTCCTTAGCAACAAGTTGCACTGACTCAGTCCATCAGAGCAGAGTATTGATGCCCTCCTTTTTTATTCCCCTGTACTCCTCTCCTTTCCTTATCCTGTCCCTTGAAAACCAGCTTCCTGACAATTTTTCTTTTGCCCACCTGTAACAGGAAAATTGTTTCTTTAGCTAAAGTCTTGGAGATTACTTAGCAAATTCAAAAGTTTGTGTGAAATACATAGTCCTAACTTTCTTACCCATGGCCTTTGAGCTTCATCCTTTATACTGGCAAATGCAAGCAGATATTGCTATTTTTTTCAGATTGAAAGGTTTTATATAAAATTTAATCAATAAACGATTACTGTTTCCTATTGCAAATAGTATACTTAGCGTACTATTTTGTTTGCTAAATAGTGTATGTTTGAGTTCATTACCTTCAAAATATAACCAAAACATGTCAATTACCATTTCATATTGACAACTTTCCAAAAGCCTAATTTAATATTTTAAATTTTTTTGGTATTCATTGCATTTATTTCAAATACATTAATGTATATTTGTGATGGGACAAGTGACTAAAATCAAAGTATAGTTTTAAAATATGTATAATTTTAGAGCTGTTTATCATCTTTTTGGAAATGCCTTATAGTCTAAAAATGAATACTGTATTTTTGCATCCCTCTAACATAATCTAAATTATATAACTTACAAAGAAATTAAATTTTAACCTTTGCAAATAAAGAAAGAGATTAGATAACCTTAGGCATTATTTTTTTATCTTAACACTTAAAGTAACCCTTAACACTTAAATATACATATTAAATATTCTTAAGATCCTAATATATGTAAACTGGTTGAAATATTTTATTAGGTGAGATATGTAACTATATCATGATAACAATGTGTCACTTAAATTTTAAGCAATATGATTACTCATTGAAAAGTTTTATAAGCAGGCTCAGGGGAATTTTGTGTGCATATGTGTGTGTGTGTGTGTGTGTGTGTGTGTGTAATTATCTGAATATATATATTCACAACAGATTTTGTCCACAGTTGTGTGTTTCTAAATAAATTTGGCTCGATCAATTGTTCACAAAACAAAATCAAAGAAAGCCTGTGTTTTAGGTATATGCCTTTATTTTTCAGATAAAAAAAAGATACAAATATTTAGTAATTTTTGTCAAGACAAGTGTTAATGGCTCTAACAAAGGAACTCATGAATGTTGACACTCTGCTCCTTATTCTAATACATTTCAAATATGGATTATCTCCTTTAACTTAAGCTCTCAAAAGTCATTTAAACTTTTACAATTATTATTACCACCATATCTCTGCCTTCAGTATTAAACTTTTAAGTGTTAAAATAAAATTCATTTTAATAATTCCAAATTAAGAAGATGGAAATTCACCTTAACAATGTAATAGTTTTGAATTTGAGTAGTGCTATATATAAACCTGAAACCAGGAAGGATTTACATGTTTCAGCATTACAATGTAAGATCAAATCTATAGTTCCAGCCTGTGTCCAATCCTTAGGAAATTTATAGTTTACTTTGCATGAAATTTGACATGTTACCTAGGGAAATAAATGGAAGTGCACTTAAAACTGGATAGAAAAATAAATAAATAAAGCTTTTACATTGTAAGTGCTGTGCAGTGTGCTAAATAGAAGTCATGAATTTATGCAACAAAGTTACCTACATGCTGCTAACCCACACAGTGTGGTTAGGGGGTTACCATACCCTGTCACCTACCCTCACAGTTGATAAAAGAGAAAAGCTTGCATACTAAATATTTCTCAATGGTGAGACATTTTTATGTCTTCACAGCTAACTATCTTGCCAGCTGATTCTCCAGCTGCTCAAATACAAAATGAACATAGAGGAATTCCATTGCTGATACTTTTTGGAAAGAAGCAGATCATCAGCTCAAAAACTAAAATACTCAGAGGAATCTGATTTTGGCATCTGTGGAGAATCAAAGCCCTCCTAACTTTCTGCTAATGTACAAGAAACAGGAATCTACATGAATGAGGTGTTAGAAAGGAGAGAAAAAAAAGTAAGAAAGAAAAAGTAGCAAAGCAAACAAGTAACTGGAATTTCAAAAATAAATTACAAATATTCCTTATGGTTGTTCAAAATAGTTCTATTTCAAAATGAGCAGTGTTTAAATCCCACATAAATAAGCATCACCCTCAAGTTGTAGGCATTCTTAATCTTGATTATTTCTAAGCTGATGGCAACTTGAGTAGATCAGCAATTCTACCAGTCATCTGAGTTGTGCATTTTTATAATATATAAAAAGTAGAAATTAATGACATCATTAAAATGAATATAAAGCTTCTATGTAATTCAGTGGCATACAAAGCACATTTAACATCTGGAGCAGATCATTTTAACACCTGCCATTCTTTACAACAAAATTATTTTCATCAATAATCATAGAGTAAAACTAATAATGATAGTTAATGATGTTGTCTTTGGAGGATATTTATATTGAAATTTTTATTGAGCTTAGCATATATCACCATGTCAATAAAAACTCTAGACAACAAAATAAATATTTCAACACCAGATAAGAAAAAATGCAATTAATAATTTTTAGCTAATTGATATATTTTTTGGAAGAAAAGAACTTTAAGTTTTAAATATTCAAACACCAATGAAAACTTCAAGTCCATCTAGAAGATGAGATTGAAGTGTAAATCAAAGTTCTGTTTCTTTCTCTTTACCATGCTCTGCTACCATTGGTTATTTAGAATTTACTATTTAAACATAGCATTATGTCATAATACAGGAGTTGGAAATACCAAGTGCCCTTGAAGCCAGCTGGAACAATTTGAAGGTGGTTATGACTTTACTCTGGAACATAGTGATGAACGGTCACATACAGTTAAGTTTCCATTTGCCTGGGCTGGCATATAATATTAAGTTCTTGGGAATTGACTTCCATATAATGTAACTTGTTTATTAAAGAATAACTAACAAAAATGTGCTAATTTGAAGCTTATATTTATCTTATTAAAATTCAGCTGTCACCACAGCAGCATTATTTGTAATTTAAACCAAAAAAGAAATTTTTAGGGAGTAATATTTTATTTCCTATATTGTTTACAATTGCAAGTGTATGGTAATAGTAAAATATAGGCCAACTTTTTGTGGGTATTATTACTGTATTAAAATTCTCTATCAACAATGCACCTACTTACTACCTGATCCTAAGGCAGGTGGTTCCCATCTTCCTATCCTATCAGCCATTGATTTGTTTGTTTTTGCAGATGTTGTTGTTTTGTTTCTTTTCAATAAATAAATGACAAAAGTCTAATACAATAGTGGCTTTTGTCTCACTGTATAGTATTGAGTTCCAAGACTCTGTGAACCAAAAACAAATATAACATAACTGTTCTTTTAAATAATTTTCAACAAATGATTATATTGCTCTGATTATTTTATTCATTCATTTGTGTGAAGACCACCTACCAAATTTCAAAAGCAATCATTCTTCCTCTCTTCAGAACAGTGGTCATTCTTGTTATTTTTTTCCTAAAAGTATGTTTACATTATTGGAATTATCTAAGAAATAAGTAAATCTTCTTCAGATTTCTGTCTTGTTTCATTTTGTTTTGTTTTGTTTTTATATTTGGTAAACAACTGAATACATCTGAAAAGAGAGTTATAGAAAATAACTCTGCTGTGAGAATATCCTTTTCTTGGCCAATACTTTTACCAGCATAATCTTACATAGAAGGATACAGACAAAAGTAGAGGAACAAGGGTGTGGGCTTTCAGTTCACAAAAGCATGAGTGCTCTAGTATCAGAAGGTCAAGAAAGGGGGATGGATCAGCACACAACACCCATAGTCAGGGGCTGTCACAATGGGAATGACCTGAGATCCAAAGCTGTTCACTTTTGGGGTAAGGTTCTAGTGCAGAGGCCTAAATGTAATTTTAAGAATTGGCTGATAGAATTGTAATTATTCTTATATTTTAAAAATCTCTGGTGACTGTCAGAACAGTCCAGGTTCCACAAGTCTTGACAAGCACAGAACCTGCAGCTGCTTTCACAGAATTGGCACATCATTTGACTTGGCAAACAAGGTGTTTAAAACTGTGTTTACAAAAGTTTCCATTATTTTTACAAAAGCTGCTACAGAATTTAAGCCTTTTTTTTTCACATTTCAAACGTATGTGTGTTTGTTTATGGACAGATAAAACCAAAAGGAAAATAGAAAAGCATCCCAGGTTTTATGCTAAATTTCTACCCAAATAGGTGCTAAATCTCTACCCAAAGAGACTTTCAATTAGAGCTGTAGATAAATATGTCTTTTCAAATTAGGCAAATTGACCTCTGATTTCTCTGCCTCAGAATTTTCTTCCAGTGTCTGTTTTATTCAGTCTCTGTTCCCCTCTTTGCAATTATCTTCTAAGTCAATTGACTCTCTGCTCAAAATTTAACCTAAATTTATTTATATCTTATATTTTTCCCTTAAAATAGTCCCAATGACTTTTAAACACTTTTACCTTTAATTGGGAAGTTAAAGCAAATCAGAAATGGAGAAAGAAATTGGGTTTAATATTTTGTATCACTAAAATGGTAGACATTTAAGGGCTTGGTGGGCTATTGTAGGCTTCAATGAGAGAAAGCTGTCTACCTACAGACTTTATTTCCTGCTTTTAGCTAGAGTTCCCTCAATTTCCATCATTTTAGGCATTTCCTTTCAGAAATTCTGAGAGAAAGTGGGGTTAGGGTGACCCAATATCCTTTAACCATGTTCCTCAGAAGGTAACTTTACAAGGGAGCAGAAGGAATAGTGTGCCCTGTGTCTTTGATATCTTCCTCCTTGTGTTCTTGGTTAAGGCTGTTGAGACTATGAGCTTTTGAGTCACTAGAGAGGCTCAACACTGCTCAAGTGCCCCAATACCAAGAACATCTGAAGGATGTCTGATAGATTCCCAGAGCAGGACCCCAGGAGGACCATGATAGGAGGAGTAACTGTTTAGCATCATGACATAGCTTGGGTACCACTAGTGAAAATAATTTTTTAAAATCATCATTTAGTGATGACTACTAACTGTTTAAATTTAGCACACATTTCTAAAATATCAGTGAATGGGAAACTGACATTTCACAGTTTTTTTTTTACTAAGATGTTCAGAGAAAAGTTTTCCTTAATGTAATAATTTTCTTGGGATTCTAAATATATTTTTAAGAGGAAAAAGTCTTATTTTAGTACATCATTCCTTAGGCACTTGGAATTTTAATATGAAAATAAGAGAACTCATGTATGAATACACAGTAATTTTCTTAAAAGTCCTGATTTGACAAATAAGGTATCTCAGTTCCTCAGAATAATTACACTTGTTTTCTAAACAGCAGAAAAATATAGCAGCTAAGTTAGTTGCACATTTTTATTCATAAAATGATAATTAGCTATAAGATCTGACAAATAAAGATTATGGAAGGAATGCTTGCTTGCTTGCTTTTAAGAATCTAGTAAAGTGCTGATTGTCTTCAGTTTTCAAGATAACACTGTAGACTTTTTTAAAAAATATTTTTAGTTATAGATGGACACCGTACCTTTATTTATTTATTTATTTATTTTTATGTGGTACTGAGGATTGAACTCAGTGCCTCACATGTGCTAGGCAAGCCCTCTACCACTGAGCCACAACCCCAGGCCACATTGTAGACCTCTTTTTTTTTTTTTTTTTTACATGTCTGCAAAAAGTGGTGTGTGTTGTGTTTCTAGCAGTAAGTCTTTAAATAAGAATCTAAAGACTGATCCATGTAATATGTGTAGATAGTTGTAGTGTTAGTAGGCATGATTAAATTAACAAGCTATCATTTATTCACCCATCACTGGTGGTACAGGCTTTACATACATTATCTCATTGCATCTTCTTGATGACCATCAAGGTATAGGCATTATTTTTCTCATTTAAGAAATGAGGACACTGAAGCTCAGAAAAAAATAAATGTTATTTTCTAGATCAGTCAGGATAATAAAAATAGAGGCTTGCCAACTCCACTTCTAAACAATGAAAGCCTGGATCTGGAAGTGAGGTGAGCACAGGGATGTGTGGGAGTGGCTCATGGGCTACAGCAGTCAGATCCCAGGATAACCCACAAGAAGCAGCAGAAGGCAGAGTGGTGAATTTCCTGAATACCTGACATAGCACCAAGCCACAGGCAGACCTCTATACATGAAGCCAGGATTTTGACTCAGTGTTGTCTGGCTCAGAAACTGTCATTCCCTCTATAACATATGAATCATCCACTAAATGGCTGGTACTCTGGTATCCAAAGATAAGTAGGACATTCTCTTGCCTTCAGAGAGCCTACAGTCTGAAGGAAGAGACCACAACATAAACAAGACTTAATCATTCATGGATTTTGGGGGGGTATTATGTTCATGGACATGATTGCCAAGGACTGAGGTAGGGGTGGCAGTCGGTGAAGGTTTACTGAAGGATTTATCTAATTTGAATTTTAAATGCCAAATAATTAAATGCGTGTGCACACATGCACTGTTCATGAACCTTGCTATGCTACCTCGTATAAGTCTGTTAATCAGAAAGAAACAGAAGAATGTTGTTAGAACTCAATATTTTGCTTGGTTTGACTTTGCAGCCATGTTGACATTACATTTGATCTACCCTTGTCCTAAACAACATGCTGACTTCTTGATTAGAGGGTTCTGTTTTGTTATCAGTGCATTAGGCAATGTGCCACTCAGGTAGCAGAATTTGATTATAGTTTTCATCTTTGCTTTCTGAATTGCTGTGGGTTTTCTCTGGTGTTGGCTGATATGTGACCTTTGTAGTTTTTGATTTTAAAAAGTTTCCTTGAGAACTGCAGGATGGACTAACCCCCACCTCAGCCCCAGCTTCTGGATTATTCTTTCTGGTCATGGCTGTATATGCTGTGTTTAAGGCTAAGCCTATGATTACAGGGCTGTTTTATCTAAGAGCTGTGAGGAGTGAATCAAAAGTGATACCATCATGGTTGGCATTACCAGTCATTACCTAATGGACTCTTCAGTCTTCATAACTTTCTCAGCCCCTGTTGTACCTGGGAAGTAGACAAAGAAGTCTAAATCAGCAGATAAACTTCATTTAAATCCTTTTGCAAGGTATATATCTGTATATATACACACACAATAGCTCTCTTCATCAATGACAGCCTAAAACCATGTCATCTTTCAAGAAAGTCCAATTGCTATCTTTGTAAAAGGTCTTTCAGTATTCAAAGCGTGTGTTCAGTATGGGTAGTTCCATGTTTTTCTTAATATTTGTTTAGAGACATAAAATAAATTGGACTAAATTTCTCAAATGGGAAGAAATCCAGATAAAAAATTGAAGGCCATATAAAAATCTGAAGAACATATAAAAAGCGACAGCATGTTTTAGAAAAACTGTTTTTTGAAGTATTTATTTGTTCATGTATAATAAGATATATATGAAGTTGAGTTTTGGGAAGTTGTTGCTTTTAAGCTAATATAATGATTAAATGTTTACTCTATGCCTGGCATTTTTTTAGGCATTTGGATTATTTAGGCACATCAGTGAATAAAATAGACAATATTCTTGTCTTTAATATATTTATATTCTAAAATATAAATAATACTGATAACAGAATATAACCCCCTAATCAAAAAATCAGCATGTTGTTTAGGACAAGGGTAGATCAAAAGTAGTGTCTCAGAAACAAACCCACACTGATACAATCATCTGACCTTTGATAAAGGTGCCAAAAACATACATTGGAGAGAAGACAGACTTTTTTAATAAATGGTGCTGGGACAATTTGTTATCCATATGGAAAGAATGAAACCAGATTCTTATCTCTCACCCTGAACAAAAATCAACTCAAAATGGATTAAAGGGGCTGGGGTTGTAGCTCAGCAATAGAGTGCTTGTCTAGCACAGGCAAGGCCCTGGGTTCAATACTCAGCACCACATAAAAATAAATAAATAAAATAAAGGTATTGTGTCCAACTACAAATAAAAAATTTTTAAAAAAATTAAAAATGGATTAAAGACCTAGGAATTAGACTAGAAACTTGCAACTCCTAGAAAAAAAAAAAACATAAGGTCAACATTCCAGTTGATGCAGAGGCAACAACTTTCTCAATAGGACAAGAGTTAATGCCAAGAGTTAATAAATGGTACAGCATCAAATTAAAAAGCACAGCAAAGGAAATAAAAGGGAATGTGAAGAAAGAACCCACAGAATGGGAGAAAACCTTTGCTAGCTATTCATCTGACAGAGGATTGATATCTTGAATACATAAAGAGCTCAAAAAGCTTTAGAACAAAAAAATCAAATAACCCAATTAATAAATGGCCAAATGAACTAACCAGATACTTGTCAGGAGAAGAAATGCTTATGGCCAACAAATACATGAAGAAATGTTCAACATCATTAATAGCAAATCAAAACTACCCTGAGATTTCATTTCATACCAGTCAGAATGGCAGTTATTAAGAATACAAATAATAATAAATACTGGAGAAGACGTGGAGAGAAAAGGAACACTTTTATACTGTTGGTGTGACTATAAATTAGTACAACTGCAAAGGAAATGTAAATGGAGACTCCTCAAAAGACTAGGCATGGAACCACCACATAACCTAGCTATACAACTTCTCCATATTGTCCCTGAAGAATTGAAGTCATCTTACTACACTGATACATGTGGTACATGGGTTACTGCAGCACGATTCATAATAGCCAAGTTATGGAAACAGCCTAGGTATCTATCAGTGGATGAATGGATAAAGAAAATGTGGTATATATACACAATGAAGTTTTATTCAGCTATAAAGAAAAACAAAATTATGTCAATTGCAGGAAAATGGATGGAACTGAAGATCATTATGTTAAGTGAAATAAGCCAAGCTTAGAAGGTCAAGGGTCTTATGTTTTTTCTCATATGCAGAAGCTAGAGAGGAAAAAAGAAAACCAAATAGATCTCCTAAATATCAAAGGAAGATCAGTAGAGGAAGGGGACCAAAAGGTGGGAAGCAAGAGGAAAGGGGAAGTGCTGGGAAATGATACTGGCCAGATTATATATGTTGTGTGCATGTTTGAATATGTAACAAATCTCATCAATATGTACAACTATAATGCACCAATAAAAATGAGGAAATTTTTTTTAAAAAGTAGTGTCAACATGGCTACAAAGTCAAACCAAGCAAATATTGAGTTCTAGAAAACTTCTTCTGTTTCTTATTTTTCTTTCTGACAAACCAACTTAGACAAGGAGGCATAGAAATGTGTGGTTGTGTGTGTAAGTGCATGTACGTGAGCTCTTTTTTTTTTTTTTTTTGAATGATTATTTGTCATTCAAAATTCAGTTTGAGTAAATCCTCCAATATGTCTTTTTCTTCTTTTTGGGAAAGTCAATAATCATTTCAATACCTAGTCCTAGCTACAATTTCATGTAAATTACTTGTGCAGCTTTTACTGTTATTTATTTCACTAATTTCACAATTTTATATAATACCTAAAATGGCTTTTATTCTTCTGTACTTATCCATTCATTTAACAATTATGTATTGAGCACTCACTGAAACACCAGTCTCTGTCCAAGATAGAGACCTGCCCTCAGAACGCTCCGTTCAGGAAGAGAAACTGAGTCTTGCACACAAATGGCCATAGAGTAGCGTATGACATGTTTAGTCAAAGTGGTACAATGTTTCTACATAACTGACAGAGAGACAGCTGAGGCAGAGGACATGGTAAAGGTGGGGAAATTAATGGGGTAATCTAGGTATGCTACACAGAGAGGGTAACATTTAAAGGACTAGGAGATAGCCTTAAAAACAAAGGGGGAAAAGAAGAGATGTATTTAAGAAACAGCAAAATAGCACAATGTGACTGGCACATAAAAGTACTGGAACGTTACATCAAATTCAGACTTTGGAGAATTTTTAATGATGTACTCCAAGTTTGTACTTATTCAGAAGAAAGGAGGGGAAGGAGGGCCCTGACGAATTTTTGCTATAGAAATGATACTAAATATAGCATGTCAAGAACAATAAGCTAGTACCTTGCCTGCGGGAAGACTGGTGCAGGCCCAGATAGCGTGCTGTGGCAGTTAGGAGGGAAAGACTGCTGTTTGGGGGCAGCCTCCTTGAGCAGTGTCTTAAAGTGTAATTAAATGTTATTTGGACCAATTCACAGTGGGGTGACTTAGGCAAGGACTTCTGTGGGCTTTGTCAAGAATACTAGTTTCTTCCTATACTTTCAGAACACAGTCTATCCCAGAAAAACTTTTAATGAACAAAAGGTGGTCATAATTAGATATTGAGAAACTACAGGTAATTTGATAACAAGAAAGTTCTGAGAAGCAAAAGATAACCAAATGGGAAAGTGACTGGCTATTCACATCATCTTAATCCGTTTTGGTTACGTAATTCAACTCAAATATACAATTTATATATTTTTTTAATAATATCAGTTCAGGTTAATTGGGAGGGCAGTTTTATTTTTTTTAAAAAATTATTTCACATTATTATTTTTATTTTAATTATTAACATATTAATTGTACAAATTAATGCTACATTTACATACATGTATATAGCATGATCATGTCCACCTTCCCCTTTGTCCTCTCTTGCCTTCCCTTCTCTCCCCACTTCCCTTGGTCCCCTTCGGGAAGGTAGTTTTAAATGTCACTATTTACTGTTTATTTCAGATCCAGGTAAATAATATTTATTAGTAGTCTTTGTAATCAATAAATGATCACAGATTTGTATTCGGCATATGATTGAAAAACTGGTTGGATGCCTCACTTTAAAATATATGAGCACTAGATTCCATCAACACTTAGAAAATCAGTAGATTATTCCCATGGTGTCAGTTTAAACATGTGTTTAAACAAAATCATGCTTGTGTTTAATTGGTAACTACTCTCTTTTTATAAGTGCTTAGACTTCAAATAAGATGTATTGATATTAGAAAGGGATAAGATATATATGAAGTTGAATTTGGGGAAGTTGTTTCTTTTAAAACATTTTTGAAATCACTAATAATTCAGTAATAAGGGAAGAATCAATAAATTTAAAATATTAGGGCTAAACCTTATCTCCTACTTTGCTGATTGCTGCTGAAATTTTGCCATAACTACACTGGTCTTATTTAAATAACAAGTAATTTTTTCTGGTACTTTTAAAATTATTTTGTTAGTGATATAAGATGAACATGAATCTTAAGCAATGTATGTTTTTCACAATTGTTTCTTAAGAATCTATTTTATTCCTGTGGTAAGTTAGTTAATTATGGCTCACTTATCTTGAGACAGAAAACAGTCCCTACACTGGACAGCAGAGGACTTTGAATTTCACGCCCAGCATTACCACGGTGACAATGAATGACTCACTTAAACTCCACATACCTCAATTTCTCCATCTATTGAAAAGAAATAATATCTGTCACAAGAGATTTTCAGACCACTTTGAATTTACTGGCACAAAGAAGTTCAATAAATCAAAAGTAGTATTATTATTAGTCATCTAAAATGTAATAAGAGATTTTTTTAAATGTTATAACTGTTCAGCTCAGATTTAAAGATAAAGTCTCTGAATTTAGAATTCCTTCCTCCTCCTGCATTTTCATCTTGAATGTTTACATTATTTCCTTCAAGCTTCAATTCTCTAAAGGTAATTATTGCATTCTTCTGCTTTGCTGAGAATCATTTTATTTTACAGCTTCCCTTAGCTTCTATTTTAGGTGATTTCTTCTTCATTTTACACGCCTTCTCTCCACCCCCAGAATTTTTACACCTTGTGTCTCTTTTCTACTTTGTGCTTTTTATATTTTCATTTGAAAATATTCCCTGTGATTTTCTTTTCCTTTTAGTAGACAATTGCGTACCTTGAAATTGACTTTCTATACATTTAAAAATTAAAGTCAAAGTTATTTGCCTGTCATTGGTCATCTTATAAACATTTCTTATGGTAGAGAGCTTGAATTTTGTTAAGTGGCTGCTAAAAAGCAATTGATCCTGAGAATATGTCCCCATAAATTGCAATTATTTAAGAAAATAAAATAATAACTGAATGTTGATATTTCGTATCTATATTAGTGGTACAAAATTTTCTAGTTGACCATTCTTTTTCCTCTGACAAAATTGATTTGTGGTGCTATATTACTCATTTTAAAAATTTATAATTCCTTTCTTTTTAGATAAAATTTGCATATAATACTATGTATAGAAATTAAATAAATCATTTAGAAGTTGCTGTAAATACATACCCCTGTGTTATTTATACTCCCATCAAGATCTAGAACACAGCCATTACCTTGGAAAGTTTCCTCACATGTTCTTTCCAAACATTAAATGAATTCTCTATTCTGTTCCATTTATCAGTTTGTTTTTGTGCCAATCCAATATGATTTTTAATATTATGTATGTCTTAATAGATGGCAAGTCATGTACTTCTTTTTAAAGGCATTCTTAGTTGTATGTGGCTATATTCCTCTATATACATTTTAATGTAACTTTAATCCTACAAATCAGTCAACTGAAATTCTGTTTGGAAAACTGATTATTATTGAGTTGTATCTGATACTCATATAATGCCTGGTAAAGTGAAGAATTATATCTTAAATCATTTAAAATGAAAAAAAAAATCTTTCATTTAAAAAATTCTGTGATTCTAAAATAAATAAGACATTAGAAGATGGAAAGACTTCCTATGTTCTTGGATAGGAAGATATAATATTATCAAAATGACCATACTACCAAAAATGCCATACAGATTTAATGCAATTCAAATTCAAATTCCAATGACATTCTTCATAGAAATATAAAAGCAGTCATGAAATTCATTTGGAAAAATAAGAGGCCCAGAATAGCCAAAGCAATTATTATCGAAAAAAGCTAAGAAGGAGGAATCATAATACCAGACTTAAATTGTACTACAGAGTTATAGGAACAAAGACATCATGGTATTGGCACCAAAACAGACATGAGGACCAATGGTACAGGACACAATACCTTTATTTTATTTATTTTTTATGTGGTGCTGATGATTGAACCCAGTGCCTCACACGTTAGGCAAGTGCTCCACCACTGAGCTACAATCCCAGCCCTTGACAGTTTCTTCATTTTGTCAGTGGGTTTATAGTCTGTTCTAGTTTGGAAATAAAATGTTCCCTAGAGACTCAAGTGTTCAGAACTTTGTCCCCCCACCCATGCAGCAATGTTCAGAGGCGGGGCTTTTGTGAAGTGACTGGATCATAAGGGCTTGGACCTCATTGGTGGATTAATCCATTTCAAACTGAATGGACTACTGAGAGGCAATGGAAACTGTAGGTGGTAGGATCTGATTGGAGGGAGGAGGTCACTGGGGATGTGCACTGGAAGGGTTTATCTAGTCCCTTCTCACACACCCTCATTCCTGGATCCCGTGAGTTGAGAAGCCATCCCCCATCATGCCATTCTGCCATGATGTTTCTGCCTTGGATCCAGCTGACCATGCACTGAAACTTCTAAAACCATGAGCCAAAATAAATCTTTCCTCTAAGTTGTTTTTCTCTGATATTTTTAGAGCAATAAAAAACTGACTCTCACACAGTCCAAACAAGACCATCTTCCAAAAGGGACACGAATATTTATAAAGCAGCTTGCTAACTTTTTGGTAGCAGGCATGCTGAGATGGCTTAAGGAAGAAGAAATCAAAGAGATGGGATGGGATAACTGGAGGAGATTTTTTGGTAGAATACTTAAGTCATATATGGAGGTGTGTTCGTCAACATTTCATCACTATTACCAAAATACCGACAAGAACAACTTAGAAGGGAAGTATTTTATTTTCTCTCTCAAGTTTCAGAGGTACATTTCATGGTGGGCTCTGGGCTCAAGGTGGGGCAAAACATCAAGGCAGAAAGTCTGACAGAGGAAATCTGCTCGGTTCATGACAGCCAAAAAGCAGAGAGAGTTTAAATCCGTAGAGCTAGGGAAAATATAATCTCCAAATATGCACCTCCAGTGATCTACTTCTTCCAGCTGTGTCATACCTGCCTACAGTTACCACCCATTAATCTATTAACATTATTAACTCATCAAATGGATTAATCCACTGATTAGGTCACAGTTCTCATAAACTAAACATTGAAAATTCCTGCATTGTCTCACACATGAGCTTTTGGGGGACACCTTATATCCAATCCACAACAAGAGTAGAGGAAGAAAATGGAACAAGTCCAGGCATAGTGGCACATGCTTGTAATACCAGAAACTCTGGAAGTGGTGACAAAAGAATCACAAGTTCAAGACCAGCCTCAGCAAATTAGTAAGGCCCTGAGCAACTTAGTGAGACCCTATCCCAAAATAAAAGAATAAAAAAGGGCTTGGATGTAGCTCAGTGGTAAAGCACCATCTGGGTTCAATTCCCAATACCTAACCCTCCACACTCAAATGGAACAAGATAAGGGATGGGCAGTTTAGAAGAGAACAAAATAGCAAACCACAGAGACCACAGACAAGTGCCTATATTTCCCCTATTCTTAATGTTTGGGGACACAACTGAAAGAGAAGCTGTTGCCACTGGTGTGTAATAGGTAAAGCCAGGGACGCTGCCAAACATTCTACAGTACACAAGGCAGTCCCCCTACAAAGAATTATCTAGCTCACAATGTGAGTAGTGGTGAGGTTGAGAAACCCTGCCCTAAAATTAACTTTCAACTCTGCCTGCACACCAGAATCACCTGGGAAAACTGAAAAGCCTCCAATACCTATGCTTCACCTCAAGAGGGTCTCACTTCATTGGTTCAGGGTTTGGGCATCAGTTGTTTAAAAAGCTTCCCAGGTCCACTGTGGTGGATCCCTGTAGTAGAGAGGAGAACACAATTAGATCTGAGGAATTTTTTATTTTATGCTTCTCATTCATGCTACTTTCTTATTTGTATGTCTATTCTTTAAATGAACGAAAATGCTTTGGGGCATGGGGTGTGTGTGTGTGTGTGTGTGTGTGTGTGTGTGTGTGTAAAATTACTTGATTTTATATTTGATTTCAGGAAGGTTGTTTGTGATTAAAATAGCAGTCCCCCATGTCTTTACCAAAAAGACTGTTAAAGCTTCCATCTTACAAATAAATTCCACACATACCTACTTTTAAGTCTACCAAAGCAAGCATTTTGTTATTTACGTTTAATTTCTCTCTACATGAAGAAATTTAGAAGCATAGTGTGGACACAAACTGAATTGCCAATACTTTTGTCAAGTCATCCAGCAATTTAATATAATTTGGACATTATCTTCTTGCTTAAAACACTGACCCAGTTTGGTTTTTCATGTTCTGGAGTTATGTTGTTGATTTTGAACTGGGCTTCTTTTTCCATACTCCAAATCTATGGAGCAGCTGGTGGTGTTTAGTGACCGTCTGCACTAGCAGTCTCATCTTTTTAGCATTTAAAATTAATTTTTCTCATCTTGGCACATAAAGAACTCAAGTGTGCCCCTTACCTCATTACCTAAAATGTTACAGTGGCACCAGGAGAGGGGGATGTGACAGAGCAGCTATTTGAGCATCAGCAGTAGTAGCACTGAGATATAACACAGCAAAAGATTATACCAGGAGGGGTATGATCACCCTACACCGTGGATTCCAAATATCCTATAGCAATGAATGTAACACGAAGTAGACTGGTTAAGGAACACGCCCCCAGCCCCAATTGGCACATCTCTCTATATAAAAAATGACTGTGTCATGTCAAATACTCATGATAAATGAACATTGAATTGATCCATGTAAAATAATTGGAGCTGGGCTCCCGGAGCTCAGTAACTCAGTCTTCCCTAAAGATTTATCCTTCTGGCTATTTGTAGTTTAAAGAGGTCACAACAAAAATGTTTCCTTTTACCATAGAACAATATACTGTATTTCTGGTACAGTGGAGAGAGTTCTGGACTTAGAGTAGAGAAACCTGGGGTTTGATTCTGGATTTACCAGGTAGTTGTTTAATGTTCTTTATTTTATAATCACCAGGCATTAATCACACCTCACCTGGAATCCAGTGGAAAAATGCCCCCAACTGGTTTCCTGAACTTCAGCTTCATTCTTCTTAAATCCATCTATCACTCTACTGCCAGCATGAACCTTCTCAAATATAAAACTAATCCTGTCACTACCCTGGCCACCAGGTGTGGCTGTGCAGACTGAGTTTCTTGTACACATATCTTTTGATGAGTTCTATCCCCTGGGTTTTGGTTCATGTTGTTCTTTCAGCCTGATTTTTTTTCCCTTCCTTTTTCCCTAGTTAATCCTACTTGTACTTTAAGACATATTTTAGGAATCCCATATCCAGTGAACCAACTGATTAAGATGAAGCTAGGAAAAATGAATGAACACCGTGGGATAGGTAGAGATTTGGAAGGAAGAAGAAATAATTGATAATGTAGTGGGTCCACCCTAATTTCTGATATCTAACCCATTTAAAATGGGCTGTGATTTGTACCTACTCTTTCCATGGTTTTCTACATATTGTGCTATTGTCCATACATTATCCTCTGGAGGTGTGTTAGTCAACACTTCATCATTATTACCAAAATACCTGACAAGAACAACTTAGAAGGGAAATATTTTATTTTCTCTCTCAGTTTCAGAGATACATTTCATGGTTGGCTCTGGGCTCAAGGTGGGGCAAAACACCCCAGTAGTGGGGCACATCTCCAGTAGTAGGCAGAATTAAGACCATGAACTAAACTTCCAAACCTCTCTAAATTTGCTTTTTCTTACAAAACTTTCTTGATCTTATTTTATTTGGTTTGTTTATTGTAGTTCATATTAGCTTCTCAATAGCTCCTATGCAGTTTACTTAGTTTTTATACACCATATAATGTGTAAATGGGACTTACTTCAGAATTTGTGTGTCTAAAGAATGTGGCATATTTTTCTTATAACTTGTTACCAATTCATGCTTTTTTAAAAGTACTTAAATATAGGTCCTTTACTAAACCAACCCTTTAAGTAGCATAGGCTCACATGTAAAATTCCAACAGGGAGGATTTTATATTTTATTTGAATAAAAAGGCAATTATATTAAAATGGATAATTTACATTATATGACCATTTAGTTCCTATCTTAAAGAAAACTCAAGGTAATGGATGGGGAAATCCATAATTTATCTAACAACTTACAATTTAGAGGCCCACATATGCAGGAACAAAATTAAAAACTCAGGAAAGTGTACAGATAATTGAAGACATGTAGAATTGCCATTTAGTTATGGATATATAACTTTCATATCTTAAAAAAGTACATGTCAACTTTATTTTCTATCAAAATCTGACTTAAGAAGTAGTGATTGTTCAGGATGGAATTTATTTCCAGCAACAATAAATCATCATAAGAACAAGGTGGTGCCTAATTTTCTAGACCCATAGGGCTATAAGAAATGTCAATGGAGCTCTAAATTCAGGATAGCTGACTTCAAGATAACTCTTAACTAAATGATACAAATTAATGTCAATCAATTTTATTTTTAAAAATCCTTGATAATACAACACAATGTCATACTTAGTATTATCTCTTCTGGGTACTTGAAAATTGTAGTAAATATTCAGTAATATAGTTGGTATTTCTAAATTCTCAAGTTTTTATAACTCATTTCTATATGGAATACTTAATGCAGGTAAATTATGAAATGTTGCAACCAGGAATGCTTTTACACACTAATTCTCATTATACATTAAGATTGTTAGAAGCATTGTAACTCATCAACTCAAAGTGTTTTTTATAACTTCAGTTCTTCACTTTTGCATATTTGTTCTATTATAACATCATTGATTCTGGCAGGAAACTTTAACTCTGATTAAATTAGTAATACATTATTGATTCCTGTTTCAAATTCATTAATATGCTAAGAACCACATGTCAATTCAATGTCTCAGAAGATAGGATCATGAGATAGTTTGAAGCTAATTGTTACTCCCTATACATTTTTATTAGATGCAACTTCAGTGCCACATCTTAATACGCTCATTATAAAACTCAACATGGTACCATAACAGGACTAGAAAATTTTTCTTGGATTTGCAAAATCAAAATTTCTTAGTCTGTTAACTGTAAGATTTTAATAATTAATGTACTAAAGTTTAGTATCCAATCCATCTATAATTTTGATCTTTCCTAAAGCATTATACTAATGGGAGTAAGCATAAAATTTAAATCAAAACCTCATTAAAAGTGTTAAAACTTTAGATTAGCATATGGAAAAGATATAGCAAGTAAAGACAAAATTATGAGATATATAAATTAAAATATTAGAGAAATATGAAGTAAGACAAAATACTTTGAACATGAATGGAGGTGCCCATGGCCTACTTAGTTAACAATGGGTTTATTCCCCCACAAAACAAATACCCACAAATGACAAAAGAAGAAAGAAGAAAAAACCTTATGTAGATTATTAGTTTATATAGGATTTCTAACCTTATAACATTCAATTAATATTTTAAATAAGAATGTTTGTCCACTCTGTTTTTAGCACCTTCTTTCCTCTCAGACTGATAACTATTTCTGCTTATATTTGTCTTCTTATTCATTCCAGTGAGTCCCCAACTTAAAAATAAGTTGAGAAGTTTTATTTTGCAGGTTGATTGCTTAGAGGTCTGTTTTTAATTAAAAAGGCAGCAAAATATATAGTATAATAATGTTATAGTAAATTAGAGATTCTCAAACCAACCCATAAAACCCAACATCACCCATTTTGATATTCTGAATTCCAAAGTCAACTGGGAATCTTCTTCTTAATGAACTACAGACATCACGATGATGAAGGAAGCTTTGCTTTTATTGAAGTTTGTTTTCTGTCTTTCTTTCTCTTTCTTTCTTCATCTTCTTTCAGTACCAGGGATTGAACCAGGTGTGCTTCACCCTGACCACATCCCTAGCCCTTTTTACTTTTTATTTTGAGACAGGGTCTCACTAAGTTGCTTAGGTCCTCACTAAATTGCTGAGGCTGGCTTTGAACTTGTGATCCTCCTGCCTCAGTCTCCCAAGTTACTGGGATTACAGGCATGGGCCACCATGCCCAGCTAATGTTTTCTTTTTGAAAAAACAAACGCTGCTAGTGTTTGCCCTTTCTGGTTGATATCCCAGCTGTCTTCTTTGTTGAGTTTTTTACAACAGTATTCTTGTTGAGTCTAGGATGGACCCAAATACCAGAAAGAGAGTCAAAAATACACCTCCTGCTTGCTAGTTTCTCTGAGGGGTCACAACTAACAGAACCTTTCCTCCCCACTTGGGATGGGAACAATTGGGAAAATCGAGGATCAAGTAAGGCTTAAAATTTCACTTTTGCTCTATGGGAAATCAGGATGAAGGATGGAGGTTTTCAAACTCCACAATTAGACACTTATCCACCTAGTCAGATAGATCACAGGAAGAAGAAGGGTGAGACTGGGTGTGGCCTAGTTAGATACCAAACCATTTCGGTATCTACTTAGATACCAAACCATTTTAATGGTTAAACCATTTCTCCTGCCCCTGAACAGAGAGAGTAAAGAGGAAGAGAGAGTCCGGGAGTATGCTTAGGAAAAGAATTCCCATCTGTGGAAAGCTGGAGTAAGGAAAAGCCTGAATTTTCTAACTTTGCAGAGAATAACCAATACCTAACTATTAAGGCCCTTTGAGAGTAGACCCTTTCTATCCCTCTCTTTTTATTTTTCATAACTCTAACAATCCACCTACCTGACATGATAATAATCTAAAAGACCTTTCTCACATCTGTATGAGCCAACACCAGTCTTCATCCCTATTTGCGCCATTTCTCACACAGTCATCAATAACTAAATCCCTTCCTTTGCACGATCCTCTGCATGTGTATAGACTTTGTAGAGGCCAAGGAGGCCTGCACATTTTTCTCTGTGATTTGGGTAGTTTGCCCTCCACTCCCTATTCCACACATCTGATAATGTGTTCTTGCCCAAAGCCCTCAGAGACTCCACTGCGTACAGGACCAAATCCTGAGTTTTTTGTTTTGTTTCATTGTTTTTTTTTTTCAGGGGGGGTTGTTTGTTTGTTTGTTTTGTTTTGTTTGTTTGTACCGGGGATTGAATTCAGGGGCACTTAACCACTGAATCACATACCCAGCCCTTTTTTTGTATTTTATTTACAGACAGGGTCTTCACTGAGTTGCTTAGGGCCTCCACAAATTTCTAAGGCTGGCTTTGAACTCAAAATCCTCCTGCCTTAGCCTCCTGAGCATATGGAATTACAGGTGTGCACCACTGTGCTGGGCCTGAGTTCTTTACAAATGCATGACATCAGCCAGTCTGAATTCAGGCTACTTTTTGTTCTTCATCTTCTACCTTACTTGCTTTGTAGACTTTGAACTTTGCTCATACCATAAAATGAAATTTGTGATCCCATCTTTTGGCATGTGGTTCACTAATTTTTTAATTTTTGTGTCCCCTTCTACTTATCTGCACAAATCCTATTCATGCTTCAGGGCCATTTCTCCAGAGACAAGTGTCCACCCCCAGGCTTTTGGCAATTCTCCAGAACTCGACTAATTGTTTGGATATCTATCTCTCTCTCTCTCTCTCTCAAAATAGATATTTGTTGTATTTATTGTGATTATTTTTCATTTGTTCTTTTCCCTTCTCCAGAAAAGAGAACATACCTTATTCAATATTGTGTTTCCAGATCTAGCACAGTATCTGGCACTTAATGCTACACAAATCTATTTTAATAAGATTTATCTATTTCTAATCACCTACCAACAATGATCACATTGATATTTTCTAAAAATACTACACAGAAATGTCCCCAAACTACTCATTGTCAAGTGGAAATAGTCTCACCAATTAATAAAGCCTGGCTTAAAAAAAAAACTCTTAATCTGATATTATTATAAGTGGCAGGACAAAAATCTTCATCTAACATCAATTTTCATGTTCTGTGCAACACCTCTGGCTTCTTGTAACAAATGGCTTTGCATGGCTAATGCGGTCTTTTCCTTATTCCTGTGGAACTATCACCCTGATTTTACCAATGTTCCTTTTTTAGAAAAAAAGTCTGCAAAGTTAAAAAAAAAAAAAAAGAATATCAACCTGGGCAATTGGGAGCCCACCAGGTAAATATTAAAGGAAACAGCTATAAAGTCAAATGCAACTTTAAAACAATAAATAACACAGGGCAGGATATTGAGCAATATTTGCCATGCCCATAACCACTCACATTCTTAGTCCAATTTTCTTTCCTAGTTTATGTTCTTTCATTATGCTCTGAGTTAGACTTCTATACATTACTACACACTTAATAAAGATATTTCATTTTTCCTGGTGTGCTTCCAGAGACCTAGCATGCAGTGAAGGTTTTATAGTCCTGTGCAGTGCAGCAGATGTCATTCCATTTGCCTAAGTCCTGCTGACATTTGGAGATGTGGATTAATTGAGCTACAGAATGAAATTTAATTAAAATTAAATACAGACTTGGCCATTGTATCTGTTCATTTCCTGCACTCTAGTGTGTGTATTTGCAGGCAGCGCCATAGTTAATTTGTTTAATCAGGATGCTCTGCGGGGGAAGCTGCACTTTGTTTTACACTGAAAGACTGAGGGTGTGGTGGATGCCAGGTTGGATTTCATTACACACAATGTGAGCTGTGTAAATGATGCTACTGATGAGCCTCAGAGGGCTACCTGAGGGAGCAAGGTAGCCCCATATGAACCCGTAGAGAAACAACTTGTCATAGGCAACATTTAGTAATGTCTTTCAAATTGACATTACATGACCACAGGAATCTCATCTACTACCCATTAACATGTTGCCGTAGTATTTGTTCATTCAGATATCCATCCATCCATTCATTCAACCAAGATATTTTGAGCACCCTTTGTGCTAGGTCCTGAGTTTAAGGAAAATGCTATTATTAATACTAATCACCTTCTTTCTGCCAGTAACCCCTGGAGAAGTTTGTAGCTTCTTGAAGAGCTATTTTTTAGAACAAGACAAAATAGCCATTTTAAAGTTCATCTCCAGAATGAGAAGACACTATATCACTTTATGTTATGATGAGACTGTACCACAGCAAGTAAGAGAGGTCCCACACTTCCTTTGAGATCAATTTCAAAATTCACCTCTTCGTGGGGTCTTTCCTGATTCTTCCTGCAGTGGAAAATAAACTCTGTTCCTATAGCTCCCAAAGTACACTGGAGTTTTTCTTTATTATATCTCTATATCTTCCTATCACTTTCTAGATTATAACTTTTTGTCAATGTTTTATTTTAATTTTTGAAAAATACCAATTCATCTTATCCAGAATGTTCTCAAAGACTATAACTGAGTTGAATATATTATCAAGCCTATATGCTTTTGGGTTGTGGACATTTGCTATTTTAGCAGACTAGCACCCCTCCTCACCACCTCTGCTTTAGGGAATCCCACCTCTCTGTCCCTCAGGTAAAAGTGAGCCAATCAGTGTTCTCCATTCCACTTGCCTCTGCAATTAGTTGATAAATGGATACAGGGGTGATGATACTACATTTTGAGGCTTTTATTTCTCTTCTGTTTTACATAGAAAGGAATCAGTTCATAAGATCCCTTATTCTATAAGGAAGGGTTATTTTAAAATGTAGCCAACCCAGAAGAAGCTATACTGAAATAGAGTCACCCTGTTTCTCATTACTTTCTGTTTCTCAATACTCTATTCTGAGTTTTTCCTTACGTTGGCTTGAGTTGGGCTTTCCAGCTCCAGCTTATAAACGAACCATACCTGATCAGCCTCATTGACAGTCATATACTGCTATAATCATTTACATTACACTCCCTTTTTGCAAACTCCTTAAGGACAGGGACTTTGCTTTAAACAACATGCGCTCAATACGTATTTTGTTGGAAAGAAAAAAATAAATGTAAATTCAGGTGGTTATATGACAATATCAATGAAAACTCCTTTGTCTTTATGGTAAACCTGTTTAAATTGACATGTTGCTCACAAACCCTGTTACTACTTTTATTTCACTAGCATTCATATGACTGAAAGGCTCCTGCAAGTTCACTCAGCAATTTCTAAGGGTAGAAGTGTTTAATCATCTTAAATTGACAATCAGCCTCTGATCAAATAGCCCCTGAAAAAGAAATGCTGCAACTCTATTCTGTTATACACATGAATGTTAACTATTTTTACCACCTGGAAATTGTTCTTTATGTTTCCTATATTGTACGTGAAGATTATGAGTTCTTGTAAATTCCAAAGTAAGCTTTTTCTCACTTAAAAAAAAAAAACATACCTGGTGGCTTCCAGCTATGGATACAAATTAGTTCAATACATGGGCACACCATGTTTTTTTCTGGCACACATGTTCTATTCTGTTTCAATTACACCCACTTTATATAGACAATACCCTTCTAATCTCTGAAGTTATAGCAAAAAAGTAAGCCTAACATTTTTTCTTCATGCATATATCTTTTGTGAATTTAATATTGCTCTTTTGAACTCTCTTCATTTTTTATAGGTATTCATGATAAGGATGGCAACTAAATTAATTAACATTCGATGAGTGTTTTTTACCTTCTAACTATTATACTGCTCTTCACAATAACAATACAAGATAAATATTCCCATCCTCATTTTCAACATAAGAAAGATGAGGGGCAAATCATTAAACTCCAGTCAACTTTAGGAAATTTGCTGAGTTGTAGAACATACAGAGATGAAAAAGGAATTTATTTAATGTTTATTTAAATCATTTTGTTTGCAGGCTATTATTCAGAAATCTTCCCAGAATTACATTTTGCTTGATTAATGTGAGCTAATAGTCATAAAGGCCCTCCACACCTGCAGAAACAGACATATATAATAACAACTAACATGATTTGTGTTCTTAAGATGTATAAGGTACTGCAATAAGAACTTCTATGTGCAGGGCTGGGGTTGTGGCTCAGTGGCAGAGCACTTGCCTAGCATGTGCAATGTACTCAGTTCGATTCTCAGCACCATGTACCAATAAATAAAATAAAGATCCATTGACAACTAGAAAATTTTTTTTTTAATTTCTAAGTGTATTTATTCATTTAATACTTTCAACAAATTTATGAGATAAATACTATTATCATCTTCACTTTACAGATGCAGAAACTGACACAGAGAGGTTAATTAACTTGCTTAGCCAAAGTCATATATCTAGAAAACAGTGGAACCAGGATTTGAGCCAAACAGCAAAATTCTAAGGCCATCCTGAATCTCTATATAGGAAAATATTTAATAAAACAAATAAATTGTATTCTAAACTTATTTTTGGCGACTTATTTCAGTGGATGATTATGTATAGGGCATATACCCTAAGCTAATAATTATGCTGGGCTCTGGGATACTACAAGGCATAAGGCAGAGAAGGGCCTTTTCTTATGGATTGTGTTCCACATAAACACTGAGACAATAAACGTATTCCATCCATCTGGCCTCTGTGATTGGTTCAGACATGGGCACATGTCCCAAGCCATGTGTAAATTATATAAATATTTCATTGAAATAAGCAATATGGCATTTCTTGAATCCAAGTTCTAAATTGTAACAGAGTTTGTCATATTGTTCCTAAGTTAAGTATAATTTTTAATTGATTGATGTATTTGCAAACAGATAAGTAAATGATTAGGTTAGAAAAAGAACATCAATTTTCATACTTTTCTGATTTGTTGATCAATTCTGGATATTGGTTGCACAACAAATGTGGTCAAAAAGAAAAAAAATCTATTAGATCTTTATTTAGCCCTCAGTAAAAAAACTAATTTATATTATCAACTATGGAGTCTTTAGGGAAAGTAGCCATGTTGAGTTCTCCTTAACATAACCAAAGTCACCTAGCTTATTACCTTTGCCTCTGGCAGGGGCTGGATAAGTATTGTTGGATGAACAAACAGATGAATAAAGATAGGACAGCAGGGTTTTGACAGTTTTCCTAATTTTAGACTTAATTTGTTGAACAACATTTATTTAGCACCTACTATGCATATGACATTGTGTTGTGGACTTTGAGGGGTAAATGAGTGACCTTCAATAAGGTTACACTGGAGATGAAAGAATTAAGTTTGCACAAGAATAGCTAGAATGTCGGGCTGAAAAAAAAAACTTATTCCATAAAAAATAAAATGTGGGTGGGAATGATCAAAATAATTTGAACACAAATAAAATACAAGTGGGAATGTTTTAAAGCAAAGCTGGGTTTCAAACCCAGTACAGAAGAAGAAGGAAAAGGAGAAAAGAAGGAAGGAAGAGACAAAGGAAAGAATGCTTACTGAGAAGCCGGGTGCCACTTACTCACCAGAACACTTCGTTTTTCCAAGATTGGACTCCTGAGGTCTACATTTTCAGGTGTGACTGACTAGATAGGCAGAGCATATCCAACAAGTCATTACCCCAGCACACATGAGAAAACTTCCCATTGATTTGGTGCTTCAGCTGCCAGTTGCCTCTTAGTTTTATTTGGCCCAATGCCTTTGCTCAAAAGGAGCCACCCTATTTCTATTTGTAGAATAGCAGACCAGTCTGTCTGCTGTAGTGGTTGCTCTGTAGTCACAATTTTGCCATTTTTTTTTAACAGATTGTAATTCAGTGCTCCTTTGAAGTGTTACTGCTTCCTTCCCTTCCTGGTTGCCTCACTTTGTTTCCCTGTTCTGCAGCTGCTTGAGGGTTCTGCTGCCACTGTTCCCCTCGCCTATCCTGCCCAGAGGTGCTGTGCCCTGACAGCGCAGCTTCCATGCTAGTAAATGGGCTACTTTCCAGTTTTGTGTCCTTGCGATCCAGACTCCCAGAAAATATACTGTGATAGCTGCACTAATATATAATATTCTTAAAAGCCAATTAACAGGATGTCCAAGAGTTGTTCTTAAAAATCTTGCCAGATATTTAAGAATCAGAGGTGTCACTCTGGAAGTCATCTTTTATTTGTATTTTGTAGGGAGGTATATTGCAGACTAAACTCAGGGGCACTCAATAACTGAGCCACATCCCGAACCCTATTTTGTATTTTATTAAGAGACAGGGTCTCACTGAGTTGCTTAGGGCCTTGCTTTTGCTGAGACTGGCTACAAACTCGAGATTCTCCTGCCTCCCGAGTTGTTGGGATTACAGGTGTGTGCCACCATGCTCAGTTATTTGCAATTTTAAAAGAATAATTACTCTTTCCATTTGAAACCAAGTTTGCGTTGTCTCTGCTGGAACACTTATTTGTTTTCTGAGGAGTATTAAACACTATTCACTTCTTAGAGTGATGATAGATATGGTAGCAACTTTTTGAGGTGAAGTGAACATGGAACTGAACCCCCACCCCACATAATTAAGTTCCTAGGCTTATATAATCATAAACTTCCTTGGTTCCTATATGTTGCTTCATTGATTCAGTAGTTCACCAGGTATTTATTAAGCACCAACTACAATAGTTCTCAAATTTCAAATTTTAAAAATTATTGAGGATCTGAAGAACTAGTATTTATTCAGTTGCTTCTATCAATATTTTCCACACTAGATATTAGAACCAAGAAGCTATAAAATATTCAATTCACTTGAAAATGACAATATACCAATTACCTTGTTAACAAACATTTCAAGAAAAAAATTGCTACATTTAAAAATTAGTGATGAGAGTGACATTGCTTTATATTTTTGCAAATATCCTTAATGTCTGGCTTAATACCAGCTGGGTTCTTTTCTCTGTTTCTGCTATTGAATCTGTTTTGATACATTGCTTTGGTTGAATTTTTTGAAGAAAATCTGGTTTCACACAGATATGTAATTGGAAAAGAGACAGTTGGAGAATTGTAATTGGATATTTTCATTACCACTTCACAGAATTGCAGATATTCTTTTTAATACTACACCAAAACTCAATAAGAGGTAGTTTCTTAAAAGTTCGTTGCAATGTAAAATTTAAAACTGTATTTCATACTTTGAGTGGATCTTTGAATGGATCTTTTTATCATGTAAGATTTCATAATATTATGTATTGTTCATTTGGAAACTGTCGGCCCACTGAGTTATACAAATCTTCAAATATTTATACATTTCATTATATGTAATATCAAAAATTATAATTATTAATATCACCACTGATCTCTTTAGAAAAAAATTAAATGTTAAGGCACTGTGGAATTTATGATTGCAAATACAATTTTCCAAAATCCTGATTTTGCTTGGATATTTAGACTTTATCATAGGCGACAAAGGCTGTTTTCCTAGAATGACAGGCACACTTTGTTCCATTTTAAAAAAATGTCTCCCAAATACCTGTCACTTGGTCTTACATCTAAAGCTTAAATTCCTTGATGAAAGTGGCTAGTTCAGCCTGCACCTCAATCACGAGTGCTTTCCCCTGAGCAACCTTGTACTTGAGTGTACATTGTACTTGAAGTGGTTTATTTTACTTACCATTTCACCACACTAATATTAAGAAGATGTATACACAAGCATCAAGATAGAATAAAAGTGATTCTTTTTTTTAATACTTCCAGGACCTTTTTAATTAAATTATTTATTTATTCTAATTTATTATACATGATGGCAGAATGCAATTTATTTCAGATTACACATGGAGAGTACAATTTTTCAAGTCACTGATTGTACACAAAGTATTTTCACACCATTCGTGTCTTCATACATGTACTAAAGATAATGATGTCTAACTCACTCCACCATCATTTCAAGGGCCTTCTTAAGTGAGACTCTTCCATGTAAGGTTTTTTGTTTTGTTTTTTGTTTGTTTGTTTGTTTCTCAAATAAAAGTGCATGGCAATGAAGAATACCATAAGTGCTAGTCATTTTGTGTCACTGATTGATTTCTACAAAACACTAGAGGTTGCACTCACCATTGCTTTTGCATCATCAGTACAAATTTCAACACAACAAAAAAGGCAAATAACATTTTAGTATTATTATTAAAAGTGTTTTAATGGAAATCTGAAAAGGTCTTGGGAACCATGAACTTCACTTTTGTGCTGTCTACATACAATTGTGCCAATGATAACCTTAGACCAAACAAACAATACAACAAATTTTATGACATAGAAACCTTCATTCAAAAAGCTTATAGCTGGGTTGATCTACAGGAAATGGCTTTTTGTAGGCAAGTGTGAATATTGGCAATTTTAAACGACCTGTAAAATAAAATTTGTATTTAATTAATCATACAAGTGGTGCAGATCTAAGGGAATGTACAATTAGTATATGAGCATAAAATGTAGAGTTCTAAAGGGGTTTCTAAGTTGAAGGAGACATGTATTTATACATGTTCTGTAAAGTAAAGAGACAGAACCCTTTCCAAATAAGTAATATGGTAAGCAATGTTTAAAAATGGATGCAAATACCAATCAAGGATATTTATGCCAAATGTGAGACACAGAACCCTATTTTGAAGAAGTATAAATGACCAACAATTATATGAAAAAATATTCAATATTTTTAACCATCAGGGAAATGCAACTCAAAACTACATTGAGATTCCATTTCACTCTAGTTAGAATACCAGTTGTCAAGAATAAAAATAATAAATGCTGGTGAGGATGCAGGAAAGAAAAGGGAAATCTTATATGTTGTTGGTGAGAAAATTGTCACTGCCACTGTGGAACTCAGTATAATGGAGATTCCTCAAAAAGCTAAAATTAGGACTCCCATATTATCCAGCTATACCACTCCTTGATATTTACCCCAAAATATGAATACCCATGTTTATCACAACACAATTCACAACTGCCAAGTTATGAAACCAACCTAGGTGTTTGTCAACAGATTAATGGATAAAGAAAATGCCGTATATATACACAATGGAGTTTTACTCCACCATAAAGAACAAAATTATGTCATTTTCAAGAAAGTAGATGAAATGGGAGACGATAATTTGAGTGAAATAAGTCAGATTCAAAGAGGAAAGTATTATATGTCTTCTCTCAGGTATGGAAACCAGAACTAAAAATGGGGGTGGGGAAGAGATGCCATAGAAATAGAAGGGAGACCATTAGGGTAGATAAAGGGAATCAGGGGGAGGGAGGTGGAAAGGTGGAAAGGTATTGGGAAGTGAGAAATTGATCATTATGTTTTTATGTATATGCAAATACACCACAATGAAAACCATCATTCTGTAAAAATAGTCTGTGCCATTAAAAAATAAGAATTTCAATTCCACACAACAATATGAATTAATTTTTTTTAAAGAAGTAATGACATGGGAAAGAAACCAACAATTTGAAAAAGTTCTTTTGATGCCAGTCTAAGTTAAATTTTATGTGGAAAAGCGAAGCCATAAAAGGTTGTCTGCTCATTCAATCACACGTGTATTAGGTGTTTACTATATGTCAAACACTGCTAGCCACTGAAGGAATCAAACAATTCATAGTCTAACCAGTGAACTCAACGTTTAGCCATTGAACCAGCTGTGTGCTTTGATGACATAGTAGTAACTATCCTATGAAGTTGATCATAACACATTATAATATGTGTATTTAATGTGTTATCAGAATGCAGATGAGCAATCGATTAATTCAGCTTGGAAGCAGAGGAAAGATTGCATGTAAGAGATGACTTGTGAGATTGAATGAAAGGAGCAATAGGAGTTGGCCAGATGGAATGGGGGGAAGGCATATGCTGGGCTGAGGAAATTGCATTGGCAGAGGCACAATGTGGAAAAAACTTGGCACTGTTTGAAAATAGAAAGTGGTTCATTGTGGTGAGAAGGTAGGAAACAGAAAATGTGGTTGGAGACAAAATTGTAATCATCATTTGCATTCAGGTAGCAATGATCCTTATGGCCTATACCTTGGTAATGCATTAGAGGATTTTTTATTAAGAGACTATTGTATGATAAGAAACTGATCTGAAAGTCGAGATACTACAGACCTAGAAATTAAGAGTTACAAGACTGGACTCATCCAAACCAAAGATGCTGCAGTCTAGAATCTGTGCCATGCAGCAGGCCTGGAAAGAAAATAAACAATTTGGAAACCTGTGGCAGAGCTGGTAAAATGTATTAAATTATTGTGGAAATACACACACAAGAGATCACTCAGTGCTTTTAGCTTGATCCTCTAGCTAACACTCTAAACACTCTAGGCAAAAGAGAACAAGTCTGTTTTGGGACATGTTGAGTTTCCTGTTGGAAACTCAGGACAAAAATCAGGACTAAATCATAAATTTGGGAGTCATTAATGGGCAAATACTTGTTGAACAATGGGAGAAATTCATCACCAATGGAGAAAGCATATGGAGCATAAAGAGAAGAAACCCCATTTTGGCAGAAGCAAAGGGAAAATGGGTCTTAAAAGGGAAAGAATTAAGAAATCAAATACTTCTCCAGAAAGGATATGGTAGGCTTAGGTTGAAGAGAAGGTCGTGGAGGTGACATAAAAGGGGCAGATATGACAGACTGTTCGGAAGAAAGAATGAGAACTCAGATATCTGAATTGAAAATTTAAAAAAAAAAATGAGCCAGAGGTTATCAATGCTGCTCTCCTAGATGAGAAAGACAAGTAGGTCTTTTCTATGCTATTTTCTATGATTTGGTAGCTTGGTTTTAATATTTCTTTCAAGATTTCTGAAGTACCGACTAGCCTGGAACCTCAAAAAAAATTCCTCTGTGATTCAGACAGTCGAAGGCACCATGTACAGGTCGTGATTCTGCTGTCTGTATTTGGGGTAGAAATGGGAGTTCAAAACCCAATGGAGTCAAATGTATGAAAGATGATTTATCAAGAGCTCTGTAATGTTTGGAACAATCAATAAAAATAAATAAATAAAATGTATCAAAGATAAAAAAAAAGAAGGTTTCTGTCCCAAGGTCCCTAAAGGCCAATGAGAGCCTCCTCCACTTTGACAGCAGCCAAATGTTGGTTGTTAGGGAGCAGAGTAACACCAGACCTAGACCTGGGGGCTAAGATGGAGTCATCATGAAGCTTCAGGGTCTAAGAAGGCTCTCTCCCTTAGGACAAAAGCAGAACACCCTTTGGGTAAACAATATCCCCTCCACTTAGAAAGCTCTTCAATCTCAATTTCCATAAATTTTACCTCCATAAGGATCAGGTTCAAATCTCACATTCACCAAGAAACCTTTCCTTATTCATCTTTTCCCTTCTATTTATTCATATATACCACACAATTTCAAATGTGTGTTTGCCATTATTTATATGCATCTAGTCATTTTGAGTATTTATATGTTTTTAAAATTCCCAAATATCTACTTTAAGCTTATTCTTTGTCTTCTCTTTTACTTTCAAAGTATTTACTAAAATTCATTCATATTGTAGCTATTTAAAACAATCCTTGAATTAATAAGGAATCATATACGATCTCTTCAAATTCTTTCTGTTCATATGCATCCTCTTTTTCAAAGACTGTTAAGTGAATATTTACTGCATGCCTGGCATTATGTTAATCATTGGGATTATAACTCAAGGGGGTATGGTACCTGTCTTATTGGAGCTTATAGTTTAGTGGAAGAAAAGACCTACAATTAAATACTAAGTGTGATAAGTGCTGCAAATAGGGATATGCAGACCACAGAGGCCTTCATGGTGGAATAGACTATCAAACTGAGATCTGAAGCATGAAGGGTTAGCCAGGTAAAGGAGAAGAGAATAGGAGGAAATGTTCCAAGTGCATTTGAGAAAAACTAAAGTTCATTGGTAGAATTTGAGGGGAACGGTGGGAAAAAGATTCCCCATGAGGCTGAGACAGAGTATTAAATGTCACATAAACTTTGTTAAGGAACATGAATATTACCCTTATTGTAATTAGAAATCACTGAAGTTTTTAAAGGAAGGTATGCTTAGTCAGTATTTGTAATTTTATAGCAAGATGTTTTTAATTATTGAAAAAGTAGCACTCCACAGCAAAAAAGGGCTCCCCAAATACAAACTGTAAACATTCTTTTGTGTTTCTTCTATGCATATACCTGCATGTATTTGCATACATATATATGCTCTTTTTTCTCACAAGTAAAAGAATATTTTATAAACTGTTTTGTTATACTTTTTCTGCTTGACCGTATAACATGGAGATTATTTCATATGACTGAAGATCCACCTTATTCTTTTTAACCTCTTCCTAATACTCCAGATTATAGATTCCCATAAATTATTTGACCAAAAAATAATTGATAAATATTTATACAGTTTTTCATCTTTTACTTACTATAAAACTTGCTGCAATAAACATACCCATTTATCTTTGTATAGATATGCTAATATTTCTGAAAGATGTATCTCTTAAGTACAAAGTCTGGTTAAAGGAAACTATTATTTGAATTGTTAAATAGATATAAAATTGCTTAAATTTTAACAGATATTTCAAATTTTCCTCTGAAGTGGTTATGATAATTTACATACTCATCAAAAGTATGATAGGGCTTATTTTCCCCACATGCTCAAGTTTTTAAGTCTTTCTCAATATGATAGGTGAAAAATATCCAATTTTAATTTGTGTTTTCTTTATAAGTAAAGTTAAGCATTTTTAAATATTCTCATCATCTATTTTTAAAATGAAAATTGGCTGCTTAAGCCTTCATCCATATTTCTTTTGGGTACTGATTGTAAGAGTTCTTTACTGATTAGCAACATTAACTCTTTGCTATTGTATATACTTTCCTGCTTTGTGATTTATATTGTGATTTTATTGGGGTATTTTTCTCAGAGGAGATTTTTTAAAGAAACATATATATGATCATATTTAATTTTTTTCTCTTTAGCATTTTTAGAAAAAAAATTGGAAGTATCTTTCCTATTATAAGATGGAGAATGGATTGGATCAGGGTGAGGATAAAACCATCTGGAGGCAGTAGAATAAATGTATAGAAAAATGGTAGTGACCTGAATTAGGATAATAGTATTGGGAATATATGGGAATGAACAAGTTTTGTGAAATAAGAGGTACAAGCATCTGAACTTAGAGATTGGTTGAAATTGGGAGAGGGAAGAGGTATCCTTCAGGGCTGGTACACAGGTTTCTGACTTGAGCAACTGAATAGATGGTTCATCAAGATGGAAGGCACCTGAATAGGAATATTTTGGGCTTAGGGGAGTAATTAGATGCCAAATTCAGTTTGGGGCATGTTGATTTTGAGGTGTCCATGAAACATCTAAAGATACTAGTAGGCAGATGGTGATATGGATTTGAGCGATCAGCATATAGATCCTATAGCATAGATGCTATCTGAAGCCATGGGAATGAAGGAAACCACCCAGTATGTAGAATGTGAGACAAGCCACAATGAATTGTATATTACTTCAGTGTGTATTTCTGCACACTGAAGACAGAAATGCAAGAAAAACCCGGAGAGGGTGATATCTTTTAAGTGAAGGAAAAAGACTATCCCATGTATTTTAGATTAAGTAAATACTGGCAGAGCTGAATTTATGTCTAACCTAGGTACAGACTACTACCTGGAGTGTACACAAACTTTAAGCAAAGGTGGCTTCAGATGGCTACAGAATAAAAACAACATCATAGGATAGTAATATTAAGTGTTAATACTGGCAACCAATTTGCATAATTTATTTTTTAAAGAACTTTTTATAAAGTAATTCCTCTGGACTATTTATTTGTAATCACTCTATTTTAAAGGTGACAATTATCTATCTGCCCTTGTTCTCCTATCCCTCGATCTACCAACATCAATTTTTACATAAAGCTAATCTTTTCCAGTTCAACTGTGTGTTTTCATTATTTTTCACAGATAAACAATTACATCTCAGATAAAATTACATTTAATATTACTTAAGGATTGCAACTGTATATATCGCATTTAATAACATTATGGAAATATTGCATGTTATTTTAAAACTGAATTATGCTATTATAAAATATTCTTCTAGATTATATTTTGACATTAGATAGGAAGAATGAGGTATAATTAAAACAAAAATATAACATTTTAGTTATATTGAAAATGGAAGCTTGGATTTGAGATGTTTTAATTTTGATTTCTCGCTATTGATTTCATTTGCAAAATCACCAGTTGCAACTCCTTTTACTTTAGATGACTGCCACATCACACTGACTTAACACTGCAGAGTTCTTTTCCCTGTCATTGGTATGGTACCAAAGTGAACTACAAATACCTCCTCATTCAAACTGAGAGATCACAGTAAGCAGCAGAGACCAAATTAACTCTATCTTTCTTGTTCTACTTTGTATTTCTGTAAATAAGAAATGTACTGATGTTGAATGTATCCTGACTTCAGAAACTTATAATTTAAAAATAGAGACCTCCATAACTATATTTGGAAAGACTTAAACCTGGACAACTCCTTGCTGTTACGAAGACTGACGGTGCTTCTCCACTGTAACAAGGAGATTTTATATAAGACTGTTCTTACTAAAACCTGTTTTATACATACTTAAAAGCTAATTTCTTTTCTCCTTTTTGCACTGCAATCCACAAAGTGTGACTAATAATAGATTTAAATTTGCTAAGTGCATTCACTCCTTTGTGCCATCATAAAGAGAATCTATTACTGTAAAATTGAGGCTTAGTTCCAAATTGCGCCATTATGAAGTTTTCTTCCAGCAATGTTTTGTCTCTAATACACTTCCCTCATTGTAATTCTATTGCAAACCTGATGTCTAGCATCAAGTCTCACAATAATTATTTTAAATTGCTACTAGGAACAGTAGTCCTGGTGGGATATATTACTACCATTCTAACAAGATGAATTTCAATGCACTTGTAACCATATTATAGTATATTATGAAAGAAAGAAAATCTTGGAGTTTTATATCTGTGGACATGCATGTAACACAAGAAAACAATTCTCAGAAACTTCAAAATACTTTATATTGAACTTCTACTTAATTATCCACCACAAGGACAAATTAGGATATCTAACCACATTAATAGTATTAATAACATGCTGAGTGACTTGAAATGAATACATAATTATAAAAATAATAGTAATGCTACTGCTTAGAATAATTATGCATGATAATATATTTATATGATAGTTTTTAAAGATAACATAATTCAGATTACCATAGGAGAATGGCACCAGAAAACTATTAAAATGAATTTATAACCTCTTCATTTGTGCTGCATAGAACTTTATGTGAAAGGTGACCATTGTCTATCTGTCCTTGCTTTCTTATCCCTCAGTCTACCAGCATCAATTTTCATATAAGATTAACCTTTTTTAAAAGAATTTTATATGCAATTGGTCAATTTTTATGAGGAATGAACTTAATATTTCTTCAAGGCTTGGGGTCATTTAAATAAATGAACTATCCAAAAAAAATCTGTACTTATATAATAGAAATTTTTTAAAAGTCATCTTTAGGAATCTAAAACATTGAGTCACCTGTTTGATAATATAGTGTCGAAAGGAATACTGCTAAGGATCAACATGACAAGGACAGGGGAACATACAAAGTCACCCTGAAACTTGGGTGATTGGTAGTGTTACATGGTACACTGTATGTTTTATGAGTTATTTTACATTTTTACTGAGGGTATTCTAAAATTGCCCTCACTAACTTGCTTATAGGCTTATAATTAAACTGATAAAATGATCACTTTGAGTTAATTAAAATATGAATCTTGAACTTGGAACATAATAAGATTGTTATAAAGAAATAGCAGAGCCAAGCCTCTCTGTATAGATGAAATAATTATAAAATGGTGGTGTGAGATCAAAAGTTATTTTAATATTTACAATTTAAATAAATTGGCATATAAAATATAGAAAAAAATCCAAGTAAGCATTCTGTATCTGTAGGAATTTTCTTTTAAAAATGTTCACATTCACCCCAAATGGAGATTGAAAGTTACTCCCTGGAGTTGATCAAATGAGAAAAGTTAATCTGCATATTTTACAAGAAGGGACAGTTGAAGTTACATTAACAATTCAGCATCTTACCTTGAATAATAATTGAATGGGCTGGACACAGGGGTACATACCTGTAATCCCAGGAGACTGAGAAAGAGGAATTCACAAGTTCAAGACCAGCTTCACAAATTCAAGACCAGCCTCAGCAACTGAGCAAGGTCCTAAGCAACTTAGTGAAACTCTGTCTCAAAATGAAGATCAAAAAATGTTTTAAAAGGGGGCTGGGTGCTGGGGATATGGCTTATCCCTGGGTTAATTCCTCACTACCAAAAACAAAAAAAATAATCAAGTGAACTATATAATCAAATTAACCATCCCAAATATTTCTAGCATATAGAAACATCTAGACTTATATCATTGTGTCTGGTTTTTACCTTTTAGAAACCTTATTTCAGTAATTCATCTCTAAAACTGTTAACACTCCTTTGTAGTTTAGTTATAATCCCTTTTCAGTGATCTAGATGTTAAATTACACTGTTGTTTCTGAAACATTTGTCAATAGAAAAAAAACTGGCTTTTAAACTATGTGTCATTATCTTTGTATGTACTCTTATATTTATGGGTACTCCTTTATATATAAGCTTGTAATTTTAGATATGCTATTATTATTGCTGGGGGGTGGGGAACAGTACCCAAGCAAACATGTCCATTGTTAACAATGTTCTTGGTCATAGATCTATTTTACAAGTAGCCAAATATAATTGCATTATTATGTTGGCAAATGCCTCCATAGAACTTAGTATAAGATTTCACCTCCCACTTTCAGGCTGAGGGGGAAAAGTCAAAGTTAATAAAAACTGATTAGAAACAGAAGGTGACTTGGCTCTCAGTTTTGTTAATAAAAAAAACCCTCATAAACCTTTCATAATTTTCCACCAATACCTTTCTTTTTCCCCTTTTGAATTAAAAGACTGTGCTTATCGATACCTTTTGAAATCAGTACTGATTTTTAAAAATAAAGAAAGCTGTTTTTTAATAGTAAATGCTTCCACTGCTTGCATTTCTTGACAATAAAATTTTGAATTAACTCCTCAAATTCTATGTTGCATATTCACCAACAATTTATTTCATTATTGGAAATGCATTCTCCAAGCCTTTTGATAAAATCCATTCAAGGAAGTCTTGTAGTATATTAAAAATCTCCAGAAGATGAGCCATTTACCAGATAGCCAAAAACCAAAACTCTTAAGGGACTAAAAAATCCCATTATTTCAAAGTTCCCAAACATAATGATTGTGAGTCACCTGTTACTCTATATTCCCAGGGTCCCACCCTAGCAATTGTGCTTGCAGATATCTGGGATATGTAAGAATCAATAATTTTTTAATCATTTTGGATAAAGTTGAAGAACATTTGACAAACTTTGAATCTTTTGGCATTTAAGCAGTTTATGGCAATTGGGAGTGAAAAAAAATACATTTCAAGAATTTGGGGCAAGATTAACTTGGCTTTAGGAACTCACTGAGTTGATAGCACAAATACAACACAACTCAGTTCCCCAACATCTCATTTTCTGTGTATGCATTTGTGTTTGTGCTCAGGATGTTTTGCTTCAAACAGGTTTTCTTTTTTAAGACTGTTTAGCTAAGCATACCCTGTATGTCTTAAGTGATGTGTTTGATTGACAATCAATGAAAGTAATTAGATATCTCCTAGAAGCATATAATGAAGAGATCATAAACCTAGAAAGAATCTCAAGAGTTCTAGACTAATACACTAATTCCTAGGAAGCACTTTATCTAATGTCTCTTGGAAAAAGGATTTATTTTTATCTTAAATCTCAAGGAGAGACAAATCTTGAACTGCCTCTGTTAATCTCTCCCAGTGCACATATGGAAATACTATAATTAGCATAAAATTTTTAATTGTCATATGTGTTCCTTTTCCTTTTTAGAAAGAATATACAGCACTTTTCATTTATTTGAATATCCCACAAATTCATAAAGCCATTAAGTTAAGCTAAATGAGTAGACAGATTCTTACTACAGAGAAATGACTATTAACTTCCTATAAGCATACACAGCTGAAGAGCTGGAATAATAGTTCTTATCCTTTATCTGAGGTAAGAACTCCTTTGAAGTTCTAAAAGTCTCTGACTAGAAACATATAACATATGTGTTTACTTCCAAAATTTGCATCTACTTCCATGAATCCTGGAAGCCTCCTAGGTTGATAAGGTCTCATCTAGTGGACAAGCCATCCCTGAAATACTGGTGCTCAATGTTTTTTCACATGATGAAGAAGGCAAATTTTCATCCAAGCTCAAATATAATAATAATAATAATATAATGCATTTATACATTAATACTCTTTTAAAAATCAGAAAATGGAAATTAAATTATAAATTCATATAACATGAAAGTGAGTGCTGTTTTACCTGAGAATAAACACTGAATGATTCTGATTTTTCTAGCTTTTAATAAGTAAAGTGGAGCAACGATGAATTTTCATGTTTAATAATCTTTTGCACAATATTAATATACAGGAAAAACTAGTGATTTATCCATAACTGCTACAAGTGCTAGTGATACAACCAACCTATTAACTTTGGAAGGTTATCCTTTGAGGGGTTCCAATGCCCAGAGATTTAATGGTAGAGGGCTGTGAATAGGAAGATGACAACGTTGAAATGAAAACTTCGTGATGATCCATCCCTGGGGAACATGCACATTAGACCTTGAATTTCTGCTGAGACTGCATTTCCTTCTCAAATCAAATTGGTATTAAAATCTATTTCCAAAACAGCTCCTTATTTTACAAAGCAGCTCCAATAGTTCTTGACTTCATCCCCTACTAAGAAAATAAAATTTTAGGCAATTATTTGATGGGACAAATTCTTCACACACACACACACACACACACACACACTCACAAAACTGTCAGTTTTCCCCAAATTTTAGGTAAATCAATTTTATTCTAAATAAGATCAGTAAGATAGACATGAGAAAAACAAACAGCTTTAAGATATCTTATGAATAATTATTTTGTAAAATGAAACATTTAGTTCTCTTTCCCTCTCCCCCAGTATCATGAGTTTTTCTCTTCTATAATATTGAGCAAATAATTTCCACACAACATTGTGACACCACCATGACAGAGTGGTGCGGGGTTGCACATTGCAGCCTCCACCTTCCATACTGCAACTAGCTGTCTCTCCTACTCTGCTGTTGAAGCATTCTCCTCTTTGTACGAATTTTTCTTACGTGCATCATTTCTGTAGGTCCTCTTCATGCTTTGAATTCAGGGTGTGTTTTCGTTGCTCTCATAAATCTTTTTCATATAACATATCTCTCTACATTTGTTTAGAAGGAAAAAATCCCCTCCTATCCCACATCCTGAAGCTTATCTCGTCCTCTCTATTGCCATTTTCATAGGGTATGAGGTCTTATATTCCCCTATCCCCTTACAATCAAATGGCATTGTCATGAATAAATATTTATTAATGTTTACTACAGATTCAAAAAGATATAAGAAGACATGGTCCCTGTGCTTACTGTCTAGTTGGGAAGTTAGGGCATGCAAAAAAGTGATTAATAACAATGTGTGATAGCATAGACTAAGTGATACATGACACCCTCTAATTTATCTGTTCAGCAAATCCAAATTTCCATACATTTATGTTGCTTAAAGGGAGATACATCTGTAATCCTTGACTCACCATGCCGTTTCACTACACTGTGTCTTCTAGCATAATGAAAAATAATGTGATAATATAGTGACATATTACTGTGACTTCAGGCTGTTTCCATAGAGGCAGAGCAGTCTCATGGGTACCACAGTGGTATGAGATACGAAGGCAGGGATTCTAATCTGAGAAATGTCCCTGACATTTTATGTGACCTCAGACAAGTGACTTAACCTCTCACTTTTGAGCTTTTTCATCTGTAAAGTAAGCTTAATTAAATTTGCCAACACAGTAGAGATATTATGAAGCCTAGCCAATTAAAGCCCATTAAATGTTCTGAAGCTATACAGTATTTGCTTTACAAATGATAAGCAACAAAAAGGTTGGGGGGAGGGTGTAAAAAATACTTATCTTTTTATAGTGCTCACACAAGACAATACTGATGCCCTCTACAGCCTGGTTGTAGACATGGAGTTGTAATTATCCATCCAATACTCTCATTTGGTTGTTTTGGTGACTAATCACATATTAGCCTGGGAGGATGTGATATCTTTCTATGACTATAGAACAAAATAAAAGTAACTGCTCCTCCCAAGAATTGAACCAATGACCTACATCTCATTAGCATTATCTTCTAACCAATTGAACTAATTGGATTCTAGATTGATAATAATGTTTCAGAGCATGGTTTGGCTTATTTTTTCCAAGACTTTTCCTAGATTTAATTTCAATAACTATCAAAAATTAGTTAAAATAATTAAAGCCAAAGACAGTAAGCTAGACATTATTAGATGATACTAACCTCTTACTCTCCCCAACAAGCCTGTAGTCCTCAGGAGGCTTTTGATCACGCTAAGAAAGTAAAGTTTCAGAATGGCAAGGCCTCCTAATGAGACTAGGAAGGGCTTCCACACATCTTTTGCTCACCAAGAACCTATTGGCAAGAGTTAGAAATTGTTGTGGTCTGTGAGTCCTTTGGAGGCTAATAAAATGACAATGAAGATGCATTGTGCAACAGAAAACAGTCCTAAGTACTAAATAAAAAATGTCTTAACACTGAGCTCATAACTTCACCTCTTGGGATTGATTATGTCTTTCGGCTGAGAACATGAAGCAAGCCTTAATGAGGAACTGATATTAGGTGGGACCATTTCAGTAATTCTTAGTTCTTTGAACTTTCAGGCAAGGTTAATGTGTGTGTTATTCCATGGAATAAAACAAAAATCTCTGATGTTGAAATATTCCCTTTCTAGAAATATGAGAGTAATAGAACCCTACAGTGCTAACAAAGTAGTATGTAAATCTTAGGGCATATACTTCAGATTTCAAGTGGAATGAATGGCCTATTTGGCCCAAACTAGGTAAACTTGAATTCTGCAGAGCTAAAACACTGGAAATTAGCTCCATGATGTATTAACCCAAATAATCACGTCCCTAACGTTAAAAAAAGATGGAAATTAAACATCTAGTTATGAATACTGCGTCTGCACAATGTGCTGCATGCACCGCATGTGTTAGAATTTCTTCTCAGTTCTTTTTTTAATCTTTTATTCATAGCATTGCAGGTGATGAAAAATTTATGCCTTGAGTCTGGCATTGAAATTAAATGCAAAATGAAAACAGAAGCAGTTTATACTGACAGCTTAAATATCTTTATCTAGCATACGGTTGCACTATAAAAATCACTGGGTGACTTTTTAAATCTCCCACATGTAAAAAACCAAGAGTTGTACAATAATGAATAAAGTTCTATATCTAAGATATCAACAGAAAAGTTGTATTTTATTATCACTCTTTGTTAATTTCATTTTGCTCTATTTTGCTGTTTTTGTTTAATGGGTACAGACAGATGAATATAAGCTTTTAAAAACTGCACAACTTAATCATTGATATTAATTCCTCAGAGTGGCAGGAAATAATTGATTTTTGCAGTATGTTTAATGAGTGTGATTTCCCTGGTAGGTTTGTGTCTTAAGCTGAATAAAAAACATTAATCTGTACCTAAGGTAGTTATGCTATAGTAGAGGTTAATTATTCAGGTGAGTCAATTTGTTCATCGCTATATTAATATGAGTGATGCTTTGGATGAATGGCAATAATCACGGCCCTATCCAGAGTTATCAAGAATGTGAATTTTCAAGGGTTTTTCCTTCCTTAGAATCATTGAAAGTAATTTTGTACACATTATATTATTAGTCACAACTCTATTCAACAAATGAGTTTCCCTCCAAATTGTTCCTATTTTCTAAAGATGTTGAGTCTTTTGTCCTAGGCATATCTGTATATGCTATGCCACATTAAAATGTTAACTGTGGCTTTTGTTGATGAACTAGTGCTGAATCTCAAATAGTTAGCTCGTAAAGTAAATTAATTGAAGAAAATAATTGCCTCTTAGTTTTGTGAATAATGCACACAGTTAAAAATATGTTCTATGTATTTTATATGTATGAGAATTTAAAAAATAAGTATAGAGTTATTTAGCATTTAAATAAGTAAAGCATGAGATTTAGAACAGTCTGCAGTTACGTAAAGCACCAATACTAAAACAACCACTTAGATTTCCATATTTAGAAGACTCCAGCACACAGCTTAAAATATTTTACACTCAGCCTCTGATATGTAGCTCTTTCCTGGCTGTTTTATGTAAACATACTGTGTATAATTATGCAGATAATTTTATACAATATTAATTGTGCTAAGAGTGAAGCAAAAGAGTGTTTAATTCAGTAATCCATTTACATTTTAATCATTTTAATAGCATAAGATTACCAACTCAAACTGAAATATCTCTGACCATTGTACTTTGCTGTGTGAAGAGTCAAAGTTATATTCTCTTATCATTCAGAATATATCTATCACATTTTATTGATGACAACTAAAACTAAGCTTAAAATAGCCATAATGAAATTTAAAAAATATTTTCAATGCATTTTAAACTCAGCATTGAATAAACTTAAAGTGCCCAAGAGCCATGACATATCAGATATTAGATTTTAAGGTATATTTAATATCTGTTTTCAGCACATGAATTATTGAGTTGGCCTGCATCCTTGAATCACAGTTGATACACAGTATTGCAGTTTTTTGAAGGCAACCTGTACAAAAAAATATGCATTTAATTTATTCCTCCTTAATGTAGAAGGAATAATTCAAGGTGTTTATTATGGGAAGCAAGTGAGTTACTTTTATACGTAAAGATAGTATCTGAAGCTACTCTCCAAATCAACAAATTTCAGGTTAGCATTTCTTATTTCTTTCATCATGTACAGATTTAATATCATCAGGAATAAATCTAAATTGTTTGCTTCTTTCCTCCTAATTCCTGAAGCAATGTAAAAGTCTAGAGAGGTTTGAAGTGACAGGATTACAAGCAGTCTTTTGCATACATGGCCTTTAGGGATAAGCGGCTACCTTGCATCTAATAAACAAGAAAGTGAATTCGTTGAATAATGAATTAAGTGGCATAAGTTGTGATAACAAGGAGCAAATGTAACTTCAGACGAATAGTATTTGCTTTGTGTGGGGTTATCTGAGAGGGCTGATGCTCCACCAAGGGAGACTGAAAAAAGGCTCATTATATTAAGATGTTCTTTTACAGAACACAGACTAAAATGATCTTGCAGTTTTTCCCCGTTTGCTGAACTCCTTTGTGTGCTTCTATCAAATCAACCACCTCCACCAGGGGGATAACTAGGATTCTTTCAGACTGTTGAGTGTTGTTTAAAATGAAAATTCCTAGTGAGTTTTAGATGGGTCACCCAACAATTAAATAGAGATGTCTAATTGGTTCATCCATATTAGGGTCAGCAGCTGGTTACAGAATAAAAGGTTGTGGTGCCCTATTGCACAGTTCTGAACTAAATTAAATTATTAATCTACTCTTTGCTTCAATGTAGCTTCACAGGGATTCCTAACCTGACATGCCGAATAAAACAGAACGACTGCTTTACATTTTCATTATGGAGAATTATATTTTAAATTGCAAATGCTCTTCTATTTAGCTTGCATAGCATATCTCATTGGATATGTAGAAGTGTCTTCAACAGTCAGTGCTTATAACTTGTTTTGTTAATTTCTAATTGTAGCTGGAAACTAAGAAACCATGAAAAAAGATGATTTGCATGCAGTACTCACTCTCTATCCAGAACCAGTTGAGCCAAAAAAAGCAAAGTCTTAGGGGACATTATTTTTCTTTGGAAATCATACTAGAGTCTAAAGATAAACAGCTTTTAAGTTAATTCTATTATAGGCCTCTAATTTAAAAATTTTAAAGCAAAAGTACAAAGTAAACATTAAAACAATGATAGAAACATCTCTTAAAATACTTAATAAAGAAACATAGTAAATGTTTTTATTGCAACTATGCCTACTATTGATAAGAGAATATAATTATTAAGATATTATTAAGCAGTATAAGGAAATTGAATGCAACGTAATTTTCCACAAAGCTAATATTTGCTTTACAGAAGTTAAATAACAAAAAAGTCAGAATATTGTATAAGTGCCTCACAAAAACTAGGACTTTGACCCCTAGCAGGAATTGCTATCATGAAAATAATCCTGGTTGAACTAACCTGAAGCTTACAAAGCCTCCTGCAACATATTTATTTAATTATATCTTCAGGAATTTAAGAGTAAAAGATAATGGCACGCATGAGGCCCTGGATTCGATCCTCAGCACTACATAAAAATAAATAAATAAAATAAAGATATTGTCCCCAACTAAAAAATAATTTAAAAAATAAAAAAGATAAATCACTGCGTAAATCACAATTGAATAAGGATTCCATTTCTATATATTGTATTAGCCAAAGTTTTGAATTTCATTCATTGGTTTGCTCTTGTGTTTGTGTGCATTTGTATTTTATCAGTGAAGTTTGTTAAAACGTAAACAAGTTGAAGAATGGTGAAGATTTTTTAAATAAATTAAAAATAATTTGTAAATAATCTAGTTTGTTAATTTATTCATTAAAAACATATTTATTGGACACCTCTTTGTAGCAAATATTATTTTAGATACCATGTGAACAAGATGAAGTGAACAAAATTAATTCCATTCTGTTGTAGAACTTACATTCCAGTGGGGAGGAACTGGACGATAAATATTTTCTATAAATAAATTAGCAAAGAAAATAACATCTGGGGGAGGCAAAATAGTATGTCACAGAGAGTGACAAGAAAGGGTCTTCTTTCAACAGGGTTGGCCAAAGAAGGCTCTCTGAGAAGGGAGCATCTGCACTGAGACCTTAACTATAGGAAGATTATTCCCAGCAGAGAGAGCCCAGGCCAAAGCCCTGGACTGGGCATGAACTTGGCATGTATGAGAAACAGAAAGAAACAGAACTGGCATTATGGGCGAGTAACCTGAGTGATCTCTTAGGTTCTCATGCTTAGAAGGACCCCAATTTAATGTTTTCCTGGCACCATCTTGAAATTATTATTATTTTTTTTCCTGTGGTGCTGAGGATTGAACCCAGGGCCTTCTTCATGCGAAGCAATCACTCTACCAACTGAGCTATATCTCCAGCCCAAAATTATTAATGTTTTAACAAGAGGCCTTGCATTGGCCCTGCAAATTACAGAGTCAGTCCCAAAAGAAAGCTAATATAGTTAGAGTACAGTGAAGGGAAAGTGGGGAGGAGAGGAAGAAGGCACAAAAAATAAGGCCAGTAAGTGGTACCTCTGGGTATGTGTGTCTGTGGCATCAACGTGCTTCATGAAAGACTAATTGTACTTTATTGTAGAGCCATTTTTGTCTACTGCATACAAAAATGGAACTACTATTTTTTTTCTATACCTCGTCACATCCTCACATATAGATGACAAATTTCTCAAGGGCAATGTTGGTGTCGCTTGTGTATTGTGTACTCTTCATGGCACCCTGTAACTAAACATTCCACAATACTAATTGTAGCCGAAAGGAATTTATTTGCCTTCTCTGTTAACCCCGTAGGGCCTCCTTAAGGGTTGGGTGGCAGATAAGATATTTAGTATTCACATTTTAACTCTTGCTTTTTTTTTTTTACAGTTATTTTGTGGCACCAAATCAGCATGAATATTTGACAATTCAGATCAAAGATGTGAAGTTGCCTGTATTCAACCTTTTTTATTACATAGAAAATGGCAATTTCAAAAATTCTAGCAGGCTGAAATAGCAGGTTTATTTAAGGAAGTAAAATGGAAATCCTATAAGCATCTTTGCAAGCCTGGCAGAGTTTACTAAACATAGGGGAAAAATGTAGTGTAGGATGGTTCCTTAGAGCAGCACAGAGCACAGCACTGTTAGGTTTGTGCTCATGGCTCTCCTTAAACAGAGAGCCATGTTGCAGGAAGATCTTTCTGCCAGTCAGCGACTATTTCTCCCCTCAGCTCTGCAGTAAAGGTTTCTAGGGACTGACAGCCACTTTGTACTGCATTCTGTGTTATAGCAAGGAGTGAGGTGCCAGGAAGTTCTATGTGACTGGTCCAAATTCATGCCACAGTTGAGTGTTTCACCAGGTTACCGGGCTTTGGTCTAGAAACTATTACTCATTGTTGACTTTTCCTCTCAGCAAATCTACTTGCACTTGTTGGTGACCTTGATGATTTGCCTACTCATACTAAGTACAATGAATTATGGGGTTATGTGACAGAATCTGGCCAACAGAAGTTTAATTGTGTCAAATCAGGACACAATTCTCAAATTAGGGCAAAGAGGTGATTTTATAACTCAAAACATGTTGAGCTGACAAATTCTCAAAAAAATATTCTGTATGTGAGGCTTTTGTTTGTTAACTTCTTTTGAGAAGGTTGTTGTTCTAAATAATCATTGTCAAGTTGTTTCTTACCTGGTTTTAGCAATACTTAAAAACCACTAGTTTATGATTCTTGTACTTCATATTCCAATTCTTGCACTTTTTCACTTTCTTTGCTTTCCCAGAATTCCCCACACTTTGATCCACACACATTTCTATACATTTTCTGATTCAGTAGTGGGATCATGTGTTGCATTAATTCATAAAAGTAAAAATGAAAAACTTCTAAGAAGTTTAAGTCTTCTCTCAAAAACATTTAAAAACATATTCAGTATCCTTGTCTATATTTTTCTTGGTACATTTCCTGGGCCTTCTACTAAAAGGTGATTACACATTATCCTCTCAGGTCTAGATAGCAGAAAGCATGTGTTTGTTTTTCCATGTTCAAATTACAAAGGATCTTCAAATTAAAAGTGGTGGTGAGGGAATGCTCATTTTGGATATTTTAATCTGTATATGTTCCCCCTGAAGTTTATATTAGCACTTGAAACACTCCTCACATGGATAAGTGAATGAATGAATGTCCCCAAACATACAGTATAGTGATGGGGTTGGACAAAGAAATCAGCAGAATAAGGTGTTCTGTAACAAGGGGAGGTGTTGGGAATATATGTGCTCAGAGTGAGGACTCATTACCTAGTCTTGGGGAGTACAGAAACGTTTCCTATCATCTAAGCCAAAGTTAAACCTGTTATAAAGTTTCTGCATGCCTCATATTCCCTCGGTCCATGTAAACCAAAATCAAAGGCTTAACCTCAGGATGACTCTCCACAGAGCAGCATGCTAGGGGTGCTCCTTCCTGGCTTCTAACCCCTTTAAGATTCCTTTCCCAAAGAACTTGCTCTGTTCTCTGGCTACCAAGTGTTTCTCTAAATCTCTTATGCTTCTTTATTACCAACCCACAGTAGTATATTCTGTGATTAATCACATGAGGCACATAAATCTTAGGAAAATTCGTCAATAACATCATAAACTGCCACACTCAAAGACAACTTTTAAAGACAAAGTATACTTCACCCAAAGAAGTGACTCTAACAGAGGGAATTTTAGTTGTTATGGCAGACGGATGGGAATATTGTTTTGAGTCAGGGGTCACTAAAGAGCCTCCTCAATATTCCACTAAGTAGACAGCTGCACACCTTTGCCACCCTATTTTCTACCTCAAAAACCAATTTTCACCAGAAAATTACAAGCACATGCCTGTAATCCCAGGAACTCAGGAGGCTAAAGAAGGAGGATGGTGAGTTCAAGGCCAGCCTTGGAAGCTTAGCAAGACCCTGTCTCAGATAAATTTTAAAAAAAAGAAAGAAATAAAGAAAGAAAGGAAGGAAGGAAGGAAGGAAGGAAGGAAGGAAGAAAAGAAAAGAAAAGAAAAGAAAAGAAAAGAAAAGAAAAGAAAAGAAAAGAAAAGAAAAGAAAAGAAAAGAAAAGAAAAGAAAAGAAAAGAAAAGAAAGGAAAAGAAAAGAAAAGAAAAAGGACTGGGAATGTAGCTCAATAGTAAAGCACCCCTGGATTCAATCCTAATACCAGTACTGCACATGCATGTGCACATACACACAACTAATTTTCTTGTTTATCTTAATTATGAAGTGGTAAAAACAAAGATGGGGAGAAGGGGGATGCTAAGGACAGTACTGAAATATAAGAGAGAAGTGTAAATATGAGCAAGAGGGAATTACCCAATTCCCTCTACTTTTCTTCTAAACTGAATTTCTATCATTTCTTGAAATAAATAACACCTTTATTTTACTAACAGCTTTATTGAATCAAGACAGCATGACATTGTCTGGAAGGAGCAAGAACTTGGCATCTGTAGAGTTTGGAGGCCAGATGTTGGTTTTGCTATTACTAATTGTATGATGTTGGGCACATCACTTAACCTCTCTGAGCCTCAGTTTGATTCAGATATAAAAATATCAATACTTAGGTCATAGAGCGGGTATTAGAATTTCATAGATAATCAGTATCTGCCATGTGTATGAGTTATAGCTATGGAGTAATCATCTTAATGACAAGGTTCTACCCGAACAGTTTTTACAATCAGTACAGTCACTGTAAAACTAAAGAACATAATAAGTATGGAACCATTTTCATCTTTGAGAGAATTCCTATGGAATTTTGTCTGCTTGTTTAGTGTATGCCATCCCCCTCCCTCCTTCCCCAAGCAGACCTACACCCTATCCAATTTAGGTGTGGTAAATTAAAGAGACTGCAGAGAAAGAGTGGAGGGATTGGTTTGTTATAATAAGCTTGTCCAAAAAGATTTATCATTGAAAAAAGATTTATCACTAATGTCCTTCACAACACAACAGTAGAAGCTCTTGCTCTGGGAATCCTACTTCTAAGACTAGACCCTTTGTACACAGGACACAGAAGCTTTTGTCCACGTTATTGGTTTGAAAAACATTTTTCTTTGCCTTTTCCTGTCTGAAGAAGAGAAAGGAGCTCACGGCTGTTGTGATAACCTCACATTTTATTATTTCATCAAAACAATAAAATGCTCCTGAAAATTGTTCCTAGGGTCTATTTTTTGATAGATGGGAGAAAAATCTCATTGTTGAACTGAAATGCCATTATTGTGATATTATTCACTTAGTTTCTCTAAAGAGTGGGTTTTCCAAACTGAAGACTGATTATGAATCTGTGTTGTGCAGACTCGAGGTCACATTTAAACCTTTTAAAGGACTGGGTCGCTTGGAAAGTCGCTGAGTCAGAACCTCTCAATAGCCTTCTATTAGGAGCTTACAGAGGAAGCAAATACCTTCTGCCTCTGTACCTCCCAAAAGTCATTGGTGAGAATCATGCTTCCTCAACTCATACTCAAATGTGATTCAATGAGGGTAGAAACTGTCCCCACCACTCTGTGTGACAGTCATTTCAGTCATATGTGGTCCTTTTAAGCTGTGAATTTCTTCTGTCTTTTATTCTGCTCACAAGGGTAATTTAACCTCTGTATCCTAACTCTGACTCAAGAGATTAGATTGTTCTCTGTGAAGATGACAGACTTGTTAACAAACAACCTAGAACTTGATCAATTCGGACTATTGAAGAAGGAGAAAGAGAGGATTCAAATTGTCTTCTCTGAATGTAGAAATTATTTTAGTGTGATTTCTCTACTCAGAAACTCTGCTTTAAAACCAGGCTTTTGTTTTAAGCCATTCACCTCTCATTTATTGATATGGATTTACCCAACCAGAACAAGGCATTTTCTAAGGGATTTATTAAAAATTTGGAGGTAATTTCTGTTAAGAGACTCATTTTGGCACAATAATTATGACTGCTGTAGAGGAAAGTTTCATTAAATGTCTTGTGAAGCCCTGCTTTACTACCTTGTAATGTGTTTCTAGAATTTAAAAATTGTAAGATAAACTATGAAGTGACTGTTTCTCTCCTCTGCATTTTATCTTTAACCAAGGAAATTTTTTAAAAAGAGCCTTTGGCCTTCAATTTCCTCAAATCCTCAAATGTGAGGGAGAGGAGAGACCAGTGTTTCATCTGAAAGACAATTTCCAATATTAATCACCTCTGAACATATACCAAGTTTTGACTCTATAGGTTTCATGACAAAGCATTTAGTTGAGTTTGCAAATACTAAGACTAATATGTATACTACTCTTAAAGATTTTTTGATGAGGGATGTTAAATTTTGAAAGCTTAAGAACCCTTCTGAAATATAAACTATAGAATAATCATGATTGTATTGGTGTGTGTATAGATTATTAGGATAAACTTCAGATGTTATTAATGTGGTTTCATAGTCATTGGAGGGTTAGGTATCTAAAGTTCTCTCCCTTTTATGTGTCAAGCACTTTTTTGTTATTAATCTCACATAATCTTCCTATCTGTTCTGTGAGCTGTGTATTGATATTTTTATATCTGAACAAAACTGAGGCTCAGAAAAATGCAAGGTTCAAAGACATACAGTTAATAATTGGAAAAACCAAGACGCAAATCCAAAACTCTAAATCCATTCTTCTTCCACACAACATAGTGCTACCATATAAGGTAGGGTTGTAGAATAAAAATGTCATTTATCCTAAAAAGTAGTCTTTAGTTTAGAAGAAAGAAAATTCTTCCTGGTGCATACAAACAGACTTGACCAATAGCAAGGGGCTTATTTCATGTAAGACCCTCTGTGTATGGCTGGATTAAAAGCAAATGAAGGCCAGAGCCTGGAGGAGGCAGAACCTCATGCTGGAACCTGGAGTTCAAGTGATGAGATCACTATGACAGGCCAGGAAGATTATCCAGAGCTCTTTGTGAGCTGGTTAAAAAAAAAAAAAAAAAACCCTAGGAAACAGAAAAGATGGTGAAATATATCCAGAGAGCAAACAAGCACAGCAAATACTACAGGGCAATTTATAATTAAGAGCTGAATTATGTGGCAATATCTGCAAATGTTTCAAGCATTTAGAAGATCTACCTTTGAGTGCTACATTATTCAGAAAGTCTACATTAGTGGTTAGCTTCTTAAACTTAGAAGGATACAGACAGGGAGGATGTTTCTAGATGCTTGATGCAAGGAAGGGAGTGATCAGCATGTGGGAAGATAGAAGGCCAGAAAGAGAGTATGACATCTTTGAAAAAGTGAGTTTATGGACTTAGGAGGACAGTAACTGAAGTGCCAAAGAATAAATGATGCATTTTGAGGAAAAAATGAGGTCAAACATTGGGGGAGGGGGAACAATTAGAAAGCACTCTAAAAGCTAGAACAAGGTGTTGATGTCCTGGGGACTGATAATGTGGAAACTCTGTTTGGGGAGTGATGTAATAGAAAGTGTATATGGTGGTTTTCGTCAGCTTAGGAGATCCAAGAGAGACTGAGGTTGGGAGAAATGTTATTCAGGAAAGCCTTTTAAGAAGGATATTACAGTAATTCAGGGAATTATGCATTCATTTTTATGGTTCCTTTTCACCACATACAGCTAGATCAAGGAGCATTTTGGAATCCATCTAGTTAATGATAAGCTACATTTATGGTCTTACTATGGGCTAGACGCTCTGCCAAGAATTTTTCTTTCAGCTAATCTTAATGACTGCCTATGAGGTATAGAAACTTTTAACTGCCTGACTTTCCACTGAACTGAACAAAATAAAAGAAAGTACTAACCTAGCCAATGGTAAGAGCCAGGATATGAAGCTAGAAGTGTGGCTCCAAGGTGTTCAGCCCAGGATGCTGTTCACTGGCCCACCATCTAGGACAATAGGTATTATAGATTAATGCCTCTCTGAAACACCAAAGTCACTTAAAATTGTTATTTCTTAACATACAGATATTGAAACAGGTATTTTCTAAGTTCCTATCATGTATAATAATGTAACAAGCAAAAATCTGATAAATGGTCACTGTGTATATGGCATTGTTCTAAGTATTTTACATGCCTCAGTTCATTTAATGTTCACATCCTATGAAGTGCTAATTCCATTGTAGAGGAGAAATGAGTTTTCGGTTGGTATATAACTTGTCCACAATCACACACATAGTAAGTGGGAGATATCAGATCTCTCTCAAGTTGTGATAAGGGAAATATAAAATTGTTCAAGAGGCTTGAAGAAGTAAGAAATCACAAGGGGGTGAGAGAATAAGAAAACTGTACAAGGAGATGTCCTTTGAACTGAGATTTAAAGGACAGGTAGGATGGTTGAGGTTATTTCAAAATGAGGGCTAAGGGCCTGCAGGAGGAGCAGTGTTGGAAAGATAGAGGCAGAGAGACCACTCATGGTAGGCACTCCAAGAATTGTTGCGAAAACACACATCAATGTCTGAATGAATCAGTAGCAAATGCAAAAGCATGGTGCCAATAGTAATTGAAAGAAGAATACCAGAAGAGTCTTTGTGCTTGTAGACTCTATAGGACTTAGCAACTGATTGGCATTTTAGAAAAAGGGAACCAGTGGGAGAGAAAGTTTAGGATTGGGTAATTTACATCCAAAACGGTGACCATATATTTTTCAGTGTTCTATAAGAATGGGAAATAGCATCTGGAATTTAGAAGCAAGACCATACACACACTGGTCAATTGACTAGGGTTACAAATTTCAATAAATTTTTTTATTTTTTTAATTTAAGATTTTGCCAACACTTTTAGGCCACACAAAAGTTTTATACAGCACTACATTTTCATACAAGTGAATTATTTGTTTTTAAAGGGAAGGAGAAGTAGAAGAGAGAGGGAGAGAGAGAGAGACCAAAGTAATCAATTATCTGGTAATAAAAACACTACCTTATTTCAAGAAAAAGTTTAATGTTTGCACATTTTAAATTGCTGTCTTCCATAAGGTGGCCTTGGGATTATATATACTAAGCAAATGAGATTTAGGAAAGGTTGAGTTGTGACCAGGCCAACTAGTACATTTCTTTTTAATGTCAAAGTTCTGGCAACCTGATTTGCATTGAAGGGAAATTTGAGGTAATGTTCTGGGAATGTGTGATGGAAAATTCCAGCCTAAGCTCTTCAGAGAATAGTGGAAGTTGTACCTGAAATTTAATTGTTGATATGACTCCTTTAGAATTTCCCAAATGTAGAAGGGCTTTTGGTTTTTGTTTTTCAAATGCTTAAAATTCTTTGCATAATCTACTGGAAAAGGAGAAAAGGTGATTCATTCAGAAGTTATCTATTGTTCATCATCCAGTGACTCAGTGACTGTAGCCATTTTTCTCTCAGGTTGCTCTCCTTAAATTACTCACCGCCCTACTGTCTAAATAAAAAGACGTGCCTGCAGTAGTTAGGACACAAGATGCCTCAGAAAATAAGAACAAGGGGGAACTTTTGGCAAAGTTAAGCTACCCAGTGATACAGATTGAGGAGCTTTGATCCTGTCATGATGCGAAGACTTTAGATGTTAATGATGACTATGTAAAACAGTCCAGTATGGAAGCATCTAAGATAAAATTCTTGTAAATTTTTGGCGAGGAACCTAAAACTTGCTTCAGTCTGTGGCTGCAATTTTTGTGCCAAATTTGAAGGCACTTTGCTGGCTCCTTTTTTATAGAAGGGCCAAATGAGATAGATTGGAAATATGTACTTTGAACAGCCAGGCAGAGTCTCAGGAAGTTTGCCAAACAAGATTTCCAAATAAAATGTTTGGGAAAGAAAACAGGGATGGACTTTGCAGATGCTGGATGGGTTCCACCAGCCATCTGTGAAAAGAGTTACTTTGTATCACATCAGCTGAGAGCTATGAAGTGGCACAAAACTATCAGCAATAACTTTGTTGTTAAATGGGTCCATTTATTTACCAGGCAAACCTCTATTTACCAAGATGAAGTATCTGAATGTGTCTGCTTTTCCTGTGAGAAATAATAATGATGACCAAAATTATTTAAACATAAAGGAATTTCGGCAATCAAACTATTACCTCAGTGCTAATGCATTACCAGTTGAAGAAGGCAGATTAATTTACTTACGGTGAGCTAAGTGCATTCTTGGCTCACAAAGGGGAATCATTTGCTCACTTAAGCCAGAGATCCCATTTTTGACGGCAAATGTCACTGCCTGGATTTCCCTTTGACAGTCTGGCAACCCCACACCCCTGTTATAGTATCCATTTATTTGTCTTATTTTCAGCCAGATTAATCCATTCTGTTTTGACAAGAAGACTGATGGGTAATTGATAACTGTGATAGACACAAACAGAAGAGTTGGATGCTGAATAATTCAGCACTTTTCAGTATCAATAAGAGAACAGGTTGAAGAATTTGTGTCTCTATTTACACTTAAACTAAACTAAGTCAGCCCAGACATTTATGCTGCCAGTCTATCAGAAAACCAAACAGTGTACATTCGGTTTCCACCCGACAAAATGTTTTATAAGCTTGTAACAATATGTGTGAAGCTGCCAGAATAATAAATAGGTACAGCAGCCCATGCATGCTAATGTTATGTTGTAAGCAGTTTTGTTGACAAGTGCTAATACTTCTTTCATACTATCATCAAAAGCAGCTAATACAACAGCCATTATTTGCTGGCTTTCCAAGCAAGACATGATGGATTGTGACCTTAATATGGGTTAGCCGAGTTTTGAAAGTTAAACAACTTGCAATAAATCATAGAATTATTACAATGCGGTTTAATTGGTTAAGGACTGTTTGTTTCCTAAACAGGGTGAAAAATTTCTGTTTCGGCACTTTTAATTTGCAAAGTGCATTTTCATTATGAATGGCAGTTTAATATTCTGCTCTTTTGTCATGCAAAATATGCAACACACAGGCAATCTATTAATTGGACAAAAATGCATTGCAAGCGTAAATTATCCTTTATATCATCACTTGTGAGCTTTTACATCTATTAAATGTGTTAAATGGAACATAGTTAAAGACTGTACAACTTGCAGGCTACTTCTGAAATTTAAGTCCAGCTTCGAGATGATTTTAATGACCTTTATTTTTGGCAAAATAAAGTAATTAAGTAATTGTAAATAGAAAGGGCAATTTAAAGAGTTACCGGTTCCTTAAGGCATAGGTGTACCTGTTTTATTGATTCAGCATTCTCGGAAACAGACAATAGCACTGTTTCATATTGATATGTCTTGAGAAATGAAATCCGGCCTGGTGTATTTACTTCTCTTTGCTACAGTATAATTTCTAGAGCAAAAATTTCCATTGGCAAGTGTGTAGAAATAGGTGAGTAAGGCAGAAGCAAAATGATATCGCAGCATAACTCAGCATAACTGAATAGCCACCTCCATATGGTTGGTTCGATGATGTGCCTTTGCATAGGGCTATTTTGAGCTCAGAAACAGTAACAAAATACTTTGTACTAGGAATGTTGATATGACATATGTTTGATTTTAAGAATGCCAGATCTCTCACTGTGTTCTGTAAGACTGCCTTGAAATGCATGCAACCTATTTCTTTACACACAACTGAGTCCACTTCTTATAAGTATTGACACCCGCATAGACTTTTTAAAGCTTCCAGCTTCCAGGGACATCAAATATTTTCCGTAGATTGTCCCAGATGAAGCAAGGATACCTTTGTGCTGCCACTCCATGTCTTCTTTAAAGATATTAATTTTCAGCAATACAAACGAAAAGTTAAAATTATGTTTTGAATAGGCATTCCATTCGTTTTTCCTAGAGTAAAAAGTGCTATTAATGTAAGAATGTGCATTGTTGTTTTAGAAGAAAAACGAAGGAACGATTTATCATTCACCAAAGGATTACATTATAAAACAAACTGCCTAGAACTTAAATGATAAAAAGGTAAAAACCAAAAGTTACACAAATTGAGAAAAATTGTTCATCTTTATTTAACAGTAGCACACTTGTGCTTAGACATTTCATTCTAAAAAAAGACAAATTGAGTTCTAAAATTTTAATTTTGTACTGATGTTGATCATGTTCCCTCCCACTTAAATGCCATGTTTATCTAAACAATGCAATTCTCTACATTATAAAGGAGAAAAAGGAAGAGAGAAAGAGAGAGAGAGAGAGAGAGAGAGAGAGAGAGAGAGAGAGAGAGGAAGAGAGATAGGTAAGGGAAGAGAGGAATGAGAATGTGGGGGAGAGACTGTAGCTATACTCTGTTGATTGTGCTTTCAGGTATCATTTATGACAAAATGCTAAAGAAAGGAGGTACTATCCAAAAATAAATATGTAATTTTAAAATCAGTTACCATAAAGCATCCTAAAGTTCTATAATAATCATGATAAAATGTTTCACTATATTTTCTGAATTTTATAGATTAAAAAACCCTTTATCAGAGATAGCCTTTATTTGAAAAATATAAGTGAATATAGCCAAAATTCTTAACTTATGAAGGCAATAGAAAATTGGGTTGATTATACTAATTGTTGGAGCACTTTTCAAAATCACAAATTAACATGCTAAATCTGGGTCCTATTTGAGGATTAAATTTCCTAAAAACTCAGATATATAAAACTGAAAGTGCAATGGCTATGAACTAAATCATTTTGTTAATATGATTTTTTCAGTTATCAATTTCAACTAACTTTTCACCATATTTATTATGAAAAATTTCAAACATACAGAAAAGCTGATGTAAGTTTACAATAAGCTCTCAAATACTTATCACTTTGATTCTTTTTGCTTGTCTTTTCACATATCTATTCATTTATCCATCTTTCCTTTCATCAATCTATTTTATATTTTGATGAATTTCAAAGTCAGTTGTAGCCTTCAATATGGTTTGTTTACAGTCTTCTTACTTTTTATTATTTAATCATTCATATTCACTTTATTGTTTCATTCATAATGATAGACAATATTTGAATACCTGTTGTACCAGTTTCTCTACTGGTATTTTAAAAATATACATATATACACACAGGCACACACACAAAGAAACAAAACCCAAACTCTACTTTAGATTTCTGTCAAGGAAACCCTTGAACAAACATGCTAGATAGCATTTGTTTGTATGTTGTTTGTTTTTGGTACTGGGGATTGTACCCAGGGCTTTGCACATGCTAGGCCAGTACTCCACCACAGAGCTACATTCCCAGCCCTACATAGCATCTTATATGTTCAGAGTAGGATCTAAGGAAATCATAAGAGATGAAGATGAAGAGAAAGGAAAAAGGTTTGATAGAGAAGCTTATATCCAAACTTCAATCCTTTCTTTTTTTCATTTGTTCCTTTTAGATATATATGACAATAAAGTGTATTTTGATATACATACATGGAATATAACTTATTCTAATTAGGATCCCATACTGTGGTTATACGTGATGTGTGTGTTTTTGTTGTTGGTGGTGGTGTTGGTTTTTTTCAGTTATAGTTAGACGCAATACCTTTATTTTATTTATTTATTTTTATTTGGTTCTGAGGCTCAAACCCAGCACTTTGTACATGCAGGCGAGTACTCTACTGCTGAGCCACAACCCCAGCCACACCTGATGTGTTTTTAACTATACTTTTTGATGCATTTCCACAAACTTTCAGTGAGCTGCAGTCATGCTAAGCAATCTATTAGGTATCTACTTAGAATGAGATTCAATGAATACAGAAGACTCAAAAGCCCTATTTTTAAACTACTCACCACTGCTGGGATGAGCTAATCTATAGGGTTACCTCCTTCTTGGGACATTTACCTATATAGGTCTCTGTTTTGCTAGGAAGAGTAATGTGTATAACTGGGCTACATCAACGATTACTATGCTACCTGTAGTGTACCTGTAATGTGCACAGCACTTTACTAAGAGCACAAAGGTGTCTTAAGATATCCAGTACAAGACACAGAGTCCATCACAAACCTTTTGGTAAAAATATGTGCTATACACCCAAAGTAGAATAATACAAGATGAATACTAAAAATGTGAATGAATAAGGGAGAAAGTGCCAAGGGAGGTCAGAGAAGAAAGCAACATGAGCATCCTGAAGTATTCAGAGAAGGCTCCTTCAACTCCATCCTCCATGTTCACCTTGCTGACTTTCCTTCCTTCCTCAAACACTGAAGCTTGCAACTCACTACAGCCTTTATGCATGCTCTCCCCTTTACCTGGTTTGCAACTGAGGGGTCACCCAGAGTTGTAGATGATATAGAGGTCATCCACGTTGGGCAGTATTTCTTTGAATCTTTATTCCATTTTTATGATACATTTTCTCTTCAGTGTGTCCATCATATCAGGAAAATATCAACAGGTTAACTCTTGAAAGATTTTTCAATGTACCTCAGTTTATAAAAGTACATCTATTTTTAAGACCTGAATACTTTTGTATAGTTTAATTTAGAGTGACTTTTGTATACATATATGATTCTATCCTCACAATTATCTGTGAGACAGGCATTGCATGTGTGTATATGTGTGTGTATGTGTGTGTATATATATATATATATATATATATATATATATATAGAGAGAGAGAGAGAGAGAGAGAGAGAGAGAGAGAGAGAGAGAACCTGTTGGGGGCAGGGGAATGGAGAACTTTGAGAAATAAAACCCCTGAGCTTCCATTGGGACTCAGTGATTTTCTTTATCCAAGTTCTTAGCACAGCTTAATAAATAGTAGATATTGCTTTTGTTTCTGAAGAGTCAAGACAAAGCATTAATCACCGCAGTAAATCATTGAAATCCTCATGTTCTTCTGCCTCCTCTTAACCACCTACTCCTGTTGTAACCACTCCTCCCACAACCCATTTATTTCATCAACCTTATAACCATCATGGAAAATTCAGTGTTTAAGTACAGATTTTTTAAAAAAAATGGTCTTTCAACAATGTTTCAACCATGCTGACATCTTCATAAAAATTAAGAATCCTTGAGGTGTCAACTTGACTAATGCACAAACACTTGAGGATGCCCAGTACCAAGGAATGAGATACAAATTTAAATACCTGGTTTATATTTTCATAGGTGTGCCCTACTCTTTTGAAAAGGCCAATTCAATCTCAAATTCCTATTTATTGCTGTTTATCATTCAAAAATATTTTTCACTAATGCCTCATAGATATTCTAAAGTTGTTCCAATATTCCTCTTAGGAAACCACTTCAATCTGAGTTACATACATACTTAAATAGAGTATAAATAAGTTTAAACAGCTGAGGACGTTGGATTTTTTCAAAGTTGCTCTTAAATGCTTTGCAGGAGAATAATCATAACATACTAATTTGTAGATTCCCTATTCTTATATTCCCTTTTCTTGCCTCTTCTATGGCCTTAGGCAGAATTATGTTATTAATCTAAATCACTTCTGTGTCCAAAATCCCATTCTTCAGTATTAAAAATATAAAAGTTTGAAAGTTAAAATAATATAATTTCCTATGCAGGATTTGAGTCCAACAAACCTAAGTACCACTTATAATATATTTTTAAAATATTCTATACCTCCTTGATCCCTAACTACTTTATGCAGAAAGGAAAATTAATTTATTAAAAAATTCTTTGCTTTGTGAATTATGCAGGGATCATATATCTAGAGAGCAAGAGATATATCTGTATGATTTTTTTTTCATTGCAAGTATGGAATCTCTCACAACTTTTTTAGTTAATTGCAATCCCATTGCTTTTTATTTCCCAAGGATGGAAAGAATACACTTTCTTTTTTGGCAAAACAAATAAATACCCTGAGTTGGTAAAAATATCAATTACAAGAGTGTCTACCCTAAAAGTCACATTCATTTTGTTTGTTATTGCAAGTTATTAAAAGGCTTCCAGGCATGCATATAAAACCTGAAAAACAACAGTTGAATCTATCATATTAAATTAAAATCCCTCCATAAAAAAGTAAGCTAAGGTAGTTTATCAGTTAGGGAATGCCAAGCTGCCCCAGAAGTCAATACAAATAAGACTTTATTAAAACATAACTAAAATGAAGTTCCACAAGAACCCTCAATGGGAATTGTTCTGCCTCAGATTCAGATGTAGAGAGTGAAATACATCAGTTGACCATTAATTCCCTTGAAGTAAAATAGGACAAAAGAAAACCAAATTCCATGGCCAACAGCTAGAATTATACTTGAGAAAGAAATTACAGCCTCAGAAAGGCATATGTGAAATAGCTGAACCTTAGGTTATACAGGTCTCTGCTTCCAAAGAAGACAATTCATACTCTATTATTCATCCTAAAGCTAAGCTTATTTAACCACTTGTTTAACTCAGTGTACCCTCTTGGGTGAATGCCTGCAATTCTATTTGGCTGCCACAAGTAGGCAGTGCTGCTCATTCTCTTCTATCTAGTATTCTGTATTCCTTGTCATTTCATTAAATATTCTTTTCATGAGGGTTCTCTATTTATTCCCCAAAGCAGCTCCTCAAGTTCACTTGCAAAACAATCAACGGATATACTAAGATTGTTGATAATCACTCTACAGTATAGATATGACAGGCTCCATTCACACAGTTTCCAGCATGCTGACTGTAACTAACAAGAAAAATGAGAGCAATCACACCCCATCTGAAAGTGGATGTCCTATATTATCATGTTGAATGGCTGTAAAATGTTTCATGGAATAGATGTCCATAAAGTATGTCATGTATATTATCTGTAATTGGACATTTACCCAAACTCAAATAGTTTATCTGAATAACGTCATAATAAAAATTCTTAAGCTATTTTGACATCCATCCAGATAGATGATGATTAAAATAGTAATATTTTAAATATACAGACCAAAATTTCAACCAAACATCAGCAGCACTTTTTAAGGAATTCCACAATAAAGCAATTTTCCAAGTATTTAGATAAAAAGGAATTCCATTATTACCTTCAACCTTTCTGCTTACTTCCTTGTATATCCAGTGAACCTCAGAAAGCAAAGTAATACAATTTTTTAATTGTTTGATTGCTTTTAAAAGAAATCACCCTCCCAATAAACAATATGAAATGTTTCATACTATCTCCCAAATATGGAAGATATAGAAGTACTTCTGCAAACTGAAGATGAGGTTCTATATTCATGGTGATGGCTGCCTGTGGACACACCATTGTGTTGTCCACGTTAACTTACTCTAGCATTCACCTGAGAAACAAGACTATATAGGAAAACTTCATTCAGCACCAAGGTGTACCTTGATGTCCTACTGAGGCACATATGCCACAGATTAATGTTATGACATTTTTATGTTAAAGAATGATGCTCCTTTTTTTGATGTTCCCTTTTAAAGAAACAAAAATTATCTGGTCTTTCCTCATTACAACACCCTGCATGGAAAAATTTGAGAAATTTCCATGGAAAAACTTCCCGTGGAGCAAAAGGAAGAAACATGTTCTTTTCTGGCTTTATTTCAATAGGGAGATCATCACAAAATTTTTCATTGGTACGTTATTTACTATCCTATTATCCCTTTCTCCTGAGCACCTGTGGCTTTGGGACATTGCAATATCTATTCAGAGGCTGCAACAATCTAAACTAATTTTAAAAAAATAAAATACTAATCTTTAAGTTGCATGTAACAATGAAAATGTAAGGAATGGTTGATATAGATGAACAGCACTGTGATTAGCCCCTTGCTCATGCTTCCTAAATGTTTCACTATCCTCAATGGGTTATCCAGTTTTTGTTGTTGTTGTTTAGTCCTGGGAGTTGAACTCAGGGGCACTCGACCACTGAGCCACATCCCCAGCCCAATTTTGTATTTTATTTAGAGACAGGGTCTCACTAAGTTAAATTGCTGAGGCTGGCTTTGAACTTGCAATCCTCCTGCCTCTACTTCCCAAGAAGCTGGCATTACAGGCGTGTGGTACCATGCCCAGCCTAGGTTACCCAGTTTTAAAAGAAACTCTAAGGAGCACATACATATTTTGCCTTTATTTAAATAATCTTTAAAAAACTGTTGTATGGCAAATTTTAGGCATGGAAGATTCTCCTAAAAACCACACAAAACTGACAGTAAAGTTATTTTTAAAAAGTTGACCCATAAAGAAAAGAAATTAAAGAAGACAACCATGTTGAGAGATATCAGCTATTTAGAAAACATAAAGCAGGAGAAAAAAGTGGATGCTACTGCAAAAGAGAATCATGTGAAGGAAAAGATTCACTCAACTGAACCCAAGAAAGCTGAACCCAGATACAGGAGTGAAATGTTGGAAGATTCTGTGTCCCCAGTTCCCTTCTTCACAGGATATAAAAGATTTATTCTCTAATATAACTCAATCAGGCCAGGTGTGTTGGTATACCCTATAATCCTAGTGATCAGGGAGGCTGAGACAGGCAAATAGCAAGTTTGAGGCCAGCCTTGCAATTTAGTGAGAACCTTTCTGAAAATAAAAATAAAAAGGTTTGGGGAGTGTAGCTCAGTGGTAGAGCTCCTCTGGTTTCAATCTACCAAAGAAAAATTTTTTTTCTTAATTGGACATTCCAGATTGTGATGGTCTGTGAAACTGGCAATCAGTGCCTGTTCCTCTTGTCCTTAGAATGGTATCTGCCTGTCACTCACCCTCCTAGTGGGAGATCTTTCTGGAAAAACTTAACAAGCCTACAGATAAGAGCCTTATATAAAAGTATTCCAACAAAAATTCTAGCTCAAGTAAAACCTCCCTGTTGGCAGCCTCCTCCCACCAACTCACACACATAAACAAACACCCTCCAAAGAACTTTTTAGTGCCTTGAATTTAATATGTTTAAATAGCCTTCAATCACTTGGGTAGCCTAGATGCTTGAGGCAAATCTCTACCATGAATGAAAGAAATCAAAAGAGAAGGGAAAGAACCCTCAGGACTTAGAGACACATTATCTCTAAAGATATAGAGATGAATCTACATTAAATGGCAGAAGAAAACTTTGGAGAAAATTTTGTGATAGTCTCAGAGAATTAAGAATATGTATTGATTCATATAATAAGAACAGGGCACTACACAAAAGACCAATGAGAGACAAGAAATTTTAAAATTCTCCAGAAGTTAGAAAAAAATCGCCACAAATGAGGTGAAAATAAAAATATTGAAAAATATAGAAATTTAGGGCAATTCAGGATATATTTCCAACAATTCAATAGATAGGTACTCCCCCAAAACAAGAGAACACAAAAAATGTCAGAGAGAAAATTGCTGAAGTATACCAAAATTATCTTCATCACATCATCCTCCAATCTAATGACCAGGATTTACCAAGTTCTCAGCAAGATACATGATAAACAGTACAAATATACAATATACAATATTATATTTCTACTTTATGCAAACATACAATATTAAAAGCATTATTATGCAAATATACAATATTATATACATGAATATATATATAATACTAAAAAAATTCTGATATATTTTAATGTGTTGAAACATTCAGAAAATATGATAGGCTTTTTACAGATATATTAGGAGTGTATGAAAAAGTCATGGGAGATTACTGTGGCAGACCCTGGACTGCCTAAAAGCCCTTCCCAACCCCTTTCCCTTTAAGTTAATTAGAGCAGATGCTGGGAAGCTAACATGTTCATGTTTCCAAACCCCATGGTATCTAGCTAGGTATGGTCAGTGACTTAGTTCTGGCCAATGAGATATAGATAGAACTGCTGAATAGAGCTTCTGAGAAAGCAGTTACCCATAGCCATGAGGATGAAGCCCACACCTTAAGAAGGAAGAGCAGCAGGTGCAGGAAAGCTGAATCTTTGGTACTGAGGTGTCTTGTCCTCATGGTTTTATAGGCAGCTGCATCATAACAAGGAGTCAGTCAACAATCTGTAAAATTGATGAGTTAAGAAATTGCACTCATAAAAGATTATTTAGAAATATGCAAGTAAATACCATAAGAAACAAACCTTTACACTTAGTGATTGCCTCTGAGGTATGGGAAGGGGCAAGAAAATTATTTGTTTCCTGTTCTGTATTATTTAGGCAGCTTAAGCTATATGAATGGATGCTTGGATAAAATTTATTGCTAATTCAGAGTGTCCAAAGTTACAAACAAAGTGAGAGGACAGTATTAAAATTATACCCTAATGTCAATGACTCAAAGTAGCCCATGGAATTTGTATTTGGGTTACGCTAGGCATTACTAAATCAGAGTAGCCTAATAAAATAAAGGTTTACGGCTCAGACAGACAAACACACTTAACTGATTCTTTTTTACATTCTAGTTTCTGTCACAGCTGTTGTGAAAATCTGGATGTTTAAGAAAATCTTTTTTAAAATTAATTTTTGTTATAAAAATTGAGCTGTACTCCCACAGGGAGCATGTCTTAGTTCAGGCTGCTATAACACATTATTATAGACAGAGTGGCTTAATCAACAGACATCTATTTCTCATAGTTCTGGAGGCTGGGAATCTAAGACCAAGGTGTCTGCAGACCCATTGCCTGGTGAGGGCCAGCTTCGTAGTTTGCAGATGGCCATATTCTCATTGTAACCTCACATGGCAGAGAGCAGAGAGAGAGCAAACTTTCCTGTCACTTCCAGTAAAGGCACAAATTCTGTTCATGAGGGCTTCATTCTTAGGAATGATTACCTCCAAAAGGCCACACCTAACCACTAACCATCACATTAAGTGTTAAGACTTCAGCATATGAATTTGAGGAGGATAAAAGCAAAGTCAGAAAGTTAGAATTAGAGAAGAAAAACAACATGATGGTGAGTCCTGGTTAAAGTGGAAGCAGTTTACTTTCCTTTAGCAATGATTTCAGCATTTTCCAAATTTACAATTTTCTCTTCTTGATTTCTAAATGCCAGACATAGCTGCCATTTCTGACAATCCTTTTCTTCTTACTCTTACATTGAAGTATCTATAATTTTAATCTCCTCTATTCATTGAACATAATAGAACTTTTTATGTCACGCACAGTTGGTATTTCAACGTATTTCATTTAGGAGATTATAGAAAGTACTCAATAAGATATGTGAAAAAAAACTGGTGATGGAAAGCAAATATATATTAAGGCTGTGACCTAAGATAAATTTAGGTGGAGGAACACCTCACCCTCTCAGGAGAGAGAGTGTGTCTCATGTAATAATCAGAGCATGACAAAGTGAAGAATTAAGATGGGCAGGTGCAATCCTGGCTTTGAGAGAGAAGGGTCATGCCATCCTTAGGCAATTAAAGGGGAAAGGGTCTGCCTCTTGAAAAGAGAGAGTGGGACTAAGACAGTACCTGGAAAGGGAGTTTTAGCCATCAGCAGGACCCAATGTGAGGCATAATCCACCCGAAGCACATCCTCTGACGCCCACGGTCCCAAGCTAATGGTTTTGCTGTTAGCCTTTACCTACTGTTAGGTCTTATTGTTGTGTAACTTGCCCTTAAGAATATAGCAAATTATTTTCTCCAATATAGTCAATAAAATGAATCCTTGGTAATCATCAAAAACCGTGTAGTCACCACCTCAGGGGTGAGGCCTTCTCTAGTCCAAATTAATTGAAGTAAGGAATCATGGGATCTTTACAGGTAGAAAAAGAGTTTAAAACTATTTAAAGAAAATTGAAAAATGTATTCTTTTCTGACAGAAATTTGCATCTGATAATATTTTATTTGTATCTTTTTTAATGTCATGACAAGAAATGGATTTGATTTTGAAAGGGAATCATTTTGAATAATTAACCATGAATTACTCTAATTAGCAGAAAATAATTATAGGTTGGACATAAGCTCTTTCAAATGAGAAGGATAGAGTAAAAGACTATTGGAAAAATAATGCCACCTGATAGATGTTGAATGAATCTAAAAGAGGCCTTTTCTTTGAATTAATCTTTAACTGAAGCATTCTAAATGCCTTCTATTAAAAACATTCATATTTCTGCAAGACAAAAATTATTAGTAAGCATATGTTGTTTCTTAGAGAATCTTCAGCGTGATAATTAAAGAAGACATCTTTAACACTTCCTAAAAGAGAAAATATAGTTTGCCTTGTTCTTTCATAACACTTTCTGGATCAGAAGAACAACCTTGGGTAGATTCTGCACATTTGTGCATCGTAGAAATGTTTAGGAAACTGTATATGTAGTTTGACAGACTTGTTTCATTTGGATAATTTGAGGACTGGTGATACAGAGGCAGAGTACTTGCCTAGCATGTGTGAGATCCTTGGCTCCATCCACAGTGCACACACACGATTGTCAAGTGATTAACATGACAGAGTTGCATCTACAGTTTGTAGGGATGGATATGAGGCCAACTGATGAGAAGAGGTATCAGACAGATGCCACTTGCAATCAGTTTCAGTTGTGTAAAGACCACTAAAAATTTGTAGACTATTAATTAAAATTCACAGAATTAATTTGTTTCATTGTCTCTTATGCTAGATTGTTGTATTTAAATTTCATGAACACATGATATATTTTTATAATCTGTTTATATGACTCATGTCCTGTTAAAACATTTTCTTTATGATTCTCTCTAGAGTTAGTCAACATAAATTTATAGTCTATTTCAGATACACCATTACCAAGTTAAAATTTGTTTTGTCTTAGGTTAATTGCATTCAGTTAAATAATTCTTTATGGAGTAGTTGATATGTGTAAGTTTAGTGATATAACAGCCAGTATGAGAACACATGGGTAGGAGATAAGTATATCAATATCAAGACTCGAAAACAAGTAAGGTAAAAGGTATAAGGACAGAAAAAAAAAATCTATGAGTTAAGGGCATAGGAAGAATATCCAGTTGGAAAATAAGAAATTCAAGAAGGACAAGTAATTTGATGGAGATCTTAAAGCATGGGTAAGGGGCTGGGGATGTGGCTCAAGCGGTAGCGCGCTTGCCTGGCATGCATGCGGCCCGGGTTCGATCCTCAGCACCACATACAAACAAAGATGTTGTGTCCGCCGATAACTAAAAAATAAATATTAAAATTCTCTCTCCCTCTCTCTCTCTCTCACTCTCTCTGTATAAAAAAAAAAAAAAGCATGGGTAAGATTTTAGTTGGTGATGTTGGGAAGAAGTATGCTATAAGGAGGAAGGAGCATAAATTAGGGCTCTGAGGCAGGAAACACAGAGTGAATTCATGGAAGAACCCTCCAGTTTAATTGTAGCAGAAGATCAAGTCTCCTTTAAGGATCCTTCAGATCTCTTCTGGAATGTTTGCTTCTGCACATTGGTTTAGTTCAACAGTCAGTCCTTGAATGCCCTCTGAGTGACAAACCCTGTGCCAAACAGGGAACTAAACAAAGGAAGCTGTAAAGACTCTTTGCTCTCAGAGTTACAGTGGGGAAAATCCTTTCAAGTCCCGTGGTTATGGATATGTACTTGGAATGCTGTTGGAAAGAGAGGAGTCCTAATTTGGCCTGGGCACTCAGTGAAGAACTTACCATAGCAGACTGAGAAGAACACAGTCTAGATGGACAAGTAGGGGACAGAAGTGCTTAATGCAAAGATGTTCAAGGTACAGGGAGAGAAGCAGGAAAGAAAGCAAAAGGTGTGAAACTATATTTGAGTTTGGGAAGCGATAAAGAGTGCAGGATTCCAGAAGAGTTCTTCAGGTAGCTTCTTACTAAAGAGTGTCATTACTTTTGGCTTTTGTGTGTTTGTTTGATCTTTATATAACACTGAGGTAGGATAGAAGACATAGTATGGGTAAATAGAGAAATGCAAGACTATACAAGAGTGGCCATGATTTCAAAGACCAGATTTAAAGTCCACTTTCACATGGATTAAAAGTTCAGATTCAAAGGTCACAAACCACACAATTAAATCAAATTAGATTTTATCCATAAGTATACCAAGGTAGTACTATGTTCACAAAGCAGAATACATTAAAAACAGAGAAGAAAATGCATGCCCCTCTACCCGCTGCCCACCATTGCCAACCTGGCCATGGCCAACACGCAAGTAAATGATCTCATCCCAGTAATGGTCAGCATTCCCAGTTACCAACACAAAGGAGAACTAGAAACACCCTCCTAGAGCATGTTATTGTAGTATTGATCTTACATGTGCAAAATATGTGTATACCTAAGATATAGCTAGCACATTCCTCTCCAACACAGGCTCTCTCCCCTATCTCTGAGAGTGTGTGCTTCTTTCTTTCTCTCAATAATTTCAATATGTACCTCACTTTGACCTGTCCTCAAATTCATTCCCATGATGAGATCAAGTACCCTCATAGTCTTAGGTCCAGCTCCCTTTTGGGGGACCTCATCTGGACCCTGACCTGGTGACAATACTGAAATGGAAATATAGTTATGTGGTTTCCACTGTAGGCATACGACCTTTACTCTTAACTTTGGAGTTACTAATAGTGTGCTATTTCTAGAAGTTTTGTTTACGTGAAGTGTTGCATTGTTATTCCACTATGGGATGATTTTGTAGCACTTATTCAATGTTCTCTGAATTTTGTTACCTTGACTCAACAAGCCTCATGAGTGTGTATTATTTGAAAATTTGTCCAAGAGTTGTAAGAACACCCAACAATGAGATATTTGCGCCATTCCCATTTTCTTGTTTAGATAAGAAAACCTATTGCCTTATAAGCGAATTTGAGTATAATTCATACAACTCACTTAGTATCATGTATTTCTCTGTCCCGTGTATGTCCTAATGTTCTCACTGTCAGCACCTTACATCTCCATAATAGATCTATTTATATCCATTTTTAAAAAGACCACTCATATCTAAATGTACAAAGAGCAAAAGTGTTCTTCCTAGACTATACTGTCTTCTCTGCCCTAGGATGATAATTTGCTATCTTTGACATAATTTTTCAGAAAGTAAAATTTAAATCCAGATTATTACTTTAAAATATAGGTCTATCCAGTGGGGATTGTGGCTCAGTGGTAGAGCCTAGCATGAGTGAGGTACTGGGTTCAATTCTCAGCACTGCATATAAATAAACAAAATAAATTCCATTGACAACTAAAAAAATACTAAAAAAACAAATACAGGTCTATCTACAGAGTTGGTCTGTATGACTAAATATGTTGTGGGCCACTAGTGCTGCCCATGAGGATCCTGTGTACAAAATAGCATGTGCGGCAACTGGTTTCACTCACTGCTCCACTTTGTGGTGACTCTGGATCACTTAGGAGTCTCAGTCTTCATGGCTCCTCATCAGCAGAGCTTTGCTCAGCCATAGTGGAAGCAAAAGACGTGAAATGAGACATCACTGAGAATGCACATTTGTAAAAAATAAGGTTTTTATTATCTTATTAAGTTCCTCATGCTATTTATATCAAATTTACAGACATAAAAAATACCATGCAAGTCACTTGAAACTGTATCAGCACTCACCAAATAAAGTATAAAATTAAAAATCATGAATAATCAAAGTTTCCAATGTTTCCTTCAATTATGGAGATATTTGAGCTCTGAAATGTTTGAATAATTGCCTCATACTCAACTCTTATGCATATATATAGTAAAAAAGAAAAAAATCTTTTGAAATGTTCATATTTTTCTCTTATGTCAACAGGGATATGTCATAATATTTTTTGTTTTATGGGACTCATTTCCAGTTGATGTAGAATTTTAAAGTGAAGATAATCACAATAATTAAGGAGTAAATGTGTAAATGAGAGCTGAATCAAGTTATTTAATTAACATAGATTCATGGAAATTTGGCAACTGGAGGATTAAAATATGGATTTTAATTTAATCTATTTCTGTACTTTTCAGTCCTCTTAAACTATCACCAAATAAAGGGCAATGGTAGAGAATTATAAATGTGTTAAAAAAATAAGCAAGCTATTTCCTGTTCCTCCGTGGCCTATCTAGCTTAATACCTCCACACAGGCAAGGTCTTACAGATAATTCTTGTGAAGCTTTTCTATGTAGAGAGAGTGAGGATATGGAGAAAAATGGTTCTCCCCCCCCAAATGCAGCACCAGTGCTGTTGATGTAAATCTGCTCAGACAGACCAGGAGCTCCAGTGTGAAGGGGAGCCTAGCTGGCTCCACACGGGGTCTCTCAGAACCAGGCAGTCGCTGCCTGCTATCCCCTATTATCACATTAATCACCTTATTCCTCCTGAACAACAACAACAAAAAAAAACAAAACAAAACAAAACAAGTAAGAAAGACAAAATGGTAGCAACAAAATATAAATTCCACTCTAGCTGTACAGAATAGTCTCCCCCAATGTTTCTCTCAGCATGTGGTAAGTGTTCTTCTCTACCCACCCACCACCACCACCACCACCTTGTCAGCTCCTGGAATCTCAGACTGTATTTCCCAGTGCAGGCCTGGATTCCTTTAATTTACTCCCACAGCGATCTTACTTCAACATTTCTTTTACTATATTCTTACCTTGATTGTTGTTCCTTATAACTGGAAAGAATTAGTGCCTGTGTAGGGTCAAATGAAGAAGCTGATCTGAAGTTCCAAGCTGACAAAATAATGCTAAGGTGATGTTGGGAGAGCCTCTTTCACATGACACAATTAAACTTGTCTTCCCTAAATACACCGAAATCATAGTAGAGGAGCCCTGTGCAGTATCGGGAGGAAAAAAAGAGGCAGTGAGATAGTATGGACGTTGAATCCAAAGTACCAAGATATCTCAGTTAAAGTATCAAGAGTTGTAAATATGGATTAACTCTAGTTTATCAGGTAGGCCATGTATGAGGATCCTCAGGGATGCTGTAGGTTTACATGATGAAGGTAATGAGGTAGCCAAGGAACCGTGTGTACAGCCAAGAGAAAAAAGATATGGATGCATGGAGGAGATGCTTAGGGGATTTTTCACTCAAGGAGGAGGACTACCAGGAGGCAGGAGTACAAGGAAGACAGGGAGAAGAGAGTTTCAATAAAGCAGGATCATTCAGGGCTGGGATAGTGGCTCAGCAGTAGGTAGAGCGCTTGCCTGGCATGTGCAAGGCCCTGGGTTCAATCCTCAGCACCACATATAAATAAGTAAAAAAAAAAAAAAGGTATTAAAAAAAGGAGGATCATTCACCTTCCAAGCCAAGAGACATCAAGTTGTATAATACTAAAAGTGTTCATTGAATTGGACCATATATAGATTATAGTGACTACATGGAAATGCAATCAGCAGCAAAGCCCATGATTTTCAAGACTCTTGTTGAAGAGAAGGAGTCAAAATAGTAACAGGAAACCAATAAAAATTATAACGATGAAAGCAGCAACTAGGATGACAAAACCAAATTACTTTTAGAAATCTTAATCATAGAAAATGGGAAGAGAGGTACAAAAAGCAAGTAGCTATTTAGGTAAATGAGATTAGCAATAATCAAAACAGAAATGATTTTAATTCCTACCTCTTTCTTTCCATCTTCATCTCATATTTAGTTCCAAACAAAAACATATTTCTCCATTCTTTGCTAATATTTCAATTTAAAAAACGTATTTGACTCTTCCCAACACCCACATTAAGTCTAAAGCCAAATCTTTGGGAAATCTTTAGGAGTCCCTTTTCTCCATCCCCCAACCACTGGCCTTTCCTCTGCCCTGGTAAGCTACTTATATCCATCTTTCCTTGGGCTAATGTAAAATGTATCTGCCAGATGGACATTTTTGTTTCATGCACATTTGGACCATTTTTCTTACTAGTTCAATTAGCTTCTGTTCTTCTTTGATAATAAATTCAGATTTCTTTCCACTCTAACCTTATCTCTTCTTAATGGCCATTTTTTATCCTTCTTTCCTATGTCTTTCATTGTCATTCCATCTTGCTTTTTGATTTCCTGAACACTTGTAACCTGGTGCTTTCTGAAAAGTCACCCTCGAAAGCTCTCACTTCAGAAGGGAGATCAGTAGAATAGAGCAAACAGATCCAGGGAGGGAGGGGGAGAAGGAAAGGGAAGACACTAGGGTTTAAATTTAAAAACAATTAAAAAAAAGTTTTTATATTCTGCTGGTCTTTAACATTATATGACCTCTATATTTAATTAATGACTAAAAGTGTAGAAGCAAGTTAATGTCACTTTAATTTATTATTTAGATTATGTTTCTCTGAAACAAATGTTGCATTTCATGAATATAATCCAAAAAGTTTCAGTGATTTTTCTTTGTCAAAACTCAGGCGAGACCCTCACATGAACATAGGTAAGAGTTTGCATATATTTATTGGGGATAGGGTCCTCCAAAGCTCAGTTATTGGTCACAATTATTTAAGTACTTACTATTATCTTTCAATGGAACTGAGGCACTTTAACTCCCTGAATACTAAGACAATAACTTAAGGCACTGGGAGTCATTAAGACATTAGTTCATATTGTGTGCATGTATTAAAATGTAACAAATCCCACCATTGTATACAACTATAATGTATCAATAAAAATGTCAAAACAATAAAATAAGATAAATTACCAGACAGGAAAAAAAAAGACATCAGCCAAGGATCTGTTTGTAAAAAAGAGTAGGAAAAAGTAAGATTTGATTAAGGCCAGAGTAAAGATATCTAGGACCCATAAAGATATCTTGTTAGCTTGCTCAGAGAGAGCATGGTCTAGGGCCACTAGAGCTGAAGGCTTGGAGCAACTAAACTCAGCCAGAACTCTCCAGGCATCTAATTAGGAGAAGGGGAGGGTGATACTAATGTCAGAAAAGGATTTTGAAGTGAGACAAGGCCAAAATGAAAAGTAACTTCTCTTTTATCATCAGTTGGCCTCAGTGAATAAGAAAATATTTGGAAGGGTTTTCTTTTTTGGTTATCTTTCTTTTCTGGGAGTTTTATTTCCATTTCATTTCAAATAAATATTTGCCCAATTACTTGTTAAGGGAGGGGAATGGTAGAAGCCTTATAGAAACACTCTTTTCCATGCATCACGGTGATTACAGGGGAAAACTGTAGGAGACATTGTTTCACTCCTTTGAAAGTGCATTATGCTGTACACTTTGACACTTTGGAGAAAATAGTAATCAATATACAGCTCCCACCATCCTGGAGCTTAAAGAAGTATGCAGAGACAAATGGAAAGGCGGCTACATCTAACACATGAAGTGCCCTGATGAGAGAAGTGTGAGTGCTGCCTGAAATGCAGAGCAGGGGAACTCAACCAAGATCAAGATCAGCAAAGGCCTTACAGTGGGAATGACCTTTTAGAATTGAAATAACAGGAGTTGGCCAGGCAAAGCACAAGGAAAAAGGCATGAAAATAAGACAAAAAAGGAAATAAATATTCCAAACTAAGAAACACCTGTATTATTCAAGGTGAGAAAGAGCATTGCACTTTCATCAAAGTAAACAACATTGCCTAAGGTAAAAGATAAGTTTGGATTCTGTCCTGAAAGCCTTCTGTGGGCTGCTCAGGAATTTACATTTACCCTGAGGACCATGGGAAACTGCTAGAAGGTTTTAGATCAGGAAATGGCTTAGCCATATTTGCTTTTAGAGTTGGTTTTAGATGAAAAGTGAAGATGGGAGTAGAGGTGTGGTTAAAACAGGAAACTGGAATACCTGTTTGGAAATCACTATGGCTGCATTTCTAAAGATAGTGGTGGCCTAAATTACATTAGCAGCCCAGGGGATTCAATCAAGAGATATTTACTAGGTAAAATCAATAGGACCTGGTAGTTTATCAGACCAAAAGAGAAAGGAAAATTACAATGCCCAAATTTTTGCTTTGGCCACTAAATGAATAGTACTGTCACCTAATTCCTTGATGGTTATTCCAGTGTGGGCACACAATTTTAAAAGGCACCAATTTTTATTTAGGTGTGTGTAAGATACTTAGTCACATCTTAGAACATAGTTCAGTTATATTTTGTAAGGAACTATGATCCAGAAGTTAAAGAAGCTGAGGATTTGGTTCACTTGAATCAAACATGAGCAGATGTTAACCAGTAGGGAACAGAGTTTGCCAACTAAAAATAAAAAGTAAAATGCAAAGATAAGAAGAGAAAAATGAGCTGTAGGTAGAATTTAGCAGACAAAATACACAGGAGACAAATCTTACTTTAATAGTCTTGAGAAAGGGATGAGATGGGGTGAGGGAGATTGTGCTTTGAGAAAAGAAGCTGGAAATGAAGTGTAGGATGGGAAGAAATAAGGCCTTGAGCAGGCAAGACTTCCTAGAGCAAGGACCACTGACCATGTAAAAGGGAGAGTTGGCCATGATAACATGAGGAGCTTAATCCAGGAACCAAAGAGGTGATTTGGAGGCCTGGCCACTTTGTTTCCAAACAGCAGGAGACAATAACTCTCACTAGTGAAAAGGAATAAAATAGAAAGAAAATTCTGAAGGTTTGGTAAACCAAAGTGTCTATGATATGGGGAGAAACATCTGCATATTTGAGTCACTGGGGCCAAGCAGTGTTTTTAAACTGCAGGTGGTATCATTATCTATGTAAGAGGTGAAACCTGAGCTGAATTAAATGAACATAAAACTGCACTAATAGTATTTCTAAACTGTACCTTGTTTGAAGATTGAGTTGCATTCTTGAGGCATCTCTGGGCTAAAGAACAGACATTGAGAGGGAAACTGATCCACTGAGAAGGCCAGAAAGAATGGCTGCCAGGAACTCAGATTTTGATCTTTGTTGACAGTATTTTTCCCTCTCTTATTCCTTGGTTGTAGTAGACTAGATACAGCAATAATAACGGTGGCTTAGTTTTGGAGACATAGTCCAAATCTAAAACACTATCATGTTTAAAATAACTGAAGTGTCAGGCATTCTTTCACTTGTACACTTCATCTTTATTTTTCTGTTAGATAAAGCCTCTTGCCATCATACTTCAGGCAAAGTTGTTAACAGGGAAACTCAAATCCACACTTCTGGCTTAATTTTTTAATAGTTTCCTCTGTGATTTTTTGCATCTCTGAATTTAATTATGAGGTCTGACTCATAATTAAATGCCCTTCTTGCTCTTTCTACCCTTTGGGGTAGGAGAGAGGGAGAGAGTTTCCTGTGTCTTTTGAAGCAAGCTCATTTTTAGTGAGTTAATTGAAAGGTGTCACCTTCTACTTCTTGTTGCTCCTTGGGTTCTTTTATTCTTTGTCTCATGAACAGACACAATTGCCAGCTCTTCTGTCTGCAAATATAGCTTACAGAGTGGGTTTCCTAGGCATATAATTTTCACAAGTGCTAGACATAAGAATGACTCTAAAGCCATTTGATGAGTTCTTTTTTACATCTCCTCATTTGCTTCCTTCCCAAAGAGATTTTTGATTTTTGCCTGGAACATGCTTATCAGCTTAAACCTATGCAGCATCATTATGTTATGAAGATTTTCTTCTGCAGAAGCAAGTGCACTAACCTTGAATGAAGCAGTTGCTAATCATGTTGCACTAAGCAAATAAAAGTCAGAACCGACCTAATCTTGCTTGCCTAATATCAGTTTCTGCAGACTTCGAGTGTAATGTTCTAATCACTGGCGCAAAACAGCCAATTAATTTGCTTTCCCTACGTGTTTTTACTGGCCAAGATGCATAGGGGAGCAGTGCGTTCGGTCATAATCATGCTCCACAAAGATGGGAAATGTTCCCTTTGAGCTTCCAATCATTAGGCCAGCTGAAGTGAAGACAAGCCCATTGACAAGTGAGAATGGCAATAATTTATTTTCTATTGATGGGTTGTGACAAATCATGTCGAAGCAGTGGCTGCATACTGTGGGGCTCCGCTAAGGAAGACTGTGATGGGCAAAGATGAAACCCTTCACAGCTCATTTAGTCCAAATGTAGCCACCTGGGTGGTGAATCGGTTCAACATACCAGCCCAGGCATTCCAGCACAAAATTAGATCGCTAACAGGCAGGCCATATAGGGGTTCCTAGAAGGCATTAATCAACAGGGTTGAGCTGTCAAAATGCAGAGTCTGAAATTAAGAAACACCAAAAGGATGAAAATGTGGCAGCACTGTCAAAAAAATCAAGAACGTGTTTCCTACTGCAGGATTCTAGCCACCATTAAAAAGCTTAGAAGAAAAATGAATTATAAAGAGGTAAAGAGAGGTATGACTCCTGAAAATTTTCTGAAGACTTTTACACATGATAATTAGTAAAGCAGCATGAAGATTTATGTAAGCATGAACACACCTTTTTCAACTCAACACTGACAGGTCAGATTACATGTAAATCTTCCTTACCAGCCCACAACATAGTTCATCTCTTATTTAAATTTCCTGTCTACCCAGGCCTATTGATGTGCTGAGCATTTGATGTCTCAGCTGCCCCTGAATACCAACACTTCAAATTCTGCAGAATTCTTGGGTTTGTACAGCTTATTTCCTGAATACTCTTTTTGGTAGAATAGAGATTTCTAGAATCTAGCTAAATGAAGTGTGTGTGTGTGTGTGTGTGTGTGTGTGTGTTTCGTGTAATTAAATTTTATGAATATTGTTTTCTTTAAAGGGCTCACTTTCTGTTTTTGTATTATGGAATGTATTTAATGCCATACACACACACAAAAAAAAATCAAAGAGTCAGTTTCTGAAACTAACAAAATTTCCACTAACCAAAAGCATACAAAGATTCTCTTACCCAAAAATTAAAATCTAAGCACTGAAGAATTGTTTCTCAAGTCCCACCTGGATGTTTCTCAAAAAATAGTGTATGGGCCATACATGAGAATGATCTAGAATACTCATTGAAAACACAGATACACAGACACAACTCAGATCTACTGCAGAAAATCTCATATGGGCCTGGGAACTAGAATTTTAGCAGGATCACCAGAGTGACTCTGAATGTACAGTGAAACTTGGAGACTATTTTTTTTTTTTTAATAGGAGAAAGTCCCAGTCCATTTTCAAGTTCACATACTGTCTTCCTTTCACCACTGTCTGATGCGTCCCTCTTGGACAAGCTATGCTCCATTAGTTCACAAACACACTAATACATTCACAATTCCATGCCTTTGATCATGATGTACCCTTCATCTAAAATGTCCTCAGCCCCCAGCCCAGGCCCCATCTTTCCATCCTCTGAGACTCAACTGAAATGCTCACTCCTACATGAAGTTTTCTCATGACTCAAGCTAGATATGAATATCCTCACCTCTGTAAAATCTGATGCTTTTGTTTGTACCTTTCATGGCGATGCCACTTTGCCTTTCCTTGCAGTTACCCGTGCACATCCTTTATCTCCCATTTACCCAGTGCTACATGCCTTGAGGCTCATGTCTTGTGTGTCCGTTTATACCCTATTGCACCTGACTCATTGCCTTCCTCTATATGCTCAGTGTTTGTAGAACTGAATTACTAAATAATAGATGTTAGGATGTTAGTTTCTTCAAACCTAAGCTTTATACTTTTAAGTCATTCATAGAGGTAAGTGTTTTCCCTTCTTGTGTTCTCAGAATTCTCATTAGACTCCAGGAATGGTACTCCCTATGAAGAAAAATATATGTGGCCTGTTATTTTGATTATTTGTTTATTTTACTTATCTGTACTTTGCCTATGAAATGTTGTTCTGCTTTTATATTTTCTAAATTACCCTTAATTACATTTTCCCTGAAAGAATATTTAATATTTTAAGTACTTGGCTGAAACAGACACATAAAATGAATTAATAATGCTGAAAAGATAAAGTATATTACAGCATTCTACCACAAACCATTTTTATATAAGTATTTGAGGTATTCTAGATAAAATAAAACTATATGCTTTAAAGAACTATATGCTTTAAACTATTAGAGAGCCTTATGTAATAACTAGCTAATAGTAATTGACTATAGATTTGTCTAAATGAGAACAATATCATAGATCACAATATAGCATAAAGTGTGGAGGTATAGTTTGGTTTTTTGTGGCCTAAGAAATGGCCTTGGCCCTCTATATTCTGGAAGTGGAAGAAAGATTAGAAAAAAGAATGGACAGAAATGCTGTTTCATCATTCTTAAAAGTAGTATGTCTCCTTGATCCATGTTATAATTGTCTTTAAATCCCCTTTTTACTTGTATTATTGCTATGTGTTTAGACATAACAGAAACACATGAAAACAATGTTTGTGTGGTACTTGAAAAAATAAAATGATTCAAGCAAATTCAAATCAAATTTGTTGTAGTCAGAAGAATAGATTTTTGCCTGCCTCAGTCTTCAAATCACATTCATTCTTGAGAAGCAGAATCTGAGATGCTCTCCCACTTTAAAAGTGCCAAAGATAGTTTGGGCAGACTAAAACCAGGGCAGAGCTGTGTGGAAAAGTTCTGAAGGTTTAGGAAAGCATCCTTTTAAAAATAAGGTGATACATAACCTTACTCTTTCTCACACTTTGGGTTGTTTAGGACAGGTGTGAAGAGTGCTTTCTGGGGACCAGACATTTCACAAATGTTTCTATCACAGTTTAGCAGGCATCTCAGTGGGTTTTGCTTTGACTCTGTTAATAATTATGCAAGAACAGAGTATGGTATTGCATTTTTATTTATATTAGAATTCCTGGTGATGGGCACCTAGGGAGCCTCTAGGTATAAACCTAATTAGGAGAAAAGAACACTGCTGGCTCAATTTTTGATTTAGAGAGTAAAAGAAACACAATAATCCTTGATATAACAACATATGGTCATTTCAAAATAAGTACTAAAAAATGATACTGTTTTTGAAATATACTCTATACTTCTCCAACCAAAATAAAGAATGGCAATGTGGTGTTTTCTGCAGAACTGATTTGATCCTCTGCTAATTCCTCCATTACAGAGGTATATAATCCCTAAAACTGTTCTCACAAATATTATGTGTCATGTGAGAATACAAAGGGGGAAAGGTGAGTCCACAAACAGTTGATGTAGAGTAACAAGAGTTTGTAGGTGAGAATAAAGGAGTGTGGTAGATAAGTACTGAGAAAGGGAAAGAAAAGAAAAGACAACATGGTGTGAGTTTCAGGAAAACTTTGATGTGTGAGGGGAAATGTTTGGGTGTTGGACTAAAGATTTTCAACATTGGTCTCATGATGTTCATGATCTGAGAACTGGAAGTGCTCTTGAAGTAGATAACAAAATCAAGCATTTCAGAAAGGCTTCTTTGATAGAGTTACAGAGCACAAATAAACAAACAAAAACCAACTTGTTCTTTAGAAGGAATTCTGCCTGCCCCATCAGCAGGAAAAAAAAAAAAAGTCAACTCTGACCTATGCATAAAACCTGAAAGAAAAAAGGAGTATCCTCAAAAGTCAGAGAAACAATAAATATATAGAGGAATGGCACATAGAAATCAAGAAGTGTTCAAGAAAATTGTCCTCCAAAGTTACAAAGGAATTATAGACAACATGCCTCTAGAAATCAAAAGAGAGTTCAAAAAAGGGGCACAATGAAATAATAGAAGATGAAAATTGAGCTGGAAACTCAGGGAAAAAATGAAGGAGAAACTCAAAATCATTATAGATATGAAAGCTTCATTAAAGGCATTAAGAAAATAGGGGCTGGGGTTGTGGGTCAGTGGTAGAGCACTAGCCTAGCAAAGTGAGACCCTGGGTTGGATCCTCAGTACCACATAAAAATAAATAAATTAATTAAAGATATTGTATCAACTATAACTAAAAAACTAAATATTTTTTTAAAAGAATTAGAAGATACATTGTTGAAAACAAAATCATGGAAGCTGCAACTGAGAAATAAAGACATGGAGGATAAATCTCTAAAACCAAGTTAACAATAACAAAAAAAAAACACCCATAAAACATATTATAGAGAAGATGTTAGATATAACTGACAAGAGATGCAACAATCACAAAGTTACTGTTCCTGAAGAAAATAGCTGAACAAAATAGAAGAAAAACACCTAATATATTAAAAATATGTCCTGAAGAAGAATTTGAGCTGAATATTATAGGGACCCTTTGTATCTGAGAGAAAGAATATTAAATAACCAAAATATATGCTAATGTGATTTCCAGTATCCAAGAATGAGATTACACAGGTATCCTGGCTGAGAAATCAAGTCATGTAAAGGGGGGTGAATCAGGTTTCTCATAAACTTTTTTGAAGTAATACTCAATGCCACTCAATGAGTCCATGGTCATTGGGTTTCTTTTCCTTTTTAATTGATTTTTTTTAAAAAATAAATGAGAGCAGAATGCATTACATTTCCTATTACACATATACAGCACAATTTTTCATATCTCTGGTTATATATAAAGTATGTTGACAACAATTCATGTCTTCACACATGTACTTTGGATAATGATTCCCATCATACTCCACCATCATTGGATTTCAAGGGCAAGGAAATCTTATCTAAAATATAAATACCACATTAGCAAACAGGTAAAAGCTTAGGGATTATTGCATCTGTAATAATTTAAACTTTTATTTTTTTATGTGGTATTGGGTTTTGAACCCAGAGCCTTATGATCTACTACTAAGCTATATTCCCAGTCCCATGATAATTATTATTTGCAAGAGGTAAATCAACACAAAATAGTATGCAAACATATCTAAGATTAAACAATCATAGAAATCATGGTTAAACATTATAAATCTTCAGAGTGTAAGGAATTCTAACAACACATGGTGAAGGAATATTTCTCTGAAGTCCAACAAATTTTTCTTTCATTTTATATTTTGTATGATTTTTATTTTATTATTAGGGCTAACATTTATGAAATATTTACATAAAGATAAAATATTTTAAAAAAATATTTTATCTTTATGTAAATATAGATGCCTAGAAAAACATTAAACAAACATTAAAGTTATTTGTGGATGGCAGGATTTTGAGTGATGATTAATTGCCCTCTTAGACAAGGGCCTATGAATAGTCTTATGACTGAATAGTTTTAAATAACTGGAAAAATGGGGCATCTTTCTGATATTGTCTTTTGAATATTCTTCCTTTTCATTTCTTCTTGAAGAAAAGAATGAAAGGTAAACCACTCCATCAGCGGATGTGGGATGCTCACAGTGCCACAGTGTTAATCTTTGGAGAGATTACAAAGGGAGCTGAAGAAAGTTATTTTTCCATAAAGAGCTTACACTTTTACTTGATGGTCTTTGAGTTTTGCATTTGTTTGAATGTGAAGCTAACTGTGTAACAGTAAAAGGATTTGCAAAGAATCAAACTGTGATATTTTTAGGTAGTTCTCATATTTCTCATTCAAACACAATCCACAGCTCTCTTATCCAAGTAACTGGTAATTTTATCTTTAGGAAGTATTTCAGGTATAACTCAATTTCTTTTGAAGCTGTTTTCATGTGCACTTAATTGTGTGTGGGGGGGTGCAAAATGTCAATCCACGCTATTATATCTTAAGGACAGATATTTTGGTGTATGTCTTAAGTCACTGTTTAAAGGAAATCCTTGACTGAATTGGCAGTTACCAAAGAAGTACAAATTGGTCATATTTGCATAAACTACACTGTTCCAATAATAGATGTGAATGATTTGACTCATTTAGTGTGGCCTAGATTTTATAAAATATTGTGTTAGTGCTCTAAGGATCCCTTTAAAGTGAATCAGTTGTTCACAGACTTAGTTGTTTATCCAAATGTTTGTTTATAGTCACCCAGGTTGATTGATTTTTCCCCTAAATATGCTGTCATGTTTGTAGGCTTCTGTTTGCATAGTTGTAATGGGATTAACTTTACTTTTATTATCATTTTCATGATAGAAGCTGAAATTTTGAAGATTATGATATCATTTCAAGATTGTCAAGGCTCACGACTTGACATATTATTTCTCAAAGTTTTTCTGAAAAGATAGGATGATGGAAGGAATCAGCAGTTACCCAGGTTTATTAGCATTAAATATATGGGAAGAAGATGAGAAGTGGTATTTAATATGATGGGTAATTTACAATATCTGTGCAACTCAGAGACTCAGTATTTGCTAAATGGGTAGTCTTCTATTTGATTGTGAGTACTTGCTTTGATCTAATTTACTTCTTTTTGTTTTTTTCTTTTAGAGTAAATTTAGGCATCTGATTATCCACCTCTAGATGTCTTTATCTAGTTTCTATTTTTACTTGAATTGCAGATTGGAAATTCTTTATGAAATCATACATTTTTTCTTTAAAATTAATCATACTATAATCACAAAGGTTTTTACCCACAGTGAGGACTATTAACACTTTTTAAGTGGCTAATAACAAATTGCTCACTGTAGTTGCTTCTGCAACTTTTAGTTTTGTATATTATTTTGTCCTCCAAGGTAAAATGACAGAGTGAGCATATTGCATAAAAACCAAGATCATCACTCTTTCACTGCCTATCACCCAGTTTATGCTTAACCAAGCATTTATTTATTAGTTCTTAATGGTAAGGGCTACAAGGTTACTACACCTGAGAGAAAAATCTGTAAGACAGGCTTTCTAATTAATCACTGGGAGGGTTCAGGAAGGTCTAGCTATTTCTGTAAACTGAAGCATTTATGCACTCTGTTGCAAGCGTTGATCATGAAAATGGCAAGTAATGCTTTATTTCTCTAAGTTTCTGTAGTTCCACTAGGAATAATGAGCCCTTTACATGTCTCTCTGTGTATATACACAGATGTCATCATTAAAACTAGGGCCTTTGTTCACCTGAGGACAGATATGGGGACAATTCTAAGAAAACTAAGCAGTGGGACCACTATCTTAGGAATTATAGTAAAAGTTCCACCCTGGTACTCTTAATTGAAAACCGCCATCTCAGAATAAAAAAGCTCTCAGACAGAGAACCCAATAGCAATAGGCCCTGGTGGTCAAGAGTCACTGTATCTAGGACAATTTTATGGCTAGTTAAGTTATCTGAGTGTGTGCCACAGAGGTTAATTTTACTGTACTGACAAACAAGAACTCCAGTGCCATTTGTGGCGGAGCTTCAGGTGAAATCATCATTTACTTGATAGTGCTGAGGCTCTTTCCATGATTGGCCCCTGGTCATTGGATAGAGGTATACAGATGGCATGAAATCCAGTAATATTTACAAGTCTATTCTGGAGTTCCCATTTCTCTCCCCAGCCCCCGACATCTGCTTTGGACCATTTCCTGGTGCAGCCAGAAGCCGAAAGCATTGCAGACTCCCCTTTCTAGTCAGTCTAGCAGAGGTCATCACCTAAGCTACACTGCTTTTATAGATGATCTTTGAAATGTGTAGTGTTGATTTCTTAAGTCCAGCAATGTGAACAGTACACCTTGCTGCATCCTCCCTCTTTTGGTGTTCATACTCCCCAAATATAGCAGAGCAGGTCAGAACATCACATCCCCCACACCCTACTTGATGATTTTCCTCTTCTTTCTCCTCTCCATCCTTTCTCTTTTCTTTACTCCTAACATTCATATTTCAGTTACAGGAAATGCATCAAACAGTGCCTTGTAAGTACTATACAGCTATGCAGATGCTAGTCCACTTCTGGCAAGGAGGAGCGCAAGGCTATAGGCACTGAGGACCTACTTCACATCATTCCCAGAGGGCTGCTGCTCCCTGTCCTTGTGTCCATCAGCCAAGGATTTCTATGTCAACCTCAGAGCCTCAAGCTCCTAGTCAAAACTACCTTATTTTTTGTTTTATATCTTATTCTATCACAAAATACTTTTGTGCAGTTGCTGCCAAAGTTTAATTAAAAGAAATTTCTCTAAAAATTCAAAGAAATTAATCACTGAATACCCTGATTCATATGTGTCCAAATTCTGTTTTCTAGAGAGATAGCAGCTTTAAGGACCAATGGATATATTGAGTTAAAGTGAGAAATAGTGAAGAGGAAAACAAATCAAAGAGAAGGAGTTTATATAAAAGGAAGCAGAAAGCAAAATAAATAAATAAATAAATAAAAGAGTAAAACATGCTAGTTGTACTGCTGTAGAAATTTTGTTTTTTTCTGTGTGTTGGTTAAGCTTGGTTTGTTTGATTTCTTTTTGCAAAAATAAAGGTAAATGGTAGAATAAGAGATGTAAAGTTATATGGTTTGTAGGCCCATGATCATAATTTCCAGTGTCGTTTCAAGTTTTATTTGAACTACCGACTCCTCCTTCTCAAATAGTAACTATTTCCTTTCACTTAGTTCCATAATCATGGAATGATAATCACATCAGAAGTTTCAGTAGTACAAGAGAAAGCAGAAATAAAGGGAAACACATTGCCAGAAATATAGTGATAGGCAAAAGAGGACTGTACTCACTTTAATATGTTGATATTGGGTGGTGTTACAGTTGTTGACTTAGTTGGCTTCCCTCAGAAGCAGATCCCAAGAAGAGGATTGAATGCAGATGGTTACATGAGAGGTGCAGGTATGTTAGAGGGAAGTTGATACAGGCAAATGGAGGTAGCCAGGAAGGTGCATAATTATTCAGCTACCCACAGGTCAGATGAAGGTTTATCTTTGGAGGAAGGCCCAGGAAATGGTGTAAAGTACACCTCACAATTAACTCAGTGAAGGCATAAGGGAGCTGAGGTGTATTCACATCCCACAACCTTCATTCTTAGTTAAAGTCTTCCTCAAGGGACATTAAATCCCATTCACACTGGCAGATCCAGCAGCTGAAAAGTAGACCCTCTACAAAGATAAAGGTAGTGACCATTAATAGGCCATGAGGCACAAGGATCTCTAAAGAGACCCGATCAGATCTCCAGTAGCATCAAGAGCATCTGCCACTTATCCATCTGCTATTTATCCATGTGTAACACTAGAGAGTAGTAAAGTCATATTCTGTTAAGGAAGAAAAATTTGAAGAACTATGAATTATGATCATGACTGGTAACAAAATTTGAATATGTAAATAATAGAAATAATAGACTTTTTAAAAAATTAGTTGTGAGTGGACACAATGCCTTTATTTTTATTATTTATTCATTTATTTATATGTGGTGTTAAGGATTGAACCCAGTGCCTCACTCACGGTAGGTGAGCACCCTATGACTGAGCCACAACCCTAGCCCCAATAATAGACTTTTAAATATTGACTTTATATGACTTGTATAAATGTATACATGTATGTGATTATAGCATACATATACTTTTCTTGGTGATTCTCAAATATTTCAAATTGTAAAAATTAATATTTTTAAATTTATGGTAATCTTTTGTATTCAGTGTGGATGATATGAAATCATCATTTCAAAATCTACCCTAGAATTTATTGGCAAAGTTTATCAGAAATCATAAGGGCTACATTTATGTAGTCATTTATTCAGGCCTTATTTCTTTGGAATAGGATTTTAGGTGGTAGGTTTTCACATGCTTCAGATTATAACACAGATTTCTTCTCTGATAAAAGAAATCAAATGCAGGAATTTGAAGAATTGACTTAAAGGAATCGGACTCAATCAGCATGGAGAACGGAAATATTATTGATTTGTAGTCAGAGAGGATTAAGTATAAATTTTACCTCTGCCATTTTACCTCATGACCTTGAGTAAATTTCATCATCTCCCTTAATCTCAGTATCTTTATCTCTAATCTGGAAAATATAATAAAACTTCACAGAGTTTTCATAAGGGTTTGCTGAGATGATGTATGGACAACACCCCAGTGCCTGATATGCAGTACATAATTAGTTGAGGTTAGCTCAGGACCCAGATGAATACACTACAAATAATACAAGGCAGAGGTGATTAAATGCTATGATTTGTGGTACAGGAATTAAACGTGAAAGAGTTTAGAAGTTTAGAAGATACGCACCCCCCACCCCCGGCCCCGCCACCTCAGAGCTGAAATAATCAGAGAAGGTTTTGTGGAAATTTAATAAGGGAGGACTTAGATTAGGGGAGTGAGAAAATGAAATTTTAATTGGTGAAAGAACAGAAATTGAGGCATGGTGAGTAATGATGAAGCAGGAGGAGGTTTCTGCTCCTGCCTCTACAGCCTGATAGCACCTCTGACAGATAGGAAAGGATGGCTCTGGGTTGGTATAGAAACAGAGAATTCACTTCATTCTGGATTTTTAGAAGATGAGGTAACAAGAATATGCCTCACATGGCTGGAGATAGGGTCAAGCATTCTGAAGAGGCTACGGATTTGAGGGTTATTGGCCTCATGGTGCTAGGGAAACCCTGTGAACTCTCAATGAGAGAAAGGAGAGAAAGCATACCAAGGAGTGAATTTATAGGGGCTAGTATAAGTTATAGTGTGAGAATCAGGGGAGACCCAATCAAAATTAAGGGAATATTAGGAGAAGAGCCAAGACAGTGTCAAGGAAGCCAATGGCCATCCGCAGGTATATGAGGAGCACAGAAAGAGAAAAGAGAAGGACTGAGCAGCTGCTTCTTCCCTTAGGGAAATGAAACCAGGATATCCAAACTGAGTCCTGGAAAGAAACCTCTGTTTAGAGGATGAAATTAACCAGCTGTTCTGTTTTTACTGGCTTTACCTTTCCTTAGAGGTGGCTTGTACAGGTGATCACCATTCTTTCCCTATCTCCTGATCCACATACCCCTGCCCCCATACTCAAATAACACACTTTTTTTAGAATTTTGGTCCTCAAAGAGTAAACAATCTCCTTTTACTGACCCACAGAACAATTAGGGCAGTCTACGTCTTTAAGAAGTACTAGGAGACAACAGAAGAAAATAGATAGGAGGTGGTACAAAGCCTGTACTTTAGAACCAGACCACTTTGGCTGGAATTCAGCATCTCACATTTGCTATCCTCAGAACCTTTGCAAGTTTCTCAACCTCTCAGTTTTCTAGTCTAAAAAAAATGGAAATAGTACATGTATCATAGGTTGTTCTGAGGACCCATTGATATTAATATACACTCTTAGATGAGTGCCTGGCATGTTTTAAGTACAATGTAAGCTTTTGCTAATACATAAGCATGGAATACAAAGAATTGAAAGAGAAGCAGACAGAATGGATAAGAAAATAGATAGAGCCAGAGTGCTTGAATTCAAATCCTAGCTCTGCCATTTGCTGTGTATCTTTGAACAAATTATTTAACCTCTTTGGGCTTCAGCTTCTTCAATTATAAAATGTGAAAAATAATACCAACTACTATGTAAGTATAAGGATTAAGAGAGTAAATAAAAATTTAATAAGTACTTAATAATCAACAACCACTATTATTAGCTGTGCAACTTATCAAGGCAGCATTGCAGTTAGCAGGGATCACAGGTGCTGTCCCGTTGTGCACCTGATGGGGAGAGAAGCCTCCCCTGGGATGCCACCAGGGTAGATACAGCTTTGTTCATGCCTCACCTCTTCAGTCAGGCACAGGATAAATGGACCATCCTTTCTCTTAGCTACCTAAGGCTGCTTACATTTCCTTTTTGAGACCTACCCTTTTCTGTTGTGATTGTGTGTGCTAGCCCCAACCTAGAGGTCAACCCATTAAATCACCTGGGAGGAGCTTTCTTTAGAGTAGACACTATTTTAATGTAATCACATTCACATAACATACCCACAATGAAAATAGATAATGTGGAAATGGATGGAGGAAGAATGAAAAGGTTGAGATCTCTAAAAATCCCTCTCTAAAGGCAGAGAAGTTTGATTGCACACCTAAAAATTCTGGGAAAAGTTTTCCTGGCACAGAGCTGGGACTTTTCAAGTCAGGGAATATATATGTGATAGGATTATACCTGCAGTAGCTGGATTTAGTCCCTCTGCCCAGAATCACCATTTCTTCACCGATGCTGTGAGGTAGATGGCAGGTAGTACCAGCTTGATTTAGATAAATACCCTGTCACCAGCACATATGAGGGTAGTTCAGAAAAAGTTCTTCTTATCTGGATGAAGAACTAACCTTATATCCCAATCATTTGGATCCTTCAGCTTCCAGATGCCTTGCAATCAGCAAGTATCCACACGAAAAGATACTTTAAATAGTCATTTCCTCAAAATAACAATCTATAAAACATAAATAGTAAATTTCTTTTTACCATAAAGGAAAATTAGATTATTATAAATAGAGGCTATAAATCATATGAGATATGTCTGAACTTTTTATGTACCATAATAACTAATCACTTGGCTATCGGGGCACTGGGGAAATTACAATAAATTATATTTTGTGGGATATGCACGACATGAACGAAGCCAAGAATATTATAGAAGTGACCTTCACCTTGCGTGATGTCATAGAAAAAATGATGCCGCCCTAATAACTTCATAGGGTTAATTAGTTTCAAAGAACACACAAGAGGCAGCGATGTCACAGAGCTTTTTTATTTTCTTTCCCGTGGGAAGTTGGGCTAATAAAAATGAAAAACATTTCAAGTAGCTAAGTAAGAAAGAAGAGTTGCATAGAGTTGGAAGGAAATGTGTTAGCAACGTCCCCACAGAAGGCCGGCCCAGTTCTCTTTCTCTGTAAACTGCAAATGTTATTTTTGAGCATCTTTTCCCATCGACTTGGGAATTTTTGAAATGATCATTGTTTCCAAAATCTTTTCTGACCTGGATTTTTTAATTTGCCGATGAACACGAATCCATTTAATTAGATAGGGAACTCTGCAGATAGGAAGACATTTTTTTTTTTCTGCATAAAATATGCGGCTTTGTTTGGTCCTGCCACTTGGATCCCCCAGTGGGGGTAGAGGTAAAGTCTCCACAGTCATGCTGATTTCAGATGAATAGGTTTGCTGGTGTCAAAGGCAGGCTGCAGCACTCCACGGGCATCTGGGGTACAGAAGGCTAATTCTTCTGAATAGAGCCATTGATGATTACATTTTGGGGAAACTTAATCATAGAGTAATTAGGCTTTAATTCTTACAAAAACTTACAATTAATTGGATCTTTTATACAACTTTTTTTTTGTTTGATTTGAAGTACCATGTAGGTTAGCTATAGAAACTTAATTTAAATATGGATTTAATTAGAATTGTTTTATGATTTTAATGAGTCTTAAAAGTCTTTTGATGAGCAGACTGTATAATTATAGTATTTAAAATGATTGGGTAAATGCATACTTTTATAATTTACCTTTCAGGAAACTGTATTTTTATGGAGGTTATTTTTTGCATGATGAATTGTTTCATTTTGTGTTCAGATTTTTTAGGGGTGGGTCTTTAGCCTGCCCTTAATCACCCAAATGTCTTCTTTCTAGAGTGGAATCAAAAGCATCAGGAAGTAGCCCAATGCTACAGTTAAATTTAATAACAGAAATTTTGTTTTGTTTTGTTTTTATTGTAAAGGAATCTGAATTTTAGCTGGGAGTTCAACTTGCCTACATAACCAAGTACAAACAAGTTATCCAAACATGGCTCCTTTTCTGTAAGAAAAAGAAAATGTGACTTTAGGTAAATGATTTGAAATTTTTAAAAATAGAATTTAATGTTGAGTTGCCAACTTTTTGATACACTGTCAGAACCACTTGAAATAAGTCCTTTCAATAAGCATGAAACATCTAAAAATTAGGGAAAAAATAGATATTTTCTCCCCTTTAAATCTGTCCCACTCTTTATCCATACTAACCCAGATATGTAGCATTTGATGTTTTTCTGATGCTTTATTCAAAGAGTGCATAGATAAGTTATAATATGACACGTTTTATTTTATACTTTTAATGATACTGTTATGTTCTATCCTCTTTTGTTCTATTCCTCACTTTTCATTTTAAGTCAAATTATTTACATGTGTTTGAAAAATCAATCAATGCAATTCACCATATTAAGAGTATAGGAGAAAAACCATATGGTCATTGCAATAGATGTAGAAAAACACTTCACAAAACCATGCCAGGATAAAAACATGCAGGAAACTAGGAGAAAAATAAAAGAACATACTCGATTTAAGGGCACTTGTGAAAAACCTGTAGTTAACATCAAAATCAAAGATCAGGAAAAAGGCAAGGATGTCTTTCTTTCACCACTTTTATTTAACATTGTACCCAGTGTCTCAGGCAGCACAATAAGACAAGAAAAGAGCTAAAAGATGTGCAAATGGGGGAAGGGAGAAGTAAAGATGTCGTTATTTGCAGATGCCATGATTGAATAGACAGAAAACTCCAAGGAATCCACAAAATAAGTATTAAATTTAATGAATAAATTTAGCAAGACTGCAAGATACAAGGTCAATATAAAAACTTATTTCTACATGCTAGCAAAAAGCAACTTGTAATGAAAAAATTTTTTAAATTCCATGTAAAACAGTATAAAGATGCTCAAGAATAAGTGTAACAAAAGATACACAAGACTTGAGCACTTGAAACTAAAAAACATTGCAGAAAGATATTAAAATATCACAAAGGGGAAGTAAAGAGACTAAGTGGAGGATTCACCATGTTCAGAATTGAAGATTCAATATTTTTAAGATGACAGCCCTCCTCAATTTGATCTTTATATTCCAGGCAATCCCATTCAAAATCCGAACAAGATTTTTTGAAACTATTGACCAATGATTTAAAAGTGTATATCAGAATATCAATTCCGGAGGTTCAAGAGCATGGCACCAGCATCAGCTTGGCTCTGGTGAGGACTTCTCATGGCAGATGCCACCACATTGACAGGAAGATGTGTGAGAGGGAGAGATAACATGGGCAGAGCATGATTCAGGAGTCAGGTTCAGGTTTTTATAACAATTTACTCTAGTGAAGGTAATTAATATTTTGTTACATTTTATAGTTGAGTTGTATTTCAAAGTGGGGATGTACCACAACTTATTTATTCATTCAATAACTGATGGACATTTAAATGGGTTGCTTCCCATTTTGACTATTATGAATACTGCTGCTGTTAACATAAGCAGCCAACCACATCTTTCTTAGACATTTGGCTTTACTTCACTTGGATAACTTACCCAAGAGTAGTCCTGTCAAACTTTTTTCCAAAACGACTGTATCATTTTTCATTCCCACCAGCTCTGTATGGAAGTTTCAGTTATTCCACATCAGTATTTATTATTGTCAGTCCTTTTAATTTTAGCTGGTCTTATAGGTATGTAGCAATATTTAACTATGGCTTTAATTCACATTTCCCTGACAACTAATGACATTAAATATCTTTACTTGTGCTTTCTGGTCTAGTGGGAGAACCTTAACTCACGGAGAGTGCTTCCCTTAGAAGGGATTAAGGATAGTGCCCATGGGACCCTTTGTACAATCCAAAAAAGTCTAAATTCTAAAAATGACCTCAAAGGTTTCAGGTAAGGGATTGTGTAACACATCTGAATGGTGATGCTTGGCCCTCCATTTAGTCATATCATTTAATCCTCTAAATAAATTATATGGTAGCTATAATTAACATTATTTCCACAAACTGTCCTTACTCTTCTGTGCTCAGAAGAACACTTGAGGTGGGAGGGCAGTGTGGGAGGTGAGCTGCAGGAAAGACTTCACTACTGAGAGCCTGTTCTCTACGTTCCCAGAGATACTGCTGTGCTAACTGCCTACTTATTCATTCCCCAAGTAGTTGCTGAGCAGTATTAACAAGTATTTCTCTAGCTTCTGAAGTTATATACTTGGTCCTATTCTCAAAAAGAGATGGAAAACAAAAGTATTTTTTAATTAAAATAATATTTTTTTTGTTGTAGATGGACACAATACCTTTTTTATTTATTTGTTTTTATGTGGTGCTGAGGATCAAACCCAGTGCCTTGCATGTGCTAGGCAAGTGCTCTACTGCTAAGCTACAACCCTAGCCCTAACAACAAAAGTTTAAAAAATAATGTCAAATAATCTCTCAAAGTGCACAATCTTAGAAGTAAATAATCACATATTATTATAAGGGGGAAAATGGGATAATTTGCCCTGTGGGAAGCAGAGGAGGAGACTAGAAACAAAATGGACCCAGAAAAACAATAGAAGGAAGGACATCCAAGTTTGGTCTTGAAAGATGAATAATTCACAATAAATAACCCACTCTGCCCTGGCATCAATAGCTGAAGAATGAATGTGAGCCAGCTGAGGCTGCAGGGAGAAGTGAAGGTCTTAATGAAGGGTAAGATGGAAGAAGTGTGGTGGGAGAAGAGGCTGGATATGTGAGCAGGGATCAAGCTGTATGAAGGTTTGTGTATGTTGATAAGGAGTTTAGGCTTCCTGTACCCAGTGCTAAGTCACTAATAAAGAGTCATCAAAGAGATCCACCTAGTTTCAACTGCATAAAAGGCAATTCCCTGCAGCTGGTATCCAGAAGGCAGAAGGATGACAGAAGCCAAGTTAAACATAACCTGGAGACACAATTTGTCCCACACTAAGTATCCTTTGAATCAAATAAAAACCTTTAAAATCGCTTAGGATTGTTCCATCTTTAGCCATTGTTAACTTTGAAGCATGAAATCAATGCACTGAAATTTCAATAAATGTTTTACTCTTCTCTGTGGATCAAGGTTTTACAATATGCTGGTCTACATTCTCTTTACCTTGATGTAGTTCGATTCTCTTCCAGCTATTCTCCTGGCTGGATGTGCCATGACATGTCTTGCAGCAGTAAAACATTAGGTTAATAAAGCAATTATTTAATTGACTCTAATTTCATTGGCATTCCTATTAGCTAAAGGAAAGTAGTTCAATCACTGTTTACATTTGTAAAGCCAATATTATGGTTTAAATTATGGCCTTTGGATGAATTTGAAAATTGAAGCCTGATAATCCTTAAAGCAATATTTACAGAGGACTCTTTGTAAAGGGAATGGAAACAAGAGTGCATTAAATCAGAGGGGTTTTTAAATATTCATTTTGCAATCAGCTTCTCTGTTTACCAGGCCACTACCTAACTTCATAATTCTTGTTTTAGAAAAAAACAAATCTCTTGCTGTAATTTTTCTGTGATACATGAACTATTACTTCACATTCTCTTTTTTGATTCTAGAGCAGGAGTTCCAGATAGATGCTCACAATGCAAATGTCATTCCTCAGTAGAAATCTTGCAAAAATTTAGAAGTTCAAAATGTAAAAACCAAGTATTTTGAAAAGTTAGCCTTTGATTTAAAAAGCTCTTTGTCTTACAGCCCTTAATAAGAACACTGTCAACTACCCAGTAAAATAACTATAAAAACACTAAAATTGATTTTTCTTCTTTTTTTTTTTTTTTTCTGTTTTACAGCACTAGGGATTGAACCCAGGGCCTTTCACATACTAGGCAAGCATTCGACCTCTGAGCTACATCACGCCCAGCTATAAAATTGATTTTAGAAACCTCACAACTCTGAAAAAGAAATCAAAAAATCTTAGTCAATGATTTTTCCTATGAACCACAAGATGGTAGAAGTGGTCTAGAGAGTGCTCTCCTACTTTGAGAATGAATAACTCAAAGAACCCAAGTGATGCTTATGAAAATATGCTGCAACTTAAAGGGAAGTAAAACACTGGGGGGGTAATGCCATTGAAACAAGCTTCACATGGGAATCAGACAAATGTATCAAATGCAAATATTTGAATACTCTGTGAATACTCTGTGGCACTAAAGAAAATCAAGTTAACAATGGGTAAGATCTCATTAATCTCAAGAAGGGGGAAAACAGATTTTAAGCGTCTAGGCAAGTGAAAAATAAAACACGTTACCTAATAAGAGTCAAAAGTCAGAATAACTAAACTTCTCTGAAGCATTAAAGGCTAGAAGATGACAGTGCAACACTGTCAACATTGTTTCCACTATCTTTTCTGGTTTGACTGACAGAAAAGTGCCAAAAATAGAACATGGATTTCCATATACCCTTCACTGAGGTTCCCTTAAACAACATTAGTCAACTAAGAAATTAACCTTGGTGGACGACAATATAGAATCCCAATCACAGAATTCAACTGCATAAAAGGCGATTAAAATTCAGCACTGTCATCATTTTCTTGCTTGAATTGTTCCAAATCTGGCAATTAGTAACTTCCCCAGTGTTAATTCATATACCCTTTTGATATGCTGCCATCCTTTTTCTTCTTCTTTTTCTTCACTCTTACTATCAGATGTTCCAGGCTCCCCACCCCCAACCCACCCCCAAAAAGCTTTGTTGCTCTTTTTTTGAAGAAAGGAATTTAGAAAACAAGATCAAGGAGCTGGCTGTGCTCACTGCTACTGGGGTAATTTTAGCCCCTTTCACTGGGTAGAGTAGGAAATACATGTGTGGTTACTGATTAATGCACACATCACAACTGAACAGTATTTGCACACAGCCTTTTTGGTTGTTAGCCTTAATGTGTCCAGTCAAAAATGTTATCTTTCTAGAGTTTCTTAGGTCATCTCCTTTCTTCCCCATCCCCTTTGGTGTAATTATGTGATTTACTTCTAATATAGTTAGATTCCTTGTTACAGTCTGCATTCCATCTTTTCCTCCACAGCTTGCTTTATTTTGTTGTTATTCTTTACAAACAACACAATTTCTTTTTTGTGTGTATAGCTGTGTGTTTTGACAAATGTAGAGTCACATGTCCACCACTATATTCCCCTACAGAAGAACAATTTATCATCTTCCCAAAACATGAGTTAGTCTTCTATGGAAAATTTCTCCTTTTATCCCCAAACCTCTAGCAACCAATTATCAGCTTTCTTACCTATACTTTTGCTTTTTTGTTTTTTTAAGAGCATCATGCAAAATGGAATCACAAACATGGAGCCATTTGACTCTGTCTTTTACTTAGGAAAACACACATAAAATCCACTCATGTTGTGTGAATAAATACTTTGTTCATTTTTCAAGCCTAGTGACATTCCATTGTGTGAATGATTTAAAGATGTCTGGGTTGTTTATAATCCTTGGCTATTGCGAATAATTTTTGTTCACTGTTTACAGGATTCCATGTGAATATAAATTTCCATTTTTATTTGGTAGATAGCTAGGAGTAGGATAACTGAGTTATATGGTCGGTGTTAGCTTTTTAATAAACTGCTAAAACACATCCAAAAGTGGGTATACTATTGCACATTTCCATCTGCTCATAAAATCTTAAGGAGAAAACTGTAACCTAAGAATTTTTTTTACCCTCTTAGATGTTGATTATATGTGATAAGCACAGAATTCTGCTATTCAAAAATAATAGCACCAAATGCCCTTTTTGGAAAAAAAAATTACTTAAAGTTACACTCTATAAGAGAAATAAAAATTGAGGACAAAAAATGCATTCCTAACAAAATCTTTAAGGAAAAATAAGAGTATACCTCCTTCTCAAAAAAAGGGGGAGGGGTTATCTGTGAAGAGAAATCTTATTATATGACATTAATAGTAAAACCAGAACACTCATTAAAATCATGAGAAAGGTAGAATTCCCAATCTCCTTAATTTAACATTATTCTAGATTTTTTTAACTAGTGCAAAAAGACACAAATCAGAAATAATGGATTAATTGGTAGAAAAGAAACATGGGGAAAGGTTACTAATTGCAGTAACCTTAGAAGACCCAAAAATGCCAAGTAAAATCTGAAACAGAAATCAGTTAGGCTATGGAATATGATAAATTATTGAAAAATATCCATATCCCAATGAGAAACGGAAAAAAATAGTAGGAGAAAAATCTATGAACAATAGTGACATATACACAATGAGATTTCTAAGAATAACTTGACTAAAATATGTAAAATTCATTTATAAAAAACTATAGCACTTGTTTAAATGTAGAATACCTGAATATTGACTACAATACAACTATTTATTAATTCATTCATGTGATTGCTCATCCAAAATTTGTTAATAATCTAAATAAAGGGGCAATAATAATTACATCCACTATCTTATCCTCTGTGCATAATATTTCACCTGATTCATCATAGTAAGCACTCAAAAATATTTGTTTCTATTTTTCAGCTATCTTTTCTTTGAAGTTTTATATGGCTTACAAAATTCATACACTAAGTAGTTTAGCAGCTTTTGAAAGAAGTCTAAACCAGTTAATTGCCATTGCCTAGCAAATACCACTGGCCATTTGACCACAAGCAGAATCAGAGCTCATATTTTAGAACATAGATACTGCAGTCCTGCCTCATGATCTTTCTTCATTTTTCAACTCTAGAATTAATAGACTCCATAACATACCAGGAATTCTAGAGCTTAGCAGAATTCAGAGGGTTTTAGAAATGGCTGTTCTCCATGAAAAGGTTAGTTATATTTCATCATTTCAACTTTTAAATCCTACAAACAATGCTATGTTCATAGCAAATGAATGAAAACAGATTACATATTAATGATATTAAAAAAAAACTAGAAAAGAAACCCACAGAATCTGGAGCAGATTTAAGTGATCTATTGGCCAGAATTCATTCTGAGTCTTTTAAATGCAATCTTTCTGATTTCTTATAATACTGAATACAGGTATCTCATTACTTGATAGCCTAGTTTCATTTCAAAATTAGGTTAACATTTTCCTTGTGAAATTGGATTGATAATATTTTCCTAGATTTAAAATAATGCAATGGTATCAAAACATTGATTAGTCTTAGCATTTTCCAATGTTTTATTATCTGTGTATATGTGTGTATTTATGTTTTTTGTGCTTGCTGAAGTTTATTATGTAGTAATTTTCCCATTTTGCTGTGATATAGGAACTCCTTATCAATACTAATAATTGTAAAGTCATAGTTAACTTACCAAGAGAACTAATCTGGATTCTATGGAGGTATATGGAAATTTTGTAAAAGTGAATTAGGGATGAAGCATATCTCAGCAGTAATGAACCTGTTTATGTTGTATAAAGCAGTGTGAAGTCAAGCAAAGCAATTTTTCAAACTCAGTATTTTTTGATAGTCACGTGTTTATTCCATTGGGTTGTTAATGTGCTATATTCCCAAAGTATTCTTTGGGCATAGTTCATTTTATAGCTAGTTTTAAAGAAGAATTTGTCTATAAGAGGCTTTTTGCTTTTTTTTTTTTTTTCATTTTTCAATGACAGTTCTGAAACATTAGGTAAGACCTTCTTAGGTATATCCTATTGCTTATAAAAGGGCTGGCAAAAACTTGTTTTTAATAACTAAATTTTCAAGGAATGATATTAAATATACAACACACATTATCAGTACTATTGCATATTGCTGGGCCAATAAGGGGTTTTCATAACAAAAAAAATTATAAATTTGATACGGAAACCAGAGTTGTAATACAGTAGCAGGAACTCCCTTAGACATTAGTGAGGATAACTTTGGGATGTCAGCTGACTATAATTGAATTAGACTTGCTGCATCTGGACCAAATTTATAGGTTATAACAAATAAAAGAAACCGAAATGATTTTGTTTGGTAAATATCCTGGTATCAATTGTTTATTTAAAAGTGCTTCCTAGATATCCCCCCCACAAAAAAAAAGACAGTTATTCAACCTTAAATTTGCATTGCTAAATACAGAGGAAGGGCTGGACATGTAGCCCAGTGGTTGGAGCACATGCTCAGCATGCAGGAGGTCCTGGGTTCAAACCCTAGCAATCCCTCCCCCATACAGGCACATTAGTATATCAGCTGATGAATTTGAAGTTAGAATGTAAATTAGGGAGAAAAACTCAGAAAGGAGGAATAAAGTAAAATTCTATGGTGCTGTGATAGTAAGGAAGAAAGTTCTGTAAGTACTAGGGACTTCTTTAAAGGTACTAAGTAGTTGCGGTAGGTTATTCTCTTCATAGAAGGAGAGAACATGGTACTTGACTTTCTGGTGCCAGAAAACTCTGGAATTGTCCGAAGTTTGTATTTATGGTGAATATTAGTGCACCCACTACCCAAAATTTAAAAAAAAGAGTATTACATATAATCACACCTTAAACTGTGATAAAAGATGTTAAAATGACTATAAGCAGTTGAAAAATTGAAAGGGAGAGAGGATTATAGATATTTGGAAGCAATGGGACAAAACTGTTTGGGAAAATAATCTATTTTCTGGAGAATGATAAGCTTTTAGGATATGGGAGCTAATCAATGAGATAATTGGGAAGATATAACAGAGAGCCAATGTCTAATTAAATTGACAGAATATGTAGGATTTTATTCATGGAAAATACCAACTATCTGATATGGACTACCATTTAGTGCTTGCAACTCTGCAATGAGAGGGCTATTAGAAAATGCCTCATAAACAAGGGCTAGAAATGTGACACAGCTTTTTAGAGCAAGTCTATTTTTTCTTTATCAAGATGAAAACCATACCAATAATATTTATCCATGATAGTTAAGCAGAAAATGGGCATTTGGGGTGTTAGCTTTGAGAGTCAGTACGTATATTATGCTTAGGAAGGTGTATGTTTAAGTTTTTAAAAATCCATTAAGTATTAAAGTATGTTCATGCTGCCTTTCTACTATGACACTCATTCAGCTAAAAGATATATCAAAGGGAATGGACTTGTAGGGTTGACATTGGGTATGATAGGAAAAAAACTGAATAAATGAGCAAAGGACAGAATTTCTTTATTTCAAAAGATTATAGTTTTCAGATGTTGTTTGACCTCTGAAGGCCTGATGGGGTTGATGATTTTTCTAGCAATACTCACATCTGAAATAGTATCACGTACATTTTTAGCTAGTACTCAGACGAATTCCATATTCTATACAAATGGGAAAAATGCAATTCATAATTGACAAGGTATGAATTTTTTATACTTTAAGCCATGAGGCTGCCACATCAACAAATGTAATTCCTTAGCAAATATGTCTTACGTTTGTATTTATGAAATGTACACAATTGACACAAAACCCAAAAGGGAATAAGTAAGCATTTTAAATATATATATGTATTTACTTTGATTTGCAGGCTCCATTCCGGGAAGCATTTATTAAATTAGAAACAAGGAAGTGATGCAAGCGAAATGTTTTTAGAATTTCAATTTATCTTGAACTCAATGTTACTTTTATGGATTTTGCCAAAACTTGGACTTCCATTGGTTGAAGCATTGGTCTTGCTTTGCTTTGTTTATTGTTTTTTTTTTAATGTATTCTGAGCTACTCTTGAAAGTGATGAGTTATTAAAATTTAAACACTGCAGAATGAAAACTATCAGGTTGTGATGGGTCACAGAGGTGTATGTGTAAGCATACTCACGAAGCCTCTATTCTGCTCACTCTGCTCTAAGGCTTCCCCATCCATACAAAGGTCTCTCCCTCCCTCTCTTAAGTGTGATGGGTTATATTTTCCAAAGATAATTGCAGTAGTATAATGTATCCTCCCATGCCAGCTAGAAACTTCCTCCTCCTCCATCAAGAGATAGAGCCTAATTTTACTCACCTTGAATTTTGGAGCTTGTGACTCTTTTGTAACCAATAGAATACTGGTTAGAAATATGAATTTCCATAAAAAGCTATGCAGTTTCTAAACCAAAACACTGTTGTTACAACCCTAAGCTGTTAAACTTAAGAAGCCCTACTAACCAGATGATACAAGGCTATGAGGAAGCCCACATCACATGGAAAGAACAAATATAGATGCTCCCGATTTCCATGTTAGCTGAAGATCTTTCAGACAACCAACATCACCCACTACATATGTGGATAAAGATGCCTCAGATGAGTGTCCCCCAATCATTGAGTATTTCAGTTAAGGCTCCTGGCATCATGGAATAGACATAAGCTGTCCCCACTGAGATGTTTTCAGTAGCTTTATTGTGCCTAGAACACTAACAGAAATATTAAGATTCTGAGATGAGAAGCTCACCAGGCATCTTTCATCCTTCACTAGTTTCTGATGATATTTGCCTAGGTAACTATAAGAGTATGATAGAGAAGTGTTTTCACATGTTTGTTTAATGTATTTTCAAAATGCTAAAAGTAGTATTTTATATAGATTATTTTTTATTTAATTCTCTTACCAAAAATTAGAACTTTATACTTTGAGGAACAATAATAATACTATCGACTACAGAGTATCTCATGTATAATGGACAAAGCCTAAAACTTTTCCTAACTTAGCTTAATTTACACAATGACCTTACCCATTAGGTATATTACCATCCTTATTTGCAGAGAAAAGACTGAGGATCAGACAAGTTTAGGTCACTTACTCAATGTCAACAAAGTGAATCATGCATGATTCTAAAACTTTATATACCTTTTAGCAATATCATTGCATTTGGGCAATGAACCAAAGATCATAAATAGTGAGTCTAGAGAAGTAGTCAGTTCAACCTCCCAAAAAATTAATAAAATGAGATTTTTTAATGCAGTAATTCTGTCACCAATTAATAGTACTACATTCTAAAATCCCACTGTCTTATTTGTTTTGTAGAAAGTTTGCAAAAATAATAGTCCTGGCCCTGAGCCTTAGGAGAATCAATCAATTATAGTAGCTAGTAACAATGAATTTCAGAAAAATGATCAAGTGTATCGAGTTCACGTCCCAAACCAACCTGTGACCTTGTACAGTTTCTATAAAATTAAGGAGTACATTAAAAGATCTCCAAGAGTTCCCCCCAATTCTTTAATATACTTTGATGCTGTAATTGTTATTTTTCTACATAAATTATCTCCATCTATTTTTATTATGTACTTCTTTTCTCTTAACTCTATAGCAAGCATCTTACCAATGTCTGTGACTCTCATGATCATCCTGAGTATGCAGCCTTGACATGACACTGGATGTTGAAATATATTGAGTTGCATTATCATGTGTCTCTTTTGTCTTCTTGTAAATAGATGAGGGTATCTGAAGGATCCTCCTGCTTTATCTGTACTTTCTCTTCACATCCTGTACAAAAGAGAAAACACAAACACATACTTCCATTAATGTCCATTGGCTAGAGTAAGTTGCTACATAGCCATCCTCACCTTAAGGGAATAGGAAAAGGTTTAGAAGGAAGAGAAACCAAATAACAATCTTAATTGAGGAGCTCCATAATTTATAAAGTACATGCAAGGGTTTGGGAAAGTTTGGATGATTCAGAAGGATTTTTTTAGTTTCTATAGGCTACTTTTTCTATGTAATTAAAGCTCCTGTTCACCAAATTATCTCACCCGTCAACCCATCAAAACACAATGAAATAAAAACAGGTCATATACCACTTGTGATATAACTGAGAAAACATTCCACATAACATTCAGGACTTCTGTCTAAGGGCTTTTCTCTCAACTCCTTGGAGATGGTATGATAGGTAGAAAGATCACTTTACAATCCCCAGTCCCACTGCATGATATTAAAAAGTTACTTTCTGTAATCCTCAGTTCCTCATAACTACCCACCCCTTCCTTGGAGGGTTTTTGAAAGCAGTGAATGAAATAATGGTTCCAGGCCTCTTCGTTTGGCCTATCTTGGAAACACTCACACTCTGTATATGCAGCAGATTGTCAGCCTTCTGGCCACAGCACCTGCCCGCTTGAAGCCACTGAGCCAGGCCTGCCTTCCAACCTTCTTGATGCCAGCATGAAGTTAAAGGAAGCAATACTTCTTGTTAGCTCCTCAGGAGTGAGGAAAGGAATCCAGGAAGTGGTTCCACCATCCCCAAACAGCTGAAATGATGACAATTATGTTGAAAGGTCCCTAATCTGCCACCACTGTGAAAGTGATGGCAACTCAACTCTAGTGGGTCTGAAATATACTCAGGTCAGTTCTTCCTATTCTGATCTGATTTAGGGTACAAAGAGACTGGTTTTTTTTCATCAGTTAATTTTTTGACATATGCAGGATGAGTATAAATTATTCTTAGACTGTGAGCTCCAGAACAGCAGCTCATGTTTCATTTATTGTTCTAGGAAACATAGACAGACACAGGCTGCAGTGGGAGACACATTGTGCTAGGTAAGAGAATTAACTCTGGAGCCAGCTGTTTGGATTAAATTCCTGGTTCCACCAGTGACCAGTTGTGTGACATTAGGTAATTACTGGTCTATAGCAATAATAATAAATAACCCAATTCATAAATTTGTTGTAATAGCTAAATTAATTAATATATGCAAAATATTTAGAACAGTGACTGGCAGGCTAAAATCACCAAGTATACAGTAGCTTTTAGTATTATATACTACTGTATATAATTACATGCTACTGTAATACCTAGTAATTCAATATGCTCAAAACATAGTAGCTATTTAGTAAATACTTTTATTATGGAATAAAGGGACAGTACTTTGGAATCTGTACAACATGAACATATATTAGTGATTCAATTAATTGTAATGGTACCATCAACCATTTAAAGTTTTCATGTTCTTCTGGGTTCTAGATCAGTTTGAAGCTTTTAAAATTCTTAGCCAATTTTACACAAAATCTGAGCACATCTATATTTCAAATCCTTTTCTAAACACAATACTACTAATTTGATAACAAAGTTGCAAACAAACTCTTCAGCAAAAGGACCAAGTGTTTCTAAATGAGTACTTTTATTCAGATTCTTATCCCCAGAAGTGGTTAGTGCATGGTTGGACAGGTCAGTGATGTTGGCAAAATAACTAGTATTGGCTGAAGACTGGCTATTAAAATATTTTCGTTAAAAAATAATTTTAGAATTATAAATATGTAACCTTTTCATACTTGATGAAAGACGTTTTTATCATTTGTAGAGCAAGAATAGACATATTTAAAGTATATTGTAACATAACCTAATATATACACCAATTCCCCCCGCCCCATCCCTTTGCAGTACTGGGATTGATCCCAAAGGTGCTGTACCACTTAGATACATCTGAGATCTTTTTATTTTTATATTTTGAGACAAGTTCTCGCTATTGCCCATGCTGGTCTTGAACTTATGAATCTCCTGGCTTTAGCCTCCTTTGTAGCTAGGATTACAGCTGTGACTGTATAACTATACATAGAGCTATGGATGTACAGCTATGTACATTGCCTGGCAACACCAAGTGCTTATAGAGCACAGTCCATGAAACTTTCCAGCAATATCAAGTTAAAAAAATAAGTACTTTTTTCTTCTAATTAATTAAATTATACATCACTCTGAGGAAAACCAACAATATGGTTCTGGCAATATATAGTAGTCCTGACACTTCTCTTAGTACAGGGCAATTTTTTACCTCAGCACTAAATGCTGGCCAAATATCATGACCTTGGCCTTCTCTCTAAACTCTTACACTTTTTAAAAAATACTGGTGAAAATGAAGTCTCTGAGGAGATGCGGATAATTTACTAATAACAGGGAAGTTCAGATTCCATTACTACTGATGGCTATGCTTCCATTTATGTTTTTCTTAAGCCATTACTATTTAAAATGTTACTGTTAGCATTCTTAGCTGTCCCATTTGTTCGTATATAACTCTCCTACATAAACATATAGAACAAATCATATTAATTAAAATAAATTGCTTGGACAGTTGAGTTGTGCTGCAGTTTGTCTCTGAAGGCTATAAATTCAAATTAAGGGTTTTGCTGCTTGTTCCCAAGCTTCAAAAGATTCTTTTTGTACATTAGTAGTAGCAAAAGAAATCAACCAGCTTGTAAAACAACATTCATTTGAATTCTTGCAGAAATGGCTAGATAAACTGCATATATAGCTACTTATCATAATCATATAACAAAACCTTGGCTGAAGCAAGCAAATAAATTCCTAATTCATGATGGCAAGTATTGATATTTTATAATTTCGAGTATAGATTTTTATAGACAACTATTTATTCCTATATATTTTAAAATTTTGAGTTATACATATTTATATTTATTATGTTTATTTCTGTCTTTCTATATATTTTTTATATACACATTCCAGAGGTTCTGAATAGTATACCATGTTAACAAACCGTTATACATTTTTACAAACTAAACAGATAAACATTATTTTCTGAATATTAAAGTGATCAATAAGGTCAATATGACTTGTGGAAAGCTGGAATAACTCATCTGACTATTTTAAAAAATTCCTGTTTTGTAATTTCCAACAGCAAAGATGTGACTACCATTTATAATATTCTATAAAAATTTAAAGTACATTGTGTTTCATAGAAATGTTCATAATATTAAAAAAGAAAATCCCAATCTACAAATTGGAAAATAAAACAGCACAAATAAGTTTACTTTTATCTTTTATTGAAATTAATTTTGTGAGTATGATTCCTTAATATTTTTCTTTTTCTTATTGGAATTAATCCCCTTAACTAATACACTTTAATTAACTTGAAGAAATAACTAAATTGAGTTAAAAATAGTTTTATTTAAAAAAAAAAATATTTTTTTATCAAAGTGCAATTTTTGGCATCCACTCATTCCTAAAAGTCCCTACTGAAAAGTGTGTAAAGACTGTGACCCCTTGTAGGACCCATATTATTTAACTACTTTAGAGTTTCAATACAAAGTTCAGAGAAAAAAAAAACTTTTCAAGTGTTAAAAATTGAAACCTATAAGGGAACTTTTAAAATTATTCTGTTTTAGTGAGGATAAGGCTAAACAAAAAATCAACTGTTTCAAGCTACATAAAAAATAATATTAATTTCTTCATTTGCAACTAAATGTATGTTTAAAGGGATGGATTGAAAATAAATGGATTTCTTAAAACATTAGGAAAAAGTGGTTGTAGATTTTCATCTGGAGAACATATTAGAGGGTAAGTCTTATGTGGTAAGTAGGCATAGTTAAGTCCCATCTCTAAGAAAGCAACTCTAATCCTATGGCTCTATGTGGGAAAAAAATAAAGATACCAAAAAATGGTACAATTTAAATGGAAGCTAATTGTTGTGGTTTATAATACATTTCCCATAATCATTCAAGAATTACAATATTCATCAAGTTGTTCTCAAATATATGACAGCCTTACCTCTGTCTCCTCCCTTAAGTTTATCCTTTGGGACTAAGTGCTATTCAGAGTCACCTTCATAAAGAAATGTCTTTTGAGAGCAACATCAAATTCTATAGTTTTTAATCTAACGCAATTTAATGATGACTTTACTGCTCAAAAGAAAAAAATCACACCTTTATATTTACTAAAAATCACACCTTTATATTTACTAAAAATCCACACCTTTATATTTACTAAGAGTTGCCTTATGGCATAATATATGGTCTATCTTTGAGTAGGATCCATGTGCTCCTGAGAAGAACGTGTATCCACTTGATGATGGTTGATATATTCTATATATGTCGGTTAAGTCTAGGTTGTTGATTGTGCTGTTGAGTTCTATAGCTTCTTTATTCAATTTTTGTCTAGAGGATCTGTCTAATGGCGAGAGCGGTGTGTTGAAATCACCCATAATTATTGTGTTGTGGTCTATTTGACTCTTGAACTTGAGGAGGGTTTGTTTTATGAACGTTGCAGCTCCATTGTTTGGTGCATACACATTGATAATTGTTATGTCTTGTTGGTGGATGGTTCCTTTTAACAGTATATAGTGCCCTTCTTTATCTTTCTTGATTAACTTAGGTTTGAGGTTGATTTTATTCGATATGAGTATGACCACTCCTGCTTGTTTCCGAGGGCCATGTGAGTGGTATGATTTATCCCAACCTTTTACCTTCAGCCTGTGAATGTCTTTTCCTATCATATGAGTCTCCTGAAGGCAGCATATTGTTGGATTTATTTTTTTGATCCAGGTTACTAGCCTATGTCTCTTGATTGGTGAGTTTAGGCCATTAACATTTAAGGTTACAATTGAGATATGATTTGTACTTCCAGTCATGCTTCTTTATTTATTTATTTTAGTTTGGCTAATTTTACTTTTTGGTTATTTTCCTCCCCCTTTCCTGAGCTACTTCCTGCTATTGGTTTTGTGCACTATTTTTCAACTCCTCTTCTTGTAGTATTTTGCTCAAAATACTTTGCAGTGCTGGTTTTCTTGCTGCGAATTCTTTTAGCTTTTGTTTATCATGAAAGATTTTAATTTCGTTGTCAAATCTGAAGCTCAATTTTGCTGGATACAGTATTCTTGGTTGGAATCCATTATTTTTCAGTGTTTGAAATACATTGTTCCAGGATCTTCTCGCTTTCAAGGTCTGTGATGAGAAATCAGTCGTTAACCTAATTGGTTTACCCCTGAATGTGATCTGCCTCTTATCTCTCGTAGCTTTTAATATTCTCTCCTTGTTCTGTATGTTGGCTATCTTCATTATTATGTGTCTTGGAGTTGGTCTATTATGATTTTGAATGCTTGGGGTCCTGTAGGCTTCCAGGATTTGGCAATCCATTCTATCTTTCATCTCTGGGAAGTTTTCTACAATTATTTCATTTAATATGCTGTCCATTCCTTTGGTTTGAATCTCTGTTCCTTCTTCTATCCCAATGACTCTCAAATTTGTTTTTTTTATGACGTCCCATATCTCTTGAATAGATTGCTCGTGGGTTTTAAGCATCTTTTCTGTGTTGACTATTCTCTTTTCAAGTTGATAAACCTTGTCTTCATTATCTGATGTTCTGATTTCTACTTGATCAAGTCTATTTGTAATATTCTCGTTTGAATTTTTAATTTGGTTTATAGTTTCCTGCAATTCTAGGATTATCGTTTGATTTTTTTTTAAGATCTCTATCTCCTGGTAGAGCTCGTTCTTTGCCATTTGAATTTGTTTGTTTAATTCATTTTCAAAATATATTTTTATTTCTTGGACTTGCTGTCTCACGTCTTCTCTAATATTCCTTTCCATTCGAGTTAGGTATGCCTTGAGTTCTTTCCCTATCCCTGCTTCTGATGTTTCTATGTCCTCCTGTAGCATTAAGTTGTCTTGCATTGTTTGTACTCCTTTTTTCCCTTGTTTTCTCATGTTGTCCACGTTACTTCCCAGCTCTTTTTGATTGTCGTGTTTCTGCTCTCTTCTATAGCTTTGTTTTGGTTCTGTATTACTCTGATGTCTCTCCTTTGTGTTGTTAAACTATGCCTGCTAACTTGGATTCCGCTGGGAAGGAATTCTGACGTCCGAGTTCCAGTGACAACACTGCTCTGCTATGGCGGGCCCCAGGCTCCTTGCTGGGGTGTCCTAAAGGGGGGTGTGACTGGACTGCCTCTGTTTGATTTCGGTTCCCAGTCACGGCAGGCAGGCAGTCTCCAGCCGCCCAGTATCACAGGCCGCTGGCGGGTGATCGGTCGTCTGCGGGCGGCGTTCTCCTACCGCCCAGTTACGCAGGCAGTGGGTGAACCGTCGCCGGCGGGCCTGCGGTTTCCAGCCGCCCACTGGCCAGGGTCTTGCCTCTAGTCTCCTGGTTTCTCCTGTTAGTCTTGATTTCTCCTGTTTTGTTGTTGCAATCTGTCGGAGAGTGGTGTGGATACTTCAGCTTTCCCAGATGGTGGCCGCTGACTGCCTCGGTGGAGTGTCCGCTGTGGGGGATGGGACTGTACAGCTTCCTTCCCCTTCTGAAATCCCGTACTCAGCCCAAGGCTCAGTGTGGGCTTGGCTGGCGGGATTCCACCTAATGGTAGTCCCTAATCTCCCTGCTTGCTAATTAATCACTTCTCAGCGGCGCCACGCCTTCTGTAGCCGCGGGGCAGGCCGCATGAGTCAGGATCTCCAGGGTCCTGCTGCTGCTGGCTGTTGGGATCCCCGGCACTCTATCACTTTGATTTTTTCTGCTTGCCCCTCCCCCAGCGCTGGCTAGCCAGGTTTCGTTTTGGCTGCTACTGGGAGGAGGGGTTGGAGGTCAGGTGTCTCTAGTTTCCCCCTAGTCTTTATGGAGGCTCAGCTTGATACTCTCTCTCCTGGAAAGCCTAGGAGAGATTTTATGCGAATTCCCGATGTCTGGGGGGTGAGCTGATTGACACAAACCTGTTTTGATGTTGCAATCTGTGGGAGAGTGGCGGTGTATCCTTCAGCTTTCCCGGATGGTGGCCGCTGACTGCCTCGGTGGAGTGTCCGCTGTGGGGGATGGGACGGGACTGTACCGCTTCCTTCCCCTTCTGAAATCCCGTACTCGGCCCAAGGATCAGTGTGGACTTGGCTGGCGGGATTCCACCTAATGGCCTGTAATTAATTTTTTGCTATTACAGTTCACTGAGACAGAGTCTCCCAAAGTTTATGTTCATTTGGATCAGACTTTTATTTCTTCTAAATCTGCAGCATGTCCTAAGAACTGAGAGTCTGAAAGTGCTGTATGTGTCACAGAAAACATATTTAATTTGTTTAATTAGTATTATGTATTTTGAGCTTTTAAAAATCAATAACCTAAATATCTATTTATTCTCACTTAATTACATCAACCAAAATCAAAGAGAGAACAATCATGATTTACTGATGACTTTGCTCGTTAGTATAATTTTTAAGAATTTACTCTTATAACCTTTCCTTCACATCCAAGCTGGTTATGAGAACTAAAATGACAGAGACCTTTTATTACAATCCTATTTCATACTTTTAAGGAAATTCTGACATTAAAAGAAAAGAAAAGCAATCAATAACTGGAGATCCAAATGGGAGGGTGGAATAAAGTTACATACTGTAGAAAATGAGTGGTATAGAGAGTATATCTAAAAATAACAAATGAAATTTTTAAAAAAGAGTAAGGAAAAGGTTATTGGGATCAATTATGAGAGTATATCACCTGAAATTAAAATTTAAATATTTGGTAGCCTATGAAAGTACTTGCTCCAGCATTATATGTGACTTGAATCAAGTACTTTGCTAGCCAGAGATTGTTTTAAAACTTTTTATATTGGCCAAAAATACTAATCACGTCCCAAATAACATGAAATTACTGAATGTCTTGTTTTCTTTATACCACCACCTAATTCTTTAAAAGGTTTTGGATGTGGCTAGTAAGTTAATGAGCTAGCTGGCAGGAAATTGTGCTTTGGCATGATGATTGAATTTTGGGACATTAAAAACCAAGTAGTGAAGTAGAAACCAAGGAAGTTAAGACTAATTTTAATGCTCTAAGAGCTGTCATTTTATCACTCATACAATTAATAATTTAAAAATACCTATTTGAGATACCACCTATTACCAATTGTGATACAGGTGGCTAAAAGTTTTTTCAATCCAACTAAGAATATCATAATAACCTTAAACTTCTGACATATAACAGTAGAAAGATATTTTGTATGTGCCTGAGGTGTGCAGAGTACAGTGTACAAAACCATGTTGTTATCCAGTATATTTTGTTTGAGTCAATCTGAGATATTTAGACATATTTAACAAGTGAAAGACACTGGAGTAGAAGATACCACAGGTTTGTGTTTTGTTTCTTTGTTTGTTTGCTTGCTTGTTCTGGAGAAGAAATAATAATTTGGCTTGTTTTTTATAAAAATAAATCCATGGACAACTTCCCTAATTCACGAATAGTAAAGAAATAATATTATTTTGTGATAATTAAAAAGCATAATTGAATATTTTCTCTTTTTTGCCTTTAAATTTCAGTTTATGTACACCAGGAATTATTTTATTTGTCCTAATTAGTTATACATGACAGCAGAATGCATTTTGATTCATTGTAAATGGAGCACAACTTTTCATTTCTCTGGTTGTACCTGATGTAGAGTTACACCATTCATGCAATCATACATGTACCTAGGGTAATGATGTCCATCTTATTCTACCATCCTTCCTACTCCTATTCCCCCTCCCATCTCTCCCCTCCCCTTTGCCCTATCCAAAGTTCCTCCATTCTTCCCATGCCCCACTCCTCATTATGGATCAGGATCCACTTATCAGAGAAAATGTTAGACCTTGGTTTTTTGGGATTGACTTACTTCATTTAGCATGATACTCTCCAACTCAATCAAATCATCTGAAAATGCCATAATTTTTTTTTTAAAGAGAGAGTGAGAGAGGAGAGAGAGAGAGAGAGAGAGAGAATTTTTAATATTTATTTTTTGGTTGGCAGACACAACATCTTTGTTGGTATGTGGTGCTGAGGATCGAACCCGGGCTGCACGCATGCCAGGCGAGTGCTCTACCGCTTGAGCCACATCCCCAGCCCCAAAATGCCATAATTTTATTCTTTTTTAATGCTTAGTAATATTCCATTGTGTATATATACCACAGTTTATTTATCCATTTATGTATTGAAGAGCATTGCTTCCACAGTTTAGCTATTGTGAATTGAGTTGCTATAAACATTGATGTGACCATTGTCGCTATAGTATGCTGATGTTAAGTCCTTTGGGCATAGACCAAGAAGTGGGATAGTTGAGTCAAATGGTTTTCTAAGGAATCTCCACTCTGCTTTCCAGAGTGGTTCACTAATTTGCAGTGCCACCAGCAATGTATGAATGTATCTTTCCCCCACATCCTTGCCAACATTTATTGATGCTTATATTCTTGATATTGCCATTCTGACTGGAGTCAGAAATTTCAGTGTAGTTTTGATTTGCATTTCTTTAATTGCTAAAGATGTAAAACATTTTTTCATTTATTTGTTGATAGATTGTATATCTTCTTCTGAGTAGTGTCTGTTCAGTTCCTTATCCCATTTATTGGTTGGGTTATTTGGAGTTTTTTTTTGGTATTAAGTTTTTTTGAGTTCTTTATATAATCTGAAAATTAGTGATCCAGCTGATGTGCATGTGGCTCTTTCTCTGTAGGCTCTTTCTTCACATTATTGATTATTTCCTTTATTGAGAAGAAGCTTTTTAGTTTGAGCTCATCCAATTTATTGATTATTGATTCTATTTCTTGTGCTTTTAGAATCTTGTTAAGGAAGTTATGACCTAATCTAACATGATGAATATTTGGGCCTACTTTTTCTTCTATTAGGTGCAGGGTCTCTGGTCTAATTCCTAGGTCCTTGATCCACTTTGAGTGGTATTGGCACCAAAGAAGACAGGGAGACCAATAGTACAGAATAGAAAACAAAAAAACATACATTGGAGGAAGGTGGCCTCTTCAACAAATGGTGCTGGGAAAACTGGAAATCCATATGCAACAAAATGAAATTAAACCACTTTCACTCACCATGCACAAATATTTTCCAAATTAAATCAGAACATGAGCCTGGAGAGAGTCTCCACAGAGAGGTTACTGCCCCATTCCAGATGTCCTGGGTCACAGCATCTCCATTCTTATCACTTAGGTTTCTGGAAATAATAATCTATAGAGTCTTTAGAAATATTAAGTCAATAGGGACATAAATAAGAAGAAATAGGATGAAGGGAGATTACATATAGGCCACTTTGGTGTCATCTAGAGGCTAAATCAAGAGCAGGATAATCCACTGTGCCCACATTTCAAGCCTTATTTTAAAGCCAAATTAAGTGGCCTCAGCTTGGGTGAACAACATAATTTGGGCAGCAGAATTTTTGTGTCACATCTTTTGAAAGCAAATGATGGTTGAAATAACTGGAACATAAAAGGTCAATTTCTATGTGTCCTCTTTTACATTTGCCATATTATGGGAGAAAAATGTTCATTATTGAAAAATATGTTCAAAAACATTCCTGAGGATCAGAAAAATAAATTAGTCTCTCCCTTATTTGAAGAAAAAGTGTGTTATTTGAACTATCAAACAAAAACATTTGAAATTAAACCAATAAATAATGAAAAGTGTTCAATGAACTCCAAAGTATAGATGAAAAGATACTATATATGAAAAATAAAAAGGATGTAATAATTGAATAACTCAAAAAGGTAACAGAGGAGATGGAACAATGTATTTTGTGGTTAATAGAACAAAATAGTGTTGACTTTAGGTGATGTCTGAATCAAGGGAGGGCAATCACATCAGAATTAGGGTGTTAGGTAGGAATATATAAATAAGGTGGGGTGTGGACTGGGTCTCAGGAACAATGAGCAGATTTGGGGTGTATGGAAAGGCATTTCAGGTAGGTAGAATAGCAAAGCCAGAAATGCAAACATGGAAACACAAGGCAGGAGGTAGTTGGGAAGATAATTTTCTCCCTGAGAAGACATAGCAGCAGCTCAACAGAACTACTGCCTAGCTAGAATACCAATGACTTTAAACTCTAATCAGGGCAGCCATTGTTGGTTAGGTGTTGCAGTGACACAAGGCTGAAGATCCAAATAGCTTATGAATATTTCACTGTTCAGGCCCAGAAACCACAAGCACCTGAACTGGGGACTGATGGCAGTGGGCTATGCTTGAGTGTGAGAATTTCTCTTAACTGATGGCTGATTGTGTACACAGATTGGAGCTGCAACGAAAATGTTCATCAAGAAACTGAATTTAAAGAGCTTAGGACAAAAACCAAATTTAAAAATATTGCATTTCATCTTGGGACACAGATGAATTACAGATGTGGAGACAACAGCTGAATATGCACGAGTAGATGTGGGGCTTTCCAAGGGAGAAGAGAAGATGCTCTAAGACTAATACCGAGAAAAGTTCCCATGTACAGAAGAACAGCAAGAGGAAGAGAACAGAGATGTCATTTTCTCCACTGATTTGAACCTCCAAGGCTCTAAAGCCAGCCTGAACTATGCTGTGTTTGAAGACAGAAGGACAAGAAGGTTTTTTCTAGAATAAAATCCAATATGACTTCACTTTTCACTGCTCAGCTACCAACTGGTAGGGCAATTTGAAGTCATTAATTTTGCCAGATGGTTAATGTTATTTAACAGTACAATTAACTAATAAATAATTGTAAAGCACTTTGTAAATATAAAGTGCTACCTAAATGTTTAATAATCACATTAAATCTGGAGGCTTATTTCAAGTAACATTTTTATAAAGTATTTTATTGGTGTTTCAGGATAAATGCCAATAATATGATCAGATGCCCATCATTATGACTATATTTTTAAAATACAGCAAAGGGATTATAGGAAAACAGAAACAACTTTAGCCATGTTAGGCTGAAAATGGGATGGATTATCATAAAACATCTCCTTCATGAAAGCTAGAGAGAATTATCACACAGTCATAGATAGGTAAAATTGAACAGTAAGGCAGTGAGTGAATCCATAAGAAAACTTAGCAACTCCATTTTACACTTCTAAGAGAATTTTTCAGATAAAATAATGTGAAGTGCACAGAACTGGAGAAAAAATATCAAGATAGGAGCTCTAAGGAAACTACTCCCTACAAAGAGAGCCTAATAAAATAATTGTAACATTTTATGAAGCATTTGACATTCATAATTCACTCACTCTTTCTAACAATGGGTTGAGATGCATATTGCCAATATCCACTATTTTGCACATGAGAATACTGTTGCACAAATAAATTAAGAAACTTGTAAAATATCATACAGATGGTAAGAGGCAGTCAGAATTCAGGCCCAAACAGTATGGCTCCAATACCTGCTAGAAGGAATCTGGGAAAGGTATTATTACCTTGGTAAAATGTGATACATGCATCCTTCCTTCTTCCTGCCTCAGAATAACGATGTGGTGGTTGAAGTGGCAACAACCACCTTGAAGACAACCATAACATAAAAAACAAAAGACTCATCAGTCCTGCCATTATCAAGCTCCTTACCCAATGCCAGTAGTCATTCACCTCCAGATTGCTTATGATACAAGAAAAATAATCCCCTGTATTTTTTAGCCTGTTACAGCTATGTTTTCTCTTAACTTTAACTGATCTCTCTCTCTCTCTCTCTCTCTCTCTATATATATATATATATATATATATATATATATATAGATATAGATAGATAGAGATATAGAGATATACTAGATGTAGATGTATAGATAGATATCAGATATATACATATGTATCAGATATGTATGTACCAGATATATATCTGATACATACATCTATATAGATAGAAATCAGATATATATATAGAGAGAGTTTATATTAATATGTCAATATTATCTTAACTTTATCTAACTTATATAAAATGATGATAATAGTTTTCATTCATTGAGTGTTTGCTTTGAAACAGGTGTTGTTTTATGTTTTATATGTGCTTAGCTATTTCTCCTCATTGCAGCTCTATGAAGCAGGAATTATTATCAGTCTTATTCTATAAGGAAACTGAGGCACAGTTTTATCTGACTTTCCCAAGACCACACAGCTGATAAGAGCTTCAAATCCAGCTGTACCCTGATTCCTAAACTCCTTTCTCCAGCAAACAGTATTCTAGGCAGTGAACAACGAAACCATTTACAATGCAAGAAGGGGGCTGGGGTTGTAGTTTAGTTGTAGAGCGCTTGCCTAGCATGTGTGGGGTACTGGGTTTGATTTTCAACACCACATATAAATTTAAAAAAAGGTACATTGACAACTAAAAACTATTTTTTAAAAATTGAAATAAGGAAGTTTATAGGGATTGTTACTATTTTAATGTTCTCATTACTACTCTAAATCATTTGGATTTTCTAGAGCAAATGATTCTCAGAGGTAATACTATTGACAGTTTGGGAAGACAAGTCTTCATTGTGTGGGATTGCTTCATGTTAAAGAAGTTTGCCATCCCTTTTCCCTGGGTCATAGTAGGATTCTCTAGACACAGTGTGAGCAGAAAATGCCCTCCACACTTTCTTACCACCTTAAGAACCCTCATTAAGGCAGTCTTGACCCAGTTAAGAACTGCCAGGAAAACTTAACCATAGTCTTAGCCTAGTAAGCAGGTGGGAAACTTAGCAGTACTGCAAAAGACAGGCTACCAAAGTCAGAAAAACAAAGATATAATCACTTTATAATGTTTTCCAGGAGATCTAGAGTCTTCTGGTTCTGACATTTCCTGGTTTCTGTAGTGACTGCTTCCATCATAGATATTAAATATATTAGTGGAAACTAGGTATAAAGATTTGGAACACATTGCCCATTCAATTGTGTTTAACAAATTGGTGGATTATTTTCTCTTCCATTAGTATTTTTTAAATCAATTTTTTATGTTAACGATTAGAGATAAACTTAACAACTTACAAGTGTGAAACTTAACAATGCTTGCAGTAACCATACATTCTAAATTTCTAATGCTTTTATTCAACAATAGTAAAATTACCAGGGAAAACATAGTTCTAATATTATGTTTTCACCTTTCTTTGTCAGTATTTCTTACCTTCTTATGAAATAAGTTCTTAATAAACAGAAAACAAATATAAGAAGGTTGGGGTAGGTAAAGAACTTTGCCTAATATCAATTACTAACAGCTCAATTATGCTGTGAAGGGCCCATAATTGTCATGAAGCTTCAAAATCCTTATCATGGATTCTATTATGTATACAATTCATTTAGATTACATTAATTATACAGATTTTTAATGAAGCAAAGAGACTGCTTTCAATTTTCACAAGTAGAGACAATGATCAAAATATTTATGTGCATAGTACATATTTTTTATGTTGACATTCATAAAATAATTCATTTACTCAGACAATATTAGCATGGGAGGAAAAGAAATAAATATATTTCCTCCTGTTCCAATTTTTTATAAGAGTATATGATCCTTAGATAGTTTTTTTATTTACTATCTAACATAATACAGGAGACATTTTTCAGAAAATTAAATTTATAGTATTTTAACATCAATGAACACTACTGGTAAAGTGGGTTTTTAAAATACCTTTATTTATTTAATGTAGTGCTGAGGATCAAACCTAGTCCCTCACATGAGTTTGGCAAGCACTCTACCACTGAGCTACAACCCCAGCCCTGTAAAATGGTTTTAATCCAGGATATTGCATTTCCAAGCACAGACTCCAAGTTTATATCAAAAGACATTTGGGCAAGAGAGTATCTCAATTGACTAATTGATGAAGCTGGTATAGTAGCATTATGTAATGAGAATTTAAAGAGTGCTACTTCAAGTATTCATTGAAAAATGAAATGGAAAAAACTATATGAGATGCATTTATGAATGTGTCAAAATAAACCCTACTATTATATATAACTAAAATGCACTAAAAAGTTTTAGTTGTGCCTGCAGGTAATCCCAGCAACTCAGGAGGCTGGGACCAGGAGAATTGAAAGTTCAAGGCCAGCCTCAGCAACTTAGCAAGGTCCTAAGCAACTTAGCAAGAAAAGATAAAAAGGTCTGGGGATGAAGCTCAGTGGTAAAACACCCCTGAGTTAATTACACAGGACCAAAAATAAACAAAAGTAGAAATACAAAACAATGCCTAACCTGTAATTAGTGCTCTATAAAGTATTTTCCATTATTTATTTGCTTGTGTGGCAGTTCAATTTAACATGCATAATAATGATACCCAAGTTCACCTGTATGAAATGGGTAGTGAGAGGTGTTTATCATTAAAATTCCACAAATGCAGTACAAGGTAATCTTGTAGACTAAATTGTAACTACCAAAATACTAATTTTAGGAATATTTTCTCATGTGATGTGGTTTTGAACAGTGTGATACTGAAAATTCTCTATCCTTCAAGTTGCTTTTAAAACCTGAATGACCAATGACCCAACTTCAACATTATGGAAATAGACAAACTATGGAGACCTGAAATAGCAGTTTTTAGATCTATATGTGTTGGAGCTAGGAGGTGAAGAGAATACTGGGCAGAGAGTAAAGAAGAAATGTAAATTTAAACCAGATGTAATAATCTAATTAATCCTTCACACTTCCATTTCGTCTTCTCTTTTATGTATACCACTGCCGGAATTGGTTAGACAATACTGAACCCAGCACTCCCACAAGAACACCTGTTTAGGAGTAGGCATCCTCTTCAGATGTTTCTGTGGGAAGTGTAGGGACCATGCTTTCTTTTTGATGTTCAGACAAAACCCCAAAAGCTCACCCTAAATTCAGTATGCTTTGCTCACATATGACTGTCCTTTTGTTATCCAGGAGTTCTGGCTATAATGCAGCAAGGGGCTTCTGGAGGCATTGAGTATACTTGCTTGTTGTTAGAAGTCCTATCCCACTGAAGTCTTTATATCAGTGGGATATCAGAGGGTCTTATATCAAAGGGTCTTTTGGGATATATAAGCATTGACTTTTAATTTTTTGTGGCACTATATCACAGTAGATGGCTTAAGGGATGGGAGAAATAGGAATGAGGAAAGGATAAAGGAAGTGCACGCAAATGATTCCCTATTGGAACACTGTGTTCTTTTGGTATTCCCTGATAAGTCCTGGAGAGGTGGCACAAGAGACAGGAAGGAGGGGAAAAAAGGATTAAGTATGCTTGGATTACTGTAATTATATTTACACTGTAAACTTATATACATATATAGTTCCAGATTCTAATATTTTGTTCTGTCTTTCCTAATCATTCAGAATTAGAAAATCTTTAAACCTCTTTTTTTTTTTTTTTTGGTCAATGTTCTATGGAGCCTTGCTGACAATTTGTTATTCTTCTTGGGTGATTTAACATGATTACTCTAAATCTGATCTTATTTCTATGAATAGATTGACCTGCCCTTAATGTAGATCTAGTTTTATCTTCACGTTTTTGCTGCCAATGTCTTCCTGGCAAACCTCCCTGCAAATTAAAAACCACTGAAATGTTCCTCACTGAGGGAAAAATACTATATACATTTTTAAAATCTAGGAAATACAGAAACCTCATTTGAAACATTACTTTGAAACTTACTCTTAGAGGAATTCTAGAGATCAGCTGTTTTCCTCTTCCATTCTCCTGGCCCACTCTGCAGAAGCAGTGCCAATGAACTGTATCACCCAAGAGGCAGTGGGTAAAGAATAAACAAGAAGAAACCAAGGCCTCTGTAGCCAGGGACTACATATTTAAACCCTGAATAACTGACTAGAGCCTGGAAGTTATGAAAATACTAAGATGTGATTTTTCTTTTAGGTGGGAAATGAGGAAGGATGAAACACTGGAAGAGGAAGAAAAAGCAATGCTGGAAAATTTAAAAAGAATTTGCACCATACAGGACTCTTCTGCCTCAGATAATAACACGGATGAACAGTAATCCACAGGAAATGGCAACAGCTTTATTTTAGGAAACAATCACATGTAATGGAGTAGGGTTTTTACCATAGTCAGAATGAACCTTAGATGTGTTCTGAAGCATGAAACCAATGACTGAGTAATCTCTGTACTGAAAAGGAATACAATACATAAAGAATAAAGTGCTCCATATTTTTATTTAAAAATAATTTTGAATGTTTTTCCCCCAATCTTTCTCTTTATATGATAAAACTGCTGCCATCTCGTGTTCCCTTTGAATCATTTTCCTCCTTTCAGTCTCGAAGTATCTATGACAACAGGAAAAATGTTAGAAAATTTTTCCCTAAAGATTTTTTAATACAACATTTGGATGTTAAGATGAATGGAGTCATGTAGACCCCTGGGACTCATCTGAAAATTTCAATTTAGTTTTGTAGCTGTATCCCAAGTCCAGGTCTTAATTGCCTTTAATATCCAGCATTGGGCCAGCCTCGCTACCCACATAACCTCTTCTTTATCCAATTTATCTTTACCACAGCCACAAAAAAAAAACATTTTTCCCTGAACTGTTAACTTTAGTTATGTTTCTTCTGTGGTGATTTTCAGTCTAGTTCCTGAATGTAATTCCAATTCCAGCACCAATGCTTTTGAGTCCTATACAAATGGCTTCAGTCAGGCAACTGCTGCCATCCTTTTGGCTCAAGCCATATAGTTACAATTTTTCTCACCCAGAAACCTCCTTTCTCCCTAAATTATGCTCAAAGGTCATTCTGACAGCCTCTGCCCCACAATTCATAATCCATAATGTCTGTTACTTTTATTTCCATTATATTGACATTCTCTCTCTCCCTCTCTCTCTCTCTCTCTCTCTCTCTCTCTCACACACACACACACACACACACACACAGACACACACACCCCATGCTAAAGAAGTAGAATATGTTCTACTGTCCTCTCTGCCAAGTACAATTATAGTATTTGCTATATCCTTCCTAGCAGAACCTGATGTTAGATTATAAAGACATTGAGGTCATAAATACAATATGAAGTTCCCTTTAAAACTCCCCATATTCCTGCTGCAATGTTATTCATTGAGTGGGGTGGTCAATAAGCATAGCTGATTAAATGGTTGCCATTGAAAGAAGATAACAAAGACAATTAGATGGTTGAGCATTCTTCAGGATGTCTGAGAGAAGCCTTAGATCATGGCCTACTTTAGACCATATGACATCAAACATCATAGCTTCTGATGTTCTCAGATACATAATAAACTGTCCATGCTCCCACATTCTGTGATTTTTATAAAATATGTGTAGGCTACATGATTTCCAAAGGAAAGTACTCATACATTTTTCAAAGACTAAAAGTTTTGAGTGCAGAGGAGGCCACCTTAGAGAATGTCTTGCATTTTTACTTTAAATAAAAACACATAAATGGCCATGTTGCCAGCTGCCTGCTAAATAACACATTTTATTTTTAAAGAGTGTACTTTAGTTGGACAGTATAATCATGAACCAAATGTTTTTAAGATATGGCTGAAATAATTTCTAAAAGTTCTATGGAGACTCTTTAAAGATTGTAAGACAATTTATGAAAATTGGAAAAATTACATGTAGTTTGATCTGTACACAGTATAATAATCAATTATTCCTTCAGCTAATTGGTAGTCTACATACTAAATTTGCATAACTATGCTTTATCAGACTAGAAGCTAAATAGGAAGTCAAAATAAAAATAAATTGATCCAATAAACAATAAAAACCCAATCATAAAATTACAGGACTTCACACCTACCTGGTTTATCTTCTAATGTATCAATTTTTATTGAATAAGTATATTTTTATACTAATCCAAGAACCTGATTTAGTTCCTTCAGAAATAAAATTTTCTATGCTCCCATTTGAAAGCAAAGAAGTTGTTTTAAGAAGAAATGTTTCAGATTTTTTGTTGCTCCAACCAAAGACCTGACAAGAACAATTAGGGGAGGAAAAGTTGATTTGGGGCTCATGGTTTCAGAGATCTCAGTCCTTAGAAGGCTGTTTCCATTCCTCAGAGTTTAAGGTAAGGTAGAACATCATGGCTCAAGACTGTGGTGGAAGAGAGAGGCTCAGGACATTGCACCAAGAAGCAGAAGGAGAGAGAGAGAGAGAGAGAGAGAGAGAGAGAGAGAGAGAGAGAGAGAGAGCGAGCTCTGCCTATCAAAGACAAAATATAAAACCCAAAGGGACCCACCTCCTCCAGCCACACCCTATCTACCTACAGTTATCATCAAGTTAGTCCCTATAATAGGATTAATTCACTGATTGGCTTAAGGCTTTCATAACCCAACAATTTATTCCTAAACCTTGTTGCATTGTCTGACTTGAGCTTTTGGGGGACACCTCATATATAAACCATAACAGAAGTATAGTAAGGGAAAATGAGATGGCTTTCAAGAAACAGAAAAGTAGAAGAATTTGCAATTAAATTCACTTCTGTATTTGCTCAATGAGATGACTATAGCTTTAAGTACAATGAGGTTTATAATTTAAAATGTTAAATGACAAGTCCTTGTGTTATCAGATCATTTTGACTTTAAAAAAAAAACACCTTTATATTATTTACTTTTATTTGGTGCTGAGGATGGAACCCAGTGCCTCACACGTGCCAGGCGAGCACTCTACTCTAAAAAAGTCAGTCATTTTGACTTTATGCTCAATATGTTTTTTACTATATTATAATAAGTAGTTGTTTCTCATGATGTTAATTTTGCATTTATATGTTAATGCTAGGAATGGATCCTAGATTTTATAACTTCCCATATGTTTATCACAAAAATATTATCTTATAAAATATTATCTTTTCCTGTTTTCCATGCAACTATATTTTTATATAATTATAAAGAGATCTATTTTATTATTAGTTGAGCAGGTACTATATGGAAACAGTATAAATTAATTGTTTAATAAATTATCAATGATAACATCTGTTTGGGATATTTTATATTTTATATCTCCACAAATATTTGTATAGAAATTCCAATCAAAGAATTGAAAAAAGAAATCACTTAATTTTTATACTATTATGTGTCTACTCATAATGTCCTATTATTTTAACTTATATATTCCCAAGTCAAAAGGAGGTTCAAGTACTTTATAATTAGCTTTGGTGGGGGTGCTGGAGATTGAACCCTCAGGGCTTCATGCTTGCTAGGCCAGTGCTCTACCACTGAGATACATACCCAGCTCTTCATATTTTATTTTGAGACAGGGTTTCCCTAAATCACTCAGGCTGGCCTTGAGTTTGATGATGCTCCTGCCTCAGGCTTCTGAGTAGCTGGGAGCCTGGCTTATAACTAGCTTTTCTCACTAATTATAAAATACTTCAAGTATCTTTCTTTATAGTTAAAATATTTCATAATGAAAAACAGCCCTACAAAAGGAAGGAAATCCTGTCATGTGGTAACAATGTGGATAAATTTTGAGGACATTATGTTAAGTGAAATAAACCCATCACTGAAAAACAACTACTTTGCAGGGTGTAGTGGTGCACACCTGTAATCTCAGCTACTTGGGAGTCTGAGGTAGAATGATCAAAGGATCCAAGCCAGCCTGAGCAACTTATGAAGACCCTCTCTCAAAATAAAAAAATAAAAATAAAAAGAGCTGGGGATACAGCTCAGTAGAGCACATTTCATTCAATTCCCAGTGTCACAAACAACAACAAAAACCTGGTGTGATTCCTCTTATATGAATTATCTAAAGTAGTGAATTTGTAGAAACATAAAGTAGAATTTGTAGAAACATAAAGTAGAACAGGGAGTAGAAGGAAGGAAAGTGTTTTTGTTTAAGGGGTAGAGTTTCAAATTCAGATGATTGTACCACTTAAGATGGTTAAGATAGCAAATTTAATATCATATTTTACCACAATTAAAACTAAACCTGTAGACAGAATCTCCACTGACACATATTCCCAACATGGTATATACTAACTCTTGAATTTTAATAGGAAACTATAAAAACAGTATATTCAGCAACATTTATTATTCTACAGAATGATGAAAATTATCTGCTTTGACTTTGAGAAATATTTTCAACATCACCTTTAGCAAAATAGTAACCTGTTATTTTTCCAGAAATTAAAGATTGCAAAATCTTTTATAACTTTGTTCTCAGAATATTAAAATTATTATGTGCAGGAATGAAGATCTGTATTAGTTACTTATTGCCACATAACAATATTACCAGAATTTAGCTGCTTAAAATAATACATATCTATTATCTCAAAGCCCCTGCATGTCAAGTGTCTGGGCACACTTTAGATGAGTTCTATGCCTGGGGTCTCACAAGGCTGCAATCTTCACTGTGTCAGCCAGAGCTGTGATCTTATCCAAGGTTCAAATGGGGAAGGACCCACTTCCAAGTTCACGTGGTTGTTGGCAATACTCATTACTTTGCAGGCTACTAGACAGATGGCCTCTGTTTCTTGCCAGCTGTTGGTCATAGATTGCCATCAGTTCTTGCCATGTGAGTCTTCCCAAAATGGCTTCTTTCTTCCTCAAAGACTGAAAGGGAGAGAGTTTCCTTGCAAGATCAATGTTACAATCATATGTAACATAATCATGTGCATCTAATCATGTACATTCCATCTTTACCAAATTCTATTGGTTAAAAGCATGTCACTGATCCCACCTATACTCCAGGAGAAAGCATCCCACAAGAGCTGAATATGAAGGCAAGGATAACAGGAGCCACCTAGAGTCTGTCCACCATGACTTGGAATTTAGGCACTGAAACATCCTATTGGGAGGAACCATATAAGGAAGAAGAAGAGCTGGCTTGCAAACAAGAAGAGCTGGGAATTACTATTTGTTGCCATTTATCAAGCAGCTACTATAAAGAAGGATCTGTGGCAGATTTTCTATAACTAGACTCTATAAGTATCCCATTCAGCCCTCTCCAAGTTCCTATTTGAGATATGAGTTGTGGAGAGATGAAAAACAGATCTGAATTTTAAATAAAGATGCATAGCAAGGGCCAGGCTTAAACACACCACCTTTACCCCAACAACATAATATTAATATATGAAATACAATAAATAAAAAACACAAGACCAGAGCTGGATTCAAATGCAAAATAGACAAAGAAATGAAAAGAAACTCAACATTTCCAAAACTGTAACCCTGATACCACTTTTTAGCATGACAATGGGAAAAATTCCACTGACCTATCTCCCAAGGGGCCTGTTAGAATTTTTTTTTTTTAAATAATCACTTAAAGGCTCTGGAAATAGCCCTAAGAGCAAACAGCAACTGAGTAACTATTCAAGAAAAATCTATGGAAGTTTGATAAGAAGATGAGCACCTATGGAATTTGAGTCAAGACTACTTCTTCCTTCCTCATTCCCAGCTCAGTATGGTGACAACCCCACTGCACACTGCTATGGTCACTAGCACAGGTCCTTCTATAGCCCTAGTTGGACGACTTCATTCTTGGGAGGAGCAGGACTTCAGCATTTCTCATCCATTCCCCAACTACCCTCTGCTGAAACTAAGTCCTCAGAAAGTAGAGTCAAGAGGAGTGGTTCCCTTCTTTGGTCCAGCCCCAATTCGAGGAATAGACACTGGAGTGTAATACACTTTGAATACTAGATTTGCCTAGTAAGATGTAAACAGAAATGGTATTTGCAACTTCTTGAAAAAATTCTTAAAGGGCATTTTTCCTTTTCCTTCTGACTGGGATGTGAATATACTGGCTGGAGCTGTAGCAGCCATGTTGGACCAGATATAGGGGGCACACATTGGTTTTAACAGAACAAAATGTAGAAAACTGGGTTATTGATGGTTGTGGAGTCATAAAACTAGCTCTAGGGCACCTACGTTTATGAAAAATAAACCACCTTTTTCAAACCACTATTATTTGAACTGTTATATTGCAAACGGCCAGATCTTAGCATCTTAAAAAATACATGAAGTAAAAGAAACATATTGTGGAGCAAAGCCTTCAGGGCAAAGGTGCCTCTGAAAAAAAGATATAAAATAGAGAGGTGGGTGAGGGGAAGACCAGGATGGAAATTGTTCTTCAAAAGAGCAAAACTCTTAGTTTGGCAACCTGTGGGAAACAGCAGCTTGCCTGCCTATTTCTCACCTCTGCATCCTAAAGGGATCTGTGACTACTGAAAAGCATGATCCACAGACTCAGACCCTTATGCCATGATGAGGGCCCCTTGGCCATATCACCTCACTGAGGGTGGCAATGGTGATATGCATGGGAGGAGTGATCACACTGTCAGGCTGGAAGCCCAGAGGCCAAGGTCTGCATGGACTCCTACCATCTGCCATGGGATCCTCACCAGAGTAGGCGCTATGCTGTTTGGACTTTCAGCCTCCAAAACTGTGAGCTAAATAAATATCTTTTCTTTATAAACTTAACCTGACTCAGGTATTTCATCACAGTGATAAAATGAGTTAATATGCAGAATACTTCCAGTTCTTCCCTCTCTTCTCTCATAACACTGTTGTTATTTATCTATGGAGTTATAATCACAAAATACATCATTGCTATTATTAGTTTGAACAGACCATTATCAGATATTTCAATTAAGAATAAGAAAAAGAAAAGATTTTACTTTACCTTCATTAATTCCTAAAATTTTTCCTTCCTTTATGTAGGTCTAAATTTCTGATCTACATAATTTCCTTCTCTCTGAAAAACTTTAAACCTTTCTTTCAATATGGGCCTGCGGGCAACAAATTCCTCCAATTTTTATTTCTCTGAGAATGTCTTCATTTCTTCTTCACTTTTGCATGAAAACTTCATTGAATACAGAATTCTAGTTTAGTTCTAGTTCCTTTACACACTTTAAATATTTCATTCAGCTTTCTTGTTGAATGGTATCTGAAGAGAAGTTCAATTAAGCCTTATTCTTATTTCTTCTCTAGGTAAGATGAGGGGTTTTTTTTTTTGGTTGTTGTTGTTTTGTTTTTGTTTGCTATTTTTGTTGTTATTGTATATGTACACAGTTACTTTTATTGTATTTATTTGTTTTTATGTGGTGCTGATGATCAAACCCGGTGCCTCACATATGAGGCAAGCACTCTACCACTGAGCCCCAGCCCCAGCCCCAGTCCCAGGATGAGGTTTTTATTTTTCCCCCCTCTGACTTCTTTCAAAATTCTTTGTCTTTGCTATTTTGTAGTTTGAGTTTTGCTATGTAACCTGTTTGGAGTTCTCTGAGCTTCCTCAACCTGTGGTTCGTGTCTGTCATTAATTTTGGGACTATTTCAGCCATATTTCTTCAAATAATTCTTCCGCTGCTTTTTCACTTCCTTCTAGTGTTCTCCTTATACGAAAGATTCACGTTTTGCAACTGGCCCATAGTTCTTAGATATTCTGTCCCATCCTTTTGTTGAAGATCAAGCCCATGGTCTCACAGATGCTAGGAAAGCAGTCTGTCACTGAACCACACTCCCAGCTTGCTTTTGACATTTCTATTGACATCTCAAGTTCAAATACTCTTCCTGGGCTGTGTCTAGTCTACACATGTGCTCAGCGAAAGCACTCTTAATTTATGCTTATACAGTATTTTTGATCTTCAGCATTTCTTTTTGATTCTTGAAGTTTGTTATCCCTCTATTCACATTACCTTATGTTCTTGAATGTTCTCCACTTTTCCTTCAACTTTGAAAGTTAGGCAAGGTTGGAATTGGCAATTTCTATTTATCCAGGCTGGTTAGGCTCTAGTAAACCCCCAGTCAATCAGGCTCTGTTAGAATAATTTTCTTTAAGGGCATACTTTGTCATGAAAATAGTTCAGGGCATATTTCAAAATGGTTACTATTTCCTCCTGCTGTCAGAGGAGATTTTTCTCTTACCTTGGTAGGGATCCTAGAAGTAAAACTCAGAAAAATGTAAGTGTCCCTCTTCTCCTAAGAACAATACCCCTTGAGGATTTTAATTCTCAAGTTTTTCCCAGTAATCCTTCAGCGATTTATCAGTTATGGTTCAGAATGTTTTCTATGATTTTGATGTGTCCCTTTAAAATTCATATATTGGAAGTTTAATCCTAAAATTCATACCTTAGTGATATTTGGAAGTGGGATAAAATCTTTAGAAGGTAATTAGGAAGAGTTGCAGTCATTGGGTAGGGCTTCCATGACAGGATTAGTGGCTTGTGAGAAGAGGACGAACAACTTTAATTAGCATGTTTGCTTGGTGTTGACATACAATGCCTTTCACCATGTTTTGATGCAATAAGAAAGCCTTAACTAGATGCTGGGAAAATACTGGTACTATACTCTTAGATTTCCCAGCTTCCAGAACTATGATCCAAATATACCTCTCTTCTTTTAAGTTACCTTGCCTCAGGTGGATTTTTAAAAAATACTTTTTAGTTGTAGATGGACACAATACTTTTATTTTACTTATTTATTTTTATGTGGTGCCTCACACATGCCAGGCAAGTGGTCCACCACTGAGCCACAACCCCAGTCCCTCAGGTGGATTTTTTACAGCAATAGACAACAGACCAAGACAGTGTTCTCACTGATTCCTGACTTCTGCTCCCAGTAGTCTCTGTATTTGTCTGTATGTCTCCCCAGTTTAGAAGATAGCAGTTTGCCTTGTGATCTCAGTTCTCTAATAAGTTTAAGAACAGTGTTCATTTTACCAAGCACTGGAAAGACACCAAGTGCAGAGGCCACCTCTGGTATGATTCTGTCCAAGTGAGATGCCCCAAATAGGCAAGTCCAGAAAGGCAGGAGCAGACTAGTAGCTGTTGGGGTGGGGGTAGGGGGTATATGAAAAGGCATGGACCAGAGATAGGCCTGGGGGACGTTTTAGGGGTAAAGGAAATGTTCTACATATGGATTCTGGTGATGATTACAATGACTGTATAAATTTACTACAAATTACTGAGTTTTATAGTATACAAATTATACCTCAATAAAGCTGTTTGGAGGAAACACACCTTCAGCAACAACAACAACAAAAAAGAAGAGTGTTCATTTTAATTTATTTTACATATTTCCTTGTTGTGAAGATAAGAGTGACATCTCCAAGCTCTAAGCTTCTTACATGTTCAACTAGAAACTTCTAAATCCCTTTAAAATGTTCCCTTGACCACATAGACTTGACCCACAAATATGACTGGAAACAAGAGGCCACATCCTGTTTTGTCTCCATCCCTCCGCCTTTTACTTTTCCTCTCATTTCACAGTCCTTCAAGGTAAGCTCAGGGGTGGGGAAAAAGCTATTATTAAAAAGGCTTATTGTCTTCTTTGTAGCAAATGCCTAAATGCTGTTCCTTCAGTCATTAAGTACATTTTAGGAGATTCACCCCCAAGTTCCGGAGTTCTAATGCTATGAATTCTTATAAACATTCTCTGGAAGCCCAGCAGTCCAAAGCCACCCACACTGGCCTCTGCGGGGGGCTGGGCTCTCAGTAGGCCTGTTTCACTCCTCCCCTGGCAGGGAAGACACCACCAGAGCCTAGCCTTTGGTGCAGGACCACCCCTTCTGACCAGCAGACTACCACAGGAGGTCAAGCCCAGCGGCCCAGATCCACCCTCAGCTACCTGTGCTGGATCCAGGCACACAGCAGGCCCAGTCCATCCCTCCTCAGGCAGGGTAGACACCCAACAGAGCCTAGCCTCTGACGCAGGACCACCCCTCCCAACTAGCAGACTATCTTGGGAAGCCTAGCCCAGGGGCCCAGATCCACCGACTCCAACTTACACAGGACCCAGATCCAGGATTCAGTAATATTAATTCAGAGACACCAGCAGGGTCTGGAAGCCCAGCATCAAGGTGAGGTACAGACAATCTGCACAGGTAGGACAAAAATATAGAGAAGAAACTATAATATCTCAGATCCACACTGCAAGAAAGGAAGACACATAGATAACATGAAGAAATAAGAACCCATGGACAGCAAAGTTGATGAAATGTCAGAGAAGGAGTTCAGAAGGTTCATAATTAAAATGATCTGTGAATTAAAGAATGACCTAAATGAGCAAATACAAGCAAAAAATTGATCACTCCAACAAAGAGATAAGAGAGCAAATATAAATAGCAAAAAATACTTCAAGAGAGATAGAGACCCTGAAAACAACCAGTCAGAAATTCTTGAAATAAAGGATACAATAAATCAAATAAAAAACTAAATAGAAAGCATAACCAACAGACTAGATCACTTGAAAGAAAGAACATCAGATAAGACAAAGTATACAATCTGGCAAATAAAGTTGATCACACAGTGAAGAAAGTTAGAAACCATGAACAGAATATCCAAGAACTATAGGACATCATCAAAAGACCAAATATAAGAGATATTGGGATAGAAGAAGGCACAGAGTTTCAAACCAAAGGAATGGACAACCTCTTCAATGAGATAATATCAGAAAATTTCCCAAGCATGAAGAAGAATTGGAAAACCAAATGCAAGAGGCTTACAGGACACCAAATGTACAAAATTACAACAGATCTACACCAAGGCACATTATAATAAAAATGCATAGCATACAGAATAAGGATAGAATCTTAAAAGCCACAAGAGAGAGGAATAAGATAACATATAGGAGGAGACCAACTCGTATCTCAGCAGATTTTTCAACCCAGATCATCAAAGCCAGGAGATTGTGGAACAACATATACCAAGCTCTGAAAGAAAATGGATGCCAACAAAGAATCTTATATTCAGCAAAACTAACTTTAGATTTGATGATGAAATAAAAACCTTCCATGATAAACAAAAGTTAAAAGAATTTACAACTAGAAAGCCTGCACTACAGAACATCCTCAGCAAAATATTCCAAGACGAGGAAATGAAAAACAGTAATGAAAATCCTTTACACTAAAGAAAAATCTTATCAGAGGAGAAACCAAGTCACATTAAATACCAAAAATAAACAAAAATGGCTGGGAATACAAATCATGTCTCAATAATAACCCCGAATGTTAATGGCCTAAACTCACCACTCAAAAGACATAGACTAGCAGATTGGATCCAAAAAAAAAAAAAAAAAGACCTAACAATATGCTGCCTCCAAGAGACTCATCTCATAGAAAAACACAACCACAGACTGAAGATGAAGGGTTGGGAAAAATCATACCACTCACATTGACTTTGGAAGCAAGCAGGGGTTTCCATCCTCATATCAAATAAAGTGGACTTCAAACTAAAGTCAATCAAAAAGGATAAAGAAGGACATTACATACTGCTGAAGGGAACCATACACCAACAAGTCTTAACAATTAAAAATATATATGCCCCAAACAATGAAGCAGCTATGTTCATCAAATAAACTCTTCTCAAGTTCAAGAGTCAAATAGACCACAACACAATAATTATGAGTGACATTAACATACCTCTTTCATCACTGGATAGATCTTCCAAACAAAAGTTGAACAAAGAAAGTGTAGAACTCAATAATACAATTAATAACTTAGACTTAACTGAAATATATAGAACAATTCATCCTTCAATGAGAGAATATACTTTCTTTTCAGCAACACATGGATCACTCTCTAAAATAGACCATATACTATGCCACAAAACAACTCAGTAAATATAAAGAAGTAAAGATACTCCCTATATTCTATCAGATCATAATGGAATTAAATTAGAAATCAATGATAAAATAAGAAATAAAATCCACTACAACAATTGGAGACTAAATAATATGCTACTGAATGAACAATGGGTTACAGAAGACATCAAGAAGAAAATTAAAAATTTTTAGAGCTGAATGAGAACACAGATACAACATCAAAATCTCTGGGGCACTATAAAAGCAGTTCTAAGAGGAAAGTTCATTGCATGGAGTTCATTCCTTAAAAGAAGAAAAAGTCAACAAATAAATGACTTACCACTACATATCAAAGCCCTAGAAAAAGAAGAACAAATCAACAGCAAAAGCAATAGAAGACAGGAAATAATTAAAATCAGAGCTGAAATCAATAAAATTGAGACAAAAGAAAAACTTAACAGAGAATTTGGTTCTTCGAAAAAATAAATAAAATTGAAAAACCCTTAGCCATGCTAATGAAGAGAAGGAGAGAGAAAACTCAAATCACAAACATATGTGGTGAAAAAGGAAATATCACAACAAACACTACAGAAATACAGAAGATAATTAGAAATTATTTTGAATATTTGTACTCCAATAAAATAGAAAATATCGAAGGCATTGAGAAATTTCTAGAGTCATATAATTTGCCCAAATTGAATCAGGATGATATATACAATTTAAACAGATCAATTTCAAGTGATGAAATAGCAGACACCATCAAAAGTCTACTAACCAAGAAAAGCCCAGGACTGGACAGATACACAGTCAAGTTCTACAAGACCTTCAAAGAAGAACTAATACCAATACTCTCCAATTTATTTCAGGAAATAGAAAAAGAGGCAGCACTTCCAAACTCATTCTATGAGGTGAATATCACTCTGATTCCAAAACCAGGCAAAGACACATCAAAAAAGAAAACTTCAGACCAATAGCTCTAATAAACATAGATGCAAAAATTCTCAATGAAATTTTGGCAAATCAAATACAAAAACATATCAAAAAGATTGTGTACCCTGATCAAGTGAGATTCATCCCAGGGATGCAAAGTTGGTTCAACATATGGAAATCAATAAATGTAATTCATCACATCAATAGACTTAAAGATAAGAATCATATAATCATCTCAATAGATGTAGAAAAAGCATTTGACAAAATACAGCACCCCTTTATGTTCAAAACACTAGAAAAACTAGGGATAACAGGAACATATCTCAACATCATAAAGAGTATCTATGCTAAGCCCCCGGCCAACATCATTCTAAATGCAGAAAAATTGAAGGCATTCCCTCTAAAAGCTGGAACAAGAAAGGGATGCCCTCTTTCACCACTTCTATTTAATATAGTTCTTGAAACACTGGCCAGAGCAATTAGATGAAAGAAATTAAAGGGATACACATAGGAAAATAAGGACTCAAATTGGCACTATTTGCTGATGATATGATTCTAGACCCTAAAAGTTCCACCAGAAAACTTCTAGAACTAGTAAATGAATTCAGCAAAGTAGCAGGATATAAAATCAATACCCATAAAGGCATTTCTGTATATCAGTGACAAATACTCAAAAAAGGAAATGAGGAAAACTACCTCATTCTCAATAGCCTCAAAAAAATAAAATTCTTGGGAATCAACTTAACAAAAGAGGTGAAAGATCTATATAATGAAAATTACAGAACCCTAAAGAAAGAAATCAAAGAAGACCTTAGAAGATGAAAATATCTACCTTGCTCTTGGATAGGCAGAATTAATATTATCAAAATGGCCATACTTCCAAAAGCACTATACAGACTTAATGCAATTCAGATCAACATTCCAATGACATTCCTCATAGAAATAGAAAAAGCAATCATAAAATTCATCTGGAAAAATAAGAGACCTGGAAATAGCCAAAGCAATCCTTACCAGGAAGAGTGAAGCAGGTGGCATCACTATACCAGACCTTAAACCATACTACAGAGCAATAGTAACAAAAACAGCATGATATTGGCACCAAAACAGACTGATAGACCAATGGTTCAGAATAGAGAACACAGAGACTAATCCACAAAACTACAATTATCTTATCTTAGACAAAGGTGCCAAGAACATGCATTGAAGAAAAGATAACCTCTTCAACAAATAGTTCTGGGAAAACTGGAAATCCATATGCAACACATTGAAATTAAACCCCTCTCTCTCACCATGCACAAAACTCAACTCAAAATGGATCAAGGACTTAGGAATACAACCAGAGACCCTGTGTCTAATAGAAGAAAAAGTTGTCCCTAATCTCCATCATGTGGGATTAGGCCCAAATTTCCTTAATAAGACTCCTGTGGTGCAAGAATTAAAATCAAGAATCAATAAATGGGATGAACTCAAATTAAAAAGTTTCTTCTCAGCAAAAGAAACAATCTGTGAGGTGAATAGAGAGCCTACATCTTGGGAGCAAATATTTACCCTCACAAATCAGATAGAGCACTAATCTCTAGGGTATATAAAGAACTCAAAAAGCTAAGCACCAAAAAACAAATAACCATATCAATCAATGGGCCAAGGACCTGAAGAGACACTTCTCAGAAGATGATGTACAATCAATCAACAAATACATGAAAAAAATGTTCATCATCACTAGCAATTAGAGAAATGCAAATCAAAACCACTCTAAGATTTCATCTCACTCCAGTCAGAATGGCAGCTAGTATGCATACAAATAACAGTAAGTATTGGCGAGGATGTGGGGAAAAAGGCACATTCATACATTGCTGGGGGTACTGCAAATTGGTGCAGCCAATATGGAAAGCAGTATGGAGATTTCTTGGAAAATTGGGAATGGAACCACCCTTTAACCCAGCTGTTCCTCTCCTCAGTCTATACCCAAAAGCATTAAAAACAGCATACTACAGGGACAAAGCCACATCAATGTTTATAGCAGCACAATTCACAATAGCTAAAATGTAGAACCAACCTAGAGGCCCTTAAATAGATGAATGGATTAAAAATGTGGCATATATACACAATGGAATATTACTCAGCAATAAAAGAGAATAAAATCATGGCATTTTCAGGTAAATGGATGTAGTTAGAGAAGATAATGCTAAGTAAAGTTATCCATTCCCAATATACCAAATGCCAAGTATTTTCTTTAATATAAGGATGCTGATTCATAGTGGGATAGGGAGCGGGAGCATGGGAGGAATAGACAAACTCTAGATAGGATAGAGAGGGATTGTAGGGGAAGGGATGGGGAATGGGGTAATTAATGATGGTTGAATGTGATGATCATTACTATCCAAAGTACATGTATGAAGACACGAATTGGTGTGAATATACTATGTGTACAACCAGAGATATGAAAAATTGTGCTCTATATGTGCAATAAGAATTGTAATGCATTCCTTTATTATATATAAATTTTAAAAATTCTTTATTTCAGGCTGCAGCTCAGCAGTCCCAAGAACTCTCTGGTGGCTTACTTGACATAGCCTTGACCTGCTGGTTGATGTGCTTCTCCTTTCCTTCTTTTGAGCAGCTTACCTCTCTCTCTCTCTCTCTCTCTCTCTCTCTCTCTCTCTCTCTCTCTCTCTCTCTTTGCGGGGGTAGGGTATGGGGTATGGGTGGGGGGTTACCTAGGATTGAATTTAGGGGCACTTGAAGACTGAGCCACATCCCCAGTCTTATTTTGTATTTTATTTACTGACAGGGTCTCACTGAGTTGCTTAGTGCCTTGCTTTTGCTGAGACTGGCTTTGAACTGGTGATCCTCCTGCCTCAGCCTCTCAAGCTGCTGGGATTACAGGTATGCACCACCATGCCAGGCTGCTTATATTCTTTTTCAAAACAATTCTACTCCAGTGTTAATTGTTGAATAATGTCTCCCTAAAATTACACCAATTTCTAATTCTGAGTACCTTACTTAGCCTGTGATCTTATTTAGAAATGAGCTTCCTATAGGAGTTATCACGTTAAATGAGGTCTTCAGAGGGTACTAATCCAGTATAATTTGTGTTCTTATAAAAATTTTAAACACATTTATTGTTGCCTCTATTCTTGATAATTGTCATTTTGAGTGGAGTGAGATGAAATCTTAGTTTTGATTTCCATTTCTCTAATTGCTAGAGATGTTGAACATTTTTATCATATATTTGTTGATCAATTGTAAAGTGTCTGTTTAGTTCCTTAGCCCAATTATTGATTGGGGTGTTTTTTGGTGTTACTTTTTTTTTTAGTTTTTTATGTATCCTAAACATTAATGCTTTATCTGAGGTGCATGAAGTAAAGATTTTTCTCCCAATTTGTAGGTGCTCTCTCTTCACATTATTGATTATTTATTTTGCTGAGAAGAAGATTTTTAGTTTGACTCCAACCCATTTATTGATTCTTAATTTTACTTCTTCAGCTTTAGGTATCTTGTTAAGGTGATATGGTGAAGATTTGGGCCTACTTTTTCTTCTAATAGGTGCAGGGTCTCTGTTCTAATGCCTAAGTTTTTGATCCAGTTTGAGTTGAGTTTCGTGCAGGGTGAACAATAAATGTTGGTAAGGATGTGGGGGAAAAGGTACACTCATACATTGATGGTGGAAAAGCAGTAAGGAGATTCCTCAGGAAACTTGGAATGGAACCACCATTTAACTGAGCTATCCCACTCCTCAGTTTATACCCAAAGGACTTAAAATCAGCATATATAGTGACACAGCCACGTCATTGTTCATAGCAGCTCAATTCACAATAGCTAAACTATAGAGTCAACCTAGGTGCACTTACATAGATGAATGGATAAAGAAAATGTAGTATATATATTTGATGGACTATTACTCAGCTTTCAATAAGAATGAAAGTATGGCATTTGCTGGTAAATGGATAGAGCTGGAGAATATCCTGCTAAGCAAAATAAGTCAATCCCAAAAAACCCAAGGCCGAATGTTTTCTCTGATATGTGGATGCTAATTCACAATAAGAGGTGGTGGAGAGAAGAATAGAATTACTTTAGGTAGAGGAGAGTCAAGGGAGAGGAGAGGATATGGGGATAAGAAAGATAATAGAATAAAACAGACATTATTACCTTATGTACATATATGACTGCATGACTGATGTGATTCTGTAACATGTACAATCAGAAAAATGAGAAATTATACCCCCATTTATGTATGATGTATATCACAGTGCATAAATGCATTCCAATGTCTTATATAAGTAATTAAAACAAAGTAAAAATTTTTTTAAATAAAAATATTAAACACAGAGACAAGCACACAGGGAAAATGTCATATGAAGATGAAGACAGAAAATGACTAGTGCATCTAAAAGCCAAATAATACCAGAGAAGTACCAGAAGATAGGAGAGATACATAGAACAGATTTCCCCTCACAACTCACAGGAAGGAACCAGCCCTGCCAAAACCTTGATCTTAGACTTACAGTCTTCAGAACTAGGAGACAATAAATTTCTGTTATTTAAGCAACTCAGTTTGAGGAACTTTGTTATGACAGTACTAGCAGACTAATATTATACCAAGTCATATACCAGAATGTCTACCAGATGTTGGGGGAAACCTGACAGTTATTAAGTCCTTACTCATGCATCACAGGTACCCTCATTTAGTCTCTTATCTTTATTTTTAAGCAAGAGATTTATGTACTCACCTTTGGGACTGCATTTTCCAAACTCCAAATCCTTCCCAACCCTAAAATTCAAAACAACAACAACAACAAAACTTTTATGACCTTCCTTCTCAGTGGAGTGATGGTATAGAAAGGACACAGATCACACAAAACCTTGTAGACCTGTGAAAATTATTTTTGAATTTATTCTATTTGAGCGAGGAAGCTATTAAGGTTTTTAACAGGAAAATGACAAGCTCTGATTTGAGTTTTTAGATTTTTACATCTGTCAATGGGAGACTAGACTTTACAGAGGCAAAAATAAAAAAATGTAAAGCAATTAAGAGACAGCTATTGTATCCAGTGTGGACTAGAGGGATAGCAGTAGAGATGGTGAGAAGAGGTTAAATTTAGGATACCTTTTTTGAGAAAGAGTCAACAGATTTTGCTGTGGAATTTTATGTGCAATGCAAGATTAAAAAGGAATCAAACTATGACTTTTGTAGGCCACTTAGGGATTTTTATAGTTATTTTTACTATCAGGGATTTTTTTTCATGAGGGCTGGTTTAGAACCAAACCTCTGTTAGGCATGCAAAGACAGCTCTCCACAGCTGTTTGTAATCTATATTATTATTCAGGAGATAGGAGAAAGAGCTGGGTCAGAGAGCCTATCCTTCACATATTCCCTTTGTTGTTTTGTCTTTTCAGAGCTCACAAGAAAGCTCATGCCATTCATTCCTCTCTTTCCATGGAAGAATCATTTAAAAAAAAAGACAATTTAAAGGAGAGACACTGAGTAGAAAATGAAAAGGCTCTATGAAGTTATATGGAACAAAACCACTGTCTTCACTCATTCAAATAAATCACCTATTCTTGATAATTTAATCTGCCAGAGAACTAATAACAATTTCTCTTTTCCCTTACCTATTCCCTCCCATCCAAATAAAATTTATGCAGGATTCATGCCAAATATTGTATAGTGAAGAGTGTGGCCTTTCTCAAAGTCTGATCTGGATTTTACCCTCAGATTCTGGGAAAGAATCTATATCACATCTGATAGGAGTGTTTTGTTTAGGGTGGAGGCCTTCTAAGTGTAATAGTCTTAGCATAGGGCTCCCTGTGCTTAAAAGACCACCCCTGTGACTTAGGATGGAGGCTTTGGGACATGTGGTATCATTTGACCTGGAGACTGAGATCAACCACAGGGGTAATGAAGCAATCAATCAATCCTGCCTACATAATGGAGCTCCAATAAAAATTCTCCATGTTGAAGCTCTGGTGAGCATTGCTGGCTGGCAATCCTCTGATGCATCTTGCCATGCATTGATGCTGACAATGTAACATGTCCTGACTCCAGTGGGAGAATACAACAAACAGAAGCATTGTGTTTGGTGCCCTCCAGGACTCTATCTTATGTACTTCTTCTCCTAGTGGATGTAAATTTGTATCTTTTCCTTGTAATTAACTAACCACGAATATAACAATTTTCATTGAGTTCTGTGAGGCCTTCTAGAGAATTTCAAATCTGAGGGTTTGAGGAATACCCCTCAACCCCAGCAACTTGCAGCTGGTGTCAGAAATGAGGCAAGCCTTGTGACTGTGCCCTCTAACCTTGCAGTTTGCCTAACCCTAGGTAAATGTATACATCTACAACTTGTCCCCATCCCTCATAAATTAGAGACTATTTTTATTTTTAGGCTGTTTGTTTCAAACTCTATTGAAGTGCTCTTTTTGAACATTATTATTTTATTTTTCCTTGTATAAAATTTCAAAATACATAGATTAAAGCAGAAGTTAAAGATTGCTAAATGGTTTTCCTGACAAAGTATGCCCTTAAAAAACTATTTTAACAGAGCTTGATTGACTGGGGGTTTAGCAGTGCCTAACTAATCTGGATAAATAGAAATTGCCAATTCCAACCTTAACTGACTTTCAAAGTTGAAGGAGAAGTGGACAACATTCAAGAAAATGAGAGTAATGTAAAAAGAAGGATTCAAACTCTAAGAATCAAAAAGAAATGCTGAAGATAAAAATATTGTAGCATAAATGAAAAGTGCTTTCGATGAGCACATGTGTAGACTAGACACAGCTCAGGAAGAGTATCTGAACTTGGGATGTCCACAGACATGTCAAAAGCAAGCTGGGAGTGTGGTTCAGTGACAGACTGCTTTCCTAGCATTTGCGAGACCATGGACTTGATCTCCAACACTGGAAACATTTGAAATGGTATGATTCTGTGATCCTGTTTTTTGAGTTTTGAATATAAATTAAACCTGGAAGGCAGAATGTCTTGTCATTTCTATGCCATGCTTTACACATACCTACTTGGACTTGAGAAAAGGCAGGAATGTTAACTGATCCACCAAATTTAAATTAGAATTCAGAGGCTTTAGTAAATGTGATATCATTTGGCCTGACACTCCAATACAGTTTGTTAGTGTAGACAGATCCTTGCTGTTAGAATCTAACCAAGTATGCTTTCTTAATGAATTTGTCAAAGCAGTAAAAATGCTTGAGCTGAGTCCTAGTTGTGGCAGGTGGGTTTTATTTTTTAATTTAAGTGAATAATATGTAATTTGATAGTACTTTTGTAGGTGTCTGCTGCAAGTCACTGAGAACATCTGACTTGAAGGGTACAGGTAGATTGACAAGAAAATAGATGGGAGGTGGCCTGGAATAGGAGGAGGAAATGCCAAACATGGTGCTGGGAGATTTCTTTGATCATAGCAGTGATCAAAGATGGACCAGCTGTTAGCCAGGAGGGAACAAATCTCCTCTCCTTTTCTTTCTCTCTGTCAGATCTTCGTGCAAAAGAATAGGGGTGGGGAGAAAAACTGGAGTTTCTGGCTTCCCCAGAGATGTATGAAATAAAATAATAAGTAAAAAGCTAGCACAATTTAGATGGTATTTATTGGAAAGGGGGAAAATTTGTACTCTAAATGTGTAAAAAGAAAGAAAATTTTTACTACATATTTGTTGTCATCATTATTATAACAGTTTCCCTAAGCACATATAATCTCATTCTTGATTTTGACATTTTATACAGGATGGGAGGTGAAAGTAAAGGGTTGTTGTTAAATAGTGTATTATTTTCTTTTTCTGAGTTAACAAATCACTGTAAAATTTATTTGAACATTTACTTCAATATTTACTTGTAGAATTATAATCATTTCCACTATCTTTAATTGTTCCTGTGGGATAGGAATACAGAAATGGTCACAAAGGGTTTTCCTGTCTCTGCTTTGTAAAATTTGGGACCTCAGCTGAAAGACATATGGATTGGAATAATCTGAAGTCTCAATCATTCCTGTGTGGGTCTAGCGCAAACACTCATGCGTGTTCAATAATAAAGAGTTTACTACTGAGCAAAGTACATTCTTCTAATCTTTGATTGGGCTTCTATCCTTTGTAACATTGAGAGATGTCAACCTTCTTTTGGTGTATTTCCAAGTTTCATATCAAGACTAATATATTATTAAAATTTATGCTTTTTAATCCTGATTTCACTAGTTCCTCCATTTGTTATTTTTCTCTTTTCTAGGATGCTACATTAGAGGTAGTCCTTATTAGGATCCTATAGGCTCTGACTGTTTCTCAGATTTCCTTTATCTCTGTGACTTGACAGGAAGAGTACTGGTCAGGTATTTTGCCTGATGTTTTGGTGCCTTATCTTTTCAATGAACTCGACCACTCTTGCCATAATCTACCAAAAAAAAAAAAAAATGTTGCTTTTCACATCTGTTTTAAAATCATTGTTTCCTTGATTGCAGTGCAAAATTTAAATTACTCAGCAGGGGTTATGAAGATTTTCAGTCTTGCTCTTGTCTTCCTCTTGCATGGAAAGTACTGCCTTGCAAACCGTCTGAGGTCTGCACAGAAATTAAGTCCAGACAGTTTTGCAATACTCTGCCTCTATCAAGGCATTAATTTCTGGCTAACTACAATGCGTTTTTATTTCCAAGAACCCTCTCTACCCTGCATTCCTTCTCCCATTAACACCCCGTCCTTCCAACTCCCAATCCTTTTGTTACATAAGCTACTAAATTTGTTTAATACATAACACTGTGGCCATTCAATCAATCAATATTTATTCAGTATTTCATGACAGGCACTGTTTATGGTTGAGAATATTTTAAAGGACAATTCTCTGAATATTATAAATGGCGACTCACTCTTCAGTGACCAGTCCTTCCTTCCCCTTAGCTTCCCTCATCTGTGTCCCCAGCACCTGGTTTGTTAAGCCTTATTAAAATAACAATTGTGGAATAAGTAAATGTACTGACAGTACCATGTAAAATTTAATCAGTTACCCCCCCTCCCCCAATTGCTTATCCTGGATTTACTCTTAAGACAGTGAACTTTCAAATCTGTTCCATCAAAATCCTTAGATTCCCACGTGTGTCAAGTATGGTACGAAGAAAACTTTGTCATTAGAATGTTAGTATTAACTTCCTATTGTACGCATCTCGAGAGGTAAATGCAATCTTCCAAAATTCCAGCTCCCGTCTTTCCTAGAGTTGAATGGGCAGTATAAACCCTGGTAAACCATGAATGGGGGAATGGGGAATAAGGAAACACCCAGAAAAGTTTAAAAAAATCCGCTTGTAGAACTAAGCTTTAGGAAGGTCCGGTCTTCCAAGTTTACCCACGTAGTCTTCAAAAGGAAGGACGAACACTGGCCTCTTGTTAACACTTGAATTCCCACGGGCCTGTCTCCCTCCCATCCCACCAAGCGCCACAGGAACCTACCCGGCGACCACGCCCAGCCCATTTCCGGGTTGTCGCCTTGCCGCCGTCGCGTGCGCAATGACGTTTCAGGCTCCTGTGGACCCCGGAAGTGCAACTCGAACTTGGTCGGGGCGCGGATCCCGAGAGGGAAAGTCACAACAACCGCACGAGGGAGTTCGACTAGCGAGCTGGAAGGCCACGCCTCCTCCCGCCTCCCCCCTCAGCCCTGTAGCTGGGGGCAGAGCTCAGGTAGGAAGGTCGTCCTGGAGGATCTGAGCTCCCGTTGAATCCGAAGAGGGGGTTGGCCTGGATCTGGGTCGGGCGGGGATAGCTGGCCCTGAGGTCTGAAGCTGTCAGATATCATGCTTCATTAACAGGGAACATCTCTGATGTGAGCCCAGAACCCCGCTAATGGGCCACTTCCCCTGCCATTTCCACTCTCCATGCTGGAGGAGTGTGTTCCCTAGATGACTTGCTTTAAAGCTGAGCTTATGAGGTTGTGGGACTTTAGAATAATGGGCCTTCCTTCCTTACTTGGCAGGACAGGTATTGCAGTTCTCTGGTTGAAGATTTTTTTTTTAGCAATAAATGTTAATTCATATTGGGATGCAATATGAATTCTTTGTGGAATACTTTTGACTGTGAAATAAAGTTATGTATATTTTGGAAGCAGTCTTTTCTCTCCCTCATCCAGGGAGAGAAATTATCTCATCCAGGTATTAACATACTCTTCTGGTGTTTCAGGATGTCTATATTTTGGCCCAAGTAACTGACTACTTATATTTTGATTGTTTTTAAGGATAAGCTGTGTTATTACATTTCTTCTTTTCCTCCGAAGTCCTCAGAACAGTTTTAGAAGAGATATTCTGTGGTTTTCATCTGCAAGTGCCTGACAGTGTTTATCAAAATGGGTGTAATGTGATGTTTGTTATACAGTACATGGTTTGTTTTTGCCTTAAAGCAGTGTCAGAGGTATATTGTTTATCCTTATTCTTTTTCCCTCCTTGTAAAGGAACAGATATTCCATATTCATTTTGCCTATTTAGAAACTGAGCTAGAGAGTACTTTTTGATGTGCTTAACTAAGGTCTCAATGTCTATGTGCTGGTTTCAGACTTCTTTCTGACTTTTAAATGATGTGTTCCTTCCCTTCAAGCAGTGAAGAACTAAGGATAGTCTGATGGCATTGAAGCTGTGTGCTATTACAACACTTGTGGATGGTGGAATAGTACTTAGACCAAGAAGGAAATGTGATGTATGAAGTTGTGAACATCTAGCTATTCATTCACTTGTCAAATATTTACTGGCTACCTTCAGTGTGCCAGGTAGTGGTCCAGGTGTTGAGAAGACAGTAGTGAACAACAGAGAAAGTCCTTCTCCTGGAGCTTACATTCTTAACAAGTAGAAGAGCTATGAAACAAAAAATAGAGCAAGTAAGGGTAGCAGGAATGATGGAGGATGCTATTTTAGATAGGATGCTTAAGTTCAGTCTCTTATAAAGGGGCGTTTGAGAAGAGATCTGAATGAAGTGAGAGAATGAGCTCTGCAGGTATGCAGGGGACAAGTGTTTTAGGCCACCACCAAGGTGTAAAACATGAATTTTGGTATAAATTAAAATATCAAGGATATAGGCATCAGGGTTTAAAAATCTTGGGAAGGAATATTTATCAATGATTTTTTGTGTGTATGTGAGAGATTTTATTTATTGATAGTGTAGCTTTCTTAGCTTTCTCCAGCAAAGCTCTATGAGGAGACTCTAGGTAGGCATGTAGAGATGTTTTCATGCTACCTATTGAGTTATAAACAATATTAAACACCATTTACTCAGTTGAGTAAATGGTGTTGTAAATGGTGTTTTGTCTTTGTTTTTGTCAGATTGGGTTTGCCTAGTAATCATTGATACTAAGTAGCAGGTACTCCTGCCCCTTGTCAGTTTTACTTTTCAGTTATCTTTTTTTTAAACATAGTAAAATACACATAACATAAATTTTACCATTTTAATCCTTTTTTCTTTTTGGTACCTGGGATTGAACCCTTTGGTCCTAACCACTGGGCCACATCCCCATCCTTTTTTTGTATTTTATTTAGAGATAGAGTCTCACTGAGTTGCTAAGTGCCTTGCTGAATTGCTGAGGCTGGCTTTGAACTTGTGACCCTCCTGCTTCAACTTCCTGAGCTGCTGGGAGTATTGGCATGAACCACTGCACCCAGCATTTTAATTGTACTTTTAGTAACATTATATACATTTACATTGTTATTTGCAACTATCACTACTATTCATTTACAGAATTTAAAAATCTTCCTCAACTGGATCTCTGTACCCATGAAACACTAACTCCTCATTCTTAACTACCCTTAGCCTTGGAAACTACCAGTATACTTTCTGTGTCTATGAATTTGACTACTTTACATAACTCACAAAGTGCAGTTATACAATATTTGTCCTTTTATGACTGGCTTATTTCACTTAGAATAATGTCTTCCAAGTTTCATACAAGATATTACACGTGTTGGAATGTCATTTTAAAGGGTGAATATAATAATCATTATGTGCACATACCACTTTTTTTCCCTGTATTCATTCAGCTATGGATATTTGGGTTGCTTCCACCTTTAGGCTATTGTAAATAATGCTGCTATGAGTGCAAACAAGTTCAAGTCTCTCCTTTCAAGTCTCTGCTTCATTCCTGTTGATTGTCTACTCAAAAGTAATATTGCTAGGTTATAATGGTAATTTGCTACAGTTTGGATCTTAAATATTTTCCAAAGTTTCATGTTTTAAAGGTGGTCCCCAGGGAGGCATTATTGGGAAGTGGTGGAATCTTTAAGAGTTGGGTACCAGCGGGAGACTTTAGGTCATTGAAGTGGTGATCTTGAAGGTATAGGAAGACTGCAGCCCCTTATTCCTCTCTTTGTTTGCTCCCTGTTCTGAGTTGAGAGGTTTTGTTCTGCTATGTGCTCCCCATACAGTGTCCTGCCCTGCCATACTTAAAAACAATGGAGCCAAACCAATCATGGACTGAAACCTCTAAAACTGTGAGCCAAAATAAACCTTTTTCTTTATAAGTTGATTATTTCAGTATTTGTTATAATATTGGAAAATTGACTAACACATAATTCTATGTTTTAATTTTTTGAGGATTACCATACTGTTTACAACAGCTACCCCAGTTTACATTCCCACCAGAAGTACACAGGTGTTCTGATTTCTCCAAATCTTCACCAACATTTCAAAATTTCACTTTCTCACCAAACATGTATTCTCATGAGTGTAAAGAAGTATCTGTGGTTTCAATTTGTATTCCCTTTATGATTGGTGATGTTAAGCATCTTTTCATGTGCCTTTTGGCCATTGATAGATCTTTTTCAGAGTGCTGTTAATTTACTTTAAGACCTGATTTTAATAATTCTTTGTGACATTTATTTGGTAGGTTTTTAAGGAGTCGATTGCATTTTAAGAAGGCAAACACCATGTTTTGGTGTTTCTTTTTTTTTTAAATTATACTCTAAGAAACTAATTATACTAGTTTTACAGTTAACTATATAAGTTACAGTTAACTGTACAACTCTTCAATTGTATGTGGATCAGGTATCTGCAATAACTCTAAACTTAGCCTTAGCAGATGCAGATTTTGATAACATGAATTGGGGTGCTGCTGTAACATGGACTTAAACATTTCAAAGTTATCTTTAGAACTGGAAAATGGGTAGAGACTAAAGGAGTTTTAAGGTGTATGCTAGACGAAGCTTGTGTTTCAATGAAGGGACTATTGATAGAATTACTAAAGGCATTTCTGGTAAGGGTTCAGAAAGGTAATAGGAGTTGTCTTCTTAGAGAATACATTAATAATTATGAACAGGATGTTGGTAGAAATATGGACATTAGAGTTCATTTTGGAGTGGTCCCAGATGAAAGTGAAGAAGAGTTATTGAAAACTGGAAGAAAGGAAGTCTTAATCACAAAGTAGCAAAGAACTTAGCTGAACTGTGTTATAGTGTTTTGTGGAAAGAGCTTGTGAGTGATGAAATTGGTCATTTAGCTAGGGAGAATTTTAAGTGAAATGGTGAAGGAGTGGCTTGGTTTTCCCTGACTGCTTATAGTAAAATGTGGAAGAAGAGAGATGAATTGAAGAGGAAACTATTAAGCACAAAGGAATCAGCACTTGAAAATTTAGAAAGTTCTTAGCCTATTCATATTGTAAAAAGGAGAAAAAGCTTCTTCTGAAGCAAATACTTAAAGATGTGGTTGAGCATTCATTTGATAAAGAGATCCTGGGTGCAACTCTTGGACTTAATTGGCCATTTCAGCAAAAGCCAGGAGTAGAGATAATGTCAAACAAGCAAAATACTGCTTGGACTAAAGGAATCAGAAAATGGGATGGAATGAAGGAAGGCTGTGACTATCTATTATTTGTTATTTTTTAAGAAAAGGGAAAAGTGACCCAAGAGATCAACATTGCCACCATAAGCCCAAGGCTTATGGCTAGTTCCTTCTGGGTTTCAAGGGTTGGGCCTCCTTGGTTTTGTGGGTTGTAGGTGCTTCTGATCTATTGCCCAGTGCCTCAGGGACAAGGCCACTGCTCAGTTTTGAGTGACTGGAACTGCTATGAATAGCTGTTGTAGTGATACTATTGCCCAATGGATGTAGAGGAAAGAGTATCAAATTAAAGAAAATTATTTTTCTTTTTAACTGATTTTTTAAAAAAGATAAATGACAATGGAATGCATTACAATTCTTATTACATGTATACAGCATGATTTTTCATTTTTCTGATTGTATATAAAGTGTGTTGACACCAATTCATGTCTTCATACATGTACTTTGGAAAATGATGTCTAAATTATTTTTCAACTATAAGATCTAATGTTTGAAAAGTGAATAGTTTGATGGGCACATTTGAAAGAAGAAATGAATTAGGAAGGCCTGAATGAAGACTTTTAGAATGCTTATCATCAACAGTATCTGAATAAAAAGTCAAGATTCATGAAAGTAGAAGAAAATAAAAAGGAAAGAGGATGGAAAAATAGTATACTATGTTATGCATGAGGAACATAGTGCACTTCCCCCCATCCCCTCCTTACATTATGAAAATAGCTTAATTGAGGATATTAACCTTAGAATAAGATTTATCAAGGATTTAAGGAGCTACATCATTGGGAATATATTTAGATATTTTTGCCCTTAACTAGCCACAGTAGAGGTACTCCTAAGGCTTTAGAATTAACAGAGGTTTCAATTAGACATAATAAGCAGAGAAGTATTTAATAGAACTGGCATATAATTAATAGATATTCATTCATAATTGATTGATTGATTGTGTGTGTGTGTGTGTGTGTATGTGTTCCTACTGGTTTTTTTTAGGCATGCTAAGAGTGTTTTAGTAGATATCTTTCCAGGTTAAAATAGGGAGAAAAACCTGGGACAAATAGAAGATATTCCAAGTATTTTGGGAACTAAGTAGTACTTGAACTAGTAACATTGTATTAAGGTTTTTATGTATGGCTCTTGATATGTGGAGTAATATTTTAGAAATTTACTAGTAAGTTGTGAAGAAAATATGGAATAAAGAAAAATGAAGAACACAAAAATAAGACTTGTATTTGCAAGTAATGGAAATGAAGTAGTGATATTGGAGTTAATCCTAGATAGCACATTATTTCTCTAATTCAAAAATCCAAAATCTCAAATGTTCTGGGATATCTCTAATTTGCAAAAAAATTATGAATGTAATGCACTCCACTATTGTCATGTATGTAAGAAATAATAAAAAAAATAAATAAAAATCCAAAATCTCAAGTTTTCTGAAACCCAGAACTTTTTTTTAATTTTAATTTTTTAAAAATTTTTTATTAGTTGCTCAAAACATTACAATGATCTTGACATATCATACATTTGGTTCAAATGGGGTACGTAATCTTATTTTTCCACGTGTACAGATTGCAGGATCACATTGGTTATATAGCCACGTTTATACATAGGGCCATACTAGTGTCTATTGTATTCTGCTACCCTTCCTATCTGCCCCCCCTCCCTTCCCATCACCTCTTTCTACCCAATCTACTGTGACACGTTTCTCTTTCTCTCTCTCTTTTTTCTTCCCCTTCACACCATCTTACATGTAATTTTGCATAACAATGAGGGTTTCCTACCATCTTCCTTGCAATTCCCCTTCTCTCTCCCATTTCCACGCACCTCTTGTCCCTATTTAATGGTAATCTTCTTCTCATGCTCTTCCTCCCTGCTCTGTTTTGAGTCACCCCCTTATATCAAAGAAGACATTCTGCATTTGTTTTTTTAGGGATTGGCTAGCTTCACTTAGCATAATCTGCTCTAATGCCATCCATTTCCCTGCAAATGCCATGATTTTGTTATTTTTTAGTGCTGAGTAATATTCCATTGTTTATAAATGCCTCATTTTTTTATCCATTCATCTATTGAAGGGCATCTGGGTTGGTTCCACAGTCTAGCTATTGTGAATTGTGCTGCTACGAACATTGATGTAGCTGTGTCCCTGTTGTATGCTCTTTTTAGGTCTTCTGGGTATAGTCCGAGAAGAAGAATAGCTGGGTCAAATGGTGGTTCCATCCTCAGCTTTCCAAGGAATCTCCATACTGCTTTCCAAATTGGTTGAACCAATTAGCAGTCCCACCAGCAATGTACAAGTGTACCCTTTTCCCCACATCCTTGCCAGCACTTGTTATTGTTTGACTTCATAATGGCTGCCATTCTTACTGGAGTGAGATGGTATTTTAGAGTGTGAAACCCAGAACTTTTTGAGGACTTATATAACAGATAGTTTCAAATTTTGAATTGGGATTAGTTTCAAATTTTGAATTGCTTCTTCTGTGAAGTATACCAGAATGTCCCCAAATCCCCCAAACTCCAAAATTTAAAATACTTTGAGTCCTAAGCATTTTGGATAAGGAATATTTAGCCTGTAATGATATATCGGGACCATGGTATCCAAATATTGATACAGTATAGGCAGAGGTGTATTATGAGATATATGTGTGCATGTATGTTTTTATATACACATGGTGTGTGTGTGTGTGTATATCTATCTATCTATCTATCTAATCTATCTAATCTATCTATCTATATCTCTCAAAGGCCCAGGAACCAAGGTAAATAATATTACTGTATTTAAAAGTTTGTTTTTTTAAACCATGTTGTTTGAAGAGGTGTTCATTACTTGTCCCAGTATAAGCCATTTGTTGAAAAAGTAGAAGTAGATATGTAAGCTTGGTTTTGGAAAATACTTTTGACCTTATTCTAGTTTCAAGGAATTATTAATCTGTTGAATAATTGTAGTCTTCTTGTTATTATTCATGTATATAGTTTTCCCCTAGATGTTGTTGAGCTATATAGGAGAGTACTAGACAATTATATGCCATAATACTGTATAGCATAGAGTTTGCAAATTGGACATGCTACAGGTTAAGTAAGCCTATATAATCTTAAATTTTAAAAAAATTAGTTTCCAACAAATTCAAGTAAAAATCCCTGTTTTTGGTTTCTCCTGAAAAACATGAAGTTTTAGTCATACGAGGCCTTTACTCTACACGGCAGTAGTTGGATATGCCTTATTTTATAGTATGTTGTAGTTTCCACTATTCATACTGGATAAGCTTCTGATTATAGGGTCTCATTGCATACATTTTACTATTAATTTTCTGATACCTGTAGGCATTCAATTTTTTTAAATTGTTTTTTTAGTTATAAATGAACGTAATGCATCTATTTATTTATTTAGTGCTGAGAGTTGAACTCAGTGCCTCTCACGTGTTAGGCAAGAGCTTGTCCACTGACCACAACCACAGCCTGGCATTCAAATTTTTGATTCCTGCACTTTACAAACCTTAGCATGAATTGTCTTTGCCCCTTTGTGGCTTTATTGCATCCTTTCTTTCTTTTTTTTAAAATTCATTCTATATACCTCAGTGCTTGGAGTATGGCATTCAGTGCAGATGCCCTTTTGAAGTAGTAGTTTATTCTATAAATTTAAATTTGAGTCTTTTCCTCTTTGTTTTCCAATGTATTCCTTTTAGCTGCTCTCAAGGCATTGTTCTCTCCTGTGGGTTGGACTCTGGCCTGAACTTTAAGCAGATTGTCTCTAGGTTTGGTTCTATTGCCGCAGTCTTGGCTGGGCACAAGATCGAGAGCCATTCACACCTTGTAGATTCAAACAGCAATTCTTTATTCCCGAACTCACACCCACCCTGTACAAACACGTTCTGGGGAAATCCCAGTTCTGCCCGCACAATTCACGTCCCAAATACTTTCTGAATTCCAGGAGAACTCAACGGGAACTCAGGCAGTAGGAATGCCCTATTCCCAGCAGCAATAACCTTAAACCTGGAACTTCCCTAAACCCAGATTGTCTTAAACCGGGAACGCCTTAAACTTGTCTTAAACCAGATACTTCCTCAAACCTGCAGGATACACCCTAAACCTGGATCCACCCTCGTCCTTGAGCAGGGTCACCATTCTCAAACACACATGCAATGTCACAGAATTTCCAAGGCAAGTCCATTTAACATGGGGTACGCTGGCAAGGAAATTTCGATGCGTCATTCCTACTTGGCAATGGCCCTCAGCATTCTATGACCAAACAAAATTGATTTAAATGGAGGTCATTTGGACATCTTTCCTCCAGCATCAAAGAATTTTTGATCTGCGCCCTGTTCTTACAGAGTCTTTGCCTACTTTTTTCTGGGTGGCCGATATATAAAGTCATTTTATGATAATGTATTTGACAGGTGGTTGTTATTAGAGTATTATTGTTTAGAGGTAATGATTCATTATTTTGAAACTATGTGATAGTGATGGTGAAAATTTTATCTGCATTAGGAATACTACAAGGACTGCTAAGAAACCAGACATTTCAGTTTTATCACTGAAAACAAACTATTTAAAACAACCCTATTTATTCTGAATATTTTTGCTCAACAAGAAACATGTATAATTATTTTTATCAAAACAAGCATATGTGTTTGTGTTTTAAACTGGTTTAATTAAAAATGTAAGGTTTCTCATCTTATTTTTGTTTTTTTACTCAAAATGAAGAAAGACTTTCAGCCAGGCCAATCATTTTTACTGAAAATATTGAACTATGTGAACTAATTTTTCATTATTTTTAAATCCAAAGACTATTAACTCTTATTTTAGTGAATCCAGAGGAAACTCCTTCCTTACATGGAAAATCAATTATTGCTGAAGTGGGAAGTCACTAGGCAATTCAGTGATGATGAAAACTAATGAAGCTGGGAGCCTAAGTGACATTCACTGGTTCACTGGGGATTTAAATATGTGTTGTATATTGCTGTGTAATAAATTACCTCCAAATTTAGCAGCTTAAAAACAGAAGCAGCATTTATTATCTCACATAGTTTCTTAGGGTCAGATATCTAGGATCTGCTTTGCTAGGTAGTTTTGGTTCAGGATCTCTGATAAAGTTATAGTTAAGGTTTAATCTAGGGCTGCAGTCATTTGTGATTTGGGTTTATAGGATCCATTTCCAAGCATTATCATGTGGCTGTTAGTGGGAAGCTTCAGTTACTTACCATATGGACCTCTTAATAGGGCTGCTCACAATGTGACTTTCCAGAAAAAGTGATCTGAGAGACAGAAAGGAGAAAGCACCAATATTAATGTTATGACCTTTTATAACATGTATCTCTGGAGAATCATCTTATCACTTTTCTGTTTGCTGTTGGTTACACAGACCAACTCAGGTATGATGTGGGAGGAAACTACATGAGGGTATGACTACCAGGAGGTAGGGCTCATTGGGAGACATTTTGGAGACTACCACAGTCTACCTTCCATTCCCCAGTGATTCATGACCTCTCACATGCAGAATATGCCCAATGCTTCCCAATACCCTTATTTGCCTTATCCTATTACTATATTATTTCAAAGTCTAAAGTCTCATCATCCAGGTGTGACTAAGATTCCTTGGATGCAGTTCCTTAAGTACAGCTCTTTGATTACAGTTCTTTTCCACTTGCCTCCCTGTTTTCTAAACACCTGATGTACAATGGTGGGACAAGTTTAGAATAACTGCCTATTTTGTGCCTGTGTCTTAATTTGTTAAGGTGACTGGGTAACAACCTACTGAAATAGTACTCACAGTTCTCTAGAGATGAGAAACATGGCTTCTCATGCAGAGTCAAAGGAGGAATGCCAGGTTTTGGTCAGGAAGCAGAAGCAGGATAAAGTAAAGTGCTCAGGATCACAGCCTTTATTGGGGTTTCTTTTGGAAAGGAAAGGCAGAGTAAACAGCTTATGATTGTCTGGTTTAAATACTTCTGGTGGGCTTTGGGTTGTAGGATTGATTTCTAGTTGCCTAGTCTTTGGTCCTGGGATGATTTAAAGCAGGAAAAATATTGGTTTGGTGAGTGTGAGTTAGCTAAGGAGGTATTTGCATGTTGTTATCATTATATCATATTGCTATTGTTATTATGAATTAACCCTTGGAGGGGCAGCTTCTTTCATGGTCCATAAGACCCTTAAATGTCAGAACATCAAGAGTACAGAAAAGAAAATATGGTTAATATTGGTTATATAATTGTTCCTGTGAACAGATGCCAAATAGATAAAGAACCCAAGAAAACAGAATTCTGCTATAAGCAGTTTTGCTTCTAATGAAGAAAAATAGGAGGCACAAAGGTGTCTGTTTCACAGCAATTCTGAAATACAAATAGGCAAATAAAGATGCTCCTTGACTTTTGATGGAGCTATGGCAAAATAAGCCCTTTGTGAGTTAAAAATATTGTTAATTAGAAAATGTATTTGATATACCTAATTTACCAAAATCATAGCTTAGCATCTCTGTACATTGCAGAGTCATGGTTGTTTTTCCTTGTGATGGCATGGCTGACTGAAAACTGCAGCTCATGGCTGCTATCCCATATTGCAAGAGTATGGAACCATGTACTGATTGCATGGGAAAAGATCAAGATTCAAAATTCCAAATATGTTTCTATTAAATACATACCAGTTTTGCACTATTTTAAGGTCAAAATATTCTAAATTGAAGCATTGTTAAGTTGGGAACATTCTGTATTGGGAATTTCTTGATTAGTTCTCAAGCTTGGGAATAATTCTCTATGGTTTTCAGTCTTACCTTCTTCTGCACTACTGATTTTGTCTATTTCTTTTTTTCATGAAAGACCAGGCATTTGTATATGAGTAGTTCCTCAACCTGCTTACTGACAGTAGAATTTTTAAGTCCAAAGGCTTCTCATCATTTAAGTTCTTAACTTTTTAAAGTACCAAATAAAAACATGTTAATTTTTAAATAAACTTTTTATATGTTCTATGAATGCTATCAAGATAACCTAAGTGTGTTAGTCTATTTTGTGTTACTGTGGCCAAAATACCTGACTGGAATAGCATAGAGGGAAATTTTCATTTTGGAATCATGGTTTCAAAGGTTCAGTGCATGGTCAGCTGGCTTCATTGCTCTGGTCTTGAGGTGAGGCAGAATATCATGGAGGAAGGGTGTGGTAGAAGAAAGCTGCTCAGTTCATGGCAGCCAGGAGGTACAAAGGGGTGGGGGTAAAGAGCGAGAAGCTAGGGTCAAAGTATAATTCTCAAGGACACGCCCCCCCCATGATCTACTTCATATAGTATCCCCTACCTGCCTGTAGTTACCACCCAGTAATCCATTCAAATTATTAATCCATCTAATAAGTCAAATCACCGATTAGGTTACAGTCTTCATAATCAAATCATTTTGCCTTTGAACATTCCTGTATTTACTAGCATGAGCTTTTGGGGGTTATCTCAAGTCCAAATCATAACACATAATTTAAACAAAAGCCACACATACACATTTCTTTGAATACTTTTGACTCTTCAGAATGCTGAGGAACAATACCCTTAAGCTTCCTAGAAGCTCTAAGAATGACTTAGGCTAGGTAATTTATAAACAATAGAAATTTACAACGCACAGTTCTGGAGTCTGGGAAGTACAAATCCAAGGCATCAAGAGATTTGGTTGTCTGTTGAGAGCCTATTCCTCATAAATGACATCATCTTGCTGTGGACTCACATGACAGAAGTACCCTCAGGCCTCTTTTTTTGAAGCATACTAATTCCATTCATGAGGGCTCCACCCTTATAACCTATAATTCTTCCAAAGTCTCCACTTCTTAATACTAACACATTGAGGATTAGATTTTAGCATATAAATTTTGGAGGGACCATATAGCAATCAGTAAGATACACTTTCCTCTCTTTAGAAGGATTTTTGTCTGACTAGTACTGTGAGGTACCACATTTAATACTTTTGTTTTAACAAAAGATGGAGTTATATTGAGCTTCATTTTTGGATCATGCTTTCTTAGTTATGCCCTAGATTTGATCTTTACTCAGAACTCTGTTTCTTAATTTTAGCATAATTGGCTCTTTGAAGAGAAATTTAAAAAAAAAATATTTTTAATTTTTAAGCACTTCTAGGTTCACAGCAAACTTGAGTGGAAAATACAAGAAAGTTATATATTCCAGGACCTAGGCATGTATGACCTCCCACACTGTCAGTATCCTTCTGCCCCGATACAAATATAACCTCCCCACTATCAGCCTCCTGGACCAGAGTAATAAATTTGTTAAAATCAGTAAACCTATATTGACACAGCACTCAAAGTCTGTAGTTCACACTGGTAAAGATTCTTGGTAATGTACATTCTAAGAGTTTTGACCAATGTATAAACCATCATAGTATATACAGAATAGTTTCACTCTTTTGTCCGTCAATCCCTCTCCTTAATCTGTCTGTAGTGACCACCTATCTTGTTACTGTCTTCATAATTTTGCCTTTTCTAGAATGTAATTTAGTTGTAATCATTACAATTTGTAGATTTTCCATGTTGGTTTCTTTTGTTTGATAATACATACATAAGATTCTTCTATGTCATTTCATTGCTTGATAGTGGTCTGAGTCCATTTTCCACAGTTATAATAAATACCACAGACTAAGTAAATGGGAAACATTAAAATTTAATTTGGCTCAAACTTCTAGAGACAAGGAAGTCCGAGATTGTAGGTCTGCATCTGGTAAGGGTCTTCTTGCTACTTCATAACATGGGAGAAGGGCAGATGAGCATGTGTGAGATAGATAGGAAAAGAGGGTGCTGAACTTACGACAAACCCACTCTTATTTTAAGTGACTTGCTATGATGATTCATTAATGAGGACAAAGTCCTCATGACCTAATCACGCCGTAAATGGCCCACCTTTTAATACTGTTACAGTGGCAATTAAATTTTAACACAAGTTTTAGAGGGAACATTTGAACCATAGCAATAGAGCTTTCTTATTTTTTGTAGCATTGAATAATAATTTATTGTCTGGATGGACTATAATTTATTCACTCACTTGAAAGACAGTTTGGTTAGTTTATGTTTTGGTGTCATGAATAAAATCAGTATAAGCATTATGTGTAGATTTTTGTGTGTACATGTTTTCTACTCCTTTGGATAAATACCAATGAGCATGATTTCTTGATCATACAGTAAGAATGTGTTTAGTTTTGTGAGAAACTGATGAACTGTTTTCCAAAGTGGCTGAACCATTTTGCATTCCTATCAGTAAATAAAGAGTTAGGATTTTTTTATTGGTTGTTCAAAACATTACAAAGCACATGACATATTATCTTTCATGCATTTGATTCAAGTGGGTTATGAACTCCCATTTTTACCCCAAATACAAGTTGCAAAATCACATCAGTTACACATCCACATTTTTTACATAATGCCATATTAGTGACTGTTGTATTCTGCTACCTTTCCTATTCCCTACTATCCCCCCTCCCCTTCCCTCTCATCTTCCCTCTCTACCCCATCTGCTGTTATTCAATTCTCTCCCTTGTTTTTTTCCCCTTTCCCCTCACAAACTCTTATATGTAATTTTGTGTAACAATGAGGGTCTCCTTCCATTTCCATACAGTTTCCCTTCTCTCTCCCTTTCTCTCCCCGCACTCGTCTCTGTTTAATGGTAATCTTCTTCTCATGCTCTTCCTCCCTGCTCTGTTTTGAGTCGCCCCCTTATATCAAAGAAGACATTCTGCACTTGTATTTTAGGGATTGGCTAGCTTCACTTAGCATAATCTGCTCTAATGCCATCCATTTCCTGCAAATTCCATGATTTTGTCATTTTTTAGTGCTGCGTAATACTCCAGTGTGTATAAATGCCACATTTTTTTTTTATTCATTCATCTATTGAAGGGCATCTAGGTTGATTCCAGAGTCTAGCTATTGTGAATTGTGCTGCTATGATCATTGTGATCATTGATGTGGCATATCCCTATAGTATGCTCTTTTAAGGTCCTCAGGGAATAGACCAAGAAGGGCAATAGCTGGGTCAAATGGTGGTTCCATTCCCAGCTTTCCCAGGAATCTCCATACTGCTTTCCATATTGGCCGCACCAATTTGCAGTCCCACCAGCAATGTACAAGTGTACCCTTTTCCCCACATCCTCACCAGCACTTATTGTTGTTTGACTTCATAATGACTGCCAATCTTACTGGAGTGAGATGGTATCTTAGGGTGGTTTTGATTTGCATTTCTCTGACTGCTAGAGATGGTGAGCATTTTTTCATGTACTTATTGATTGATTGTATGTCCTCCTCTGAGAAGTGTCTGTTCAGGTCCTTGGCCCATTTGTTGATAGGGTTATTTGTTATCTTATTGTTTAATTTTTTGAGTTCTTTGTATATTCTGGATATTAGGGCTCTATCTGAAGTGTGAGGAGTAAAAATTTGTTCCCAGGATGTAGGTTCCCTATTTACCTCTCTTATTGTTTCTCTTGCTGAGAAAAAACTTTTTAGTTTAAGTAAGTCCCATTTGTTTATTCTTGTATTTAACTCTTGGGCTATGGGCGTCCTATTAAGGAATTTGGAGCCCGACCCCACAATATGTAGATCGGAGCCAACTTTTTCTTCTATCAGGTGCAGAGTCTCTGATTTGATATCAAGCTCTTTGATCCATTTTGAATTAACTTTTGTGCATGGCGAGAGAAAGGGGTTCAGCTTCATTTTGTTGCATATGGATTTCCAGTTTTCCCAGCACCATTTGTTGAAGATGCTATCCTTCCTCCATTGCATCCTTTTAGCCCCTTTATCAAATATAAGAAAGTTGTAATTTTGTGGATTGGTCTCTGTGTCCTCTATTCTGTACCATTGGTTCACCTGCCTGTTTTGGTACCAGTACCATGCTCTTTTTGTTACTATTGCTCTGTAGTACAGTTTGAAATCTGGTGTTGAAGTCACCCATAATTATTGTGTTGTAGTATATTTGACTCTTGAACTTGAGGAGAGTTTGTTTTATGAACGTTGCCGCACCATTGTTTGGTGCATACAAATTGATAATTGTTATGTCTTGTTGGTGGATGATTTCTTTTAACAGGATATAGTGTCCTTCTTTATCCCTTTTGATTAACTTAGGTTTGAAGTTGATTTTATTCAATATGAGGATGGCCACTCCTGCTTGCTTCTGAGGGCCATGTGAGTGGTATGATTTTTCCCAACCTTTCACCTTCGGCCTGTGTATGTCTTTTCCTATCATATGAGTCTCCTGAAGGCAGCATATTGTTGGATTTGTTGTTTTGATTCAGGTTACTAGCTTGTGTCTTTTGATTGGTGAGTTTAGTCCATTAACATTTAAGGTTACAATTGAAATATGATTTCTACTTCCAGTCATGTTTATTTATTTATTTATTTTAGTTAGGCTGTTTTTTACTTTTTGGTTATTTTCCTCCCCCTTTACTGAGATACATCCCGCTGTTAGTTTTTGGCACTATTTTTCCATTCCTCTTCTTGTAGTATTTTGCCCAAAATGCTTTGCAGTGCTGGTTTTCTGGCTTCAAATTCCTAATTTTAGCTTTTGTTTATCCTGAAAGATTTTAATTTCATTGTCAAATCTAAAGCTTAATTTTGCTGGATACAGTATTCTTGGTTGGAATCCATTATTTTTCAGCGTTTGAAATACATTGTTCCAGGATCTTCTCGCTTTCAAAGTCTGTGATAAAAAAATCAGTAGTTAACCTAATTGGTTTACCTCTGAATATTATCTGCCTCCTTTCTCTCATAGCTTTTAATATTCTCTCCTTGTTCTGTATGTTGGCTACCTTCATAATTATATGTCTTGGAGTTGGTCTATTACGGTTTTGGATGTTTGGGGTCCTGTAGGCTTCAGGATTTGGCAATCCATTCCATCTTTCATCTCTGGGAAGTTTTCTAGGATTATTTCATTTAATAAGTTGTCCATTCCTTTGGTTTGAACCTCTGTGCCTTCTTCTATCCCAATGACTCTCAAATTTGGTTTTTTGATGTGATCCCATATCCCTTGGGTAGATTGCTTGTGAGATTTAAGCATCTTTTCTGTGTTGACTATATTCTTTTCAAGTTGGTAAACTTTGTCTTCATTATCTGACGTTCTGACTTCTACTTGATCTAGTCTATTTGTAATATTCTCGTTAGAGTTTTTAATCTGGTTTATGGTTTCTTGCATTTCTAGGATTACTGTTTAGTATTTTTTTAAGATTTCTATCTCCTGGTAAAGCTCGTTCTTTGCAGTTTGAATTTGTTTGTTTAGTTCATTTTCAAAATATATTTTCAATGCTTGGACTTGCTGTCTCATGTCTTGTCTAATATTCTGTTCCATCTGAGTTAGGTATTCCTTGATTTCTTTCCCTGTCCATGTTTCTGATGCTTCTAGGTCCTCCTGTAGATTTAAGTTGTCCTGCATTATCTGTAATCCTTTTTCCCATGTTTTTTCATGTTGTTCACGTTACTTTCCAGCTCTGTTTGACTGCTATTTTTGCTTTCTCCTATACATTTGTTTTGGCTTTGTATATCTCTGTTGTCTCTCCTTTGTGGTGGGAGATTATGCCTAGAGTTGTTGGGCTTTATTGTACTTTAGAGCTGATTCATTCAATGTATAAAGGGCTTCCGGATTCTGTATGCATATAGTGATTTGTTGTTTGGTCTTAGCACTTTAGTTTAGGTGCTATGAAGGTATAAGGGTTAGTATGTCTTGGCTACTTTAGAAGGTTGCTCTACTGAAGGGGGATACTAACCATTGATTGGATCAGGGTGTTGGTAGTAGGTAGGTATTTAGGAGCCCTATAGATGGCCTCGAAACATTCACCTATTTGCATTTAGACAATTACACGTAATGGAGGATGTAATGCTTGGGATGAAAGTTGGGGGGAAGGGGAAGGAAAGTGCTCTTGAAAAGAAAGAAGGAGAGGGAGATAGATAGCATAGAGGAGAATGGAAAGAACAATAAAACTTGAAAGGGGAAAGAAAGAGGGAAAAGGGGAGAGAAAAAATAAAATAAAATAAAATAAGAAATAAAATTAGGTCTTAGAGATCCATTTTCTTCTCTTCCCGTAGGCAGAGCTGTGCCCTCCGAGCTGAGTTTTGCCCTCAATGTGTCGACAGCAATCCCTGTAAGGCGGCTCCTGGGAGTCTCTCAATCCTGTTGGTCCAGAGCCGTTTCACTTCTACGGCCCCTAACTCCCTTCCTCCTGCCAGCCAGCCAGGTCCTGCTCAAGGGAGGCGGTTCCCCAAGGATCTGGTTACACTTTCAGCCCCACTGAGTGCTCTATTTCCCGAACGACTGAGCACTCTCTCTGTCATTCATCTAAGCCTCAGTGCTGTGGAGCTGTGGTCTGGGAGTCAATAGTTTAATTTTTCCGGACCCCTTTGGTGGGCGCGCCCTCAGAAGCTGGTGGCTAAGACCTTTGGTGTTGCCACTGGTGGTAATGGGAGCTGGGGGTCTGCTTCCCTTAGCCCCTACAATCACGACCACTCTGCTGGCGGTAGGAGGAGTTGGGGTCTGGAGTGTCCTCTGTTTCCCTCCGCCCCTACCGTCATGCCCTCTCAGTTAGCGGTTGGGGGAGTTGGGGGTGGGGAGTCTTCTCTGCTTCCCTCCGCCCGTACAGTCACGCCCACATCACTGGCAGTAGGGGGAGTTAGGGGTCGGGAGTCCCTTGGCCCTTAAGGTCACGCCCAAGGAGAGATTTTTGAAGTTTCCCGGCTGTTTGTATCTGATATGGGTGGGAGTCACACACCTGCTAAAGTAGATTCCACTGGGAAGGAATCTCGTTGGCCGAACTTTGGTGACTTCCCCTCTCTGCTATGGCGGGCCCCTGGCTCCTTGCCGGAGTGTCCGAAGGGAGGGGTGTGACTGGCTTGTCTCTGGTCTGACTCAATCTCTGGTTTTAGTTCCCAGTTCGCTATTTCATAAAGGCTTGGTTAGAGTCCCTTCACATCGCCTCTTGAGCTGGGCGGGCGCGGCCATTCCCAGAGCCAGGCGGGCGGGGAAGAGTTAGGATTTTTAAAATTAATGTATTTATGCTTATACATAATATTGGGATTCATTATGCCATATTTGTACATGCACATAACATAATTCAGTTTATCTCATTCCCTAGTACCTTTCCTTTTTCTCCCATCTTCCCTCCCCCAGTCCCCTTCCTCTACTCTATTGATCTTCTGCTTTTGTGAGATACCCTGCCCCGCCACACTTTTTTTTTCCCGTTCTCTACCTTCCACATATGAGAGGAAACATTTGACCCTTGACTTTCTGAGTCTGACTTGTTTCATTTAATGTGATACTGTTCACTTCCATCCATTTACCAGCAAACAATATAATTTCATTCTTCATTATGGCTGAGTAAAACTCCCCTGTGTGTATATACCACATTTTCTTTATCCGTTTGTCCATTGATGGATACCTAGGCTGTTGTGAATTGTTCTATTGTAAACATCATTATGTATGTGTCACTGAAGTATGTTGATTTTAGTTCTTTTGGAGAAATGCCAGGGTCCTATACCATATGACACAGCTAACCCACTCCTTGGATCCATTCTTAATCTTTTGAGGACTGTCCCTAGTGCTTTTCAAAGTGTTTCATCAACAATGTATAAGTACACCTTTCCCCCCACATCCTTGTCAGAATTGGAATCTTGTCTTCTCATTCTCTTGATTGTCTTTTGCAGAACAAGTTTTGCCATCATTTTGTTTAACAGCCTTTTGTTTAGTTTATTTCTCATTTCCCACATTTTATTATTAGCATCAAAAGAAAACAGGTATACAGATCTCTGATCTGAAATATCTTTAGCTAGATCAATAATTTCTTTAGGTAAATTTTCTTATTTTTATATAACTGCATGGGATTATGTTGCTAAGTTTCTGCCACTAAATAACAAGGGTCTCCCTTTTCTGCACTTTGCAATTATGTTTACTTCACTTTCTTCCAAGTCTTCACTGACAGCATTATTAAAGACTATGTGGCTTCTATTAACAGGTTCTTCAGAGTATCTTTTTATAACACTGTTTTGAGAGCATCATGCCTGGTTCTGAAGCTACTCTCATATTTTAGGTTTTTGGTATGGCAGCATACCACTTCTTGATACCAAAATTTGCATTTATTGCAGCTTAAATGAAATCCTTATATCTTGTAGTTGCATTACTGTAATTTCTGGAAAGCAACTCTTGTTTATGACTGAATTACAGTTCAATTTAAGTTCCCCACTATGCAAGAAGGACTGGGACCTTGACCATTGTGATAGTATATATAGACACATTAAATATAGGTTTGCTGAATCTTTAAATTATGTTTATCTTCTTTTGTCATTAAAATAACACTTTTTGTTTATCTGAGGTGGTTACTCTTCTCTATAAAACCTGTAATAATCTCACCTGGGGTAGTTGCCTTATAAAGAATACCATATCATCCTCTTGTCAAATTCCAGCCACCTTGCATTGCTTCTAGACCTATAATCATACTTGAATCTAAATAGGCTTCAGTGAATGACGTAAACAGTATAAACCACAAGGAGGTATATCATACATCAAAGGAATTGGATGACTTTTGCCAGTTTATAGCTATGGAAATCTGGGTGACATGTGTGAGAATGGATCCAAGAGTGGAATCATGTTGAAGAAATTTAAAGTTGGATCAGGAAGTGATGGAAGTAGTTGTACTTTTCTTAGGGAATCTCTCAAGGATTATACTGTTCTGCGGATCGTCCAGCAGTACATTAAAAGATAATAAATTGTAGGGCCTAAATGAAGACAGTTTTGAGGACAGGAAAGAAGGCAGTTATACTTTCTGTTCCTTTTATAAATTAGGTATATTTTTTAGCTAATGCAATTTAATTATTCAATGCCTTTTCATTAAATCAAGCTGGTTAGTGCTTAAGATTACTTAGTTTTTAGAAGCATGAGAAGGAGCAAACATAATATGCTGGATATTTTTCTAAGCCCTTTGTATACATAACTCATCTGATTCTCACAGCTGAAATGTAGTGGGAAATGAAGGTCAGGACACCAAGATCTGGAAGCAACACTTTATTAGTGGCACCATGATCTTGAGGGATAATTCCCATGTCTGAACCTTTAGTGCAGTATAGCTTTTATTTTTATACATAAGCAAATTTTGGGTACATCAGGGCAAGGGAGTTGGTGCAATTCTATTGGAGGGTGCATTCTACATTCCTTATATGGGTACAATCTTGTCAACAACCTAGGAACTCTTAACTCATATAGCTGAGGGACTTTTAATGCACTAGCCTAAAGGAGGATTATTCTGTTCGTATTGCTTTGTTTCCTGCTTTTGTTACTGTGGTTATATTTTGCTGGTACCTGTTAGCCTTTGTAAGCTTCTATGGTTAAACGTCAGTAAGAAAAGCTACTGTGATTCAGCATGAAAAACCACAACCTGTCATCTCTTAAACTGCTGAAATTCCCATTTTGCTCTACCACAGTATTTTAAGTAAATACTAATATTAAATGCATTTTTCATATGTGGAAACAAAGTTACTGTCTTGAGGGTCCTCAAGATTCCCTCATATTGGATGATTTTTTTTCTGGAAGGATTCACAGAATTCTAAAAAGGTGTTATATTCATAGTTATGGCTTATTGTAATGAAAGATACAGATTAGTAATCAAAAAAGAGACGATGTATAAGAGGGTGGAATTTAAAGGGGACATGGAAAGAGATTTCAATTGTTCTCTCAATGGAGTCATTGCTGATTTTTTCTAGGAACTATGACAATAAGTGCAAATTGTTACTGACCAGGGAAGTTCCCCTTAGCCTTCAGTTCTATATGGGGTTGGTCATGTGGGCATGTAATGTCCACAAAACTGTCCTTAAATTCTCAATCTTCAGCCACTTCAGATGTCAAATTGATATAGTGTGTCATAGGATCTCAAATAAACAAAAAATAGGTGTTTACCGTAAATCACATTTTAAAATAAATTATATGGGCTAGGGAAGTGGCTCAAGTGGTAGCGCGCTCGCCTGGCATGCATGCAGCCCGAGTTCGATCCTCAGCACCACATACCAACAAAGATGTTGTGTCCGCTGAAAACTAAAAAATAAATATTAAAAAGTTTCTCTCTCTCTCTCTCCCCCCCTCTCTCCCTCTCCCTCCCCCTCTCTCTCTCTAAAAAAAAATAAATAAATAAAAAATAAAATAAAATAAATTATATAACATGGTCCAAGGCTTTGGTTAAAAAGACAAAATTATCATGTGTGATACTCCAAGGGTTTATAAGTTAACACCCAGAAACTAGTCATGGGGCCAATTCTTTCTTTGGAATGTAGAGGGTTTGAATACTCTAAGCCTCTGAGTTGACCTTTTACTTCACAGTTACAAAGAAATAACTTGTCCTAGTCAGTGTATTAAATAGATGATAAAGTTAAAATTTAAGCACAGACATTCAGGCTTCAGAGTTAGCTATTTTAAGCATATGCTCCACTACCTTTTTGTATCACTCTGTCAAACAATCTGATATGTTTGGAACAATACATTTTATTAAGTGAATGAATAAGTGAATGGTAGCAAACTGTAGCTGATTCTACTGATTCAATTAAGGTCATTAATGTTATGGCTTTTTAAGTCTTCTGAAATACCATATGTTGTTTAATTGACCGGAGTAGGAGTATTAGAAATCTATTTCTAATGTATTTGGAAAGTATGATTGAAGGTTCAAATTTTAGATTTATTTTTTCTAGTTAATAGTCTTATAATTCCTTAATAATAAGTTATAATTATACTCATAACCAAATGATATTTAGCTTATTTTTGTATTTGCATGTATCTTCTAATATTTCTTATAATAAATTACCAGGTTTGGCTGAAATGAAATAAATAATTCCTTAGAAATAAAAATATTTCTCATTTTTCTGCACATGATTTGTCATTTTCCACAGGATGGGTACTGTTATAAAGATTTTAGGAAAAGGGAATTAATTATGCCAACTACCATTTCTTTATATGTTTAAAAAGTTTCCTTACTTTTATCTTTTGTAACTTTATTAAGGTGTAATTGAAGTACAATAAATTGTAGTATACAAAGTGTGTCATCTGATCTGTTTTGGCAAATATCCAGTATCATCAAAATCAAAATTTTTAATATTTCTCTCACAAATGTTTTCTGATGGAATTCCTTTTTTAAATGTCCTTTTACGGTATATGCGACAGTAGAATGTATTTGGACCTCTGGTACATACATGGAGTTAACTTATGCTAATTAGGATCCCATTCTTGTGGTTTAACATGATGTGGAGTTATACTGTTGGTGAATTCATTTATGAACATAGGTGATGAAATTTCTTTTTGGTTATTGGTATGTCTTTTTTTTCTTTTGGAGAAGTAGGTGTTCAAAATTTTGTCTATTTTGAAATTGTGTTGTCTTATTTAGTTGTAGTAAATTGTAGCAGTTCCTATATAATCTGGATACTAGTCTTTGTATTCTGATGCTTGTATTTCAAATACTTGATCCTAGTCTGTGATTTATTATTTGTTTTCTTAATGTTATTTTTTGAAGAGTATTTAAAAATTTTTTAATAAGGTAAAACTTATCAAGCTTTTTTCTTTCATGATTTGTGAGTTGTTTTTTTAAAAATCATTGTTCCAACTGAGAAATAGTTTTCTACTCTAAGGTCACAAAGATTTTATCCCAAGTTTTTTTTCTGAATATTCTATAGTTCTGGGTGTTATTTTTTCAGATATGTGTTCCATTTTGAGTTAATTTTTGTATGGCATGAGATAGGGATTGACTCTTACTTTTTCTAGATATATTCATTTGAATCAGTCCTTTTTATTGAAAATAATTTCCTCTTGTTGAATAGCCTCATTTTGGGGGAAAAATAATTGGTTTTATATGTGTTGGTCTATTTTTAGATTCTGTTCTATTTCATTGATATTTATCTTTTTATTGATACCAGACTTTTGATTATTGTGGCTTTATGTTAAGTCTTGCAGTTTGGTACATCTTATGCTTTGTTGTTATGAAATTATCTTTAGTTATTCTGAGTTTTCTATATTTGTATATTAATTTTAGAATTAGATTGCCACTGAATGTACAATAGCTTGCTATGATTTTGATTGAAAATTGGGTTGAATCTTTTGATCAATTTGGGGAGAATCTATCTGAAAAACAATGAATTTTTCTATGCATGAATGGCAGGACATTTCTTTATATTTAGGACATTTGCAGTTTCTCGAAATGAAGTAGTTTATACTGTAGCAGTCTTGTATGTGATTGTTAAATTTACTTCTAAATAGTTTATGGTTTTATTTGAGTATGTAAATAGATTTTCCCCATATTTTCTAGTGTACACATATACATAAAATTGATTTTTGTATATCTACCTTTTTATTTACACTACAATATTATTAAATTAATTTATTAACATTAATTGTTGTATGGTAATTTCTCTGGGATTTAAAAAAATGTAAACAGACAGATCAAATATAAATAGGGATAATTTTCTTTTTTTCTTTTCAGTCTGTGTCCTAAGCATCATGTACAGTATAGGCAGGTTACTAATGTGTCTAAAATTTATTTTATAATAAATTTATGTGCAAATCCAATCAAATACTATAGTTTATGTACTCCATTTACATTTAATTCTTCAGTTCACTGGTGAAAGGTAGTGTTCATAAATTACTAAACAAAGCCACTAAATTACTACATTTTACATACATTATCCACATTTAATTTTCTTAATTCATGTAGTGACTTAGATACAAGGTATGATTTGGTAAGTAACTGCTTAGGTATTATTTGTAATTGGCTATAAATAGTTAAAACGCAATGGAGAATTAAGATGTGGATAGAATAAATGCATCTACTATTTGTTTGGCCTTGTTCATTAATTTATTTCATAATGAACTCTGAATATGTTGGTAACCTGTTCGTCCTGCATATGTTGCTTAAGAAGTCAGATTGCTATGAAGAAGAATCAGGGGGTTTTAAATTCTAACTTGTTGTTTTTCTTAGTTCTGTTTTCTGGGAACTGACTTTTCATTTGAATTTTCAGGAGAGGCTTCATTACTGTTTAGTCCATGAGTTTTCTACTGTATTCTGTTTATCTGGTATTTGAGAATCAAGTGACTGGAATGAAAAACCATAGTTGAAAATGTTAGAATTTGCCTCACTCAACTGCTTCTCTATTACTTAGTGTAGAATCTTGGGGTTCTTCGTATTCCCATTTATAAGCTAATTTGCCAATGTCTACAACATATTTCAGGTCTATATAAGTAAAACAGTTCAGATTGTTTACATATTGACCTGAAGGGGAAAATTTCAGTATTTTAGTATCTGAAAAGAGAATGTTTTCTCTCTTCTGTTTTTCTTTTCATTGAGAAGTTCCTCATTTAATCAGAATCTTTTACTTTGATTGGGCCATATGACTGGGTATTAGATGTTAAAAGATCATATATCCACCTGTGGGTCTTCTCTTTACATTTTCTTTGCAACTCTATTTATGCCTCCCTACAGTTTACTGGTCCTAAAATTAGATTTAAACTTGGGAAAAATAGAAAGCTCTGCCTATGCCTCAGGCCAAAGCCACTTTTCAACCTAGTTTTCTTCAAAGTGCTAAGCTATTTTCTTATGCACTGACCCAGCTAATAATGAGGTGATATTATGTTTCCTCATGTCTATTGTTTTTATTGTATATTGCTTCCTTCTGAATGATGGCCTGAGTATAAATGTTCTCTAAACACTGTGTTTCTATCTGGCTATTGTTCATAGTATGTATTGCTTCCTTTTTTTTTTTTTAAGGATTCAAAAATTTTTATTTCACAAATTGGAAACTGGAAAGAAATTGTCATCTGCCAAAAACAAGTTTCGCTTCAAGAAAGACAGCCATATATCAGCTCAGGGCTAAATTTAGCACAGTTGTGGGCAAGAAAATGACACAGTTTGTTGTTCATATCAACGAAAACATTTCAACAAGATCTCTTCCCTTCTGTATTAGCTGTACATCTATGCTATTACTCATGAACCAATTAAATATTCTGTACTCTTATCTTGTATCTATTACTTATGACATCAAAAAATAATTCATTAAAGTATTTATGAATAATTTTTTTTTGCTACTTGCCATGACCAGGAAAACATAAAGACTATTATTAGAATTATTTTTCCCGAAAGCTCCATAGAAGTTTTTAAGTAACTGTAACAGTTAGAAGTGAAGAAAGAAAAACTAATTTGTGAGACCTTTCACTTACTATTTTGAACAAGATTTTGACTATAAGAATGATCTAAAATCTATTGTATATGTTAATAGTATTGTTTCATTGTTTAAATAATTAAGTTAGTTCATTGTTCTCACTTGAAAGAATTTCACCTAGTATTGTTTACTAAAATGTGTAAATAGTGTTTTAGTCATTTTTTTCCCACTGTGACCAAAAGACCTCATAAAAACAATTTTAGAGAAGGAAAGTTCATTTAGGACTCATGTTTTTAGTGGTCTCAGTCCATAGACAGCTGGCTCCATTGTTCTGGGGCCAAGATGAGGCAGAACATTATGACAGAAGAGTGTGGAGGAGGAAAGCAGCTTAGGACATGACCATCAGGAAGCAGAGAAGGAGAAATCTGTTTTCTAGAGACAAAGGCATGTTCCAGTGATCTACCTCTTCCATTTGTATCCCATTTGCTTATAGCTACCACTCACTTAATCCATTCAAGTGGTTCAATGTATTGATTATGTTAAGACTCTCAGATCCAATCATTTCACCTTTAAACTTTTTGCATTGTCTTGCACATAAGCTTTTGGGGGAGACCTCATATCTAAACCATAACAATAATAGTTTAAAAAATGAAGTGAGAACTCACTTATTATTGAATTATCCTCTCAATTTTTGGGGGATTTTTATCTTCTTTTATAACTTTGGTTATTTTAAATAAACAAGTGTGGTTTAAGCCAACATTTATGAGCACATAATATATAGAGGTGTCAAGAAGAATAAGAAACAGTATCTTCTTAGAGTTGATATAGCCTGTGTGCAGCTGACCATGATACAGAGCTAAATTCAATGAAGTTGTTAAGGGAACCTATTATTTAAGGAAAATATTTCAGGCAGGGTGATACAGTGAATGAGAAATGTTTGAGTATAACATGTTTCATGTCTTTAAGCTTACACTTCATTTTAAAGCTAAGTTTTATTTTGAAAGACATGAGAAAAATAAAATCTTAGCAAAATAATGTGTTTGGGTAAAGTTAAAATAAGAAAAGGATTTTTAGAGAATATTAGACTATAATCGTAAAAGGTATTGCAACCAGAGCCCAGCTGCCTTTTATTTTCTCTGAATATATTGGCCTGATTGGAGTTATGACATATTTCATAGAGATAGCTGCTTATCCTGTTTTAGTTAATTTCAACCTTGAAGTATAATACAAATATTCACCTATAGAATTCAGGTGGTATTTGTTTTGAGTGTTTTAATCTGAAATTTAAACCATATTAATGAAGAACGAACACTAAAACTGAAAAGTTTATCACAGAAGTCCTAAAATAGTGAGTTTCCAAGTGCATTTAAAATTTGAATGAACATTTTAAAATCATATCTTTGTATGGTATATATTTTTCTTTTTCTTTCTTTCTCCTCCTCCTCCTCCTCCTCCTCCTCCTCCTCCTCCTCCTCCTTCTTTTTCTTCTTCTTCTTCTTTTCCTTCTCCTTCTTCTTCTTCTTCTTCTCCTTCTTCTTCTTCTCCTTCTCCTTCCTCCTTCTCCTTCCTCCTTCTCCTTCCTCCTTCTCCTTCCTCCTTCTCCTTCCTCCTTCTCCTTCCTCCTTCTCCTTCCTCCTTCTCCTTCCTCCTTCTCCTTCCTCCTTCTCCTTCCTCCTTCTCCTTCCTCCTTCTCCTCCTTCTCCTTCTCCTCCTCCTCCTCCTCCTCCTCCTCCTCCTCCTCCTCCTTCTCCTTCTCCTTCTTCTTCACCACTAGGGGTTAAACCCAGTAGTGCTTTACCACTGACCTGCATTTCCAACTTTCCTTACTTAAAATTATTTTTTATTTTGAGACAAGTCAGTCTAAGTTGCAAAGGGTATCCTTGAACTTGCCATATTCCTTTCACAGCCTCCCAAATCTCTGAGATTATAGGTGTGCTACAATTCCTGGCTAATACTATTTTTTTTAAAAAAAAATATTAATATATCTCAGTATTCCTAGTGAAAAAAAGCAAATCACATCAATTTTATTAAGAGCATTGCCACAGTTTTATTTATTTATTTATTTATGGGTGTGTGTGTGTGGTGTGTGTTTAAACACTGACAATTTGTCTATAGTTGAATTTTAGATTTACTTAAGGACTCAGTAGTGCCCGAGATCCTTTAGCAAAATCAATGGATGATATCTCAAATGAACAAAATTTAGACTTGATATCAAGTAAAAATCATTGAATATGTTCTTAGTTCTAAGTTTGGTGCTAATTCTTTGATAATACAGGCAACTTTTAAAATTTTCTTACTGCTAATTTGAATATCAGTAAAGGCCAGTTGATTCATCATCTGTTTTTCAATGAAAAAAAGTTTAACTATCATGCAAAAAAGCAGTATTTTCAGCATTTATCATTATACAAATAGAAATGAATTTAATAAAATGTTATGTTCAGACAAAGCACTAGGTAAAATGTTTTATGCTTGTTTTATTCTCATTTTAACATCAAGTCCTCCCTCCAGTGGCTGCTGTTTCAGCTTTTTCCTTTTTCACACTGTTTTGAGGAAAGAAGGGAAATTATTTTTCCTTTTTCAGGATTAAGCCCATTTTTGTATCATGTAGGAAGACTGGCAGATGATCCTTCATGGTAAATATTCTTTTATGACTACACTAGCCCATCCTTTAGAGCCAGCATTCAGATTATTCTGAATTGAATTCTTAGCCCTAATCTCTCATTTACAATTTACTTATAACTGTCCTTTATTCTAGCTTGTAATAATTTCAATCACTTATATATATTCAAAGATTTTACTAATTATACTTACTAGTGAAAGTATACCAATCAGGCTGGGGCTATAGCTTAGTGACAGAGCGCTTGCCTAGCACATGTGAGGCACTGGGTTTGATAACCAGCACCACATAAAAAATAATAAATAAAATAAAGGCATGCCATCCATTAAAAAAAAAAGAAAGTATACCAACCAAAGGGAAAAACCATAAATTACAGTTGATATTTTCAGAAGTACTCAGGTATATTTTCAAATACTTTATTGTAAGGTTGTAAGATATTATTATTTTTTATTTTGAGTTTTTAAAATATTTGAAGTTTATTTTTTTAACTAGCTGATATGAAAACTTTGGCAGTAATAAATTTTTATTTAAAATATTAGCTTTATTTTAAAAACTCAAATATCAATTGAGTTTTAGTGACAATATTTTATTGATATTTAAATGCTGTGAAGTTTTCCCAATACCATTTATCTTAATCCATCTAACTGCTTCTGTTGTGGTTTATGCCCTATGAGGATCCCCAGATTTCAGTCCTAAGAAATAGGACTGGACTCTTGATATTATCATTAAAGAAAAATGCCCCAAAGAACAAATTGTAAAGGGTGTTGCTAAAATTATGGTATTCTTATGTTTTAAAAATGTATCATTGATAACTAAAAAAGATTGTGTGCAATCAGGATCACATGTGTGGTTGGTTTCATGGGTATTATGTACTGATGAAAACAATGGCTTTCCGGGCTGGGGATGTGGCTCAAGCAGTAGCGAGCTCACCTGGCATGCGTGCGGCCCGGGTTCGATCCTCAGCACCACATACAAACAAAGATGCTGTGTCCGCCGAAAACTGAAAAATAAATATTAAAAATTATCTCTCTCTCTCTCTCTCTCTCTCTCTCTCTCTCTCTCTCTCTCCCCTCTCTCACTCTCAAAAAAAATGGCTTTCCTAGGTGTAATGCTTATGCAAGTTACAAAGCATAAAAATATAAATAGTATCTGTGAATTCACCACCCAATTCAAGACTGACAACACTGTAACTTGCACTGTCATCTGCTTTTCCCCATTTCATGACCTTTCCTTTTTCTCAGAAGTGATTACTGTTCCAAATTTTGTATTTAATTTTCTCTTCATTTTTCTTGCAGGTTTATCACAAGTTGTGATAACAGTTAAGTTTTATTTGATTTTGAAGCTCCATATAAATTATATCAAACTGTATTTAGTCTTCTGAGACTTTGGTTATTTACTCACTAATGTTTTTGGAAAATTCATCCATGTTTTTGAGTGTAGTTGTGCTTCATTCATCCGATCTCTCCTCTGTTAATATACTTCAACATATCTGCTCTCTCATAATTGGAAATTTTTTTCTCTCATTTGTTATAGCCAGATTCTAAGATATCCCGTGGTAATTTTTGTTTCTTGATTTCGGCCTTTGTGTAAATACTTCCTATAATGAACCTTGAATAGGGCTGCCCACTGTGCCAGTAGACCATTGAGGAAGTGAGAAATGTTATTTTTCTGGGGAAAGACAACAGCCATGTTGTTGGGATATGCAAGCAAACCTGTGGAAAACCACATGGTGGGAGGTATTGAAGCCTATGACAACAATCAGAACCAATAATTTTATCTATGTGAGTCACCATGGAAGTGAATCCTCCAACCCATCAGCCCTTCAGGTGATTGCAGAGCTTGCCATGTATCTTCACTTGAAATTTAAGAATCTGAGTAACAACCTCCCAGATGAGATGTTTCTAAATTTCTGATGCACAGAAACTGGGGAATATTATAAATACTTATTGTTTGCTTGGGCCACCGTGTTTTGAGGTTATTTATTATCTAGTGATTATCTATATTTAGATAATTGTAACTCTACACCTTGATCACTACTTGGTCTTGTATGTGTGCACTGGGAGGTAGATATGAAAATGTTCACAAAATGTTCATATCATCAGAAAAGTCATATACACATATACATACACACATTTATGTGTATTTATATTGGTGATCAAGATGTATAGTTACCTTGTTAAAATTTTGAGAATATTTACCTTGGAAATCTCATGCCAATCTTTTCTTAAGTGCATTTATTGATTTATCTTTTGATCAGCAATTTGAATAAGAGTTTTCATGATTCTCCATTCTTTTTAACTTTTTGTATTGTCAGACATTTTAATTGTTTCCTAGTCTAGTGATTGTCTCATTTAGGTTGTATTCCTTTCTCTAATATCTAAGTAGTATATTTTCCCCTTAGAAGTTTAAGGTTTGCTTTTTACATTATACCTATAAACAATGAAAAATTGAATTTTATAATGGAGTGAAGTAGGGATCTAATTTCTTATTTTTACTATTTGGCTAACTAGTTGTTGAAAATTATTGAAAAATCCATCCATTCTCAGGTATGATATGACAGTATCATGTGTTATATGAATATGTTATCTGGCTCTGTTTTGGAGTTGTATTGTATTCATCAATTTCTTAATTCACTGCTTATGTTATATTTTATTAATTAGTGTAAAACCTGATAAGGCAAGTCTCCATATCATATTCTTTGTCTTTTGGAGTGTTTTATCTATTCTTGGTCATTCCTCTTTGTTAAAACAATTGGAATTTTTTTAATTTCTCTGAAAACATTTTTTGGTTCAAGTGATATTACATTAAATATACATATCAATTAGAGGAAAATTGATATCATCACAATATTGAGTACTATGAATATGATATCTTTTTATATTTCAGTTTAATGTCTTTCAGTAATAGTTTGTCATTTTCTGCATATAGGTTTAACATATATTTTGTTGGATTTATTCTTACCACACAGGTTTTTACTTTTGCTATCATAAATGATGTATTTTTTAAAAATATGCTCTTATCAAATACTTTTTCCACATATATTGAAATTATTATGATTTTCCTTTTATTGTTAATTTGGTGAGTGGCACTTATAGATACTCTGATGTTTTGTAATGAACTTCCCAGGGTTTAGAGTTAGGCTGTCTTGGAAGACTTAGATATAATGTTAGAAGTAGAAGTCTAATTGTAAAATTCTTGATTCTCACAATCATGGGAAGGGACTCTTATCACTTTGTGCTTGTATGGACAATAGTAATGAGAGCTTTTGGCATATTTTTTTGGACTTTATTTGTTCCTTTTAAATATATGTGACAGTAGAGTGTATTTTGACATATTAGATATACATGGAGTATAACTTATTTTAATTAGGATCCCATTCTCGTAGTTATACATGATGTGGAATTTCATGGATTGTGTGTTGGTATATGAACATAGGAAAATTATGTCCTGTTCATTCTCCTGTCTTTTGTACTCCCATCTCCCTCTCTTTCTTTCATTCCCATTTGTCTAATCCATGAACTTCTATTCTTCCCTCCCCCTCCTTATTCTGTGTTATAATTTTGGCATACTTTTAAAGCATAGGTCTGAGAACATAAATGGCTTAACATTCCACAAAGTGTTATTGTGTTGGCAGCTTCAGTGCTTCAGATTTCATTTTATACCTAGAAAATAAAGTTTGTTCCTTTTTATAACTAGAGCATGCCTAGACAGTTGCCATTGCATTTTGGGTAGAGAGGATGAGAGGGACATTTAAAGAGAGAAATTCTTCAAGTGAGTCTCCCTAAAGTCCACTCCTCACTCCTTTTGCATGGAAGGAAGAGAGAAGAGTGAGTGAGATTATCAAGTCTCCTTCCTTTTGAGACTTCCTTTGGCTATAAAACATCTATAAAGATGTGGGGGGGGAGAGAGGGGGGGGGGTGCGCGTGCGCGAGCGAGCGATCAAGCGCACCAGCCATTTAATATACAGTAAGAGACACCTTCTACCCTGGAGTGTGGAATCATCACTTGAAAAAGAAGCCACATATCTATTGAAAGTCATACTCTATTCTTCCATTCTTCTAACCCTTGAAAGCCATTAATCTACTTGCATTAATACTTCATTCGTTTTCATTAATGAATAATATTCAAGTGTATCTATATGCCATATTGTGTCATAGACATTTTGGTTATTTCTGTTTTTTAATAATTATGAATAATATTTTTATGAACATTTGTGTATCAGTTTTGATGTGGACATGCACAGAAGAAGAATTGCTAGGTCATATGGTAAAGGTCATATGGTAAACCACACATGTGATATTTTCAGGAACTGTTCACTTGTTTCTGGAGTAGCTGTGCCAGTTTGCCTTCCCACCATCCCTATAGCAGGAGTTACATTTCTCCATGTTATAATTTAGATATTAGGTGTCCCCCAAAGCTAATGTGTGAGGCAATGCAAGAAGCTATAGAGGTAAAATGATTGGGTTAAGAGAGTCTTAACCTAATCATTGTGTTAGGGGGATTCACTATGGTAACTGAAGGCAGATAGGATGTGGCTGGAGGAAGTCTGGACCTGGAGCCATGCCTTTGGGGTTTATATTTTGTCTTTATTGAGCAGAATGCGCTCGCTCTCGCTCAGCTCGCTCTCGCTCGCTCGCTCGCTCTCTCTCTCTCTCTCTCCCCTTCTTCTTCTTGGTGCCATGCTCCCAGCTGCTTTCCTCCCTCACACTCTTCTCCCTTTATGTGCTGCCTTACTTTAAATCCCAAGGAATGGAGCCTTCTATCTGTGGACTGAGACTTCTGAAAACAGGAGCCCTCAAATAAACTTTTCCTCCTCTAATTGTTCTTGTCAGGTCTTTTGGTCACAGTGGTGAAAAGCTGACTAAAATATTTCATGTTTTCATGAACACTTGTTTTATTTTTATTTTTGAGTGTAGCCATAGTGGTATTATAGCATTGTATCTTATTTAGGTTTTGATGCATTTTTGTAATGGATAATAATGTTAAGCATGTATTCATATGCTTTTTGGCCATTTGTATATTTTTTTTTGAGAAATTTGTATTCATATCCTTTGCTTACTTTTTTTTGTGTGTGGGTCGGTACCAGGGATTGAACTCAGGGCACTTGACCACTGAGCCACATCCCCATCCCTATTTTGTATTTTATTTAGAGGTAGAATATCGCTGAATTGCTTAGCACCTCACTTTTGCTGAGGCTGTCTTTGAACTTATGATCTTCCTGTCTAAGCCTCCCAAGCCACTGGGATTATAGGCATGTGCTTCTGCTCCTGGCTTCATTTTCTCACTTTTTAATTAAGTTATTTGTCATTTTAATTGCTGAGTTGCTAGAGTTCTTTATATATTCTGAATAAAAATCTTATCTCATAATATCAGAAATTTGTTGTTTAATATTCAGAAAAACATTTGGAAAAGCAGTTGTCAAAGTTTGGGCTTTCCAAAAGCAGATGCTGAGATAGAATTTGGGGTGTAAAATGTTTATTCAAGATCAGCATTAGTATGGGGTATAGCTCGGTAGTATAATGCATGCCTAGCATGAATAAGGCCCTGGGTTCAATACTAAAGCACTAAAAGTAGGAAGAAGAAATGACGAGCACTTGTGAAGGAGGAGAATAGGATTGATTAGAGAGAAAAGTTGAATTTATGTTCAGACCTAATGAAACCTCCGTCAACTTGGCAACAAACTCTGAAGCAAATATTGCCCATTAGAGTTTTCCTTCACATTCCCACTTTGTTTTGTCACTGGAGGGTCAATAGGAGAAAGGCATGCCCTTGAATGAGACAGCATTTAGCACCTGAGGCTATCTGAAGTATTGGATATTTGGAATCTGTTGGCTGACTGCACTCCTTGCAGCTGTGCAGCAAGTTCCCCTTGAAAGGGCAGCTGGGTAATTTATCCAGTGTCTGCCACATGTATGTTATAGTTTAAAGTCTAGGTTGCATTTTGAATTCACTAAGTTTAGCACTACTAGAGATATTAGTAAGCATGTTTATGAAATGAGAAAATTTGGTGCTGACTTTGTGAATATGTTTTTACCGTTATTTCATGTATTAGCTGTTTTGAAATATAAAGATAGTTTCTACCCTTTTACTTTGGCCTAGGATTATGCACACTTGTATTATTTGTGTGTTGCTGTTTATATTTGTCATAGAATGACATTTATATTTTATCTATATGAAAGAGACTACTGTTTGTTTGTTTGACATACTTTGTTTTTCTAAAATTTGGGAATTATTTTGTGCTTGGCCATAACTCTGCCATTTCTGTTACATGATAAAAACTTTATAAAAGACTACATAAATTTTTTTCTTTTGGTAGACTTTATAAAGTCTACAATTATCTTTGTCTTTGTTTAATTTCTTAACTTAATTTTTAGCATTGTCTTGTAGATACTGTATGCTTTTCTATTGTAGTCTTTTGAGTTTCTGCCTTCTTGTAGCTTAAAAGCTATGAGAAATCTGACCAGATGATTTCCAATTTTGAAACCTATTAAAAAGACAGTAGTGCAATATTCGTTTCTTTTAAAATCTTTTTATTTGATATTTCTTAACTTTTGGCTCTTTATTTTAGATGTTTTATTTCCCAATGTATTATGAGAAACAATGGGGAATAATTTTTATACATCTTAATTCTGAATAGCAAACTAAATACACTGATAACAATTTTAGTTGACAGCTTTAGTCTACACATAATTATGATCAACTTGTCCCAGCTCCAAATTCTAAGAACTTCCTAATAGTGGAAATCAGTACATGAAATCTAGTATCTTTATTTTGCAAAAGATCTAAGACTATAGTAATTTTTAATATATATGTTTTGGGGTGTGTGTATTTGTGTGTGTACTGATATATGGGTACTGGGGGAGAGGCTAGAGAATGAAGATATGAGGCTGGAGCAGACACAGAAGACAAAGCCCAGTATAATGTGGAACCCTGGTGCATATAAAATGGTAGCTTCCACACTGAATGCTAGAGGCATTGTGATTTTCTTGAGTCACTTTACTTTATAATGGAACTGAGATTAAAAACCCAAATTTCTCTTTCCATGCCTATATCATGTTGCTTGGAAAAACTAAGAAATTATTTTAGATGACCTTGAATTAGAATCAGGTATTCCTAGACTGAGCTATGCTTTGATCCAAACATAATTGCATTCTGTGTGGTAGTTACCATTTTCTATGGACCAGAGGACCATATTATGCTGTGCTTTATCTTCTGTGTCTGCTCCAGTCTAATGTCTTCATTCTCTAGCTTCTCCCCTCAGTTCCTTTATATCTGTAAAACACATTCCCCCAAACATATATTTTAAAATCATTAGAATTACATATTGTCATGTATAAGTTTGAACTAACCTTTACTGACGAAGCACACTGGTTATTTTAATTCTAATTTGGGTGGGTCATAAATCTCTGCTACCAATTTCACTTACTGTACTTTCAAGTGCAAATAGGCTATTTTGAGCTTGATTTCCAGAGTCTGATTCAGTGAGCAAGGATGCTTTGGAGACAGACTAGACCGAGACCAATGCTGGGGGCCTCAGAGAATTAACCCAGTTTTACTTGTTCTGCACTATATTTTGTACTTTTGTAAATGCATTCGGAATATAAGGTGGAAAGGACTCCTGGTGTAAAATCACCTATATCTAGTTTGTATTTAATACCTGGCTAAAAACAAACATGGAAAAATGAGGCTTCTGTGTATCTTTCTGAACATTTTATATAATGCTTATGGCATATTTTGAACAAACAGGTTAAATAAATATTCTACTGTTTCATGTTTTGAAATGCTGACTAGATAAAGATTACACATGACAAGTTATTTATAACTTTATTTATACATAGTGGATTCTCTGTTGGAATCATAGAAGGGAAAGATATGATAATTGCTTTGTGTAGTTCACAGAATGAAATTGCAAACTGAGATGTTTTGAATCTAGTTTGTACTGTAACCATTTCTAGGAAACCATATTTAAACAGCAGTGGTTATCGTGAAGTGTACAACATGTCAACTGTGTCCCAATTCACATCAGTAAAAACCTTCCACCACTTTATTCCCTATAACCTAACCTCCATCAGATAATTTCGAATAAACTATGTTGAATGCACATATTAATATATATCAAATGTACCAAACGGCCTGCTGGCTGCATTTTCAATAGTGTTTATCTGCGGTCATGCAAGTTATAACTCTGAATTTTTATTAGGAAAACTAAATTGAGAATTTATGTTTCTGGCTTAGCTTTACCAGCTGTGCCACAGCCATGGAATGTAACTCAAGAGAGTAAAAAAATCTAACACAGTGTATTAAGAGAGAAACAGACAAATTGCTTTTGCTTCATGCCTACTTGCTTTGTATCTACCACTATAAGGTTTAGGGCCATATACAATAGTTAATAGTTTCTTAACTTCTAATATGTCATCACTCCAGCAAATTGCTATATGAATTTTTAAGTTGTCTCCTATAAAATAAGAATAATGATTCTTCAACAAATGGGCAAAGGAACTGAAGAGAAACTTCACAGAGGAAGAAATATGATTGGTCAATAAATATGTGAAAAAATATTCAACATCTCTAGCAATTAGAGAAATGCAAGTTAAAACTACACAGATTTCATTTCACTCCAGCCAGAATGGCAATTATCAAGAACACAAGGAACAATAAATGTTGGCAAGGATGTAGGGGAAAAAATACACGCATACATTGCTGGTGGGACTGAAAATTGGTGCAACCACTCTGGAAAGCATTATGGAGATTCCTCAGAAAATTTGGACTAGAACCACCATTTAACCCAGCTATCCCACTCCTCAGTCTAAACCCAAAGGACATAAAATCAGCATATGACAGTGATGCAGCCACATCAATGTTTATAACAACTCAAATTACAATAGCTAAACTATGGAACCAACCCAGATGCCCTTAAACAGATGAATGGATAAAGAAAATGTGGTAAATATATATAACGGAATATTACTCAGCCATAAAGAAGAGTGAGATTATGGCATTTAGCAGTAAATGGAGAACTGGAAAATATATGGTAAATGAAATTATCCAGTCCCCCAAAACCAAAGGTCTAATGTTTTCTCCCATATGTGGATGCTAACTCACAATTAGGGTAGGGTAGGGAAGAATAGAAGTACTTTGGATTAGACAAAGGGGAATGAGGAGAAGGGAGGGGAAATGGGAAAAGGAAAGATAGTAAAATGAATTAGACATTACTATCCTAAATGCATATATGATTACACAACCAAAGTAATTCTACATCATGTACAACCAGAAGAATGAGAAGTTATACTCCATATATATTTTTTAATATTTATTTTTTAGGTGTAGATGGACATAACACAATGCCTTTATTTTTTTTTTTTTATGTGGTGCTGAGGATTGAACCCGGGTCCCACTCGTGCTAGGCGAGTGCTCTACTGCTGAACCACAATCCCAGCCCCTCCATATATGTTTAGTATGTCAAAATATATTCTATTTTCATGTTTAAAATAAGAACAAATAAAAAATAAAAAGAATAATGATTCTTAATTTATTAGATCTTGAAAGTGATTCTTTAAAATATGAATCTTGAGTATGATTCACAGCATCAAAATATATTTATAATTCTACTTTTGTTAAAGTAGCCATAGTGATATAATTATATTAATCATTCTGTTTAGGAATCAGATAATTTGGGGCCAAAGAAAAATGACTTTATAATTTATATTAGAAGAAATACCAAATTAAGCCTGGTGTGATGGCACATGTCTGTGATCTCAACGGCTCAGGATGCTGTGGCAGGAGGATCACAAATTCAAGGTCAGCCTCAGAAACTTAGCAAGGCCCTAAGCAACTTAGCAAGACCCTGTCTTTAAATAAAATATAAAAACAAGAAGGGCTGGAGATATGACTCAGTGATTAAGCACCCCTAGGTTCAATTCCCAGTACCAAAAACAAAAAGAAAAGAAAAAGAAAAAAAAATAGAAATACTGAATTAGAAGAGAAACTAAAAATTTTATGAAGCTTGCCTATATATAGTTAATGCAGTCATGGAATTGTTAACAAAGGGCACTGTGTATGATCTTTCATGTATGAACATTATCTCTTTAATTTTTACTACAGGATGGTATTTACAAGCTGATAAAACTTCTACACAATTTGTGGGACATGTTAGGACTGATTCCTGATAAGCACTCCCCCACCTTTTTGTACCAGGGCATTTGATCAGTGAGCCATATTGATACCCAGCCCTGTTTTGTATTTTATTTAGAGACAGGGTGTCACTGAGTTGCTTAGTGCCTTGCTTTTTCTGAGACTGCCTTTAATCCTCCTGCCTCAGCCTCCTGAGCCACTGGCATTACAGGCATGTGCCACTGTACCTGGCTGATAAGCCTTTTAATTATTGCTTTGTTATAACAGTATTATAAGTATCAGTCTAGGTCTGAAATATGTTAGCTGTGGTCACTTGGCAGTTTGATTTTAGCTAGTAAGTAAGCAGAGGAAGTGACCATGTTTGTTTTACTCACCATTACAGCTGCAGAGATTTATGCATTACCTAACCTATAGACTGGGATGTATCTCTTCATGGAATATAGATACATTTACTTTATGCTGAATTTATGGAATTTTAAGTTACAAATACACAGAAGAAAAATAGGAGCTACTTCTTCCATGAAGAAGAAGAGAGATTTTAGCTCATTTTTTTTTGGAGGTTTTAGTGCATGGTTGGTTGGCCCTGTTGCTTTGGAGCCTGTGGTAGAGCAAAGTTGCTCACTTCATGGCAGCAAGGAAGCAACAAGAAATAAGAAGGATCATGCTCTCAGTGATGTTATTTTATTCCACTAGACCCTACCTTCTAAAGTTTCCATCACCTCCAAATAGCACCATTGGTGATGACCATGCTTTTAACACATAAGCCTTTAGGGACACTTCAGATCAGATCCAGATGGTAGCAGTTGACTGATATTTTAGTTTTTTTTTTTTTTTTTTTTTTTTTTTTTAGGAGATCTCATTGGGTAGCAATAATACTGCAATGGTTGGCTATACATTTTTAACTACTATTATATGAGGTATTGCCACATTTTATAAGTGAGAAAACTGAATATTTTGGATATTAAGTGTCTCTCTAGAGGTCACAGAGTTGTTATTAAGTGGTGAAGATTCATTTACAACAATTTTGAAAACTATAAGCCAACATATGTTAAACACTTAATTATAAATCAGACACTATACTAAATGTTTTATAGTTAGCTTTCACTATGAGGGAGGCATGATTATCATTTCCATTTTACACATATGGAAAATGAAGCACATACAAGTTAAATAATATATCATTGATTCATGGCTAGTTAGTTGGAGAGCCAGAGGGTCCTTTCTCTTATATCACCTGCAATTAAACTTGAGATATGGGCAACATTGGTAATGTCTATTTGGAACATTTATGGTATAAAATATTTATTTTCATTATTATGTTTTAAAACTTTTTACCTGTTTGCAGAATAAGTAAATTTTAGATTATTTCTCCAACATTCTGCTAATTACAGAAATACGTTTCTTTTTAAAGATAATCATAAGATGTATCTTTAAATGGAAACCACAGTTTGCTTTGTGCATAGCAAATCAATTGGGTACCTTAGAGGAATAATCTGTTGTATTTTATTGTCATCAATGTAATTGTCTTATAATTTCCCTTGTAGTTATGGTATAATTGACTAACTTTAGCTTATATTTTTCCATTGTATGTGTTACATGTTTTTCCTTTTAAGCTTTTGGAATAGGAATAGTGTTTCTATTTTTGATCATAGGCACCCCTGGAAAAGTAATTTATTTGTACTTTTAATGCCTTCCCTTTGGCCAATGTAGAACAGAACTAGTAATAAATCAAAATTTTATATTATAACGACTTACTAGAGACCATTTATAAAGTATACCATTTATCACCAGATAATGAATTTAACATAGTTTAATTTTTAAATGGGCTAATTTTTTCCTCTAGTTGTGTTTCTAATTACAGTATAGGTAATTCGTAGATGCTTTATATGTTTATTTTTCTCCTTCTAACTTCATATTTTAGGAGGAAGATGTTGTGACCTTGTTAATGACACATACTTACTGTTTAAATGAAATTGCAAGTTTTTAAAATTATCTGAAGTTATTTTTTAAAGAAAACATTAGTTGGTAAGGAATTGAAACTAAATAGTAAATTTGGGTAAATTCAGTTCAAAATACATACAGATTTAAGATATTGTATATGGTGACATGAGAGTTATAATGTTGACAAAAGCTTGATACCTATATTCCTAGAGCTTTTAAACTATTAACTGAGCCAAATAAATACATAAATAACTATAATGCAAAGCAGGCTATAGTAAGAGCTATGGAATAGTGATCAACAAAGTGTAGTGGCAGATCAGGAGAGGAGATTGTCCTCTTCTAATGGAAGGAGCTAGAAATTCCTCATGGAGTAGGTAGGATTTGAGTAGACCTTAATTTATTGCTTTCATTCATTCTAGACTGTCTGAAGATTGATGTCTATTTCCTTGAGCTCTTTAATTTTGTTGCCAATTTGGATAAGCATGGCACAAATCCAGCAGGGAGGTCCAGATGAAAGTGAAAAGACTACAGCTCTGAAAGGTACATACTTAATTTGCTTTCTTAGGAAATTTTTATTACGCCTAGAAAAGGTGTAGGAATGTTTAGGTGACCTTTCATTCATTTCACTTTTAAAACAGATTACCAGTACCTAAGCTATTTGCAATTATTTATGTCTCTCACAGGAACTATCATAGTATCTGAGATGTAGTGAATACACAATGATTTTTATAACTATAAGAATTCTTAATGTTCTTTTTGGAATCATGCATGTAGTATTAGAACTAACACTGTCTTTTGATTCAAGACTGGTTCCTTTACAATATTTTTGTTGATTGGAATGTCATATTGGGTTAGGATAATGATCTGACTATTCCAGTATTTTGTCTTTGTGGCATTGGCACTAGGGATTTTTTATGTGAGGCCCTCCATGTTAATACTTCAGAAGGAATCTGCCTTAGACATTGTTAGGGATTTGAGTTCTAGGATTTTTAAAAATCTGTTATCTAGTATACTTTTACTCCTAAAAGAAATATACATTCTTTATTATCAAATATTTCAGTGTCTATAGTTTGTCCATGATCTGATTATCTATGTAACCTGTAAAAGGTTTCAATGTTTTAAATCCATATAAGTTTTCAAGGTTTTATTTGGTGGTGAAAAAATGTATTGAGGGTTTTCTCAATGTTCAGATGCCAACTTTTAAAATTTAGTTTGCTTTATGCTTCTATGATAGAATATAACAGAATAGATATTTTATAATAAACAGAAACTTATTGTCTCAGTTCTAAAAGCTAGGAAGTCTAATACCAAAGTGCTTGTTTCTGTAAAGAGCCTTTTTGCTGTATTATCCTTTGGAGGAAGGACCAAGAAGTAAAAAGGGCCAAACTTACCCTTTTATAACAGTAGTAGTCCTATATATAAGAGTGGACCCTTTATGGCCCAGTCATCTCTTAAAGATCCTATGTTTAAACACCGATAAAATGTCCACTAAAAACATCATGAACTGGCAAATGATAGGATTCCCTTTTACTTGATTTAGTGTAAAATCTATCTGTTCCTCAAGTGTTCCAAGATCTGTTTCATAGCAGATGCTCCTGCTAGATATATACTATATAGATATGGCTATAGGCTGCTTCTCTGAATCCTTGGCTGCTGTCCCTACCTGAGTGTTCTCAAGTGGATAATAAAAATACTTCAAGAATTTTTCCTACTACCTTATTTTACTTCTTATTATGAAACCTCAAGCAGATACAAGATTAATCGACTAGTTTCTTGACTCAACTTATTTGTCATCTTGACTCTGGGTTTAGATGTAATGATCTGTTCATGGAATTATATAAGTATCTCTTACCCACAAAAATGGAAAATGATTAAGAAGGTTACTAACTTTAGGTTTTCTAGATAAATTCTCCTCACAAGTGTGAGATGATGATGGGCTTTGGATTATATTGGTAGCAAGGGAATGATTAAGAAGTGACACATTCTGGAAATGTTTTGGAGAAAGAGATTACATTATTTGATGATGTATTAGACATGAGCTATTTGAGAAAAGCTTCACTTTGAAGCTTCATATCTTAAATAGGAGCCATTAATTACAGTGAGAAAACATTGGAGAAAACAAGTTGGAAGTGATGGTGGTAAATAGCAAGAGTTAGATTTTGAATGTGTTAATATTAGATCCCAGGTAAACATCAAAAGGGGAAAAGTTGATTTGGTGATTTGGGGGAGAGTTTAGGCTAAAGATACAGATTTGGGATTTATTAGCAAGAAATAATATTTAAAATTCTGATCCTAATTGAGATCACCCAAGATGTTAGTATAGCTAAAAAAAGAGGTCTGAAGATTAAGCTCTGGACACCTTGACTTTTAATCAGGAAGATAAGGAGGAATCACCAACAGAGGCTTAAAAGGAATTTCTAGTGAAGGGAAGAACCAAGGGCAAGAGAGATCTTTAATATCAAATTTTTAAAAAAGGAGTAATTAATTAAGTATATGCTGGTGATGGGTCAGATTAGATGAGGACTGAGAATTTACTTTTGGATTTGACACTATGAAGGTCATTTGTGACCCTTATAAAGAGCTGTTTCAGTGAATTGATGGAAATTAGATCCTGAATGGAGAATTTTAGTAGAGAATGAAAGGAAATTGAAGGCAGCTGTACACAACTCTATGGATGGTTTTATTTCATGCTCATATGCTGTTGGGAATGACCCAGCATACTCAGAATAAGGGATAATTTAGGATCAGTGACAAGGAATGTTCGTGAAAGTTTGCAACTAAATAGATAGGTTTCCCACCTAGGTAGATTTTGTGCATCAGCCTTACTTGATAAGAAAATTTGATTTCCAAGTTGTGTTTCTAATTGGTTCTCCCACATTGTATGATGTTAGAATGATTTGGGGAATTTTAGAGGTAATACACTGATGTCAAAAGAGTATAAATAGTCCCTAGACAGAGAACTGTCTGACTTAAGTTCAGATTTTTCCTCTTATAATAGTGCAAGTTGCTTAATTTCTCTGAGTCTTTATCTTCATTTGTGCAGTAGGAGTAATAATTCTTAGTATACATGGTATTATAAGAATTAATGGAGTCAAATTGAAAATATATTAGGTTCTTGAACAATATGGGTTAGAATTGCATGGGTATATATACATAACATGAATTTGTTTTTGATGTCAAAAGAGTATAAATAGTCCCTAGACAGAGAACTGTCTGACTTAAGTTCAGATTTTTCCTCTTATAAAAGTGCAAGTTGCTTAATTTCTCTGAGTCTTTATCTTCATTTGTGCAGTAGGAGTAATAATTCTTAGTATACATGGTATTATAAGAATTAATGGAGTCAAATTGAAAATATATTAGGTTCTTGAACAATATGGGTTAGAATTACATAACATGAATTTGTTTTTGAGATATAGGGGTATTTGAAAAAATTTTCAAAAAGTTAGGTATGTCCTGATCACTTAGACTATATGTAGATAATATTCTGTTTTATCATACACTGGTGTAACACATGCACACATAGAGTATACATGGCATCAGTTATAATGTGAAGAAAAGTGTAAACAAATATAGAGTATTGAAATCTAACTATATAAAACTAATTGTAGTCCATACTGTACTACTCTTTTAATTTTGTAGCCACCTTTGGTTGCTATTTGCAATAATCTCAAGTGTTGTATCTGCATAAAATTCCTGTGGCACTAATGATATCTGTGTGAGTATTTAGTCTCCGGTAAATTGCATTAGATAGTAAAAAGACATTTCTCCATACTTCTTGAGCATTTTTCACCATATAACATATTGGTATGTGTTAATACATATAACACACAAAATACCTATCAGCACTGCCTGTACCAAGCCCAGAACATGGACAGTAGCACAGGGAGTGGTGGCCCTGGCAGCCTTCCCTTAGCAGTGCCTTCATTTGGGGATATGAAGGTCATTACAAGGCAAGTTTGAGGGATAGTAAAAATGGTTCAGTGCAAGAAACAGATATGTTTTAATTAAATAAGAATGGTACCAAGGAAGATGTATTTGTATACCAGTCTGTCATTAAGAATAACTCTAGGAAATACTTTTATGGTGTAGTTGACAAAGAAATGGGGAGCTTAATGTTATTTAAAGCAAGGGTGCTGAGACAGCAAAGGTTGCATGCTCCGGTAGAGTTCCAGTTCTAGGCAGTAAAGAAACAGTAGATTGTAACCATTATAAATGCATCACAGGGGTCCTCTACATAATTACCAGTGGACTATCAGAATGGTAGAATAGAGAAAAGAGAGAGGGATTAGAGAATGCTTCAGAAGGCTGGACCTAACAATGCTTGCCCTACTACAGTTAAAGGTTCCCATCTTACTACTACATGTGGAGACTCTATGAGCAGGGATCACAGTATGCCAGTCTTCCTCTACAAGGAGAAGTGAGTGACAGGGTTGGCAATCAGGGTACAGAAGGACAAGGTAGACCAGTGTTTCAGTCTACTTCCCATCACTGTGATTAGACTACCTGGCAGAAACAGTTTAGAGGAGGGAAATTTTATTTTGGGCTCACAATTTCAGAGTTTCAGTTGACTGACTCCATTGCTATGGGCAAAGGTAAGGCAGAACTTTACAGTGTAAGGGCATGGAAGAAGAAAACTGTCAGCTTATGGCAGCCAGAAGACAGGCAGAGAGCATGGGGGAGAGGCCATAGTCTAGGCCATGCTCCTAGTGACTTACTTCTTCCAGGCATACTCTACCTACATACAATTACTATCCAGCAGTTCGTTCAGAATGGATCAAATGGATTAATTCAATGATGAGGTTACAGCTCTCATAATTTAATCCTTTTACCTATGAACATTCCTACATTGCCTCACACATAACCTTTTGTGGAACAGTAAAGACATAATCCATAATAATCACTGTGACAAAATACAAGAAAATCAATTTAGAGGAGGAAAGATTTATTTGTTTTTTGGTTTCAGTTCATGGTCACTTGGCTCTATTGATTTTAGGTCTGTGGTGAGGCAGTGCATCATGATGAGGAAACATAGTAGAGTATGTTACTCACCTCATGATGGATAGAATAGAGTGAGGAGATGGTATAATCCCTAAGGGCATGCCCCCAAGGCCCTACTCCCTTTAACTAGGTCCCACCTTCTGTTATTTCTTCCACTTCCCAGTAGTCCACTCATCTATGAATCCTTCAATGGATTAGTGTATTGATGAGCTTAGAGTCTTTATGAATCAGTCCCAAAGGTCCACCTCTGAACATTACTACATCAGGCCTTCAACATATGAGCCTTTGGGTAACATTCCAGACCCAGACTGTAGCATCCAGTGAAGCATACTATGTAGGTGATTAATTCTGCAGGAGCCTTCCTCACAAAGACAGTCTAGAGAAGATAATAATGAAGAGGAAAATCAAGGAGGCGATATCCAAGGTCAGTAGCCACCTTGATATTTGTACTGCCACAGTTTCAGTTACCAGTGCAGACAACCCTAAAACAAGTAGAAAACCCCAAACCTCTAGAGAATAAAGAGAAAAAAAAAAAACAGTTAATCCACTAGCTGAAAATTTGTTCACTCCTCAGGCTGAGCATGGCAGGGCTGAGTAAATAGCAGTTTACCATCTATACTATTATCTGCTCATAAGAAGAAATGAATGTGGTTCCATCAAAAAGAAAGGGAAAAAGATTGGAGCTGAAGATAGCAACTGCTTTCTTTTTTCCCATTGACCAGATAACTTGGATTATCTATAATATCTATTCAGCATAGAATTTTTATAATTTTGACTTACAGATGGTTCTTTTTGGTAATTACAAATGCACATTTAAAGCCTAGTTTTCCTCAGTATACGGTTGAAGGTTTTATTTATTTATTGGAGCATTATAATTATACATAGTAACTGTGTTAATTTTGACAAAATCATACATGCAAGGAATTTGATTTCAATCCCTACCCCACCCACCCTTTTCACTCTCCTGATCTTCCTTTTGCTTCTTTATGTTTTTTTTTTTTTTTTGTACCTATGATTGAACTCAGAGGTACTTGACCACTGAGCCACCTCCCTGGCCCTATTTTGAATTTAATTTACAGCCACGGTCTCACTGAGTTGCTTAGTGCCTTACTTTTGTTGAGGCTGGCTTTGAACTCCAATTCTCCTGCCTCAGCCTTCAGAGCTGCTGGGATTACAGGTGTACGCTACCATGCCTGGCTATGTACTTACTTTTTTTAATATTTATTTTTTGTAGTCGACGTTGGACACAATAACTTTATTTATTTATATGTGGTGCTGAGGATCGAACCCAGGGACATGAACATGCGAGGCAAGTGCTCTACCGCTAAGCCATATCCCCAGCTCCTGTACTTATTTTTGATTGGTACTTTTGACATCTAAAGGTAAAAGTCCCTTTGGTACATTTATATATGCCTATAACATGGTTTTAAAAAATTCATTCTGCATTTCACTCCTGTTTTAGTTAGTTAATTTGTCACTGTGACCAAAAAACCTGACAAATACAATTAGAGCAGGAAAAAATTATTTGGGCCTCATAGTTTCAGAGGTCTCAGTCAATAGATGGCCAATTCTGTTGCTCTGGGACTAAAGTGAGGCAGAACATCATGATGGAAAGGTGTGGAGAAGGAAAGCAGTTCAGGATTTGGCAATCAGGAAACAGAGAGAGACTAAGCTCAGCTCACCAGGGACAAAATATGTACCCTGAAGGTAAGCCCACAGGAACCCATCTCCTCTAGCCACACCCTACCTGCTTACAGTTAACAACCAGTTAAGGCTCTCATAGCCCCCAAAATTCACTTTTAAACTGTTTTGCGTTGTCTCATACATTAGCTTTTGAGGAACACTTCACATCTAAACCATAACACCCCCCTTTCACTCCTCTTTCCCTTTGTTTCATAGCTAGTCAAGATGAGATATTTAAGAACTTCATTTTTAGATTGTAACAAAGGTATACAGTTTGATTTTTAAAAGAAAGTGAACAAACTGCAAGATCCTATAAGTGTTAAATAATAATAATAATAATAATAATAGTAATAGTAATAATGAAAGGTATGCTTGGAGTTTTGACTGTGTTGGCAGGTCAGTCCCCCTAATCCCTGCATTGTTCAAGCATCAAATGTATTAGAAAATAAAAATGGTAAGTACATAGTAAATTCAATTTAGAAAAAAGTTGAAACATTGAATAAAACTCTATTCCTAGAACAGGAAGGAAATTTTATTCTTGAGTTTTTTTTTTCACAACTGGGCTATGATGCATAAAACAATGAGCTGATGATCACTGACTGCTGTTCTATGACGGGTTTCAAGTTTATATGGCAAGAATGCATACTTGAAGATGACAATTTTTCATGAAAGGAGGGTGCTTCAAATAACGGCATAGGCATAATGGTAGAAAAATTTCATCAGATAATTTCAGTGGGCAGAAAAAAGGTAAGAAGTACTAGGATAAGCAGAGTTAAGGCAGTGCATTCTGGAAAAAATAATTTAAATTAGTTTACTTTGATAATGAAGATAATAAAGATAATGAAAATGGTGAAGATGATGATAGTAATCCTTAAATGAAGGCATACATCAGGTAATTCTGTAATCTCTTTTGGACATGGCAGTGAGACATATGGATATAGCTTTATAAGGAATTCTACTTCTTAAACATATTTTTTTTCTTTGCAAGTTTTATGGGCTTTTAGTTTGTCTACTTACTCATTTATAAATACATTTTTTCCTGGATTTCTGGAAAGATGACTTATAACTAGTTTTCCTTGTTCATGTGGATTTGTTTTTATTTGCTTTTTATCTCCACACTTATCTTTAGAATGCCTGCACTTTGCCACAGTGATGTTGTTAAAAATTCTGGATATTACCTGAGCTGGTAGTACACACCTGTAATTCCAGTGGCTTGGGGGGCTAAGGCAGGAGGATCGTGAGTTCGAAGCCAGCCTCAGCAACTTAGTGAGGCCCTAAACAACTTGAAACCCTGTCTACAAATAAAATATAAAAAAGGGCTGGGCATGTAGTTTAGTAGTAAAAAGCCCCTGGGTTCAATCCCTGGTATCCCCCCAAATTCTTGATATTAATGTTACCTTATCAACATTATTTGTGATAGCCTTGATTATAGTATAGTATATATATATTACTTTCCTCTGTTCTTTGGGGAAGAGTTTATTTCCTAGACTCATTGATGAAGGTTTTAGCCAAGTAAATTGCTTTTGCCAGTGGTTAGTTTGTTGATGTTAAGCAATAAATTGTTGGTGGACATGCAGCAAGCAGAACTTGCTATAGTTCAATCTGTAGTATTTCCCAGAGCTCATGTTTTGAAGGCTTAGACCTTATCTTGACACTATTTGAGGGTGGTAGAAACCTTTAAGAAGGGGACCCAGGGGGAGGTTTTAGGACATTGGGGTGTGTCTCAAAATAGACTATGTATCCCAAGTTCCTCTTTTGTCTCTTTGCTTTCTGATCACCAAGAGATCAGTAGCCTCCTCCACATTGCCCTCCCACCATGATGTATTGGGGTTCTACAGGCCAGAATTAGTGGGCCAACCAATAATGGACTGAAATCCCCAAACCTGTAAGCCAACATAAACCTTTCTTTTTTTCAAGTTGATTATCTCAGGGTTTTTTTTTTTATATTAACAAAAAGCTGATTAATACAGAGTCTTACATTGTGCTGTGTGATATGACTTGTTAGCTGTTGAGCTCTTGCTCCTTTTCATGAATAGAACATACTCAAGATAGATATAGAGTCTAAAGAGGTAAGAAACATTTTAGAGCCTGCCTAAATCCTGCCCCTGCCATCCTGAAACCTGAAATCCAGGATTTAGGGAATTACATTGAATGATTTTCAAATATTAAGCCAACTTTGCATTGCCAGGATATGTATTTGGAAATAATATATCACTCTACTTATATATTCCTGGATTCTTTGACCAAATTTTTGTTGAGTATTTCTGTATCTATATGATGTATATTATCTTATAATTTTCTGATAAACTTTGGGTTTGATATTTAGCTTTTTAAAATGAGTTACTGTTTCTTGTTCTTCTCCTCTGGAAAAGTTTGGGTAGGAATAAAATTATTTCAGTTTTTAATTGTTGGGAAAATTCATCAGTGAAACTATGTTGCACCATAGTTTTTTCTTTCTTTTTTCTACTTATGAAAATTTTGAGTTTTGAATATAATTTCTTTGATAGATGTCGAGCTTTTCAGGTGATTTTTTTTTTTGTATGTTTTGTGGTGCTGCACATACAGGACCTAATGAACGCTAGGTAAGCTCTCTATCATTGAGCTATACCCCTTCTTAATTAAAAATACAAAACTGATTTTTTTTCTTCTTCAAAAATTTTAAAAACTTTTAGTGGATTGTAGTTTTACATAATAGTGGGTGTTCATTTTGACATTGATAAATCCATTTAACATAGATTTCTCTATCTCAATCCCAATTCCTATCCCCTTCTCTTTCCCGATCTCCTTCCTTTGCTCTATTGGTCTTCTTTCTGTTTACTTTTTAATTGGTTTATGATAGTTGGTTTTTGTGCAGGGTGAAAGGTAGGGATCTAGTTTCATTATTCTACATAGGGCTATCGGTTTCCCCAACATTGTTAAAAAAGCTTTTCTCCAATTTATGTTTTTGTTGACTGTATTTATGTGGATTTGTCTCTCTGTCTTCTATTCTTTTCCATTGGTCTTCTTATCTGTTTTTATGCCAAAACAATACTTTGTTTGGTGACTGTAGGCCTGGAGTATAATTTGAGATTAAGTATTGTGATGCTTCCATTTTTATTCTTGTTGCTCAAGATTTCATTGGCTTTCTGGGTCTTTTATTCTTTTATGTAAATTTTAGGACCATTTTATTCTAGTACTGTGGAGAACATCATTGGTATTTTTATGGAAATTGCCTTAAATCTGAAATTGCTTTTGGGAATGTGGCCATTTTGACACTATTAATTTCACCTATCCAAAAATATGGGAAAAATTTCCATCTTCTAAGGTCTTCTTTAGTTTCTTATTTCAGTGTTTTATAATTTTCATTGTAAAGCTCTTTTTCTTCAGTTAGATTTATTCCCAAATATTTATTTATTTTTTTGTCTATTGTGAATGGAATAGTATTTTTGTTTTCTTTCTCAGCAGATACATTATTGGAATATAGGCGAGCTATTGATTTTCATGTGTTGATCTCTTATCCTGCTAGTTTGATGAATTTGTATATCACCTCTAGGAGTGCCCCACCCTCCGCCCCCACACTAAGTATAGGATCATGTCCTCAGCAAACAGAGATAGTTTGATTTCTTCTTTTTTTAAGTTTTTTATTTGTTATTGATGGACCTTTATTTATTTATATGTGGTGCTGAGAATCGAACCCAGTGCCTCACACATGCTAGGCAAGCGCTCTACCACTGAGCTACAACCCCAGCCTTGATTTCTTCTTTTCCTATTGGTATCCCTTTTATTTCTTTCTTCCTGATTGCTATGGCTGAAGATTCAAGAACTATTTGAATAGGATAGGTGACAGTGAACATTCTTGTATTCCTGATTTTAGAGCAAATGCTTCTAATTTTTCTCTGTTCAGTATGATGTTCATACTTTGTCATTGCCTTTTTGTCATTCAATTCTATTCCTTCTATACCTAGTATCTTACATGTTTTTAGCATAAATGGGTTTCTCCAAAGGCTTTTTCTGAATCTGTAGAGATGATCATGTGATTTTAGTCTTTGATTCTATTTATGTGATGAATTACATTTATTTATGTATATTTATTGTAATAACTTTGCATTCCTGGAATTACACCTAGATCATGGTGTATAATTATCTTCATGTGTTTTGGATGTAGTTTGCTAATAGTTTATTAAGGATTTTTGTATCTATGTTCATCAGGAGTATTGGTCTGTAGTTTTCTTTCTTTGGCATGTCTGTCTGGTTTTTGTATCAGTCCGATACTGGTTTTGTAGAATGAGTTTGGAAGTGTTCCCTTCCTTTCTATTTCATGAAATAATTTGAGGAGGCTTGGCATTAGTCCTTTTTTATTGGTTCTTTTTAGTTATGTCAATATAAAAGCATGCAGTGTAAATTTTTTCAATTCAGTTCTCAGTACTTTCCCCTTTCCTTCCCTTCTTCCCTCCCCCTATTCCTTTTCCTATACTCTACTGATCTTTCTGCTATTTACTTCATTTAAGAAAAAATAGTATCTTTTATTAAATATTTATTTATTCTAATTTGTTATACATGATGGTAGAATGCAGTTTATTTTATATTACACATATAGGGCACAATTTTTCGAGTTACTAATTGTACACAAAGTATTTGCACACAATTCGTGTCTTCATAGGTGTAGTTAGGGTAATGATGTGTAACTCATTCCACCATCATTCCTACCATCTTGCACCCTCCTTTTACCTCCCTCCCCTTTGCCCTATCTAAAGTTCCTACATTTTTCCCACGCTTTCCCACCATCACCATTATGAGTCAGCATCCTCATATCAAGGAAAACATTCAGCTTTTGGTTTTTTGGGGATTGGCTTGCTTCACTTAGCATTCATTATATTCTCCAGATTCATCCATTTACCTGCAAGTGCCATGATTTTATTCTCTTTTAATGCTGAGTAATGTTCCATTGTGTATATATACCAAAGTTTCCCTATCCATTCATCCACTGAAGGGCATCTAGGTTGGTTCCATAATTTAGCTATTGTGAATTGTGCAGCTATAAACATTGATATGACTGTGTCCCTGTAGTATGCTGTTTTTAAGTCCTTTGGGTATAAACTGAGGAGTGGGATAGCTGGGTCAAATGGTGGTTCCATTCCAAGTTTTCTAAGGAATCTCCATAATGCTTTCCAGATTGGCTGTACCAATTTGTAGCAGTGTATGAGTGTGCATTTTCCCCCACATCCTCGCCAACACTTATATATTTTTTTGTATTCTTGAGAGCTGCCGTTATGATTGAAGTGAGATGAAATGAAAGCTTTGATTTGCATTTCTCTGATTGCTATAGATGTTGAACATTTTTTCATAGGTTTGTTAATTGATTGTATATCCTCTTCTGAGAAGTATCTGTTCAGGTCCTTGACCCATTTATTGATTGGGTTATTTGTGTTTTTGGTGTTAAGGTTTTTGAGGGCTTTATATATCCTAGAGGTTAGTGCTCTGTCTGATTTGCTTGTGTCTCAGAGGTAGAGCACTTGCCTAGCATGAGTGAAGCATTGGGTTGGATCCTCAGCACCACATAAAAATAAAATAAAGATATTATATTCACCTAAAGCTAAAAAATTAATATTAAAAAAATTAGTGTCTTATGGCTATACATGATGGTAAGATTCACTGTGGTATATTCATATATGTATATAGGAAAGTTAGGTCAAATTCATTCCTTTCTTTCCCTATCCCATCTTTCCTTCCCTTCCCTTCATTCTCTATCCTCTACTCAGTTGATCATCTATTTTTTTCTCACCCTTTCTTATTTTGGATTAGCTTCTAGGTATCAGAGAAAACATTCAACCTTTGACTTTTTGGAACTTATTTATTTTGCTTAGCATGATAGTGTCTAGTTCATCCATTTACCAGCAATTGCCATAATGTCATTATGTATGGCTGAGTAATATGCCATTGTGATATATATATACCACATTTCTCTATCCGTTTATCTGTTGAAGGGTACTAGGTTGGCTCCATAGCCTGGATATTATGAATTAAGCTGGTGTAAACACTGATGTGGCTGTGTCACTGTAATATGTTTATTTAAAACTTTTGGATACATACAAAAGAGTGTGATAGCTGGGTCATATGTTGGTTCCATTATTAGTTTCTTGAGGAGTCTCCTTTCTGCTTTCCAAGTAGTTGTACTAATTTGCAGTGCTACCAACAATGTCCCTTTTGCCCATATCCTTGTGAACATTTATTGTTATTTGTATTCTTGATAATTGCCATTCAGACTGGAGTGAATGAAATCTCTTTGTAGTTTTAATTTGTATTTCCCTAGTTGCTAGAGGTGTTGCAAATGGTATTCTACACAGAACTAGAAAAAGCAGTTATGAAATTCATTTGAAAAATAAGAGACCCAGAATAGCCAAAGCAGTCCTTAATGAGAAGAGTGAAGCAGGAAACATCACAATACTGGAACTCAAATTATATAGTACAGAGCTATAGTAACAAAAAGGGCATTGTACTCACACCAAAACAGGCATGAAGGCTAATGGAATAGAATAGAAGATACATAGTTATCTGATAACTAGACAAAGGTGCCAAAAACATATGTTGGAGAAAACCTATCCTTTTAAATGAATGGCTTTGGGAAAAGTGGAAATTCATATGTAGTAGAATGAAATTTAACCATTTCTCATACTGCACAAAACTCAGCTCAGTAGATCAAAGACCTAGGAATTCAGAAACCCTGCACCTGCTAGGAAAAAATTTAGGCCCAGCACTTCAACATGTTGATATAGGAACTTAATTTTTTTAACAAGACAGGAAATAAAACCAAAGATTAGTAAGTGGTATGGCATCAAATTAAAAAGTTTCTTCACACAAAGGAAACAAGAGCATTCAGAGAGAACCTACCCAAAGGGAGAAAATCTTGGTTACCTGCTTCTCAGATAGGGCATTAATATCCAGGATATACAAAGAACTCCCCAAAGTTAACACTCCCTACACAATAACTCAATTAATAAATAGACAAAAAAACTAAACAGGCAATTCTGAAAAGAAGAAATACAGTCAACAAATATATTAGTTCTCTTTTAAAGGTCTCATTAAACTCAGCTGAGGATCCATTTCTTCCTGGACTTTTCTTTGTTGGATGATTTTTTTAAAAAATATTTTTTTAGGCCTGGGGATGTGGCTCAAGTGGTAGCACGCTTGCCTGGCATGCGTGGGGCCCGGATTTGATCCTCAGCACCACATACAAACAAGGATGTTGTGTCCGCTGAGAACTAAAAAATAAATATTAAAAAAAAATTCTCTCTCTCTCTCTCTTTAAAAAATATATTTTTTAGTTGTTGATGGATGTTTATTTTATTTGCTTATTTATATGTGGTGCTGGGAATCGAACTCAGTGCCTCACACATACGAGGCAAGTGCTCTACAACTGAGCTACAACTCCAGCCCTGGATGATTTTTTATTACTGCTTCAGTCTTATATCTTGATATTTTTCTGTTTAGAGTTTCTATATCCTCTTGTTTTAATTTGGTTAGGTCATTAATGTATAGAAACTTGTTATTATTCTAGACTGTCCATTTTACTGGAATATAAGTTTTAAATACATATATTTATGGTCATCTGGATTTTATCAATGTTTGTGTTGTTATTCCCCTTTTCATTCCTAACTTTGTTGACTTGTATCTTCTCTTTCTTTTGGTTAGTATGGCTAAGGGTTTATCATCTTATTTATATTTTCAAAGAACCAACTCTTGGTGTCAATGATCCTTTACATTTTTTTAAATTCTCAATTTTATGAACTTTTGCTCTGATATTAATTATATTCTGTTTTCTATTGGTTTAGGAATTAGTTTATCCATGCTTTTCTATGTAAAACATGATATGTTGCATTAGATTTTTTGAAACATAGATTCTTAATACTATAAACTTTTCTCCTAGAACCCTGTTTATAGTGTCCCAGATATTTTTATGCAGTATCACTATTTTCTTTTTATTCTAGAAATTTCAAATATTTTCCTCTCATTTATGCTATGGTACATTACTCATTTAAAAGGGTATCATTCAATCTTCATGTGTTTCTATGGTTTCTGTAATTTTTCTTGCTGTTTTCAAATTTTATTCCATTATGATCTGATAAGATATAGTAAAATATATGAATGTGTGTGTGTGTGTATGCATGTGTTGAGATGAATTCTTCATATCTTTCAGTGTGTAGTAACTTTCTTTGTTCCTGATTAAATTTTGCTTAAAATCTGCTTTGCCAAAATGAGAGTATAGTCTGTTTATTATAAGGCTCCATTTGCATGGAATATCTATTCCCTTCCTTTTACTGTCAGCCTGTAGATGCCTTTGCCTATGAGATGTGTCCTATTACAAACACCATATAGTGGATATTTTTTTAAACTCATTCTGCCAAGGTATATATTTGATTGTGGAGTCAAGACCATTGACATCCATTGTTATTATGGATAAATGTTTATTATTATCTACTATTTTGGTGTGTTCCCTATTTTTAATTCAGTCTCAATTTTCATTTAATAAGTTGGTCTTCTAGAGTGCTTCATCCATTTGGGAGAGCTGGGGTTTGTTTTTGAGTCTTTCTTTTGTGTATTTCAGGTATTTTCAGTAGTGCTGGCATAGTGGTCATTAATTCTTTTACTTTATCTTTATTGTGGAAAGTTTTTATGCTTTGATTCTAAAAGTTAGTTTTGCTGGATATAGCAATCTTGGTTGATGATTGCTTTCTTACAGAGTTTGGAATATTTCATTCCAAGCTTTCTTTGGTTTTGGAGTCTGAATTGAGAAGACAGAAATGAATTTTATTGACTGGTTTACCTCTAATTGTGTCCTGACATTGCTCTCATGTGGATTTTATTAGTCTTTCCTTATTCCCAGTATTATGCATTTTGATCATGATGTGTCTTGGAGATGTTCTTTGTTGGTCTTTTCTGTCTTCTATATCTTTCCTATATATGGATATCTATGTCATTTCTAAGGTTTGAAAAAATTTTTCTATTATTTCACTGATAATGTTCTTAATGCCATCATTCTTTATTTTCATGCTTTCTTCTATCCCATTGACCCTTAATTTTGTTCTCTCAATGTTGTCTCAGAGTTCTTGTTTAGTCTAATCATGATATTTTATTTTTTTAACCTTTATTGCATACTGAGTGTTCAAGTTTAATTGCCTCGTCTTCAAGGCCTGAAGTTTTGTGTTTGATGCCTGAAGTTCTATTTGTTACTTATTCATATTGATTGGTGATACCTTAAAGTGAATTTTTAATTTGGTTTCTCCTATATTTCATTTCAATGAGTTCTGATTGGTTTCTGTTCAGTATCTTTATTACTTTATTGAAATTGTCTTCCTGTATTTGCTGTCTTTATTCGTTCCTTAGATCTATTATCTCACTGACCACTTAAACAATCAAGTTTTTGTGGTCTTTCTCTGAAATTTTATTCACTTTTGTATCTCAAGTTTGCTTTTTAGAGGGATTTAAATTTTGGGGGTTGGAGACTTGTTTTCCTGATTTCTCATACATTCAGAGGTCTTGAACTTATGCATGTGTTGAGATGAATTCTTCTTTTTCCTTTTTGTTTCTGTCCTTTGTGTGTAATTTTCTTTTCTGTATGAAGTCCTGTGTTGGTATTTATTTATTTATTTTTTTTAGCTTCAACAACTAGGATCATTGTATAATCCATTTGTTAATTTTAATGTCAAGTGGCACTAGTTTGCTGCTATAGAACTGCTTCTTTAATTCACAGACTTATTTTTTTACCTGTGTGTTTGTTTTGAAGTGCTACATATTGAAACTAGAACATTGCAAATGCTAGACAAGCTTCCTACCATTAAGCCAACCTCAGACCCCAATTTTTAAACTATTGAGTTTTAAGTTTCTTTATATATCCTAAATACATGTCTTGTTTGGATGTGTGGTTTTGTGAACATTTTTTCAGTCTGGCTTATCTTTTGTACTCTTAGATCTTTTATATTACAGAATTTTAAAAATTTGATGAATATCTATTTGTCAACTTTTTTATTTTATGGATTGTACTTTGGATATCATATCAAAGAATTCTAGTTCATGAAGATTTTCTCCTGAAAGCGTTATTGTTTTAGGTTTAATCTTTAAGTTAATGATCTATTTTGAGTTAGTTTTTATGTAAGCTGTAAGATGTAATTTGAAGTTCTGTACTTCTTTTTCTTTTGGTGTCCAGTTGTGCTAGCACCATTTGTGGAAGAATGTCTTTCTACCATTGAATTGTTTTTTCACCTTTATCTAAAATGAATTGGATAGGACTGGGCATGTAGTTCAGTGAAAGAGCACTTGCCTAGCATGCCTGAAGCCCTGAGGTTAATCCCCAGTACTGCAAAAACAACAACAACAACAACAACAACAACAAAAACCAAACCCCCAAAAAACCCAAAAACAAAAACCAAGTAAACGAAACCCAAACTGAAACCAAATAAAAAAGGGTGTATTTAGCTGACTCTTTTTTTTTTTTTTGAGTTCTTTTTAACTTCCCTATGGATCTTTGTGCCTAGTATACACTTTTAATTGAGCAGAGTGATTCCTTTCACTTTTTTAAAGAGCATTATAATTATATATAGTATTTGGGTTCATTTCAATAAAGTAGTACATGCAAGAAATTCTATTTCAATCCTCATTCCTCTCTCTTCTTTCCCTTCCCTCCTCCCTCTCCCATTCCATTTCTTCTCTTTTGTTTATCTTCTTCCACTCTTTTCTCTATTTGTGTTTGATTGGTATTATTTATATACACACAAAGATAAAATTCTTTTTGATACATTCATATGTATATGTAACAAGCTATCATTTATTTCTATCCTCTTCCCTTTCTTTCTCCTTCCTTCTTTATCTCCTTCTCCTTTTTCTCCTTTCTCTATTCCACTGATCTATCTTATATCTTTATGATAGCAAATCTACTTTACTGTTACATTCTTTTCCTTATTTTGCTCTAGCTTCCGTTTATGAGAAAAACTTTTGGTTATTGATTTTCTGAAACTGACTTATTTCACTTAGCATGATTTTCTCCATTTTCATCTATTTACGACCAAATGCCATTATTTCATTATTTCTTATGGCTGTGTAAACTTTCATTGTGTACATACACACACACACATAATTTTTTGATACCATATGTTGATGGACATTTGGGTTGATTTCATAATTTGGCTATTGTGACTTGTGCTGTGATAAACATTGAAGTGGATGTGTCACTGCTGTATGCTAATTTTAATTCTTTTTGATAAATACTGAGGAGTGGTATATCTTGGCTATATTGTGGTTCCATTCCTAGTTTTAAACATTTTTTAATTTGTTTTAATTAGTAATACATGATGGTAGAATTCACTTTGATACATCACATATCATGGAGTATAATTGCTCATTTTTCTGGTTATACCTGATGTATAATCTCACCAGTCGTATAATTATAAATGTACATAGGATGATAGTTTCTGATTCATTCTATTGTTCTTCCTATCCTGATACCCCCATCCCTCCCTTCACTCTTCTATACCTAAAGTTACTTTATTCTTTTCTGGCCTCTCACCCCATTGAGAATTAGCATCAGAATATCAGAGAAAACATTGGCTTTGGGGTTTTTGGAATTGACTTATTTTGTGTAGAATGATATTCTCCAGCTCCATGCATTTACTGGCAGATGCCGTAATTTCATTCTTTTTTATGGCTGAGTAATATAACATTTTGTATATGTATCACATTTTTTTATCCATTTATCTGTTGAAGAACTGCTAGATTGGTTCCATAGTTTAACTGTTGTGCATTGAGCTGCTATAAACATTGATATGGCTACATCACTGTAATATGCCAATTTTAAATCCTTTGGGTATGAACCAAGGAGTGGGATAACTGGGTCAAATTGTGGTTCCATTCCAAGTTTTCTAAAGAATCTGCATACTGCTTTCCAGAGTGTTTGCATCAATTTGCAGTTCCAGCAGCAATGAATTGAGTGTACCTTTTCCCCCACATTCTCACCAACAATTGTTGCTTGTATTCTTGATAATTGCCATTCTGACTGGAGTGAGATGAAATATTAGAGTAGTTTTTATTTACTTTTCTCTAATTGCTAGGCATGTTGAACATTTTTTCATATATTTGTTGACCATATTTTTTTCTATAAAGTGTTCAATTCCTTAGTTCATTTATTAATTGGGTTATTGTTGTTGTTGTTGTTGTTGTTATTATTATTATTATTGATATTAAGTTTTTGGAGTTCTTTATATATCCTGGAAATTAATGTTCTCTCTGAGGTACAGATGGCAAAGATTTTCTCCCGTTCTCTAGGCTCTCTTTTTTTTTTCATTCCTGATTGTTTCCTTTGCTATTAAGAAGCTTTTTAGTTTGATACCATCCCATTCATTGATTCTTAATTTTACTTCTTGCACTTTAGGAGTCTAGTTAAGGAAGTCAGATCCTAAGCTGACATGGTAGAGATTTGGGCCTACTTTTTCTTCTGTTAGGTGCAGGGTCTTTGGTTTAGTGCCTAAGTCTTTGATCCACTTTTAATTGAGTTTCATACAGGATGAGAGATAGGGGTTTAATTTCATTGTGTGACATGTGGATTTCCAAGTTTCCCAGCACTGTTTATTGAATAGACTATCTTTTCTCCAGTAAATGTTTTTGGCGCCTTTGTCTGATATGAGATAATTGTATTTATGTGAGTTTGTCTCTGTGTCTTGTATTTTATACCATTGGTGTATGTGTCTGTTTTGGTACCAATACCATGCTGCTTTTGTTACCATGGCTCCCTAGTATAGTTTCAATGTCTGGTATTGTGATGCCTCCTGCTTTACTCTTCTTGCTCAGGATTGCTTTGGCTATTCTGGGTTGTTTATTTTTCCAAATGAATTTCATGATTGCTTTTTATAGTTCTATGAAGTTTTGGGGTTGTGGCTCAGTGGTAGAGCACTCGCCTAGCACTGCAAGGCCCTGGGTTTGATCCTCAGCACCACATAAAAATAAAAAAAATAAAATTAAGATACTAAAAAAGAATGTCATTTTGATTTTAATAGTAATTACATTAAATCTGTATAATGCTTTTAGTAATATGGCCATTTTGACAATGTTAATTCTGCGTGTCTAGGAGCATGCGAGATCTTTCCATCTTCTAAGGTCTTCTTGAATTTCTTTCTTTAGTATTTTGTAATTTTCATTGTAGAGGTCTTTTACCTCTTTTGTAAGATTGAATCCCAAGTATTTTTTTTTAATCTATTGTGAATGTTGTAGTTTTCCTAGTTTCTCTTTCAGTAGATTCATCACTGATGTATAGGAATGTGTTTGATTTATGGGTGTTGATTTTATAACCTGCTACTTTGCTGAGTTCACTTACAAGTTTTGAAGTTTTCTGGTGGAATTTTTTGACTCTTCTAAATATAGAATCATGTCATCCACAAATAGTGATATTTTGAGTTCTTCTTTTCCTATTTGTATCTCTTTTTAATTTCTTTCTCCTGTTTAATTGCTCTGATTGGAGTTTCAAGGACTATTTTGAATAGAAGTGGTGAAAGAAGGAATCCTTGTTATTTTCCAGTTTTTAGAGTGAATGCTTCAAATTTTTCTTCATTTAGAATGATGTTGGCTTTGGGCTCAGCATATATAGCTTTTAGGATGCTGAGGTATTTTCCTACTATACCTCTCTTTTCTTGTGTTTTGGACATGAATGGATGTTGTATTTTTTCAAATACTTTTTCTGCATCTATTGAGATGATCATATGATTCTTGTTTTTAACTGCATTAATATGTTGAATTACATTTATTGATTTCCATATATTAAATCAACCTTGCGGGTGGTACGCCATGCCAACTTTGTGCTTTGGAAGACACATGCCCATACCTCCTTACTGACCAAGACTCTGGAGCTCTGCAGGTTCCCAAGTCCTGCACATTAGGCAGATGAAAAGGGCGCTCCACTCTTCTGCTTTGGTTCTACTGGCCACTCCATGCAAAGCAGTCCTGATATTGCTATATCCTAAATCTGACATGGAAAACAGAAGAGCTGGTCCAGAGTTCACTTGCTGACCAGAACATAATCAGTAACCACAGACATCAAGAGTTTCATTTTCTGGAGACTCTAAGATGGCAGAGTAGAGGAGAACCCGTTACTGGCGTGACTCCGAGTGAGTGGTCGGATGTTTTCCCTCACAGGAGCTCTCATTCACAACTTAAGCTTCACGGAGCGTGTGACAGGAATTCAAACAGCGGTTTGTAGCAAGCCCAGCCCAGGACGCAGGGAAACCAGAATCGCTCATGGCTACGAAGCTGGCCAGCAGTGTGGAGCTGGAACCCACTGCAGACGGGCAGAAATTGAGTCCTGTGGAGTTCTGGCAGTGCAGAGACACAGGGATATGCCCCAGTCCGGCTGCAGCAAAATAGCGGGGGGGGGGGGGTCGAACAACTTGTGTCTCCATTTTCTTGAAATGGCCATTTTTCCTCTTGACCTATCTAGGGATGAGCAGATTTTTTTCCCGTCCTATCTATGGACGGGCAGCTTTTTTTCGTCACTTACCCCCGAGTGTCCTGGGGCTCCCCATAACTGGCCACTATCTGCGGCAGTCTGGCTGCAGCAAAATAACTGGGGGGGTGATGAACAACTTGTGTAGATTGATACAGCAGGAATGGGAGCCGTTTATTGTAGGACAATAGAGGTATTTATACATTCCACACAACTTATCTTAATTAACATAAACTAGATACAGCAGTCAGCCAATAAGGAATCTCCACACTTAATGGCTCGCTGGCGCCACCTCACAAACCACTCCCCCTGGGAAAATGCCAGGCACCATCACGACGTGTTTACAGACTCTAACAGGGATACTGGTCCTTCAGGGCTGGAGTGGGTCACACTGCAACCTGGGTCATCACAGGGTACATGACCGGGGACTGAATTCTGGACATAGCGTAGAAACAGCCCAGCTCCCTCCACCTCACTGGACACTCCGGCGCTGAAACAGGCACTTGCCATTTTGGAAAATCGGCCTCATCAGCTTTTGGCGGGTGTAGCAGACAGCGCCATTGGCATCTGAACAGGTGTGTGATTCTCAGCTTCCCCTCTTCACAGCTGGGATAACTTAAAACCTTTCTCGCCAGCTTTTGGTGGGCATGAATATCAGAGCCGAGTGCAGAGTGCAACTGAGAAGGTGCCTGATTTCCAACTCCTCCTGTCCCAGCTGTGATAACCCAAAACCTTTCTCCCCAGCTCTCGGTGGGTGTGACTATCAGAGGGAATATGGCAGAACAGGTTGCTGGTTTCCAGCTCTCCCTCTCCACAGCTGTGATGACTTGGTGATTACCCAACACAGAGATAGCACTCAGTTGATCAGGAGCGCAGGGCAGACAGGGCACCAAACGCCCAGAGTGAACCCAGGGCTGCGGACAAGAGATCCATTAATTGGGGCCTGGTGGGCAGGAGAGGTGGGAGGGATAGAGACTGAGAGCAACCCAAAGAGACTGGGATTGGAGAGGCATCCGGCAGGGGAGGGAGAGCCGCCTCACACAGATTACTTCCACCACCTTGAGGGTAGAGACTCAACCTGGAATGCACAATGCCACATACTAGAAGGGAAGAAAACAGAATTCTAAGAGTGCATTTTTTTCTCTTTTTCTGTCTTTCCTTTTTTCTTTTTATCTTTTCCTCTCTTTTTCATTCCTTTCTCTTTCACCCCCTTTTTTCTTCTTTTTACTTTCCTTTCTCCTTCTCTTCCTCTCTCAACCTCCTAAGTGTTACTATTTTACTACATGTAATGTACTAAATGCAAATAGGTGTTTGTTTCTATGCTTCTTATTGTCTTCCAACATACTTAACTACCCTAAAATACCTCCTGTCTATTCTCCTGCTAATAACCCCCTTCATTAGAGTTCTGCTCCAAAGTAGCTAAGATATATTAACCCCATAATCTCACATCTTTCCCCCTTAACATAAAGTCCTATGCCCGACCCTCAGTTCTCTATACGCCACCAGAAACTGTATGGCTTTTATGAAGCCAATGAATATATTTTAAATTATAACTGAATCTAACATCTCTAAACATAGAGACTAACTATAAATATATTAATAACACAAACTAGCTCATAGATGATGTATAGTTGATATTGGGAACTGTTTACATTGTCTCCCATCACAAAGGAGAGATCTTGAAACTATACAAGTGCAATACAAATCTATAGGGGAAAAACAATAACACAATAGTCACACAGAGCTGGAAAGAAATGTGAGCAACATGAAAATACAAGGAAAGAAATGACCACAAACAATGTAGGACAATTCAACATTAGAGGATATAACAGCTACAGCAGAAAGAATTTCCGATAGAGATTTCAGGATATACATGACTCAGATGATCCGGAGTCTCAAGGAAGATTTTATACAGCAAATGCTGACAATAAAAGATCACTTTGACAATGAATTACATAAACAAATCCAAGAAGCAAAAGATTAACTCTACAGGGAGACAGAGGTTATACAAAAAAAAAAAAAATCCTGGAAATGAAGGAAATAATAGACCAGAATAAAAACTCAAATGAGAGTATCACCAACAGAGTAGAACCCTTAGAAGACAGACTATCAGACAACGAAGACAAAGTATATCATCTCGAAAAGAGTGTAGCAGCACAGGGAGACTGATAAGAAACCAGGATCAAAACATCCAAGAATTTGGAATAGCAATAAGAGACCAAATTTAAGAGTTATTGGGATAGAGGGAGGTATAGAGGTCCAAACCAAAGGAATGAGCAATCTGTTCAATGAAATAATTTTAGAAAACTTTCCAGACATGAAGAATGAAATGGAAATCCAAATCCAAGAAGCCTACAGGACGCCGAATTTACAAAACCACAAGAGATCCACACCCAGTCACATTATAATGAAAATGCCCAACTTACAGAACAAGAAAAGAATTTTAAAAGCCACAAGAGAAAGGAAGCAGATTACATTTAGGGGTAAACCAATTAGGTTAATGGCTGATCTTTCAACACAGACTCTGGAAGCTAGAAGATCCTGGAACAACATATTTCAAACGCTGAAAGATAATGGGTTCCAACCAACATTCTTCAATCCAGCAAAATTAAGCTTCAGGTTTGAAATGAAATAAAAGCATTCCACGATAAACAAAAGTAAAAAGAATTTGCAGCAAGAAAACCGGCACTTCAAAACATCCTTGGCAAAACATTACATGAAGAGGAAATGAAAAATATCAATGAAAATAAACAGTGGGAGGTAGTACAGTAAAGGAAAAACTAATCAAGGAGGAAAAACAAATCAAGTTAAATTACAAAAATAAACAAATATGACTGGAAATACAAACCATATCTCAATAGTAACCCTAAATGTTAATGGCTGAAACTCACTAGTCAAAAGACATAGGCTAGTAGACTGGATTTAAAAAAAATCCAACAATATGCTGCCTACAGGAGACTCATAGGAAAAGACATACACAGACTGAAGGTGAAAGGTTGGGAAAAATCATACCTCTCACATGGACCTCGGAAGCAAGCAGGGGTGTCCATACTCATATCAAATAAAATAGACTTTAAGACAAAGTTAATCAAAAGGGATAAAGAAAGACTCTACATACTGCTCAAGGGAACCATTCACCAACTAGACATAGCAATCTTAATATATATGCCCCAAACAATGGTGCAACTATGTTCATCAAACAAACTCTTATCAAGTTCAAGAGTCAAATAGACCATAACACAATAATCATAGATGATTTTAACACACCGCTCTCACCACTCGACAGATCTTCCAAACAAAAGTTGAATAAAGAAACTATAGAACTCAATAACACAATTAATAACTTAGACTCAATTGACCTTTATAGAATATATCAACCAACATCAACTGGATACACTTTTTTTCTCAGCAGCACATGGATCCTTCTAAAAAATAGACCATATATTATGCCACAGGGTTAAATACAAAGGAGTAGAAATATTACCATGCATTTTATCTGATCATAATGGAATGAAATTGGAATTCAGCGATAATTAAAAAAGAAAAATCCTATGTCACATGGAGAATGAACAATATGCTACTGAATGAATAATGGGTTACAGAAGACATCAAGGAGAAAATTTAAAAAAATTCTTAGAGTAAATGAAACACAGACACAATATATCAAAATCTCTGGGACACTATGAAAGCAATACTAAGAGGAAAATTCATTGCATGGAGTTATTTCCTTAAAATAAGAAAAAATCCAACAAATAAATGACCTCACACTACATCTCAAAGCCCTATAAAAATAAGAACAAATCAGCAGCAAATGCAGTAGAATTCAAGAAATAATTAAAATCAGAGCTGAAATCAATAAAATTAAAACAAAAGAAAGAATTAAAAAAATTGACAAGACTAAAAGTTGGTTCTTTGAAAAAATAAATAAGAATGACAGACACTTAGCCATACTAATGAAGAGAAGAAGAGAGAGAATCCAAATTACTAGCATATGGGATGAAAAAGGCAATATCACAACAGACACTAAAGAATACAGAAGATAATTACAAATTATTTTGAAAACTTACACTCTAATAAAATAGAAGATAGTTAAGTTCCTTAAGTCACATGATCTGCCCAGATTGAGTCAGGAAGATATACATAACTTAAACAGACCAAATTCAAGTGAAATAGAAAAAGCCATCAAAAGATTACCAACCAAGAAAAGCCCAGGACCCGACGGATATACAGCCAACCTCTAAAGAAGAATGAATACAAGACCTCTAAAGAAGAACTAATACCAATATTCTTCAATCTATTTCAGGAAATAGAAAAAGAGGGAATTTTTCTAAATTCATTCTATGGGGCCAATATCACCCTGACTCCAAAACCATACAAAGACACCGCAAAGAAAGAACACTTCATACCAATATCTCTAATGAATATAGATGTAAAAATCCTCAATAAGATTCTGGCAAATTGGATACAAAAACATATCAAAAAGATCATGCACAATCATCAAGTGGGATTCATCCCCAGGATGCAAGGTTGGTTTAACATACGGAAATCAATAAATGTAACTCATCACATCAATAGACTTAAAGAACCATATGATCATCTCGATAGATGTAGAAAAAGCATTTGACAAAATACAGCAACCTTTTATGTTCAAAACTCTAGAAGAACTAGGGATAACAGGAACTTAACTCAACATTGTAAAAGCTCTCTACACTAACCCTCAGGCCAGCATCATTCTAAATGAAGAAAAACTGAAGGCATTCCCTTTAAAATCTGGAACAATACAGGGATGGCCTCTCTCACCACTTCTATTCAACATAGTTCTTGAAACACTGGCCAGAACAATTCGACAGATGAAAGAAATTAAAGGAATAACTATAGGAAAAGAAGAACTTAAACTAGCACTATTTGCTGATGATATGATTCTATACCTAGAAGAAGCAAAAGACTACCAAGATGCTGCAGTTTGGCTGCAGCAAACTAATCGGGGTGTGGGGGGGAGTGATGAGCAACTTGTGAAGGTTGATACAGCAGGAGTGGGAGCCGCTCTATTGTCGGATAATAGAGGTATATATACACTTAACTAATTATACACAGCTTGTTTCAATTAACATCCAGATACATCAATTGGTCATTAAGGAATCCCCATCATCTTAATAATTACACACAGCTTAACTTAATTGACATAATCTAGACACAGCAATCAGTCATTAAGGAATCTCTATCATCTTAATAGCTCACTGGTGTTACTTCTCAAACCACTCCTCTTGGCAAAGTACCAGGCGCCATCTTGACTTGTCTGTGGCTCTTAACACCAAGAAATTTCTAGAACTAGTAAATGAATTCAGCAAAGTGGCAATATAAAATCAACACCCATAAATCAAAGGCATTCCTGTATATCAGTGACAAATCCTCTGAAAAGGAAATGAGGAAAACTACCCCATTCACAATATTCTCAAAAAAATTAAATACTTGGGAATCAACAAAAGAGGTGAAAGATCTATACAATGAAAACTATAGAACCCTGAAGAGAAAAATAGAAGAAGACCTTAGAAGATGGAAAGATCTACTTTGCTCATGGATAGGCAGAATTAATATTATTAAAATGACCATATTACCAAAAGCACTATACAGGTTCAATGCAATTCTGATCAAAATCCCAATGGCATTCATCATAGAAATAAAAAAAAGCAATTATGAAATTCATCTAGAAAAATAAGAGACTCAGAATAGCTAAAGGAATTCTAAGCAGGAAGAGTGAAACAGGTGGTATCACTATACCAGAACATAAACTATACTATAGAGCAGTAGTAACAAAAACATCATGGTACTGGCACCAAAACAGGCTTTTAGACCAATGGTACAGAATAGAAGACACAGAGACTAACCCATAAAATTAAAACTACCTTATGTTAGACAAATTGCCAAAAGCATGCACTGGAGAAAGGATAGCATCTTCAACAAATGGTCCTGGGAAAACTGGAAATCCACATGCAACAAAATGAAATTGAATCCCTATCTCCCATCATGCACAAAAGTTAAATCAAAAATGTATCAAGGATCTAGGAATTAAACCAGAGACTCTGCGTCTAATAGAAGAAAAAGTAGGCCCTAATCTCCATCACGTGGGGCTAGGCCCCAGCTTCCTGAATAAGACGCCTATAGCACAAGAATTAAAACCAAGAATCAACAAAAGGAATGGATTCAAACTAAAAAGTTTTTTCTCAGCAAGAGAAATAATATGTGAGGTGAATAGGGAGCCTACATCCTGGGAACAAATTTTTACCCCTCACACATCAGATAGAGCTCTAATCTCTAGGGTATATAAAGAACTCAACAAGATAAACACCAAAAAAACCAAATAATCCAATCAATAATTGGGCCAAGGATCTAACCAGACACTTCTCAGAAGAGGATATATAACCAATCAAAAAATGTACAAAAAAATGCTCATCATCTCTAGCAATCAGACAAATGCAAATTAAAACTACTCTTAAGATACCATCTCACTCCAGTAAGAATGGCAGTCATTATGAAGACAAACAAGAACAAGTGCTGGTGAGGATGCAGGAAAAAGGTACAATTATGCACTGCTGGTGGGACTGCAAATTGGTGCAGCCAATTTGGAAAGCAGTATGGAGATTCCTTGGAAAGTTGGGAATGGAACCACCATTTGACCCAGCTATTTCTCCTCTTGGATTATACCCAAAGGACCTAAAAAGAGCATACTACAGGGACATAGCTACATCAATGTTTATAACAGCACAATTCACAATAGCTCAACTGTGGAGCCAACCTAGATGTCCTTCAATGAATGAATGGGTTAAAAAAAAGTGGAATTTATACATAATGGAATATTTACTCAGCACTAAAATAAAAATAAGATCATGGCATTTTCAGGGTAATGGATGGCATTAGAGCAGATTATGCTGAGTGAAGTTAGCCAATCCCAAAAAAACAAATGCTGAATGTCTTCTCTGATATAAGGGGGGTGACTCAAAATGGGGTAGGGAGGAAGAGCATGGGAAGAAGATTACCTTTAGATAGGGAAGAGGGTTGGAGGGATAGAGAGGGAGAAGGGGAATTTCGAGGACGGTGGAAGGAGACCCTCATCGTTGTTCAAATTACATGTATGAAGATGAGATTTTTTGTGTCAACATATCTTGTATACAGAGATATGATAAATTGTGTTATAAAGGTGTATTAATAATTGTAATGCAAATAATATTAATAATAATAAGAGAGCTCATGTAAAAAAATAAATAAAAAAAATCAACCTTGCATTCCTGGGATGAACCCTACTTCATCATGATGTACTATCTTTTTAATGTTTTTCTGTGCAATTTTCCAGAATTTTTGTGTCTGTGTTCATTAGGGATATTAGTCTAAAGTTTTCTTTTTTGATGTGTCTTTGTCTGGTTTTGGTGTTAGGGTGATGTTAGCCACATAGAATGAGTTTGGAAGGGTTCCCTCCTTTTCAATTTCATGGAATACTTTGAGGAGTATTGGTGTTAATTCTTCTTTGAAGGTCTTGTAGAACTTGGCTTAGAATCCATTTGGTCCTGGGCTTTTCTTGATTGGTAGGCTTTTGATGGCATTTTCTATTTCATTACTAGTAATTGATCTGTTTAAGTTGTATATGTCCTCCTGATTCAGTTTGGTAGGTTATATGTTTCTAGAAATTTGTCAATGTCTTCAAGGTTTTCTATTTTATTGGACTATAAGTTTTTAAAGTACTTTCGTATTATCTTCTATATTTCAATTGTGTCCATTGTGATATTTCCTTTTTAATTATGTATTTTAGTAATTTGAGTTTTATTTCTTTTTCTCTTTATTAGTATGGCTAGGGTTTGTCAATTTTATTTGTTTTTTTGAAGAACAAACTTTTTGTTTTGTCAATATTTTGAATTGTTTCTTCAGTTTCTATTTCATTGATTTCAGCTCTGATTTTAATTATATCCTGTCTTCTGTTTTTGTTGTTGTTTCCTCTTTTTCTAGCGCTTTATGTTGTATTGTTATGTCATTTATTTGTTGACTTTTTATTCTTTTAATGAATGAGCCCAGTGTAGTGAACTTTCCTCTTAGCGCTGCCTTCCTGATGTCCCAGAGATTTTGATATGTTGTATCATTATTTTCATTTACCTCTAAGTATTTTTATTTCATCCCCAATTTATTCTGTTATCCATTCATCATTCTATAGTATTTTATGTAGTCTCCATATGTTCTAGCGTCTACGTATATATTTTAAGTCTAAATTATTGATTGTATTATTTAGATCTAGAGTTTCTTTGTTCAGTTTTTGTTTGTAAGATCTTTCCAGTAGCAAGAGAGGTGTGTTAAAGTCTCTGAGTATTATTATGTCGTGGTCTATTTGATTCTTAAAGTTGAGAAGGATTTTTTTGATGTATGTAGATTCTACATTGTTTGAGACATAAATATTTATGATTTTTATGTCTTATTGATGTATAATTCCCTTAAGTAGTATGAAATGTCCTTCTCTCATTCCTAGTTTTTTTGAGGAATCTCCACACTGCTTTCCATCGTGGTTGTACTAATTTATAGTACCACCAGCAATGTGTGAGTGTATCTTTTCCACTACATCTTCTTGAGCATTTATTATTGTTTATGTTCTTGATAATTATTCTAATTGGAGTGAGATGAAATCTTAGTATATTTTTGATTTGCATTTCCCTGATTGTTAGAAACATTGAACACTTTTTAATACATTTGTTGGTCATTTATATTTCCTCTTTTGGGAAGTTTCTATATTTTTTGGCCTATTTATTAATTGGGTTATTTGATTTTTTGGCATTGAGTTTTTCGAGTTCTTCATATATTCTGGATATTAACCCTCTGTGAGAAGAGTAGCTGGCAAAGATTTTTTTCCCATTCTGTAGGTTCTCTTTTCTCTCTTCATCATTTCCTTTGATGTGCGGAAGCTTTTTAGTTTGCTAGTATCCCTCTTATTCTTGTTTTTATTTCTTGAGCTTTAGACATTTTGTTATCCCTATGTGTTGGGATGTTGACCCTGTACTTTCTTCTAACAATTGCATGTTTATTGGACTAATTCCTATGTCTTTTATCCATATTGATTTGATGTTTTTTCAGGGTGAGAGATATGGACCTAATTTCATTCTTCTACCTGGCAGTATCCAGTTTTTCTAGCACCATTTGTTAAACAGATTGTCTTTTCTCCAAAATCCATTTTTTGGCATCTTTATCAAGTATCAATGGGTGTAAGTATTTGGGTTTGTCTCAGTGTTTTCTGTTCCATTGGTCTCCATGTCTATATTGATTTCAGTACCATGCTGTTACTGTTACAACTTGCCGCAGTCTGGCTGCAGCAAACTAACGGGGGTGACGAGCAACTTGTGAAGATTGATACAGCAGGAGTGGGAGCCGCTTTATTGTCGGACAGTAGAGGTATATATACACTTAACTGATTATACACAGCTAGTTTCAATTAACATCCAGATACATCAATTGGTCATTAAGGAATCCTCATCATCTTAATAATTACACACAGCTTAATTTAATTGACATAATCTAGACATAGCAGTCAGTCATTAAGGAATCTCTATCATCTTAATGACTCACTGGTGTTACTTCTCAAACCACTCCTCTTGGCAAAGTGCCAGGCGCCATCTTGACTTGTCTGTGGCTCTCAACATCTCCGCCTTTTGTTTAATTTAAATAACATATGTGGCTTAGGGACTGTGCCTGTTTTAGGTTGTCCAATACTACAACAACTCTGTGTATATTTTGAGATCAGATATTGTGATGCCTCTTGGCATCACTTTTCTTAGTCAGAATTGCTTTGGCTATTCTAGATCCCTTATTCTTCCAAATGAATTTAAGGACTGATTTTTCTAGTTCTGTGAAGAATGTTATTGGTATTTTCATGGGGATTGCATTGCATGTGTAAATTGCTTTTGATATTTTGGCCATTTTGATGATATTAATTCTGCTTCTCCAAGAAACAAGTCTTTTTCAATTTCTTTCTTGAATGTTCTGTAGTTGTCATTATTGTGACCTTTTAACTTTCTTTGTTAGATCAATTTCCAGATTTTTTTGAGGTTATTTTGAAGGGGATGGTTTTTCTGAATTTTTTCTCAGCTGAATTTATGAACCAACGTTTATTAATCAATAGAAACCTATTGGTTTAAGAAAAGATACTGATTTATGAATGTTGATCTTGTATCCTATTACTTTGCCAAATTCATTTATAAGCTCTTTAAGTCTTCTGGTGGAATGTTTTGGGTCTTATAGTATCATGTCATTAGCAAACAGTGATAGTTTGTCTTCTTTTCTGATTTGTATCTCTTTTATTTTCTTCTCTTACCTGATTTCTCTGGTTAGAGTTTTGAGAACTATACTGATTTTAAAGGAAAAGTTTTCAGGTTTTCTCCATTTAATATAATGTTGGCTTTGATTTCATTATATATTGCTTTAATAATATGGAGGTAGGGTCTTTCTATCCCTAGTTTCTCCAGTGATTTTAACATGAATTGTTGCTGTATTTTATCAAACGCCTTTTCTGAATCTATTAATATGGTCTTATGATTCTTGTTTTTTATTTTCTTTAAATTATGGATTATATTTATTGATTTGCATATGTTGACCCAGTCTTGCCTCCCTGTTATGAACTTTCCTCTTAGCACTGGATTGTGGTATATTATTTTCTTAGTATGCTTTTGAATGCAGTTTGCTAGTATTTTATTGAGTATTTTTGCATCTATGTTCATCAGGGATATTGGTCTGCAGTTTTCTTTCCTAGATGTATCCTTGTCTCATTTGATTGTTAGGGTTGTACTGGACTTATAGAGTATATTTGGGAGTGTTCCCTCCCTTTCAATTTCATGGAATAATTTGAGGAAATCTGGTGTTAGTTCTTCCTTAAAGGTCTGGTAGAACTCTGCTGAGAATGCATCTGATCCTTGTCTTTTCTTTGTTGGTTGGCTTTTGATTGCTTTTTCAATGTTATTACTTGTTATTGGTCTATTTAAATTTTCTATGTCTTCCTGATTCAATTCAGACAGGTCTTATGTGTCTAGAAATTTGTTAATGCCTTCTAGATTTTGCTGTTTATTGGAGTATAAATTTTTGACCTAATTTTGATCCTCTGTATTTCAGAAATTTCTATGTTTATATCTACTTTAATCTTGAATTTTGTTGATTTGGGTTTGATAGTATCCCTCTTATTGAGCTTTAGGCATTTTGTTGATTTGGGTCTTCTATTTCTTTTGGTTATTGTGATTAAGGATTTATCAATCTTATTTGTCTTTTCAAATAACCCTTTGTTGCTCTGATCCTGTGAGGGTATTTTTTTTCCTCAATTTCATTTCTGATCTTTATTATTTTCTGTTTCTGTTTTTGGAATGAGTTTGTTATTTTTTTTCTAAGGCCTTGAGGTGAAGCATAGGTTTATTATTTGGGGCCTCTCTATATTTTTAATGTATGCACTCATTGCAATAAATTTTCCTTTCAGTACTACTTTCATACTGTCTTAGAGATTTTGATATGTTGTGTCTTTGTTTTCATTTGTTTCTAATAATTTCCTGATTAATTCTCTCATGTGTTGATCCATTCTTCATTTAAAAGAATATTGTTTACTCTCCATGTGTTTGTGGTTTCTATTATTTTTCTTACTGTTTATTTCTAGTTCATTCCATTATGGTCTGATATGATGCACGGGGATTATAAATTTTTTAAAAAAGTTTTCTAGACTTACTTTTGTATTTGCCTAGATTCTTCATCTAGAATGTGGTCTGTTGCGAAGAAGGTTCCATGAGCTGCTGAGAGGTAAATCAGCTGTTTTGGGGTAAAATGCTCTGTAGATGTCTATTAGGTCCACTCGAATTGTAATATTATTAGGCTTTATATATGTTTACTGATTTTTATGCTTCAATGACCTGTTTCTTGATGATAGGGTGTCTTCAAATCTTCCAGTATTATTGTATTAGGTTCTAGCTATAAATCTTTATCAATTTTATGCTTTGCTGTCCTCTGTTGATTAAAAGACTGCATTGAAATCTTCCAGTATTATTGTATTGGTGTCTACCTGGGATTTAATGTCAAGGAGTATTTTTTAACATAATTGAGTGCATTGATATTTGGAATATATATATTAACTATTAAATTGTTCCCTTTACCAGGATATAATGTCCCCTTTTGTCTATTCTGACTAATTTTTGCTTGAAATCAGCTTTGTCATGTGAGAATGCTTATTCTGGCCTGATTTTGGAGTCTGTTTACATGGAATAGTTTTTCCCATCCTTTTATCTTCAGCCTTGGAATGTCTTTACCTATGAGACAAGTTTCTTGCAAATATCATATAGTTGGATCTTGGTATTTGAACCATTCTGCAAATCTATATTTTTTTAAATGGGAAGTTGATACCATTTATATTCAGTGTTACTATGGCTTTGTGTTTGTGTTTTGCTAACATTTTTATTTTTATTTTTTGTATTTAATTCTGCCTTGATTCTCATTTAGATGATTTGTCTTCTATTGCTCTTCATTTGAGAGTTTTAGATTTTGTTTTGGGGATTCTCTGTGTCCAATTTACCTTTGAATATTCCTTGTAGTGCTGGCTTAGTTGTCATATATTCTTTTTGTTTATCCTTGTCATGGAAGGAGTTTAATTCCCCATCAAATATGAGTAATATTTGGGCCTACTTTTTCCTCTGTTAGGCACAAGGTCTCTAGTCTAATTCCTACATCCTTGATCCACTTTGAATTGAATTTTCTACATGGTGAGAGGTAGGAGTTTATTTTCATTTTGCTGCTTTTGGATTTCTAGTTCTCCCAGCACCATTTGTTGAAGAGGCTATCTTTTCTCTAATGTATATTTTTGGAGCCGTTGTCTAGTATGAGATAACTTATTTGTATGGTTTCCTCTGTGTCTTCTGTTCTGTATCATTGATCTATATATTTATTTTTGTGCCAATACCATGACATTTTGGTTACTATAGTTTTGTAGTATAGTTTAAGGTCTGGTATTGTGATGTCTCCTGCTTCACTCTTCAAAGTAGGCCCAAATCATCATCAAGTCAGATTAGGCCCTTACTTCCTTAATAAGACTCCTAAAGTGCAAGAAATAGAATCAAGAATTAATCAAACTAAACTAAAAAGCCTCTTCTCAGCAAAAGAAACAATCAATGAGGTAAAGAAAGAGCCTACATTTTGGGAGCAGATTTTTGCCATAAGCATGTCAGAACACTAATCTCTAGGATGTAAAAAGAACTAAAAAAACTTAACATCAAAAAACCCAAACAACCCAATCAATAAATTGGCTGAGGAGCTAAACAGACACTTCTCAGAAGCAGATATACATTTGATAAACAACTATATGAAAAAAATGTTCAACATCTCTAGTAATTAGAGAAATCCAAATCAAAACAACTCTTAAGATTTTATCTCACACCAGTCAGAATGGCAGTTATCACACGAATACAAACAACAATAAATGTTAGCAAGGATGTGGAGGAAAAGGCATACTCCTACATTCCTGGTGGGACTGCAAATTGGTGCAACCACTCTGGAAAGCAATATGGAGATTCCTTAGAAAACTTGGAATGGAACTACTGTTTGACTTTGATATGGAAGTTTTGAATGTTCTTTTTCTGGGTGGGGTTAATTCAGGCTACCAAAAATAGAGCTGAGAGTTCTATCTGATATCTCATATTATATTTTCATTCTGACTGTTGAAAGCACAGACTATTTGCAGCTCTATGTGTACAGGAATCATTCAGCCTGCTTCTTTCCCTGTCCTGTTTTCCTCTCCTATATGTATTGGATAAATACTTAGTCAGAGACAGAATGAAATCACTCTGTAGCTCTGCTCAGTAATCTCTCTGCATAAACTGTTCCCTTTGCCCTCTTTTTTTTTTTTTGCACCCAAACCTAGTCACCTTGGATTATTCAAATTTTGATCTGTATCTTCTCACTTAGCAGTATTATCATTCTTTGTTTGCATTTCTATTTCTCCTGTGTCTTCAACCTTCTCTAGACAATAAACTAGTGCAATAGAAAGATTTGTCTCATTTGTTTCTTTCAGTGAACACAGTTCTGCCTTTTGTGCAACCTCTGAAAACTGTTCTTTCACATGTAGTATCCTAGTTATTTAAGGACAGTAGGAAGAACCTAGTTCCTGTTATTCTATTTTAGCCAGAAGTAGAATTCCAGTAATGGTTTACTCATCTAGGTAATAAATTTTAATAAAGAAGCCAAATGATTTTTTTTATTGTGGCAAGATACATATATATAAAATTCAATATTTAAACCATTTTTAAGTGTACAGTTCTGTGGCATTATGTACATTCATATTGTGCATTCTTCATCATCATGCATCTGTAGAATTGTCTCCTCTTGTGAAACTGAAACTGTCTTAAATACTTACTCCCAATTTCCCTCTCCTCCAGTCTCCTGGAAACTACCACTTTGTTTTTTTCGTCTCTATGAGTTTGATTTTTCTAGGTAGCTAATATACATGGAATCGTACAATATTTGTCCTTCTATGACAGTTAATTTCACTTCATGTACTGTGTTCAAGGTACTTTCATGTTGTGTCAGAACGCCGTTCCTTTTATTCCTAATAAGGCCGAATAATATTTTATTGTATGTATATGTCATATTTTGTTTATCTATTTGTATTAGCCATGGTTTTCCAGAAAAACAGAACCAGTTGTGTGTGTGTGTGTGTGTGAAATTTGTTGTAATGAACTGGCTTATATAGTAACAACAAGGCTGAAAACTCCCAAGTTTGCATTATGGAAGGAGAGCTAATAGTGTAGTTCCAGTCCAATCCCAAAATTCTGTGAGAGAGCTGATTGTGTAAGTTCCAGTTTAAGCCTGAAAGCAGGAGAAAACCAATGTCCCAGCTCAATGATAGCAGGAAAGAAAGTTCATTCTTCTTTATTCAGCCTGTTTGTTCTATTCAGGCTTTCATACCATTAAGTGAGGTCCACACATTTTGGAGAAGGAAATCTGCTTTACTTCATCAACTAATTCAAATGTTGTATCTGAAAACATTCTTACAGACACACCCAGAATAATGTTTTACAAAATATCTGGGCACCCTGTGTCCCAGTTAGATTGATACATAAAATTAACCATTACTCTATTCCTCGGTTGATGTATACTTGGGTTGCCTTTACCTTTTGATGATAATGAATACTGACACTGGTTTACAAATATCAGTTTGAGTCACTACTTTTAGTTCTTTTGGGCATGAAAAAGTATTTTTTGTACTGCTGTAGCATATGCTTAGGTTTAGAATTCTAGTTGCTAAATCACTTTAATCACTAGAGCCACGTTTCAGAAAAAGACAATTGTGTCATATCTGATGCAAATTTAGGTTGTATGGATTCAACTACTCTATTTTATTGGTTATTGAGGGAATTTTCTATAGATATCTTTAATTATACTTGATTTTGGAGTTATCCACTGCATTTAGAACCTGATTTCAGAGTAAAATACAGTTTTACAGCATTGCTTTCTTTTAACAAAGGAGGAAAATAATTCTGACAGTTCCTTTCTATGTATCTTGTCAATGCTAATGAAATAAAAAATTTCTGTATCAGGAATTCTAGTTGACAGTGGAAAATTTTTAAGAATGTCGTTTTTAGTTTAGTTTGTCATTTGTAGGAGTATTTTGAGCAAAGCAAAAAAGCACATTTCTGTGTTCACACTGTTCTTTGTAATGGAAGAAAAAGGGAAAACAGAATATTATAAGGTTGATAAAGCAAACAATTAAGGGAGCAATGAGTTAGGTTTTGGGAGATATATTTATTTAATTAATCTGATTTACATTTTTGTATTGTATATATTTGAAGTTTATTTTTTTTTAATTTTGATTTTCGAAATGATTCTGATGACATACAGTGAGAACTTTTGTCACATTCTTATATGAGATACCATTAAATACTTGTTGATAGACTTATTCCAGGGCTGGAGTAGTAAACATACAAGATGAAATTGGAGCTCACAGAAAGTAAGAAAATGCTCAAGAAAACAGATAATATTATGTCAAAAGGTCACAGGAGACAACTAGAAGAGCTTACAGTGACCATGGCTGGAACAAGTTTGGAGGGAAAAAAGCATAGGATTGAATTTTTACTTAACCTATACAATAAATATCTATGAGTCTATACTGATATAATTGATTAATAGTAATTTATGTAAATGTGGAGAGGTGAATTTTCTATACATAAGAATTATAAATAATGTATGTAGATGTTCCTTACTCTAGGAGGTAGAGCATAATTCTACCCTTCTCTTCTTGAGAATGGACCAGATTTAGTTGCTTTTAAAGAACAGGGTATAAAAAGAGAAAAATAGTAACTTAGTGGAGAATCCTGGAAAATGCAACCTTAACCACATGATAAGGTTAACATCACCAGTGATGTTCTGTGGATACATGTTCCTCTTGACATGATGTATTAAGAAGTTCAGTTCCCTTTCTGGTTTTCTTTCAAGAAACTCATAATTCTAAACTAGGGAAAGGATAAACTTCATCTATAAAAACATCAGATATACTTAAATTGAGGACAGTTGTACAAAACACCTGATCATTATCCTAAAAAAATGTTAAGGTCACAGAAAAGAAGGAAAGGAAGAACTGTCACAGACTAGACAGAGGAGACCTGGGAGAAATGATAACTTTGTGCCATATAGATTCCTGAGTGGAATCCTGGGACAGAAAATGATCATTAATGGAGGAACTGGTGAAATATCAATAATATCTACGCTTTAGTCAGTGGAATATGCCAAATTTGGTTTCATTGTTTTGACAAGTGTATTATGGCCACATAAATGTGAACACTATGGAAACTAGGTAAGGACATACAGACACTCTGTGCTATCCTTCAAAATTTCCATAAATCTAAAACCATTCCAAAATAAAATTTTGGAGTTTTGTTTATTTTAAAAAATCATTTGCAGAGTTATTTTTGATTGTGTGAAATCAAACCTTATGAACAATAAACTATTTTGTGTCAATCAGTTTTCTCAAGTTAGCATATTTCTTCTTACTATTTCCCCCTAAAAATGGAACAATATGCTATATTACTCTTAGATTTTTCATTACAAATCTAATGTGATTTAGTGTTAGATTTATAATAATTGTCCTCATTCATTCATAAGGTTTCATTTGGATGTAAGATTTAATGGTCTTTTAAAAGTGATATTAATGTCTAAAACTTACAATAATAGATCTCTATTTTGAAGAGAGGTTAATTTAGTATAGTGGCTTATCAGATATAAGTCATGATTGTTTTGAGAACTATTATTTTTAAAGTACTTATTGTGCTTGATCATAATATAGCATTTTGGGACTTAAAATTAACTGCATTTTCAGTTAAAAATATATAAAAACTTAATAGAACAAAAGAATACTTAATAATTTAAAATATAATTTTTATTGTTAACTATGAAATGAATATAAATAAGTTTCATATTTCTTTTCTAGACTTATTATCTAGAATAGATTTGGATGAACTAATGAAAAAAGATGAACCACCTCTTGATTTTCCTGATACTCTGGAAGGATTTGAATACGCTTTTAATGAAAGTAAGTGGTATATGTTCTATGCAAAATTTATTTTACAATGTTAATAGCATAGGATTGATATTTGCTACTCTTGAAGGTCAGCTAGAATGTTTTATGTATTTCTTTTTGAGAAATAATGACTTAACCTTGAATGGTAAAATCCTTCACTTGAGTGAAAGAACCAAGTAACAATTTCCCATAGTTGTCAAGTCATGTTAACTGATTGACGTGAATTTGATTCAGTTTATGCTTTTCAACCTTGAGTATTCAACTCTCTGATATCCAATGGAAACTCCTAACTAAATTATACTGAAAGATGTTACTGTTTCACACAGTAAAAGTGAAGTGGCTGGAAGTAATTATCTGTGACAATATTTTAAAACAAAGTACTCAATTTTCCATGATTTTTAAGGCAACATCCTTATCTTAGAATTTACTAATTAGGTTCTAATAAGAATAACTTTAGTACTTAAGATGTGGAAAAGCATACCATCAATTGATTAAAGTATATTTCTGGAATAATAAATAATATACTGTCACACTTGAAAGGTGATGATATTATAGGGTAGGTGGCATTAGAGTTGTAGTTTTCTACATGTTGCTCTGCATTAATCAAATTGATGATCTGTCATCACTGAATCAGTGGATATCCCTTTATAGGTATTAGGGCTTCAGTCTCTGAATGCTAGAATATTGAGTGAGTTTCAACAGAAGAAAATAGAAACTTTGCTTTTTTTCAGATGTTAATTTTCATGATTTTTATAAAGAATATTTTATACCAATATATGTGTAAGTAGTAATGGTGTGTTGTCTCGTGGGGACTAAGGGTTAAACCAATTGGCCTATGGTTCGTTTCTCTCCTGATTACCAGAAGAATATTCCCAGGAAAAGATAGTTAGTCTTTTCTGCTTGTAAACATGCTAACAATTAAACTTTTTAGTAAATCAGATGAATATTTGCTACGAGTAGAGTCTTTTGTCTTTGGAATACTTTTGTCTGCAGGATGACTGGTTTAACATTACTCATAGTAAACAGACCTACGGTGTTTGTTGTATGGGGCATATAACTCTGAAAACTATCACATAAGCAATGTAAGTCTTTGGCATATAATATGGAAATATTTTATGATCAAATATTCACCAATGTGTGAAGGTATCTGTCTACCTCATGTAAGTGACCTTATTTATTCTGGGCTAAAGAGTACTATCCTGTGAGAGGAAGTGCCCTTGGGGGAAATGTCAGAACATCCCTGATCTCTCCCCGTTGTACTTATGCAGCTTGATTGCTTATATGCTTGAGTTATTAGTAAAGCTTAGTCATTATCAGTAAAGACCTCTGATTTGTATGATTTGTTCATCTAGATTTGTAGTAGCTCACTACTTCTTTCCAATTTCCATTTGATATCTTACTCATATTTCAAGACCTACTTGACAAATGTAGAAACCTTCTGAACCTTATTCTAACCTGTAGAGATTCATCATTTTCCCAAAATCATCCTAGACATTATTGTCTGCATGAATCACCTGTAGAAGTTTTTAGATTGTTTATTTAATTCATTTGGGTTTGTTTAACTTTCTGAAAAATTATTTAGCTTTTTAATGCTTATGCTTTTATTCCACAGGTATGTAGGCTCTATGCTCCTTGAGGACTAGCACCATTTTGATGGCAATATCTGGTAGAGATTCTTATTCATAATAGGACCTAAAATATTCTTAGTGTGCTTTATATTAGTAAAATGAAAATCAAGAATTGCTTTGATTACTTAGGGACTATTGTTCTATAATAGCAATGGGCATGTACCATTTTGAAGTCTGAAAAAGAATTAGGGAAAAATAAAACTGTTCTGAGGAGAATGTTTAAATTCTTATCAGGCATTATTTATTTTACTTTGATATTATTGTAAATTAACTCTGAATTATAGCAACATTATTTGTTGTTTTTTAGAGGGGCAGTTAAGACACATAAAAACTGGGGAACCATTTGTTTTTAATTACCGGGAAGATTTGCACAGATGGAACCAGAAAAGATATGAGGCTCTGGGAGAGGTATGTCACATATACTCTTTTAAATTTGTGTTTTCCAATTTTAAATATTCAAAATAAAGATTTTGGATATGTAGTAGTTTGTACACTGTTTCTATAAAAAGTCACTTAAAAAGGTTTTGTGTCTTTGTGTTTGGTTATTTTAACACAAAGACACAAAAACCTTTTTAAGTTATGTTAGAAACATATCCTCAGTTTAAAAGTTTGTACTTGTGTACAAACAAATCCTTCCCATGATCTTTATTTTTTGAATCATTGCATAGAAAAACAAATTAATGCCAGATTTTATTTTTATTCTTTTAAATGTTATTAAGAGCTTGAATCTCCACAGTGACAGGAGAAAAAAAAGTATTCTTTTAAGTGTTTATTTACATAAAGAAGAAATAAATTGAATCTAGTCTACTCACTTTCAACTTAATAAGGAATTAGGTGTTGTGAGCATTAGATATCTCACATGGTATCATTGGTAGGAAGCTTTGAAAATGTTATTTGTCATATAGGTGAATGTTTTGTTAAAGCTAAAAGTTTTACATGTTCTTATATTGTCTTTATTTTTTAAATGATGCATGTTGAAACATTTGTTTAATGTGGTAACTATAATAGCTAGTTTACTTTTCTGTATTCCATTTTGGCTTTTTAATAAAGTATTCAAATGAATTATATGATTAAATAAGAACATAAAGAATATATGATAGCTTAAATGATAGCATAAAGAATTTATAATATGCTGAGAGACAATTTCCCTTGTGTATTTTGCATTTCTACTTGTTTCTGAGCAAAGGCTTTGTTAGCCTTTGTAATGAACTGTCTTTTCAAGACTATTTGTATAGGAAACAGGCTTCCAAGATAGAGATCATGTCTCTTTCCCAGGCAGCAAGCGTATTTGTTTGCTGTTTAATATAATAAAGATAGTGCTTCTCCCTTTCTCCATTAATGGCAAAGAATGGTAAGTTTGCTAATAGTCGCCTTATAAGATCGAATTTGCTGTTTGAGATTCATTAGCTGTGACAGAGTCCTACTGTGTGCTTAGCCTGCCACATAGCTTATTTGTAATTTGAGGGGCAAAAAAATGGATGAACATATGAATTCATGCTGCCTGTTGTCTCTTGATGTCTCTTTTGTTTGTGACCCAGGAGTCCCGTGTTCTTCTGATGGCATCTATAAGATTGTGCAGACTCAACTTGTTATCTTATAAGCAGTATAAAATCTCACAAAGACCCTCGAGAGTTATTGACAGTATTGTCTAGCATTTATAATTTGAATATATTCAGTGACCAGAATAATTTCTGCCTTATATAAAAATTATGCTATGTACATATATGAATGTACCACAGTGAATTTCACCTTTATGTATCTCTATAAAGCAGGAATTTAAAAAATAACTATGAATTAATAGAAGAAAGAGCAATAAGTATAGGAAGGAGAACAGAGAAAGGTAGTTAGGGAGCCAAATGGGAAGTACTAGGGTCTAAAGTAGATCAGTTTATATTCCATGCATATATGGTTATCCAAAAAGAACCCCAATATTATGTTAATTATAATACACTAATAAGAACAAAAAAAAGTTATAAAAAAAACTTTCCCAGTTCCACTTGAATTATATGTGTAAACTGGTTATATTTTTATTATAGAATAATCTTTCTATAATGGCCTTATAATATAGCTAGTGTTTTTTATTTGTTTTTTAATGTGGCTTATATTTTACTCCTTTTCATGAGTCTTGTGTACCAACTTGCTTGGACAAGTTGCTGTTTTCCAAACATACCTTGTCCTTTTTTGGCATCTACATTTATTTTTTTTTACTCTCAACCTGTATCCTTCAACATCATCTGTGTCAAAACCCAGCTTGTGTATATTGTTAAATTATACAGTGTGTAAATGATTTCTTTCTCCTCTGATTATATACTTAATGATTTTGGTTATATGGAGGTCACAGATTTATTCTTGGTGGACTTTATTCTATGAGAATTAAAATAATTTTGAGTTTTCATTTTAATTATTATTTATATCGTGAGAGCATATTCTGTATTGTCTACATTACCACCACTGTGCCTGCATTCAGATTTGTGTTCATGATCAAATTGGCTCTAAGTAATCACCCCAAATCACAGCAGTTAACTATTATTACAATGTTTTTAGATCAATGTTTTATGAAGTTAGTGTTTCTTAGATCAATTTTTCATATCTCTGGTTGTATACAAAGTATATTCACACCAATTTGTGTCTTCATACGTGTACTTGGATAATAATTTTCATCACATTCCACAATCATTAATAACCCCATGTCCCCTCCCTTCCCCCCAACCCCTCTGCCCTATCTAGAGTTTGACTATTCCTCCCATACTCCCTCTCCCTATTCTTCTATGAATCAGCTTCCTTGTTTTGTTTTGTTTTTTAGTTTTATTGATTTATTTTTTTAAATACATGACAGTGGAATGCATTACATATATAGTTTTTCATATCTTTGTATATGGAGTATGTTCACACCAATTCATGCCTTTATACATGTACTTTGTTTTTTTTGCATTACAATTCCTATTACACATATATACCACAATTTTTTATATCTGTTTATATATAAAGTATGTTGACACCCAATTCGAGTCTTCATACATGTACTTTGGATAATGATGTCCTTCACATTCCACTGCCCTTACTGATCCCCTGCCCTCTCCCTTTCCCTCCCCTCTTCCCTGTCTAGAGTTCATCTAATCCTTGCATGCCCCTCTTCCCTACCCCACTATGAGTCAGCCTCCTTATATCAGAGAAAACATTCGGCATTTGTTTTTTTAGGGGCATTTGTTTTTTTAGGATTGACTAACTTCACTTAGCATTATCTTTTCCAATGCCATCCATTTACCTGCAAATGCCATGATTTTATTCTCTTTTATTGCTGAGTAAAATTCCATAGTGTATATATGCCACTTTTTTAAATCCATTTATCCACTGAAGGGCATCTTGAATCAGCTTCCTTATATCAAAGAAAACATTGGCATTTGGACTTTTGGGATTGGCTAACTTAGCATTATCTTCTCTAACTCCATCCATTTACCTGCAAATGCCACGATTTTATTCGAAGAGAGGCCTTTTTATCTTCTGACTTTGATTTATTTTTTCAGTGTCCTGTGATTTTCCTGAAGAGATCTTTCACCTCTTTGATTAGATTTATTCTTTCCTGTGTCCTTATAATATTTGTTGGATAATAAATGAATGTAATAGAATTTCATACATTGTTAAGTATAAATTCTGAATATGTATATTTTAGAAGAGTTTCCTAAATTTAGAAATTCAAACATAAAGGGGCATATTTTATTATTATAAGAAAGAAAAACTATAATGTAACTTTCCTGTTTGTAAAGCTAAACAACTTTTTAATTATTTCTATTTCAATCCAATTTAAGATCATTTTGGACTATTAAAGCTTCATTGACTAAGATTATTTGATAGAAATAGTATATATTTAACATTCTATTGGAAAATTTTAACCTTTATATTGAATCTTCAGTATAATTTAGAAAGTGGAAGATCTTGTAGAACTAAAGAGTTCAAACAGATAAACTTATATTTATATTCTAGAAGTATCTTAGTATTTTGTTTCTAGTTTTCTAGTTCTAATTTTTCTGCATATAGATGCACTGAAATCATCCTCTCTCTTTATCAGTGGGTCAAGGGGAGAAGTCAAAAGAGAATACAAATCTGAGTTTTCTCCCTAAATGCATGCTTTAATAAAAGCTTTTGATATGCTTAATATTGAAGTTTTAAGGAACATTGTAACTTCAACTGGCACAATCTGGTTTTTTTTTTTAGTATTTTTCTACTTAATACCAAGTTTTGTCTTTAGCTGAGAGCTATATATATGTTTCAGAACTGCTGTTTTAGTTTATGTTTATTTGTCTCTTAAGGAGATTATTATAGCAGTCATTCAGCAGAAATTGTTTTTAAGATTTGTTCCTGGAATACTCTATCATTTCTATGTAAATTAAACTTATTGTATAAGTAAAATAAATTGATATGTCAGTTTGATTTTACAATGCCATTCCATATTGCACAAAAGAATACATTCATACAATCATATTTCTATAGTCAAACAAATGCTTTTGCTAATACATACATATTTTATACTATCTATGACTAAAAATACATAGCCCTTATAAGTTTTGATGATTTCTTTAAATGTAGAAAGATACTGTCAGCTTAAGGAGGTGGGAAAGTGGTGTTAAAGGGTAATTTTCAAAATAGAAATCTTTAGTGTACATGTATTATTGTAGAATGTCAAGCGATAATGTTTCTTTTGGGCTCAGTGAGAATGAATAGAAAGCTATCATATTAAATAGTAAATGGGATGGTAGAAATGGTACATAACTTGTGAAATTTTCTTAACTCTCATGTCAATACTGAATTTCTATTAAATGGAAAATTTAAAATCCAGCAGAAAGATTTAAAATCTTACAGTGTAAGATTTCTAGAGTTCTAGATCAACATTAGTAATATGTCCATTAAATGGTGGAAAATTACCAAAAATATTGCATTTTTAAAAATGTGATTTATTAAAGAATATGGGCAAATGGAACTTATAGGGTTTTTTTCAGTTGGCTATTCTGGTATTTAAAACGAGGAATAGTTGAAAGTCAGGAACAATACAAATTATCACTATTTTGATAATCAAATATTTGAATATACAGCTATCTGCATATAGTGAGTACTTTCATAATGTAAAAATAATACATTTTATATTGTACTGTACTGGCCATCAGGAATTTTGCATTCTTATTTTGTCTAAGTCACATTGTTGAGACTTTAAGAAATAATATTTATATGCTTTCACTGTAAAATGGGAATAAAATTATATGTACTATTATGGAGAATAAGTCAGGTGGTACATATGATATCATTTTATGTTCATTAGGAGCATGGAAGGAAAATAGAACTACATTGTTTGAGAATATTTCTAATTAATCTTTATTATTGATATTATAAATGTTTAATTTCTTGTTTATCTCTTTCCTCTCCTTGTCCACTGTCAGAGACTGACATCAAACATATGTTTCTTTAGTGGATATAAAGAAATGACTATTGGCCCAGAATTAGTTAGCAGTCTCCTTTGACTTATATTTTATTCTCTCTCTCTCACACACACACACACACACACAATTTTTTTAGTGGTTTTATTTGTTTGTTTGTTTATATGTGGTGCTGAAAATTGAGCCTAGTGCCTCATACATGCCAGGCAAGTGCATTACTGCTGAGCTGCAGCCCCAGCCAAATTTTCCGTATTCTTTGATAAAGAAAAACTACAAGCGTCTTAAAACAATGTGTCATTGACATGTGATTAGGCAGTTGCACCAATTGAACAGCAATGTCTAGACACAGAGAAAGCCCAAATACACATGGAATTTTAGTTTATGTTAGGTGCAATCCTTAATTACTATAGGAAAAGTGTGATTTAGTAATTGATAGATAATTGCTCATTAGAATATATAATTTGACTCTTCATCACAATGTACAGCAAAATGAACTCCAAATGAATCAGAGATCTAAATGTAAAAACTGAAATAAAATTTACCAACCCCATAGCATTGATTAGAGTCTTGAAATAGCTCCTAGTAGCAATGATAGTGGTTTTAAAATAATTGTTTCCTATTAAAACAACCTGAGTTCTTTAGAGAAATGTTTAGTTCCAGTGTGAGGTAAGAAATGAATGTCATAAGTCTAGAGTATCTTGTCTTAGACCACCAGTGAAGCTTCCAAAGATTACTTGTTTTTCTAAAACTTGGGAATAAAAAGATAAACAAGCAAACAAACCAACCATCCCTCTAAACCAAATAATATCCCAATCCTTCAAGCCCCACTGAACTCAACCAATGGATAAAAGGCATGAACAAGCAGTTCACAGGTAAGGAAAGATTATGGAAAGATGTTAACTTCACTTATTATGTTTAACTTAGTCGATGAGACTGTACAGAAACAGGACTTCTTATATAGTACTGGTGGGAATATAAAAGAGTAAATCCCTGTGATGGGAAATTGTCATAACTTACAGAACTGCTTGAGATGCATTTTACCTATTATAGGAGAAAGGAAGGGAAAGAAATACATATATCTGTTGTTTGTTTATTTTTGTTGGGGAAAAAAGGAGTAATAAACTCAGTGGAGGGAAGTAAAAGGATTTCCAAGCATGAGAATATAGTGCACTGTTGGTGGTTATGGAGATATAAAAGCCCTGTGTAAAGACCAGAGAGAGGCTTCTAGGAGCTAATTGTATCTCCCAACTGACAACCAGCAAGGAAAAATGGATCTCAGTCCTTAGAACTGCAATGAACTGCATTTTCCCAATGACTGAGTAGCAGACTCTTTCTGGAGCCTCCTATTAAGTAATACTTTGATTTTCATCTTCTGAAACCTGGAGCAGAGAAACCAGTAGAACCAACCCAGGATTCTGCTATAAATTGAGGGTGCTAAATTGTGTTGTTTAATTTGTCACAGCAATAATAGAAAACTAGTGTTTAGCTTTCAGTGAAATAATTGATTCAGATAAATGATCATCAAAGAATGCTAATTCTTTTAGATGAAAGGACATGAGGGAAAAGAGTATTTGCACATTTTTTACTAAATTACTAAAGTATCACCTCATATATTTCTTACAATTGTAAAGGGGAAAATATATACCTTAAAATAGAGATCTAGCTATCAGCACTGGATGTAAGTGAACAAAGTTAATATCACTAGTAATAGAATGGTTTGACATTATATGTTTTCTGAAGTGATACAATTTGAAGCACACAAACGTCAACTATGCATATTCTTCTTATGTAAATTGAATGTGACCATAATGAGACCTTTAGATGTATTTTTCAATTTTGATGAAATACAGGGGATAAATAAAAAGTTAAACAATACTACCAAATTCAGAGCATGGGACATATTAAAATATAGTTGACCTGGTATCGTCAAAAAGTGGATGTCATTAAAAATAATAAGGTGTACTTGGGTGCAGTGGCATATGCCTGTAATCCCAGGGGCTCTGGGGGCTGAGACAGGAGGATCACAAGTTCAAAGCCAGCCTCAGCAATGGTGAGGCACTAGCAACTCAGTTAGACACTGTCTCTAAATAAAATACAAAATAGGGCTGGGAATGTGGCTCGTTGGTTTGCCCTTGAGTTCAATCCCTGGTACCTAATAATAATAATAATAATAATAAGTATGTGTTAGACATCAGAGAAATTGTTATATGCAAAAAAACAGGAAATCTAACAAGCAAATACACTGTATGAACGTCTAAGGGATATTGGCTCCAAACCTAATAATACAAAAATTAAAAAAAAGTATTCATTTTAGGGCCAATTGGGAAAGAATCATTAAAAATTTTTTCAGTGAGATAATGGCATTATAGTCATATAGTAAAATGTTCTTATTCTTATGTAAACTATTTAGGGAGAAAATCATGATGCCTGAAAGTTATTTTTAAATGTTTCTTTTAAAAGAGAGGAAAGTACAAAAATAAAAAAGAAGACAATATGGCCAAATGTTAACAGTTGTTTAATCAAAGTGGTAGGTGTAAAAGTATTTATTGTACTATTTTTCAGTTTGTTTGAAAATTTTGAAATTAAATATTAGGGAAAAAGAATAAGATGTAGGAAATTTAAAAGAGATTCTCTTAGGTAAGTGAGCCTGGTTCATTGGTTAGTTCACTTTACTATTATTTGATAATACTGTTTTATTTTGGACTCTTCCAATACAAGGATTTGAAATAGTTGTCTCTTGATATCTGAGTAGGATTTGTTCCACTACCCCCATGAACACAGATATTTGCAAATGCTCTTAAATACCTTATTTTAAATGGTGTAGTATTTGCATATAGGCTACACGTGGTCCTCTGATATACTTTAAAATCATCTGTAGCTTACTAATACAGATGCCAGTGCTATCTAATAGTTGTCATAATATATCATTTAGGGAATATTTAAAAGAAAAAAAGTCTATATATGTTCAGTTCAGATACCTTTTTTCCCCTGAATATTTTCAGTGCCCAGATGGTGACATCTATAAGTGCAGAACCAGCAAATAATGGAGGGCCAGCAGTATTTTTCTCTGGAATAAAAGCAACTACCATACCACTTGAATTATCTCCAAATAGTTTGATCTGTTGCTTTAGGGATACTTTGCTTATTATTTTACCTAGGGCAAATGTGCATTTGGAGTCATGGAGGGAGTGAAATAGTTGGGTGAGTATAGTGAATGACAGTCTTCCGTGAGTCTCTCATGCTCCTACATTTATTACTGGATGTGCCAAGAGCTTAAGGACCTTTTTCATGGGTCATTTCTCAGGATTGTATTTATACCGAGCAATCTTGAGTAATAAAATGTCTCTTTCTGGGAGAGAATAGGCTTGCTTACCACTTGCTATAAAATGGTAGTCTCCTAAGCTCTGCATGACTCAATTTTGACCCAAACCATTGTGTGAGTAACATCCTCCTATGATCATGTCTCATGAACCCTAAGGAGCTAGCGTCCAGGGACCCAGTGCAAACAGACTGATGCTATATTATGATTAATAAAATACTTTCTTTGTCTTTTACCAAGGAGTCTTTATCTGCTACCAGGTATCCACAAAACAGTAACGGGGTAATAAACTAGCTTTGAAGTACGGTAAAATCACATCTCAGAGCCTTCTGTGATGATTAAATTTTCAGTAAGTGATCTTCAGTAATTCTTTTGTTTTCATCTGTCTTTTCACTTCTGTTGCTCATTAGACCTTGCATTTTCAGTCTGAAGCTCCTGCGTTCTGTGGGGCCATCAACCTGCTTTCCTTATTTAAACATAGAGTGCTAGCATTCATTCAGCTATTTAAGTCAGAAACTTCATATTCCTTTCTTTGTTATTTTTAACTCATGACCATCTTACCTTCTTCAGATCATAACTTTCCCTATCTTTACTTCTATCGGGTTAGCTTAAGTCTGTATCTTTTAATTCTACTATAGTAATTCATTACTGCCATGGATTGAATTGTGCCATTTGCTCCTAAATTCATATGGTAATATAACTAATGAAGTTATATTTGGAGGTAGGACTTTTAGGAAGTGGCTAAAATTAATTGAGGTTAGGAGGGTGGGGCCCTCCAGTAGGATGGTATCCATTTAAGAAAGAGGTCTCTCTCTACATGTACACACAGTGAGGAAAGGCTATTTTAGGATACAAGAAGGTGGCCCTCTGTAATCCAGAAATAAAGCCCTCACCAGGAATGAAATCCTTAAACTTGGACTTCTGAGCTTCCAGAACTGTGAGGAGTAAATTTCTCTCATTTAAGTTACCCAGACCATGGCATTTTGTCATGAAAATTCAAACTTACAACAAACTTACTTCCAGTGTGGTCCATCCATTTCTATTTCACTTCCATCATTTCTATCTCTTTGAACCTATTCTTAACATTGCACTCAGAGTTATCTTTTAAAGCTGAAATTATGATCAAGCTTGCTTTAAGAACCTATTTGTGATTCTTTACAAATGAACTTCAAACTCCTTACCTTGTCATACCTGAACTTTCATGAGTTGGCCTTTTTATACTTCTGTAGCTTTATCATTTTCCTCCTCTCTTGCCTCAGTCTCTACTCATTCTATACTTGAGCTATATAAATCTACTTACATTTTAAAATATGTCATGCTGTTTTATATCTCTGTGACTCTACCCATGCAAAGAGCATTTGGTGCCAGGAATGCTGTTTCACCACCCCCCTCCCATCTGCTTGCAGAATATTTATTCATCTTTTAAACTTAGATCGACCTCTAAGAAAGATTTTTCTGATCCATGTAGGATAGAATGAATGACCTCTCCTTTGTGTTTCATGTGCTTTTAAAGTAATTGTAGTGTAATATATGTAACACTATATTTACCTCAATTTATATATATATGTGTGTATATATATATACATATATATATATATATATATATATAAATGTCTGCCTTTACTACATGTATTAGCCATACTAAAGCTAGATGGATAATCAGGATTCTCCAGAAAACAGAGCTAATTGGACATGTATGTGTGTATAAATACACACACACACACACACATACACACACATACACACACACTTATTTTAAAGATTGACTCATTCAGAGTAAAGGTCAGCAAGTCCAAAATCTGATCAAGGAGCTGGAAGAGTGGAAAGAGGTATAGTTTGAGTCCAGGACAGTTTTCTGGTATAATTCTTTTTGGTTTGGGAAAGCCAGCTTTTTTACACAGTTAAACCCTTCAACTTATTAGACAAGGCCCATCCACATCATGATCTACTTTACTCAAAAAACATAATTTCATTCATATACAGCCTCACAGAATCACCCAGAATAATGTTCTACCAAATATTTGGGCAATTTGGCCAAGCCAAGTTGACCCATAAAATTAACTATCACAGATAGTAATCACACCTGAGTGTAATTTAGTTTGAGTATGCCATAAGATCTCACATAGATGCTTAATTGCTTTTTTCCCCCAGAAACTCATCATTTTTTTCTGTATTGATTAGTAACTTTCCACAGAAGCAAGGTTATTGTGCATTTTAACACACTATAGCATGGTAGGCATGCAGCAGCTCAGTTTTGTCCTTTATAGCCAGGAAACTTTGTAAATTTTCACTCATTTAAGTTTATAGTTACAAGTAACCAGTGTTCTAGGATTTATATACTGCATAATTTGATGGTCTGGCAGGGAGAAATTCCTGGAAATTACTTCCCAGAAAAAATTATTGGGTTTAGATGTAACCTAGAAAGTCAGAATGAAAAAATGCTGGTATATTACTAAAGTCCATTAACTCCTCAACAGTTTATCATATTCATCATCAGACTGAATGACCAAAATGTCTCCAATTTAATGCCACTCATAGTGGAAGGGTGTTCTGAGGCCTTGTCAGTTTCCAAAAGAGAGGTGGTCTTGGCAAATATATGACTTTGTATCTTCAGGTATCTGGTATAATCATTAAAAGATTCAATATTGCTCTTTTCGTCTGAACTATACCAGTGTAGTGTTTGATTTCCCTGAACACCTACCTATTAATTTACCTTCAGCAAGTATTTCTTCTTTCTCCTTGTCATTGGTTTTAACTCAAACCATTTTACCCCATGAAGAGACATTGGGTTTACTTATGGTTCTGCTCTGGTTTGTTAATAATACTATGAATTTAGCAAATGCTTTCTCTTCGGTGCCTTCCCATTCATGTAGGATAGGATTACACAGATATAGAACTGTTGGCCACTGGGCATTCAGCTTTACTATCAACCACAATTTTACAGATGGAGTAAAAGCATGATTCATTCCATTAGGCCCTTAGGTTAACATAGATATAATTTCTTGCTTGGAGATTATCTAGTATCCACAGTTCAAGCCTTAGTCCTGCAACACTCATCAGGTAGAGGATAAATACTGAGGTAATGTAGAGTAGAATTATAGTCACACTTGCATTGTTCCTGATCTCATCTTCCTTAGATTCCTCACAAAAGCAGAGTAGGGACCCTCATTGGGTACCCTATGTTGAGTGTGAGAACACTTTGCCAGTTGTTGAATACAGTGTACCATAAAACACATTTTAAAATATCTGAACAAATATAACTTGGCCTTCCAAATTGGTAGAATAGTTCTTGTTCTAGATCTCTTACTGTGTTTTGAGTATTCGAGTCTTACACAAGGTGTGCACAGTCCAGTCCAGAGTTAGTGTCTGTTTCTGTCATGCCTGTTATATTGTCTTGAGACTACAGGTCATGGTCTAGTATTGTCTACTTACTCACTATGTGCAGAGCTATTATCCTAGAAAATATACCTGTTTGAACACCATCTTTCTTCTGGGTAGATTGGTAAATCTTTGTCATTTTTATGCCTCAGAGAATAGAAGAGGAATATGCCTGTCATCAGCTATCACTGTGTAGTTGGAGTTCCCGTGTGTCCATATTGTTTGTGAATGCAAGCAACTGCCTTGAGAGAGTATAATGACATTTACTTGTTGATTCAAATCATCCTATGATTCTAGAAGGCAATCTTCTGATGTGTATTAACACATCCTACTTTATTGAATCCCGTAAGTTCCCATAGTTCCATGCTTTATATTCATGGGAAACAATCATGGGCTTTTGACATGGGCTCTAGTCTGCATTTTTTCATTACTTCAGTAGTCCAGTATTCCTTTGCTATTTTCCTGACCATAAGATTAAGCCATTTACTAGCACCCATGAATCAAAATAACACAAACCATAGGGCTCTTATTGTTGTCTAACTCTTCTGTTGCTGCAAGAATAACAGCATACATTTAAGTTCACTGAACTAATTTATTCTTATCTTCTTGAGTTTTTTTCCCATCAAATGGTCATAATTTGACAGCTTTTAAAAGAGTATGCTGCCTATTACCTTGGGCCTGCCATCTGTAAACCATGCAGCTTTTTATTTGTCAACTAGGAACTGCCAATGGAGCAATACCTATGTGACTCTAGGATCTAATAGTTTCCTAGATGACTTCAAGATTGGTCCTAAGGAAGAAGAGGTTATTCTGATTGTGAATATGATACATCTGTCCTTGTGTTCCTCTAGTAGATGTTATTTTGACTGTGAATATGATACATCTGTCCTTGTGTTTCTTTAGTAGATGTTAAGTTCCAATCTGCCTGAATTCAGGCTTCAGACATTTCCAAAATTATATCTAAGTGTGGATTATAAGAACTGAAGGGTATTGATTGAACTACTATGGCCTCTTGTAATTTTTATATAGCCTGCTATTATTCAAGCCTCTGTTTAAATATGGTCTTCTTTCACATACCTTTATGGACAAGAGTTAACATTATTTCCAGATGTAGAATATGTACCCTTTGTTAACCACAAGAGCTTAACCAAATGTTGTTTCTTGTTTAGTTTCTAAGGTAGACAGAGTATTTTTTTTTTTTAGCTGCCTGTGGGATATCACCAGTGACTTTTGCCCAAGTTACTTCCTGGATCTTTGCTAGATTTTCCAGCCACCTCTATTGGTCATGTGTTTTACCAGTATATTTAAATCAGTCTTGGCTTATCCTTCAGTTTCTCATGTTATAAATACAGTTAATACAATGTATTGTTATATTGGAGACCTGCACCAAGTTCAGATCTCTCCTCACCAAATTATTACAGTAAGCTGGTGAACTCATATAACCCCATGACAGCACAATTGTAAATTGGATCATTCTCACATGAGGGAAATGGTGTTTGAATCCTTTCTGATAGATAAAAAAGGTGCTGATAGTCCTATGCCTTAGATATTAATATATTGTGTGTGTTCTTTTTTCCTGTTAAAAAATAAGAAAAAAAGAAGAAGAAGAAGAAAGAAAAGAAAAAGGCATTTTTGCAAGATGAGTCATGGAGTACTAGCCTTTACTTTTGTACTGGTCTATTTTATAATACCAGTTATGGAAAATATTACCCATTGAGTGTAATATTCATCCCAATAATAAGGTAGAGGAGACACAACCACTTCACATGATATCTGTTCTTGCATTCTATTCTTATTCCAACTTTTATCTTAACACTGTCAACTCTAGCATTCCCATATCTTTCCTATCTAAATGAATGTCATGAAAATATTTTGAAAATACAGCACATTGGACCCCTAAATTGTTTAAAATTTTTTTCTTATCTACACCCCGGGCTCTTTTATCCCAATGTGTGCATATTGCCTTTAGTAGACAGCTGAAAGTTGAATTAAGGGACTTTTATCATTCCGTCAGTCTTTGTCCTGGTTAAGCTGTCATACCATCATGTCCATTGAAGTTGGGTAGACTCTTCAATATTATCTTTTCCTTCTGGCTTCTTATAGTCTTCCAAACTGGGCTAAAGAGATTGCATTTGCTTAGAGTTCTTCAGTGCTGGAGAACTGGCAGGAGTTTCCATTGGTCAACCGATCCTTGATAATGCTGCATTAAAATCCTGTGTCAACCCCATTAAGTCTTCTATCCATCCCATTCTTTAGTAATAATTTAACAACTTCACCCATACCTAGTCCCTTTGCCATCTATTCTGTCCTCCCCTCCATCTGCTAAGAGAACCATCCTGCTTTTCTTAGTGTTTCAGTAAATCTGATGTGGCTTCACAAACCATTTCTTGATTTAGTAATAGGAAATTTACTTTGAGGAGGCAAGGTAAATGAAAGAGCTTCCTTCATTACACCCTTTCTCTTCGTCTGGGTAGAAAGCTTGTAATAAAAATTCTTGGTAACTTAAAGTCAATATACCATGGTTTGCATATAGAGATATCAGTTGCTTCGTCTATGAAGTTCCATTTGTCATGCAAAGGACGGGCAAGGTAATTCCCCTTTTCAGAATAAACAAATATTACAGTCTTTATATACTAACTTTAGCCTTTAACCAGTCTGTTATACTAACTGCCCCATGATTATCTGCATGTTTAGATTATTGATTGTATAATTGAATAATGCTCAGTTGTATAATGTATATTATTCAATTGTATATGTTCCTGAATTAATGCAAACATGCTTTTCCATTACAGGGCAGTCAAACCCATGGATACAGCTCCTAAGTTAACCACTATTCTAATGCATTTTAATAAGGGTTCCTGAGGAAATTAGTGGTATCAATTCACATATTGAGGTATCTCCTTCACATGGTGTTTGTTTTGTTTTGTTTTGTTTGTTTTTTTTTTTTTTTCATTTACTGTCTGCACTATCTTCTTGGTGACTACAGGTTGCTTTCCAGTGCAGTTGCTTTCTCCCTTTGGGTGAACCTCTGAGGGAATAACTGCTATAATTCAAACCAGTTTCTTTCCTACTCATTGGCTTCCCGAGGAATGGAACCAGGTTATCTTTGATCCTTTTTGCCTAAGTGCAGTTTTTCTAGTGTGTATGACATGTAGTTGTGGTCAATAAATGTTTATTGAACAAATGGAAATGATTCTACTTTTTGTCTAGAAAATAAGAATATAGGGTATGACTTGTTGGCAGATATTAGTCATGATTCAGCTTAAGCTTTGACTTTGTCATGCAATAGCCTCCAGAAAATGCATGATTCTGATTCTACCGTAAAGCTTAGACTTCTTGTTTTTTATTCATACCTTTTAATTTTCCCACTGAGAGAACATCTTTTTGCCAACTTCTCTCCCTCATATGGAATATGTCTCCATTTGTCAGTAGTAGAAAGGAAGGCAAGAAAAAATATGATTGGAAGAGTATTTTGACTTTACCTTTTGTAGGCTTTTCCCAGTGTGATAAAAAGAATTTGAAGCACCCATTTAAGAAATAAGAATATTGTTTCCTCATTTTACTGTCGTACACATTTGAGTGGGCAGTGGTGATAACATTTTTTCCTAGATGAGTAACATTAAGAGTCAAGTGCTTCTTAATTTTGTTGATACAGATTAGCAGGTATTGCATGTAACAGTTTTTTAAAAATAATTTTTAGTTGTAGTTGGACACAATACCTTTATTTTATTTATTTATTTTTTGTGGTACTGAGGATTGAGTCCAGCACCTCGAAGGTGCTAGACAAGCACTCTATCGTTGAGCCACAACGCCAGTCCCGCAATTAACAGTTCCTAAAAATAGTGATGCTTTCTTTTAGATAATTTTGAAAGACTACCATCTGTTTTTGACCTATAGGAATACAGGATGATCAAGAAATATGATTTTTTCTCATGTAGTTGGTTAGTAGGATAGGAGATGAAATAAGATTTTAAAAAACATAATTCTAAAAAGCAAGAACATTTAATAAGTATGGTCCCATGGAAAGCAATTATTAAGAGTCAGTGAGAGCAAGGTGGAAGTGTGAGTTGATTAAAAATAAGTTGATGGTTTATACTGAAACTGAGCCTATAGAGTAATTGGGCGTAAACAGGTATAGAAGTGTGTGTGTGTGTGTGTGTGTGTGTGTGTGTAATTTTAATGACTTACTAATGATCTAGACTTTCTAGAATTTTTTCAATCAATGTTAACAACTTTAGTGAGGCAACAGTTTTCGAGTAGGCAACTAAGTTAAAATTAAACAATTTTTACAAAATGTATGCAGTTTTAACATATGCAATTTTACCATATAATCTCACAAAACACTTAACATGCTTTCTTTAATCTGTGAGTGTGGAGGAGAGGACACCCACTTATGCAGGTTGAGGCCTTGTGTCTGTGGTCTATTGCTATGTGCATTACACATATTGACAACTGACAAGACAACATGCTTCTTAGGAAATAGTTGATAGTATGGTTCCTTTCTTGCATTAGAGTCTTTTTTGAAGTAATTGCCATTTGATATGAGACGTAATGTTCTTTGGGCAGCAGTATTATTAAATATAATGAAAGTATTTTATGAAAGTCTATTGTCCTTTAATATAGTTATGTAATGGAATTCTACTCACCAGCTTCTGTTTTTTTTCCAATTGTGCATTTCAGTTAGATAGAATGTTTGATTTCATGTGATATATTCACACATACATAAAAACAAAATTTGAAGAAAGACAAAAAAAAAGAAAATTTTATCAATGTTACTTCTCAGTATATCCCCCAGTATCCTTTCCTCCTTCTCTCCATAACTTCCCTCTATCCCAGGGGTTACCCTTATAGTTTCACGGTGTTCCCCCCCTTTATTTTTCCTTCTAACTTCCACACCTGAAGGAAAAGATATAATAATCTTTTCTCTCTGAGTATCATTTTGCTCAAAATTGTGGTACCTAGTTCCATCCATTTTCCTGCAAATGGTATAATTTGATTTTTCTTTATGACTGAATAAAATGGCATAATGTTTAATATACCACATTTCTTGTATTTATTCATTTATTAACAAACACCTAAGCTCATTCCATAACATGGCTATTGTGAATTGTGCTGTGATAGATACGGGTGTGCATGTTTCTCTAAAGTATTCTCACTTTAATTCTTTTGAATAAAACTAGGAAGTAGCTGGAATGAGATGGAATTTCAATATAGTTTGGATTTGCATTTCCCTGATAGCTTAAGATGTTGAATGTTTTTTCGTATAATTGTTGGCCATTTGTATTTCTTCTTAAAAGAAATGCCTGTTTAGTGCATTTGTCCATTTATTTTTTGGGTTATTTGAGTTTTTGGTGTTAAGTTTTGAGTTCTTTACATATTGTGGATATTAATCCTTTGTTGGAAGTGTAGCTAGAAAGATTTTTCTCCAATTTTGTAGGTTTTTCTTGTATTCTTTGCTGTGTGAAATCTTTTTAATTTTATGCCATTCCATTTATTATTATTACTTCCTTAGCTATTGGGATCTATTCAGTAAGTTGCTGCCTGTGCTTATATGTTTGAGTGCTTCTCCTCTTTTTTCTTCTAAAATTTTCAAAGGTTCTGGTCTTTTTTTGCAGGGTGGGAGGGCTATCAGGGATTGAACTTGGAGGCATTTGACCACTGAGCCACATCTCCAGCACTTTTTTGTATTTTATTTAGAGACAGGGTCTCACTGAGTTGCTTAGTGCCTCACTGTTGCTGAGGCTGACTTTGAACCTGCGATCCTCCTGCCTTGGCCTCCCTAGCTGCTGGGATTACAGGTGTAGGCCACTGGGCCAGGCTAAAGTTTCTGGTCTTATTTCTAGGTGTCTGATACATTTTGAGGGCACTTTTGTATAGAGTGAAATTAAGGATCTAGTTTTCTTTCTTTCTTTCTTTCTTTCTTTTGGTTTGTTTTAGTTGAACATAACAGTTGAATTTATTTCACATTAATATAAAAGCAATGGACTATCTTGTTTTAATTGATTCACTAGTACCTTTCCTTTCCCTCCCCTACCCCACTACCCCCACTACCTGTTCACTTCTCTCTATTCTTTCTGCCATTTTCCTGTAGTTATTTTTTCAATTTAATTTTTTGTGGATGTACACGATGGTGAAGTTCACTGTAGTATAGTCAAAGAACTCAAAACACATAATTCCAAAAAACAAATAACCCAATCAGTAAATGGGCAAAGAAACTAAATAGGCATTTCACAGAAGAAATACAAATGGTCAACAATTATATGAAAAAAATGTTCACCATCTCTACCAATCAGAGAAATGAAAATTGAAACCACACTGAGATTTCATCTCACTACAGTCAGAATGGCAATTATCAAGAATACAAGTAACAATAAATGTGGATGAGGATGTGGGGAAAAAGTTACACTCATACATTGCTGGTTGGTTTGCAAATTGGTGCAACCATTCTGGAAATCAGTATGGGATGGAACCACCATTTGACATAGTTATCTTGCTCCTCAGTATATTCATGTATGTACATAGGCAAGATATGTCAAATTTGTTCTATTGTTTTTCCTTTTCCCATCTTCTGTCCCTTCTCTTCATTCCCCTTTGTCTACTAAACTTCTATTCCCTCCCCTCTTATTAAAACACCAAATAAATAATCCAATCAATAAGTAATCTTATTAGAGATTAGCTTCTGTATAGTAGAGGAAACATTTGGCTTTGGGGGATTGGCTTATTTCACTTAGTATGATAGTCTCCAGTTCTGTCCATTTACTCACAAATGTCATAGTCATTCTTCTTTATGACTGAGTAATACACACACACACACACAATAACACACACACACACACACAAACCACATTTCCTTTATTTATTCATTGGTTAAGGGCACCTATGTTGGCTCCACAACTTTGCTGTTGTGAATTGTGCTGCTATAAACCTTAATGTAGCTGCATCCATGTAGTATGCTGATTTTAAATCCTTTGTATATATACTAAGGAGTTCCATTTCTAGTTTTTGGAGACATTTTCATACTGCTCTCCAGAGTGGTTGCACCAATTTGCAGTCCCATCAACAATGTATGAGTGTATCCTCTTCCCCACATCCTTGTCAACACTTGCATTCTTGATAATTGCCATAGATGGCTGGAGTGAGGTAAAATTTCAGTGTAGTTTTAATTTGCATTTCTCTAATTACTAGAGATATTGAACTGAAAGCATTCCCCCTAAAAACAGGTACAAGACAAGGATGCCCATTTTTACCACTAATACTCCACCTAGTCCTTGAAACTCTAGCCAGGGGCCAGAGAAGGAAATTAAGAGATACAGATAGGAAAAGGAGAGCTCAAACTATCTTGTGTTTGATGATGGCATGATATTATATTTAGAAGATCCAAAAAATGTCACCAGAAAACTTCCAGAACTCATAAATGAATTGAACAAAATAGCAGGATACAAAATCAACAGCCATAAATTAGTTGTGTTCCTTTACTCTGGTGATGAATCTGCTGAAAAAGAAATTAGGAAAAGTATTTCATTCACAATAGCCTAAAAATATAGAAAGAAAAGAAATACTTGGAAATCAATTAACAAATGAGGGGAAAAACCTGTACAATGAAAACCAAAAAACACTAAAGAAAGAAATTGAAGAAGACCTTAGAAGATGGAAAGACTTCCCCTGTTCGTGGGTAGGAAGAATTATTATCAAAATGATCATACTACCAAAAGTGCTATACAGATTCAGTGTAAATACCCTCAAAATTCCGATGGCTTTCTTCATAGAAATAGAAAAAGCTGTTATGAAATTCGTTTGAAAAACTAAGATACCCAGAGTAGCCAATGCAGTCCTTGGTGAGAAAACCTAAGCAGGTTGTATCATAAATACCAGACTGTTATTTGGTGAGATGTCCCCCAAAAGGTCACATGTGAGACAATGCAAGAAGTTTCTAAGGAGAAATGATTGGGTTTGTGAGACTCTTAATCCAATCAGTGAATTAATACCCTACTAAGGATTAAGTGAGTGGTAACTGAGGTGGTAGGTTGTGACTGGTAGGATGTGATTGGCAGTGTGGGTATATATTTGTATCTGGTAAGTGGAGATCTCTCTCTCTCTCTCTGATTTCTGACCACCATGTGAGATGCTTCCCTTTGCCATACTCTTCCGCCATAATATTCTGTCTCACCTCAAGCCCTGAGGAATAGAGCCGGACTTCTATGGACTAAGATCTCTGAAACTGTAAGCCTCCAAATAAACTTTTCCTCCTTTACAATTGTTCTGGTCAGGTCTTTTAGTTGTAACAGTGAAAAAAGCTGACTAAAACATAGACCTTAAATTATATAATAGAGTTGTAGTAACAAAAACAGCATGGTATTTGTACCAAAACAGGCATGAAGACCAATGGAATAGACTAGAAGACAGAGACAAATTCACATTTAGTTATCTTATACTTGACAAAGATGCCAAAAACATGTATTGGAGAAAATATAATCCTTTTTAAACAAATGGTGCTGGGAAAACTGTAAATTCATTTGTAGCAGAATGAAATTTAACCCTGAACAAATCTGAACTCATAGTAGATAAAAAACCTAGAAATTAGACCAGAAACCCTGAATCTGCTAGAAGAAAATGTAGGCCCAACACTCTATCAACACTCTGTCAATATGGGAAGTGACTTTCTTAACAAAACTCGTAAATAAGAAATAAAATAAAAAATTAATAAGTGGTATGGCATCAAATTAAAAAGTTTCTTTATAGGAAAGGAAGCAATTAAGAAGAACGTAAATACAGTTTCTGTTCTCTCCAACAGAATTGGAGTAAATGTTTTCACCTGCTCCTGAGTATGTTAATATCCAGGATATACAAAGAACTCAAAACACCAAATAAATAATCCAATCAATAAATGGGATCTATTTTTGTTCTTCTACATATGGATATCCTGGTTTGTTATCTCCCCTTGTTAAAAAAAAAAAGGCTGTCTTTTTTGAGATTCAGATGATTATAGCTGTATGGGTTTGTTTCTGTGTCTTCTAGTCCATTGGTCTACCTTTCTGTTTTTTATTGCAAATACTATGCTGTTTTGTTACTGTTGTTCATTGTATAATTTGAAATTGGGTATTGTGATGCCTCTGACATTCCTTTTTCTCTTCTGGGTCTTTTGTTTTTCCATATAAATTTTGGGATTTTTTTTTCTATTTCTTGGAAGAATATCATTGCTATTATGATGGGGAATGCATTGAATATGTGGATCCCTGTGGTAACATGCTTATTTTAATAATATAAATTCTAACTGTGAATAGGGGATGTTTTTCCATCTTGTAGTACTTCTTCAATTCTTCTTTCTCTGTTCTTTAATATTCATTGTAGAGGTCTTTCACCTTCTTGGTTACATGTGTTTCTAGATTTTTTTTTTTTTATGTTTTGCAGCTATTGGGAATGAAATTGTTTTCCTGATTTTTTTTACTCAATCATTTTCTCTTTGATGTATAGGAAAGCTATTGATTTTTTGTATGTTAATTTTTAGATCCTGCAACTTTGCTGAATTTATCAGCTCAAGAAATTTTCTGGTGGAACCCTTAGGATCTTCTAAGATTGTGTCATCTACAAATAGGGATAATGTGACTTTTGTTTCCTATTTGTGTCTTTTTTATTTTGTCTAATTGCTTTGTTTAAAATTTTAAGGACTACATGTATAAAGACATGAGTGATGTGAGTTTACTGTATATAACCAGAGATATGAAAAAATGTGTTCTATATGTGTACTATGAGTTGAAATGCATTCTGCTGTCATATATAACAAATTAGAGTAAAAAATTAATTAATTAATTAATTAATTAATTAATTAAAAAGATCTAGTGACCTATTACATAGCAGGGCAACTACAGTTAATATACGATGCACAAAACTCAGCTCAAAATGGATCAAGGACCTAGAAAAAAACCAGAGACCCTGTGTCTAATAGAAGAGTAGGCCCTAATCTCCATCATATAGGATTAGACCCCAGTTTCCTTAATAAGACTTAATAATGGCACAAGAATTAAAATCAAGAATCAATAAATGGGATGGACTCAAACTAAAAAGTTTCTTCTCAGCAAAAGAAACAATCTTTGAGGTGAATAGAGAAGCTGCATCTTGGGAACAAATCTTTACACCTCACACATCAGATAGACTCTCTAGGGTATATAAAGAACTCAAAAAGCTAAGCACCAAAACCATAAATAACCCAATCGATAAATAGGCCAAGGACCTGAACAGGCACTTCTCAGAAGATGATATACAATCAATCAACAAATGTAAGAAAAAATGTTCATCATTGTTAGCAATTAGAGAAATGCAAATCAAAACCACTCTAAGATTTTTATCTCACTCCAGTCAGAATGGTAGCTATTATGCATACAAACAACAATAAGTGTTGGTGAGGATGTGAGGAAAAAGGTATACTCATTCACAGCTGGTAGCACTGCAAAATTGGTGCAGCCAATATGAAAAGCAGTATGGAGATTTCTTGGAAAATTGGGAATGGAACCACCATTTGACCCAGATAACTCTCTCCTCAGTCTATACCCAAAGGACTTAAAAACAGCATACTGCAGGGACACAGCCACATCAATGTTTATAGCAGTACAATTCACAGTAGCTAAATGTGGAACCAACCTAGATGCCCTTTAATAGATGAGTGGATAAAAAAAATGTGGCATATATACACAATGGAATATTACTCAGCAATAAAAGAGAATAAAATCAGGTAAATGGATGTAGTTAGAGAAGATAATGTTAAGTGAAGATAGCCAATCCCAAAAAAACAAATGCCGAATGTTTTCTTTGATATAAGGACGCTGATTCATAGTGGGGTACAGAGGGGGGAGCATGGGAGAATAGACAAACTCTCGATAGGGCAGAGGGGTGAGAGGGTAAGGGAAAGGGGTAGGGGGTTAGAAATGATGGTGGAATGTGATGAAAATTATTATTCAAAGTACATGTATGAAGATATGAATTGGTGTGAATATACTTTGTATACAACCAGAGATATGAAAAATTGTGCTCTATATGTGTAATATGAATTGTAATGCATTCCACTGTCATATGTATATTTAAAAAATAATAAAAAATATATTTTACATCTCAAATTTTCTGAAAGAATAGGTTTTAAATGTTCTCACCACAAAGAAATAATAAGTATATAAAGTGATGGACATGTTAATTAACCTGATTCAATAATTCACAATCTAGATATGTATCAAAATATCTTTCAGTTAAACAATAAACAAAAATTAATGTTTGTAAACAAATAAAGCACATACACAAACAAAATGGTGTCTCCTGGAAAGAACATATTATTGGATTTTGTTTTTTAATATAGTACAAGGCATCCTCCTTTGGATTATTTCAGCCATTTACATTTAATGTTATTATTGATATGGTTGAATTGGTAATTGCCTTGCTTTTTCTCCTTATATGGTTTGTGTCTTTCTTTTTTTCCATTTCTTCTTTAATGATTTATTTTTCTATTGAGTGAGTATTTTCTAATATAACTTTTAACTCCCATAATGACTTTTCTTTTACTGTTTTTTGAATTGTTTTTAGTGGTTGTTGAACAACTTACTGGATACATTTTAATTTATTACAATCTATTCCAGATCTATACTTATATAATTGAAGTGAATATATAAATGTTACTACAGTATATAACAGATACAGCAAATATAACATATCATTGTTATACATGTTAAATAATACTTTATCACATTACAATTATGTAATATTTGTTACAAATAAAATTATACTTTATTGTAATTATTGCCTGCTATAATTTTATATCTATTAAGGAAGCCAAGATACAGTGTCTGTTGTAACTATTCAACTCTGCAATTGTAGTATACAAAGAACCATGGATGATACATACATGTATGAACATTGTGTGTTCCAATAAAATTTATAGACACTGAAAGTTATAAAAAATTAAGTACTACATTGAATTGGAATGATGAGAGTATAAATTTTTGTCTTGTTCCTGATTTTAAAGGCTTTGTTCCCAGAATTTGCCTAGTCAGTGTTTTAACTTGGTTTTCTCTATACTTTCTGATATTGAGGTAAGTTCTTTCTATCTCTAGTTTCTTCAAGGTTTACATCATGAAAGTGAAGAATTTTTCCATTTATTTTCCTGCATCTATGGAGATGATCATGTGATGTCCCTGTTTTAATTTGTGTCGTGTATTTATGTTTATTGATTTGAGCATATTGAGCCATCTTTGCATCTCTGGAATGAAGCCAACTTGATCATGATGTATGATCATTTTAATGTATTGTTGAATTTAATTTGCTAATATTTTATTGACAGTTTTGCATCTGTGTTTATCAGTAATATTAGTCTGAATTTTCTGTAGATTTTTTTGCCTTTATTTGAGTTTGTAATCTGGATGATACTAGTTTCATAGAATGAATTTGGAAGACCTCTGCCTCCAATTTTCTATTTCATGGAATAAGTTTAAGAGCAGTGGCATTAGTGTGGGTAGAATTCAGTTTTAAATCCACCTGGTCTGTTTTTTTTTTTTTGTTGTTGTTGTTGTTGTTGCCAGGCTTTTTATTACTGCTTTAATCTCATTTCTTGTTACTAGTCTGCTTAGGTTTTCTGTATGCCCTTTGTTTAATTTTGGTAGATATAATTTATCCCTTTCTTCTAAATTTTCTCGTTTATTGTTAATATAGATTTTCAGAATAGTCCCTAATGAACCTCTGAATTGTGATGTTGTGGAAGGTTATATCTCTTTTTTTCATCTCTAATTTTATTAATATGTATTCTCTCCCTCTTTATTTTGGTTAGTTTTGCTCAGTGTTTACTAATCTTATGTACCTTTAAAAGAACCAATTCTTGTTTCACTGATCCTTTGTATACTTTTTTATTCTCTATTTCATATTTTTGAAATAATTCTAGCAGATGCAGAAAGAAGGATGAAGGATAGGGGAAGGGAATGGAGGTGAGAAATACAGGGTATCCAGAGAGGATCTTTTTTATATCCTTCTTTTTTATATTTTTTAAAAATTTTTGGTTGTCAGTGGACCTTTATTATATTTGTTTGTAGTGCTGAGAATCGAACTCAGTGCCTTCCACATGCTAGGCAAGTACTCTATCACTGAGTTACAACCCCAGTTTTCCTTCTCTTTTTTTGAAATTGTTTTTTTCTTGTTTTTCTAGGTTCTTGGGAGGCAAATTTAGGGGTTTTATTTAGGATCTCTAATTTTTTAAAATATAGGCACTCATAGAGTTATAAACATTCTTCTTACAATTGTAGTCCTAGTGTCTCAGAGATTTTGGTGTGTTTCATCTCTAATCTAATTCAATACTAAAAATTTTTAAATTTCGTCCCTGAGTTATACTATTGCTTACTCATCATATACAAGTGTATTATCAATCTTCATGTATTTGTATGTTTTCTGTTGTTTTACTTGCTGTTTCATATTTCCCCTCAATTATGGTCTGAGAAGATGGAAGAAAATCTGTTAACTAATTTTATATTTGCTAAGACTGCTTTGTGACCTAAAACATGGTCTATTTTGGAGAAAATGATACAAGCTGCTTACAAGAAAGCATATTCACCTATTGTTGAATGAACTATTCTGTTGACGTCTGTTGAGTACATTTTATTTAAAGTATGTCTTAGGTCTGAAGTGCATTTCTTAATATTGTGTCTGGATGGTTGACCTTCTCATAAGACTGGTATGTTAAGTAGCTTTGTTTTTAGGTGCACTGATGTTTGGGGCATAAATATTTCTTATCATATTTTTGTTGGGTTGTTCACATTCACAGTGTGAAATTATCCTCTGTGTCTATTCTGATTAATTTTGGCTTGAAGTCTGCTTTGATGAGCTTGAGAGTAGCTATTCCTTCTTACTTTCAGTTTCCGTTTGCATCTAATATCATTTTCTATCCATTCACTTTCTCCCTGAACATATCTTTGCCTGAGAGGTGTATCTCATGCAGATGACATATAGTTAGTTGGGTCTTGTTTTTTAATCCATTCTGTTAATGTCTTAGTCTTATAATTGTAGAGTTAGACTATTTACGTTCAGTGTTATTTGTTTTTATAGAGATTCTTTTTATTTCCTGCCATTCTGACTTATTTCTAATGTTTAAATTTCATCATAATTCTCATTTGCTCATTTACTCTTTTAATGAGATATATCATTTCCCAAGTTCTTTTGTTTGTTTTTTTTTACCTTCTATTTGTATGATTTTGTTAAATATCTTCTGGAATGCTGGCTTAATGGTCATAAACTCTTTTGAGGTATGCTTATCTTGTAAGGTATTTTTTTCTTCTTTGATTCTGAAAGATTGCTTTTCTGGCTATAGCAATCTTGAGAAGTTATAATTTTCTTTCAGTACTTGAAACACATCCTTACAAGCCCTCCTAGATTTTTAGGATTTATGTTGAGAAATCAGGAATTATTCTGACTGTATACCTCTAAATGTGAATTATGTTTCTTCTTGAGTCTTTTAAAATTCTATTCTTATTCTATATATTTGGCTTTCTAATTATAATGTGCCATAGAGAACTCTTTCCTTGTTCTTGTCCATTTGGATTTTGAACGCCTCCACTATTTGGATGTCCTTTCATGTCTAAGGTTTGGAATTTTTCTGCTATTTTTTCACTGTAAAGGTTATCAATGCCATTAGTATGTATTTTTTCTCTCTTTAATTCCAATAATTCTTACATTTGTTCTCGTTATATTGTCTTATATTGTGATCATAGTTTATCCCCCCATCCTTAAAATTGCCTGCATATTCAAGGTTGCATCCCTTGTCTTCAGATTCTGAGATTCTGTCTTCTACTTGGTTAATATATTGGTAATACTTTTCAGTTGAATTTTTTTATTTGAACTGAGTATTTCATTTTCCTTATTTCTAGAGTTTTTTTCTTTGTCATAATCTCTGTGTCTTCAGTCAAATTCTCCTTCCTGTGCTGTGTCTTTTTTTGTTAATTCCTTAAAGCATCTTTTAATTCATTAATCATTTTAACAATCAACTTTTGAATTTTTCAACCCAGATTTTATCCACTTTAATATGTGTATAATCAGTTATTGAGGGTCAGGGTTATAAACTGTTGGAGGCATTTTATTGGCCTCTTATGTTTTCTGAGATCTTATGTTTATGCATCTGTTGATAGATTCTCAACAGATCTAGTGAGGGTTGTTTATTGTGTAGTTATTTCTTGATAGTAAGCTCTGAACTTGGGATATATCTTAACTTCAACACACCCTTTCAGTGTCTTCAAACTGCTAAATTTAAACATCAGTAAGTACCACTTTGAAGAGATAGTAACAACCAGTTACCATGGTAATTTAAGAGCAAACTATATATCAACATATGCTATAAAAATTATTACTAATGATCTCTTTAACTCTATTAACCAAAGAGAAAAATAGGTGACAAGTAATATAGAATAGGCTGAAAAATTAAACATTAATGATAGTGTAATAAATTGAATTGCAAGAAGGGAAAAATGAAACAATGTAGGCTAACAAAATACCAAGGAAAAAAAGATGGGGAAGAAAAGAGAATTGAGAAAACAAGGAGAGAAGGAAGCATGAAGGAGAAGGGGAAGGGAATAGAGATGAGAAAGATGAGGATCTAATTAATTGACAAAATTTGTAAAGTTAGACAGAATTATGAAAAATACACAAAATGTGGGAGACAAGAGGAATCAGTTTACAAGTGTTTACTGCAATAGCAGTCATAACAAGATCATTTTTCTTCTTGCTGAGGTGTTTAAAATGGAGTCATGTCTTTCTGGAGTTTCATTTTAGAGCCCCCCAGCTATGAGGAAATTTTTGTGCATAAATGTTGTGATTTTGTTGTTGTTCTCAACTCTGCTCCAACCCAGACAAACTAGTTAGGGAATCTGCATGCTGACTTCAGCCCCCTCCTTACCTGTCAGCATCTACTGAGTGAGCACTGCCCATTTCAGGTCAAACTTTATACTCCATATAGTTTTGTTTTTGTGTCTGGAAGTGGGAATGTATGACTGGCAGGGCTGCTCTCCAGCGGTGTCATCCTCACTTCCTGTTAACCAGTTCAGGTTGCACCACACTTCATATTCTGAGAGCCTCAATCTGTGTACTTGGGGATGTGTGTGTAATGAATCAATATCTTCACCAGACTATCTGTGTGTAGAAGGGGGTTGTAGAGCCTATGGGTGTCTGTTGTGGGGTCACTGCTTTCCATCCTATCCTGATTCTTCCTATTCCACCTGTAACCCAAGCTCCTTATCAGAGTACATTTGCCAATTTCAAATGAAAGCACTCTTGTCTCTTCTCCACTATGTAGATCTAGAAACTGGAATCCATGGCTGCTGTTGCCACCCAGAGTTTCACAATCTATGTTTGTATCATTCCTGTTCCCAGACTGGTTTACAAGTTGGGTGCCCACAGATCCAGTGAAAGTAAAGCCTGGTTTATCTTCTGTACCTTCTGTACTCAAAAAGCAAGGATATCAAAAATAGGACAAAATAATTTTTTTTTGAAAAAAAAAAAGGTAAACGGTAGGGGATTCTAGTTTCCCATTCAAGAAGATAGAACAAAATCATTTAAAGCTGTTGTCACTTCTCTACTTTCGCTTATTGTGCTCTAGATTACAGGAACTTTTTTCCTGTGCCAAGCTCACCTCTCTGTATCTGAACTTGTTTTTTGCTCAAATTGGGAATTTGCTGAACAGTATTTTTCTTAAACTCTCTGGGAGAATTTGTTTTGGTTCATTGGAGGGAAATTTCCTCTATTTTGCTAAATACCCTAGGCTACCACAGTTTATGGTTTTTCACCTCGGTTCTGGGTCACTGAATTGCCTTCCAGTGTTTCCCCACAGCCTTCCTATCTCAATATAATGCTGCAGAGCTGTTGTTTTAATCAGTCTCTGGGAGAAGCTACTATATTATGGGTTCTTCTGATTGTTTTTCTTGAACAAAACCTATGAGTCCTAAGTTTGGCCTTTTAATGTCCGAGAGATCTTGTGGAAGTGGTTATCTCTTCAGCTGATGCACAGGGTCTTTCTGGTGATCTGCTTTCTCTTCTCAGTGTTCCCTTAGCCTTAGACCACCCACTCAACATGATCACAGTGCTGTAATTACTAGCACTACTTTGAGAGGAAATAATAATCATTAGTAACTATGACCATTTCAGAGCTAACCATGTACTAATTAATTATAAAAAGTAATGAAAATGTTCCCCACTACTCCAAGAGTATCAATCCTCCTTTTCACTTTTGGACTAGATATTAAAGAAAGTAAAATTACTATTACACTATATATGGCATGAAAAATTTAAAAAGTGGAGGAGTTGTGGGGATGACAGAAGTAGATAATGCAGAAAGAGAAAGAGGCATAAGAGAGGAAAGAGTATAAACATGAGCATACACAAACAATAAATCAATCCAAACAATACAAACAATAAATCCAGTTAAAATAGTAAAAGAAATATATTGAATTGGATTCTAGTATGGAATATCAAGGTTTTCAAATCAACACAGAAGATTATATCAATAAAATGAAAATCTAGATTAGACCATCTTAAATTATTTCTTGCTAAACTATTTGAGATGCAGTGATTATTTATTGGGCCTTCTAGATTTGGATTCTAACAAATTTGAGGAGGTATAGTGAATGCCCATACCTCCTCCTTGGTGTATTCTTAGTTTTTCTGGGCATGGAGGTAGCAACCACACTAGCTGTTTCCTTGCTGGGATGGGAAGCTACATATTTTTTTCCTCCGTTTAGTTCAGGTTTCTCCTTCTAAAACAGTGAAGAACTTAAGTCTTGGCATCTTTTCACATACCACTCCTCCCACTTCTGGCATGAAACTAAGAGGCTCCCATGGTTCCTTTTTTGTCCAGGTACCTCTAGAGAGTAAGAGGAAATGGCCCTTGATTTTCTCTGGCCTAATGGCCAGGTCCTTCTCTGGTAGGGAATGCATCTTTGTATGCTCACCTGTAAAAATGCTTTGCAGGTCTGAAATTGTCAAAAGAGATAGAAACTATTCTGTGTACATTTTGGAGTATATACTGGTGCACATCAGAGGTTTGGCAGCCTAAAAGTAAAGGTATGGGACAGCTGTGGCAGAGACACAGTGCTGAATACCAGAGGTGTGTCCTAGTCCATGGTTGAGGCATAGGGCAGCTTGTGGTGGCTGAGGCACATGGGACTGCAGCCCACATTTAGCATGTGCCCTGCAATAGATCATGGGTTGTGACAACTTTTATTTTTATTTTTTATTTTTTTAGTTGTATTTGGACACAATACCTTGATTTTATTTATTCGTTTTTATGTGGTGCTGAGGATCCAACCCAGTGCCTCACACCTGCCAGGCAAGCACTCTACTGCTGAGCCACAACCCCACCTCCAAGTTGTGGCAACTTTGATAGTGGCTGTAGGGTGAAGCACGTGCCTCTCCCCAGATGCCATGCTCCCTGGCAATGTCATGCCCTCTCTTTTGCTCTCCACTCCTGTTTTGTTCAGCAGTAGAGGGATTTGGGGCTCCTCAGCAGCCTTCAGCTCACATTAATGCCACTTCCAAAGGCCTTTTTCAAGGGCCTTCCTTATGATATTATTTTTTGGTATCTCTAAACAGGATGACACTATACACATTTAATTCTTTCCAAAGCTGGAGGCTTAGGCATGGTCTTTATGAAATCGCTGCCTACTTGTTTCTGCCAGAAAATTGAGAAAACCTGGGTACTTTTCTCTCACCAAATAGCTTTGCAGCTCCTGCCCTAACTTAACTTAGTCTTTCTCTTCTGCTGTTTACAAAATAAGCTAAGAGCTCATCTTCTCCTTTAGCTCCCTTTGTTTCCCTTCTCCTCAGATCTAGCTTGGTAGTACAGACACTGGTTTGGAGTTAAGAATTTCTTACTGCTTTCTTTTCCAATAACAAGAATTTCTCAGTCCCTCTGATTCTGACTGTCCTACGGTATTGTCTTAGTGCATTCCTTCTAAATCACCCAATCCTCTGATCATCTGTTCTGTCCTTGCTTTGATTTTAAACTGCAAAAGAGTTGAGATTTGCCCTCTGCCTCCACTGTGCCAATCCCTAACTGGTTTTTTAAGTAACTGATTTATACCAAATGTTGTGATTTAAAAAGGGTATTTTGTTGTAGTCTCTTTCCCTCTAGCTGAATTTATTCTTAAACTTCTTTGTTGTAGATATGCCCTTACTTATGATTCTGTAAACAATGTAAACTGAAAATGAGTAGAAAAAATTGTTATTTCTATGAAAATAAGTAGAATAATTTGGAAAAATTAGAGAAATGCAGGTTATAAGGAAATTGATATCAAATTAATTATGAGTATAATAATTTTAAGAGATTATATGTGCATGTGTAAGTATCAGGATTTATAAAATTTAAAGAAAGTAATTCAGAATGCTTTACAAGTGTTAAATGTTGTAAATGTGTTCAATCCATTTTAAGGAACCTAGGAATCATAGATGACATATCATGGGCATGACATATTAAGAAAGACAAACATTCCAGATTTTCAGGCAGCAGAATAACAGTTGAAGAAAAGGCCTGAGTCTATGACATAAGATTGGCAAATGAACGAATGTTTATTGTCCTAAATGTGGGATTTCTACTCCAAGCCGGAAATGGAGTAGAATTGTGGAATTAGTTTGTTCTTTGCCTTATTTAAACAAAACCCCCAAGAAAATATATGAAATCTTTTTCAGATATTGGAAAATAGTTCACTGCTTATGGAGAAGCTCCAGGCTATAGTGCATGAAGGAGAAACTCAACATAGTGTGGGAATCTCACTGCATGAGTCAGAATAGTTAAAAGAGTTTGGGGAAGCCAAGGTGGCTATGATTTGCTGAAATTTCTGGGGCCTTTAATTGGAGAGGAAAAACTTTCACAAATCAAAGAGAGAAACTGCTCTGCGATAGTATATTTACTTTGAGTTTTGGGCTAAACACTTTCAGAGCATGCATGTGAGTAATCTCCTAAGACTAGGGAATAAACTACCAGAAAGGAGCACACAACAGAATAATTTCTAATGTTGCCCAAAGCTGGGAATAATTTGTGTTTACACCAACTGGATGAAGAAATCTCCTAACACATGAGAGAATGGGTATTCTTCAGATGGATATTGCCTTAGTACTAGAACCAAATTAACCCTAGACTAAATGGTATTTAGCAATCACTTCAATAAATTTAAAAGCATCCTCATCAGGGCCAAACTGGATCCACATAACTGTATTCCAGCATCCCAGAATAAGGCCACAAAATATTTTAAAGATTACAACAAAATCTATTAACAGCCATAAAATTTTGGGAACCCATTTGGAAATCACCAAGCATGTAGAAAGTAGTAAACCATAACTGGAAGAAAAATGAATCAACAGAAACAAACTCAGAAATGATATGTAGTATAGAATTAGTAGATAAGAGCATTAAAACAAATTTATAAATATATCCATATTCCAAGGAGATGGAAAAATGATTATAATGAGGAGGGAAAAGAACCAAATTGAACATATAGAGATGGAAAGAATAGTCTCTGATTTGTAAACTGAATAGCAAATTTGATACTATGGAAATAAAGATTTGAGGAGTTAAAATATAGCAATAAAAACTCTCTGAAATGAAACAAAAAGTCAAGTCTGAAGAAAGTGGTACAGATAGTATCAAACAGTCTCAGATATTTATAATTGGAATTTCAGATGGAGAGGAAATAGATGGTAGAAGAAGAAGGAAAAAAAAAAGCCTGAAAATTTCCAAACTGTAAAAAATATTAACCCACAGACCCAAGGAGTTTGATGAATCCCAAGCACAGAAAACATATTAGAGAACCTCATGAAGGCACAAAATAATAAAAATTGCTAAAAACATCTGATAAAGTAAAATTCTATAAATAAAGCCAAGTAGTGGGTGGGATACTTTACATTTTAGGAGAATATGAGTAACAATAACAAAGGAGTTCTCATCAGAAATTATGCAAGCCAGAACATAGTGGAATGACAACATTAAACATCTGACAGAAATAAGAAGGCAATCTAGAACTCTGTGCCCAGGAAAAGCATTGTTTGAAAGAAAGACAAAATAAACAACTTCTCAACATTTCAGAGCCAAGTAGTTAACACTTTATGAAGTATTTGTTGCTATTAATCATATTGGCACTTAAATGGAATCTAGAGTGACTATATTGATATATCAGAAAAAATAGTAGTAATGTGTGATCATGGAATAGCACTAATACTAAGAAGGGTTAAATCATCATGATAAGTGGGAATCATTAAAAAGATAAAATAAGCCTAAATGTTTATTCACCTACTAACAAATCTCAAATACAGCATAGATACAAAGCAAAAGCTAATGAATTTGGAAGAAGGCATAAGTTGTGTATGGTGAGAGATTTCTAGACCTCTCTCAATAATTCATACATAGAACAAGTAGATGAAATATTGGAAAAAGTTATCAACCCTATTAACTAACATTTCTAATTGACATTTATAGAACATGCTTTCCAACAATGTAATAATAATTTACTGTCTTTCAAATTTACTGATAACTTGTATTTCTAGATAATATTCTGGGTCATGATGCAAGTCTCAATGAATTCAAAAGGATTCAAATCATAAAAAGTATATACTCTGACTATACACAATATGTTCCTTCTAATAGAGAACTATATGGAAAATTCCCAACTTTATTTAGTTTAAACTAGATAGCACAGTTCTAAATTACCTATAAGTGTAACATAATTTCCAAAGAAGAAATCACACAGAAAATCAGAAAATGTTTTCATATTTTTAATTGATGCATTATAATTATACATAATTTTTGAATTTATTGTTATGTATTTGTACATGCACATGAAATAAAAATATTAATTTACATGTCAGACATGGTGGCACACTCCTGTAATCCAAGAGACTTGGGAGACTGAGGCAGGAGAATCAGAGTTCAAAGCCAGCTTCAGTAATTTATCCAGGTCCTGAGCAACGTGGTGAGAGATCCTGTCTCAAAATAAACTATAAAAAGGCTGGGGATGTGGCTCAGCAGTTAAGCACCCCTGGGTTTCATCCCTGGAATAATAATAATAATAATAATAATAATAATAATAAATTTGCAAAAAATAAAACTACAGTATATTAAAATTTATGGGGTACAGTTCCAGCAATGCTTATAGGAAAATTTATAGCATTAAGTATTCATATTAGAAAAGTAGGAAGGGTTAAGATTCACCCATCTTTATCTCTACCTTAAGCAAGTATGTAAAAAAGTGCAAAAACTCATAAACTGATAAAATAAAAAAGTATAAATCAACTAAACATAAAGACAGAAAGATAGTAAGAATCAATAAAACCTAAAGCTGGTTCTTTGATGTTAGTAAAATTCATAAACCCCTAGCCAGATATTGAGAAAAAGAAGAACAAAAATACAGATTTATAATTTTAGGTATACATGAGGTGTTATAACTACCTATCCATTTTATTAAAAATATTTTTTAGTTGTTGATGGACCTTAGTTAATATGTGGTGCTGAGAATTGAACCAAGTGCCTCACACATCTTAGGCAAGTGCTCCACCACTGAGCCACAACCTCATTCCATCACTACCTATCTTGTACACATTAAAAAACAGTAAGGGACTATTACAAATAATTTATTCCCAAAATTAAAAAGCTTAGGTAAAATGAACAAAGTCTATGAAAAACACAAACCACAAAATCTCATTGAAGAAGAAACTTGAATACAGCCCATGTCTATTAAAGAAATATCTAAAAATAATTTCTCAAGGAAAACTCCAGGATCCAAAGGTTCTAGTAGTCACTTTAACCAAAATTTGCAAAGATCACAATGGAGAAATTTTTGTGAATTTTAGTCTGTCTTTTAAATGATACAGATTTAATGTGAGAGATAACATTGTACTTGAAAATTTCATATAAATTTGAAAGCAAAAAATAAGCTGTGAAATGTTTGCTTGCTTGTTTCTCCTAAAAATCAACATTTTGGTATTATTTTAACTAGATCAATAGAGATAATTTGTGCAATTATTTTGTATTAATATTTTATTTATCAAGGTTATTGTATATATAATGATTTAACTTTTTGAGGGTTGAAATCAGTGAAATGTTTCTTATTTGATAAATTCTCAGTGTCTGTGTAGACTTCTTATTCTGAGGAATATTGAGTATTAAATTCACAGAAAGAAATGATGGCAAAAATGCTGAATTATTGCTATATGTGTCCATTTATTTTCACTTTTAAAAAAACAGGTGGGAGCTGTTCTTTCTAAAATGAATGATTTTCCCAAACTTGAAATGTTACCCTTTTTTGTATGTAAATGTTTTATTTTGTATGTAAATCCTTTATTACCATTCTGCATTTGAGAATAGATAAATTTTTAAATATGAACAGATGCATTTTCTATTATTCTCTGAAAGAGTTATATTTTGGGGGATTAAAGGTTTATAAAACCAGATCTCATTTTGACAGACTTAATACTTAATACATGATCCTGACATTTCAAAAATCAAATTATTTTATTCTCAGTTGCAAGTTTTCACAGCCCTGTTAAGAGTCTATTCTTTGAACTTGTACAGAAACCTACATATTGCTAAAATGTTATCAAAAGACCTTTTGAAAACTGCCAAGACTTGTATTATATATTTAGGTTTATTCTTAATACTAGCAGCAGGAAGAGCACATTGTGAGCTAAATTGGTTAATTGAAGTTGGAATCTGTACTACCTTTATACATAGATCATATACCAGAAGATAATTAAGAACTACATTAAGATAATCTCGAGGATCAATATGCTCCAAATATTTTTTTGTGTGGAGTAAAGCACATAGGTATGTTATGTAGAACATATAATAATGTGAATTTACTTAAGGTTGTTAACTTGAAAGTAAAATTTCTAATTATTAGTAGTCACAAATTGAAGACAGTATATATAAGTAACATGATTTTTCCCCATGACAGAAAATTTTAAAATCTTGTCTATTAAACAATTTAGAAAGTAATATACTACAGACTTTGCACAGACAGATACTTGATTTTCAACAAAAGTCTTCAATCAGTTACCAAAGTGTGTCTACTCAAAACAATATAGATGGCACTTAATAACTTATTGTTAATATCTACTCTTGCGGCTCATCCAAAACCTAGGAAATAACAGTCTCCAGATGATTAATAGCATATTAGTTTGAGAAGCACTGGACAAGTTTTTTTTGGCAAGTTGTGAGAAAATTGTGGGACTATATTAACCAGCTTAATTTCCAATAATATTCATGGAAATTTTAATCCTCTTTATTCCCAATTCTTTTTCATACACGTCTTCTACCACTTAATTCATGGCTTAGACTTCCAAAGTTAAATTCTTTTAGCAATTACAACTTCCCTGGCAAAGAAATTATTTCATTGTAGGTTCTAGCCAAGACTTAGCTTATAGTGTGCATTAATCCTGGATGTTTGGTGTGGTGTGAGTGAAGGCTAATACTTAATCTGTTTTTGTGTGGTTTACTTTAAAGGAAAATAGATCTTAAATTTCTCTGTAATGAAACTATGCATGTGTTGGTTTCATTTGGGCTCATTTTTTTTCCCCCATGGGAACAATACAATCAAGGGGAAATGAAATAAAATGTGCTCATCTTGCTTTTGTGCCCTGAATAATAACATCTTTTGTTTTAGACCTGTGAATCTTCTGCTGTCATCCTTGAAACACTAATATGCTAACTTCTGAGCTTGTTAAGTAGAGTGAAGTTCTCGGACTCTTCATGGTTCTTGAGAGCTTGTTAAAGTAGATCAATTTGTAATATTATGTAAGTTTCTTGATACGTTCTGTGACACAAATGTTAATTAAACTTTTTATTGTGGCTATTGCCGTTTTTTCTTTGATGCGTTTAATCTTCCCCACATAACAGATATTGTTGCCATAACTTTTAGAAATAGGAAATGGATTAACTTTTTCTTGATAACTTGTATGGCTGTTTGTGATATGTCACAAATAAAGATATTGGCACCAATCTAAAATCTATAGGTTTTTTTTTTCTTGATTTCTTTTTTCTGGAAGAAAAAATAGAGTTGAGAATCATTTCTGACATTCTTTTGCCAGATGTTTTGTTAGAAATGCAACCAATCGCCAGAAAATAGAACAATAACTATTTCTGTAATTGGAACAAATGTGTGATGTCAGATTTTTAGGAATAAATTAATGCTATACTAGTACCGAAAACCAAAAAATCCTTGATTTTGGTGTAATTTTAAAATTGCTAGATACCTCTTCTATTTTCTGTTGAGGATGAAATAATAATGAAGTACTTTGATATTGTTCTCTTTCTGAAAGTTTAAAAAGCAACTTTTATTGCCTAAGTAATTTTATATTTTATTGTATGATGTTACTTTAATTTATACCTTTCACTATTTTTTCTGTACCAGGGCACTCAACTACTGAACCACATCCCAATCCCTATTTTGTATTTGATTTAGAGATAAGGTCTCACTTAGTTGCTTAGCACCTTGCTATTGCTGAGGCTGGCTTTGAACTCAAGGTTCTCCAGTCTCAGTCTCCTGAGCTGCTGGGATTACAGACATGTGTCACCATTCCTGGCTATCCCTTTCATCTTTTAAAATGTATATTTCTCTTTTAACTTTTATTTATTTGAAGGAAAATAAAGAATTTGAGTTTTGTTACTCAAATTTTTTGTTAAAAATTTCTACCATAAGGATACAATGTGATTTGCTAATTATTATAGTTGAAAATGTGACTACATCTTACTGTTTTCAAGCTTTTTGAGAGTTGTAGATTTGCGTACAGTTGTTAGAAATAATATAGAGACATCTTGTAGAATTTTACCTTGTTTCCCCCCAGTATTAGTGTCTTGCAAACTTACAGTATAAATGTCACATCAATGTTGAAAAAGAAACAGTCAATACCAATGTTCTCTAATATTCTTTTATAGTTGCTCACCCTTCTTACTCACCCCAACCTTATTCTAAATCTGTCAGTCATTGATCTTTACTTCAATTTTAAAGTTTTATCATCTCAATACAGTTATATAAATAAAGTTATATACTCAGCATGTAAAGTTTTTGGATTGACTATTTTCTCTAAGCATAATTTTTCCAGAGACTTATCCAGATAGTTGAATATATTAATATTTATTTATTTTTGTTATTGAACATTATTACATGATATAAATGTATCATAATTTGTTTGAAAATTCATTAACTGATAGAATAATAATGGGATATTTCCTCTTTGGGATCCTTTTAATAAAGTAGCCATAAACATTTTTTATAATAATATTAAAGATGAATATATATTTCTCTGGGATAAATGCCTAAGAGTGTAATTGCAGTAGTGTATGGTAGTTACATGTTTAATCTCCTAAGAATCTGTCAGGATGTTTTCCCGAATGGCTCCTCATTCTCACTAGTGAGGTATGAGTGATCCAGTTTTGCTACATCCTCTGTAACATTTGGTGTTGTCATTATTTTTTTTTAATTTTAGCCATTCTGATAGATATGTGATAAATTCATTTTAATTTGCCTTTCCTCCGTTGCTAATGATGTTCAACATCTTTTTTTTGTTCTTAGTCAATATCTATATATTCTATTCAGTGAAATCTCTCAGTGTCTTTAAACCAAATTCTAATTAGAGTTTTTGGATTTTTACTGTTTAATTTTGAGTGTTCTTTTTTTTTCTTTTTTTGGGGGGGGATATCAGGGATTGAAATCTGGGGCAATTAACCACTGAGCCATGTCCTCAGCCATTTTTAGTATGTGTTTTATTGTCTTACTGTATTGATTAGGGCCTCCCTAAGTTGCTGAGGCTCACTTTGAACTCCTGATCCTCCTGCCTCGGCTTCCAGAGCTGCTGGGATTACAGGTATGCACCATCTCACAGCTTGAGAATTCTTTATATATTTTATATACTATTTTTTTCAGAAATGTTAGTTGCAAATATGGTAGATGTTCATTATTTTTACATTTTCCTACTCACTAAAATTTATTTGTGGATTCCAAATCAATATTCATGGTGGTTTTGCAGTCATTTACAGAGAGGCACTGAGTGAGTCTTCTGATTTTCATGTGTCAGAAGTCTAACAAAATGTTGTTCTGTCTTCTTTTTTCAGCTCTTATGGTATGAACAAGTGTTCGTTCTGAATCCATGACCCAAATAATAATAGTCTTATTTTATGACAGTTTTTTTCACATTTTTTGTTGGTTTTTTCACTGTTTAAAATAGTTCCTAATGTAGTGCTGAAATGCTGGCTAGTATTCCTTAATATAAGGATGTTGTATGCCTTACAGAGAAAAATATGTTTGTTAGATAAATTTTGCTCTGGCATCAGTTTTAGTTCTTTCCATCTAAAGGGGTGGAATAAAACGCAAGACACCCTGAGACACATGTAAAAGTATAGCCTCACTAGGAGACTGACCTAATCAGAGAATACTTCTGCCAAACACCTTACCATCACATTACTGAAGTCCTGTTTATAAGAGTTCCGTTTGCCATGTACATGACATTTAGCTGTGAAAAAAATTACAAGTCATATAAAAAGTACAAAACATAATTTGAAGAGAAAGCAAGGATTGTAACTAGATACAGTAGGGATGTTAGAATTATCCAAATGGGAATTTAAATCAGTTGTGATTAATCACATCAGTAGATGAAGAGAAAGCATTTGAGAAAGTTCAACGCACATTCGTGATAAAATCTTTCAGTAAGCTAGGAAAACAGTAAGTTCTACAATTTGGTAAAGAATATCAATCAAAAACTACAGCTAACATCATAATTAATGGTGAGAAACTCAAGTGTTTTGCTTAAGATAAAGAACAAGGCAAGGATGTGCTCTCTAAAGATTCATTTTCAACATAGTATTGAAAGTCCTAGCTAATGCAAGAAGAAAAGGAAATAAAAGGTAAACAGAATGGGAAGGGATAAATAGAATTCATTGCTCACAGAAGTTATGGTCACCTATGTAAAAAATCCAAAAGAATGTCCCCCTTCAAAAAAAATCATGGAACTAATAAACAATTTTAGCAAGGTTGCAGGAAACAAGGCCAATATTAAAAAGTTACTTTCCCATAAATCAGCAATGAATATGTAGAATTTGAAACATAATAGTGTTTATATTAGCAACCTTCAAAATGAAATACTGAGGTATAAATCTGGCATGTACAAAACTTTTATTAGAAAACTATAAAATTCTGATTAAAGAAATCATGGACTAGAAGCTAGACTTGGAGGCACATGCCTGTAGTCCCAGGTACTCAGAAAGTTGAGGCAGGAAAATCACCTGAGCCCAGGAGTTTGTTTATTTTTATATTGGGGATTGAATTCAAAGGTACTTAACCACTGTGTTACATTTAACCCTGGTCCTTTTTTTTTTTTTTTTACAAAAAATTATCAGAATAAAAAAATTTTTATTTAGGTAGATAATTATAGTTTGCATGAAATGTTGTTTTCAGTATATGTAATTTGTTTTATATAGAAATATTTTATAAATATCTTTCTTGAGCCAGAAGAAGGATTTGTATATTCTAAGTTTGCTCATTTTTATTTTCATCTTTCATTATTTATGAATAAAGCTTAGATATGTTTTCCTGTGCCAGAAAAAAAAAAAGCATAACAGTCATAAAATCCTGAAAATTAAAAACTTGCTTAGTTGCTCAAGATCTTAGTAATTTGCTGAGGCTGGCCTCTAATGTGTGATCTTCTAGCCTCAATCTCTGTGTCACTGGTATTATAGGTATGAGCCACTGTGTCTGGCCTGAGTTGAGGTTGTGAGGCAGTGGCCTAGTCATTTCTCTCCCTCCCTCCCTCCACCCTTCCCTTCCTTCCTTCCTTCCTTCCTTCCTTCCTTCCTTCCTTCCTTCCTTCCTTCCTTCCTTCCTTTTTCCTTCCTTCCTTCCTTCCTTCCTTCACTGATGGGAAGAAATTATTGTTAAGATGTTTCTTATATTGTAGTCCCAATAAAAATTCAAATGTTATTTTTTTATATTGGAAAATTGATTATAATGAGAAGAAAAAGAAATGGAATTATCAATGTAATATTGAAATAGAAGAACAAACTTGAAGGATTGGCTACCCAACTGTAAGACTTACTCTAAAGTTACAATAATCAATGTATGATTTGGGTGAATTAGTAGGTAAATGGATCAGTGAGACAGACTAGAAAGTCCAGATGTATACCCACATGACTTGATCTTTTACAAAGGAGCAATAGTCATACAATAGAGCAAAGATATTCTTTTCAATAAATGGTGGTGGACCAGTGGGGGTTGTGGCTCAAAAGTAGAGTGCTCGCCTACCATGTGTTAAGGCACTGGGTTCCATCCTCAGCACCATATAAAAAATTTTTAATAAAAGATATTTTGTTCATTTATAACTAAAAAATAAATATTAAAAAGTGGTGGTAGACCAATTGAACATCTGTATGCTAAAAAATAAGTCTAGGTACAAAACTTAGACCTTTCCCAAAATTCAACTAAAAAATGAATCATACACCTGAGTGTAAAAATGCTAAACTGTGAAACTCTCAGATGATAACAGGAGAAAACTCAGATGATCTTGGGTATCAGTGATGACTTTGTAGTTTCAACACCAAAGATGTGATCTATGAAAGAAAGAAAAGATAAGCTGGACATTATTAAAATTAAACCCTTCTGCTCTGTGAAAGATGAAATAAAAAGAAATCACAGACTAGGAGAAATATTTGCAAAGGACACATTTGATAAGGAACTATTATCCAAAATATCTTTAAAAAATTTTAAACTCAGTAGTAACAATTTGTGTAAAAATGAGGCAAAGACCTTAACAGAAGATGTACAGATGGCAAATAAGCATATGAAAAGATGACCCATATCATATGTCATCATGGAAATGCAAATTAAAACAACAATGAAATACCATTACATATCTGTTAGAATGGCTAAAATCTGAAACTCTGACACCAATTGCTCATCAGGATATGGAACAATAGGAACTCTTATTCATTGCTGGTGGGAATCAAAATGGTTCAGCCACATTGGAAGGTAGTTTGGTTCTTTTTTCAAAACTGACCATACTCTTCATACAACCCAGCAATCATACTCTTTGGTATTTAACTAAAGGACTTGAAAATTATGTTCACACAAAAACCTACACACAGATTTATTCATAATTGCCAATGCTTGGATGCATCCCAGATGCATAGTAGGTGAATGAATATATGCACTGCAGTATTCAGACAATGGAATATTATTTGGTGCTAAGAAGAATGAGTTATAAACCATGAAAAGGCATACTTATTGGAATGAAATACATATTAGTAAGTGAAATAAGCCAATCTGAAAAGGCTATATTCTGTGTGATTCCAACTATTTTGAAAAAGGCAAAAACTCTGTTGAGGGTTAAATCAATATTTGGGGTTGGGGGGGTAAAGAGAGATGACTCTACAGAAGATTGTTAGGGAGTGAAGATCCTTGGCATTATAATGATGGTATATGTTGTTATGCATTTATCCAAACCCATAGTATGCCCAATATCAAGAGTAAACCCTAGAATGGCTGTGCACTTTGGGCCATTATGATGTGACAATGTTAGGTTCATCAGTTGTAAACAACATATCCCTCTAGTGAGGGAAGTTGAAAAATGAGAGAGGCTATGCACATGTAAAGATGGGGAATGGAATAGGAAATTTTTGTACCTTCCACTCAATTTTACTGTGAATCTAAACCTGCTCTAAGGGGCATGAGGGGAAAAAAACTTTATAAAATGAACATTTTTTTAGCAGCACAAGAGTTCCTTTCTGTGAAATGGTTTGAGTATTTTAGGTGCAAGGACTCTTATTTAATAAATTCATAATAAAATTTGTTGATCAATGGATTAATAGTGCATTTCCCATGAAATTATTAAACAACTAATGTCCTTCCAAATAGATTGACTCAGTACAGACATTTCATCTGCCCTTTCTAACCCTTGATATTGTTCCAAGGTTTTGCTGCTGCTTTTGAGAACCCGAGATAAGCCTCAAACTTGGATTCTCTCTGAAGGTATAATGAGCTACCACCCCAGCCATTTGGCACATCACCCATGTTATTTTAGAAAAAAAAAGTCTTTCAGTGGAATGAGATTATTTTACTTTAGCAGTTTTCTATGTTATAAAGTTTAATTACAAGTTTAAATGAACAGAAGTAAATTTGTACCCATATGGCATTAAAGTATGTTAACTTTAGGGAGAGAAATAATATGAATAATGCTTAGAGATGTTTTCCTGTGCCAGAAAAAAAAGCATAACATTCTTAAAATTGTATTTGCACTGAAATATACCTGTCTAAGAAAAGAATAATATGTTTTATGCTATTTGTTTTTCTTTTCTTGGATCATGGTCAGTTCTAAAAGTAGAATGAGATTTGTAGTCTTGTAATGGTTTTATAAGCATCACAGTAACTGGACAAATATATTGTGAATTTCTTACATATCTGTTGATGTCATTAAACACAAGCATATTGTATTTCAGAATCATTTAGTCATCTTCACTCTTACTGACAGTTGGTACATTAGTTCATGTTAAATGGAATATCTCTTTAAACTATTCTTGGCATTTCCTAGATTAGATGAATTATGAATTTGATTATTAAAATTAACCTTTTATGTTCATCTGGTATGTTGTTTTGAGCCAATGTCCTTTTGTACTAGATCTTTAACATCTTTTTGTGCTCTGAAAAAAAAGTTTTTATTCAGGTAGATATTTAATGCAAAGTATATTTTGCATGAAATGTTGTTTTCAGTACATGTAATTTGTTTTTACATACAAATATTTTACAAATATATCTTGCATGAGCCAGAGAAGGATTTGTATATTCTAAGTTCGTTCATCTTTTTATTTTCATTTTCATTCCTTACAACTGATTAGGATTTTGGAATAAGGGAAGTAAAATTAGGTTAATTTTTTTATTACCAAAAAAGATAAACAATATTTGACTTCCAAAGTATATGCTAATTGATATCCTCCACCCCCTACCCCACATCCTCATCCCAATACTCTCTAGGTTTTAAGAACATTTTGTTAAATTAAAGGGAAAAGAGTCTAAAAATCATGTTTGGCTATTATGTCATAGGCAGATGGGCCTTCTCATTACGCTCTTTATTTTATTCCTCTTCATGAATTTGTCAGTCTTCTTTCTGATTTTTTGCTGGAGAGCCTGCAGAAGTTATTCTTTGAACCTCTTTTCTCCTTTGGGAATGCACTCATGCATCCACACATGTGCATATGAGTGTATTTGTATTTATATATATATGATAATAATGCCATATTCGTGATTATAATTAGAGTAGAAGACTTAAGGTAGAGTCTAATTTTTTTATTTCAAGCAGGGCATTACTAAATATCTCTTAGATCATAATGACTTCTTAAAAATAACAAATTTATATTTTGACGAGTGAGGGACATTTCTAAGCTATCATTCATTTGAATATAAGACTAGTGAAATGGGTACATATAAAAAAACTTGAGGAAGGTGTTGTCTAAGTTTAGGGACTTAAGGTAGTATATAATATTGGAAGCAAGTTGTTACAGAAGAGTTTAAGTAGATGCTTGAATACAGCTTTGTTTGAGATATTTTAGAGGCTAGTGAGGGAATTCTGACATGGATTTGTAAACTAGTGAGGATTTATTTGGGACACTTCACTGAGCAATCTTACAAATCTGGGAAACAATTGAACATTTTAGTTTTCTTTATTATACAAATTTGAGGTCAGCAAATAATACAATGCTGATAAGTTTTAAAGGGTCTTATACATTGTTCTAATGATTTCATAAAGATATTTGTGCATACTTACTACATGATTTTCAAAGTCCATTGTATTTCTATAAAGAAGTAGTTATTTTTATAAGTATAGAAATATTTTTAAAACCTATTCTTTGCATGTATGTATATCAGAGAGAGAGAGAAGGCAGATAGATTTACTTGTAGATAATAAATATTACTAGATAAAAAAACTTTGACATCTTTCCTAATTAATGATAGTTTCTGAACAATTCAGAAGTGATGTGGGTTGATAATTTTGGCAAATAAAAATATTTTTATAGTTGAAAGAAAAGAGAATTAGTCTTATTTGATCATCAAGTTCTGTGCTTCATTTGAGGAAAAGTGCCTACAGAGAGTGAAGAAGAGGCCATAGCTTCTGTACCTTCCTCTTCAAATTGCTATATGGGCATTATGGTACTTCTGGAAGTTTCTTTTAGTTTCTTCAGGTCTTTTGTGTTTATGATGATTTGAGACAAGAGTTGAAATTTTATTAATATATAAATATTTATAAATTTACATATGCTCTTATCGTACTAAGAGCTGAATGTCAGCTTGACAAATTGTTAGATTGTTAGCTATAAGCAAAATGTTGTCCACCAGATCTCTAGAATGTATTCATCCTGCATAACCTGCTAAACAGGGTCTCCCATTTTCTCCTCCTGCCAGTCTCTGGCCACAACCATTCTTTCTGTTTGTATGAGTTTGACTATTTTAGATATATTACATAAGTAGAATCATATAATGTTTGTCCTTCTGTTATTAGCTAATTTCATATAGCATCATGTTCTCCAGGCTCATCTGTATTGTTCCATATGGCAAGATCTCATTTTTTAAGGCTCTATAATATTTCATTGTTTGGGTTTTTTGTGTGTATGTGTGTATGTCTGTATACACTACATTTTCTTTATTCATTTCTCCATTGATGGACATTTATGTTGTTTTATACTTTTTTTCTGTGGTGAAAATTTTTATTGTGAAAATGGGAGTGTAAATAGCTTTCTGATATTCTGAATTGAAATCTTTTGAGTATATTCCCTGAGGTAGGGTTGTTGATAATTATTTTTTTGGTTTATAGAGGAACTTCCATAGTCTTCTTCATTGTGGTTAAAACAGTTTTCCCTTTCCACCAGTGGTGTACAAGGTTTCCACTATATCAAATTACTAATTATAATACAGTGATATGTTCTTGGTATACTTAAAACAAATGTGTATTTGTTTCATATCTGTTTGGTTATGATCCTTTCCAGATAACTTATAAATATTATGTTTTATTAGTAATAAAAACACTTTACATTTTGAAACATATTTTCCATTTTTAAATCATTTTTATACTCATCTGATCCTTACAGGTCCACATAGTCTATGTCTTAGGGTTGTTACCAAATATTTTCTAAAGAACCCATTGTACATTTTAAATTTTAGGTTTACTGCTCAAATTAGTCTTTTCAAAGTTGTATAGTTGTATACATTGCAAAGGAGATTCTTCATTTTTAATTTTTTATTTTATGAAAATTGCTCTGTAATTCATAATTTTTGAAGATATAATTCCACTATCAAGTTTTATATTGTTGCATTTATAGTGCAGATCAAAGTAGATGGTGTGATTATTATACTTTGAATATAAAGTGCAAAAGAACAGCAATAAAAACGTATGGGGCATTCTGTTATGAGCTAGGAAATCTGGGGGTTTAATTTGAATTCAACAAAGAGAGTGGACTTTCTACATTGTTTATTTTTCTGAGAAGAAGCTTTTTAGTTTGAATCCATCCCACTTAGTGATTGTTGGTTTATTTCTTACAGTATAGGAGTGTTATTAAGGAAGTCAGAGCCTAATCTGACATGATGAAAATTTGGACCTACTTTTTCTTCTATTAGGCGCAGGGTCTCTGGTTTAATTCCTAGGTTCTTGATCCATTTTGAGTGGAGTTTAGTGCATGGTGAGAGAGGATTTTTTATTTTGTTGCATATCGATTTCCAGTTTTCCGAGCACCATTTGTTGAACAGATTATCCTTTCTCCAATATATTTTTTTGGTCTTTGTCTAATCTGCGATAACTGTATTTATGTGGATTTGTCTCTGTGTTCTTTATTCTATACCACTGGTCTATGAGTCTATTTTGGTGTCAACACCATGCTGTTTTTGTTACTATTTGCTCTGTAGTATAGTTTAACGTCTAGTATGGTGATGCCACCTGCTAAGTATTGCTTTAGCTATTCTGGATCTCCTTCCTTCCTTCCTTCCTTCCTTCCTTCCTTCCTTCCTTCCTTCCTTCCTTCCTTCCTTCCTTCCTTCCTTCCTTCCTTTCTCTCTCTCTCTCTCTCTCTCTCTTTCTTTCTTTCTTTCTTTCTTTCTTCTTTCTCTTTTTTGAGAGAGAGAGAGAGAGAGAGAGACTATTTTTTAATATTTATTTTTCAGTTTTCGGTGGACACAACATCTTTATTTTATTTTATGTGTGCTTAGGATGGAACCCAGCGCCCTGCGCATGCCAGCCAAGTTCATTACTGCTTGAGCCACATCCCCTGCCCTCTTATTTTTCCAGATGAATTTCAGGACTGCTTTTTTTATTTCTATGAGGAATGTCATTGGGATTTTGGTTGGAATTACATTAAATCTGTATAATACTTTTGGTAGTATGGTCCTTTTGACAATATTAATTCTGCCTATCCAAGAACAAGGTCTTCTAAGTAGGGCCAGATGGATACACAGCTGATTTCTATAAGACCTTCAAAGAAGAACTAATACCAATACCTTAGAAACATCTTCTAAGGTCTTCCTTAATTTATTTCTTTAGTGTTCTGCAGTTTTAATTGTAGAGGTCTTTCACCTCTTTCATTAAATTGATTCCCAAGTATTTAATTTTTTTGAAGCTGTTGTAAATGGGGTAGTTTTCCTGGTTTCTCTTTCAGAGTATTTCTCTCCGATGTACAGATATGCCTTTGATTTATGGGTTTTGATATTATATCCTGCTACTTTGCTGAACTCATTTATTAGTTCTAGAAATTTTGTGGTGGAATTTTTTTTATCTTCTAGGAATAGAATCATATCATTGGCAAATAGTGTGATAATTTGAGTTCTTCTTTTCCTATCTGTATCCCTCTAATTTCTTTCAGCTGTCTAATTGCTTTGGCTAGAGTTTCAAGAACTATGTTAATAGAGGTGAAAGAGGACATTCCTGACTTCTTCCAGTTTTTAGAGGGAATGCTTTCAGTTTTTCTCCATTTAGAATGATGTTGACCTGGGGCTTAACATAAATACATTTTACAATGTTGAGATATGTTTCTATTTTCCCTAGTTTTTCTAGTGTTTTGAACATGAAGGGGTATTGTATTTTGTTAAATGCTTTTTCTGCGTCTATTGAGATTACCATGGTTCTTATCTTTAAGTCTATTGATGTGATGAATTACATTTATTGATTTTCATATGGTGAACCAACCTTGCATCCTTGGGATAAACTTGCTTGGTCATGGTGCACTGGTTTTTTTGATATGTTTTTGTATTTTATTTGCCATAATTTTATTGAGAATTTTTGCATCTATGTTCATTAGGTCTGAAGTTGTCTTTCTTTGATGTGTCTTTGTTTGGTTTTGGAATCAGGGTGATATTGGCCTCATAGAATGAGTTTGGAAGTGTTTCCTCTTTTTCCATTTCATGGAATAATTTGGGAAGTATTGGTATTAGTTCTTATTTGAAAGTCTTATAGACATCAGCTATATATCCATCTGATCCTGGCTTTTCTTGGTTGATAGGCTTCTGATGGCCTCTTCTATTTCATTTCTTGAAATTGATCTGTTTAACTAGTGTATATCATCCTGATTCAGTTTGTGCAAATCATTTGACTCTAGAAATTTGTTGATGCCTTCAATATTTTCTATTTTATTGGAATACAAATTTTTAAAATAATTTCTTATTATCTTCTGTATTTCCAGAGTGTACGTTGTGATATTTCCTTTTTTATCATGGATGTTAGTAATTTGAGTTTTCTCTTTCCTTGTCTTTGTTAGCATAAGTAAGGGTTTATTAATTTTACTTATTTTTTCAAGGAACCAACTTTTTGTTTTGTCAGTTTTTTCAATTGTTTCAATTTCATTGATTTCAGCTCTGATTTCAATGATTTCTTGTCTTCTGCTTTTAGTGTTGAATTGTTCTTCTTTTTCTTGTACTTTGAGAAGTAATGTTCATTTATTTATTTCTTGACTTTTTCCTCTTTTAAGGAATGAACTCCATGCAATGAACTTTCCTCTTAGTACTGCTTTCATAGTGTCCCAGAGATTTCAAAATGTTGTATCATGATCATTTAACTCTAAGAATAGTTTAATCTCCTCTTTTATGTCTTTTGTAACCCATTGTTCATGCAATAGCATATTATTTAGTCTCCAGGTGTTGGAGTAGCTTCTATTTTTTATTTTATCATTGATTTCTAATTTCATTCCATATGATCTGATGTAATGCAGGGTAGTATCTCTATTTTTTTTGTATTTGCTAAGAGTTGCTTTGTGGCATAATATATGGTCTGTTTTAGAGAAGGACCCATGTGCTGCTGAGAAGAAAGTGTATTCTCTTGTTGAAGGATGAAATATTCTATATAAGTCAGTTAAGTGTAATTTATTGATTATATTATTGAGTTATATAGTTTCTTTGTTTAGCTTTTTTTTTGGAAGATCTATCCAGTGCTGAAAAATGTGTTTTAAAGTCACTCAAAATTATTATGTTTTGGTCTATTTGACTCTTGAACTTGAGACGAGTTTGTTTGATGAATGTAGATGCTCCATTGTTTGGGGAATGTATATTTAAATTGTTACATCTTGTTGATGTATGGTTCTCTTGAACAGTGTGAATGTTTTTCTTTATTCCTTTTGATTAACTTTGGCTTGAAGTCTACTTTATTTGATGTGAGGATGGAAACCCCTGCTTGTTTCCGCAGTTTATGTGAGTGGTATATTTTTTCCCAACCCTTGACTTTCAGTCTGTAAATGTCTTTTCCTATGAGATGAGTATCTTGAATGCAGCATACTATTGGGTCTTTAAAAAAATCCAATCTACTAGTCTACATCTTTTGATTGGTGAGTTTAGGCCATTAACATTCAGGGTTATTATTGAGACATGATTTGTATTCGTGGTCATATTTGTTTATTTTTGGTAATTTCACTTGACTTGGTTTCTCCTTTGATTTTTCCTTTAGTGTAATACCTCTCTTTGCTAATTTTCTTTGTTGTTTTTTCATTTCCTCCTCATGGAACATTTTGCTAAGGGTGTTCTCCTGTGCAGGCTTTCTAGTTGTAAGTTTATTTAGCTTTTGTTTATCATGGAAGATTTTTATGTCATCATCAAAATTTTGCTGGATACAAGGTTCTTGGTTAGCACCCATTTTCCTTCAGAGCTTAGTATATTTTGTTCCAGGATCTTCTAGCTTTCAGGGACTGGGTTGAAAAATCTGCAGTGATCCTAATTGGTTTCCTCCTATATGTAATACAATTCCTTTCTCTTGTGACTTTTAAAATTCTCTCCTTATTCTGTATACTAGGCATTTTCATTATAATATGCCTTGGTGTGGATCTGTTGTGATTTTGTACATTTGGTATCCTGTAATCCTCTTGTATTTTATTTTTCATTTCTTTCTTCATGTTCAGAAAATTTTCTGATATTATTTCAGTGGATAGATTGTTCATCCCTTTGGTTTAGAACCCTATGCCTTCCTCTAACCCAATAATTCTTAAATTTTTCTTTTTGTTATCTCATAATTCTTGAATGTTCTACTCATGGTTTCTTACCATCTTTTCTGTGTGGTCACCATACTTTTCAAGATTAAATATTTTGTCTTCATTGTCTAAAGTCTTGTCTTCCAAGTGATGTGATCTGTTGGCGATGCTTTCTATTGAGCTTTTAATTTGCTTTATTGTTTCTTTCATTTCAGGTGTTTCCTTTTTTTCTTCCAAATCCTCTATCTCCTTATTGAAGTAATCTTTTGCTTCCTTTATTTGCTTATGTAGTTCTTTATCAAAATGATCTTTTGCTGCCTATATTTTGCTCTCTTATATCATCTTTTAATTCATAGAACATTTTAATTATGTATGTTTTGAACTCCTTCACTGTCATTTCTTCTGTTGTGCTGGCCATGGATTCTAATAATGTATTATCTTGGTTTCTTGGGAGCAGTTTCTTCACTTGTTTTTTCATGCTGTTCCTGTGTCTTCCCTTCTAGCCCTGTGGATCCGAGTTTTTACTCTATAGGCTTCTAATCTTCCCGCAGGTTTCCAATACCTCTCCTTTAAGGGGAAGAACAATGTGAACAGATCACAATACAAACAATTTTTAACATTAAACCAAATAGCTGCTATTAAGATGTTTAAGATTTTGTCACAATATACAGAAATGGTAAGTTCAGTTATTATCTATAACATATACAGTAGGTTTGCAAAAGGCTCTACAGTTTCTGATGGTGGACAAAGAGCCACATAGAGTTAGAAGATCTTAGAAAGCATGTAAAAGGAATCTAAAGAAGTTGGTTAGGAGCAGGAGAAGAGAGAGAAAGTGATTTTGGGGAATCAAGCAAGTGGGAAGACAGTAGAGTTCAAAAAACAAACCTATATATTAAGAAAATTTAAAATGTAAAAATAGGAGATAAAAGAATATACAACACCACTGTAATGTACTATTCAGACATTCAAGTCCTCAGTAGCCTAATTCATGAGAAGTACTTGGTTTCACAATGTTGGGGATGTGAGGGCGGAAGTAGAGAGAGAAAGAGAAAATATCTTGAAGGGAGATAACAAGGGTTGTTTTGTTGGAGCTCAATATCTTTACAGCTTCTCTTCTCATTCCAATAGGTGGAGTTGTCTGTTGTTTGCTGCTATCTCCCACCTCAGGATGGTGAAGGTTGTTTGGGTGGGAGGATTGGGCTTGGTGGCATAGCCCCTGGAAGTGGGGTATAGCACTTGCTTGTCCCCAATGGGAGACTGCACTCCAATAATCTCTTTAGGGTCCTGCTCATGTGATGTGGGCACCTGGTCTTATCTCCTTATTTTGCTTGTAGACCTCACAATTCCTGGTCTCTAATTTAGTCTCTAAATTGTATCTCACTTGCTCCTTCCCTTTCTACTTCCCAATCAGGAACCTTTCTCTCCATAGGTCTTGTAGCTCCTGCTCTGGAGTCCACGTACCTGTCATGGAGAGCTGTTTTATATTGGGCAATTCAGGACTAGTTTTTTTGAGCTACAGACCAGCCATGTAGCCATGTGCACTGTGCTGGGTTAGCAGCTGCCAAGGAGAAGGGGACTTTTGGTACCTTGATATTGCTTTTAAGCCCAAGCTGGTGTTCCAAGCTGGAGGTTGCCCCAACTAAAGATGGTGAGAAAGGTGTCCCAAGATGAAGGTGGCTGCTTTCAGGGATGGGTGTCAGGTCAGGTGAGCCAGGTGGTGGCGTTAAGTGGCATGTTCAGAGATGCAGCTCTATTGCATGCAGTATTGTGGCTGGTGGCTATCTCCCAATCCAGTGCAGTGTCCCCATGTGCAGGCTACTGCTTTTAGGGAACTCTGGTAATGGTTGTAGTCTTCCAGATGGAGGTGAGTAGGAGAGCCCCATGTTGGTAGAATGGGGTCCACATGGGAGCATCGGCTGGAGTTCCTGCATGTGGTCTGCGGCCAGGTACCCTACGTGGGAGCAGTGGTCGGGATTCCTGCATGGGTGGGCGGCCAGGAGTCATGTGAAGGTATTGATGCTGGTGGTCCTGCTCGGGCACCTGGAGTTTCTGCGTGGGCATGTGACTGGGAGTCCCATACTTATTGTGAGGCCTGGAGACCTGTTCTGCACAAGGGCCATGATTCCTGCCTGGGAACAGCTGCTGGGGACCCTCTAATCACTGGCAGAGAAACAGCATTCCCACTACTTGAATCCTAGGTCTTGGAGCAACACAGAGTCCAGCTTCCCTCTAGCCTGTCATCTTCGATCTCCTGATTCTCATTTTCTTAATTTTGGGAAATATGGTTGATAAAAAAATGTTTAAATTTGTAAGAGTGTATGTTAGATAAAACATAAGTAGGCATCTGTTACTTTCTTAACAGATATGTTAACTTTCTGTCACTGCGATAAAAATACCTGAGATAATAAACTTATAAGGAATACATTTATTTTGGCTCACATTTTCAGAGATCTCAGTCCATGGTCAGTTATCTCCATTAGTTTTTGACCTGTAGAAAGGGAGATCATCATGGCATGGAGTAAGTGGCAGAGCAAGGCTGCTCACCTCATGGAATCTAGGAAGCAAAGGAGAGGGATGGGACTCAGCCAAAGAAAGAGGAAGAGAAAGAGGAAGGATTGGTTATCAATATCCGATTCAAGGGCACACCCTAGTGACCTGATTTCCTTCTGTTAAGTCCATCTATTAAAGGTTTCATCACCTCCCATTTGTGTCACAGGCTGGCAACCAAACCTCTCATTGGTAGACCTGTGGAGGACATTTAAGATTCAAACCATAAAAGAAGAATAGTATTTATTGAATTTCTGGAATGCCTGTTTTCTTAAGTCCGTTAGTTAGTCTTTGTATATGGGGAAACAATAAATGTGTAAAGAAATAGGCAAAGGAAAATATATAGTAAATGTTTGTGAAAAAAGAAATAGGCAAAGTGTTGGTGTACATTATACTGTTTTAGAAGTTCATCCCTTCACTCATAAGGAAAATCTTACCTTAAAGTGATAAATCTTATTGAATACACAGTGAAGGTTTCTATATCTGTGGGTTCCATAAGTGCCTGTTCAACCAATTGCATATGAAAATATTTGGAAAAATCCTTATACTGAGCTGGACACTTATAATCCAAGTGGCTCAGGATATGAAGATTGCAAGTTCAAAGCCTCAGCAGAAGCATTGCAAGTTCAAAGTCAGCTTCAGCAACTTAGTGAGGCCCTAAGCAACTTAGATCTTGTCTCCCACAAAATAAAACAAAACAAAACAACAACAAAACGAAACAAAACACAAAATGGGCTAGGGATGTGGCTCAGTGGTTAAGCACCCTATGTTGTTCAATCCCTGTTACGGAAACAAAAACAAAACAAAATAACAAAAACAAACTGAACTGAGCATGTACAGACTTTTTTCTTGTCATTATTTCCTAATCATTATGGTATAACAACTACTCACATAGCATTGAATATTTTAAGTAATCTAGAGATTATTTATGTTAGGATGTATAGTTTACATGCAACCATGACACTGTTTTCTCCAAGGGACTTGAACATCTGTGGATTTGGATACCTGTGGGGAGTCCTAAAACTAATACCTATGGATACTGAGGGACAACTATTTAACCTTTTCTGTTATCTTATTAGCCAGGCCTGTGTGTTTTATTTTACAAATGATTGCTAGGGGGTTTAATTATATGTATCTAACTTATCACAGTTTATCTTCAAATAAAATTATAACCACTGGAGGAGGCTGCTTTCAGGGATGGGTGTCAGATCAGGTGGGCCAGGTGGTGGCATTAAGTAGCATGTTCTCACTGCTCCTTCCCTTTCTACTTCCCAATCAGGAACCTTTAATGTTAACCTATAACATATAATATTAGAGCATTTTATCTCCAGTTATCTAGGTTTTTATCTAGAATCATTTTCTTTAGCTAAAATAATTTTCTTGAAAGTTTCTAATACTAGTCTACTACAATTTACTTTTTTTTTTAAAAGCATTTGTTTACCTGGAAAGGCTTTATTTTGCCTTCATTTTCACTGAGTGTAGAATTTTCAGTGATACAATATTTTCTTTCTTAAATTACTGCTTCATTTTCTTCTGACTTGCATTATTTCTATTAAGAAATCAGTGGTATTTCTTATCTTTGTTCTCTTCTGTATAATGTTGTTTTCCTCTGGCTGCTTTTGGGATTTTTTTCCCTTTATCAGTTTTCAGCAATTTGTGAATGTGCCTTTGTGTTGTTTTCTTCATAGGTACCCTGCTTGTTGAGCTTCTTATAGTTATTTGTTTTATTAAAATCAAATCTAAAAAATGATCTGCTCTTTTTTCTTTAAAATTTCTTCTGTTTGATTGATTGATGATTGATTGATTGGTTGATCGATTGATTTAGTGGAAGTGGGAGGAAGGGGTAGAGGGGAGTAGAGGAGTGATACTTAAGGGTATAATTATATTTGAGGTGAGTAAAATACTCTCAAATTGACAGAGGTGATAAATATACATGTCTGTATATGTGAAAAATATTGAATTGCCACTTATTTTTTTCTGATTGTTACTGTATTGAAATATTTTTATTAGTTCATTTTAGTTATGTATAATGTTAGGGTTCATTGTGATACAATTAATCAAGCATGGAATATATTATGCTCTAATTCAGTCCCGAGTGCTTCCCATTTTCCTCCTTTCCTCTTACCCCTGTTCTCTTTCCTGTACTTTACTGATCTTTCTTCTAGTTATTTACAATTTTATTTAAAATTATTGCCTTGTGGATATACATAAACATGAGATTCATTGTGGTGTACATATATAGGAAAATTAGGTAAGGTTCCTTCCACTGTTCTTGTCTTATCTGATCCTCTTCCCACCCTCTCAATCCCCTTTCTCTCCTATCTTTTATTTTCATGGAATTCCCCTGCCATTCTTTTTTCTTTTTCCTTTTTCTCTTATTTTGGTCTAGCTTCCACACAACTAAGAAACATTCAACCTTTGACTTTCTGGGTCTGGCTTATTTCACATATAATGGTGGTCTCCAGTTCTATCTATTTACTGGAAAATGTCATAATGTCATTTTTTTATGACCAAGTAATAGTCTATTTTGTATATATTCCACATTTTATTCATGCCTTCATTGTTAACTAACACCTAACTTGGTTCCACAACATAGCTTTTTTTGAATTGTGCTACAGTAAACATTGATGTGGCTATTTTCCTTATAGTTTGCTGATTTGAGATATTTTGGATATATACTGGGGAATGGATAGCTAGTTCATTTGGTTGTTCCATTTCTAGTTTTTTTTTTTTTTTTGAGGAATCTCTATAATGCTTTTTAGAGTGGCTGCAGTAATTTACAGTTCTACCAACAATGTCTAAGTTTACCTTTTCCCTCACATCCTCACCAGCGCTTATTATTATTTGTATTCTTGGTAATTGCCAGTCTGTCTGGAGTGAGCTGAAATCTTGGCATGGTTTTGTTTAGTATTTCTGTGATTACCAGAGATGTTGAACATTTTTTAACATATTTATTGTGCATTTGTATTTCTTTCTTTAGTTCTTTTGCCCATTTATTATTAGGGTTTTTTTTTTGTTGTTGTTGTTCTTTATGTATTCTGGATATTAGTTCCCTGCCTAAGGAGCTGGTGGCAATGATCTTCTCCCATTCTGTAGGTTCTCTCTTCATGCTCTTAATTGTTTTCTTTTCTATGCAGAAGTTTTTTAATTTGATGCTATTCTACTGTTGATTAGTGGTTTCATTTCTTGTGTTTTAGGAGTCTTATTCAGGGAATTGATGCCTGTGCCAATATGTAGGAGTGTTGCCCTTAGGGTTTCTTCTAGAAATTAGAGAGTTTCTGGTCTTTGATCCACTTTGAGTTGACTTTTGTGCAAATTTCATTCTTCTACTTATGGACATCCTGAACCCTGATAACAAAACAAAAGACACATTTAAGAAAGAAAACTTCAGACCAATATCCTTGATGAAGATAGTTGCAAAAATTATTAATATTGACAAACCACATTCAAAACTCATTAAGAAGATAGATGAAGTGAGATTCATCCCAGGCATAAAAGGTTTCAAATTTCATTCTTCTACTTATCGACATCCAGTTTTCCCAGCACCATTTGTTACAAAGGCAACCTTTTCTTTAACGTATGTTTTTTGAACCTTTGTCCAGTATCAGATGATTGTATCTGTAGAGGTCTTTCTCTGTGTATATTATTCTATTATATTTGTCCTCATGTCTGTTGTGGTGCCAATACATGCTGTTTTTGTTACTAGACCTTTGTAATATGATTTGAGGTCCACTATTATGATTCCTCTAGCATTACTCTACTTGTTTTTGGCTATTCTGGGACTTTTATTCTTCCAACTCTATTTCAGAACTGTTTTTTTCTAGTTCTGTTAAGAATATTATTTGTATTTCTATGGGGATTGCATTGAATCTTATAATGCTTTTGGTGATGTTTTATTCAGCTTTTTTGTTTGTATGACCAACAGACCTGACAAGAACAATTTTTTTTATGTTTCACATTTATTAAAAGTCACAATTAAATTTCATTTTCCAAATGGAACCTACTGTAAAAAATCAATTAAAAGGTGGAATAGCCAATAGTTAATGGAAAAAAAACTGTTATTTTTCCAATTACTTGGTTCATTTTAACAAGGATGCATCATTTCACTGCCTCAGTCCAATGTTATTTCAGGTGAGAGTTCATAGCAATATTGTCTCTGAAGTCTCGTTTCTTCAAGTTGGCCCCCACCATAGTTTTCCAACCAAAGTTTTCCCTGAAGACTAAGTAAAACTAAGAACAATGGGAAACGTTTTTAAAAATTTATTTAAGGAACACAAAAGTGCATCTCAGTAATTTTTGAAAAATCCAGTTTTAAAATTCATCCTATGCTACCTCACCATCCCATATGCAGTCTGAAAGGTGATTGATTCCTAGATGTCTTCTGGTTTCTACACATTTTAAGGTTACTGAGTTTGATACAAGAAAACGTGAAGTCTCTCACAGCCCCTTGTCATCTGATTCGAACTATTTGTGCCCCACCTCTCTTTCCACACACATGCCAGTTCCCCTGCTGGCCCACAGCACAATGGGGACACAGCTGGCTGGGGTCATCTGAGTTTTAGAGTAGTTTTCTTTTTTATTACCTGTAAAAAGCTAGGCTCAGATTTTAGTCTTGAGCTCACTAATTTCATGCTCTAGTCAACAGTTAAGCAAATACACAAAATTGACTTTTGCTTTTTATATTTCCTAGGTGAGACTGGGCCTTTTAAAAGAAATATTACATATAAAAAGACAAAAGCCTAAATGAGGAATTAGAGGGGTTTTATTTACTATTAAAGGCAAAACCTCATAATTTATTTCTAATTGTTTCACAGAAAATAAAAGGAAATGACCTGATTTTTTAGGTCTTAAGGTCCTAACCTAATAATAAAGTGTTAAAACCAGCATGAAAATAATAACTAATTCAAAATGTAACTAACAGCCAGTGTTCTTTAGGATTTAAGGAAGTGCAATGTTCTAGATTTAGGCAAATGATTCCTTAGGTTACCAAATGCATTCCCATGAGTGTTTCTTCATTTATTTACCCAAAAGAATTAAAATCCTACTACATGTACATATTTGTCTTAAGACTTGCTCTAAATCAATGCCTAAGTACTGGAGATTTAGGCTAGATGTACCTATTAGTGGGAAGCTGTTCTCAACTCTTTTACAGCTTATACCAGAAAGAAGAAGCTATCAGTGCAGGAGGATAGAAACATCTGCCTGGTAAACCTGCCAATAAAACCCTTAACATAGAAGAGCAACAACTACTTATTTTTTCAACTCCATATTTTTTTAAGAATTAAAGTACTTTATTTAATTTATTTTTATGTGGTGTTAAGGATCAAACCTAGTGTCTCACACATGCTAGGCGAAGAGATCAAACCTAGTGTCTCACACATGCTAGGCGAAGAGCTACAGCCCCTGATTATAAATTTTTCAAAAATTTCTAAAGATCCTCTGGATTTCAGAAGTGTTTATGGTGATATTTCCTTTGTCATCTCTAATTTTGTTAATTTGTATCTTCTCTTTCTTTTGGTTTGTTTGACTAGGAATTTATTAATGTTTATTCTTTTAAAGAACTCTTTGTTTCTTTAAGTCTTTGTATTTTTTATTCTCAATTTCATTGATTTGGCTGTGGTTTTAATTATTTTCTATTTTCTGGATTTTGATGTTAGTTTGGTTTTCTGTAGGACTTGAGTTTTAGCATTAGATTTTTTTTGTTTTATTTTCTATTTTTTTTTTTAATTTAGGAACTCAGCTCCCTAAACTTTCCTCTTAGAACTGCTTTCCTACCATCCCAGAGATTTTGATATATTGTATCACTATTCTCCACTTGTTTCTAAAAATTTTTAATTTCTTTCCTGAATTTTAGGCTCTCCATTCATCTTTCAAAATTATATTTTTTAGCTGGGCAAGGTGGCACACACCAGTAATCCCAATGACTTGGGAGGTAAGGCAGGAGGATTACAAGTTTGAGGCAATGCAGCAAGGCCCTAAGCAACTTGATGAGACCCTTTCTTAAAATAAAAAAATAAAAAGGACCCCCGAGATCAATCTCCAGTATCCTCTCCCCACAAAAAGGAAATGTATTTTTTAAGCTCCAGGTGTTAAAGTGTTTTTTTTTTTTCTTGTTGATTTCGAATTCCATTCCATTATTATCTGATAGGATGAAAGAAATTGTTTTTTTTTTTTTTGTATTTTCTAAGAGTTGCTTCTACCCTAAAACAGGATTTATTTTAGGAAATGTTCAATCTTCTGTTGAGAAGAAAGTAAATTCAGTTGTCAATGGATGAAATATTATATAGATGTCTATTTGGTCCATTTGATTAATAGTATTTTTTAGTCACTAAGAATCTTTACTTAGGGGGCTGGGGATATAGCTCAGTTGGTAGAGTGTCTACCATGTATAAGGCCCTGGGTTCAATCCCCAGCCCTAACAACAACAACAATAACAACAACAACAAAGAATCTTTACTTAGTTTATGTCTGAATGACTTATCTAGTATTGAGAGTATTAAACCACCCAGCATTATAGTACTGTGGTCTGTTTGATTCTTAATATTGAGGTTTCGTGCTACAAATACATGTATTTTAAACTCTTTGCCATTGTTCCACAGGTCACTTGGTCCTTATTCATGTTTTGTCCTTTTTATTTGTCATTGTAGATCGATTTTATTGGTATATCTTCATGTTTATGGATCTGTTTTTCCTCTGGCCTAATCTGATGGTTAACCTATTCATTGCATTTCTTAGTATTGAAATTGTATTTTTTAGTTCTTAGCTGTTCTGTTTCTTATAAGCATTTAATTTCTCATTGAATTTTGTTTCCTGTTCTTGCATACTTTTATAACAACTGGCTTAATGTTCTTGTCCCCTAATTTCATACTCTTATTACTAGGTATCTTTATTGACTGATTTCTTTTCCTGGTTATGGATTTTATTTTCTTGTTTTGGTGAATGTCTCTTGTAATTTGTATTGGATAGTAGACATTATAAATATTTTGTTGGTGAGTGTCTGGGTATTATTGTCTCCCTTTTAAAAAAGTTGAATTTTATTTTGGCATCAATTAGCTGTCTAGTGGAACAGCTTGATTTTATTTTATTTTATGTTTTTTGGTACTGAATATTGAATCCCAGAGGTATTCTACTATTGAGCTGCATCTACAGCCCGTTTTGTTTTTTATTTTGATGCAAACCCAGGTGGCCCCAAACTTGTGATCTTCCTCCTTCAATCTCCCAAATAGCTAAGATTAAATGCATGGACCACCGTGCCCAGCTGCAGCTTGATCATTTGGGCATTATGAATGTGGATTTAGAAAATTAATTGAAGATCTTTAATAATTTTTTCACCATAGTTTTCCTTATGTAGCCTCAAGTAGTTTCATTCCATGTGTGCATTGCTTAGAATTTAACCAAAGATTTAAAGGAACTTGTTTTAGTCAACTTTTCTGCTGCTATGACCAAAACACCTGACAAAAACAATTTTTAGGAGGAAATATTTATTTGGGGGCTCATGGTTTCAGAGATCTCATTCCAAAGACAGCTGGCTCTATTCCTTGGGGTTCAAGGTCAGACAGAACATCATGGTTGGAAGAGTGTCACAGAGGAAAGTGGCTCAGGAAACAGAGCACTCCACTCAACAAGGACAAAATAGATACCCCGAAAGCACAACTCCTAGGGCTCACCTTCTCTAGCCACATCTTACCTGCCTAAGTTAACATTCAGTTAAATCCCCATGATAGGTTTAACATACTGATTATGTTTGGGCTTATAAATAATCATTTCATCTCTAAATTTCTTGCATTGTCTCACACATGAATTTTTGGGAATACCTGATTAGGTAGATTTCTAGAATTCTTTTTCTGCACAACTGCACATTTGTGCTTGGCCAATTCTAGTGGTCTCATTTTCCTTGAGAAACAACTTCTGGCTGCAAGGCTACAGTATTCTTCTTGGACTTTTCTTCTCTGGGCTGAGAAGTTTGCAACTAGACAGAGAACCAGTGATCCTAGAGATCACTGGTCCATGCTGCCCGTTTTCCCTCTATGAAACAGTTAATACATTTTATACAGGTGTCTAAAGAGAGGGGAAGTTTGAATGCCAGTAACTCTTTTATGGCTGTGAGCTGAAGTCTAACTACATTTATTGTACTATTTTTTCGGGGGTGGGGGTAGTTAGGGTAATGTAGTAGCAACAGGAAGATTGAAAGAAATTGGTCCCTTCTCCTCTCTTTTGGCAATGGTTAAGAAAGAGACTATCTCTGGACTGAAGATAGCTCATCTTTCTTAGAATTGTATTTCCCAGTAGAATCCACATTATTATGATCAATAGAACTGTCCTCTTTTCTAGCTCAAGAAAGACTTGCTAAATTGTTAAAGCTTGCCATGTGGAAAGGTAAAAAAGAGAGTGGTTAAAATGTATCATTTTGCTTCTACTCTCATTTCAGGGAATAATTACCTTCTTTTGAAAGAAAGGTAAAAGGCATATTGTTAATCTATAATATAGTTGCTGATAATATCTCTGTGTAACAAATTACTTTAGGCTTTAACATAGCATAGTAAAGGCTACTCTGAGATAGCTGATAAAATTTTATTGGTCTACCTGATTGCCCCTTTCCAGAAATCACAGTATGGTCCTATTTTTACTGTGATTTCTTTTCATTTGAAAGGATAAATAATCTAAGGGAAATTTGTTCTTTGTATGTATAATATCTGATTTATGCCTTCTTTCTTTTTCTGGCTTATTGATATCTATTAAGAAAACTTTATTTTCATTTATTGCTCCACCTTACATGTGTAAACTATAATGCATTTCCTTGTATATGCTAATAAAGTAAGTATAGTCATTTAAACATGTCTACTTGCCTTTGAGATCACGTTTTTGTTAAATGTTTACTTTAACAGAGTAAGAAGAAGAAAAGATCATGAAATGTTAGATTTTTTTCGAAGAGTCCTAACTTACTGATACTGGTAATACTGAATGTGAATTCAAAAACATTTCATCATGGTTATGAAAGATGGATGTTGATATTAGAATAGAAACAGGAAAAATTGAACTCTGGAACTTCATATCAGATTGTCTGAATATTCCTAGTATTTAGACTAAGATCATAGAGACTTACATAGGCAGGGAAGAATCTAGAGCAGTGCATTTTATAGTATATTTCACAGAAAAATCTGTGGATCAGACTGTTTTCTCTGTAGGGCCAGGTCAGAGAATACTATGGAAAGTATCTCTAGGCTATGGTAGGTGCTGTTTAGAATAAGGACTCTTTTAAAAAAGTGTTTATTCAATTAAATATTAATTGTACATAATTAATGAGGGGTACAGTGTGATAATTGGATACATTTACATAGTGTACATGATTGAATCAATATTAAACAGATTTTTTTTATTAACACATAATTATTTTACATATATATGGGATACAGTGTGATCTTTCTTTAAATATATAGTACATACTGATCAAATCAGGATAATTAATGTTTCTGTCTTCCTATAATTACATTTTGTTTGGAGCTTTTGAGTGCCTCTCTTCTAGTTATTAAGAAAATATAAAACTAACTTATTATAAACTCTTGAAATTACCCCTCTGAAGTACAGAATTGGAACTTCTGTCTCACTGTTTTGGTACCTGTAATCCAATTTCTGTCTTGCTCACCCTTCCCAGCTTCTAGGTATCACTATTCTACATGTCAATCAAAATTTTCAAACATCCACACATGAAAAAGAATATGCTGTACTGTTTTTCTTTTTCTTTCTTTCTTTCTTTTTTTTTTTTAAGTTATAGACGGATACAATACCTTTATTGTTTACTTATTTTTACATGGTGCTGAGGTTAGAACCCAGGGCCTCACATGTGCGAGGCAAGCGCTCTACCACTGAGCCACAACCCCAGCCCACTGTACTGTTTTTCTATGTCTGATTTCTGCCAATTCACATAACAAGTTGGAATTCTTTTATTTTTTTGGTACCAGTGATTGGACCCACATCCCCAGCCCTTTTTATTTTTTACTTTGAAACAGAGACTCACTAAGTTGCTTAGGACCTCACTAAGTTCCTAAGTGTAGCCTTAAAACTTTTGATCCTCTGGCATCAGCATCCCAAGTTGATGGATTTAGAGTCATGCGCTTTCTGGCCTGTCACCACAGGAATTTTGGGGTTTTTTGAGACAATTTTTTTCTTTTTCTTTTGTTTTCTTTTACTTACTGCTAATACAGGTGTTTCTTTTTATTTTTAGTTATACATGACAGTAGAGTGTATTTTGACATACCATACGTATATGGAGTATAACTTCCCATTTTTTTCTTGTACATGATATGGAGTTACTGGTCATGTCTTCATATATGAATGTAGGAAAATTATGTCTGATTTATTCTATGATCTTTCCCATTCCCATCCTTTCTCCTTCTTTCCCCTCATTAACTCCTGTCCAATCTGCTGAACCTCCACTCCCCACTCCATCCCCACCTATTGTGAGTCAGCATTTGCGTATCAGGCTTTTGGTGTTTGGGTACTGGTTTACAGCATGATAGTCTCCTGTTCTATCCATTTACTGTCAAATGCCTTAATTTCATTCTTCATTATGGCTGAGTAATATTCCATTGTGTATATGTACCACATTTTCCTTTTTCCATTCCTCTGTTCCAGGGCACCTAGATTGGTTCCATAGCCTAGCTATTGTGAATCAAACTGCTGAGAACATTGATTTGGCCATGTCACTTTATAGCTAAATTTAAGTCCTCTGGGTATATGCCAAGGAATGGGATAACTGGGTCAACTGGTGGTTCCATTCCAACTTTTCTGAGAAGTCTCATATTAATTTCCAGAGAGGTGCACCAGTTTTTAGTTCCAACAGTAATGTATGAATACCTCTTTCTCACATCCTTGCCAACACTTATTATTGCTTGTATTCTTGATAATTGCCATTCTGACTACAATGATGAAATCTCAGTGCAGTTTTAATTTGCATTTCTTTAATTGCTAGTAATGTTGAACATTTTTTCCCATATTTTTGACCACTCATATCTCTTCTTCTGTGAAGTGTCTGTTCAGTTTCTTTGCCCATTTATCGACTGGGTTATTTGTTGTTTTGATGATAGGTTTTTTGAGTTCTTTATATATCCTGGAGATTAATGCTCTATCTGATGTACAGATGGCAAAAATTTTCTCCCATTCTTTCTGCTCTTGTATTGCATTCTTGATTGTTTCCTTTGCTGTAAAGAAGATTTTTGAGTTTGATTCCATCCCATTTATTGATTCTTGATTTTACTTTTTCTGCATTAGGGGTCTTGTTGAGGAATTTGATTCCTAAGCCAACATGATGTAGAGTTGGGCCTACTTTTTCTTCTGTTACATGCAGGGTCTCTGGTCTAATACCTAGGTTCTTGATTCATCATGAGTTGAGTTTTTTTGCACTTGAGAGATAGGAGTCTAATTTCTTTTTGCTCTGTTTGGATTTTCAATCTTTCCAGCACCATTTTTTGAAGAGGCTATCTTTTCTCCAATATGTGTTTTTGCCACCTTTGTCTAGTATGAGATAGCTGTATTTATGTGGGTTTGTCCCCATGTCTTCTCTTCTGTACCATTTGTCTACATATATGTTTTGGTTCCAGCACCATGCTGTTTTTCTTACTATGGTCCTGTAGTATAATTTAAGGTCTGGTAATGCCTCCTGCTTCACTTCTTACTAAGGATTGCTTTGGCTATTTTCTGGGTCTTTTATTTTTCCAAATAATTTCATGATTACCTTTTCAATTTCTATGAAAAATGTCATTGGAATTTTAATAGGAATAGAATTAAATCTGTATATTGCTTTTGGTAATATGGTCATTTTAACAATGTTAGTTCTGCCTATTCAAGACCTTGGGAGACCTTTCCAACTTCTAAGGTCTTCTTCAATTTCTTTCTTTAATTTTCTTTAGTTTTCATTGTTGAGTTCTTTCACTGCTTTTGTTAGATTAATTCCTAAAATTTTTTTTGGTGTGTGTCTCTTAAGTAGCTTTCTTAATTTCTCTTTTAGTGGAATTATTACTGATGTATAAGAATGCATTTGATTTATGAGTATTGATTTCATGCTACTTTGATGAATTCATTTATTAGATATAGAATGTTTTGAGTAGAATTTTTTGAGTGCTCTAAATATAGAATCATGTCATTGGCACATAGTGATATTTTGAGTTTTTCTTTTCCTATGTATATCCCTTTAATTTCTTTCTTATGTCTAATTGTTTTGGCTAGAGTTTCAAGATAATATTGAATACAAGTGGGGAAAGAGGGCATCCTTTTGTTGTTACAATTCTTAGAGGGAATGTTTCAATTTTTCTCCATTAGAATGATGTTGGTCTTTTTTTAGCATAGATAGCTTTTATAATGATGCAGTATGCTCCTACTTTCCCTAGTTTTTCTTGTGTTTTGAACATGAAGGAGTGCTGGATTTTGTCAAATTCTTTCTCCGTATCTATTGAGATGATCATGTGATTCCTGTCTGTAAGTCTATTGATGTGATAAATTATGTTTATTAATTGCCTTATATTGAACCAACCTTGCATCCCTGGTATGAACATCACTTGATCGTGGTGCACTGTGATTTTAATATGGTTTTGCATGTGATTTTCCAGGATTTTATTGATAATTTTTACATTTGTGTTCATCAGGGATATTGGTCTGAAGTTTTCATTCCTTGATGTGTCTTTGTTTGGTTTTGGTATCAGAGTGATACTAGCTTCATAGAACGATTTTGGAAGGTGTTAAGAATACTTGGTGTTAGTTCTTCTTGGAAGGTCTTGTAGAACTCAGCTGAGACTCAATTTGGTCCTAGGCTTTACTTTGTTGGTAAGCTTTTGATGGCATCTCCTATTTCATTGCTTGAAATCACTCTGTTCATATTGTGTATATCCTCCTGATTCAGTTTGGGTAGATCATATGACTATAGAAATTTGTCAGTCTTCAATATTTTCTATTTTATTAGAGTATAAATTTTCAAAATAGTATCTAATTGTCTTCTGTATTTCAATAGTGTCCATCATGATATTTCCTTTTTCATTACAAATTTTAGTAATTTGAGTTTGCTGTTTCTCTTCATTAGTGTTGGTAAGGGTTTATCAGTTTTATTTATTTTTTTCAAAGAGCAAACTTTTTGTTTTGTCAGTTCATTGATTTTAGCTCTGGTTTTAATTATTTTTTATCTTCTGCTGTTTTTGGTGTTGATTTGGTCTTCTTTTTCTAGGACTTTGAGGTACTGTTAGGTCTTTTATTGACTTTCTGTTTTTTTGATGAATGAGCTCAATGCCATGAACTTTCCTTTTAGCGCTGCCTTCATGGTGTCCCAGAGATTTTTTTTAAAGTATTTTTATTAGTTTTTGATGGACCTTTATTTTATTTACTTATTTATATGTGGTGCTGAGAATCAAACCCAGGGCCTCATGCATGCTAGGCAAGCACTCTACCACTGAGCCAAAACTCCAGCCCTGTCCCAGAGATTTTGAAATGTTATATCACTATTCTCATTTACCTCTAATTATTTTTTTATTTCATCCCTGATTTCTTCTCTTATCCATTCATCATTCAATAGCATATTATTTAGTCTCCAAGAATTAGTGTAGTGTCTGTTTTTCATTCTTTTGTGGATTTCTAATTTCATTCTATTATAATCTGATAAGATGCAGAGTATTAGCTCTCTTTTTTTGTATTTACTAAGAATTGCTTTATGGCATAAGATATGATCTGTTTAAGAGTAGGATCCATGTACTGCTGAAAAGAAAATGTATTCACTTGTTGATGGATGAAATATTATATATATGTCTCTTAAATCTAAATTATTGTTTATATTAGTTTGTTCTTTTTTTTTTGTTCTTCTAAATGGCTTCTTTTTTTATTGTTGGTCATTCAAAACATTACATAGTTCTTAATACATCATATTTCACAGTTTGATTCAAGTGGGTTATGAACTCCCAATTTTACCCCGTATACAGATTGCTGTATCACATCAATTACCCTTCCATTGATTGACATATTGCCTTTTTAGTGTCTGATGTATTCTGCTGTCTGTCCTATTCTCTACTATCCCCCCTCCCCTCTCCTCCCCTTCCCTCCCCTTTTCTCTCTCTACCCCTTCTACTGTAAATCATTTCTTCCATTTGTATTATCTTGTCTTACCCCTCCTTTCCTCTTATATGTCATTTTGTATAACCCTGGGGATCGCCTTCCATTACCATGCGATTTCCCTTCTCACTTCCTTTCCCTCCCACCTCTCAACCCTGTTAATGTAAATCTTTGTCTCAAGCTCTTCGTCCCTACCCTGTCCTTGTTTCCTCCCCTTATATCAAAGGAGTCATTTGGTATTTGTTTTTTAAAGATTGACTAGCTTCACTTAGCATAATCTGCTCTAATGCCATCCATTTCCCTCCAAATTCTATGATTTTGTCATTTTTTTAATGCAGAGTAATACTCCATTGTGTATAAATGCCACATTTTTTTTATCCATTCATCTATTGAAGGGCATCTAGGCTGATTCCACAATCTTGCTATCGTGAATTGTGCTGCTATGAACATCGATGTAGCAGTGTCCCTGTAGCATGCTCTTATTAGGTCTTTGGGAAATAGACCGAGAAGGGGAATAGCTGGGTCAAATGGTGGTTCCATTCCCAGCTTTCCAAGAAATCTCCATACTGCTTTCCAAATTGGCTGCACCAATTTGCAGTCCCACCAGCAATGAACAAGAGTGCCCTTTTCCCCGCATCCTCTCCAGCACTTATTGTTGTTTGACTTCCTAATGGCTGCCAATCTTACTGGAGTGAGATGGTATCTTAGGGTGGTTTTGATTTGCATTTCTCTGACTGCTAGCTATGGTGAGCATTTTTTCATGTACTTATTGATTGATTGTATGTCCTCCTCTGAGAAGTGTCTGTTCAGGTCCTTGGCCCATTTGTTGATAGGGTTATTTGTTATCTTATTGTTTAATTTTTTGAGTTCTTTATATATTCTGGTTATTAGGGCTCTATCTGAAGTGTGTGGAGTAAAGATTTGTTCCCAGGATGTAGGCTCCCTGTTTATCTCTCTTATTGTTTCTTTTGCTGAGAAAAAACTTTTTAGTTTGAGTAAGTCCCATTTGTTGATTCTATTTGTTAACTCTAGCGCTATGGGTGTCCTATTGAGGAATTTGGAGCCCGATCCCACAGCGTGTAGATCATAACCAACTTTTTCTTCTATCAGATGCCATGTCTCTGATTTAATATCAAGCTCCTTGATCCATTTTGAGTTAACTTTTGTGCATGGCGAGAGATAGGGATTCAGATTAATTTTGATGCAGATGGATTTCCAGTTTTCCCAGCACCATTCGTTGAAGATGCTATCCTTCCTCCATTGCATGCTTTTAGCCCCTTTATCAAATATAAATATAAGATAGTTGTAGTTTTGTGGATTGATTACTGTGTCCTCTATTCTGTACCATTGGTCCACCCGCCTGTTTTGGTACCAGTACCATGCTGTTTTTGTTACTATTGCTCTGTAGTATAGTTTGAAGTCTGGTATCGCTATACCGCCTGATTCACACTTCCTGCTTAGTATTGTTTTTGCTATTCTGGGTCTTTTATTATTCCATATGAATTTCATGATTCTTTTATCTATTTCTACAAGAAATGCTGTTGGGATTTTTGATTGGCATTGCATTGAAATTATAGAGAACTTTTGGTAATATCGCCATTTTGATGATGTTAGTTCTGCCTGTCCATGAGCAGGGTATATTTTTCCATCTTCTAAGGTCTTCTTCTATATCTTTCTTTAAGGTTCTGTAATTTTCATTGTATAAATCTTTCACCTCTTTTGTTAGGTTGATTCCCAAGTATTTTATTTTTTGGGGGGATATTGTGAATGGAGTAGTTGTCCTCATTTCCGTTTCAGAGGGTTTGTCGCTGATATACAGGAATGCCTTTGATTTATGCGTGTTGATCTTATATCCTGCCACTTTGCTGAATTCATTTATTAGCTCTAATAGCTTCTTTGTAGACCCTTTTGGGTCTGCTAGGTATAGAATCATATCATCTGCAAATAGTGATAATTTAAGTTCTTCTTTTCCTATTTTTATGCCTTTAATTTCTTTCGTCTGTCTAATTGCTCTGGCCAGTGTTTCGAGGACTATGTTGAACAGAAGTGGTGAGAGAGGGCATCCCTGTCTTGTACCAGATCTTAGAGGGAATGCCTTCAATTTTTCTCCATTCAGAATGATGCTGGCCTGTGGCTTATCATAGATTGATTTTACAATGTTGAGGTATGATCCAGTTATCCCTAATTTTTCTAGAGTTTTGAACATAAAGGGATGCTGTACTTTGTTGAATGCTTTTTCTGCATCTATCGAGATGATCATATGGTTCTTATTTTTAAGTCTATTGATGTGGTGAATAACATTAATTGATTTCCGTATATTGAACCAGCCTTGCATCCCATGGATGAATCCTACTTGATCATGGTGTATAATTTTTTTGATATGTATTTGAATCCGATTCGCCAGAATTTTATTGAGGATTTTTGCGTCAAGGTTCATTAGAGATATTGGTCTGTAGTTTTCTTTCTTTGAAGTGTCTTTGTCTGGTTTCGGAATCAGGGTGATGTTGGTTTCGTAGAATGAATTTGGAAGTTCTCCTTCTTTTTCTATTTCCTGAAATAGCTTGAAAAGTATTGGTGTTAGTTCCTCTTTAAAGGTTTTGTAAAACTCTGCTGTATACCCATCCGGTCCTGGGCTTTTCTTAGTTGGTAATCTTTTGATGGTTTCTTCTATTTCCTCTATTGTTATTGGTCTGTTTAGGTTGTCTATATCCTCCTGACTCAATCTGGGCAGATCATAAGACTTAAGGAATTTATCTATGCCTTCACTATCTTCTATTTTATTGGAGTATAAGGATTCAAAATAATTTCTAATTATCTTCTGTATTTCTGAAGTGTCTGTTGTGATATTGCCTTTTTCATCCCGTATGCTAGTAATTTGGGTTCTCTCTCTTCTTCTCTTGGTTGCAGGTTCGCCTAGCTTGCAGTCACTGGGGGAGGGGCTATTAGTTTGTTCTATAGTTTTTTGTTTAGTTTTTTGTTTGGAAGATCTGTCTAGTAGTGAGAAAAGTGTGTTAAAGTCACCTGGCATTATTGTGTTTGGTCTATTTGTTTCTTGAAGTTGAGAACTGTTTGATGTACATGGATGTCCCATGGTTAGGGGCATAAATATTTATGATTGTTATATCTTGTTGATGTATGATTCCAATAAGTGTTATGAAATGTCTTTCTGTGTCCCTTCTGATTAACTTTGACTTGAAGTCCTCTTTATCTGATATGAGGATGGAAACCCCTGTTTATTTACAAGATCCGTGTGAGTGATGTATTTTTTCCCATCCTTTTACATTCAGTCTTTGGATGTCTTTGCCTATGAGGTGACTCTCTTAGAGACAGCATATTGTTGGGTCTTGTTTTTTAATCCAATTTTCCAGTATTTTTCTTTTGATTGATGAGTTGAGGCCATTAATATTTAAGGTTATTATTGAGATATGATTGTGTTCCCAGTCATTTTGGTTCATTTCTAATTTTTAATTTGAATTAGTTTTCTCCTTTGATTGACTATTACTTTTGCTGGTTTTCACTTGTTTATTCTATTTCATCATAATGGAATATATTGTTGAGAATATTCTGAAGTGTAGGCTTTTTCATTGTGAATTCTTTTAATTTTTGTTTACCACAGAAGCTTTTTATTTCATCTTTAAATCTGAAGCTTTATTTTGCCAGATATAGGATTCTTGGTTGGCATTCATTTTCTTTCAGAGCTTGGTATATCTTCTTCTAAGACTTCCTAGCTTTGGTGGTCTGGGCTGAGAAATCAGCTGAGATCTTAATTGGTTTGCTCTCTTACATAATCTGATATTTTTCACTCACACCCTTTAAAATTCTCTCCTTATTCTAAATGCTAAGCGTTTTCATTACAACGTAGCTTGATGTGGGTCTGTTGTCATTTTGCACATTTGGGATCCTCTTGTATTTCATTTTCCATTTCATTCTTAGGATTTGGGAAATTTTCTGTTATTATTTTATTGAAAGGATTGTGAATTCCTTTGATTGTATCTCTACACCTTCAGCTGTCCTGTTAATCTCAAATTTGGTCTTTTCATGTTATCCTATAATTCTTGGAACTCAGAGGCACTTGACCAGTGAGCCACATCCCCAGCCCTATTTTGTATTTTATTTAGAGGCAGGTTCTCTGTCAATTGCACAGGGCCTTATTAAGTTGCTGAGGCTGGTTTTGAACTTACAATCCTCCTGCCTCAGCCTCCTGACCTGCTGGAGGCATGTGCCACCATGCCCAGCTTGAAATTCTTTCCATGGTTTCTTAACATCCTCTCTGCATAATCAACTCTATTTTTAAGATTATAGATCTTTGGATTGGGTAAAGGGGAGGGTTGGGAGACATTATGAGGATAGGAAAGATGGTGGAATGAGACGTACATCATTACTCTAGGTACATGTATGATTGCTGGAATGATGTGTCTCTATACTGTGTACCAACCAGAGAATTGAAATGTTGCACTCTATTTGTGTACCATGAATTGAAATGCATTCTATTGTCATGTACAACTAAGTAGAACAAATTAAAAAAAAACTATAAAAAATATTATATATTTTGTCTTCATAGCCTGAAGTTCTGTCTTCCAGGTAGTCTAGTTTAGGACTGGCTCTAGCTCAGCCGTTCCTTCGACAGAGAACTTATAACCAAGTAGTCTAGTTTCTTGGTGATACTTTCTATTAAATTTTTAATTTGGTTTATTGTTTCCTTCATTTCAAGGATTTTCCTTTTTTTTTTCAGAATCTCTATTTCTTCTACTGTGGTTAATGGATTTTGTTATTGGAGTATCTTTCTTTGTGTTTGCTTGAGGTTATTTATTTCCTTGTTTTTTCATGTTGTTTGTGTGTATACCCATCTAACAATATGGATCTGAGGCAACAGAGTTTCTATCTTGTGGACCTATATTGTCCCTGAATGTTTCTAGAAACATCACTGTTTAGGGGAGACAAATAATAACAACAACCAATGCAAACAATTTATATCATTAAACCAAATAGTTCCACTATTATGTCTACAATGTTAATTATAACAATAAACAAAAATTATATGATTAGTTATTTCCTGTAATAAAAACAGCAAGTTTGGAAAAGGATTTACATTTTCAAATGGTGGACAGGGAGAGGACAGAAATGATATAGGATGTGTGATTATGAGAGAGGAGGAGAGAAGACAGCAGTTAAAGATGAAAGGAAGATTGAAAGAGAGAACAATAGAGATTGGCTGTTAGTAGAAGAAAAAAGAATAAAGGGAAATAGGAGAAAATATATATAAAGCAAAAATTTTAAAAAAATACAAAATTAAAATATACTAATTAAACATCTTTCTTCACAAAAAACTAATCCATGTAAACCACCTTGCTTCAAAAATGCTAGAGATGCAAATAAATAAAATAGGAAACTGTATAAGTATTCATGTACCATGGAAGTCTTCATGAAAGAGTGAATAAGAATTTTTTAAAAAGTGGGAAAAGAAAAAAATAATCTTGATGAACAGTTAAAGAATTTTTTCTGTTGGAGTTCAAAATATTCTCACATTCTCAACAGTTTTAGGTGGGGATCTTCTGGAGTGTGATGCTCTACCCTCTGGATTGCTGGAGTGAACTCCTTAAGCAGAGTTCCTGGCAGCAGAGGTTTGGGTTTAGGTGAGCTCCAGGCTTTTCACTGAATGCTAATTGATCTGGAAATTTTAAGTCAGTGTAACTCCACTGACCAGTAGTTGTTAGTGCATACTGGAAGATTTTACTCTAGGGATGTCCCCTGGGTTCTATTCTACTTATGTATTGGTGGAGCCAATTCTTAGTCTCCTACATCACCTGCAGATCCCACATTTCCTGGTCTCTGGTTCAGTCTCCAAACAATTTCTCCCACTCTGGCCCTTCCAAGTTCCTGGCCAAGTATTTCCTCCCTCCCACCCCCGGGATCTGCAAGCATTTGGATTAGAGGGGGAGGCATAGAGCCAGGCTGGGTTTCAGCAACCAGTTGTGTCCCCTTTGTAAACCTCTCCAGGTTTGATTTTCTTCTGGTCACTTAAGCGCACTCTATGTTGTGCAACCTGTGTTTACTGGTCCTGTAATTTTGGGCCAAACTGAAGTTTGCCAGGAATCAGCTTTCTCGGTTGCCAGCCCCCATATCACAGCTGCAAAATTATTCCTTTCTTTATCCTCCTCATGCCACCCAGAGAGATGGCAGCTTCTTTCCCCAGACACAGATACCATGTAGTGCATCATTCAGGTTTATTGGGCAAAGTCCTTGGTCTCTAAATGCTCAGTTCCCGGAAAAACTTTGGGCCTCCCCCAAATGTAGATTTCTTTAATTCACTTATCCCTCTGCTATACTCATGGAGGGATGTTCCTGGCTAGAACTTCAGGCTGAGCTGTAGAAGTGGCTCTGCTGTGGGAGATTTTTTCCTTAGTATATCCAGCCTCCTGTGTCCTGGGTCTGCTTTGAATGTCCAGTTTTAGGTTCAAGTAACACCTATTCCCTTTTGTTCACCCACTTTGTGGAGAAACTGCCTTTCTGCTTTGCTGATTTCATGCCATGGAGCAGCCAAGAACATGACCTCCTCTATTTTACCATCTTGGATCTCACCAGGATAAATTTTTAGGTGATAAAGTAATAGAATGTATTTAGTATGATGTCAGAGATGGTGGGGAGGGTTATAAGAATAGATTATGCAGCATAATATGTTTAGTATACTGTCTTTTTTGTGGAGGGAGGTAGTTCCCTCATGACTCCCATTCCCTGGGCTTGTCCAGGGGTTGGGGGGGGCGGGTGCAGAGTTTTTTCTTATAGACTATAATATCTAATACACATTGTTTTATTCACTATCCCCTTTTGCCCAGGAAATCTCACCTGCATAAGTATGCATATGTAGTATATTGTCTGTCTTTTCAGTAAGAAAATACTATTATTTCTATTACATTGGCACAAATGAACACAGAACACATGACTCAGATTGCTAATTTGGCAGGGGGGGCCGAGTAAAGGGGAAATCAATGGAGGAAAACAGGGATTGGAGTGAGACTTCTCATACATCTTCTTGTATTTTCATTTTTAAATAATAGGAATTTATTTTGAAATGCAATGATTAATGTTTGAAACTTTGTTCTTCTTATAGTTTTTCATAAATATGGAGTATCATGTCTGAAACCACTACCAATTACATTTTTATACTTACTCATCATTTATGTATTAAGCATCAGCGGTGTGAAGGATACTGAGATAAAGTGGGATCTAATTTTTGTTCTTCAGGTACTTACATTTAGTAGGCAAATGAGAATATGAGGTAATCATGATGAAATACTAAATGTTCTTGGAAAGGCACAAAGTTCATTGGCAAATTCAGTGAAAATATCAGGTAGGTGATAGCATTTGAATTGAATTTTGGGGAATTAATGAAAAGGGGGGAAGTTAAGAGAATTTTATGTAAGTATTAACATAGGCACAAACAACAAAGTAGTCTTGACTTTGACAAGCAATAATGCTTGAAATTATCCCCAAATATAGTTGGAGTCTTGTAATGTTTCAAGAAATGGAAATGTTTTAATGCAAGCAAATTTTTACTACCGTATTTGTCATCTATCACATTTCCTTTGAATTAACCTGTGGAAAAATATACAATGTCAATAGCATCTAAACTAGGAATAAGAACATTTTGTGAAAATTTAAGATGGCTTTTTATTTTGCTATATTTTCACAGTTATAAAAAAGTTGCATGATTACTTATATATTACTTACTTAATCCTTTCTTTAATCATTTGAGTAGAAGTTGGAAGCATTGTGCTTCTTCAACAGAAATGCATTGTTGTGTATTTCTTAAGAACAAGAACATTCTCTTCATGACTGTGGTATAATTATCAGAACCAGGAAATTTTCATTTTTAAATGTTGATAATTATATAATAACACTTAAAAACTAGTTTCTCATTAAGTCCATGATCAATTCCACATTCACACATTTCATTTAGTTGTCTTGTATGTTTTTTTCTGAAACTATTCTTTATCCTCTCTTTATCTTTCTTGGTCTTAACCTTTTGTTGAGGAGTATAGAACATTTGTAGATGACCTTCAACTTGAAGTTGTCTGTTGTTTTCTCATGGTTATATTCACATTATCATTGTTGACAGATGTACTTTAGCTGTGATCCTCTATCCTCTAAGCATGATATCAAGTGTATGTGATTTGGGTTTGTTTCTATGTTAGCTTTTGTCACTGTGATGAAAACATCTGACAAGAACAATTTAGACATATATAACAAATTAGAAAAAATAAAAGAGCAATTTAGAGGAGAAAAGTTTATTTAGGGCTCACAGTTTCAGAGATATCTGTTCATGGTTACTGGGCCCTGTTTTTTGCATCTGTGGCAGTGCAGTACATCATGGTGGGAATATGGGTCAGAATAGGTCTGTGTTCCTCATGGCAGCCAAGAAGTAAGGAGAGTGATAGAAAATGATCAGATTTTAGTATCTCCTTCTAGGTCATGACTTTAAGGACCTAACTTCCTTCAACTAGGCCCCACCTCCTTAAGGATCAACCACCACAGGCTAGGGACCAAGCCTTTAACACATGGGCCTTAGGGAGATATTCAGGATCCAAGCTATAACAGTAGTATATTTAAAAAGGTTAAAACAATTTTAAAAAGAAAGTAGTGATTTTAAGTAATACCAAATGTGTAGAAGTCAAAGTATTGTCAATAAAGTTAAAACTGCAATAGGGTATCTGAATAGATGATTAGACCCACTGAAGGGAGTATTAGACTACTAGAGCATAGACCTAAGAAAATTACCCAGTATGTAGCCCTAAGAAACAAAAAGGGATGGAAAATATGAATAAGAGCTTATAACATGGATAGCAGAATAAGAACGATAATAGGAATCCTGGAAGAATAGAATGTAAGTAAGGGATTTTTAAGCAGTGAATTACTCTCTTGAATTGTTTTGCATTGATCCAAGATTTAGGAAGTACATTGAGTCCTCAGAAGATGCAAAGTATACCTAACCAATCATTGTGAGACTGCAGCACCTCGGGTTTATAGGGAAGATAATGAAAGAAACCAGACAGTGAAGCCTGAATACCTATAATCTCAACAACCTTGATAGCAGAAGTATTAATAACCATGGTAAACGGAAGATACCAGAGAAAATAACTGGATCTACAATTTTATGCCCAAACAAAATTATCATTCAAAATTTGGTCCAGTTAGATGTATTTTTAGAAAAAGGCTGACAATTTGCCTTTTCTTAAAGAACTGATGGGGAAGAAACCTGATTTATTGGGAGAAAATGAGATGCAATGAAGAAGGAATGCTGAGCAAAGTAATTGATAAGCATTGAAACAATCTTAATAGACTGACCTATATAAAACATCCACAGTATTTATCACCCAATAGATGTACAGAAATAAGATGAAACAAATACACTATAAATAAATACCATGGAAGAGGTAAGATGAGTTTAAAAGATGGAGTAATGATAAAGTCTTTATTCAAGAGGAGAAGAGAGACATTAATGTTAGGCATTTGTGTGCAAGATGGTCATAGTAAAACTGTAACGCTGTCACCTGGGAAATAGAACTAGAATATATAATTCATTCTAGAAAGGCCATAGAAGAAAAAGAAAAGATAGGAAAAGAACAAAGCATAGAAAAAGCATAGAAGAAAAAGAAAAGAGGAAAAGAACAAAGCATAAAAAAGCAAGGTAAATAGAAGGTACAAAATAAAATGAAAAATAAAGTCTGAATTCAATAATTACAATAAATTAGGGGTGCTTGCCAGCATGTATTAAATCAGCAAAACAAAGAGATTCTTGTATGTAATTTATAAAATAATTATCTAAAACATAAGAGCAGGGTAAAGTAGAAAGTAAAACTGATTATGCATTCATTGTTGTTTTCTGACAGTGATTATTTAATATTCGGTCATCTGTAATTGCTGTTTTTGTTAAGCTATAGTAGTTATAAATTTTTCTATTGTGTTTAAAAATGAAAAATAACATGTATTATTAAATTCATTATGTAAGCAACAATAAGTGTTGGTGAAGATGTGGGGGAAAAGGTACACTCACATATTCTGGTGGGACTGTGAATTGGTGCAACCACTGTGGAAAGCAATATGGAGATTCCTTAGAAAACTGGGAATGGAACCACCATTTGATCCAGCTATCCCATTCTTCAGTCTAAATCCAAAGGACCTAAAATCAACATACTACAGTGATGCAGCCACATCAGTGTTTATAGCAGGTCAATTCACAATAGCTAAACTATGGAACCAACCTAGATACCCTTCAACAGATGAATGGATAAAAAAATGGAGTATTATAAAATGGAATATTACTCAGCCTTAAAAGAGAATAAAATTATGATATTTGCTGGTAAATGGATGAAGTTGGAAAATATCATGCTAAGTGAAATAAGCCAATGCCCAATAACCAAAGGCCAAATGTTTTCTCTGATATGTGGATGCTGATCCATAATGGGTGGGGAGAAGGGAATAATGGAGGAACTTTGGATTGGGCAGAGAGGAGTGAGGGGAGGGAAAGAGCATGGAGGTGCGAAAGATGTTGGAATGAGATGGACATCATTATCCTAGGTACATGTATGATTGCATGTACTATGTGACTATATCATATACAACCGGAGAAATGACGAGTTGTGTTCCATTTGTGTACATTGTATTGAAATGCACTCTGCTTTCATGTATAACTAATTAGAATGAATGAAAATTTAAAAACAGTGTGTAGATTACATCCACTTAATGTGTAATATTTGTAGAAATACTACACTATCCTTCTGATATAATACTGAATCTGATATTATTGAGCCATAAACTGCTTGGTCCTGAAGGTACAAATGTGAATGTTACTAACACCCTGCTTTAAGGATAGACTTGTTCTAAACACAGGCATTGGCCAAATCTAGAATCTCTTACCAATTACATTTTGTCTTTTAGAAATGAAATAAATAATACTGATTCCCTGAAAGCTGTAGGATTTTAAATACTACAAGCAAAGTAAAAAATGAATAACACAGAATATATTAAATATTACTACACATTTTGTTAAAAACAAAAGTCTTCCTCCAAAATATTATTAAAGTTTCAAAATAATAGGACCTCATTGTATCAAGTTTTATTTTTCTGATACATTTGTGATTAAATGAGATTGCCTATATTGACTCTTTGGCTTGTGAAATCTGGGCTTTCTAAGCAAATAAATGAGTGATATATAAAGAAGATGCTTATGCAAAACAAAACTTTTCAACTGTTTTTGAAAATCTAATGTAAACATCATATACATATTATTTTAAGCAGAGAACCCAGAGTACATTATACTAATTACCAGTCATTTAATTTCATTCCATCAATTAGAACTAGATTTCTATTAGGTAACAAACAATTAATCTAAGGTTCTTTAGATATTGTTACTTTTAAAATGTTTAACTTTTTTAAAAAAAAATAGAAGTTTTAAAGTTTGTTCTTTTCAATGTTATATTTTATGTTTTACTAATTCTGGGAGTGTGTTGATTATCATTTCTGTGATTTTCTTTGCTTGCAAGAGGTATAGAATTTCATAGGTATATTTCAGCATGTTAGAGTATTTCTTTTAGCTTAGTTCATCTACTCTTAACACTCAAAGTCATGGATCTAAGACTCCTCTCTGCCCAATCCAAAGTTTCTCCATTATTCCCTTCTCCCCCACCCATTATGGATCAGCATCCACATATCAGGCTTATTTCACTTAGCATGATATTTTGTTGATTGTGAGTTTGCTAAGCTTTTTTCTTTTTGTTAAGTCAGAAGTAACTATGTTCAATCTCTTTATACACTGGAATGGAAATTAGAAGTTGCTCTGTTTCTTAATTATAGAGGGTGATTAATCTCTTTAGCCTTTTATTTTTCATCTTTGAACAGTTTTGGTGGCTATTTGAACACAGATGGCATTCTGATAAATGTATTTTCATCTCTTTTTGAAATTATCTTTTCACTCATTTATTTATTTTTATTTTTCTAAAAGCATACTGTAGTCTTATGCTATCTGGAAGGCATTGAAAGAATCCTTTATGCTTTCTTTCTAAGCCATGATTCAGCAGTTAGAAAAGGTTTTTAAGCCATGCATATAGTCTATGCCTATAATCCCAGTGACTTGGAAAACTGAGGCAGGAGGATTGCAAGTTCAGAGCCAGCCTTATTATGTTGGGTTCTCATATAATAAAGAATAACCTCTCTATTTTAGGGTGTTTAAACTTTATTGTATGTGCAGGCCCATTTACCATGTAACATATTCACAAATTCCAGGAACTGGTACATGGATAGCTTTGAGGAGTTCATGTTTCTTTCTCCTTTAAATGTAATATTAACTGGTATCTGACTTTGCTGGATCAGTTTTCTTTTCCATTTATAATACCTCTGATATTTTCCTCTTTATGTAGTAAATACAAAAGAGATGTTAAGTTTCAGACTTCCTAAGAAATTATATTAGTATAATTCCTATGTAGACTGTATAAGGGAAACAGATTCTAGAAACATTGATAGAATATGCTTTTAGAGTATTCCTTTACAAAAAGAGATAGTATTGTATGCTTTTGTAATTTTATAATAACTGATCCTAATCCTTAGTACTGTTTCATTGTTATTAATAAAATCATAGGAAATAAACCATTATATGCAACCAGTCTCTTAATATGGTAGCAAAACATTCTGAAATGAAGAGATATTCATTTAGAGCAATAACTTTCAAATATTTACCAGAATATACACCAATTTTGATAATGGATGACATTGCATCTTAATATGTTATTTCTTTCCTACATAGATTATCACGAAGTATGTATATGAACTCCTGGAGAAGGACTGTAATTTGAAAAAAATCTCTATTCCAGTAAGTTCAATTTTTAAAAAGTATTAATATCTAATAACATGTTTGCTTCTAAATAAACTTGTTTTCAGTTTGGAAATGTTTTATGTTAATTGTGTTTAAATGTAAAGCTTCTATTGCATTGATACTAATAATTTTAAATTCCTGTCAGTATTTTTCATCTTATTATGTGCAGTAATTCTTTGAAAGTCAAACTCTTCAATGTAAAGGAAAAAAATACTGATTTACTTGTTTTGGGGAAATAGTGACACAATTAAAAGAATCATCCTTTCTTTTAACCTGTTCTGTTTCACTGGAATAATTGTTTGTTTGAAATACACCTGTACACTTTTTGTTGCATTAGACATTCATCAACTCTTTAAATATTTATTGATTTAAAAAATATAGTATGTTGTTTCTTTTATATGTTCCCAAATTCATCCCTGATGCTTCCTTTGTAATAATAACTGTGCCAACCCTTGGTTGATTTGGAAACTTTCCTTCCTCCAGAAGTACATAAAAACTAAGGTTTTAGTACCTTTATGGGAATGAGAAAGCCATGTTTTTTGGATTCAAATTTCTTTATTTTTGACTTTAAGATCTACTGTCTTACTCTATAAAAACTGTATATTGAGCGGTGGTATGCATGCCTGTAATCCCAGGGGCTTGGGAGGCTAAGACAGGAGGATTTCGATTTTCAGCCAGCTTCAGGAATGGCGGTGTACTAAGCAACTCAGTGAAATCCTATCTCTAAATAAAATAGGGCTGGAGATGTGGCTCAGTGGTAGAGTGCCCCTGAGTTCAATTCCTGGTTCCATAAAAAAAAAAAAGGAAAAATAAAATGAAAGTACTTTGCATAAACCTATGATTTGACAGTAAAGATTATGATTATATTTTATGCTTGCTCCACACATAACATAAATGGACACAAAATATTGTCATTTACAATATCCCATACTGTGTAGAATGTGGATAATTATCTTAATAACTTCACTACATATTTTTGTTCAGTTTACTGCACACATCATATCTAAGTGAAACTTCACAATTTGTAGTGTTCATGATTATCCCCAAATCAATTGTTAACTGCTAAAAATTGTGTAGTGTTGGGGCTGGGGATGTGGCTCAAGTGGTAGTGCGCTCACCTGGCATGCGTGCGGCCCGGGTTTGAACCTCAGCACCACATACAAATAAAGATGTTGTGTCCGCCGAAAACTAAAAAAAGTAAATATTAAAATTCATTCTCTCTCTCTCTCTCTCTCTCTCTCTCTCTCTCAAAAAAAAAAAAATTGTGTAGTGTAGGGATTGGGGTTATGGCTCAGCGGTAAAATGCTCGCCTTGCACGTGCAAGGCCCTGGGTTCAGCACCACATAAAAATAAATGAACAAAATAGAGGTATTGTGTCCAACTACAACTAAAAAAATAAATAAATATTTTTTAAAATTGTGTAGCGCAGGGATAAGAAAGACAGTGGAATGAGGCGGACATCATTACCCTAAGTAGATGTATGAAGAAACAAATGATGTGACTCTACTTTGTGTACCACAGACATGAAAAAATGTGCTTTATATGTGTACTATGAACTGAAATGCATTCTGCTGTCATGTGTAACAAATTAGAATAAATCAATTAATTAATTTTTAAAAATTGTGTAGGGCAGTTTCGTGGACCCAATGCTTGACAGACAAACCTATTTGAAGTTGGTTTGTCAATAAAATGAAGTGGTACACTTTGTGTCTATTACTTAATGAAAACTTAGCTTAATTTATCACCGATATTTGAAGATAAATGCCCCTGGAATAGCTATTTCCAAGGTTAATGGAGAAAATTTATTTCATTTATTTGGATAATTCACTGTGTAAACTTAGCATTATTTTATACAGAATAAGTTTATATATACTATCTGCAGAGTCTGAGTTTCTGTTAACTCAAGATGACTATATTTCTCTTACCACTTAATCATCATTACATTCTTAATCTTCATTGTTGTCTTTTCTCCTATTCTAATATTCTCATATTTTCAAAGTCAGCTTTTCTGAGATGTTCAAGTAAAACTTTCTCTTTCTCTCTCTCTTTTTTACCAGAAGTAAACAATCACACATAAGAAGTAAATACAAATGTGATAAAAAATAAAATGGAAGAATAACTATAACTTAATACATGTTAGGAAAGTGGGAGGATATTCTGTAGAAAATAAATTTCACACATTTCAGATGAGATGATGAGATTTTTTTGGGGGAAGGGGATACTAGAGATTGAACTCAGGTGCATTTGATCACTGAGCCATATCCTCAGCCCTGTTTTGTATTTTATTTAGAGACAGGATCTCACTGAGTTTCTTAGCGCCTCATATTTGCTAAGGCGCACTTTGAACTCAAGATCCTCCTGCCTCAGCCTCCTGAGCCAGAGATAAATTTTTTAAATATAAAAAGCTGACAAAATACTTTATTCATTTATTCATGGCTTACCTTAATTTGCAGTCCCTTAATTCTTGAGTAGCATTATAATAAACATATTTATCTTTTGAGATAAGTCCTCTTACAGTTTTAAAGTCATTGTTCAGATTTCAAAGTAGCAACATTCCACTGCTTAAAAAATTGTTTCCCTTGTGAACAGGGGAGTTAAGTTGAATAGAAATAGAGATAGTTATCAGCATCTACTAGAAATTCTGTAGCTGTGGATTTTCTTGTTAAGATAGATGGCCATTTCCATGTGCATTCCAGAATCCATATTGTTTTGGAAATACTTTGACCTATGTGTTATTGTACAGTGTTAGCTTTGTCTTTTAGTTTTTTTTTCTGTTATCACCTTATTCTTTTTGTTTCCTAATTTTAACTGAGTGATTCTTCTGTTTTCTTATAAAAATCCCAGATTAAAGGGAATTTTTTTTCTTTTTTTTTTTTTCCTGTTTCTCATCCACTTCTCTTCCTGTGTGGTTCCAGTCATATTTTTTGTCATCATCCTAATTTATTTACTTTGGCCACAACATATAGGCAAAGTTAATGTGATTATTTCACTTCATACTTCGCTATCTCTATCTTATTTACTAATAACAAATTTATAGTTCCATATGTAATTTAATTCTTGATATTGTATAGCTCTTTTAAATGTCTTAATAGTACATTATTAATCTTCAATATTTGCTCTCTGAACCAAGCAATGATTTAAAGAGGCTGCATTAGTTAAGTGTCTGTTATTGAAAGGAAGTTACTGATGATGCTTGATAAGATTCCTTATTTCAAAACTTTGTTCATTTATTGATTTTATAAGTACTTATAGCATGTCAGGCTCTGTTCTGGACACAAGCATGTAGCTGAATACAAAGTAGGGAACTTTGTGCTTTATTGAATTTCCATTCTACTGGAGAGAGCAGATGGTGTAAATATACAAACAGCTGTAGAAAGTATATAGTAGGTTAGATTGTGGCATGTGCTGTAGAGGAAAATAAAACAGATATAGGGACTAGGGAATTATTAGGGAAGTGTTTGAAATTTTAAATGAGTAGACAGGGAAGGTTTAACTGAGATGATGGTGGTTTTTCTTAAGCCCTGTGGCTATTCTATTCTTCCTGAACTCATTGCCATTGTGCTCTTTTTACATAAAAAGTTGGTCATCTTATACTGAGATCAATCTTATTTTAGAAGTAGAGAAAACTGATTGTTCTACCTCCATGCATAGTGATTAGGAACACTTTTCCATATGTCATTTTTGCATATTTCTTATTTTCATAATGGTGTGAACATATACTGTTGACAAAGTGAAGAGCATTACTCTCTGTGTGGATTGATCTTCTCTACGTGGGGTTCTGTATGTTCCTAGCTATTGGAACTCTTCAGCTTCTGGCTCTCACCTGGCTGCACAAAGGCTTCCATTCCCAATTACTGGCCACTGCTGGTATGGAGTACCACTCAGTGTGTCCTATGGCATTTGGAATGAAAGGTCAGAAAGGTATCCCTTCCTTAAAGTCTTTTTAAGACTTTCAAATTTAAATCATACATTATCTAAAGACCTAGATGTTAAGCATAATCAATATGGATAAAAATGCTCACTCTTCATCCCATATGTAATTAGTACAGAAAGATTATTAGAATACACAAAGAATGTTGCTTTGTAAAGTATATACAGTGCTGTGTTTACAGTCTGCATGAAACTTTAAAATACATTTATATATAGTAGTATGTGTTTGAATTTTCAAATAGCTTCCTGTTTAAAAGTTTGTAGTATTCCTGGCTGGTATGTAGTTTTTCAGTTGGTATTATCTTCTGATTAGGGTTTTCATTTTTCTGTTATAAAAGTGCAGTATACTGCAATTATAGGTTTTCTGTTTTTTGTTTTCTTTTACAGGTGTAGTATATTTAAATTATATTTATTGACCTTAGGCAACTTACTTAAATTAGGTTACAATACTCGTCTATTAATGAATATTAGTACCATCTTAATAGGATTATGATTGAGAATTTTTTTTAAGTTGCATTGTATTTGGGCCATAGGAAGCACTCAAATACTTTTTTCTTATTTATGATTCTAGGGAGGCATATTTTTCTCTGCTCTTTTTTATGTTTAAATTATTATCACATTTTGCTGATCCATCTAATATGTAATTGCTACTTTCTAATGAATATTTTAATGGTTTTTTGTTACTAGAATTCTATAATAATCATTTAGTAATTTATAAAAATCATTAGTTGTTTTCTCATCTGTTTGTATGCCTGATCAGAAAGCATTTAAATTTATTATTTAATTTTTTTTTAATTACAGGTAGATGCCACTGAAAGTGAACCAAAGAGTTTTATCTTTATGAGTGATGATGCTTTGACAAATCCACAGAAACTGATGGTTTTAATTCATGGTAGTGGTGTTGTCAGGGCAGGTCAGTGGGCTAGAAGGCTTATTATAAATGAAGATCTGGACAGTGGCACACAGATACCTTTTATTAAGAGAGCTGTGGATGTAAGTGCAATTTCCTTTTATTTTTGGCATTTTACAGTTCTTTTTTGTTGTGTGTTTGAAACTATTGTGTCATGTAACTTCAAAAAGTATATACTAAGTGTAATATTATCTTCAAATTGTTGTTTTTTTTCTTGTATGATGATTATTCTGTGTTATTTTGCAGTTAGAAGAAAAACAGTATGTTGGACACACATAGATTTAAGTGTCTTGGGAACAAATATTTTCTTATTCTAAATTTTAAAATTATATGGGCTATTAGTTAAACTATCAAATATTCATCTTTATTGAAAATACTTATGCAAAAAAATGTCAAAATTGCTTTTGTAAATTTTTGTGTACCTAATTTAGTGAAGTGAAAAACTTCTTGTTCTTTAAATGAAAAGTTGAAATAACTTAGGAATTTTTGTCCTTTATTTAACATAAGTCTTTGGAGACCATAAATAAAATGCTTTAAGCATAAAATGAATGTATAAAATGGTAAACTTTTAGGTTTATTGAATATTTTATTCTTACTCAAATTCAAACTCTTAAAATTTGGCATATTAAAATTGTGTTCAAGATTTTCTTTCCTGTGATATAGTGAAATTTCTTTTTGACCCAGCATTATTCAGCTACTCTTGTTTTACTTTTTCATTAAGTTCTGCAGTGAACGGCCAAGTATGGGTTTCTTTCACAGTGTGAATGAGAATCTTCCTTAGAAAAAAGAAGTAAAGTGACATCTCGTATACAAATTTTAATATAAAATGGCAAAACTAAATGGGATAGTGTATGTGTTTATATATGCTTTATTTGCTTTATAATTAAAATCAAAAAGGCCCCTTGGATACACGAACAATTACAAAAATTAAATGTTCTGTATTCTGCTGACTTTCAAATGATACTATCAAGTCTCAGTCCAACTCCTAAAGAATATTTTTCCTAATAAAATTGTTGGAACCCTTAAAATGCTGGAAGTTGAATTTCTTAGATTAATTGTATTTTTTTTCCTGGTTTTCTTGAATATATGAAGAAAACAAAGATGTTACTTTTGGTTTGGTTGCTAATTTCAGTAGTATAGAATTGAAGTAACTATATTCAATTAATAAATTGAAATTTAGATTGAAGTAACTCACATAAAATGTTATATTTTAAGCTGTTTCATACTTTAGGTTATGAATAATGAAATGAACCTTTTCTCTGACATGTTAATTTGTGGTTTGAACAGATCTTGCTTATGTATTTTAGGAAGAATATTAAACTCAAAAATGTGTGCACAAGTAACTATTTAAAAATAAAACACAATGAAGAAAATCATATGCCTGTAACTAGTGAGTTCTTGGGAAAATAGTTTATGTAATTATGTTATCTCTGATATAGATCACCTAAGTTTTGCCCATTCTAGAATATCTTATTGTTTTTGTAGGTTTTTGAAGTAAACAAATATATGGTTAGCCATGTCAGTTATCTTTCTTTGCAAACTTATTGATATCCCCTACAGGACAGTGGAAGTTTGTCAGTAACATTAGAATACTAAGTCATTTTGTACTTAAAAGTAGGAATGGAGTTTTTAGGATAAAAATATTTTCTGCTTTTCTCAATTATGGCAACTCATGATTTCTTGTTAAAAAAAAGCAGCTAGTTTGTAAATATTATATGCTTTTAAATTTTACTTTATTTGAAAAATAAATATGAATTTGATTGTGATAACTTCCTTTGTGGTAAATATGTAAAAACAGGTACTCTCTTAAATCCTTATAAAGTGATCTTTATTATTTTTTTGGAGGGGGGTTACTGGGGATTGAATTCAGGGACACTGAACCACTGAGCCACAACCCCAACCCTATTTTGTATTTTATTTAGAGGCAGGGTCTCACTGAGTTCCTTAGTGCCTTGCTATTGCTGAGGCTGGCTTTGAACCCAAAATCTTCCTGCCTCAGCCTCCCAAGCTGCTGGGATTAAAGGTGTGTACCACTGCACCTGGCTCATTATTCTGATATTTTCAGGCCAATGTCATTTTTATTCAGTGCTGTTAATATATATTTATATAAATTCTCTGCAGATTTTTGATATAAGATTGAAATTTTTAAAAATAGCTTCTTTGTCTTTGTAAGGTTAAATCTTTGTTCCAACAGTGTTCCAACTATGTCTTTAAGTGGACTGTTTTTTTTTTATTAGCTACACATGCCATTACAATTATCTTGGCAATTCATACATTTGAATCATTGGGGTATAATTTCTCATTTTTCTAATTTTACAGATTGCAGAATCACACTAGTCATAGAGTAAGTGGACTGTTTTATGAAAAATATTATGGTTAAATAAAAGTCTGTGGAACCATTGTAGTTGAAGTAGAGATAAGGATCAGAACCTGAGAACATTCAGGAGCCCATAGATCATAGTTGAAAAATCATATTCCAATTCTTGCATTTTTAGATGCTTGAGCAAAATATGCCAGATTCACAAAGTTAAGGGTCATTTTTTCCCCATATGTGGAAGCTAGAGAGAATAAAAGGAAAAAGAGAGATCATGGAAATAGAAGGGAGACTAGTATGGTAAGAAGGGGATGAAGGTGAGGGAGAAAGGAAGGTACTGGGGAATTAAATTGATCAAAATATGTGTATGTACAGATATATTACAACGAAACCCACTATTCCATATAATATTATGCTCCACGATATTCATTTTTTATGAATGGTGTATATCAGATAAATTCCCCAAAATGCTTCTGAAGTTGCTAACTAATATTTTACTTTTATAACAGTTTTCATTGTGTGATACATTACTTGGAATAAGAAAAAATATATCATATTATCAAAGCACTAATGATCCTGTGTCCAATTCTGTGGTTTGAGAATCACTCATATTTGTTTTTTCTTTAATTATTTCTTAAATACATCTTTAAGGCATTTCCATTTATATTTATTAAAGGGGCAAGGAAAGTGGGTGACACTTAAATGAAGACATTTAAATACTAATTGCAGGGCCAGGACAAGGGTACAGAATTTAAGGAAGCACCTCACTGACTTCATCTTAGGAGCTTTGACTTATTGAAATGCATTGACAATAAGTGTTATGGAAAGCAGTTTGAGATCCAGTGTTCTATAGAGTTAAATTTAACAGAATATGTGGCAGGCTTGTTTTTTATGCATAAATAGCCTGCAACTCTTAATTTTTAAATCAAAAGGTCTGGTTGGGACTGAATCTACATTTCTGATAATATGCAAATGGTACTTATTCTACTAGTTCAGAAACTTCATTAAAATCACTGGTGTAGACCGTACTCTTTGGATTAGTTAAGAGCTTAATTACATAGTTGTCCCTTGGTGTCATTTCAGAATTGGTTCCAGTACCTCCCTTACCCTCAGGATACCAAACTCCATCCATGCTCAAGTCCTTATATAACATACCATAGTATGTGTATATAACCAACATATATCCTCCCTTATATTTTAAATCATCTCTAAATTCCTTATAGTACTTAATACGATATAAATAGTTATAATACTATATTGTTCAGAAAGCAACTACAAGGAAAAGGTCTGTACAGGTGCAGTTTTTTCAATTATTTTTTACCCATGGTAATTTACTCCACAGATGAAGAATCCATGAATACAGAGGGCCAATTATACTTTTTAGTTGCTACATATAATGGATATAGTAGAACCTGATGGCAGTTTTACTTATTAAAACAAGAATTGAGACATAATAAAAAAAAGTTTTCTAACAGAATCAACAAAAAGTAAAAGTTTAAACTGTGAAGGATAGTTTCAAAATACAGTCTATAAAATTCATACCAAATATGATTTTAATAATTTTGAGAGGCGTCTCACTATATTGGCCAGGCTGTCCTTGAATTTTCATTCTCCTTCTTCAGTCTCCCAGTTCTCTGGGATTACAGTTACTGCACCTGACTAAAATTATTAATTTTATGAATTTCATAAAAAGTCAGATTACTTAAGACAATATTTTTCCAATTTCTCATAGTAGAATCCCTGAGAAGAACCTAGTTCCATAATTATTTGAGTATAAAATTCATGTTATGTGTGAAATTTAAAAATCAATACTATATTTATCAATGTAATTTATACATTTTGGATTCCGTAACATGGTGGACTGAGCTAATTAACATGAATCCTCCAATCTTCAGCACTGAATACACATAAAAATAATGGATGAAATATAGCAACAAAAACATTAAATGCCTAGATGTATATATTCAAAAGATAGAAAAGGTCTTACTAAATGCATGAGCATCAGAGAGAGCTTAAAGCCTCTATGTAAAGTTTCTGGAGGGTGTGACAACTCCAGGGGATATCAGGAAAGACATAAACCCAAAGCCCCAGATTGTCTCTGTCTTGGGCCTTGGGTCTTAGACACAGGAGCTGAAACTTAAGATGCTTGGGTATAGTTAGGACCCTGGAAGTGGCCATCCTTTTAAATAAAAAGGGAACAAATAGCTCATTGGTGAAAAGAGGGTTTCTTTCCACAGATGCCAGTCAGAAGAAACACAAGCTTCCTTAGGAAATAGTAACCCCACACCCTGAAGCACAGTTAGATTTGTAGTTGTAGTTTGAATTTAGATATTGAATTTAGTGTGAAAATCTCAAAAAGTGTAAGTTAATGTAAAAATGTTCTGGACAGATGAAACTCCTGGGGGTACCTTGTAGAAGCAAATATACTGCCATATGTGATACTTTGTAACAGAATAAATCCCTACAGGAGATAATTCATAAGCAGAAACTATAAATTTTATGATACATCACAAAGAAAAGTCAAGTTATAGAACTATTGGAAATAGTTGAAAAGAGAATTAGTAAATAGAAATTTAGAGTTAACCTGGAAAGAGAAGAGGAATCATTAGTGTAGAGGGACAGGTCCAGGGAGAGAGAAGAGGGAAGGGAGAAGGGAAGTATTGGAGAATGAAATCCACCAAATTGTGCATGTGCATATACATATACAAATATGTCACAGCAAATTCCATTAGTATATAATAATAATTCACTAATAACAAGTTAAAAAGAGAACATGTTTTCATATCTGAATGTACATTTAATACTTTAAGTGTTTTTCAAATAAAATATTTTTGCTGAATATATTGAATATTCTGTATATAAGTATGAATTGACTTCTGAAAAATCTATTTTTCCAGAAGATCTCTACTAGTTATCAAGGTAGAGACTGTTCATGAGTAAGGATAATTTTCTTTTATTATTCAGATTTGCTCAGAATTCAGGTAGAGAAGAGGACTTCAATTGATTGGAATAATGACATCTAGGGTAATTTATTATAAAAGGAAGCCAATAATTATATTTTATAATATTCTATGTAGTTTAATTAATTCTAATTATTATTGGAGTTAATGGTGTTGTTATTATTATGTCAAAAAGTTCAAGAATCAACTGGGCACTGGGTACTGTGGCATTCACATGTAATACCAACCCAAGAAGCTGAGATGGAAGATAACAAGTATGAGGCCAGCCTGGGCAACTTAGTGAGACTGTCTCAAAATAAAAAATTAAAAGGGCTGGAGATGTAGCTCATTGGTAAAGCACCCAGTGTTGCCTCTAATATGTATAATATATATATATATATATATATATATATATACACACACACACACACACACACACACATATACATACACATACATACACACACACACACACACACACATAAAAGTCTAAATATTCATGATTGTAAATATTAAGTAATTACACACTGTCCTCTTTGTTAAATATTTTGTAGAGCTAGGAAAATATGTTTTTATAAAAAGGTTGAATAGAATCACTCTTTCTTTTTTGCATAAATAAATGTATAATTTAATGCATTATTTCAAAATAAACAATTATTCCCAGTATCTAAGTTGTGAAATAGAACCTTCTTAGTACCTGGGGGGGGGGTCTAGTTGTCTTTTTTCCAGTTTATAATTTAATCCCAAACTAAGTATCCTTAAATGTTATAAACTTGTGAAATAATAAAATAAATAAAGGTAGAATTAAAGATTATAGTATGCAGAATATACAAGGAACAATGAGTAAAAACTATGATAGATTAAAAAGTCATAGATAATAGAGTAAGATGTAATATTCTTCTAATAGACATTCCAGAAAAGCAATAGAAAAATATGGGAGAAAAAGCACATGCAGTATTAGTGGTTCAATGTTTTTGAGAGTTAAGTACATGAATCATATTGTTGAAAAAGTATGGCATGTTTCCTAAAATTTAATATGCATACTAACTTGATCCTAATTTCCATTTGTAGGAATTTATACTAGAGCAATGCACAAATATGGACATAGAGGCTCATAACGGCAGTTTGTGTAATCACCTAAATGTTTACCAGTAGGGAACTTTTCAGTTAAATTGTAGTATATTCATATTATGGAAAACTATGTTATTAAACAAATGAATTTTATGTGTATGTGTTCATTCACTTAGAATGATGTTTGAAAATTATCATATGAAACATAAGATCATTTATTTTAAAAAGTATGCTCACACATATATTTACAAACATACATGGATATTCAGTATCATTCCTGGAAGTTTATTTAGTTTTATTTTTCAAGTTTTTTTCATTCAATCTTACTTTAATTTTCACTCTGAACAACTTCCTTTATATTTAAATAATATTGTTTTTATAATTCAAAACTTTTAAAAAAAATTTAATGAACTATATACTATTATAATAATATAGCAATTGATTTAATCACTTCCGAAAGAATTTGAACATTTAGTAAATGTCTGAATATAGAACTGTATATCCTTTAAATGAGTATTTTTTCCCCTAAACAATAGTTGAACTTAAACCATTGAAATCTATACTTCCAAATTTTTTGTAAGTAAAGACTCCCCCATCATTTGAAATATGGGACTACTAAACTACAGGTTGAAACTAAGATCACTAATTTCATATTTTAAAAGTAAACTTTGAGGGAAAATGTAAATTAGTTAAAGATAATATAAATTTTTATATTATTGACTTCAAAAAAGATTGTTGAAGCAAAAAATTCCAAAAAGGTTAAAAGCTTAGCACATTACCTAACTGACAGGGTATAGGAGACCACACCAGCCCCCATGCCAGCAAAAGAAAGCAATGAGATGACAGCTGTAGTGTTTGGGAGAGGTTGTTAACGACAGCTTATTCCTTTATGATTTCAACTCTTGACAGAAGACAGGTCTGCTTGTTGCATCATGGCAGATATATCATTAGCTTCTGCCCCTGTCATGACTGAATTGGGAGGAAAAAAGCTGTGTTCAATTTTGAAAATCCAATTACTTTCTGAAATTTTGGTCATTTTTTTTTGAGACAGATACAATAAGTTATTCTGTGATAGCTTTTTTTTTTTTAAATCTGGATTGTCTCTGGTACTGAACTAATAAACTCATTAAGCAGGAATAATTCCAGTGAAGAGTTAGCTATAAACTTATGGAGCACCTCAGTATCCTGACATCATCCTAAGAAAAATATTACCAGGTCTTTTATGCCTAATATCTGTTTCTCTACCTATGTCTATACCAGATGTAGTTCTTTCAAAGCAGACATAGTCCTTTTCACTAAAAGCAAGAGGACAAATAATGGATATTAAAGTGATTATGCAACATTTTTACATGAAAAATAGTGGTTATAATTTGGTCATAATTTGGCCTATTTCTTAGTTACATACATTTTAAATTCTTTAGTTTTTTTTCTTGGCTAAGAAGTGACTCTGGAGACTTGTAAAGAGAAGGAAAGGCTGTAGGTTTTTGAAAGTATGTCAGAAGCCTTGGGGTTTGGGTATGATCAGAATTTCAATGGAGATTGAGATGAGTTTAAATACATAGAAGGTGAACATAAAAAAAATCTTGTTTTAATTTCTGTCATGTTGTTCTTTTTCAAGTCACTGTGATGTCTTTTTCATATATGCTTTTCTCTTGAGCTTTATACACTACTGTCTCCATGATCTGAATTCTTTTTTTTTTTTTTTTTTAGTTTTAACTGCTGATAGCTGTTTTGTGATCCATTCTTAAATCAGCTGAAGTAGTCTAGTCTGAATTGCTGAGTCAGACAGTTTTGGGAGAATATTTAAGATTGTGAAGGTGAGATTCTCTGGTTAGAGGATAATACCTCCTGTTCTTATAAACAGTCCTCTAGACACTTTCAAAGATTATGGGCTTGCTCTTGGGTTAACCTGTTTTTTATTTTTATTTTTTCTCTTTGTGGTGCTTGGTATTGAACCCAGACCCTCGTGCATATCAGGCAAGCACTCTACCACTAAGCCACATCCTTAGCTCTGGGATTAAGCTTTTAATGTAAGTTTTCTGGAGGAAAATGTCATCAATAAAATGCAGTGATTAGTTGGACAATTTTTGAGTGCGTTGGTTTAACAAAAGGTTAAAGATAGGTCAGGTTTCTATTTCTCATGGTAATTGTGGTTTCTTTGATTTTTTTTTAGCCTTTATACTTTTATCTTAAAGATGATTTTTTAAACTTCCAATATTTAGCAGTTTTTCCTCTGAACTACTTTAATTTAAAGAGAAGAACTTAAGTGGAAAGAATGTTCACTTTTATTAGTAGGAAATAGTAAAAAATTTGCCTGAAATAACTGAGACAGTATATTATGGAAATAGGTAATTTGTTTATTAAAGAGTGCTTCACACTTGTTACTTAAATCAACAACATTTTAGGCCAAATGTATTATTATTTACATGATCAATAAAATATGAGAAAGAAACCTCATATTTTTCTGATATGTACCAAGCATATGAATTTAAGGGCAAATAATTATTAGCTTCCAGGGGAGTTTTTCAGTAGCATTTTATATTTCTGATATTCTGATATTACTTGATTTATTCAACAGTTATCATGACAGAAAGCATTTTAAAATACTAATTCCAATATTAATGGGCTATTTCAGTATATATTAGAAATTCTAACTAATGCCTATTTATAATTAATAAATTGAATATGAAAAAGACATCTGTTAATTACTTAGTTCTTATTTGCAGTGTGACTTCCTTAAAAATTTTGACTGTAGCAGTAATTCTGGATTTTAACATTATGGTGTTTTAACTCTATCATGAATATATAAGTTTTTTAAAATTCTTTTTGTGTGTGTGTGACTAGAAGAAAGGTTGATGGGGGACAAAGGATGTGGGAGGGAGAAATGCTGGTGACTGAACTGGAGCAAATTATATGCCATGCTTTTGTGATTATATCAAAATGTATCCTAATTTTATATATAACTAAAAATAACCAATGCTAAATATACTATAAGAAATAATACATAGACTTTTGCCTTCTTGGAAAGAAAACAAATCACTACTTAAAGTTTATAGCAACTTATTGTTGGAATTAGATAGAGTATATTCTTATATTTTTCATAGTTAGAATCTAGGACTTTTTTTTTTAGTACTAGGGATTAAACCCTGAGGCACTCCACCATTGAGCCATGTCACCACCCTTTTTATATTTTATATTTTATTTAGACATAGAATCTTGCTAAGTTGTTTAGGGCTTTGCTAAGTTGCAGAGGCTGGCTTTGAACTTGTGATTCTCCTGCCTCAGCCTCCCCAGCCATTGGAATTACAGGCATGCTTTTACATTTCAAAATAAATATAGTTTACTCCACATGTTAAAATAATCAGTAACCTCATACTGCCACATATACATTAAATGTGGTTTTAGTTACCTTCTGCATTGCTGTGACCAAAATATGCAACAAGAACAATTTAGAGGATGAAACATTTATTTGCAGCTCAAGAATTCAGCAGTCTTAGTCCAAGACAGCTGACTGTTTTGCTCTGGGAACAAGGTGAGGCAGCACATCATGGGGGAAGGATTCAGAATATAAAAGCTGTTCCTTTCATGGTAGAGGTCAGGAAGCAGAGAGGGAGAGGGAGAGATGGGGGGGAGGGAGAGGACAGAGAGAGAGAGAGAGAGGGAGGGATAGAGAGAGACAGAGACACACAAACAGAGACAAACAGACACAAACACACAGCAGGGAAGATATAGCCCTCCAAGGAACACTCCCTGTGACCTGCCTGTTCTACCCATGACTCAGCTGCCTGTAGTTACCACCAAGTTATTCCACTTAAAGGAAGACAGACTGATTAGGTTATAGCTCCCACAATCCAATCATTTCACTTCCAAACATTCCTGCATTAATACAGGATATCTTGGGGGACTCCTTATATCCAAATCATAACATTCTATCTCTGGCCCCCCAAAACTCATGTCTTCCTCATAATGCAAAATGCTTTTAGTTTATTTCTTTTTTAAAAAATTTGAATTTGTTTTAATTAGTTATACATGACACTAGGATGTACTTTGATACATTGTATAAAATGGAGTATAATTTCTCATTCTTCTGTTATATATGATGTAGAATCCTACCTGTTGTATAGTTATATATGTACTATTGATTCTTTCTATTGTACTACCTACCCTATACCCCACCCCAGTCATTCCTCTCTACCTAATCTAAAGTAAATCTATTCTTCCCAACACCCCCTTTTGTGATTTAACATCGGCATATCAGAGAAAATATTCAGCCTTTGTTTTTTTTTTGTAATTAAGCTTAGCAGGATATTCTCTAGTTATATCTATTTATGGGGAAATGCCACACTTTCATTCTTTAAGGCTGATTAATATTTCATCATAAACACACACACACCACTTTTTTTTTCAATCCATTTATTTGTTCAAGGGTACCTAGGATGGTTCCATAGTTTAGCTATTGTGAGTTGAGCTGCTATAAACATTGCTGTGGCTAAGTCATTGTAGTATGCTGATTTTTAAGTCCTTTGGATATAAACCCAGAAGTGGGATATCTGGGTCAAATGGTGGTTCCATTTCAAGTTTTCTGAGGAATCTCCCATAATGGTTGTACCAATTTGCGTTCCCAAGAGCAAATGTATGAGTGTACCTTTCTCTCCATATCTTCACTGATGTTTATTGTTTGTATTCTTGATAATTGCCATTCTGACTGAGATGAGATGAAATCTTAGAGTAATTTTGATTTGCATTTCTATAATTGCCAGATTAGATTAGCCTGGGATGGAGAGCCCCAGACACTCAAAGCAGAAGCCACAGCATCCCAACAAGGTTCCAGTTGACATTTTCATGAGTACCCTGAGGACACAGCACTTTCCACCTCACAACCCCAGGGACTGACTAGGCACTGACATTGAGTTGGAAAGCCAACTGAGGTATTCACTATGGTGACAGGGTTAGGGGCAGGAAACAGTGTCCCTGAAGCTGTTGGGAGAGAGAGTTGGGTGTGACCAGACTAGGTTTTTCGACCAGCATTCAGGCCTGTGAAAGAAGGCAGCAGGGCCTGTAGAAGTAGAGATTCTCAGGTTATAGAGTGGATCCTTTCTCCTTCATGGTATGAGTCATGGGGTATTGAAGGCTGGGAAGCAGCCCAGCCAGAGCTTCTATGGAGCTGGGCCTCCAGATGTTGAATTTTTTTTTCATATATTTGTTGATCAATTGTGTTTCTTCTTCTGTGAAGTGTCTGTTCACTTTCTTTGCCCACTTATTGATTGGGTTATTTGGGGGTTTTGGTGTTAAGTTTTTTGAGTTCTTTATATATCCTGGGGATAATGCTCTATCTGAGGTGCATGTGGTAAAGGTTTTATTGCATTCCATAGGCTCTCTCTTCACATTATTGATAATTTCCTTTGCTGAGAAATTTTTTAGTTTGAGTCCATCTCATTTATTGATTCTTGATTTTACTTCTTGCACTTTAGGAGTCTTATTCATTTAGTTTATGTCTAAGAGTCTCATAGTCTTAACAGTTTCAGCATTGTCAAGCTGCTTAGTTCATGGTGGGGGTCAAGAAACAGAAAAAGAGGGAAGGGGCAACAGGGAAGATACTTCCTCTCAGGAAAGGCCCCTGGTTTAAAATCTCTGTGTCAAAGCAAACTCTTTTGATTATGAGTACCTATAAAGATGAAATAGTGGCATCTAGTAAACCTTTTCTTTCCAAAAGGGAAGAATAGGACATAAGAAGATGGGACAGATCTAAAGCAAGACCAAAACTCAGCTAGGCACACAGGTCCTTTCCCTTCATGCAATCTGTAACTGCTTATACAACATTAAGGAAACATGGGGGTGAGATATGTTCTCCAGAAGGCTTAGGAACCCTTGGGTCTTGCCAGTTGCAGTGCACATGCTATCTTGTTTAGTTTGTTTCTCTCCACAGCAGTCCACATGTCCACTGACATGTCTTAATTCCTGGGGTCTCCTTTTCAACTTTGGCTTCACCTTTACAGTATTAGGCATTGCTTTCTCTGGGACAAACTTCAGGGATTCTGACCCTGCTACACTTTGCTTGGCTCCCCAGGCCTTTTTCTGAAATCTTGGTTGAAGCCTCCCTAATGTGTTAACCTTAATATTCTGTATTTCTGCAGAACCAGCATTATATTGATTATGCCATGGTCTGCCACCAGCTTATGCAGTACCTGGGCCCTTTGGAATCATGCCTGCTGAAGCATCTGAATCCTGTGTGGCTCAGCATGGTGAAAGAATTTTCTAGTCGCCCTTGTTGAAACAGGTTACCTAGCATGATTTCTTTTTACAGGAATGTTTTTATATCCTAGAGAATGTGGTGGGTGTGGTCTTGCAAATTTTTGAGATGCATGTGAGACCTCTTTTTTATTGCTTCTGTACAAAGTACTCAGCATCTCTTTAGGGACTATAATCTCTTTTACAGTTATGCCTTCTTTGGCCTCAACTTTATATGCATTTTCTGGCCAAACTTCAAGTTTTTAAAACCATTTAGCTCTGTTTTCTACTCCTGTTTTATATAGTAAACCTGGCTAGAAATTGCCAGCAATACCCTTGCCACTAACTGATTGTTTTGCTGCCTTAAAACTCCTCTGCCCACTGGGTGCTGTGGCACATGCCTGTAATCCTAGGAGCTTGAGAAATTGAAGCAGGAGGATCACAAGTTCAAAGCCAGTTTCAGCAACTTAGCAAGGCCATAAGCAACTTAGTGAGGCCCTAAGCAATTTAATGAGACCCTGTCTCAAAATAAAAAAGGGCTGGGATGTGGCTCAGTGGCAAGTGCCTGTGGGTATGATCCCTGGTATTAATAAAAATTTTTTTCATTCTGCTATATTAAATAATCTATCTCCTATAAATTTATCCTCACGCAAAGTATCAGGATCTGGGGAAATGTAGCCAGGTTCTTTGCTAGAATATAACATCAGTGACTTCTGATCCAATTCCCAACAAAGTCATTCTTTCCCTCTGAAACTTTATGAGCATGGTCCACACTTTTATGAGCATTCTTCTCTTTTGAGCTCCCATCAGAATTGCTGATTGGGCTCCTCATACAAAATTCTAGTTTCTCCAGGTCCTACCACAAACCATCTTCAAAGGCTTGTGAAGTATATGGTCAGGTTAATCACAGCAACAACTTCACTCCTGATACTAATGTCTTATTTGAGTTAGCTTTTGTATTGCTTTGACCAAAATATCTGCCAAGAACAACTTGACAGAGGAAAAGTTTATTTGGGGTCACAGTTTTGAGGTCTGAGTCCATAGACAGCTGATTCTATTGCTCTGGGCCTGAGGTAAGGCAGCACATCATAGTAAAGGACCCTATAGAGAAAAGCTGCTTAGTTCATAGTGGGAATCAAGAAATAGAAAAAAAAAAGGAAGGGGGAAGAGGCCACAGGGAAGATACTTCCTTTCAGGGAAGCCCCCTGGTGACCCACCTCTTCTAGCCATGCCTCACCTGCCTACAGTTACCACCCATTCATTCCACACAACTAGGATGGACTCTCATCATTCAATCATTTTACCTCTAAACCTTTCTGCATTAATACACTTAATATCCAAACCTAATAGAAATCAACCATCTTAAGACAGTTACCATTGCTTTGTGTTCATAATTCTTTTTTTAAACTAATCTATCACATTTCTTGTGTATGTGTTTATAATTCTTTATTTTTTAAAGTTGTTCAATTTAATTTTGTTTAATTTTTTAATTGATCTTATTTTTAATATACATGACAGCAGAATGCATTATAATTCTTATTATACATATAGAGCACAACTTTTCATATCTTTGTATATAAAGTATGTTCACGCCAATTCATGTCTTCATATATGTACTTTTGTGCATTACAATTCTTATTGCACATACATACCACAATTTTCATATCTCTGTGTATAAAGTATGTTGACGCCCAATTTGTGTCTTCATAAATGTACTTTGGATAATTATGTCCATCACATTCCACCAACCTTGCTAATCCCCTGCCACTCCTTTTCCCTCCCACCTCTCTTCCTTATCTAGAATTCCTCTATTCCTCCCATGCTCCCCCTCCCTAATCCACTATGAGTCAGCCTTCTTATATTAGAGAAAACATTGGGCATTTGTTTTGGGGGGATTGGCTAACTTCACTTAGCATTATCTTCTCCAACGCTATCCATTTACCTGCAAATACCGTGATTTTATTCTCTTTTATTGCTGAGTAAAATTCCATTGTGTACATATACCGCCTTTTTTTTTTTATCCATTCATCCACTGAAGGGCATCTAGGTTGGCTCCACAGTTTAGCTATTATGAATTGTGCTGCTATAAACATTGATGTGGCTGTGTCCCTGTTTTTAAGTCCTTTGGGTATAGTCTAAGGAGAGGGATAGCTGGGTCAAATGGTGGTTCCATTCCCAGATTTCCAAGGAACCTCCATACTGCTTTCCATATTGGCTGCAGCAATTTGCCATCCCACCATTCTTATTGGAAAAGAGATGGTACTGTATTTATGAAACGGATATGCATGGATGCATTTACCTCAGTGAAGTTTGAAGCTTTTAGAAGAAGTCATTTATGTATTATGTGTACATTCTGCAAAAGTTTTCAAAACTGCTACATTTTCAAGGTCACTTATATTTATATATTTATAAGATCATAGAGTTTAAGCCATCTCAGGTTAGGAATACCATGTAGAAATGATACAGCATAGCAAACTTTTCTTTTTACCTAGATTTTAAGTTATAATGAACATACATTATAACTCTAATTCTAAAAGAAAATAAGTTATTTCATAATGTATTATTTTATAAGTCAACACTACAGAATGAAAGAGCAACTTAATATTGTTTGAAAAAATAGAATTTGTAAGGAGTTCTCCTTTGGTTTTTTATTTCTGAAGTAATAATACAGTTAAAATGATAGATGATATAAGTTGTGTCCAACTACAACTAAAACACAAAAATATTTTTTAAATTGGTATGTTTTGAAATATTTTCATGATATATACACAGACACAGATGTCTGCATACATACAAATATCTCTGTATGTTAAAACCTCAGATTGCTAACTACATATTGTTGACTTTAAGAAAAATATTTGAAAGACTTTTGAATTCTGTTGGGAAATGAGTACTTCCTTATTCTATACCATGAGCTTCATGTTTGAAGAAAATGAATTTTCCTTCTAATGAATTGTTCTTGAAAATATTTTAAAAGCAGATGTCAAGAATGATTTTAAACTTTCCTAAGGAAAAACTAATTTTTAGCAATTTGCATTTTCTGATAGGAAGAATTGTTTTTTTCATTGAATGTTTTAGGCACACTTACTTGATGTTATAATGAAGTGTACTGTTCTTTTGACCAGAGTGTATTGTTTGTGATCAAAAACTTAAAATAAGTTTAATACCTCTTTCAGAACAGAACTAAGCTATTGATAATTGTCTTTTTTTCCCCTGAAAGTTAATGAATTATAACATCAAAATCTATATATGGAGGTATGCAGTGGGTCATTTGCTGATGTAGGGATTGTCTGTCTTCAGGATACATGTATTTTCTCTCACTTTCTGTCAGTAACACTGTATGGTTAAAATTAAACTTACTTTTTTTCCTCTAAGGAATCTTATGGGTGGAGGACAACTTATACAAAATTTTTAATAAATGGGAATGCTTTTTCATTATTGTCCATCCAACACAATTTGCAGTGGTTACTTGAGAAAAAAATTTGGTTGCATAGTAAGCACTTAACTATAATATATTTACTAGTTTAAAGCCATGAGTCACTTTTACAAAGGAAATTATTTTGAGATGATCAATACTATAATAACAATTACAATTATTGAACCAATAATTTATCAGTTCTTTGATTTATTATTTTGATGTAATAATATGAGATATTTTATCTTGAAATGAAAAACAGGTACCATGTCATTTATGAATAAATTAAATTATTTCATTAAACCAGAGACTTTTAGTTATTTGAGTTTGTATATTAGAAACTCAGAGACACTTTACCCCCAAGCTGTATTAACACCCTTTTTTTAAAAATTTGAAGACTGGATCTCACTATGTTGCTTAGAACTTTGCTTAGTTGCTGAATTAAAATTTGCAACCCTACTGGCGCAGCCTCTTGAGCAGCTAGGATTACAGGTGTGTGCCTCTGCGACCAGCTAGAACAATGATTTTAATTTTCCTGTCAGCTTAACTTTTTGTTACTATTTATAAACATGCTTTTAGTATACCATGTTCAAGCATGATAAATATACTGAAATTATTCAAAAGAAGTGCCAGTTTAAGGAATTACAAATACATATTATCTTAATATCATTGTACTTCACTTGAAAATTTATGGACTAGCCCTTGTTTTCCTGTGTATGAATTTGCTGGCATTTTCCCCTTCACTGTTTTATTTTTCTGACACATTAATCTAAATCAGTAGACTTTTAGAAAAAAAAGTAGCATATCAGGGGATTGACATTGTCAGTTGTGATTTGATGTGAATAGTGTTTGGTATTTCTATTTATGTTTAAGTAAGACAAAAGTTAAACAATACAGATGCATTTTTTCCTTCACTTGTTCAACAGTTAGTGAGTAGTTTCTTTGCTGATTTGCATTACAGTTTTCAAGTGCTAGGAGCTCTGATTCATAGTGTAGGTCATTTTACACTGTGTAAATATTCCCAGCATTGCTGATTTCAGGATGTCAATGTGATGTCCCTGAATATGGAGTTGTGAAGAGATGAATAGTATTTCACCATTTTTTAATATCTTCACCATACAAATAAAATAGGCATAAATAACTCAACAGCATAGATAGAAGTAAATATAGTAAAATAACTAGGAAGTGAGAAGTACCAAATTCATTTAAATATACTTATTTGTAGGATTATATAATTTAATTTTAATAATTGTTTTAACACCTGATTTACAAAATTCCAAATAAGATAGCTCCAGTACCTCAGTGCTTTTAACAGATTGGTACACTATTTTCATGTAGCTAAAAAACTAAAGCAATCTCTATGCCTATCAATATTAGAATGGCAATTCTAATTATTGTTCAATTATTATAATTATTATCTAGATCAAGTTTTTAATTATAATTTCAAATTGTGCTATATTTATTCAATAGCATATTTTATTGCAGTAACAATGAACAAACTTACAAGTACATGCAGCAACATGGATGAACTTCTCAAACTTACTGTTGAGTTAAAGGAGCCAATCACAAAGAATACAGACTGTATGATTTCATTTACATAAGTCCAAAAACATACAAAACTGATTTATGGTGTTAGAAATCAGGATAGAGTTTATACTTCTTGTACTTTAGGAGTCTTGTTGAGGAATTTGGTTCCTAAGCCAACATGGTAGAAAGTTGGGCCTACTTTTTCTTCTAGTAGCTCAGATCTCTAGTCTTATACTTAGGTCCCTGATCCACTTTGAGCTGAGTTTTGTGTAGGGTGAGAGATAGGGGTCTAATTTCATTTTGTTACCTATGTATTTCCAGTTTTCCTAGCACCATTTTTTGAAGAGGCTCTCTTTTCTCCAAAGTATGTTCATGGCACCTTTGTTATGTGGGTTTGTTTCTGTGTCTTCTCTTCTCTACCATTGGTCTTCATGTCTGTTTTGGTGCCAATACCATGCTTTTTTTGTTACTATAACTCTGTAGTATAGTTTAAGTTCTGGTATTGTGATGCCTCCTGCTTCACTTTTCTCACTGAGAATTTCTTTGGCTATTCTGGGCCTCTTATTTTTCCAAATGAATTTCATGACTGTTTTTTTCTATTTCTGTGAAGAACATTATCAGAACCTTAATAGGAATTGCATTAAATCTATATAGTGCTTTTGGTAGTATGGCTATTTTGGCAATATTAATTCTGTCTATGCAAGAACACAGATTTTTCTATCACCTAAGGTCTTTTTTAACTTTTTTCTTTTGAGTTCTGTAGTTTTCATTGTAGAGGTCTTTCACCTCTTTTGTTAGATTGATTCCCAAATATATCATTTTCTTTGAGGCTATTGTGAATGGGATAGTTTTCCTAATTTCTCTTTTAGTTGATTCATCAATGATGTGTAGGAATGCAGTTGATTTATGGGTATTAATTTTATATCCTGCTACTTTGCTGAGTTCACTTATATGAGTTCTAGAAGTTTTCCAGTAGAGTTTTATTGGTCTATTACCTGCCTGGTTTTATGTGAGCATCATAACCTGCAGATTAACAAAGATTAGGCTGAGACTGCTGGTGTTTGTGACAGGGTGATGTTGTTTCCTTGTAATATTTGCCAGACTTATTTGGATATTTTACAACTGATAGGTTCATGCAAAAGTGTTTATGTCAAGTGGCTTATAACTGCTAATGGCCATTTTGAAGAGAAAGTTCTTTTAATAATATTTAATACTTACTTTGGCATGAAAAATCCAACAGTTCTACTCTCCTAGAGGAAGTTGTTTTCCTTATATACTCCATGCTTCTGGTGTTGGCATTCTTGTTTTTACTAGTCTCTCTTGCATACAGAATTTTAGATTTTTATAGTATAAAGGTTATAGGCAAATAGCCAGCTGTCATATTCTTGAGGTCAGATACAACAACCACATATGAGATGCACTATTTTGGCTTCAAACTACTTGCCAGATTGCTAAGCAGATGTTCTAGGCTATAATTTGGGAAACTGGGACCTCTTGAAACATTCCCTGAGAGTCACTTTTGACATCTCTGAATCATTTATTTAAAGGTAATTAGTGTTAGTAAAAAATGAAAATGCATTGATATGAAAATAATTTTTTACAGGAGTTAGGAGTTGTAGCATGATTAGAAACTATGTGTATCTAATAGTAGAAATGTATTTATTTTAATATAAGCATGCATTACAATTAGACACTTTTGCACTATTGTTTGCTTTTTTAATTTGGAGACCTGTTAACAAGACTGTTATTTTAAAAATACCTTTTTTCTATAGACTAGAGTATCAGTTGACTTTGCATTATATTGAAGAACTACATTATATTGAAGAATTTAAAAGCTTTCTGTGTTTAAACAGACAATATATTTAAGAAAGCCACAGGTATTATTTCTTCCCTAATATATACCAGTACATGTTGTGGTAGTTTTCCACATAGCCCTTAGTATTTATTTACTGGTTTCACAATGTTTGATAATTATTTCAAAATTTCCTAAATTTGGAACCTTTATAACATATTGTTTTAAATCTGTAGTTATTTTGTTCCTATGTGTTTATCATTAACATATCAATAGCACAAAAGTTAAAAATTCAAACAACATTCTTAACTTTTTTTCACCATCCAAAAATAGGAAAAAATGTTATTAAAATTCCATTAAGATCATTTAGATCTCTTTTTCCATACTTAGACAATAAAGGAACCATATACCTTCTGTTTATATAAATGTATTATAAGCATTATATTTTGTAGAGAAGTGCTTTACAAAAAAATCATGTAAAATTCAATATCTTGTTACTGGGAAATCCTTAGGCCACCATATTTTAAAGAAGGTTAGAACAAATAGTAGGAATAAACATCTAAATCTCATTTATATTTGCCTATGGATGAATTTGAATTTCAAGTTAATGTGGGTCCATTGGACATTTAGAATACTCATAACAAACACTTCAATCAAACTAATGAAGTCTCAGTATGAAAATCAAACTCTAAAATCACCTCTGTTCTTTCCCCTTAAAGAATTCTTCCGTTTTCTCCATTTCATATTTTGGATGAATAGCATAACAATGAGATTGATACAAAAGATGGATCTCAGTATTTCTTTCAGAGTTGTAGAAAATTAATCAAGTGTGTTAGCTTATAAAAGTTATTCTGGAATGAGCAAAGTATATTATATACATATATGAATATGCTACAATGAAATCCATTATTCTGTATAATTAAATGCACTGATATTAAATGTCATCTTGGTTTTTAAGTGTAAGTGGATAAATATCCTTAACTCTAATTCATGAAATACCAAAGGTTATATTTCAATAAGAGAAAAACAAGGAGATGGGTTATACTTAGCACCACATAAAAATAAACAAAGTCATCTTGTCCATAACTATAAAAAAAATTTTAAAAAGAAAATTAATGACTTCTCTAGATAAGCCCTTATTTGAATAACTGATGGTTGCACATTCGTGATCTGTGTCCCTCCCTTTTTCCTCTCCACTTCTTCATTCTTTCACCCCTTTTTCCCTCTCTTTCATACATATATATTTTTCACACATTAGCAAGTCATAATACTAAGGTATCAAATCACTGTTTTGTCAATTCTAAATTCCACATGTTCTTCATACTTTTACACCTCAAATCAGATGCAGCTGTCTATTCTTCATCCAAATGTAGAACCCAGAGAAAAAAGAAAGGCTAAACATTAGGATAAAAATAGGGCTTTTATCCAAATGGGGTAGCTAATTTATCGCCCTAGAAATAGGCAGACTTACCTTCAGACTGCTCCATGTGACACCGAGGAGCAGAGAAGAATGTGTGTTTTATTTAAGGGCATCTGGTTGCCAAGACAGGAGAAAAAAGAGGATGAGCCACAAATAGCAGTTTACCACTCAAAATGGTCATCCCTACACTGGGGAAGAAAGAGCAAGGAGGAGGAGCAAAGCAATCACTTGGTCTCAAGTAGAGAAGAGCAGAGAGGGGGCTGTTTCTCCCTAACACATTGAAGCCGGGGTCTAGAATTAAGATCTCACTTCGATTTGTCAAGATGCTTATCATCTCCTCCAAATTTTCCTTATTCTCCAGGGTTACTTAAAAATTACAGATTCCCAGCCTTCTCCCTAAGAATGTACTCATCATGTATTGTCTTCTTTCCATCACTAGGCTCCTTTCTGCCTCATTTTTCTCCTTCATATGTAGCACCTCTTTAGTTCTGTTGTTCACTTTGTTTCTTAGAGAAATAGGTCCTCTAGGGGAAGACTCTACACAGTTGTTTTCATTTTGAGATGAGCCTTTTTCTCTCAATGACATAATGCCAACACAATTGAATCTCCTACATTATTTCCTTTATCTTTGTTTATGTTGTCCTGCTCAATTTCTTTGAGAAAAGTTTGACCTCACTGTTGTCTTCACACCTTGCCTTCTACATTTATTCTGCTGTACAGATTCTTCCCTGCCTATCACAGGCCCACCTGGGCTAATTAGGATTTACTTGTACTTAAAAAACAAACAAACAAAAAAAAAAAGCAAAAAACTTCAGTCTAGTCACATGGTATTAATAACCTGATTTGGTCCATCTATCCTGCCACAGGACTTTTTTTTTTAATAATCAGCATTCAAGAAACCCACATTTGGATTTTATCACATCTGCCATAGCCCTCTGGATTAAACCATCATTCCATGGTGAGTTTTGCAGAAGAATATTGTACTACATGCAGCACCTAGATAAACACACAAGAATGATAGTGAAAAAAAATTCTTAATTTTTTCAGAATGAAAGTTAAAGTATGCCATATTTGCCAGTGTATAGGGCATATGAAATGTCTGAAGCAGGAAAAAGTTCTTATATCTGCTCATGGAGTATACAGGCAACACCAGGAAAATGGAGGACATCATCAATGTATTGTATTTGATATTTTGTACTGTGATTTAAATCTTATTATAAAGCTGTACTTATTTAGAAATTTGACATCTTCACTGAGATAATCTGTCACTGATTCTGTGACAGGGGGACAGTAAAGATACTTAGTAAATCAAAAAAGCTCATCTGAAGTAGACAAAGCCCTTTGTTAGTAAAACAGAAGGTTAGGACTCTTCTTCAAATTTTACTTGGTCCTGTTTGAGATTATTTTTCCCAATAGCTTTATTTCTAATGCTCTTTTGTAGAATATTTGTACAATTATTTAAGAAATATTAGTAGCTGGCTTCCCAGAGGAAGGAAGAGAAAGAAGATGAACCACAAATAATACACTAATCATAGAGCTAACAGAGGTCACAGAGGCACGGTGTCTAATGGGTGTAATCAGAGAATAGACAAATGTTCCGGCTTTCATGGAGCTTTCAGTTTTTCTATGATAAGAGAAGTATTTTAGCTGTGATATTGTTTAATGGATAGATAATTGGTTCTGTAACTATTATAGCAGTAAGTATATGGTATTAAGTAAGATATTTTAATATTTCATGGCATGGCAAGCTCATCTCGATCTTCATACATAACTGTTCGTATAAGAAATAATGCAGAAACTGCCAGTCCTCTTCAAAGTTAGGCCTGAAACTAATATAACTTTTTTCATACTTTGTTTGTCAAAGTAGTCACAGATCAACCAAATTCCAGAAGAGAGTTCCCAGACCCTACATCTCAATGGGAGGAGTAACAGAGATTTTATAACCATCCTTAATATGTCGCAGATACCACTTAACTAGCTGTTATGGTTTCAATGTAATTCTTGCGGGTCCCCCAATGATTTCTATGCTGAAAGCTTGTTTCCCAGTATTGTGGCGTGTTAGGAGGTGGTGAAACATTTTAGAGGTAGGGCTTATTGGGAGGTAATTAGACCCCACCTTCATGAATAGATTAATGCTATATTCCAGAAGTTCTAGCCTTCATAGGACCAGGTTAATACTGAAAGAGTAGGTTCTTTAAAAATGAGAGCGCCTCATATATTTGGCCTATTCTACAAGCAACTTTTCCCCCTTTCACTTTCCTGTGCAGTGACATTGCCAAGAGGGCCCTCAAAAGAAGCAGAACGGTTAGAGCCACTCAGTCCCATGTTTTCAGCCTCTAAAACTGTGAGCTAAATAAATTCCTTTATAAAATTTCTAGCATTATGTATTTTTAATAGCAATGCAAAATGGAATAAGATATTAGCTGTTTGTTACTTCATACTAGACAAAGGCACCAGTAACATAAGTTAGAGAAAAGATAGCCTCTTCAACAAATGGTGCTGGGAAAACTGGAACTCCATATGTAATAGGATGAAATTTAACCCCTGTCTTTCACCTTGCACAAAACTCAGCTCAAAATGGACCAGAAACCTATTAGACCAGAAACCCTACACATACTAGAACAAAAGGTAGGCCCAACACTCCAACATATTGGCTTAAGAGCTGACTTCCTTAATAAGACTCCTAAAGTAAAAGAAGTAAAATTAATAATCAATAAATAGGATGGTATCAAATTAAAAAGATTCTTCACAGCAAAGGAAACAATGAGGAACATGAAGACAGAGCCTACAGAATGGGACAAAATTTTTGCCTCCTGTACCTTAGATAGAGCATTAATCTCCAGGATATATAAAGAACTTAGAAACCTTAACACCAAAAAAAAAAAAAAACCCTACAAATAACCCAATCAATAAATGGGCAAAGGAACTGAACAGATACTTTACCGAGGAAGAAATAAAGTTTATTAACAAATATATATAAAAAAAAGTTCAACATCATTAGCAACTAGAGAAAGGCAAATTAAAGCGATACTGAGATTCCTTCTCATTCCAGTCAGAGTGGCAATTATCAAGAATACAAGTAATGATAAATGTTAACAAGGATGTGAGGGGAAAGGTTACATTCATACATTGCTGTGGGACTGTAAATTGGTGCAGCTACTCCAGAAAGCAGTATGGAGATTCCTTAGAAAACTGGATATGGAACCACCATTTGACCCAGTTATTTCCACTCAGTGAATACCCAAAGGACTTAAAATCAGCATACTGTAGTGACACAGCTACATCAATGTTTATAGCAGCCCAATTCACAATAGCTAAGCTATGGAAACAACCTAGATGTCCTTCAGCAGATTAATGGATAAAAAAAAATGTGATACACACACACACACACACATACACACACATTCTTCTCAGCCATAAAGAAGAATGAATTTGTGACATTTTCCAGTAAATGGATGGATCTGGAGACTATTGTGTTAAGTGAAATAAGACAGTCTTTAAAAAGAAAAAGTTGAGTGTTTTCTCTCATCTGTAGAACTATCCCACAATAAGGGGAGGAGAGAGGGAAGAACAGAAGTGCAGTAGATTATACAACAGGGAGTGGACGGAAGGGAGAGGGACTAGCAAAAGGAAAGACAGTGGAATAAATTTGACATAAATTTCCCATGTACATATATGAAAACAACATAGTGAATCCCAGTATCATATACATCCGTAAGAGTGAGATCCTAACTAGAAAAAGATATATTCAAAATATATTCTGCTATCATGTATAACTAAAAAGAACAACAGCAACAACAAAGACAGCTGTTTGACTTAGAAAAGGCACAACTGCTGCCTGAATCCAGAACCCTAAATTAATCTGTCATAGTGTATCATGGGGAATGTGAAAACATTTTGAAAGACAATGGTACTGGGCAAGTAATTGTCTGCCCAATCTAGTGATCTATTCTTATATGTTTTGTTTACTACAGTTTTAATTTTGATATTTTTAATAAAATTGGAAGTTCTCATTCTTCATGATTTTTAAGACCGTTTCTTCTGGTCACAGTCTAGTACAGTACTATGTGTATATGACATATTAAGGAAGTAGCAATTACTCTATTAAATAGGATTTTCTTTTTTATATCAGATATCTTCTATCACCTAATTGTGTCTTTGTCACTATTTTTATAAGAATAAATACAAATAGAATAAAACACTTAGAGCTTATAGCAATTTAAAACTTAACATTCTATGGGGAAATGCCTTCTAAGAAGTATTATTTTAAATAACTATACCTTTTGAAAAATTTACAAAATATATGAGAAAATTGTTAGTATTTTAAAATGATCTGTGAGAGCACGTTTTATTGTGTAGCGACAAGTAAAATATCTAAATTTGTGTGAAGAATTCACCTCACATCTATCTAAATACCATTCTTTCTAGTGTCTGTGCCTTCAAATAGTCATACTCAGTCCTCAATGATTAAATTTCCTACGAAAACACAAATTGGATAATGTACTTCATTGTTCAGAAACTTTCCAGTTTTTGTCTCCCTTTCCACTCTTGCTCTCTCCCTTTTTACTAACATTGGAACATAAGCTTCTGAATATGTGCCTATGTGTTATACATATAAACATGTACAACATTTGTATTTCATTTGAAAGATGCATATATGTACATTGAGATGGAATAAGCTTATTCTTTTTAAAAAAAAATATTTGGAAAACACTGAAAAATGGGAATGGGGCAGGGGTTTTAGCTCAGTAGTATAGTGTTTGCCTAGCACGTATGAGGCACTGGGTTTGATCCTCAGCACCAAATAAAAATAAATAAGTAAAATAAAGGTATTTTATCCACCTACAAGTAAAAACTAGTTTTAAAAATGGAGGGTGGGACCTAACTAAAATTCTTACAATTAAAAAAAATGAGAAATCTAAACTACCCACACACCTATACCATGCCAGATGTAATCTTTATATGTATTTGAATAGATGTTTTTCCAATTATGTAAAAGCTATGTGGATGTTTGTGTGTGTGTGTGTGTGTGTATACTTGTGTATTTATACATATATTTATTTATTATTCAACCATGCAAAATTATGATTTGTGTATATTTTCACTCATATATAAATCATTTCTGTTAAACCTCCGTGTCCTCATCTGAAAAGGGAAATGGCAGTAATACCAGTCCTCAGGTCCTAAAATAACTCATGTAAATCATTCAAGACACACCTGACACAGAGTCAGTTGTCAGTCTTTGTTTCTTTACTATCTGTGAAAACAGTGTGCCACTCATCCAAAAGTGATCCAGGCACAGTCCTTCAAGAAATTTATACTGTAGTGATGTATTTTATTCATCAACAAAATAATAGGAAATCCTGTGGATTTTTATGCTAATTGATCTAATGTATTGTAGGCCATATACATTTATATTTCTTTTTTCTGTAAAGTCTCAGAAAAAAATATAAAAGCCAATTTTATTATCTGGAGTGGAGGTGTCTGAGAATTAAGTAAACACATCATCAATTTGTGAATGCATTCAATTTGGGCCTTGTTTATTTTATCCAGAAAAAGGTCTTTCTAAGTAAAGAACTTTTTAACTGTTATTTGACTTTCTAAGGAAAGAAACTACATTTAAAAGTTACAGTCTTTACTCACCTCCCTCTAATCCACATGCTCACAAGTGAAAAGGGGGAAAAGGACAGAAGTGTATATTCTTAAGTTATTGTTTGCATCCCAGTAGTTTGTGCTACTTGATGTAAATTGGAATTCTCTGAGCTGAATATATATTAAAAGATTAGCAAAGATTAGAAATCATACTAATGTTCTAACTACATTGAACTTACAAAGATAGACCATTAGTTGGATTATAAATGATCACCAATCACAATTGCCTCGAATATGTTACTGTACTCTCCAGCTTTCATGGTAAATGGCACATTTTCCTTCACAGTCTCTTAGCATCTTCTATAGTGAAATTAAAAAAAAAAACTTGCAGTACTACTTTATAGGACCAAAATTTTTATTGAGCCACCTTAACAAAATATGCTAAAATAATAATATCCTTTTAAAATTGTCTGCCTTTTTTCTACAATTTAATAGTAAGTCTAATTAAATAAACTATTTTCATGCCATTGCAAGTAAGGCAAAACATTGAGTAGATAATTACTAACTCTTTATGAAAATTTTGAATTTTTATGTAAATATATAAAAGTACTTTCAATTCTAAATTTAACTCCCTCTTTCTTATCCCAACAATAGATGTGATTAAATTGTGACTCAGCTTAATTAAATATCTTACATATGGTTGCTTCCTCAGATTTTTGTTGTTGTTTTCTTCCAAACTTAGCTGACATTGGAATTATTGGGGGAATCTTCAGAAATCATGATGACATTGAGATTTAATTTGGAATGTTAAATATTCCTCAAGTGATTCTAATGTGTAGCAAAATTTGTGCCCATTGCCCACAGATCAGATTGAACCTTAGACTAATTACACCAAAATCTCTGGAGAAAGAGAGGTGACCAAGGCATTAGTATATTTAAAAGCATCCCAGGTGACTGCTGTGTGCAGTCAACATTAAGAATCCCTATTTTAGAAAATCAGAAAAGAATCCAGCGACATTAGGAAAGAATCAAATCTTTAGTACTAAGTGAGTGCAAATAGGAAGCAATAGGGGATTCAAAAAACGTACGAGTTTTAAATTTTGAAGGAAACTAATATTTAATATAACCCCCTCATTTTCTGATTGTAAAGTAAGTGACTTACTTAATGTCCCACATCTGCTAAGTGAAAACTTATCCATTATTTCCATCACACATGCTTATATATGAGGACATTAAAATATCTCTATTACTTTCTTTCTATAGTTCTAATATATTTTTCTGGGAGATGAGTGTAGAGCAAGACACTCATATTCACTGTCATGCAACTTGGAAAGATGGATTTTTGTTTTAGATATATGTAGATGTTTTTAACTGGTGATTGGTATGGTTTGAGTAAACCAAGAGGAATCCAAAAAAGAGATTAATTTTAGATACTTAGAAATGATAAAGTAGTATTCAAATGTGAAACTGGGACTAGATTGACTTGGAGTCATTAACAAAATGAACAAATTAAATAAATGTGGCTGAAGAGAGAATATGCAGAGAGGACATCAGAGGAGTAAGTTCTGAATCTTAAAAGGCAGCCATATTCAGAGAGGTGGAGGGAAATGAGACACGGAAAGAGATAGTCAAATGTCTAAAAATTTTTATGATATTGAACACAAGATGATATAGTAATCACTCAAATATTTGTTATTTGGTCAAGTGACTAAATGAAACAAAATATGATATATAGTGTTTTAAACTTTTTCTTGAAAAACAGATTCACTGTGAAATACCAGAAAAGGCACTGAAAGTGTCTGTTCTTTGGCTTCTTCTGTCTCCTAATAGCTATGTGAACTGTGGTAAATAGCTTCTTCTTCCTGAGGCTATTTTCTCGTTTGTAAAATGGGGCTATTCTTCCTTCACAGAGATATTCAGAGGGTTAAGTGAGATAGAATATGACAAACCATAATGCACTGCAGTAATCTCATGTCAGTCGGAGTGAAAATTTGGATTTGGACAAACTCATGTTCAAATGCTGGCCTTAATTACTGTGCCTCTGGAACAGATTACTCGAGACGTATGAGGTAATGGAAATAATATGAATACCTTTATCATAATTTTTGGTGTCTTACAAGAATTAAACAAGATAATGAAGAAAGGAAAATCCAAAACTTTTATGAATTTTATTTCTCTATTTTCATTCATGCTACAAATGCAGTAGTCAAAATGTTTATGGTTTTATCTTTCTTTTACTCTGCATTCCCATAGTTTCTTTTCCTTCCTATACTTTTCTTTGTAAAATTTTCTTTTCTCCTATTACTTGATCTCATTGCTTCCTATATATATCTTGAAAGACCTTTGCCACGATTATGATACTATAGTAAAAACATTTGTTTTGCATTAATGTTTCGTTGGTATCTGCTCAGAGAGTCCATACAAACATCCTTTGTTTGGAGTGTTTCCTTCAGTTTGCTCTTGCTAACTGAGATCAGGAAAGTATATCTGTTAGGAAGTTCTGGGGACTGGTAATTTGTGATCCATCTGATACACAAATAGGACAGAGAGTTAGAATTATGAATTGATGGAACAAAACAAAACAACAATGCTAATCTAATATGTATTCCCACTTTCACTTCACATCACTCTTTACATAGGTTATATTTTTAAAACAAATAAAAACAAGTGCAAATATTTTAATTGCCTTATTAAACTTGGTAGAACATTAGATAATACATAATATTAGTCACTTTTAATATATTACAAATATATTTTCATTTCATTCTTTCTTAAAATTTAAATGTATGCTTGATGATAGTAAATTTGCTTTTTATTTGCCATGTAACTAAATGCTAAAAGGCATTTAAATAGTAATTCTTAGTTTTGTATTTCTCACTTCGTTATTGCCCTGATAAAATTCTTCTGGTTGACAGTTTGCTTCTGCCTTTTTCTCACATTTATATACTATCAGGTTTTTTTTCACACAATTTGCCAAGATAGAAATTATACCTGCATTATAGAATTTAATACTCTCACTTGCAAGAGTAAATTAAATTACTTTTAATAATATGTGGTATTACCTGTAGTAAAGACTGTTTCTATGTACAAAATAGAGATAACACCTATACTTCAACTATACTGTAATATATAAAAGTATCAAGAACAATAGCCCATACTTGGGAACACTAAATATCTTGAGAATACTGGTAAAGACATATGTATACCATGGCAGATCTTTTTCTTCATACTGGTTTCCTTAATCTCCCTTCTGGAATGTTTCCCCATAGAATCCTATCATGATCTTCTATACAGAATGAAGTGTTTTTCTTCCATATCATCTTTATTCTCTTTTAAAGTCTATACTTAGCAAACCTAACATGCACATATTAATTGAGAGTTTGAGGGAATGTGGTAGAAAACTAGTAAAATCATAAAGATAGCTAGTTCTTCAAGATCGCTTATTCCACATGACTATATTCCTTGCTTCCGTTAGTGGTTCTGAGATGTTTGGTTTTCATAGATTTATGTGAATATATGTGAAAACCATTACATTTTTTGGTCATTTATTCATGATTCTCATAAAATACACAGGTTTTGAACCTGTGTTCAGGACCTGCTAGATTATACCTTTGTGATTACTATTTGGTTCAACCAAGAATATGATCATGAATAGATTAATTATTTGATGAGGTGAAATGCCTTGTTCAGTGTAAGGTAAAATCTTGATAATCTGGAATGCTCAAGTGCCCCACACTGCGTTATACTAAGAAGTAAATGAAAGCCAGGATATAACATATGTATTTATGCCTGTAGTTAGAAAAATGCAACTTGGCTTTGATGTCCTTTACCAGAAATATTTTTAAGTCCACAAGATGGCAGTATTACCTTATATAGGTAAACAAGCCAATGAAATGCATGGTTGCTTGGTTTTCTAGCACTAATCAAAGAAGCTTTTTGAGTGCAACTGAAAAACTCATGGTCCTTGATAAAGAATGGAAGACAGTGTGAAAGGCAAGAGAACATCTCAGGAGAAAATTATTATTCAATAACAATTTAATAAAAGCCATAATTATTGTGGATCTTTTTACTCCCCCCTACACTTTCTACATTTGTAAAGAACTAATTTTGTAAGATGCTCTTGGTCTTTACCATATTTAGTCCAGTATTCTATACCATTCACAGTTATAGCCTAAAACAATGGATTAATTATTCAGTGTTCAGAAATGATGAACCCTATTATCTAAGCAACATTAACTTATTTACTCATTTTAGGATTTTTACAAGTTAAACTAAGTTTGCATTTAAAAGGTTAACCGTAAACCCTCAGTTATTCAGAATACCACCAACTTTGTTGTATCAATGAGTTTCTATTTAGATCTAGTTTAGGTGGAAATTATGAAATTAATTTAATTTGTGAATTAGGGTACAAATTTAGTATTCCAGAGATAAAATAAGTTATGATTCATTTTTCATCATCTGCATATTTCTGATAAGATGTTATCTTATTCTAATTGTTTAACAGTTTAGCTAGTCCACCATCCAAATGTATTCTTAAATTATTTCAAATTTATTTTTTTGTTACTCATTATTTTTTAATGAGTAAGCATTCAACAAAATTTTCTATTTTAAATGAGGCAATTGCTATTTTGGATACTTATTTCAAAGTATAACAATAATAAGAAATATGGATTGTTACTGGTGTTTTCGACATTGCTAAACTGTATCAATATTGCATTGCACCATAGACTACAAGTATTTAAGGACAAATTTAGTATCTTATTTTCCAGTTCACTTCCACAATGTTATTTTCACAACTAGTACTTATAGCTCTTTCTTAGTCATGGTAACAGAATTTAAAGTGGTACCAACAAGGAAAAATGTATGGATTTTCAAACCTGACCTGATGACTATACCTTTTAGGACAGCTGTTTAGACATATCAGTTTTATTGGATTTTAGGTTATTTACTTTGTCTGTGTATATTATCTTGAGTAGAAAGAGTAGTGTAAATTATTGGGCTTATTGGCATGGTAATGGTAACTGTCTTTGGAGGGATATACTTGTTTAGAGAGAGAGAGAGTTTTTTTATGCAGACTGATCTTGAGGATTTGATTTGGTGTTAATGTTATACTCTGAAACCAGGCTCCTTTCTTGTTTATTAATAATTAAGTTAGATTTCCGTTCAATTGGTGGGATTGAAATTATTCAGAATTATAACATTTTAATCACTGTAATAATTTTAAGGATTATGATTTGTTCATATTTAGCTTTAGTATAAAATTTGTAGAATATGAAACCAGCAATCATGAATTTTAGTTTATTGTATAAACGTAAGAGTAAATATTAAGAAACTGGTATGTATTAACCAAAAGAAAATTTATATATATATATATATATTAATTATCTGGAAATTTTGTAAGACCATCATGCTATAACTCATATGAGTCTGATTGGGTTAGTTCTCAAGTAACCCAGGCTGTCTTTTATTCATTCCTAAGGAGAAAGGCAGTAGGGCAGCAAAACTGACTTGGAATCAGTTTTTCATTCAACTCATGCTCCAAGTTATTCTCTTGTGCAGATGCTGTCTTTATTGGCTCTAGTATCTGAGGAGGACAAAGTAATGAAGGAAAGTGACAAGGTCATTCAGGTAGAAAAGAAGCTTGCAAGAATATAGAAGTAGGAGGTTATATTAGTTTACTTGAACATGACCCCTTGCTCCCTGTCCTTGATGCTGATAGTTCTGTGAAGACAGTTCATAGCTCTGGAAGAGTAAGAGCATCATAACTGGCTTTTCTCCTGACTGTTGAAGATTTCTGTTTAGTTTAAACATAGAGGTGGCTGTTCCACCCATTTTGACTATAGAAACTCTACATACAGAACCCTTTTTGATAAAATATGGAGAATCAGAGCTCTCACCATACTTAGAATTAGGGCAAGTTAAAAGCACTGAGGAAGTACAGAGAAGGAAAGTTAAGGAAAGAGTGCAGATGGAAAGATGTTATTAGAAAAATGATCTAAATCCACACTCTAGAGGGGAAAAAATATTTTTAAAAGAACTTTGGTGTAGTTTTGGCTATACATACAAACACAAACACACACACATATACACAAAGCTAATGTGTATACCATCTTTTATTTTTAAAAACTCTTACTTTACATGAAAAATTAATGCATAAAAGATGTTACAGTGGTGGCAGATTACCTTTGGAAAACACAACTGCATTCTAAAATGTTATATTGTGTTAAGTAAGAAACAATGAAGAATTATTTGCTTCTCTTTATCCTTGTGAAGTACTTGAAAACATTCAGTGAAATTTTAAAACTTTTTTTAAGTTAATTTTTTGATCAATAACATGTATGTACTCTTTCTTTGAAAGTATTTTTTTTTAGGATTTTTGCCTACTGTAGGAGTATGACTTTGGGGGGAAAACCACTATAAGATTTTCATAATTTTTGTGTCTAGATTCATGCTATCAGGTTATTAGTATGGTATGTTTGCAGGTTATGATATTTGTTTTGCAGAAAATTTTTAGGCATATTGTAGAGATTTAGATAGCAGTGAAATGAATAGTCAAAATGAACAAGTTGAATCAGATTTAATATCTTTCAAAAAGTAAATTCATTGTTAAAATCCAAGTTACACTAATTTTATAACCTAGAAATACAGAGATATTCACCATACTAATTACTTTTTATTTTGGTTTGGAGCCTTATTCTGAACAGTTTGGGAACAAGTAAATTATGATATAATATCAAAATTGATGAGTTTATTGCAGAATGTGAAGAACTAGAGTAAATTAGAATTCTGCTCACTAAGTGCCTCAGAGCTTATTCCACCTGACTCATCAAATGAAAAATTCATCAATTAATCCTCTGACAATAACGATATATACACAAAAATCAATCTGGAATTGATTTTTTTTTAGTCTGAACATGAAAACTAAGCTCTGACTTAAACATAATGTGAAATTTCTCTTCATTTCGACTTTATTATTGAACATTACAGCTGAAGTGTTCATATAATTATTTGTTCTGAGTCAACTACAAAAGTGTGATTGTTTGAAAAAGGGTATGTGTGCTGTGGAAATGTTCTGAAGCACAATCCGAGTGAGCTAATAAAGTTGTCAGATGCATGTAAGAACACAGCTGATAGGAATCCCTAGAAGGCAGCCAATAGAGAGGGACACTGATCACTAAGCCCTGACGGGAGACCACCCAAGACAGTTAACAGTGAGCTGAGTACTGAGGAAGATCAAAGAAAGAGAAGAGTAACATACAATAACCCACATCTCAGATGTGGATTAAAAAGACATTGTTAGGGGTGTGATTCTATGAAATGTATTTGTGTGCCTGTGCGTGTGTGTTTGCATGTTTGTGTGTGACTAACTCAGTAAACAACAGAGTGTAGAAAGATGAATCTTTTCCTATTTTGTTTTATCTACTTTCTAGATAAAAATATATTTCAAAGTACATTAAGCATTCAAATATCTTTTTGCTTTAATCCAGTAATTCTATATAAATCTTAACAGATTTCCAAAGACATCGTCTTTCAAACTCTCTTCTAGTTATTTTTTTTTTCTTCCATAAGGTCAGTACCACAAGAACATATATAAAACATCTCAAGGAAATAATCCAAGCAAACTATTAGTGGTTTTTCTTTTGTTTTCGATTAAAGAAAATCTTAGCCAAATGTTTTCAGGTATATAACTGTAAAGGAAAAGAATTGTAAGGATAAAATTTAATTTTTTGGTGTTTTGAGTCCTTTTATTTTTTTTCAAATTGGGTAGCCCAAATCTGTATTATTTATTCTAGACAATTTCTATAATTCAGATTTTACTTTGAATTTTATATAACTGCATTGGAAAGCTCTCTGTGTTCCTACAGACAATATTGTTCTAAATACTGTAAGATGGCATGCTATAACAAAATAGCAAAAAGAAATGCATTCTTCCAGGATACAGTAATGTTAAACAACAATGAGAAGATTCTGGGGAAATGTTAAGTTAGAGAACTGTGTCAGTATTACTTATCTCATGTGTAGTAAATTTCGATGACTCTCTTCTGAATATGAATTCTTGTAGGAAATGAACAGTAAACTGTGTCTATGTTTTATAGATGTTACAAAAAACTAAATACATGTTTTCAAGGCTATTAGAATTTTTTCCCTGTCCCAGTAGGAGTAAGAAAATTGCAATAGAAATGTGTCTTCTTGAATGTATAGTATATGAAATAATGTATTTTTCCCTGTAGTTTAAAATGTTAACAGTAGTTTAAGTCTCATTCTTCACATATGCCTTGACAAGTATGATTGCTTGATTAAAAGAAGAGCTTTTTTGCTAGTTATGTCACGATACTAAATAGATTATGTCTGAGCAGTATTTACAATGTTATATTTCTGATCAGGTCAGATATGTAAGGTGAAAAACCAAGGTAGGATAATATTTATTATTAAGGTCTTTTATTCTTAAAATGTGTTTGGTTTTTTATTCATTTCTTGGTCTCTCTTTTTAAAAACGAACAGGAAAAATGCTTATCTCTACCTAGATTATATGCTCAAGTATATACTTTATATATTATCTTGAAACACTTTAATTAGTTCAGGAATTATTTTTATGAACATTTTACAGTCATACTGTAAAAAGACATATTGTTGAATTTAAAAAAATACTGATATATACTTTTTTCAGCATTTCAGGAGAATATTTCAAGGCCTGTAAATGATTATATAGTTATGTAATTGCCACCCCTGGGAAATACACTTTATTACAGAATAGATAATAAAGAATAACTTGTAAGTTATAAGTATGTCAGTTTATTTTTTTCTCTTTATGTATACTAAGTTATGTTTTGTCCTCTAGTCTTATATGGATAAGTGTGTAATATATGAATGAAACTGATATACATTGTTAGTTGTAGAATATATATAACTGTGTTGGCTGAGAGCTTTATCAGTGTCATTATAAATATCCGAATATATTTAAAGGAAAAGTGGTCCCATTTTCTTGCAATTTATATAGTTGTTGTTTTCTTTCTGTGCATTTTTTTTAATCACACAGACTTAAGTAGTTAAGAATTAGTCATTTTGTTAATCATAGATAATTATCTTCCTTTGCAAAAAGTTTAAATGCCTTTTCTTAAGACTTAAGAAATGACCATACAAGTAGAAAAAGAATGAGATTGCTTTTGTTCTTTCCTTTTCTCGTCCTGTTATATTTTTTACTATTTATTTCACAGGAAATGCAAATAAAAATATAGGTAGGAAAGTGAAAATTTAAATGTCTTTAAGAAGATCACTTGAGACGTTTGAAAATAGTAACATACCTCCTAGAGGTTTTGCTAATAAATTTTAAAATGCTAGGCTATAACTAATTTATGGGCAGCAGGGGGCAGAGGTGGTCATAGGGAAGTGACAAGGTTTGTTTTGGAGTTTAGCACAAGAACTTGATCTTAGAGATCATAATTTTAGATATAAAAATGTATATAGGATCCATAAGTTATGTTTCTCGTTTTTCCAGGTATCTATTTTTACGATTATTAATTCTGTTTCATTCATAATAATATAAAACAATTGATGGGTTAATTATATATTTTAATTTACTATTATGTATTTAATGCAGTTATTATTTAAGTTAACTTTTTATGCATACGTTTACATTAATCATCTTTTAATATCAGTAACTGGTATACTCCACTTAAGTGGCACATTAGGAAAGAGACACTGGCATGTCCATTAAATATTTTTCATGGCAAATTACTTCCTGTACGATATCATTAACTAATAATTTCTTTCAGTATTCAATTGTTTTATTATATAACTAAAATTATCTTTAGAAGTTATATGCAATTTTTCAGAGCAACACTCTTTTAATGAGGTCAAAATTCCTTTGGCACTTTATCAGAAAAAAATTAAGAATCTTAAAAAATCTTAAGATTTTTTTTTTGCTTTGTTTTGTTTTGTTTTTAAGAACAGTGTAAAGTTGGCTTTTTGGAATGACAACCCTATACAGTTTGAAGATTATTCTTGTAAGGTTGCATCTCACATTCATTAGAATTCTCCTTTCAGTTTAATAATTTGCCTAAAATTGATATTTATTAGGTAACATTCTCTCATTAATGTTCAGTAGAAAATAGCCTCTTAGAACTTCTTCTACAAAAACTTTATCATTAAATTTGAATGGAAAAAAGCATATTAAATATAGTAGAGTTAACACATGATTGTATTATCAATGCTTTTCAGATAATACCTCAAAGCAGTATATACTTAGAAAAATGATTTAATTAACTTCAAGGGTCAGTAAGTACAAAAGATTTAATTGTATTAAATAATATTGTTATCAGTTTAATTTTCTTGAAATGGGATTCATATTTCACAATTATATATATTATAATTTAAAATTTAAAGTCATATACTAATGTTTTCATTTTAGCTTATTATATTTGGAAAATGACAATAAAAATAAACTAATTGGGCTGTTTTCTGTTTAGACAAAGCTTAATCTTTCATTTTCTTATGCAATTTGGGAGTTTTTATGTCCATCAGAACATTTATCGAGAGCTGTTAATGTGCATAGAATTCTTCTAGAATCTACATAAGCAGTTTTAAAAATTTTTTTATTGGTTGTTCAAAACATTACAAAGCTCTTGACATATCATATTTCATACATTAGATTCAAGTGGGTTATGAACTCCCATTTTTACCCCAATTACAGATTGCAGAATCACATCGGTTACTAAAATTTGACTCATGTAAATATGGTAATGAATTTTCTCTCTGCTATTGAATGGATGCTCATGGCAAAACATAGTATTTCTGGAATATTAATATGATAAGATGAATTAACCTGTCAAATTCTTTTGCTTTTTCAAAAATTATTCTCAATTCTAGTATGTATCTGAGTAGTTTATCCTACTGAAGAAGAAATGTTTAAAATGAGTATTTTGAGTGTAAATCAAGAACTAAAACAAACAAATTATAGCATGCAGTTAAAAGTACCATGATAAATATCTTTTCCCAAGAATTTCAAAGAGAAGAAATGTCATTAAAAAGAAATGTAAACTGCTTTCTCCCTCATCACAATCAGGAGGTTTTAATGTTATTTGTAAAAATGTGCAAAAGGAATTTTTTTAAAAAACAATCTTAACAATTTTGACTTTCCTCGTGACAAGACATGTTCAAACTATAAATAATATTCCAGTGTAAATAACAGTCTTTTGTCTAGGGAACATTAAGTGGTTTGCTCACATAATTTTAAAATTGTGGGAGTCTGAATTTCATCTTTATAAACTCAGACCTCCAAATTCCATTGTCCTATAGTTGATAGAATCTCAGGAAAAAATAATAGAGCATTTTAGGTATTATGCTACCACAATGGAAAGATTTTAAGGATTATATTTAAGGGATGGTGCTTTGAATATAAACATTAGCATGTGAAAATGGGAATTCTTGAGCATATGATTGAAAATATATAAATTTTTTTGTTTTGTTTTATCCTGAAGGCTTTTTGTAAGTGTGCAGATTTCTTGGATTTCTGTAACTCATAATATATGATGAGAAACAAACAAACAGTAGTTTTTTTTTTTTTTGCAGAAACAAACTAATCATACACTGGAATATCTCTTTGGGGGAGTACTTTCACAGCAGGGAATCATAAAGAGAACACTACTTCATTACTTTGACTCTTTGGATGACTCCCAGAATCACTGGCAAGGCCATAGTTAAGCAACCGATTTGTTGCCTTTTACAAAGCACAGTAGCACCCTAAACTATACTTTGAATTTGGGGTTACTCTTAGATGTGTGGGCATGAATGTTTGTATGCATGCCCATGTGTTTACACATAATATATAAAGAATGAGAGAGCAAGTGCCCCAAATGAAACAGTATTTGCTGATAGTTTTCAAGCGTAGGCAGGTAGAATTATCCAAACATAAGTACTTGAAGTGAGGGACAGGTAGAGCACTTCATAGGTCTCCCTCTTTTGCATAATGAAGATCCATTTTTCCTTGAAATTTTTGCTCACATTTTGGCTTACTCACAATGCTTTGTTTAATCAGTTAGCAAACTTAGCCATCTTGTTGGGTTATAGAGATAGTAGGGTACCAGATAATTGCATTGTCTAATGTAAGTAAGTCATATATATATATATATAATATATATATGTGTGTGTGTGTGTAAATATATATCATTACGTAAATATTTATTTATATAATTGTTATGTCAATAATTAATTTAAACCAGGGGAATTTTACCACTGAGCTACATCCACAGTTTTTTCCATTTTTTATTTTGAGACAAGGGTCTAAGTTGCTGAGTCTGGCTTAGAACTTGTGATTCCCCCTGCCTCAACCTCTTTTAGTAAATCTTTATATAATGAACATATAAATAATTTTAAGTCATTTGCATTTCAGCTTAATATTAGTATGTGCTAAATTTTTTCTTATAATTTTTTTGTTTTGACCTCTTATTGGGATAGAATCTATCATATTTATGGCACTCAACATTTTTACAAAATGCTACTTACATTTTTCTATTTTTATTTGATACAGAGTATTTATCATTGTCATGAACCCTATTATGCAGATGTGGAAACTGAGGCTTAGTGGTTGTAAGGGATTTGCCTAAGATGTCGTAGTTCATAAATTAAAGGCAAAGACAAAAATAAAAACCAAATATTCTGAATCCAGATTCAGTTCATCCCCTTTCAATCATCATATGGCTTCTACTCTTTATTTTGGTAATTTAAAAATTTATTGGTGGTTTATTGGTTCAAATATATGAGAGGAAAAACGAAAATGCAAAATTCATATGAAAAGGAAAGTGGAATGCTTCACTTTTATTGCAGTGTTATAATCTATGCTTTGTTGATTCAAGTGGCAAACATATACCTGTCTTTTTAAAAAATATCTATTTTTTGTTTTAGGTGTACATAATATCTTTATTTTTTATTTTTATGTGGTGCTGAGGATCAAATCCAGTGCTTCATGCATGCCAGGCGAGCACTCTACCACTGAGCCACAACCCCAACCCCATATATCTGTCTTTTAAGAGATAAAATATTAAATTTTATTAATATTTAATTAAAAATTAAATTTAAGAGAGAAACATTAAACAGAAAAGATTGGCTTTATCAGCTCATTCCTCTATTGATTGACTACTTTTAGAGCAAACATTTTAGTATTGTCTTTTTACTAGCTTATTTTAATTTAAACAACATAATAATTAAATATAATGCTACAGAAAGCTTTTTAATGCAGATAACTAAAGTTGCCCTTAAAGAGCATTTGGCAAATAACATCCTAGAAAGTCCTATTTTTTTTCATTCTGAACTAAACAAAGAAAACTGTATCAATGTGTGTTTGTGTGTGTGTGTGTGTGTGTGTGTGTGTGGTGTACATATGTATATATATATAGAGAGAGAGAGAGATAGATCCTGCAAAAGGTTTTGCTTCTGCTTTGCAAAAATTATTGAAATCTACAAGAAAGGAATTGAATTTGTTTTACCAGGATGATTTAAAGAAATATTGGTATTAGATTTTTGGTAGTATGAATCCAAGAGATTGAAATTTAAATGTAGCATAATACCTGAGATTGAGGAGAAATAGACAAAACAATCTCCTAGAGCCTAAAAAATACTAATATTATTAGCATTTATTTAATTGCTCTTAATTTGGTGGTCAAGCTAACTAGAGTAGACTTATTTTTAAGTTTCATATTCCATAGTTCTATGTGCTAAACATTTTATTTAAGTGATATTTAATTTTTTTCTGGAGATGTTAACATTAATATCTCCCACTTTCCCAGTTGTTATTTTACTAGAACCTGTTCTTTCATGTTGGAGAGATTATAGACATTTGCTTCTGTAACCTGTACTACCACGCTAGAATGAATGGAGGTTAGGAATCATAATAAAGTTTTAAGTGCTTAATAAGTCCATTTTGTCAACTCTTAAAGGCTGCCTTCTAATTCCTATCTAATTTTATACATCTGTTTTTCATATATACATATGTATAGGTATGGATGTTGTAAAGAGACTTTCTGATGTATTTTCTATGTCTTCTTAATCCCAAATAAATACTTCATTTAAACTATTCAAGTATGCTTGTCTTCCATAGAGTTGGGACAGAGACCATTAGTAGGTCAGAGCTTGGGTAGATTTCTGAACAAAAGTGCAAAATAGCATGAAATTAAGTTAGAGCTAGAATTGAGAAGATAGTTTCTGTTTTTGTCCTTCTGTATTTTTCTTACCTGATATATTTAGTTCTTTAGTCCTGTGTTTCAAACCCATGCCCATTTGAGTCTTTAACTCTTTCACTGAAAAATTTTGTCAGGGGTGTTAATAGTTGACCTGCAAAAATGTGGTTTTCCTTTAGACATCCAGAGATTTTTGAACTTTGCTTTTAAAATTCTGGCTAAAGAAAATTCATTATGTTTGCAACTTGAGTTTTCCTATTTGTGAATGGGAGTGAGATAAAAGATAAATTGGGAGACTAGATTCCATTCTTGTCCACTTGAATCTTTTTGTAAATGTCTGCACTGTACACGAGATGGGTGATATATGTATTTTCAAGATTTAAAAGAATAAATGTAAGGTCTCTAGTTACACAAAAAGACAGGGTTTTTGATTTAAGCAGTTTCATTTTCAAATTTCAAAAACATATTTTAACCCATTTCTTAACGTTAGCTGTGTTTCCCACATGACATAAAAGGAACAACTTTCAGGGGGTTGGGGTTGTAGCTGTGGTAGAGCACTTGCCTAGCATATGTGAGGCACTGGATATGAATAAATAAAATAAAGGTCCATTGACAACTAAAAAATATTTGGGGAAAAAAAGGAACAACTCTTCAAACATTCCACAATAAAGAACATCACCTGAGGAAGATATACCTTTCCCTTTTCCTTTTTTTCTAAGGAGTAAGGGAGGTTTCTTTCTAATCAAGTCATCTTTCTTTAAGGTATATTGGGTGTGGTTAGCCAATGTTAACTGGAAGATAGAATTTGTTCCCCATTAGCTAATAATTTGGGAGCATGGTTTTTACTTGTATAATGTTTGATGTAAAAAGCATAATCTACTCTATCCAGGTTATCATTAGCCATTAGCCCTGACATATAAATGAATGTGATGCTTACCAACTGTTCTTCCCTTTAATCTCAGTAGTACAGTTATGTGGCTGGCACCTACAAGCTTTTCCTTTTCTGTCTTACAAATGCTAAATTATCTTCCATGTTTTCACCTCTCCAAACTCCTGACTAGTTGTTCAATAAGCATCCATTAAAAAGCCAGGACCAAAAAGGAAGGAAGGAAGGAACGGAGGGAGGGAGAAAGGGAATGATAAACCAGAAAGAGAGAGAGAGAGAGAGAGAGAGAGAGAGAGAGAGAGAGAGAGAGAGAGAGAGAGAGAGAGAGAGAGAATGATAAACCTAGGGTGATTGTGCTTGAAGAGGTTAAGTGTTCTTTACTAATTTTTGCTCTTTGTTAATCTTAAATCACTGAACTAACCATATCAAGCATTATGCCAAGTCATTGCTTTAAAAAAAATCTGCCATGTGAATAGGACTGTATATACACTAACTTAATATAGAATTTTCAACTTAATTTAAATTTAATGGTTGATGGCTTGTTCATTTGTACAGTATGTACTTTGAATCAGTTATACTGTACACCATGATTTGTTCTCATTCATTCTGCATAACTTTTAATAGAGAAGCAATAACTGAAATGTTATTGTGCACTGCATTTATAGAAAAATACATAGCAGAGAAATGAGCTCATTTTAGTGGGTTCTTCTTTTGATAGTTCATATTTTTTGGTTTCTGTCATGTTTAAGTTACGTGTTTTTATGTTTAAACATTTCACTTCATTCTAATGCTGATATCTGATAATATTAATTACATCTTAGGTAATATTAGCAGTTTTGTAGAAAATTTTCTTTAATAATCATATAACAAAATTCTTCTTCCAATTACTATAGTAAAAATGCATGAAGTGTGTGTAAAATGTGCCAGTTCTTTGAGGGCTAGTTCACAAAATAGGAAGTCACTTAGATCCAGATACCTTTTCTAGAGTATACAGAAAATTATCAGAATGTGTGAACACCCCTCAAAACTGCTGGGAGTTACTTCGAACATACATCTTACCAAATTATAAATTATAAGATACTGCTTAGCCCTACGTGAATTTTCAAAGTGTACTAAATGGCTATAGGAATACTTCACTCCTACTAAATGGCTATAAGAATAATTGGTGTGTGACAAAGCTTTTGCTTGGCTAGCACTTGTGTGGGAATAGTCCTTTAACTGTCCTTTTGAAGGGTCCATGTTTGAGACTGGATATGATGGAGTGACATCTGCAAGATTGGGCAGGTGGTGAAGCTGATGCTTCTAGCTGCATGGCAAATAATGGCTCTTCTTAATAGATTGGGTGGACACCGGATTGAGGTGTCTTTGTGGAAATGAAGAAAAGAGTAGTGAATCATACATTTTGAGAGACTTTTATGAGCCACATCTGAAGAAAAAAATGATCTTTTTATAAGATGACATCTGATACTCTTGACTAATCTGTTAGTCTCCTGATGCCGCTTTCTTCACCCAACTTTTTCTCAACAGACTTTGCAGCATATATTTAGATTTCAAACTCCTAGCCTTCTATTCTTTTTATGGCCTATGTAGGCTGTCAACAAACCTCTTGTACACAAATTCTGCTCTAATTTGATATGGGAAAGCATGTAACCATGGAAACGTTCTTTGTACCCTATCTCAAGCCCTGGCTGCTTTATTTACCCTTTATAGAGTAGAACAAATAATCTACATACTTACTATTCACTTTTTTACTAATTCTCAGCTAAACAGCAAATATATGACTAAAATATTGCTTCACAAAGGTGACATTATTAATCACATAACTGTTACTAATGTAACTTTATTTGGAATTTTTTAAAAAATGAATATCATTGAGAGTGAACTTTCTTTTACCATGGTAATTATATGTGGCTTATAAGAAGGATTTTGATGATGACATATTTAGAATATTCCTTATTTGAATAAAATAGAAATGTATGTTTTATTGAAGTCCTAATATGTAATAATAATACATGCTAGTATATTTAATCTTATCTACTGTCTAGAACATTTGAAGTTCTGCAGATTGCCATTCTTTATTCCCTGTGAAATAATTCTCAGTAATATGCTTTTCTACAGATATCTTAGTTGCTGCAAATTAAAAGTTAAAAGACACTAATTAATCTTATTAATTCCTATGTATATATATATTATTCCAAATATTGTTTAACTCTTGGGCGGAACTGTCATCTTTCGTAATATTCATTTCAGTCATTTTCTTACCATCAGAAGTCCCGCTCACTGGAAAATATTAAACAAGTACAGCTTTTTGCAGAATTGTTAATTCTTAATAGCTTGGATTAAGGTGTCTTTGTGGAAATGAAGAAAAGAGAAGTGAATCAGACATTTTGAGAGACTTTTATAAGCCACATCTGAAGATAAAAGCTTATCTACAATTTTACATTGATCATGTCAAAACTAAAGATTACCTATCATACACCTCTTCCAACTACTGGGACAGTGACTGTCTGTTTCTTTATGTTATTGTACACCCTTATGGGTGAACCTACAAGGAAAGAACTAGGTAGTCAATACTCATGGACAAGGCATTAACTTCTGGAAGACCATTGCAGTTCAAAATTTTATAAGCACCCTTCAAAGTTTTTGAGGAGGTACAGAATTTTTATAAGTGATTATTTAAAATATACTATACTGTAGTCTTTATAGTAATAAATGCCATGTTGACAACTGTACAGAGAATGACTGTAAAAGGAGTTTATTAGGTTGAAGAAATTTAAGTCATATATCGATTTTCATGGGGTTGCCCTTTGGTTTAACCATATGCTGCTTCTACTGTCTACCTGTCTAACCCTCCCTCTTTTTTTGCATTCTCAAGTTTCTCTGAGGAAGATGGATAGTTCACTTTATTTTCTTTTATACTTTGCAGATTTCATTTTTGCAATCATTGGATTTATAGGATATCATATTTTTTGAGTATACATCATGTAAAAAATGCATTCCTATTCATTAGAAACTCATATGTAACAAACAAAATGGAATAATTACTGTTTTCAAGTATGATTGCATATTTGTAAAAGTTTAGTTAGCAATCATTATACCTTTACATCTCAGTAATCAGTTCTATTGCATCAAACTAGAGAAGGAATGGGGAAGCAACAAGGCTAATAAAACTATAGAGAAAAAGGTTAACTGGAGAGAATGCCAGAAACTTTAGAATATCATAAGCCAAGAGTTGTTCTCAGACCAGAGCATGCTAGTCAGTTTCAGATCATGTGACCAATCCTACCACTATCATTGTGACATTTCTTAAAATAACTTAGTAAACCCTAGAATTTCACAATAAAAACCAACTCTTTTAAATTTAAGACAGAATTTAATCTTACATGCTATTGGTCCATTTCTCTTTTTTGTTTTTACTGGCTTATTTTGGTTTCTTGACTGTCAAACTTACATAAATATTATTGTCTACACATTTATTTCACTCCTAATTTTCTCATGATTTGGATCCAACCTTTAAAACTATTAGGTACTATTTTTATTATAGTAAGAATGTGTACTGCATTCTTATTTTTTAATTTAAAGTTTACTTAGTAGTTTACTTTTTATTTTCACCATTAGATATCTCAGCAAACCACTTTCCCCAAATAAAAATAAAACACAAATTAGCTTTATTATATTTCAAAATGATACTCTTTGAAAATGTATTATTATGTTATGTTCACACTTTTTACCATGTATCTCATGTCATAGCAATTCAGACTACTTGGTCAATTGATTAATGGATCCTTGAAAGAAATTTCATATTGGTTTGATTTTTAAAAATCACTACACACACACACAAAAAAAAACACACACACACACACACCATCAATTATCTAGCCTTCATTAAAGTAATCATGTTATGTTTTTGTCAATAACTTGTGTTCTTACTTGAATGGTTTCTTTTGATTTGAGCCAATTAGCATATCCAAGTAGTGTTTATTGGATATAGAAAAAAATGTTTATGCTGGTATTTACTTTCTTTCAAAATAGTTTGTTTTAAAGGCACCAATAAGGACAAGTCAAGAATTATACCCATGTAATTAATATTAAGACTATTCATACTGGCATAATCTACTATGTGGCATGTAACCGATTTTTTTCTATTAAACCTAATAATAATTTAACTATCCTAATCTTCCATCCTCATGAATATACTTCAGTGTTGAACTAACAGTTTAAGTGTAAAATATAGTATTGTCCTGAACTCTTAAATAACTTTATAGAAATATAAAGCTGATGTCCTCCAATTCATATCTTTTACTTTATACCTCTTCCTTTAAATGTCAGAGTCACTACTTTTGCTAGTAACACTTTCAAATTAAACCCAAGAAAACAAGGACTAAATAATCAAAATATTTTTGCAGAAATCTAAACCCTTGCTGTCTTTTTCTTTAAAGCTAGATCAGCAGAACCAAAAAGAACTTTATAGACAGGTTTTTCTTGTTTGATGAATCCTCTTAAAAGCCTTAGTGAAGAGCACCTCATGCTTTAACCTGATATTTTAGCAATGTGACAGAATTCAGAATTTGTAAGTAGATATTTGTTGTTTCTATATGATCTGCTTTTTCAGCTGAGGTAAAATTTGGATACAAATGTTTCTGATTTCACCTTTAAAAAATTATCTGACCCCTGGGGGTGACATGAGGTCATTACAGACTAATGCCATAAGTGCCACCAATCTGTAATATAAGATGTAGAATCATGATATTTGTCACTTAATAATTTAAAAGCAGCAAAAAGATCATCATAATTAAAATTAGTAACTACTTAACATATGCTGAAAGTAATAATCATTGTATAGCAAATTATATTGGTCAACAATATGAGGTGTCATGTCCAACCAGACTGATTCCAGTTTTACTACTTCTTGCTGTGTTAACAATGATAAGGGTACCAACAATATCTCTACCTCCAAGGGTTTTAGAAATTATTATATGACATAATGCATGTAAATTGCTTAATGTACCTTTCACATAGTGAGAAATCAATAAATACAAGCTGATGTTATTTATAATTTTTCATTCTTGAGCCATGTATTAGACTTTCTAATGGTTATATAGTGGCTTCAAGCATTTTTGTATATGTGCATGTGTGGTTAAAATTACTTGAGATACATTCTCATATTGCCTCAGAAAGAATAAGACAAAATGAATATGTTTTACTTGGCAATTTGATTGACTTAGAGCTTTACTTACTATATATATACATGGACCACTGCTCATTTGCATTCTGCATACCACTAAGGAGTTTTGTCACTCCTAAGAGCGTCTACTAGCCAAAACAAAGATAAGTTCCAAGAAAGAAGGATATGAAATAAAGGGGATAGAAATAAGTACATAAAACAAAAGATCAAGAAGAAAAGTCCATGAGAAGAACAGGCAATTATCATAAACATATGTCACCTTTGTTATGAGTAATCAAAATAGTCATGGTTAAGTTCTGGTAACCCCACAGTGCCCAGCTGAGTACCTTTAAATAAATCACTTACACAGATAAAACAAAAACAAAATACAATAAAAAGATCAGAAGGAAAATCCATGAAGATCATGTGCAAAAGAGAATAATTATAATAATAATGAAAGCAAGAAGTATGTACAATAATATACAGAGATAGTAAGAAATCATACGTTTCTCATTTTGGTCATACCAATATTCATCTCATGATGAGATTCAAAACATTGTGAAGAGGCAGGGAACAGGAAGATGTGTATTCATCACTGGAGGCATAGATTCCAAGGTACTCAAGTCACTGAGGTTTCCTAATTGCTAGAATGACTCAAAATTTATACATTAATTCGAATCTGGGAACATGAAGCAGCAAGAGATTAAGAAATGGAGAAGAGGAAATTTTTTCATAATTTGAAGTTATAAAAATGGAGATTCTGAATATCCCTGTCCTCTGAACCTTTCTTAGGCTAATGCACGCCTTAAACATTTTGGCTGTTTTGTGTTTTCTTGACTCTCTAATTAAGATTTTTGATAACCAGTGGTAGTAATAAAATCTGAAAAGTATCTGTATTTATAGGAAAGCAAGTGTGTCTGCCCCAAATATTTTTAGCATGAGGATCTGGCAGTACCCCAATAAAGGAACTACAGAATTAGTACAGAATTACTTTTCCATTGAACAAAATGGAAGCTACTATCCTTTTATAATATGTAGGGAATCTTATTTTCTTCTATACTAATTTACCATTCTTTGAGGGGATTTTCATAACTTTAAACTGCTTCTTTTAAAATTTAAAATTGTGTAGAATAAAAATACTTTAGCAAATAATTGTGGTCTCATCGGCGTTTTCAATTTATTAGGAATATCATTCTTTTTTTTTAATAGAGAAAGAGGCAGGGTAGGAAAATGAAAAAAAAATTTTCTCCTATAAGTTTTCCATAAATTGAGTGTTTTTAATCCTCTTAAGTTTTACTCTATGTATCATGGCACTTTGAACTCTGGCTTTAGAAAGTCCACATTTGTCTATTAATAGCTTAAGGAAACACATTTTAGTATAAAGTCACTTTGATTAAAAAGTTTCTACATTGTACCAGTTACTTTCAATGAGGCTTACTTGGTAAAAACATAGGGAACAATGTGTTTTTTAAAAAGACAGTATTTTTTGTTTGTTTTGTATCCAGAGTATTAGGGACACTCCTACCCATTGATATTTGGGAGAAAAATCAAGTCTTTCAATTAATTTATATGGCTTGATTTTTTTTACAGTAAATGATTTTACCTATCAACTTACACTTCGTTTTATGTGTTACAGATATGATATAAAATGAAAAAGGTTTTATAGTATAGAAGTTCCAGAAGTCCTAAGATCTAATGATCTAATAACATCTTAGAATTTTATTTAATTAATATTCTGTGGAATATGGAAGTTTACACTTTCTCAGAAAGATAACTTATCTTTTATTACTTACTGTTGTGTTCAATAGAAGAGGGACTGTGTAAGCATGATATAGTAGTTGCAGGGAGCTGCTAATGATATTACCTTTTGAACTCCTCATTTTTCATTGGGAACCATGAATAGTTGAGATTTTACATTCAAATAAATTTTAAAATTTAAAGCCATTTTACTCATTGAATTACTAGTTAACATAATTTTATTTTCCTTTTCCTTAAAATGAATTAACTTTTCTTGAAATTATTAAGATTATTATTAGATTGTTGGCATGCAACTCACAAATACCTCTTATGCTTCTGTCTTAATAGTTAACAATTGATTTTTTTATTTAAAGGCAAGGTCAAATATTCTTAGGGTATCCATAATCATGTCTTCTTCAGTTATCTACTGAAGTAAATTTCTTAGGCACAGATTTCTTC